>NC_137166.1:49088089-50288089 GCF_951394435.1 Stenella coeruleoalba | reverse complement strand
GAGGATCTGAGGACACAGCCTCAAGGCCAGCGTGGTGGGGCGGGAAGCACTACGGAGTGGGGATGTCGAGAACCGGGGTCTCATCTTGGGTCAGCTACCAACCTGCTGTGCAGCTCTGAGCCAGTCACTTCGCCTCTCTGGGCCTCAGTTTCCTTGTCTCTAAAACAAAGGGGCTTGGATTCTGTCCTTGGGTGGGTTTCATGAGGTGAGGCATTTGCCTTAACTTGCCGTGAACGTGATTTTCCGTGTAAGTTGTACCACACGACCGGAAACTGCATCAACGGCGATGACTGCATGTTCTCTCACGACCCCTTGACCGAGGAGACCAGAGAGCTCTTGGACAAGGTAATGTCCAGGCTGACAGCAGCCGTAGCTAATGGGGACCAGGACGTACGCCTGCCACGGGCCTGGCACTGCAGCCCGCCTGTCTGGCCTCTGTGCAGGACCAGAATCCCCAGTTGCGTTGATTGGAGCTGGGCCATGTTTAGGAGGAAATGGAGACTGTATTCTCTGCAGGGAGAATTGAGGTGATCACACATGTGTCTTCTCTCCGGCCGGGACGGTTTTCCCTGGAGGGGCGGCTCCCTAAAAGGAATGTTGCGTGGTGTGTCTCCAAACATACCTTGTGATTTCTTAATTGTCCTTTAGAGAGAGCCCGTGGTATACAAAGAGGAGGTGAGACTTCGGATGGGTTCTGTTTTTGAATTATTTTTTAAGTTATTTGTATTTTTTATTTTTGGCTGTGCCGGGTCTTCATTGCTGCACGTGGGCTTTCTCTAGTTGCGGTGAGCAGGGGCTACTCTTAGTTGCACTGCGTGGGCTTCTCATTGTGGTGGCTTCTCTTTTTTGCGGAGCACGGGCTCTAGGCATGCAGGCTTCAGTAGTTGTGGTGCCTGGGCTCTAGAGCGCAGACTCAGTAGTTGTGGTGCACGGGCTTAGTTGCTCCGCGGCACGTGGGATCTTCCCGGACCAGGGCTTGAACCCGTGTCCCCTGCATTGGCAGGCAGATTGTTAACCACTGTGCCACCAGGGAAGTCCCTGGATGGGTTCTGTTTTGATGGAAGGGTCAAACGTTTCTTTCCAAGTCTTAAGGGTTCTTTTATATAGTAGAAAAAGTATGGGGCAATTGGAGGCTCTCACGATGGGGAGACTTCCTCAACAGTGAGGTATCAGGGATTCCTTAGCAGCCAAATGACATTTGAAACTCATCCTCATGTCTGTTGTTCTCCCTGAGGAGTCAGGCTGAGGACTTTGGGGTCCCCGGTTCCTGTCCTTGATTTCCTGACATCCATCACTGGGTGAATGTGTGCGAGAACACGTGTCCTTTCACATGAAGGCTTTCCTGCCTTCTCTCTGGTTCCCAGAAAGCTTAAGGAGATTGGCTGGTTTTTGAGAATGGAAAGAATCGGTGCCTCAGCCAGGTTCAGGAATCCACCCACGCGGGCCGGGGCTGCCTGAGGGGTTGAGGGGAAGCCCTGCACAAGCAAAGCAAGAGAACGTCCACTCCTCATTGGGAGAGCATTCATGGAGAAAGTTCTCATCTTTGCCAGGCCCTTTGGCCTGTTATCCTAGGAATAGGGTTTTGTAACTGGTAGCTGTCTAGAATCTGTGAGTCATTCACAGGGTAAGGAATGGGAAAAGTCATGGCGGTTTCATTTCTCATTTGAAGAACTAAACAATCTCTGACTGAGGACTGCCCCCTGCTGGTGGTTCAGAGTTTGCTCTCTAGACCAGTGCTGTCCAGTAGGAACACCACAGAGCCACAAATTTAAATTTTTTAGTAGCCACATTAAAAAAGTAAAAAGAGGTGAAATTAGTGCTACCAGCATATCTTATTTAACCCAGTATATCCATGTCCAAAGTACCACTTCAGCAGGTAATAAATGATGAAATAATTACGATATTTTGGGGTTTTTTTTTTTGGTACTAAGTCTGAGGAATCTAGTGTTTATTTTCTGCTTATAGCACCCCAGTAGCCACACATGGCCAGTGACCACTATATCGGACAGCACAGCTCTAGACACCCTAATGAAAACTCAAAGCAAATCAAGGTGGCACGTTTCCATTTCTGGTCACAAACATTTTGAGATTATCAGTAACATCCCCTATCTAAAGTCAAGTCTTAGTAGGTTAAAAATGAGTGTTGAACCTGGAAAAACCATTCCAGAATCGAATCTGGGTGGTTAGAAAGTAAAACTTGAACCTTTACAATGGGCCCAGAGTAACCCTGATAAACGTGTGGGGTCAGCCATTTCCTTCTGTCCTGGACAGAGTTGCAGCTTGATCAACTAGGGCTGGGGCCTGAGGCTCCTGGGCAGCCCTTGGGTCCAAGCTGTGGTGCCACTTAGGACAGGGCCTCGTCATCCTCTCTTGAAATGTCTGTGCTCTCTCTTCCACCCTTTTCTTCAGCTTTATTTTCTTGCTTCTTGGTGATGTTTCTGTCTGTCCAGATACATCAGCTTCCAACCATCCACTCTAGGTTTGAGACATGCCTGCCTTTGGGGCTGTCAGTGACTGTAACGTGAGAGTGAGTGGCAAGAATAAGGCAAAGAATTCCCTCCACCTAGATTCCTCTGTCAGCATTATTTTGCCCCATTTGCTTTATCACTTTGCTCTCGTTTATTTTTTTTCCTTGATCCATTTGAAAATAAGTTGCGTACATTATGGTTCTTTACCATTAAATCCTTCAGTTACCGTTTTATACGTATACTGTTTTATAGTCAGGTTTGTCAAGGTATAGTTTGTATCCAGTCTAAAAAAAAAAGTGTCCCTGTTTAGTTCTGTTAATTTTTTTTGGGCTGCGCTGGGCATCATGCGGGATCTTAGTTCCCCAACCAGGGATCGAACCCATGCGCCCTGCAGTGGAAGCGCAGAGCTCTTAACCACTGGACAGCCAGGGAATTTTCCCTAGTTCTGTGAATTTTGACAAACACAGAGAGTCATGTGACCACCTCACAGTCTAGGTAGAGGAAATTCATTCTTTCACCCCCAGAACCCCTCCCCTTTTGTAATCAGTGCCTCTCCCATTTCCAGACCTTGGAAACCACTGATCTGTTTTCTGTCCCTGTAGTTTGCCTTTTCAAGAAAGTCATATAAATAGATATATGGTATGTAGCTTCTAAACGTGTGTGCAGTTTATATAGCCTTTTGTTTTTTGTTTTTTAATAAATTTATTTATTTTTAAAATTTATTTGTTCACTTTGTTGGGTCTTTGTTGCTGTGCGTGGGCTTTCTCTAGTTGTGGCGAGTGGGGGCTACTCTTCGTTGCGGTGCGCAGGCTTCTCATTGCGGTGACTTCTTTTGTTGCGAGCACAGGCTCTAGGTGCGCGGGCTTCAGTAGTTGTGGCATGTGAGCTTCAGTAGTTGTGGCTCGTGGGCTCTAGAGTGCAGGCTCAGTAGTTGTGGCGCACGGGCTTAGTTGCTCTGCGGCATGTGGGATCTTCCCGGACCAGTTCCCCTGCATTGGCAGGTGGATTCTTAACCGCTGGTCCACCAGGGAAGCCCTATAATAGCCTTCTGAATCTGCCGTCTTTCATTCCGAATAAGGCGTTTGAAATTCATCCACATTGTTGCAAGTATTGATAGTTCATCACTGTTTGTTCTTGAGTAGCACTCCACTCAGTGTGGATGATCTGAGATTGTTTATCTAGTCACCAGTTGAAGAACGTTTGATTTGTTATCAGTTTGGGGCAAAAGCTTAGATTTTTTTTTTTTTTTTTTTTTGTCCGTGCCAGTACAGGATCTTAATTCGCCTGTAGGATCTTAGTTCCGCAACCAGGGATTGAACCCGCGCCCCCTGCAGTGGAAGCCCAGAGTCTTAACCACAGGACCACCAGGGAATTCCCAAAGCTTAGAATGTTTAACAAATGGACATGAGCTTATTTCTTATTTCCTTGGCCCATGAACCTTGGCCCACATGTCTATGTGTATCCGCAGGTGTGGCTGTCCTTTTCCATTGAGAGGATGCCTTTGACTTTTGGAAGCCCGGGAATCATTCAGAATCAGTCCTGGCGGGGGAGGTTGTGGGACCCAGCAAGGCCCTGGTTGTGTGGTGTGAGGGAGCTCCTTGCTTCAGAGAGGCCCAGGAAGGGGCGCATGGGTGTCTCTAGGGATAGATGTGCCGGAGGACTGCCTGGATGGTTTGGGTTCAGCTTTTCAGGGTGGGGTGGGGTGTTGACATTTCCTGTGTATCTTATGCATCAGTGTTCTGGGCTCTGATGCGATTCAGCCCCTGCTTTTGAGGCAGCGCTTGTGGCCCAGTGTGGGTGGCGGGTAAAGAGATAAGTGCAGGGAGCTGGCTGTGTCCCTCGCGGGAGTCCTCGTCGGGGTGTCGTGGGGTCTGCGTGAGGGGTGGAGGGGCGAAGTCCTGGAGTGGGAGCCCACCGTGAGGTGAGATTTCTCCCCAGCGTGGAATGAGTGGAAGCCCCAATTGTGGGGCACAGTGGGGAAGCAGAAGTGATGGGACCCAGGGAGGTGAGTGTGAGAGAGAGGGTGCCCGCCTTGCCTGGGGACCAGCGATACGCTCGTAGGGGCTGTGCTGTGGGCCAGTGCTTCAGTTCGTTTGGTCATTGAGTTCATTGCATGGCCCAGTGTGCTGAGCACCGTGCCGGGCCAGGGATGGCAGTGGAAGGATCACCTCAGCCTCTGTCCCCCGCACAGGGGCCATTGGCTGGGTGTTCCCGAGTGCTGAGAGGTACAGAGATGTGTGACCCTAGTCTCGGGGGCGAGGGGAGTGTGGCGCATTTGGTGTCTGGACCACGGCATCCCCTCCCTGGATGGGGAGGAAGTTGTGGTCAAGTTTGTTCCTGTTTAAAGAGGTATAACGTCCTCCTTAGGTTTTGCCTACACCTGAGGGCATTCCATTGAGAGGAGCTGGCAGTGCAGGGCTTTGGCTCTGTGACTGGAGGCTGCTCTGCCCGAGTGGGAGTGAGTGCAGAGAGGCTGGGGCAGGGTCCCTCTCAGAGAAGGTGGGGCGCGGGCCGGAGGGCGGGGCTGAGCTGGGCAGCAGCTCCTGGGTGGAGTTTGGGGGTGAGGATAAGAGAAGGGAGGGGTGCGGGGTCCCCCCCTCACAGCCCAGCTAGTGGCCTGCGGAGGAGCAGGAGGTGCATGGAATGAGGTGCGGCCAGATGGAGATGGTACCCGTAGCTCTGGCCAGAGAGGTGGTGTGGGAGCCCCAGCCGAAGGTGGGGAGGTGGGGGGGCAGCGGAGCTGGGAGGCAAACCCAGAGGAGCACCACGCAACCGGGTAGGCCCGTCAAAGCCTTAACTCCTTTAGTCCCCTGTGCCCCACCCTCTGGAGCCCAGGGAATGCAGGGGAAGGTGCGCTTATCTGTTTTCTTTGCTCATTTATTTAACAAATGTGTGGTCACGCCTGCTTTGTAGCAGGCACTGTTCTGGGCACCGGGGACGCAGTGGTGAGGAGACAGGATCCAGTCATCAGGTAGACGCCGATTACACACTGGGATCGGGGCAGTGGAGGGAATGTGCAGGGAGCCCAGAGACCCTCAAACAGGCTGCCATGGGGGGAGGCTCAGTGAGGAGGTGACACTCGCTGGCCCCAGGTGAATAACAGGCAGGAAGGAGGGGCGAGGGAGGCATGTGCTGGGCTGGGGTCACAGTGCGAGCAACAGCTACAACACGGTTGAGGGACCAAAAGGGGCCAGCTGGCTGGAAGGGAAGCGGGCGGAACGTGGGGCAGTAGAGCAGTCAGGGCTGCCTCTGTGGCTGCGGCCCCTCCGCCGCCCCCGAGAGCAGTGCTAAAAGACACCACGAGGTGCGGGGCTCTCTCAGCACAGCTAGTCTCGGGCAGCGTTTCCCACACTGCGGTGGACACGTGTGAAATGTGGTCCTAGTTCAGCGGGTCCCCCTGTGCTGCTGGTCCACAGACAAACCACACCTTGAGTAGCAGGGCTCTAAGGGAACAGATGTTTTCCACTGATCAGACTTCCAAGTTTTCCGTCCCCTTTGAAGCCAAATTCTTCTTGGACTCTGTGTCCCTGGGTCCACATACTGTTGCTGATGGTTAGGAGAGAGAAAAGCTGGGAACTGCCTGACACGCGCTGGGAAGTCCTGCCTCCGCCACCCACGCCGCCACCACTGTCCCTGGGCGGGGGAGCAAGAGGAGGGGTTGTCTTGAGCAGCGCTGAGGCTGAGGCGCCGGGGCGTCTCAGAGCCCCCGTTAGGGTCCACTAAGGCATGTGTGCCGAGGTCCCCAAGGCCACCTGGGCCCAGGTTGGACAATTTGCTGGGGAGACTCCCAGGGCCGAGCTGGCTGAGATTTAACTCCAATGAGTTAAATCAGGTAGACGCCGATTACACACTGGGATCGGGGCAGTGGAGGGAATGTGCAGGGAGCCCAGAGACCCTCAAACAGAATGCACAGAGGAAAGGCAGGCGGTAAAGGCTGAAACCAGTCACCAGCTTCCAGGAGTCCTCGCCCCCTGGAGTCACACGGGACGTGTATAACTCCTCAGGTTGTGACACAACGCGTAGAACGCTGTCCACCATGGGCGTGCAGTAGAGACTCAGTCAGTGCCCAAGGTTTTTATTGAGGGCAGCCTCTGCCTGGCATGTACCAAAATCCCAGACTCCCAGAAGGAAAAGGAGTGTTCCGCAGAAAGCATGGTGTTTGTGCAAACGGTTTAGACACAGTGAGCCCCTCTTAGCAGTCAGGGAATCCTGGGAACCCTCTCGAAATCCAGGTTCCCAGGCACCAGCCAAAGGCCAGCATTGCAAGCTGGCCTTCCAAGAGAAGCAGGCAGGCCTGCAGTGTTAACTTCTGCCCAGGATCCTAATTGGTGAGACGTTCTGCTTGAATTCAGACTTTGGAATTGTCCATCTACCCTGTAACAGGCCTTATGGTGGGCCCTGCGGGTCTTGCCCTTGTGGAGTTGGTAGTCGTCGGGCCAGGAATAAACAAAGATACAACTAAATGTAAAATCTTACAAAGCTTGGGCAGTGCTTTCAAGGGAGCTGATGGTGTTCCAGTAGTAAATACAGGAGACCTGGCCAGTCACTCTGAGTTGACCTTTAATAAGAGACCCCAGCAATTGGGGGATACAGAGCCATACATTAAGAATGGAGGGGAAAACGAATGCCTGGGGAGAGGCCTGGTCCAGGCCAGGACCCTGCTGGGGAAAGAGCTTAGCTGTCCGCAGAACTGAAACAGAGCTGGGTGCTTAGGGTGGAGGAGTCCGCACACCATAGAAGGAAATGAAGCTTCCAGGGTGCTGTGAAGTCCTCCCCAGACACCCAGCCCTGCTGTCAGGCCCTGTGGGTCCTCGTAAGTGACTGGGTTTTGATTACAAGTGCGGTGAGGCGCCCTTAAAATTCAAACAGAACAATGAACTTTTTTTATATATAAATTTATTTTATTTTTATTTATTTTTGGCTGCGTTGGGTCTTTGTTGCTACGCGTGGGCTTTCTCTGGTTGCGGTTAGCAGGGGCTACCCTTCGTTGTAGTGCATGGGCTTCTCATTGCGGTGGCTTCTTTTGTTGTGGAGCACGGGCTCTAGGCGTGAGGGCTCAGTTGTGGTGCTAGGGCTCTAGAGTGCAGGCTCAGTAGTTGTGGCTCACGGGCTTAGCTGCTCCGCGGCATGTGGGATCTTCTTGGACCAGGGCTTGAACCCATGTCCCCTGCATTGGCAGGCGGATTAACCACTGCACCATCAGGGAAGCCCAGAACAATGAACTATTAATCAGCCATGAAATAGATAAAAATAGATTAAAAAAATAGATAAAATAGATGATACAGCTACAACATGGGTGAGCCTTGAAAATGTCATGCTAAGTGAAAGAAGCCGGTCACGAAAGGCCACAATGTTACAGGATTTCGTTTCTGTGAAATGTCCAGAATAGACAAATCCATAGAGACAGAAAGTAGATTGGTGGTTGCCAGGGGCTGGGAGGGAGCAGGGCATGGGGAGTGACTGCTTAATGGGTATGGCATCTTCTTCGGTGGTGTTAGAACTAGATAGAGATGGTGGTTATACAGCATCGCGAATGTACTTAATGTCCTTGAATTGTCCACTTGAAAATGGTGAAATAGTACGTTGCATGTGTTTTGCTGCCAAATAAGACTGGCTCCCCTGTCAGCTGTTCACCGAGAAGGGATGCGGCAGTGGTATGGGGCGATGACTTTTGTGCCAGAGAGGCTTTGTGGTCATTGGCCTTATGCTGTAAGGCAGAAGTCCCCAACCTTTTCGGCACCAGAGACCGGTGTTGTGGAAGGCAGTTTTTCCACAGACCCGGTTGGGGATGGGGGATGGTTTCAGGGTGATTCAAGCGCGTTGCATTTATTGTGCACTTTATTTCTGTTATTATTACATTGTAATATATAATGAAATAATTATACAACTCACCGTAATGCAGAATCAGTTGGAGCCCTGAGCTTGTTTTCCTGCAACTAGATGGTCCCATCTGGGGGTGATGGGAGACAGTGACACCCAAAGTGTGTTGCTTATGTCCAGTCTGCTCCGTAAGATGCAGGTTAATTGTCACTTGCCACTCACTGATAGGGGTTGTTTTTGTTTGTTTGTTTTTGCATTGATAGGGTTTTGATATGAGTCTGTAAACAACCAATTTATTATGGTCTCTGCAGTCAGACCTCTCTGCTGATGATAATCTGTATCTGCAGCTGCTCCCCAGCGCCGGCATCACCGCCTCCGCTCCACCTCAGATCACCAGGCGTTAGAGTCTCATGAGGAACACGCAAGCTAGATCCCTCGCATGCGTGGTTCACAGTAGGGTTCGTGCTCCTGTGTGAATCTAATGCCCACGCTGATCTGACAGGAGGCCGAGCTCAGGCAGGAACGCGAGCAACGGGGAGCGACTGTAAATACTGACGAAGCTTTGCTTCGCTTGCCCGCCTCTCACCTGCTGTGTGGCCCGGTTCCTAACAGGCCACAGACCAGTACCAGTCCGTGGCCCGGGCGTTGGGTACCACTGCTGTAAGGGCCTTGGGATATTGAAGAGCTATCCTCAGCAAATTCAGCTCTCAGCCCCGGAGGAGTGCATTCCAACCCGCCTCCTCCCCTGTCCTTACTCTCACTGTTTTGTCCTTCTGGCCCGCAGATGTTGGCTGATGATGCAGAGGCAGGCGCTGAGGATGAGAAGGAAGTTGAGGAGCTGAAGAAGCAGGGCATCAACCCCTTGCCCAAACCTCCCCCTGGCGTGGGCCTCCTGCCCACCCCGCCCCGCCCACCTGGCCCTCCGGCCCCGACCTCTCCGAATGGCCGGCCCATGCAGGGTGGCCCCCCGCCCCCGCCCCCGCCCCCGCCTCCGCCCCCTGGCCCCCCTCAGCTGCCCATGCCCGTGCATGAGCCGCTGTCCCCACAGCAGCTGCAGCAGCAGCAGGACATGTACAACAAGAAGATCCCCTCCTTGTTTGAGATCGTGGTGCGGCCCACAGGACAGCTGGCTGAGAAACTGGGTGTGAGGTGAGTGCCTGGGGGCTTTTCTGGGCTCAGCCAGGCTCCTTTGTGCCAGGGCCCTGTGGCCTGGAACCTAACCAGGCCAGCATCCTGCCTCTCTCCAAAGCCCTCAGTGGCCTGGTCTGGAGCCCTCTGTTGCTCAACCATGAGCAGGCCTCTGTGTCTCCTCAGGGATGTGGCTGCCACCCTTCCTCTGCAGCCCTGCTCACGGGCACCATTTTCTCCTTCCAGGTTCCCTGGACCCGGAGGACCCCCAGGACCGATGGGCCCCGGGCCCAACATGGGACCCCCGGGGCCGATGGGGGCCCCGATGCATCCTGACATGCATCCCGACATGCACCCGGACATGCACCCTGACATGCATCCGGACATGCACCCTGACATGCCAATGGGCCCTGGCATGAATCCTGGCCCGCCCATGGGACCTGGCGGCCCTCCAATGATGCCCTATGGTCCTGGAGACTCCCCACATTCTGGAATGATGCCCCCCATCCCACCAGCCCAGAACTTCTATGAAAACTTTTACCAGCAGCAAGAGGGCATGGAGATGGAGCCAGGACTCATTGGGGACGCAGGTATGCAGGGCTCAGGGTGGGGGCCAGCCGGGGCTGCTGGGGTCTGCACAGTGGAATGTAGTCAGGAAGATTTGGTTTTTCTTCCTTGGTCTGAGTCTTTGAAAACATGAATCCAACTCCATCTCTGTCCCGTGAGTGGTTGAACGTTTTCAGTGACGTGGGATTCACTACCCTGTTGAGTCTAGGAGGAGTGTTATGATTACCATCACTATAACTTATTTAATTTCTGTAAGTTTTGCTTGGTGTGTGTGGAGTGGGAGCTTGGGAAGTTAGAGGGATGGGTGTGGAATGGTGTTGAACTTCAAGACTGAGGTGCCCTCAACCAAAGCGGCCTCCTTCTGGGGTGGTTCTTGGCTTGGAGCTGCCTTGCGACTCTGCTTGTTCTGTCCCCACACTGACCATCTTCCTTCCTCCTTTCCTTCCTTTCTTACAAAACGAGAACATGTGTTAGTAACAAACTAAACGTCCGACAGTTGGGTGCTTGGATGACAGTGCCGCATCAGTAGGAGGCGGTGTGCAGCCCTCAGAAGGATGAGATGTGTCATTGCTGCCAGGGGCCAGGCGTGCTTCTAGGCGTGGGGTCAGTGCAAGCAAAGCACGTAGTCCTTGCCTTTAACTGCATTTGAGTGGAGGGAAACCGACAGGAAATGTGTAAACAAGGTCGTCAGCTCGTTTCGGCATTGGTCATTGCTGGCGGTGAAATGGGGCACCGTGTGAGGGTGATGGGTGGAGGCCGGGCCTGCTGGGTGCGTCACAGCCAGCAGAGGCCTGTCTGAGAGGTGAAGGCGGGGAGGGAGTCATGGGCTTGGCTTAGGTGGCAGCTGCAGCAGGTACGGAGGCCTCAGCCAGTCACCTTGTTTGTGGAAAACAAAGGTGTCCGTGTGGCTTGGAAAGGGAGGACAGGGGAGAGAGAAGTCCCAGCACACAGGACCCTGCGGGCCATGGCGAGGTGGACTCGGTGGAAGAGTGATGGGGATAGTGGAGGAACACAAGGGCGATGGATGCTAGTAGGGGCCGGAGGGGAATCTTGGAAGCATGTGGGCTGCCCTTGAGTCGCCCTGGGCAGAGGTGAGGTGGGTGGCAGCCGGGAGAGGACAGGGAGCAGCAGGGCTAGGTTTAGAGTGGAGCCATAGGGCCAACGTGACAGGGTGGCAGGGGCGGGTGGGGGTGCCAGCTGCGGGGCAGAGGCGCTCTGGGTGTTCATGCCGAGCCAGGTTGGGGCAGGGCAGCACTTCTGCTTTGGCCACATTAAGCACGAGGTGCCCGTTTGACAGCCATGCAGACGTCAGGAAGCTGACCAGGCTGGAGGTCAGTGTGAGAGTCTTTGGCATCTCAATAGTGTTCAAAGGCATGAGAGCAGGTGTTTGGGGCAGGGTGCTTGTTCTCAAGTGAGAAAAGCAGGCGACCTGAGGGGGCTTCCTCCCCCTTTAAACAACGTGTATGAAACATGCATGGAAAAGGTCTGGGTGGGGAAGAAAACCCGAAAGTCTGTCGAGCTGATAACAGTTGGTATCTCTGGAGTAATTCACTCTAATGCCCATATCATGAAATCTACCTTTTTAGTACTATTCAGTTGTTTTTAATATATTGAAAATAGCAGAACCGTCAAGTAATTCACTCTTGAATTCCGTGCAAGGGGGGCTGGGTGGGACTGTTGTTTAAGGAGTGTCCCCAGCTCCGAGCCAGGGTGTGGCTCAGAGCAGACTCGCCCATCAAGTTCACATGTTATGAAGTTCAGGGGCTAGAAGAAAGTGACCTTCTACTTTTTGCTTTATACACTTTGTGTATGACATATTTGCATATTTAATCACTTTAATCCTGAAAGTTTCCTTTAAGTTACAGATGCACTCGCTTGGTAGCGCTGGCCACGTTTTGGCTGCTCAGTAGGGGAGCCACATCACACGGTGCAGATAGGGGATATTTCAGCCTTGCAGAACGTTCGCGCGCACACACACAAGTCTCCGGGCGTGTCGTTGAAGATCTGCCCACGGTGTTCCCCTCATCTTTGGCTCTGACTTGGGTAGCATTTGTGAAGGGAGGTGGCTAATGCCGGGCGCCTGCCCGCCCTTCAAGAATGAAGGCAAGCCCTTCCGCCTTGTGCTTCCTAGATGCTGTATGGGAGAAACACCCCCACACTCCGTCCCTTTAAATGCAGCAGCACGCTCATAAACGTTTGTGGAGTTAGGAACCCATAAAGGGAGGAGGAATCACCCGTCAGCCTCTGGGTGGACATGTAGCCATAGCAACATTGTGGTGTATTTTCTTCTCTTCTTTACTAGTCTTTGTTTACCATGGTTGAACTCATATTCTGAGCTTACTGAGAGATTAGGGTGTGTTTTTCTTTATTGATTATTTATTTATGTATTTAAAGAAATCATAAAATTAATGCTCATCAAGAGTAATTAAGACAGATCAGAAATGTGTGGAGTAAAAAGTGAAAGATCCCGCAGCCCCTCTCTCCTGTTCTCATCCCCAGAGGGACTGTTTTCTGTCTGTCTTTTCAAAGCCTTTTCTTTGTGTTTTACAAACATCCGTACGATGTTCCGTCCTGTTTTCACCTCATGAGCATTTGCCCATGTCACTAAGCCTCACCGTGAACCCCATTCTCAGTGGCTGCATCCTAGGTGGGACCCTCCCTGCCCCCCATTGGCTGCTCCGTCCTGCGCTGCTGGGCTTTCCGTGGGGCCCCTCCTGGGGAGGGTAGGAAGGGACGGGCTACACATTCTCACCCATCGCCATCAGGGGGTGGTTTTCCAGTTAAGGGCACGGGTGGGTCGGAGTTGGTGCCGTGAGGCCCTTCCCGACATGAACCCTCGGTTCTTCCCTGCCACAGAGGACTACGGGCACTACGAAGAGCTGCCGGGGGAGCCTGGGGAGCACCTCTTCCCCGAGCACCCTCTGGAGCCTGACAGCTTCCCTGAGGGAGGGCCCCCAGGCCGGCCGAAGCCGGGCGCCGGTGTCCCTGACTTCCTGCCCTCGGCCCAGAGGGCCCTGTACCTGAGGATCCAGCAGAAGCAGCAGGAGGAGGAGGAGAGAGCGAGGAGGCTGGCTGAGCGCAGCAAGCAGGACCGGGAGAGTGAGGAAGGCATGTGTCCTCCCCAGGGGCAGGGGCTTCCCTGACGGGCGCAGCCCCCCGGGCCGCCGTGCAGGGCAGAGGTGGGGAGCACCTAGGTCGGGTTTTGTGTCAGAAAGGGACCTGTGGCCGGGGAGGACCCTTGCCCAGGGCTGTGAAGCTGCTGGGGCTGCTGCATGTCCCTGAGAAAATTAGAAATCGGGGCTGCCCTTCTGTGTCGTGGGGTTCGGGAGAAACCCTGATCCCATTGAGGAGGGAGGTGGGCTGGTCCCTGGAGGAGACAGCAGGCAATAGGGTTCACCCCCTGCACCCTTACAGATGAGGCTGTAGGGAGATTCTCAATCCCCCTTTCCCAGATCATGTTCTCGGGAAGCCAACAGATGAGAGCTAGTCATCGACATAAACCAGTAATGATCACAGGCACAGCTGCCAAGTCTCAGGTGCTGTGCAGTGACCTGATGGTATCCACCCCAGGGTGAAAGGGGGCGGACAGAAACGGTATGTAGAACCTGAAGCCAGAGGCCATGGGTGGCTCTGACCAGAGCTGAGGAGCAAGTGGGACAGTGAGAACAGGGGACAGCCCCCTCCCCTAGGGGCTCCGGTTGCACCTGCCTAGAAAGTTGGACATGGGCTAGCTTCTGAGTCTGCCCACCTGGCCCCGCCTCTTATCAGCTGGTGACTGCCCTGCCCTGGGTCGCGGAAACGTTTTGAGGGGCCTGGGAGGCACGTGTCTGTGAGCCCCAAGCGCAGTGAGAGCCAAGGCAGCAGTAGCTGCTCACAGGCACTCAGAGCCAGGCCTGCCGTGCTGGGGCCTGAACCTGCCCAGGAGGTGAGGAGGTGGCGGCAGAGCCCTGGACTCGGAGTCTGAGCTCAACCCTGGCTCCGTCCCCTATCTTATGGCACTGTCTGTGCCTCTGTTTTTCTTATCTGTCAAATGGGCGTGATGATAACGCTATATCCTGGGTGTTTGTGACAAATAAGACAAAGTACTTAGAATGGTGCCTGTACGGGGAAAGGTCCATAAACGATAGCCAGAGACCTGCCAAGCTCGGTGCTTGGCCTGCCTGAGCTCACTGGCTCTTCGTGGCATCCTGTGCTGGGGATGGGGTGTTGTAAGAGAGGAGAAACTGAGGTTCTGAGAGGTAAGAGGCAGGGGAGTGGGCTGCCATGGGATCCAAAGAGGACTGGTGGCAGATGTGGTGGCCACTCACCCTCTCCCTGCTCCTTTCTGCTTTTTCTCAGGTGACACTGGAAACTGGTACTCAAGTGATGAGGATGAGGGTGGGAACAGCGTCACCTCCATCCTGAAGACCCTGAGGCAGCAGACGTCTAGCCGACCCCAGGCTTCTGTCGGGGAGCTGAGCAGCACTGGGCTGGGGGACCCCCGCCTCCAGAAGGGACACCCCACGGGAGGGCGGCTGGCTGACCCCCGCCTCAGCCGGGACCCCAGACTTAGCCGCCACGTCGAGGCTTCCAGCAGTTCAGGCCCAGGTGACACAGGACCCTCTGACCCTCGACTGGCTCGCTCCCTGTCTACCCCCAAGCCCGAAGGCGGCCTTCATTCCAGCCCCGCAGGCCCCAGTGGCTCCAAGGGGTCTGGACCACCCCCTGCAGAAGAGGAGGAAGGGGAACGGGCCCTTCGGGAGAAGGCTGTGAACATTCCCCTGGACCCCCTCCCTGGGCACCCACTGCGGGACCCGCGCTCGCAGCTGCAGCAGTTCAGCCACATCAAGAAGGATGTGACCCTGAGCAAGCCGAGCTTTGCCCGCACTGTGCTCTGGAACCCTGAGGACCTGATCCCCCTGCCCATCCCCAAGCAGGATGCAGTGCCCCCCGTCCCTGCGGCCCTGCAGTCCCTGCCTGCCCTGGATCCCAGGTTGCACCGCACCACCACCTCGGGCCCCCCCAACCCCCGGCAGCGCCCAGGCACCTCTACAGATCCCAGCACATCTGGCTCTAGCCTGCCTGACTTTGAGCTCCTCTCTCGCATCCTCAAGACTGTCAATGCCACCGGCCCCTCGGCGGCCCCTGGCCCCGGTGACAAGCCCAGTGACCCTCGAGTGCGGAAGACACCCACCGACCCCCGGCTGCAGAAACCAGCAGACTCTGCTGCCTCCTCCCGGGCAGCCAAGCCTGGCCCCACCGAAGCGCCCTCTCCAGCTGCCAGCCCCAGCGGGGAGTCCTCCCCGCCAGCCACCGCCCCCTATGACCCCCGCGTGCTGGCAGCCGGCGGCCTGGGCCAGGGCAGCGGGAGCGGGCAGAGCAGCGTGCTGAGCGGCATCAGCCTCTACGACCCCAGGACTCCCAACACGGGTGGCAAAGCTGCAGAGCCGGCCGCTGATGCAGGCACGCAGCCCAAGGGCCCTGAGGGCAACGGCAAGAGCTCCGCCACCAAGGCCAAGGAGCCCCCATTTGTCCGCAAGTCTGCCCTGGAACAGCCTGAATCGGGGAAGTCTGGGGCAGATGGGGCCGCAGTCACGGCCACAGACAGGTACAACAGTTATAACCGGCCCCGGCCCAAGGCCGCTGCGGCCCCCGCCGCTGCCACGGGCGCCCCGCCAGCAGAGGGCGTCCCGCCCCAGCCCGGCGTGCACAACCTCCCGGTGCCCACCCTCTTCGGGACCGTGAAACAGGCACCCAAGACGGGCTCCGGAAGCCCATTTGCTGGCAACAGCCCGGCCCAAGAGGGTGAGCAGGACGCTGGGTCCCTGAAAGATGTTTTTAAAGGCTTTGACCCCACTGCCTCCCCCTTTTGCCAGTAGTGTTAAGCCGGAGTCGAGCGCTCCCTGCACCCCACCCTTCCCAGGGCAATATTTAAGGGCAGCAACCAGAGTTGGGGACTTGGGGGGAGGGGGGAGGGGGTCTGGGTGTTCTTTCTTTTCTTTTTTCCTATTCTTTTTTCTTTTCTTCCCCCACCCTCCTTTTTTTTTTAAAGTAGTACTTTCTTTGAAACATATAAATTGTATATAACTATCTTTAACTTCTGGTCAGTGCTGCGGGGCTCCTAGGCTCCCGCCAAGAAAACCTACATGTGCATGTGTACAGTTGCGAGTCCCCTGGGCCTCAGCCCCAGCTGGCACTCCGCCTGGCCTGGCCAGGCCTGATTTTCAGGGACTTCTTAAAGGCTGGGGCCCCAGTTTGGTGGCTGGGGGTCTGGTGGGTTTTCTGGGCAGAGCTTGGCCCCTCCCCCCCATCCTACCCCCCCCCCCCCAGGACAAAGGGAACAGCAGGCGTCGAGAAGGCACTGAGCACTGCTCACCCTGTGGTGCATGAGCAAGAAGAGACGGAGCCGAGATGGTGGGAAGGACCCGCATGGAAGCAGGTCTAGGCATTTCTGCGTCTCCTCTGCAGTGTGCAGGCCATGATGACCCGCTTCAGGGGCCAGCGGAAGTGAGAAAGTGTCAAGACAGAAGGAAAAGAGAAAGAGCCTTCGGAAGCTGCCTGGGCCGGGAGAAACAAAGTCCTTTTCCACTGCTGTCTCATCTGGATTCACACACCGGCCTCCCTGCCATCCTCCGTCCAGAGTTCATCCCAGAGCAAACCGGCGCCCTCCAGCCTGCGACAGGAGACTCCGGGTGAGAAATGGACCTGGAGTCGGCAAGGCTGGTGTGGCCAGGAGCTGCCTGCGAGAGGCAGAGCACGCGCTTTCCGTCAGCTTAGCCCATCCCGTCCTGTCGTGTCCCGGCCGTGCCTTTCCCCCTCGTGCTGGGCTCTGTCCTGGGCTCAGAAGGCAAAGTGCCCAGTGAGCCGGCCCCGGCCCTCTGGGGACAGCTCAAGGATCCATGGCACGGCCACGCCATCAGGCTCCTGACAGAGGGATCCCTGGGTGGTTCTCGGCAAAGTGTTTTGCTTTCTCCGCTTTCTTCACATCTCCTTGCACCATATTTTTAGGGCCTGTGGTTTTGGTGTGTTTGGTTTTCTTCCAAGCTGACAGGTGCATGGGTTCGAGGCGTGTACAGGGTTGGATTTGTGGATACTTCCGGGAGGGGGCCTGAGGACACGGTGGGAGACTAGCCAGGGCAGGGTGTGGGCTACTGGGCCCTCTCCAGGAGAGGGACTGGGACCCCCACTGTGGGCAGGGGCCATGGGACCCAAAGCCTGTATCCTGCTCTCCTCATCCGGCTGAGCCGGGAAGGGAGCATAGATGCCTGCCCGGGCTCCGCCTGACCTCCCCCAAGACCCTGGCTGAGGTCCCATCCTGTCCACAGAGCCCCAGAGAAGGCCTACCCCGTGGACGTGGCCTGAGGGGAACCGGCGAGGCTTGTGCGGCCGGGGCTCCCTCCCGCCTGTGTGCCGCTACTGGCCGGCCGTCTCCTGCCTTTTTCCTCCTCATCCCACCGTCTCAACCACCTCGCTTAAGGGCCCTGACTCTTTCTTACTAATAATGAGGAAACATGGTGTCCCAGCCAAAGGGTTCCCCCTCCCACCTCCTCGGGGTAGGAGGTTAAAGAGGGTTCAATACCAAACGCCCTGCCCCAGAAGAGAAATAGTCTTTGAGTTTGGGGCCGGAAGCAAGGGCGGGAGAGGCAGTGCGCCATGATCAGGTTGGTTTGGTTTGTCTTTGTGTCTTTTTGTTTTGTTTTAAACAATCATCAGTGAGATTTTTCTTCAGCCACCAGTGTTGGCCTTGAAGCAGAGGGCTGCAGCCCGTAGTGTTTGTAAAATAAGAAAGAATACACAGTGTGGCTGTGGTTGGGTTTTTTTTCCCCTCCTTTGAGAATTTTTTTTATAAAAGCAAAATTAAATACTTTTTTAAAACTGAAATCTGTGGATGAAATAGAAGCTGGAACCCACCTCTTGGAATATTCAGCCTAAGAACCTCATGGGACTATGAATTCACCTGAAATTTTCATTTGCCATCAGGCTGAGCTTTTAAAGAAAAATTGTTCTCTAACCAGGATTGTAACAAAAGTGTAAATACTATTTCAGAGTTGAAAGTTGATGGTGCAAATATGTATATAACGTACTGTATTTTTACAATGATCGTCGCATGACTCTATTCCACCCCTTTTTGTACTCCATATCTGTCTTCCAGAAACGTCACCTGCCCTTTCTCCTGTGGTCTCTTAATCCAATAATTGTATTACTGCCATTAAAGGATGCAGTTATTTTAAAAAGCCTGTGGGTCTTGTTTCTCCGTGCTGCCCCCACCATCCCTTGTCCCAGAAATGACAGGGCGGGGGTGAAACCTTGAAACCAGGGTCTCTTCTGGGTGGCCAGTCCCAGGGTGACATTCATGATGACACTGTGGGAATGGTGCCTCCCAACAGCTCCAGCTTCCCTTAGCGGCTGACAAGCTGACGACTGCATTCCACAGTTCTTGAGCTCTGGCTCCGGGCCAGTCTCGGCCTTTAAGGACACAGGTGGCCCACACAGGCATGGTCCTGCCCACCGCACAGATCACAGAAGAGGCCAGTGATGAACTCAGGACAACTGGGCTGGCTGCTAAGGATGAGAAACGGGAGCCCTCTAACTGCTGTAGACTGTGTCACCTCGAAATCTATATGTTGAAACCTAGTCGCCCAATGCGATGGCGTTTGGAGGTGGGGCCTTTGGGAAGTGATGAGGTCAGGAGGATGAAACCCTTACGAATGGGGTTAGTGCCCTTATAAAAATGAGACCCCCACAGAGTATCTCTGCCCCTTCCTCCATGTGAAGATGTGGCAAGAAGACAGCCATCTGGGAACCAGGAAGAGGCTCTTCACCAGACAGACGCTGAATCTGCTGGCACTTGATCTTGGACTTCCAGTCTCCAGAACTGTGCTATTTTGTTACAGCAGCCCCAGCGGACTCAGACATTACCTACTTGTTAACCAGGAGTCTTCTCCGGGGAAGCCGCAGTCGGCGAGGGTGAGAAGGGAGCAGGACTTGGCCTGGAGAGTAGCCATGTGTTCTTTGGACTTCCTTTGGTTTCTGTGTTTCAGTGGGCCTCTTAATTTTCCATGACTGCCATATAAATTATAGAAGCCAAGTGGTTTAGAACAGGAACTTGGAGGGGGGCGGGGGAACAAAACAAAACAAAAACAGGAACTTGCTACATTACAGTCCTGGAAGTCAGAAGCGTGACACATCTCACTCCATGGTTGCCAGGGCTCCCTACCTTTCTGGAAGAACAGGGAGATTCTGTTTACGTGCTTTTTTCAGCTTCTGGAGGCCACCCACCCACCTTGCCTCGTGGCCCTCTTCTGTCTACAAAGCCAGCAACGTCACATGTCTCTGGCCCTTCTTCCATTGTCACATCTTTCTCTGGCCACAGCTGGGAAAGGTTCTCTGCTTTTAAAGACCCATGTGATTAGATTGGGTAATCCAGGATCATCTCCCCATCTCAAGATCCTTCATCACATATGCCGAGTCACTTTTGCCATGTAAATTACATATTCATGGGTTCTGGGATAAAAACATGGACATCTTTGGGGAGCCGTCCTGCCCTTTAATTGGGATCCTGGGTATTTCTCAGAGCAGGGTTCTCACAGCCCTTACGCTGGTTGCTGGTCTAAGCAGGTAAGCTCTAGGTCTCTGTCAAAAATTCAGGGTTCAGCCTTTGAATTTCTTCTAATTCATCCACATTGAGTAAGGATGATTTCACCTGTAACTCAGAACTCCAGCTCAGAGACTTCCGTGGTGGTTCAGTGGTTAAGAATCCGCCCTCCAATGCAGGGGACGCAGGTTCGATCCCTGGTTAGGGAACAAAGATCCCACATGCTGCGGGGCAACTAAGCCCACGCGCCACGAATACTGAGCCGCCACACACTGGAGCCCACGTGCCACAACTAGAGAGAAGCCCACGTGCCGCAAGGAAAGTTCCCGTGTGCCGCAACTAAGGCCCGATACAGCCAAAAGTAAGTATTTTTTTAAAAACCCCAAAAAACACCAACTCAGCTGCCTTAAACAGGCAGGAGTTCATCATCTTAGGTAAGAAGGTAGGGTGGTTTCAGGGTTGGTAAAAGAGTTAACTCCAAGTTCACTCAGGTTCAGCCCATCTTACCACACTGCCGGTCTGGGGCAGCAGTACCGCTCGTGATGGCAAGATGGCTAGAGCATCTTCCAGACTTCACCTCCTCACCCAGCCAAGTGCAGAAGCAGAAAAGAAACTGTGTATGTATCTATGAGCAAGGAAACGCTTCCCAGAAGTCCCTCAGTCTTCCTTTCAGGTCTCATTGGCTGGATTAGATGGTGTGACCCTCCCTACGTTGGTCCATGGCAAGAGGGGAAATAGAGATCTGACGTCTGGTTCTTAGACTAATCAAAGATCCAGCGTCCTGGGGCTGAGCACATGGCTGCTTGGAAGGTGAACATTGCAAACACCCGTGGGGCTCGTGCAGGAAGAAGGCGGCGCAGGAGTTTGAAGCCGCAGCGGCGGTACAGGCATCATTCAAGTGTTTGGGGCATGGACCTTCTCTGCACCAGAGCCTGTGCTTGGCACCGGGCTCCAGCAGGAGTGACCCACTGTCTGGGGTGAGGTGTGCAAGGAGAAGGAAGGTGGCACTGGGGCTTGGGAAGTTGGCAGGTCCTGGAGAGCCTTGAAGGCTGTGTTACAGACATGGGCAGGGGAGAGCTTGTATTCAAGTAACGACTGGAGTCAGAACCTTCCATCTGGCGGAGGTGTAGGACATGGGTTGGCCAGGGCAAGATGGGGTGGGGGTAGGGCGAGTGGGGAGCCTGGTGGGATGACAAAGCAGGAGGACCAAGGGGCTGGGCATCAGATGGATTTGAGACTCAGAGAATAGCGCACATAGGAGTTGTAACTGGGTCAGATGTGGCAGGTGACAGAGATGAGGGGTCAGGACAGGATGTCTGAGGCAGCCCAGAGGAGGGCAGTTCCCTTACTGAGGTGGCACATGTGAGGAGAAGGTGGTCTTGGAAGGGGCTGAGTGCAGCTTTGGACCTGGAGCTCTGTGCTGCAGGCCGTGAGAGGCCCCTCCACAGAGCTGGTCATCAAAGCTGCAGGAACGGATGGCATCACTCGGGAAGCACGTGGAGCTCTGAGCAGCATCGCTGTTGGAGGAAGAAATGGAAACTGAAATGGGACAGGAGTGGCCATCAAGCATCGGCTGGTGAGTGGGGCTGAGAGCCTTCCGATGGGACATTGGGAACAGCAAAGAATGCCAGGTGTTCCTCGGGTGCCTGCCCTGCCCCACCACCTAGATTCTACAGGTGTGAACATTTACTGTACTTGCTTCATCATACATTTAGCCAACTGTCCATCCCTCCATCCACCCATACATCATATTTTTGTTTTCTTTGTTTTGTTTTGTTTGCTTTGCATGTGGGACCTTAGTTCCCTGAGCAGGGATCGAAACCATGCTCCCTGCAGTGGAAGCGCAGGGTCTTAACCACTGGACCTCCAGGGAAGTCCCATATTTTTGGATGCATTTCAAAATAAGTTCCAGACATCAGAACACCCTAAATCCTGCAACATGTGTATCATTAACCAGAGTTCAATATTTATTTACGTTCCCTTTTTTTTTAAGGTGGAATTTCCATATCGTGAAATGCACAAATCTTACATGTACACTCGTGGAGTTTTCAGAAATGCATCCATCTAGGTACCCCAAACCCCTATGAATCTAGAGAACAAAGTTCCCTTGTGCCCCTTCCTGGTCATTTCCTGCTCTTACCCTCCCATGGGCAGCCACTCTTCTGGTTTCTTTCCTTCTTAGATTACTTCTGCATCCAAGTAATCTTGGATGGTCAGTGCCTATATCGGCAGCTCATTGCTTTCATAGCGGTGTAGTGCCCCCTTGGACGGTGGACCACAATCACTCCTTCACCTGCTGAGGGATGTTTGGCCATTTCTACTTTGGGGATGTTATAAATAAAGCTGCCGTAAACATTTGCGTACAGGTCTCTGTGTGACCATAGCTGTTCATTTCTCTTGGGTAAATACCTAGGACTGAGATTGCTGGGTCACAGAGCAGGTGAACACTGAGTTTTACGAGACTGCCTAACTGTCTTCCAAACTGGTCATACCATGTTACAATTCCCAGCACAGTGAATGAGACTTCCACTTGCTCCACATCTTTGCCAGCACTTTATTTCGTAATGTATTTAATATTTATTATTTTTAATTGAGGTGAAATTCACATAAAATTAACCATTTTAAAATGAACAATTCAGTAGCACTTAGTACATTTGCAATGTACAGCCATCACCTTTTTTTAGCTCCAAAATTTTTTCATCACCCCAAAAGGAAACTCATTATTAAGCATTACATCTGAAAAGATCCTTTTTCCAAAAAAAGGTCATATTCACAGGTTCAGGGGCTTAGGATGTGAACATATATTTGGGGGGGCCACCTTTTAACCCCCTACACTACTCTTTCAGCTGGTTCCAGGGATGCAGGCAGGGAAGGCTCTGATGGTCCTGGAGGACCTTACCAACTCCCTCTGACATCTGTCCTGGGATGTGTGTGCCATGGTTGCTGCCACTAGAGTATTTCTCACCTAGCAATAAAACATTTTGGATGAGATATGATCATTCAATAAGATTCCTAGGAACACTTTACCGGGTATTTGCAAAAGACCCACCTAGGGGAAAATGAGCCAGCTGCTTTTTCTCCCAACAGTGTTGTCCAAGGTGTGAGCCTGGTGAGCATTTCTTAACGATACTCGGAAACAATTGGGTTTTTTTGAATAAATTTATTTATTTATTTACTTTTGGCTGCGTTGGGCCTTTGTTGCTGCGCGCAGGCTTTCTCTAGTTGCAGCGAGCGGGGGCTACTCTTTGTTGCGGTGTGCAGCCTTCTCATTGCAGTGGCTTCTCTTGTGGCGGAGCACAGGCTCTAGGTGCGCGGGCTTCAGTGGTTGTGGCACACGGGCTCAGTAGTTGTGGCATGTGGGCTCCAGAGCGCAGGCTCAGTAGTTGTGGCGCACGGGCTTAGTTGCTCAGTGGCATGTGGGATCTTCCCGGACCAGGGCTCAAACCGTGTCCCCTGCTTTGGCAGGTGGATTCTTAACCACTGTGCCACCAGGGAAGGCCAACAAATTTTTTTTTTTTTTTAAGATTTGGAGCTTATCAGTTGTATTGGCAAAGACGGGCGAGTTTATGCTGCAGAAACACAGACTCCCAAATCTCAGTGGCTCATCCGCAGCTCAGCAGGAGGCTCTGCTCATCACAGTCACCGAGGGACCCAGGTTGGCTGAAGCACTACCCCTGGAACAACTTGGCAGCAGTGAGGGAGGTGGAGAAGAGCCCACCAGCTCTTAAATGCTTCCTCCCCAAAGCCAAGGACTTTGCTTTGGCTACGTTTCAGTAGCTAAAGCGAGTAAGGGGGCCAGCCTAACTTCAAGGGGATGGGGAGGTGCAATTCTACCAAGTGGCCAGGAGGCGGAGAGCTGGAAATATTTGGAGACCAGGACTAATGTTTTCCACATCAGCCCTCCCCATTTCTCCCAGGCATCCCTCATTGTTTGCAGGTGCCATGCCAGGGGCTACATTGCCAGCTGAGGAGGTGTGGTGGCTTGGATCTCTCACTGCAGGGAGCGTCATTATCTTAAAGCCTCGGTTGCTGCACCCAGAGATTCACCACCAGGTTTGTGTGGAGGCCACGCCCCTAAGCCTGTTCCAGCCAATGAGTGAGCTGGGGGTGGGGAGGGGTGGGACCCAGGGATGAGGGTTTGTTGGGCCAGAGAGAGGGAGAAAACTGGTGTCTCCTCTAAGGGCCCTAATCCTATTGGATCAGGGCCCCAACCTATGACCTCATGTAACCTTAATTACCTCCTTAAAGGCCCCATCTCCAAATAACAGTCACATTGAGGGTTAGAGCTTCAACGTATGAATTTTGGGAAGACACAGTGCAGTCCTTAGCACCCGCCCTGTCCATTCCACCATATCCCCAGTAGCCCACTTGAAAAGCAAAACCTTTCACATTCTTTCTTATTTCTTCTGGTGGTTACTCTGTTTCTCTCAAAATATGTCAACTTTAGGTATTTCCTGCCAACTTCCTGCTCCCGTCCCTCCCCCTTACTTTCAGGCTGCTCTTCTAAATACTATGATACCTCATTCTCTGTGTCTTATTCTCTCAACCAGCAGTGCCCACTAGAATGTTCCACAATGATGAAAATGGATGTGTGTGATGCTTTAATAAAAAGTTAAATAAGAAATTCCAGGGCTTCCCTGGTTCTTCCACTGCAGGGAGCACTGGTTCACTCCCTGGTCAGGGAACTAAGATCCCACAAGCTGTGCAGCCAAGAAACAAACAAACAAAACAAAACAAAAGAAAAACGTAGCTCCTAAGAAGATTAGATTATATACGCAGAAAACTGCGTAATTCTGTCCTACCGTTCCATGCTAGATCCTCACTTTACAGGGAATGGAAAAAACAGAGAACTAACTTACCTGGCATCACCTGAGTCGGTCTAGAACAGACAGCCAGAACCATTTTAAGGCCTCACATGCTATCACATGTACTAAAACAATAACCACTAACACATACACACACAGTACGTGAGATGGTGCTGGCCCTGGGTGGGTGTTTGCATGTATTGAATAATTTCCAGAACTCCATGAAGTAGGTCTTATTATGTTCCCATTTCACAAATGAAGAAATGGAGGCCCAGAGAGACGAAGCAACTTGTCCTAGATCAACAGCTACTGAGTGGCAAAGTCAGTCTCCAAATACAGACAGTCTGGCTCCAGAGTCATCTTACTCTTGGGGAGAGAGAGCCCCAGGGCTTGCGGTTGTCAGAGGAATCCAGAGCGATGCCCTTCCTCCCCTCTTGATCAGTATCTGATCAGGAAAACTGAAACCACTCCAGGCATTTAAACCACAGGGAATGTAATACAGGGAATTGGACACCAAGAGGCTGGAAGGGCTGGAGGAGTAAAAGAGGCATAATCGGGTTACCACCGATTAGTAGCTGCGGGAAGCTGCTAGAATCCCCAGGGTCAGTGTAACAAGAAAATGACGGTGTCACCCAGAGACTGCTATGTTGCTGAAGTAGGAACCAGGCTGCCTGAGCAGGACTTCTGAAGCTTGAGTTTGGCAACCTTCCCTCAGGGCGTCACCAGAAGCCAGGGGGGAAAAAAGCTTCTTGCTTTTATGCCTTCCAACTGACAGAAACTAACAGGAAACCATCTGGCAAAGGAGATGGAGAAATGTAGTTTGCAGGCTTCTAGCCCCTGTTGTAGAGAGGAAGGTATAGGAGGGCAGCGAGTGTGGATCTAACATACTGACTCTCTTTTTCATGCCCCAGGCATCTGCTGTCTTTGAGGGGCATGTGAAACCTTCTGCTGCGTGAGCTGTTACTCTTGTAGGGGACCCAGCTGTCACCCTGGGGTGTCCTCAGAGTCACAGCACAACTATAGAGGAGGGTCTGCAGTGAGGAGGAGATGGGACAAGCTGGTGGAGGAAGAGGGGAGAGCGGGGAGATGACCCCTTCGCACTAAGCCTTGCTTCACCCTGGACCCCTCCCTTTCTCCCCAGCGTGTCCCAGAAATTGCAAGAGCAGGCTCTGCATCTTCCCTGAAAGGCCTCTACTTCACCCTTCTCTTCCCCACACAGCTCACTTTATCCAGCCTTCTGTCTGTTGCTTCTGCTACGCCTCGCGGATGATCTGATGTGTCTTCATGAAGGACTTTGTTAAGACAGATAGCCAGTGCTCCAAGCCAGCGGTCGTCTAAGAGATAAACACACAGACCACATCTTGTGGGAGAGGAATGCAGGAAAGCCTGGAGAGGGAGTGGATGGATGGATGGGTGTCCAGGAAAGACCCAGCTTTCTGGGCATCTGCCAGGTGTATAGGACATATGATCGCCCTTGTACAGTTGTGCAGGTTTAACACTGAACAAGGACATCGCACCTAAAAGGACATCATTCACATGGAAATCATAGATTTGTAGACTGATGATGACAATTTACTAGTATTTCGCAGAAAATTCTCTTGTTCTAACCAGATCAGTGTAGTAGGATAATTTTCAGGTAAGTGGAGACACTAAAGGAGAGTCTTGATCCTTGGATGGGCTGGGGGCCAAGGAAGTGGGGGGAGGGAAAGGAAGGGAATCCCAGAGGGGGACACAAAGGTGGAGGGAGGGAAGGTCCGGCAGCCTGGGGGGCAAAGTCTTGAGATTAGAAGGGGGAGTTGCTTTTAGCAGAGATGAATGAGCAGTTCAGGGTTAGGTGGGGTCTGAGGGACAGGGAGGACAAGGCTCCCATCAGAGCCTTCAGACCCCTCCATTTCATCTCCTCATGTCTCTTACTTACCGCAAGTGGGCGGCAAGTCTGTGTCCACCAGAGGGATATCCAGGTCCAGAGATGGATAGGACGCTGAAGCTGAGGCAAACATCCAGGAAGCCACAGGGAACAGAACAGCTCAGGGGGCAATGGGAAGGGCCCCAGCCACTCCCTGCGGCTTGGCCTGCCCTGACATTTCTGCTTTCAGAATGACGTTTCTTGGGAAATAGCTGAAGGTGGGCAAAGGATACAAACTTCTGGTTAGAAGATGAATGCATTGTGCGGATCTAATGAGTACAGGTAACAGTACTCTCTTGTATACTTGAAAGTTGCTAAGACAGTAGATCTTTTAACTTTTTTTCTTTACCATGCCACGCGGCTGGCAGGATCTTAGCTCTCCCACCAGGGACTGAACGTGCACCCTCGGCAGTGAAAGCACAGAAAAACAGATCTTAAAATGTTCTCAACACACACTGAAAAAAATGGTACCCGTGTGAAGTGAGGGAGGTGTTAGCTAACATTATATGTATATGTTATATCGAATATATATGTATATATATATGTATATATATATGTATATCAAATGTATATGTATATATGTATATGTATATGTATATATCGAATCATCACACTGTACATCTTAAACCCAATCTTATACACCAATTATATCTCAATAAAGCTGGGAGAAAAACCCAAAATGACATTTCTCCTCTCTCCCACCCCCCACCCCAGGTTACAAAAGCAATCTTTTTTTTTAGAATTTTATTTATTGATTGGGTCTTCATTGCTGCACGTGAGCTTTCTCTAGTTGCGGCGAGTGGGAGCTACTCTTCGTGAGGTGCACGGGCTTCTCATTGTGGTGGCTTCTCTTGTTGTGGAGCACAGGCTGTAGGCGCGCAGGCTTCAGTCGCTGTGGCACACAGGCTCAGTAGTTGTGGCTCACAGGCTCTAGAGCGCAGGCTCAGTAGTTGTGGCGCACGGGCTTAGTTGCTCCGCGGCATGTGGGATCTTCCCGGAGCAGGGCTCGAACCTGTGTGCCCTGAATTGGCAGGCGGATTCTTTTTTTTTTTTTTTTTTTCCTGTTTGCGGGCCTCTCACTGTTGCGGCCTCTCCCGTTGCGGAGCACAGGCTCCGGACGCGCAGGCTCAGCGGCCATGGCTCACGGGCCCAGCCGCTCCGCGGCATGTGGGAACCTCCCGGACCAGGGCACGAACCTCTGTCCCCTGCACCGGCAGGCGGATTCTTAACCACTGCACCACCAGGGAAGTCCCCAAAGCAATCTTAATGGTAAAATTTTTTGGATAACTCCCTCCTACCCCCAAAAAATGGGAAGAAGAAAATAAGTATTACCCAGAATCTCATAAAGCAAGTTATTCAGTCTGTTGTCACAGGGACACCTTGTTCCCTCACATGTAAAACCCTCACAACCCAAGCCTTCTCTTCCCTGGATTCACATGTTCACTTTCTGGAGTACATCCTTGAAATCATTTTTACAAGGAAGAGAATACCTGGGTGTGGGGAGGATAAAAAGTGGAGAGGTGTTATTTTGTCAAGAAAACTGCTATATACCAGCAATAACCAACCAGGAAAGTAACAGAAAATCAGATAACCTTCCCAAGAGCGATAAAAAAACTAGAAAGTATCTCGGAAGTAACTTAATGAAGAACACACAAGGACTTTCTGGAGGTGTCAAATACTCCGGACAGAGTTAATTTTATTCAAAATGCCCACTGCAGTAGAGAGAATGCTCTGAGCTCCGAAATCTGCAAGCGGGAATTCCCCGGCGGTCCAGTGGTTAAGACTCCGCTCTTTCACTGCCAAGGATCCAGGTTCAGTCCCTGGTCGGGGAGCTAAGATCCCACAAGCCGCGTGGTGCAGCCAAAAAACAAACAAAATCTGCAAGCATCTTAAAAGTCAGACAGAAAAAGACATTGCTTATCTAGGGTAAGAGGGTTTCGCAGTCAAGGGGAAGTTGCCTAGATGAGGAAAAGTAACCATGGTGGTTTGCAAGACACATAGGAAGTGTGTCTTCCTGGGGTCAGTGCGTTCTCAGGAGAAGCTGATGAGGAGGCATGTCCCACTTTTCAGTCCTTCGGAGAAGAGGGAAGCTATAGTTGAGGGCCTGGGGGGAGGAGACAAGCCAGACTTAAGTTTGCATAGAGCAAAACAGAGGGTGAGAGATGGGCCATGAACACCTGGTTGGACAAAATGTTGAAATCTTATTCAAGGACAACCTGAATAAATGCCTTCTTTGTGGTTTTCACAACTTGACATTGTAATTCCCCTCCACACTCTGAAATGTCCTGCCTGCCACAAAAGCTGATCGTTTATCTCCTTGGTTCATTGGGTTCATTGTTGTGTCCGTGGGTGTTGGAACAGTCCCTGACATCTAGTCAGTTCCTTTTAAAAAAAAAAAAATATATATATATATATATATATATATACACACACACATATATATATATTTATTTATTTATTTGGTTGTACCAGGCCTTAGTTGCAGCAGGCAGTCTCCTTAGTTGTGGCATGTGAACTCTTAGTTGCAGCATGCATGTGGGATCTCATTCCCTGACTAGGGATCAAACCCAGGCCCCCTGCATTGGGAGCACGGAGTCTTATCCACTGCGCCACCAAGGAAGTCCCCATCTAGTCAGTTCTTGATAAAAATATATTCTTTAAAAAAATGTTTAGGGAATTCCCTGGTGGTCCAGTGGTTAGGACTCTGCACTCTCACTGCCGAGGGCCTAGGTTCAATCCCTGGTCAGGGAAATAAAATCCCACAAGCTGCGTGGCATGGCAAAAAAAAAAAAAAATTAAAAACGGAGATATAATTGACCTATAACACTGTATAAGTTTCTATTGTAACTGTGATGATTTGACACGCATTGATCCATACATACAATGACCACTGCAGTATGATTACCACTGCAGTGTTGGAGCACCTCCATCGCATCACATAATTATATTTTCTTTTCTTGTGATGAATAAAAATATATTCACTGTAAAAGGATACCAATGCCTGATCTCGCCCTCCGATCCGCAGGTCCTGACTATGTTGCTCCAAGATGGGGCTGGAGCATTCATGTTTTTCTTAAAGCTCCCGATTGATTCGTTTTAGAACCACTGATGGAATCACAAGTGCAGAGGCAACTGGCCAGCTCTGTCTCCTTAAAGAGGATGTGTTTTCTCTGCAATGACCCTTTAATCTTTTTTTTTCTTCTCTCCTTTCTCATCTGCCTAAAATCATTCATCAGCCAAAAATGTGAGAAATGTGTTTCAAATATTTTCAGTTCCCATTTAAGCCCATTTAATGCTTAACGTTCATTGCCAGCAGGCAGACTATCTAGTACAGCCCGTTTGAATTCCCTCCCCAAGTTTAAACCCCCAACCTGCCTCTCCCTCCATAAAATCCAAGCTCTTCCCAGTAGGAGAGGAAGGAGCAGAGGTCGACAGGGGCCTGGCCTAGCCGGCCTTGCAGCCATGGTTCTGGAGGGTGATGGAAAGCTGTGGAAGATCTTCACCCTCATAGGAGGGTTTAAGCTGGGGAGAAACATCATTTGATGCTCATTTCAAACCTCTTCCGGGGACTTCCCTGGTGGTCCAGTGATTAAGACTCCGTGCTCCCAGTGCAGGGGGCTGGGTTCAATCCCCTGTCCTGGAACTAGATCCGGCATGTCACAACTAAAAGATCCCGCATGCCGCAACTAAAAGATCCCACATGCCGCAAGAAAGCTCCCAGACGTGGCAATGAAGATCCCACGTGCTGCAACTAAGACCCGGTGCAGCCAAATTAATTAATTAATTAAAAAATCTTCCACCTGCTAAGTCCGTTTTCCACTGAGCCCTCAGCACCACATTCAAAAGACATACATCAGATCATGCTACACCCCAGCTCAAAATCTCCCACTGGCTCCCATCACGAACTATGGCCCACCAGACTCCAATAACCCACCCCTGCCCCCCATTCTCTCTCTGACGTCCTCTCCTCCCAATCTCCCCATTGCTTAGTTCTGCTCTAACCATACTGGCCTCCTGGCTATTTCCCCAGCGTGTCAAGCACGCTCCGGCCTCAGGGCCTTTGCACTTGCTATCATCTCTGACTGGAGCACCCCGCCTCATCACCTCATGGCTGACTCCCTCTTGTTACTCAGATTACTACTCACATGTCACATCCTCAAAACTTAGTGATTTAAAACAATAAATGTATTATCACACATAGTTTCTGTGGGTCAGGAATCCTACAGGAGTGGCTTAGCTGGGTGGTTCTAGCTTGGGGTCTCCCATGACCTTGGGTTGGGGCTGTGATCATCCAAAGAATTGACAGGGACTGGAGGGTCCACTTCCAAGGAGGTTCACTTGTGTGACTGGCAAGCTGTTGCTGGTTGTTGGCTAGGGCCTCAGTTTCTCTCCACGTGGGCCTCTCCGCAAAGATGCTTGAGTGTCCTCACAATGTGGCAGCCAGTTTCCCACAGAAAAGGTGATTCAAGAGACCAAGGTGGAAGTCGTAATGTCTTTTGGAATCCAGCCTTGAAAGTCACATTCTGTCACTTCCACAGCATTCTGTTGGTCACACAGAGCAGTCCTGATTGGGCGTGGCAAGAGACTATACAGGGGACATCCCTGGTGGTCCAGTGGTTAAGACTCTGCGCTCCCAATGCAGGGGGCCCAGGTTCGATCCCTGGTCAGGGAACTAGATCTTGCACGTGGCAACGAAGATCCCGCGTGCTGCAGCTAAGACCCGGTGTAGCCAAATAAATTAAAATACAAAACAAAACAGGGACTTCCCTGGTGGCACAGTGGTTAAGAATCCATCTTCCCATGCAGGGGACACAGGTTCAAGCCCTGGTCCAGGAAGATACCACATGCTACAGAGCAGCTAAGCCCACGCGCCACAACTACTGAGCCTGCGCTCTAGAGCCTGTGAGCCACAACTACTGAGCCCATATGCCACAACTACTGAAGCCCACATGCCTAGATCCCATGCTCTGCAACAAGAGAAACCACCGCAGTGAGAAGCCCGCGTACCGCAACAAAGAGTAGCCCCTGCTCGCCACAACTAGAGAAAGCCTGCACACAGCAACGAAGACCCAAGGCAGTCATTAATTAATTAATTAATTAATTAAAAACAAAACAAAGAAGGACTATACAAAGTGTGAAGATCACTGGATCATCTTAGAGGCTGGCAGCCACACTGTCTCATTTTCTAGCTCATCACCTTGACTTATTTTCTTCATGGATTTGACACTACCTGAAATTACATTAATTATTCCTTTGTCTCCCTTCCCCAATAGTGTCATGCCCATAGGGGCTGGGACAGTTTTCTATTTTGTTCACTGCTATATCCTCAGTTTCTCAAACAGAGGTTGGTACATAGTAGGTAATCAATAAATATTTGCTGAATTAATAAATGGAGAATCTACTTTAGGGGAGGTCTTTAGATCGTTGAATGAGCTTTTTTTCAGGTGTCCAGGTGAAAGATAACAAGGGTTTGGACTAGGGAAGGATTGGAGAGAAATAGATAGGTATTGATATGGTAACCTGTCCTCTTGCAAGTTTCTGATCTCTCCTTGCTACAATCCATCCTCCAAAGAGAGGCAGAGTGATTTTCTTAACAGATAAATTAAACATTGTCTGTTCCCTCCATAGCGCCATAGCTCCCTAGTGCACAGGATCAGGAATTAAAGGTGACCCAGGAGCTAAATGGGGCGATTTTGGAGGGTTAAGATTATCGATGCCTTGCTCTGGTTGGGGTTAAGGAGAGCAGAGAGCTGCTTTTCTGGATTCAAAAGATCTCTACACACTCTAGGTCATCTCAGACAATATAATTATCACAGCTGCCCACAAGAAACTAAGGAAACTCTCTCATGATGGTAAATAATCGTCATTTATTTTATTGTTATATTCAGTTTCCTACACTCACAGGAATCTTTCCTGGGCCCCAGATTCTTTCTGCAAGTCTCTGATCATGCTTTAGCTGCTCCATACCTACTCATAGTTCCAGTTTCAACTTAGGCACCCCCTGCTGACCCCACATCCAAGCAGGGTTAGTTGCCTTATCTGGACTCCTCTAGTGTCCCAGACTTTCCCTAGAATTTACTTATTTAGCATATTTATCGCTTATTTTCTGCCTTCCCCTCTAAAGCAGGGGTCCCCAACCCCCGGGCCATGGACTGGTATCGGTCAGTGGCCTGTTAGGAACAGGGACGCACAGCAGGAGGTGAGCAGCGAGTGAGCAAAGCTTCATCTGCCGCTCCTCATCGCTCGCATTACCTCCTGGACCACCCCTCCCACCCCCCTGTGGAAAACAGGTCTTGCATGAAACCGGTCCCTGGTGCCAAAAATGTTGGGGATCACTGCTCTAGAATGTAAGCTCCATGAAAGCAAGGAACTTTCCAATCCATGAACATGGTATATACATGTCCATTTATTTAGATCTTCTTTAATGTGTCTCAACAGTATCTTGTAGTTTTCAGTATAGAAATCTTGCACATCTTTTGTTAAATTTATTCCTAAGTATTTTTTTTGATGTGGACCATTTTTTTTTAAGTCTTTATTGCATTTGTTACAATATTGCTTCTGTTTTATGTTTTGGTTTTTTGGCTGCGAGGCATGTGGGATCTTAGCTCCCCAACCAGGGATTAAACCTGCACCCCCTGCATTGGAAGGTGAAGCCTTAACCGCTGGACCACCAGGGAAATCCCAGTATTTTTGTTTTTGATGCTAATTGTAAAGGGAATTATTTTAAATCTCACTTTATAATTGTTTCCTGTAAGTATATTAACATAAGACTGATTTTTGTATATTGATCATGTATCTTGCAGCCTTGCTAAATTCATTTATTAGTTTCAGTAGTTATTTCGATTCCTTAGAATTTTCTATATAAACAATCACATCACAGGAATTCTCTGGTAGTACAGTGGTTAGGACTCCATGCTTTCACTGCTGAGGGCCCAGGTTCAGTCCCTGGTCAGAGAACTAAGATCCCACAAGACGAGCGTCCAAAAAAAAAAAAAATTACATCACATGTAAATATTGACAGTTTTACTTCTTCCGTCTGATCTTTATGCCCTTTATTGCTTCTTCTTGCCTTATTGCACTAGCTAGGATCTCCAATATAATTTTGATCAGAAGTGGTGGGAGTGGAAATCCTTGATTTACTTCAATCTTAAGGGAAAAGTAGTAAATATTTTACAACTAAGAATGATGCTGGTTGTAGGTTTTTTTGTAGATGCCCTTTATCAGATTGAGGGAGTTCAGGGCAGAGGATTTTATCTGTTCACTGATTTATACCAAATGTGTATCATAATGCTGTCAGAGAGCAATTTCTCAGTAAACACTTGTTAAATGAATGAATGCGTATAAGATGCATGGCACAGTGGCTAGTAATTTGGCATTGGACTTTAATTAACTGTGTGATTTAGGGCAACTAATTTAACCTCTCCTCTTCCTTCTCTGTGAAATGGGGATAATAATGGTATATATTACCTAGGGTTGAGGATTTAATGAGAGTATCCACATAAAGGAAGAGCACAGTGTCTGACATGGTTAGTGCTCAACAAACATTAACTTTTATTACCTCACTTCTCTGAGCCTTATTTTTTTTTCCTCTATAAAAGAGGGAATGTTCTAATCCTTAACGCCTAGGGTTATGATGGGGTTAAATGACATTATGCACATAATGTGCCTAGCACAATTCCTGGCACAGAGGAAGTCATTAATAAATGTTTGCTATTATTATTTACCAAGTCCCCTACCTATATTGAACGGAGAGACATGGAGATCTGTTGATCAAGGACCCAGTCCACTGGAAGCTCACAGCCTGATAGCAGGGACAGATAAGTATAGAAATCATTACAACACAGTGTAATAAGGGCATATATAAAGCCATCTGTGGACCCAGAGGCAGAAGCTGGCTGCTGAAATCTGACAGTTAAATCAGGTCCCTCTCAACTCAGACATTGGCTTAGACCTAAAAGGAAACAGTTGTTTATAGCAGGAAAAATTGGAAACAATCTAGGGCTTGGGACAACTTGTGGTACGTCCTTATAATGCATCAGTGTGAAGCTTTAAACTTGCTGTGGAATAGGGGATGGGAACTGGCTGGGGGCACCGGATGTGAATTACTTTTCATTAGACCACTTTGTAACTTGCATCTTGTACCATGTTCAAAATAAATAAAATTTTTAAAATAAAAAAAAATTATACTATGGAAAAATATTCAGTGCCACCGGTCAATGTTCACGATTGACCGCTACCATATGAAAAAAATTAATTTGTCAAACGGCAACCGTTTACACCCGCCTAGAAAAAAGGTGGAATAGGGGTACAACAAAATATTAGCAGTAACCGCTCATTAGTGAGATTAATGTTGAATTTTACTTTCTCCTCTGGGCTCTTCGAGATTTTGCAAAGTTTCTACATTAAGCACCACGAGTTTTGATTTGTTTTTTGGCTATTAAAGTTATTAACAAAAACTACAAGTCCCGGTAGACATAGCGCCTCCGACTTCTGAAGACCGGCCTTCCCCCTGCGCAATGAACGCTGGGATTCGAAGTCCAGCCCCAGAAGCAAGGTGGGACGCACAGTACCGGCACAGATGACAGAGGAGGGATCACAGCTATTTCAACCAATGAACAGTGCGCACCGGACCTGAGTGGCACACGCAAAACCAATAGATGAGCGGCTAAGCCTGAATGACGTGCGCTTCAGCCTACGGGCGGCCCATGGGGCGGTGCGGTGCGCCGCGGCCGTAGTGCGAACCATGGGAGGTGGCTGGTGGTGGGCTCGGGCTGCCCGCCTTGCCCGACTCCGCTTCCGGGGGGCGCTGCTGCCGCCTCCGCGGCCCCGGAGCGGGGGCGCCCGGGGGTCCTTTGCTCCTGGCCACGGCCCCCGCGCTGGGGCTTCGCCGCCCCCAGTGTCCGAGCTGGACCGCGCAGACGCCTGGCTCCTCCGGAAGGCTCATGAGACAGGTCTGGGGCTGTGGCTGGGGTCGGCCCGGATGGGAGAGGGGGATCCGCATAGCCGAGCTGTCCGCGCGCGCGAGTGGAGGATGGTGGTGGGATTTCTGCTGGAAACGGGGCCCGGGCTCAGGGGGGAGAAGGGCTTCCGTGTAAGCGCAGGCTGCAAGAGCGCAGTCTGTCCGCATAGGAGACGGGCTTGTGGATGGGACCGTGGGTCTGGTTTATGGGGTGCAGTAGGGATTGGAGAGGTTGGTCGGGCCAGGACAGGCAGCCTTATCAAACTGCGCTGTCTGGGTGGGAGAGGCTTCCAAAGAGGGCTATGGGCGGGGGAGTTACCTACAAGAGGGGGCCTCGTTGGAGGGGCCAGTTCAGATTAAAGAGGCGACCACTCTGCATAAAGCGGGAGCGTGGAGCCCCACAGAAGAGGGAGGAAGTTGCGGATTAGAAGAGGGAACAACCAATAGAAGAAAATCTCTGGGCTGATTGGAGGGCGTGCTTCTCCTGGCTGCAGGGGGCGGGGCCCCATGTGGGCGGTGGGGTTCCGGATTGGAGAGGACTGGTCTTGTAGGTACAGGACGGGGTAGGGGTGGGGGGATTGTAACCCGACTAGTCCCCGTTAGTGCCACACCAAGGACTTGAATGGATGTGAATGACACCAAGGAAGAGCATACCCAGCAGCAGACAGTGAGGTTTCAGAAAACTGAAGGGGAAGGCTGGAGAGAGGCCTGGGGGAGTGTGTGTGTGGGGGGGGGGGGTAACAATTTGTCGGGAGGTCTGAGGAAGAAGTGAGGGGGCACCCCTTGGGGATACACATGTGGGAGGACGTTGACCAAGATGACCTCTTGGGACCTTCCTGTCCGGTCCTGAAATTTTGATCTTAGATCCTCCGCCGGATTCTGCAGACTGTCTTGAATCTTTGGTGTTGCAGAGTTTGGGGTGGGGAGGGGCTCAGAGATGGAGACGAGAGAGGGTTTTGGGGGGATAGGGTTTGGTAGGCGGACCGCCAGGACAAGGTGGGGATTTGGGGCCAGACTGGGCGGTGAGATGAAGAGGCGCCCCTCAGTTTGACTGTCTGGGCTGGGGGGCTGCAGAGCAGGGTTTGAGCTGATGTGGATTTCTCCGCCCCGCCCCACCCCCTCCAGCCTTCCTCTCCTGGTTCCGCAATGGCCTCCTGTCATCAGGCATCGGGGTCATCTCCTTCATGCAGAGTGATATGGGTCGGGAGGCCGCCTACGGTGAGTGCAGACCCCAGTGTCGCCCCCACCAGGGAGTGGGGCGCTCCCTCCCCCACTGGGGAAGGTAGACTCCTTCCCCATCCCGTCACCCCCCCAGAGTAAACGTCGCTAGAACCCCTCATTCTTCCCCCACCGGAAGCTGCCTCACCTTCACTTGTGAGTGTCCACCTTCTACCCACCCCATCCCTACCTCCTGGGCACTGGACCCACCAGAGGGGGTGGCTCAGGGCAGGTCTGTGGGTCCTCATCCTTTCCAATCTAACTTCTCAACAAAGATGAGGGTCTCTGTCCCAGCCCCACCCCCAGCCTGGTCCTGCCCCTGCCCCTCCGACCTTATCTTTGCTCTCAGACCAGCCCCCCACCTCCAAGCCTAGCCACCCCTCCGATTCCTTCTCCTGTCCCCGACCTTGGCTCTGTACTGTCCCTGACCCCTACCCCGCTCTTGAGTGTGCCCCATCCCCTTTCTAACGCCACCTCAGTCCCGTGAACGGCCTGGGTCCCCAGGATCAGCCTCCCTGACGCCGGCCCGCACTCTGTCCCACAGGCTTCTTCTTGTTGGGCGGCCTGTGTGTGGTGTGGGGCGGCGCCTCCTATGTGGTGGGCCTGGCGGCGCTGCGGGGACCCATGCAGCTCTCGTTGGGGGGCGCGGCCGCAGGCGTGGGCGCCGTGCTGGCCGCCGGCCTGCTCTGGGCTTGTGCCGTCGGCCTCTACATGGGCCAGCTGGAGCTGGACGTGGAACTGGTGCCCGAAGACGACGGGACCGCCGCAGCGGAAGGGCCGGACGAGGCGGGCCGGCCGCCACCGGAGTGAGCTGCAGGGCCGCGGCAGCGGGGAACGGCTGGGCACCGGACTGCCGGGGCCCGAGGACCGGGACATTAAAACCTGACCCTTCCCTTGCTCCCGATTCCGAGTGGTGGTTGCTTTTGCGGGGATGCTGAGCGAAGGAGGAGGGTAGGGGCGGAAGGCGCTGGGGGGCACGCGGAGATACCTAAGAAGGAAGAAAAGGAGAGAGGAGCTCCTTGACCCCAGAGAGGAGCCACAGAGCGGGAGCAGGCCTTTAATTCACCGGGGCTCAGAGCCCTGGTCCCCACCCATCCCCCAGGTCCGGCCACGTTGGGGGCTGTTCCAGTCCTCAGTCCCCCTTCCGCTGCACCCTGGTGCCCAGGGGCCCCGGGTAGGGCAGGCCCAGCGCGGGGTAGAAGGCCTCAGGGAGGGTGGGGCCCGGGCCCAGCCTCTGCAGGTGCGGGTACACGAGGCCCAGTTCGGCAGGACCGTAGCGGATGGTGCCAGGTGCGCACAGGCCCCGCACCACGGGGGGCAGGAAGCCAGTGTGCAGGAGGGAAGGTGGGGGGTCCCCAGGAGGCGCCAGGCCCCACGGCCCCACCAGGTCCTGCTTCAGGGCACCCGCCCGGATGACGGACGTGAACTCGGGCCTCGTTGGGGCCAGGTGGCCGGACGGCTTCTCATCCCCACTGTCCTCCGGGTCTTCAGTCTCCCCCGGGCCGGGCTCCACTTTGATGGGTTTGCCCCGGGGCTGGGGGGCCTTGTCCTCCTGCGGGGGGACGGCCTCCTTTCCTTCCACTGGTGGCTCTGGCTCTGCAAGAGGAAGATTCGGAAGGGCTCCGTGTGTGCGCGTCCCCAGCCCTCAGCCTTCCCATCTGTGGAATAGAGCGGCGCCCCGTGGTCAAGACCCGTGGATCTCTGCTGGAGGGGTTTGGTCCCCTTAGGGGACACTTGGCAAAGTCTGGAGGCATTTTTGGTTGTCACAACTGGGAAGGAGGACACTCCTGGATTCTAGTGGGTAGACGTCAGGGATGCTGCTAAAATGCCCTACAATGCATGGGACGGCCACCACCACAAAGCGTGACCATGCCCAGATGCCAGAGGCTCATGTCCGGACCCAGGCTGTCCTCTGGAAGGAAGTTCCATATCTGCACTGGCCACCTATGGCCACCAAGCTCTGCAAACGTGGCGAGTACAACTAAGGAAATGGAATTTTAATTTTAATCTTACTGTAACTAGCCACAGGTGAAGCTCGTGGCTTCCACACCAGACAGCACAGGTCCCAGAGGCCACTCGGAGCCTCCCAGGGGCTGGGGTGGGAGGTGGGCTCACCTGTGGGTGCTGGCTCCGGGCTGGACGTGTCCTCGTGGGCCACGCTGGCCGGAAGCTGGAAGGCGTCCAGAGGTATCTGGCCCCCCTCGGCTTGACTGGGACAAGACAGATGGGATTGGGAGCTCAAATCCCGGGCCACCCAGCCTCTGGTGAGGGGAGACTCCCTCCTGCCTGCCAGTCTTGTGAGTGTAGACGTCCCCTCCCGCTCTGAGTGTAGACACTGCCCCCCGCCCCCGCCCGAGGCACTTAGGACTCATCATTGGACCCCAAACTCCAAGTTGGCTTCTAGCCCAGCTTGGCCCCGTCTCCCAAGGCCAAACCTTTGCAGCCCGTGGCCGCCTGGGTGTCACCACCTAGGTGTCCCCCGGGTACCTCATGCTCATCTGACCTCAGCATCTTTCCTCCAAACCTGCTGCTCCTCTCAGAGGCTCAGACCCAGGCCCCGCAAAGCCAGAGATGCCAGATGGCCGCCTCCCCTCCTCCACCTGTGCTGCCTGGCATTTCCCAGGACGTGCCCCTGGCCTCCCATCCCTGTCTTGTCCCACAGACCTCCCTCTACATGGCAGCCAGAGTGGTCTTTCCAAGAAGCAGATTTGACTGTGACTCTCTCCAGCCCTAAACCCTTCCATGGCTCCCCAGTGCCCCCACCACCATCCTAAGCTTCGTCTCTCGAGACTCTACACTCCAGCCCAGAGCACCCCCTGTAGTCCCTCAGATGGGTCCGGCTGTGACCCTGAGCCTTTGCCTGTGCTGTGCCCTCGGCCTGGAACGTCCTTCCCACCTCCAGCTTCTTTCCATCATCTGCCCTGCTCTGTGGCGGCCCTCCCCTGGTAAGAGCCTGCCATGGCTCCCCAGTGCCCCAGAAGCACCCTGGGCCTGAGGCCACTTCATATCTGCCTCCTTCTCCCTGGAAGCGCTTGTCACTCCGCCACCCACCCCTGGCCTCCTGCAAGCTCATTCCTCCTCCAGGCCTTTACTCTCACTGGACCCTGTTCTCCTTCATGTTTTCACCACCACTGCCCACATCTGTCCTTTTCTAGAAGCCCTCCCTGAAGAGCCCCCACCCGAAGGTGGGCAGAGCTGGCAGAATCTTCCGGAGGGAGTTCTGAGCTCCCCGTGGGAGAGGAGAGGGGCGCAAACCTCACCTGAGCACGTAGCTGACCCAGAGCACGTGGCGCTCTCCAGGGCTCTTCCCGCTCATGGCCACGGTGGCCACGGACTGTAGCCACACGAAGCCCCCGGCGCGCTGCAGCCAACGGTAGTAACCGGTCATCACCTGGCCCTTGTCCAGCACTGGGCCCAGCCCAGGGACCGGCGACACCGGAAGGGATGGGGTAGGGGCGGGATGAGGTGAGAGGGGCAGAGAGAGATAGGCAGTGGGAGAGAGGTGGACAGGGAGACGGGCAGAGAGAGAGCAACAGGGAAACAGGAAGGGTGAGACGGTGTGGAGAAGAGAAAGGCAAAGAACAGAGAGGGAGGCAGAGAGAGCCCGAGTCAGAAAGACGGAGCGGTAACCCGGCATCAAGGCCCCTGGATTTTGAAGGGTGGGTCAGAGCTACCCCACGGCTCCCCTTACTCCCCACGCCCCCATCCTCAGCCATTGCTCAGAGTCTCCTTGCTGCTCTTCCTGTGCTGAGTGGAGCCCCCAGAGGTGGCAGGAGGAGGGACTGTGATCAGCCCGGGAGAAGGACTTCCAGGGAGTGGGGCAGTGGGGGTGCTCAGGTCTGGGGTGAGGGGTCCTCACGGTCCAGGTGGCTTTGGCGGATCCTGGTTGCATCCTGTCCGTGGACAAACTGGTAGCAGCTGCGGCCCACTAGCTCCGAGGGCCCCAGGTCCATGTGGTCGCTGACTCTGAGGGCAGGGGGCAACAGAGAGGAGGGGAGAAGGGGTCCCAGACCATGGGGTGGGGAGAAAGATTCCAGGGTTGGCTCTGGAATCCCTCAGGGTCCAAACCCTGGCTCTGGAGTGCTCTGGGTCTCAGTTTTCCCCTCTGTAAAATGGGTGGGAGAATATTTAAAATAGTAGTTTCCCTCCTCGGGCAGCTATGGGCATTCAAGCAGACGGCACTCCTGGGTGTGGGGTGGCCCGGCCACTCCGGAGGCGCTCGGTGCTTGGAGACTCTTTCGCTATTTAATTTCCCCCCACTGCGTGGTGCGGGAGAGTGGATGAGAGAGATGAGAGGCCGGAGAGGCAGAGAGAAATAGGATCAGGGAAGGGCGGAGCTCTGCTGAAGGGAGGGCCTGGGTCTCTCGGAATCGAGCACAGCCCCGCCTCCATCCCAGAAGCCCCGCCCAGGCCCCGCCCTAGCCCCCGCCTTCACTCCCTCTTCCAGTTCGCCCTCCGCGGCTTTCCCTCCTCCCGCGGCTCCCCAGGGCCCCGCCCCCACCCCCGCCCCCGAGCTCCTCTGACTTCCTGCCTACCCCCCTCTCCCGTGCGCCCCCATCCTCCCACCTCAGCCCCCAACCCCGGTACCTGCTCTCACAAGCAAGGATGGTGAGACCCAGGCTGAGTCGGAAGACGATCATGTGTCCGTGCAGTGGCAGCTCAGCCAGTGGGGCCGGGGGCAACGTGTGGCCAAGGGCCACAAGGCCCAGGGCGCGGGCCCGAAGGCGACCGGTCACATGGATGACCTGCAGGTGGCAGGCGCGATCGGAGGAGGGCAAGGCGGGGCCAGTGGGGCGGGAGGACCAGGGGGGCCCGTGGACAGAGCTGGCGTGAATACAGGCGCTCTCCTTGGGCCAGGGAGGGGACCCGGGAGTCAGAGGCTGGGGCGGAGAGCTCACACCCACCTTGTACCCTGAGGCCTTGACGTGCAGCCCCCTCTTGGTGAGGGTGGATTTCATGCGGATGAAGAAGGAGCGCTCCTGGACCCGGGAGGAGGGGGGCACCTCGATGGGGCTGGCCTCTGGGACGAAGAGTGAAGGAAGGTTATGGGGTCCTGAAGAGGACACACACGGGCCACCCCTGCCCTCTACAGAGCTATCCAGACACAGGGTCATGGCCACAGTCACACAGACGCACCTATTGGTTCTACAAGCCCACTGACATCCTACATCAACCTCCCCTCCCAGCAGCACCCAGCCTGGTCTTTCTAAAGCTCAGATCTGACCCCATCCCTCCTCTGCTCTGAACCTGCCATGGCTCCCTAGTACCCTTGGGGGAAAGCCCAGCTCCTTCTCACCATGGCCTAAAACTTTGGCAAGAACTGCCTCCTGCTGACATCATCTCTAGCCACAACCTCCAGGTCTCAGATCAGACATCTCCTCCAGGAAGTCCTCCCTGACCCCCAGGCTGGGTCAGCTGCCCCTCTGGGGTCTCCTACCCCAGCCCTGCCCACTCTGGGTCATCACTGTCTGGGGACAGGGTCAGTCTCCCCCACTGGACTGTGAGCCCCGGGAGGGTGGGGTTGGGGCTCTTGTCACCACTGTGTCCCCAGCCCTGCCCAACCGAGGGCTGAACACAGAGTGGGGGCTTGGGCTATAGCAACAAATAAGCCACACAAATACAGATTATTCTATAAACGCTGTGAAATTGTCTTATAAATATGCTCACACCCAGATGACCCTGTGCCTCAAACTGAGGTGTAAATATAATCACGCTCCCTAACAGTCCCACACGTGTCACAAACATCTCCCCAAGCTTGCAAGCACTGCTGATAGCTCAGATGGTTTGGGTATTAAGCAAACTCCATATAAGAAAAGCCTATTTATGAGAAAGATAACCTCAGTCCCCCAATATCTCAGAGCTAAAAGGGTAATCTCCAACACCCTCCCCAAAATGGAGTGGAATTTTCCACTGGAGAGCAGAAGCACAGGCGCTGGAGTCAGACAAGCCTGGGCTGGAGTCCAGCTCAATCACTTACAGCTGACCTGGGACACAACCTCTCTATGCTGTGCCCCAGGTTCCTCCTCTATAAAATGGAGATAGTCATAGCTCCTGCTTTGTGGGCTTGTGGTTAGGATTTAATAAAATTATGTACTTAAAGGCAGGGCACGTGTAAATGCCCAATAAGCACACGTTGTTATTATTATTTACCAAAGCCTGGTTCCATCTGTCACCCACAGGCACCCACCTCCACTCTGCAGCCAGAGGGGTCTTTCTAAAGTTCAAATCTTGGGGATCCAGGCAATCTTAGGGAGCCACGTCTCGCTACCTCAATTTAGACTCTGATTCATTTTACAAAAACTTGCTTGCAAAACTCTAACAAGAGTGTTTCTGTATAAAGGAGACATAGTTGGATACATTGTACTCAGCATCCCCTAAGCTACCCTCAGGCCTCTTTCTTTGGGGATGCTGAGAATTACCGATCTCAGGGGTATCCGCAAGCGAGGAGGACGAGGACGAGGAGGAGGAAGAGGAGGGGACGGAGGGCGGGGTGGGGGGCCCGGGGGTCGGGGCCCGCAACCCCAGTTGCTCCAGCACCTCGGAGTGGTCCCCCGGATGAATGTAGTCGAAGAGGCTGCTGCCCGTCAGCTCCACCTGCCGGCGAAGGAGGGGAATGCAGGGGGCGGGTGAGGTGCGCGCGCAGTCACTCGCCCTCCTGTTCTGCCACAGGCTCACTCGCCAGCAAGCAGGTGTGTGTTTTTAGTAGAAAATAAATATATATATATTTAAACCATTTTAAAGGAGGATAAAAACTTAGGCGCTTCCCGTGCCCTCCCACTTCAAACCCAGAGATTATTAAGGATTTTCTGCCCCTGCCTACAGTATAAAGAAGCTGTGTATGTGGTTGGGATGGGGGTGTCGTAAGCCTTCATATACGCAGCTCTTGCTTACTCACTCACCCCCATACAGCAAACAACTGCGCCCTGAAATGACTCACAGGATGGAAATCAGGACACAAGCAGTGGAATGGCTTTCAAACTCTTTAAAGAGTTAGAACCTTTTAATTAGACTTTACATTCAATTCATCCCTCAAATCTCTCACAGTAGTGCCCTTACCTCCACACCTTCCCAGTCCCCGCACCCAACTTCTCCCTGCTGTGTTTCTGTCCCAGCGTCCTCACTGGTCTTCTGGCCTTCAGTCCCCACGTACATACCCCTCCCTAAGTTACTCCCCTGACCATGGCCCTCCTCCTCTCAGAAACCTCCCATGGGAGGTGGCGCAGTGGTTAAGAATCCGCCTGCCAATGCAGGGGATACGGGTTTGAGCCCTGGTCCTGGAAGATCCCACATGCCGTAGAGCAACTAAACCCGTGCGCCACAACTACTGAGCCTGTGCTCTAGAACCCGCGAGTCACAACTACTGAGACCACAACTACAGAAGCCCATGCACCTACAGCCCATGCTCCACGACAAGTGAAGCCACCGCAATGAGAAGCCTGCGCACCGCAGCGAAGAGTATCCTGCTCACCACGACTAGAGAAAGCCCGCGCGCAGCTACGGAAAGCCAACGCAGCCAAAAATAAAAATAAAGTAAAATTTTTAAAAAAGAAAAGAAACCTCCCGTGGCTCCCACTGCCCCTGGGCTTGGGGTCACATGCTTCCCTCTATCCCTCATTAAACACCCCCCCCCCACACACACACACACCAGCTTTGAGCCTTTCCCCCCACTCTTCCTCCCTCCCTTCCTCTTGTCCATATTCTCCCTTCAGGGTCTTCCTCCTCAAGGAACCTCCAACAACTCACTGAAGAGCTGCTCACGAAGGCCAAATACCAATGCACTGAATTTTCTAAATTTACCATTTGTCAAAATCTTTGTAACAATGATAAAAGTTGACAGCAATTTGTACTGATTGCATTGGCAAGGCCTAAGATGCTGTACAGAGACAAGACTCCAGGGCTGGGGGCTTTTGGCTTCTCTTTGCCCTCCTTTTACCTTTCAGCCACCAGCTGCAGGAGCTGGAACAGAAACAGTGGGTTGAAATAAAGGCAAAATGAAAACTAGTCAACTAAAATGCCACAGAAAATCTTCCAAGCTGGAAACCCCAAGCCCTTCCGGTACGAATTGCTGTAATCCTTTAAAAGTGTTAAGAATAAACAAGTTTTGGTAAATACGGTACAGTTGGCAACCCCTCATAGGCAAATTTAGATTTCTGCTATTTTGCTCTCTCCAAATCGACCTCTTACTTTAATAACCCTCCTCTGCCTGGGAGGAGGAGCCATGTTAGGTGCCATGTGGGGTTCCAAGGAACACACTTTGGGAACCAAAGATCCAGTCTTTTTTTTTTTTTTTTTTTTTTCATGCTGGGATGGTGAGGTCAGGAGAGAGGAGGGCCGGCAAGGGAGATGGCAGCTGAGCCAGTCCAGGCAGGCTGCTGCGGGCCCCTTACCTGTGAGAGACCCAGATAAATGGAGACTGTCTCTGAGATGTAGAGGAACTTCCCTTCCTGGTTCAAGGCAAACACGAAGCCGTCCAGGGACTAGAGTGGGGAGAGACGGGGTCGGGGAGAGGAGGGCCTGGCATCTGTAAGAGGTTCTGAAATCTGGATCTCCGCCTGGGATGGATTATTCTGGGGTAAGGCGCTTCAGTGGCCCTGGGGGGAGCAGGAGGGGGAGCCTGAGCATTCTGCCTCCCAGTTCTGGGGCTCCCCTACGGGACTGATCCTGGAGAAAAGGGTGCGGTTCTCCCGAGACGGCCACCAGGTGGCAGCAAGGAGCAGCAGGCAGGGAAGGGGCCTCACCTGCAGGATGTGTCCTCCCAGGTGCTGCTCGAAGACTTCGGAGACCAGCGCCACGGGGCCCCTGCGGCCTGGGGCTGGGGGAAGAGGGAGGGGTGAGGCCAGGGCCTGTTGGCCCTATGAAGAATCGAATAGGTGGTGTGAAATAAAGAAGCATGGGGGGGTTTCCTGGTGGCACAGTGGTTAAGAATCCGCCTGCCAATGCAGGGGACATGGGTTCGAGCTGCGGAGCAACTAAGCCCATGTGCCACAACTACTGAGCCTGAGCTCTAGAGCCCGCGAGCCACAACTATTGAGCCCACGTGCCACAACTACTGAAGCCTGCGCCCCTAGAACCTGTGCTCCGCAACAAGAGAAGACACCGCAATGAGAAGCCCGTGCACCACAACGAAGACTAGCCCCCCGCTCGCCGCAACTGAAGAAAGCCCACGTGCAGCAACAAAGACCCAACGCAGCCAAAATATTTTATTTATTTATTTAAAATAAATAAATAAATAAATGAAAGAAGAAGCATGGGGAAAGGCCTGTTGAAGGAGGAGGGAGTGTTTGAGCTCAGACCTGAAGGGTGAGAAGGAGGCAGATAGGAGACAGAAAAGGAGAGACACAGAGAGAAAGAGACATTGAGAGACAAAGACAGACAAATAGATGGACAGAGAGATATAAGGAAATAGAGAAAGAAATAAGGACGTTACAACTCAACAACAAAAGGATGAACAACGCAATTCAAAAATGCGCAAAGGATTTGAACAGATATTCTTCCAAAGAAGATGCACAAGTGGCCGATAAGCACATGAAAAGATGTTCAACATCATTAGTCATTAGCAAAATGCAAATCAAAACCACAGTGAGAGATCACTTCACACCCGCTAGGATGGTTCGAATTTTTTTTTTAAATAGAAAATAAGTGTTGGCGAGGATGTGGAGAAATTGGAACCCCCATGCATTGCTGGTGAGAATGTGCCACTCTGGAAAATAGTTTGGCAATTCCTCAATAAGTCAAACATAGAATTACCATATAACCCAGCAATTCCACTCCTAGGTATACACCCCAAAGAATTGAAAACAGGTGCTCTAACAAATACTTGTACATGAATGTTCATAGCAGCATTACTCCTAATAGCCAAAAGGTGGAAACAACCCAAATGTCCATTAACTGATGAATGGATAAATAAAATGTGCTATATTCATAGAATGGAAGATTATTCATCCATAAAAAGAAATGGAGTACCGATCCATGCTACGACGTGAATGAACTTTGAAAACATTATGCTAAGTGAAAGAAGCTGAACACAGAGGCTACACGGTGTAGGATTCAATTTATATGAAACGTTCAGAAGAGGCAAACCCAGAGATGGAAGGCAGATCAGTGGTTGCCAGGGGCTGGGGGAAGGGGTAGGAGGAATGGGGAGGGACTGCTAATGGGACAGGGTTTTTGGAGGGTGATGAAAATGTTTTGGAACTAGATAGAAGTGCTGGTTGCACAGCATTGTGAACGTGCTAAGTGCCACCGAATTGCACACTGTAAAACGGTGAATTTCATGTTATATAAATTTTACCCCGATAAAATTTTTTTTAAAAGAGAGAGGGGTAGAGACATATATAGACACAGAGAAACTGAGACAGAGATAGGTAAAGACAGAGAGACATAAAGAGATGGAGGGACAGAGGGAAACAGATGTACAGAGACAGATACAGAGAAAGTGGCAGGAAGACAGAGACGGAGAAGTAGACAGAAAACAGAGACACAGGCCGACCCATCCCCCGCAGTGAGGAGCAGAGGGCCCCAGACATCCATGCTGGGCGTGGGCAGAGGCCCTGTGTTCCTGGACTCTGTTCCCACCCAGGATGCCCTCCCTGACCCTGCAGAGAACGACCCCCGCAAGGGGTCCCTGCCCAGATTGGGGAGCCAGTGACCTCGAGGGTCCCCAAGCACCTGGTTCCTGCAGGACCGAGGGTCCAGTTCTGGTGTTAAGCCCCAGGACTGTTCCTCCCTGGCTGTGTGCCCTGGGACCAGTGCCTTTACTTCTCTGTGCCTCAGTTTCCTCCTCTGTCAGGTGGGTTTGCTAACGAGCTGATCTCACAGGGGTGTTGAGCATTCAGTTGGCTTAGGGAACTGAAAGGGCCTACCAGGCGCCCGCATGCAGCAGGTGCTCTGAAACAGAGCTGGGATCAGTATTAATAGCGTGATTACTATTGTTATTTCCAGACCATCAAAACACCAGGCGGCGAAACGCCACCCCCTCCCCCGCAATCAGGACGCAGCTCCCAAGCCCCGCCCCCAGCCCCTTAATGTTTGGTCTCGCCTCCTCTCCCAGGAGCACCCCCAGCATCCCCACGGCTGTTCACACCCTTTTTCCACCCCCGCCTGGAACTCCAGGAACAATAACGGGGGGTGTGTGTGATGGGGACCCCTCCCCCGAGATGCAGCGGGAACCAGCCGGGTGACAGGCGGGAACAATGCTGCCTGCTAATTGTCGCAATTTTCCCCTGTCATTTTTGCTAATTCCTTCATTTTCCCTCTCACAGGATCAGCCCAGGTCAGACTGAACGGCTGCAATTAACAGCCTTAATGGGCACGTCGGGAGGGGGGTGTGTATAGGGGGAGGGCTCAGCCACTTGCTGTTCCCTCATCCTTTCCCCGGCCTCTGTCCCCATCCCTGACTGATGTGTCTTATTACCCCCGGCCTCCCCCTGCCCCAAATCCACCAACTCCCTGACTCCTCTCTCTGTGTTTCCTCCTCTCTCCCACAAATACCTCAACTCCTGTGTCCGCCAGATTCAGCTGTGGGCCCTTCCCTACTCTTAGATCTGCCCCCTCCTCACATCCGGACCCCAACCATCATTCGCTCATTCAACAAACATTTCCTGAGTTTCTTATCAGAGCCTGCCTCTGCTGGAACAAAACTGTCCCAGCTGTCATCTTCCCCCACACACAGAGGTGGCGCTGAGGGGCCGAGGGGAGAAGCCAAGACTTCTCCCAGGGGTCCCCCTCCACCTCCCATTCTCAACTGCCCTGAGGGATTTGCTGCCCTGGGCTAGGGCAACTAATGAAGGGCTGGGACTTCATTAGCTTTGGAAGTCTGGGAGAGGGAGCTCCCTGCCATAATCAGAGTGCCTTGCTCCCTGGGAGCAGGCCTGAGGACTGGAGTGGGTGCATTTCTGGCTGTACTTTCCTCAGCTGCATCTGTGAAATGGGTCTAGGGCTGGAGCTGAATGGGTTCATGCATGCAAATGGCACACAGCCAGGTACACAACAGGTGAGTCCTGCACTATTCTTATCAGAATAAGCTCTACTTCAGGCACCTCTACCTTTTGGGGAGGCTTCCTTACCATCCACCTTGACCCTCGCTTTCTCCCACACCTTCACCCATATTCTGCAAGTCCTGAGGCTGGACCCTCACTGCATCACCTGAATCCGACCACCTCTCACCCCACTGCCCCCACCCTGGTCTAGCTGCCCCACCTCCCGCCTGGACGACTGCACTTGCCTCCTCACTGGGCTCCCAGCTTCTGCCCTCACATCCATCACCTCTGTAACTCCCATCTCACTCGGGGTAACAGCCAAAGTCCTCACCACGGCCTGAGAGGCCCTGCAGGACCTGGCCCCTGACCCGCTGACCACTTCCTGCCTCACTTACTCCTCTCTGGAGCCCCTGACCTCACAACTGTGACCTGCATGTAGCAAGCTGATTGCTGCCTGCCTCAGGGCCTTTGCACTTGCTGCTCCCTCTGCCTGGAAAACTCTCCTCCCAGCTTTTCTCCTAGCTTTTCTCCCTCACCTCCTTCCAGTCTCAGCTCAAAGGTCACTTAGAGAGGCCGTGCCTGACCTGTGAGTCGTGATGTCCCCCCTCCTCCCCTCACGCAGTTCTATAGTCACCCAAGAAATATTTAGTGACCCCTTACTGTGCCCCAGGCACTATTCTAGGCTCAGCACACAAAGTGCTGTAGGGGAGAAACACAATAAACAACAGAAATAAAAAATATATAGTATTAGATGATGATTAGTACTATGGAAAGAAATAAGGCAGGAAAGGAAGATAGGACATGCTGGGAGCAGGGAGTTGTCTTTTTTTTTTAAGCACCTACTATATGCCACGTGCTATTCTCTCTCTCTCTTTTTTTAAAGTCTTTATTGAATTTGCCACAGTATTGCTTCTGTTTTATGTTTTGTTTTTTTGGCCCTGGGCATGTGGGATCTTAGCTCCCTGACCAGGGATCAAACCTGCACCCCCTACACTGGAGGGAGAAGTCTTAACCACTGGACCACCAGGGAAGTCCCAGGGTTGTCATTTTTAATAGAGTGGTCAGGGAAGGCTTGACTGAAAAGCTCACATTCTAAGGGAAGGGAGTTCCTGGTGGAAGCCCAGCAAGTGCAAAGGCCCTGAGGTGGGAACAGGCTTCTCTGAACAGCAAGGTGGCCCATGTGGGGGAGGGGGTTGAAGAGGCCAGAGGGGTGGAAAGGTGATATCAGGGAGGTGGGGGGCAAGGGACCTACCATGTCAGGTGTGTAGGCCCACCTTTGAGGGCAGGGACTTTGTCCTGTTCCCTGCTGTGTCCCCAGCACCTAGAACGGTGCCTGGCACAGGGAAGGTATTCATTGGGCATTTGTTGAATGAATGACAAACACTGATAGGAGATCAAGGCTGTCTCCTCCCCAGACTTAGAGCCCCCTGGCTAGACTTCAACATCTGTCATCCCATTTCACTCATGGTAGAGTAAGGCCCAGAGAGAGGCCGAGACCTGCAACATAGGACCCATCCCTGGAGACCCACAAGCATGCCAAGGATGGTGGTTGAGAAGGTGGGCTCTGGAGCCAGGCCACTTGAGTTTGAATCTCAGCTGGGCCCCTTCTCAGTTGTGTGACCTTGGGCAAAGAGCTTCACATCTCTGGGTCTCAGTTTTCCCCTTCTGTAAAATGGGAACATAGCATTGCCTCCCTCCGAAGATTTTTGAGAGGATTAGCAAGTGAATTTGGATGCAGCACTCAACACCGTGTCTGACTGGTATGTTACTGCTATTATTTTTGAGGAGAACGCGGGAGCCCCCTCCTTTACAGAGAGCTTGAGGCAGAATGCTTTGCTCTCTGACGGCAGCTAATTCACTGTCCTCAGTTTTCCCATCTGAACTATTGAAGCAGGTGCTTGGCCTCTTGTTGGGGTCCCGGGAGAGCAGGAAATGCTCCCAATTTCTTAATTTTGTGGGTACAGCGGGAGTCCACGCAGTTCCTCCCCTGCACACTGTCCTGCCCCTCCCCCTTCCCACGTACAGGCGGGGAGGTTGCTGAGGTCAGTGGTCTTGAATTAGCCATCCCGGCAAGCACGGAGGGGGGAGGCCGGACGCCGGTGAGGCTCTCTCAGCGTCTTCCCCCTTTCTCTCCCCGGGGCTTGGGGACAATAGACAAGATGTTTATCCCCCGCCGGCGCACATGTTGTTCGCGGTAATGACAGTAATCAGCGGCGCTAATGCCGCATTCTCTCCGCGCCAGTCAATTCGCCTAATTACCGCCTGGGAAGCCGGATTATTTAAATTTAAATGGTGATTTATTGCGAGTTTAATCAATGCTATTTTCTCTCCCCCCTCCCCCCTGAGACCAGGGCAGGAGGGGAATTGGAGCCCCTCCAACCCCACCTTAAGGACAACCCTTCGGAGGGGGGGGTGGAAGTAGCCGAGGGTGCCCTGTCCCTGTCACCTGCGACCTCAGATGAAGACGATTCTCTCTCTTCTCGTAATAGGAGTAAAGTAATAAAACATAAAATAGAAGTAATAACAATAACATAACACTTCTATATAATGAAGTCTGAATAATAATGAAAGTAGATATCTATCTATATATATATCTGTGTTTTACATATTCTATATTTTAACATATTATTGATTGCATTTCGTTATTGTGTCTTGGCCAGTAGGATGTCAGCCTGTCCAGGGCAGGCACTTTTATGCAGCTTGTTTTCTGCTGGATCTCCAGGGCTCAGAACTGTAGCAGGCACACAGTAGATGGTCAATAAACCTGCAGGTAACCATTGATAACAGCGCTTGCTAGACATTGATCGTTTACTCTGTGCCAGGTGTGTTTAGGGTCTTTACACATACACATATTACCTGGTAGATCTTCTTCTCTTCTCAGCCCTGCGGGTGGGGGTGGGGCTTCATCATGATTCCCATTTCACAAGTGAGGCACAGAGAGGTGAGGCGACCTGCCCAGGGTCACAACGGTGGGGAGTGGCTGAGTGGGGACAGGGACCCCCGTCTTTCTGAAGCTCGCCATCTTACCTGCCATATTATCCTGTCTCCCTCCCGCATCCCAAACTGGGAATTCAGACTCTAGAGGTTCCCTCTGGGGTCCCTCAGGTCTGAGTGCGGGAGTTTCTTGCCCATTAGTGGATAGGAGGCCCAGGCTGGGTCCCCCCTGTCCCGCCCATGGCGCTGTGATAATCTCCTTTGTGATAATAATGATTCATTTTCCCTGATAACAATGAGAACATTAACTGGTTGTATGATCCAGTGTGGCCAGGCCTGTGATTAGGCCAGAATTCATGAAATCGTCCCTACCTGGTGAGCCCGTTTTAGAGATGAGTAAACTGAGGCTTGGACAGTTGAAGCCGCCTGATAGGAACACACAAAAGGTCTGACTCCAAATCCTGTACTCCCTCAGGATGCAGGAGCTGGGAGAGAGCTGGTGCGCACCCTCAGATACCGGGTGCCCTGCACCGGAGGAGCGCGCCTGGACCCCCCCACCCCTGCGCATGCGCACTCACCTAGGCCAACCTGCGGCCCCGCGGACCTCAACCCCCAGGGTGGCGCCCCGAGAGCGGCGAAGCGGCGCAGGCGGAGGTAGGTGACGCTGAGGCGCACGATGGACGCCTTGTCCAGCTGGCTGGAGATGGCTCCGGGCAGCGGGAGTAGCTTGGCCAGCTCGAAGAACTCCAGGTTCTCCTTTCCGCGCCTCGAGCGCGCCGCGTTACGGGACTTCTCCTTGCGCTGCGCCTGCAGGCTGGGCGGGCGGCGCGGAGGGGGCGTCAGCGGGGCCCGGGGACTCAGGGGTCTGGGGTTGGGGGACGAGCCTCGCCTCTTGGGGCCTGGGGAACGGGACGGGATGTTGAAAGTGGATTCAACACTCCCGAGGTGGGGCAGAGCCTGAGTGTGACTTCTACACCCGGCCGTGGAGCAGAACCTGGGGTGTAAATTCTGGGGGAAGGAGGAGGAAGAGGAGAGAGATAAGAATGTTGGGTAGGAATTCCGAGGAAGGGGGCTAGGAACAGAACGCCAGGTGTGTGGGGTGGGTGTTACAACACAACGGCTGAGCAACTCTGGGTAAGAAATTCTGGCCCGAGGGGGCGGGGCAGAAGGTGAGTGTGAATCCTCCCGGGACACCGCCTTGGGGGCGGGACCACAGCCCGAGGGGCGGAGCTTTGCTCACCAGGGTCCGGGCGGGGTCTTGACCACAAACCCCGGCAGAAAGTCCCAAGGGACGCTGCCGCCGCGACCTCCCCCGCACCTGACCTCGCCTCCACCGCCACTGCTGGGGTAGGGGGCCGCCATCTCCGCGGAGACCCGCTCAGGCGGGCTCAGAGCAGCCTGCGGAACTCGAGAGCCGCGTCTCCTGCAGCGGGAAGGAGCGGGAGGCAGCGCTCAGCGCCCGAGGGGACAGGTGGGGCACCTGCTAGGGAAACCGAGGTCCGCGTGGGGCGCAGGGTCCCAGCAAGGAGCTGCGGCTAGATGCTGCCTCAGTTTCCCCTCCCTGGGGGCCCCGCTACACAGTCCGCAGCTCTCACCGCGCCGGGCTCTGGGAGAAGCTCAGGACGAGGACGTGCCCCGCCGCCGCCTCCCCCGCGCCGCCCGCTAGAGCGCCCGCCTCACGCCCGCGCCGGGCCGGCTCCCGCATACCAATAGGCGCACGCGGCGCGCATACGGATCCGACCGGCCCGCGCGCTGCGTGCCAAGCATGCCCAAGCCGGGAGGGGGGCGGGCGCCTCGCCGGGGCCCGGGCGTGCCCGGCTGCGGCCCCCAGAGCCCTCTGCCCCGGGGAATCCGCCCCCAGAAGCCCATTCCAGGAGTCCGGTTCCTTGCATCTGCCGTGCGCCTATTTCCCGGGCTGGGCTAAGGAGGTAGGGGGGACAGAGGCCAGGGACCCCACCCTATGCTCTGCCCAAGGACCACCCCCAGCCCCTCGGGGGTGATGCCACGTGTCTGGGCAGCCAAATCTCCGCAACCACAACTTCCTCCCCGAAGGCCCGGACATGCGAGCCTCAACCCCAGATGCAGTGGCCAGAGCCTCAGCCCGAGGACGCCCCCAGGATGGACCAGACACTCGGGGCCCAAGTGTCCTAGTATCCAGATCCCCCAGAACAAGGAACATGTTGAATTCGGTCTTCATTCCTCCAGGACTAGGCATTCAGGTTCCACCCCCGCTCCCCATATCCACACCTCCCCCAAGCCTCCCCAACCAAGTGTCCCGATGCCCTAGACCTTGGCGTCCAGATCCCCCAGCCCCCTATTTCTCCAGGACCCAACATCTGTGCGCCCCCTCCCTCAGCCTCGGGATACAGGCGTTCCGATGCCCTAGCTCCAAGCACACTGGAGTTCCGGTCCCCTTTTCCTCCAGGACCCAGGAGTTCCCTGTCCTCTCATGCCAGCCCCCAGGCGTTCCCTACCCGCAGTACCCACAGCCTCGTTACCTGGCCACGGGTCAGGCTCCGGGCACGGCGTGGGGCCGGCCGGGCGGCGCAGCAGAGGAGCGGCCCCATAGACCCCGGGGCGGGCCGGGCTCGGCGAGTCGCGCGGGCTGTGGCGCTAGGCTCTCAGCGCCCACCGAGGCCTCGCAGACTTCGAGATGCGGGGACAGCGCTGGCGGGCGGGGGCGGGGCCTGCTGGAGCCCCGCCCACAGACTCTCCGCCCTTGGGTCCAGCCCAGCTCCAGCCACTCTGGCCTTTTCCGTGGTAGGGGTTTCCAAGCAAGGGAGTCCCGGGCTGCTCTGGTGTCCGAGTCCCCTCACCCCACCAGAACGAGAACGTCGAAGTCAGCTTTCCCACCCCGAGAGAACACCAGAGTCCGGGCACCATCTCTATACCCCACCGGGAGGGACTATCATCCCATCTTCCCCAAGAGAACCCGGCACCCCGGCAGCCCCTCGGGATAAGGCGGGCACCTTGCACCTGAGTCTCTTTTAGGCGTGGAGACCCAGACGTCGGTGCCCCCTCCAAGGGCGCAAATCCAGGTGTTAGAGACTCTTTTCCAGGAGAGAATTTAAGGGTGTCAGCAAGACCCCCTGGACAAGAAGGTGACCTTGCACCCAAGCTCTGCCCCCCTCCTTATAAGAGCAGGATTTGACAACTGGACCTCCCAGGGACTGGGACACAGGTATCCGAGGAACTTCCGAGACCAGGATCCTGGGGTCTTATACCCACCACTGCTCCCACGGCAACCCCGACATCAGAGCTTCCCATTAGACCATAAATGGGAACTAAGGAGTTATAGCGCCTCCCACAGAGAACTGGGGACCCAGGTGACTGAGCCAGGCCTTTCCCACTCTGGTAGGAGATACTACACCTCTCTCTCCCAAGCCCCTTCAGCAGCCTGGCATGCGGGTTTCCAGGCGTTTAAGTGCTCCTAGGAGACCACAATGCAACTAATGAAGGTGGGACAGGAGCCTTAGGAGAGGCAGGTGGGTGGAGGCTGGCAGAGAGCAAGGGTTCCTCTGTCTGGTTGGACAGAGAAACCGAGGCACACACCTCTGAACCCTCATGTGCACTGGCTGATGGGAACACTCTTCAAGTGGCTCTGGATAACCACACTGAACAACTTGGGAACTAATCTTTTATGTTCTGCTAATTTTTTTCCCCACAGCAAGGTTCTGAGCTGGGCTCTATTACTAAGCCCATTTTACTAGGAAAACTGAGGCATAGAGAGACTAAATAGCCTGTTGGTGATGGTCTGTCAGCCAATAATATTTTCCTGTTTTTTCCCAGAGAGACTTGTTAGGGTGTCAGGGTAAGGGATTCAAGCTCAGAGCACTGGCTCTTAACTCCTGATGCTACTTCCTGGCTGTGTGACCTGGGCAGGTGCCATGCCAGGCCTTGAGAAGTGCACTCATACTATACAATTTATTTATGATCACACACACACACACACACACACACACACACACACACACAGATCTTGCTGAGGTTAAGAGCCTAATTTCTGGGGTTCAGACTGCAGCTCTACCCCTTACTGCTGTGTGACTTTGGACAAGTAACTTCACCACTCTGGGCCTTCTCCCTTGTAACGTGGGGATAATTTCATTTTAGTACCCACCTCCTAGCATCATTGTGAACATTAAATAAGTTCAGCCAGCAGTTCTCGAAGTGTGACCTGGGCACTAGTTCCTGAGACTATCTCAGGGGGTTCGCGAGGTCAAATTTTCATACCGAGACATTTTCTGCCTTTGTCACTTCATTCTCCCATGAGTGCCAGGTGGGGTTTTCCAGAAGCTGCATGGCATGTGATATCACAGCAGACCGCATGCAGAAGCAGCCAGGAGGATCCAACTGTCTTCTGTTATGCTGGACTTTGAGGAGGTTTGCAAAAGTATAAAATAATGACAGTATTCTCACTAAAATTTTTCATAGAATATGTTATTTATGTTAGCCTGTAATGTGTTTATTATTGCTATTTAAAAATGAATTTTGAATCATCTTCAAGAATTTCCAGTTTTATTTTTATAAATTTATTTATTTATTTATTTTTGGCTGCATTGGGTCTTCGTTGCTGCACGTGGGCCTTCTCTAGTTGCGGCGAGCGGAGGGGCCACTCTTCGTTGCAGTGCACATACTTCTCATTGCAGTGGCTTCTCTTGTTGCAGAGTGCGGGCTCTAGACGCGGGCCTCAGTAGTTGTGGCACGCGGGCTCAGTAGTTGTGGCTTATGGGCTCTAGAGTGCAGGCTCGGTAGTTGTGGCGCACGGGCTTAGTTGCTCTGCGACATGTGGGACCTTCCTGGACCAGGGCTCGAACCAGTGTGCCCTGCATTGACAGGCGGATTCTTAACCACTGCGCCACCAGGGAAGTCCCAAGAACTTCCATTTTTAATTTCTGATATGGCTTATGAAACAGAAATAAAAGCTCTTTGGTTTTCCCTAAGAATGTAAAGAGACCAAAAAAGCTGAGAATCGCTGAGTTAAGCTATTTGAAGCTGAGAATAGAGCCAGGCATTAAATATGCTAGATGTGATATGTACATCCAAAGACACATCGCCCTCATATAACCAGACGCAAATCATGTTACCTCTACACCACTCAGGGAGTCGCTGAAAAACACACACCATTTGGGGTCTCAGCTTCCCATCAGTGAAATGGGTGGGCTGCTCTGTGATGTCTGTGCCCTTCTGCAGCTCTGGTAATACAGTTGGGAAAAAATAGGACAGCTTCTGGGTCAGGGTGTGCATCAGGCCGGGCCCCAGGAGGAGACACCTGGGGCCCTCCAGCTGGGAACCGAGGGGCATTTCAAAAAGGACTCTTGACAAAGGTTTGGGGGAAATCTAGGAGAGCTGGTGTTACCATCTGGGGCCTGAAGGGGTAGGGAGGGGGCTGCTAAGGGACACTGGGACTGTGGCAGTCGAGACCTTCATGGTCTCATATCCGACACCTCCTGCCCTAGCCTTGGTTCTCAGCTGCTCAGCTGCATTCAGCTCTCCTTGGCCTTCCTCAGCTTTGGAGATGTTTCCTATCAAAGCTCGGAGACCCCACCACTCCCAAAGCCGCCTGAGTGGAAGAGATGGGGGAGGATGGTATATGTCCTTGAGAGGTGGTGAGCTCCCTGTAACCAGGGGTAATCAAGGAGAGGTACAAGGATTTTAGTAGGCAGTAAGAACATGGATGGGGCTTCCCTGGTGGCACAGTGGTTGGGAGTCCATCTGCCCATGCAGGGGACATGGGTTCATGCCCCGCTCCGGGAACATCCCACATGCCGCGGAGCGGCTGGGCCCGTGAGCCATGGCCGCTGGGCCTGCGCGTCTGGAGCCCGACGGGAGAGGCCACAACGGTGAGAGGCCTGCGTACCACAAAAAAAAAAAAAAAAAAAAAAGAACATGGATGTGTGTGTGTGTCTGGATGTGTGTGTGTGTGTGTGTGTGTGTGTGTGTGTGTGTGTGTGTGTTTGGAGGGTTCCAATGACTTCTCCTTAAACAGTCTCATTTTTCCTTATTAAGAGAGTATACTTTTAGGGACTGCCCTGGTGGCGCAGTGGTTAAGAATCCGCCTGTCAATGCAGGGGACACGGGTTCGAGCCTTGGTCCGGGAAGATCCCACGTGCCGTGGAGCAACTAAGCCCGTGCGCCACAACTACTGAGCCCGCATGCCACAACTACTGAAGCCCACGCACGCCTAGAGCCCGTGCTCTGCAACAAGAGAAGCCACTGCAATGAGAAGCCCGTGCACCGCAATGAAGAGTAGCCCCTGCTCGCCGCAACTAGAGGAAGACCGTGTGCAGCAACGAAGATCCAACTCAGCCATAAATAAATAAATTTATTTTAAAAAACTATACTCTTTTTAAAAATTAATTAATTAATTTTATTTTTGGCTGCGTTAGGTCTTTTTCGTTGCTGCGCGTGGGCTTTCTCTCTAATTGTGTTGAGCGGGAGCTACTCTTCGTTGTGTTGCACGGGCTTCTCACTGCGGTGGCTTCCTTATTGCAGAGCACGGGATCTAGGCACGTGAACTTCAGTGGTTGTGGCACTTGGGCTCAGTAGTTGTGGCTCGTGGGGTCTAGAGTGCAGGCTCAGTACTTGTGGCACATGGACTTAGTTGCCCCGCAGCATGTGAGATCTTCCCGGACCAGGGATCGAACCCATGTCCCCTGAATTGGCAGCTGGATTCTTAACCACCGGATCACCAGGGAAGTCCCAGAATTCTCTTTAACTAAAATTTTAAACCATGTATGCATCTGACAAGAATGTATAAGTAAACATAATGCAATTCCTCAATCCTAAAAAAGGTATGAATACCTACTATGTGCCAGGGGCTGGGGAGACATCAGTGAACAAAACAGACAAGGTCTTTATGTGTGTATATGGGGGGCAAACAAGTAAACAAGTAAATTAAAAAGATGATTTCTGCTCATACTGAGTGCTGTGAAGGAAATAAATCAGGGTGAGGCGAGAGAGTGACTGGAGGGTAGTTACGGTGACAGGAAGCCTTCTCAAGGGTGGTGACATTTGCTGGGAAGCCTGAGATGAGATGAATCTATAGGAAAAGTGATTCAGGCAGGAGGAATGGCAAGTGCAAAGGCCCTGAGGTGGAATGGAGGAACTAGGGAGAAAAAAATAAAAAAGCCTGCGTGTATCTGGGTCAGCTGCAGTGGGCAGGAACTTTCGGGGAGGGGTTTGGTTTTCACTGGGACTGGAGGTTGTTAGGTTGGGGAGGGGCCTGATCTAATTCCATTTATTTATTTATTTATTTATTTATTTATTTATTTATTTATTTATTTATTTATTATTTTGGCTGCTCTCTGTGCAGATCGTAGTTCCCCAACCAGGGATCGAACCCACACCCCCTGCATTGGAAGTGTGGAGTCTTAACCGCTGGACCGCCAGGGAAGTCCTGATTCCTGTTTTTTTTTCTTTTAAGTGTGATGAAGACATTTATTTTACCTCTAAGAAACTCATGTTACAAACTGATTTCGATACTATTCATTTAAATAGGGTAAAACTTTAATGTAATAAAAATATGGCTGAATATATGAAAAAGACTGATTCCTTTTTTTTTAAATTTTTATTTTATCATTTTCATTTTATTTATTTATTTATTTTTGGCTGCGTTGGGTCTTCGTTGCTGCACGCGGGCTTTGTCTAGTTGTGGCGAGCGGGAGCTACTTTTCGTTGCGGTGCACGGGCTTCTCATTGCAGTGGCTTCTCTTGCTGCGGAGCACGGGCTCTAGGCACACGGGCTTCCGTAGTTGTAGCGCGTGGGTTCAGTAGTTGAGGCTCACGGGCTCTAGAGCGCAGGCTCAGTAGCTGTGGCGCAAGGGCTTAGTTGTTCCGCGGCATGTGGGATCTTCCCGGACCAGGGATTGAACACGTGTCCCCTGCATTGGCAGGTGGATTCTTATCCCCTGCGCCACCGGGGAAGCCCCCCTGATTCCAATTTTTGAAGACAATTTGGGCTGCTGGGTGGAGAAGGAAGTGTAAGGGGTGAGAGCAGAAGCCGGGAGCCCAGCTGAGGGGGCGACTGGAAGAGTCCAGGTGGGAGGTTATGGTGGCCCCCAGGGAGGCAGTGGGGGTTGGGAGAGATGGTCGGATACTTGAGATACTTCAAAGGCAGGGCTGCCAGGATTGGCTGGCGACCAGATGTGGGGATGACGGAAAGAAAGGAGGAGTCAAAGGGATGTGGTAGTTTTGGCTCCAGTGCCTGGAGGATGGAGCTGCCCTTGAATAGATGAAGCAGGAAGGGCTGAGGAAACAGGTGTTGGGTCTGAGCTCCCAAGGGGGTTATAGCGAATGAAATCCCTCAAAGCTGAGTCTCATTGTTCTTGAGACCTCCTGGCACAGACCTGTGACTCCCTGAATCTCCAGCATACTCCAGGCTTTCACTTTCTGGAAAGTCCTACCATGCATCTGATCTTCATCCTTCCTGATTTCACTCCTGCACTTTGCAAGCTTATAGTGAGAGTTCCTGGAGCCAGACCTTGTTGGAGGCCAGGATTCTGAGAGTCAGGTTGTCAAGGAGCTGTCTCTCCTGACCACCAGGGGTGCTAACGGTGTACGGCACCCCAGGAGTGTATTCCTTGAGCGGAGAAGCTCGTGCTCAGGTCTGAGAGTAAAACTGCTCTCATTTAAAGCACATTAAATGGACGATGAAGAGTCATTTGAGAACTGGGCAGCCCAATGTGGTCCCAGAGTTGTTCTGTTTTTGGTTTTGATCCAGCCAGCAAACATTTATTGAGCATCTACTCTGTGTCAGAAGCTCCAGGGATCCAGCAGGGAAGAAACAGGCAGAGATTCTTGTCACTGGAGCTCGCATCCAGGTGGGGGTGTGGGACAACGAAAAAACAAGAAAATATCTGCATCAGATGGAGCTAAGTGCTAGAGAAAAACAAGGCAGGGGAGTGTGCGTGCATATGTGTGCGTGCGCGATTTTAGGTAGGCTAGTCAAGTACTGACAATTACTGGGGAGAATAAAGGAAGTGGGAAATGAAAGAAAACACCACCCATCAACTCGATAAATAGCCCCACAGCCAAGTGTCACCCAGCCTGACACTTGGGTGTTGTCCCGGGCGCCTCCTATCTTCCAGCCCCATCTTGTCCTCTTCAGGCCACCCAAGGTGTCGGGGAAGAACTCTAACCTCACAGCAGACATCAAGGCCTACCTGTCACCTGTCCATAGGTGCCAAAAGAGGACAGCAAGCCTCAGGGAACAGAGAGAGGTGCTCGTTACAGAACAGCCCACAGCGGGAGCGTCGGCGTTGTTGGGCTGGTCCCCTGCCCCCAAGGGACACCAGGCAAGACCATGGACCCAGGTGGAGGCTACAGCACAAATAGGTAGCACGCAGCAAACTAGCCAGCGTGCTCCCCTAGGGAGGGGCAGTGCCTGGTGGTCACTCTGTTGTCACCTTCACTCATTTGCTTAGGGGACCAGCTACAGAGACAGAGGTCTCAGGGTCTGGGCCAGTGGGCCAGTGGTCCTGCCTACCCAGGAAGGACCTGTGGGGATGCCCGGGGAGCTCGGCTGACTGCTCTCCCAGCCCAAGGGCTGCTCCTACCAGAGAGAAAGGGACTCTCTCCACTACTGACACTGCAGAGTCCCCTGGAGAAGGGACAAGAGGCCGAGCAGCAGCTGGGGAGGCAGCAGGGTGAAGGTGGGGCAATGATGAGATACCTCTGCAATTATTATTATTAATTAATTAATTTTTGGCTGCACTGCTCAGTGTGCGCGATCTTAGTTCCCTGACCAGGGATCGAACCGGCGTCTCCTGCAGTGGAAGTGCGGAGCTCTAACCATTGGAGCGCCAGGGAAGCCCCTTCAATTATTAAATGTGCCTCATCCTCATCGTCTCTGACTTCCCAACCGCCCACTTGGGCGTCTCCGACTTTATTCCAGCCCCGAGCTGCCCTTCAAGGTCATAAGCACAATACCGATGACAACAATAAGAATAATAGCCCATTCGGGCTTTCCTGGTGGCGCAGTGGTTGAGAGTCCGCCTGCTTATGCAGGGGACACGGGTTCGTGCCCCGGTCCGGGAGGATCCCACATGCCGCGGAGCGGCTGGGCCCGTGAACCATGGCCGCTGAGCCTGCGCGTCCGGAGCCTGTGCTCCGCAACGGGAGAGGCCACAGCACTGAGAGGCCCGCGTACCGCAAAAAAAAAAAAAAAAAATAATAATAATAATAGTATCATGGGGAAGAGTTGTAGGGGGTTGAGTAGTGCCCCCACCCCACCCCAAGCCATATGTCCATGTCCTAACCCTGGAACTTGTGAACGTGACCTTACTTGGCAAAAGGGTCTTTTCAGATGTAATTAAGGATCTTGATATGAGATCATCCTGGATTATCTGGATGGGCCCTAACTCCAGCGACAAATGTCCTTATAAGAGACAGAAGAGGAGGGAATCCCGTGGCAGTCCAGTGGTTGGGACTCCCTTGCTTTCACTGCCAAGGGCCCGGGTTCAATCCCTGGTTGGGGAACTAAGATCCCACAATACCATGCGGCCAAAATAAATAAATACATAAATAAAAAAGAAGAGGAGACGCCCAGGAAAAATACAAATACACAGGGAGAAAGAAGAGGAGGCCATGCGAAAACGGTGGCAGAGATTGGAGGGAGGCCAAGGAGCCACCAAAGGCTGGAGGAGGCGAGGAACAGCTCTCCTCTAGAGACTTCGGAGAAGCACAGCCCTGATGACACGTTGATCTGGGGCTTCCGGTTGGTAGAGCTGTGAGGGGAGGCATTTCTGTTGTTATGACCAGTCTGCGGTCATTTGTTACAGTAGCCACAGGAAGAGCCATGGGCTTTGGGGTGCAAATCCTGGCTCCCACTTACTAGCTTGTGATGTTGGACAAATCACTTGGCTCTTCTGTGCCTTGGTTTCCTCATCTGGAAAGTGGGGATAAGAAAACAGGGCCTGATACCTTGTAAATGTCCAAAAATTGTTAGCTTTTTTTTTTTAAGATACTTTTTTCTTCTTTAATCAATTTTTAATAATTGAAGTATGGTTGATTTACTGTTAGCTCTTATTTTTTTAATTAATTAATTAATTATTTTTACAGTAGGTCTTTATTGGTCACCCATTTTATTATTTATTCATTTTAAAATTTATGTATGTATGTATTTATTTATTTTTGGCTGCCTTGGGTCTTCGTTGCTGTGCGCAGGCATTCTGTAGTTGCGCCGAGCGGGGGCTAATCTTCATTGCGGTGCACGTGCTTCTCACTGAGGTGGCTTCTCTTGTTGCGGGGCATGGGCTCTAGGCGTGCAGCCTTCAGTAGTTGTGGCTGGCGGGCTCTAGAGCGCAGGCTCAGTAGTTGTGGTGCACAGGCTCGGTTGCTCCGCGGCATGTGGGATCTTCCTGGACCAGGGCTCGAACCCGTGTCTCCTGCATTTGCAGGCGGATTCTTAACCACTGCGCCACCAGGGAAAGGGAAGCCCCCCTATTTTAAATAGAGCAGTGTGTACATGTCAATCCCAAACTCCCTGTTAGCTTCTTTTCTTTTTTTTTTTAGCTTCTATTAATATGATTTGTCTTGCTAACATTTGTGACAACTGCATGCTCTTTAATCCCCACCTAGGAGGTAGAGTTCTGGTGAGCAGTATCTCTCAAATCACCGTTTTCTTCTCCCTCCTCCTCAGCTCCTGTAAATCCGACGCAGTCTCTCCCATGCTCAAACTACCCCATGGCTCCCCAGCGCCCCCAGGACAAATTTTGAGCTTATTACCTCGCCCTGAATAAATGGATGGAGGGCTGGTTGGATGAGTGGCTCACCCCCTGTTTCTCAGCCTGCTCCTGGGACACTTCCAACCCCGTTCTCACCCTAGCTTAAAACGTCACCGACCCGGCTTCCAACACTTCCCAGGCCCGACCACGGCTGGGCAGGGCGGCGTTCTGCTGACCCCTGGTGGCCGCATGGAGTAACACGCCGCGTTCTCCACTTCCGGGCAGTCGGCCTGGAGCTGGTGAGAGCCTGGTAGCCTAGTAGGTGCTCGGTGCCGGCTGCAACTCGGGGAACAGACGGTGATTAGATACACTTGTGTCAGCCCTGGAGTCGTCCCATCTCCTCTCTCTCACAGCCACGTGCAACGTTGAGCAGATTCTGTCGCCCTGACCTTTAAGATATCCGGACTCCCACCTCCTCTCTCCACATCCACTGTCCTGGCTTTGGTCTCATCCACCACCGCTTTCCTCCCCACTCCAGGCTGTCTTATCGATTTCTCCTTTTGCCTGGGCCTTCACAGCACTGTTACTGAATCTGTTTTTTACCTAAAATTTTGATCATGGATTTTGGGGAGCTGGCTTTGATTTTTTAAAACATGAATTGAAATATATTTTATCTTGATCACTGAGTTTGTGCCCCTTTAAGTTTTGTATCCGAGGCAAGTCATCCTGGTCTCTGCCTGCTGCAACGATGTCACATCCCCAGAGAGGTCTTCGTGACCACCCCAAATACCATCCCTGCTCCCCCTTAATACCTTATCTACACCCGACATTGTGGCATACATTCATCTCTTTGCCTGTTTACTGTGTCTGTTCCACTAGGGGGTCAACTCCCAGCTGTGTCCCAGGGGACCTAGCACAGAGTAAACACTCAGGAAATACGGGTTAAATGGGCGAATACAATCTGAACGAGTAACAGAAAAGCGCTGTTGCAGAAGAGAACATTTTTTTTTCTTTGAAAGCAAAGGAGCTCATCTTGGTCTGGGGGGAGGGGGTGACTTTCCCAAGGAAGAGTCCATGGACCTGAAATCTAAAGGTTAGGGAGGGAGTTAGCAAGGAGGGGTGGGCAGTGTTCCAGGAGGGAACAGCATGTGCAAAAGCCTGAGGTGGACGGGCCCTTGAGGACTCAGAGGGCTGGACCGAAGGGTGTAAGGTAAGACTCCCTGGGGGGTTGGCGGGGGCTTCACAGGACCTGCTGAAGAGTTTGCCTCTGAGGGCACTGGGGACCCCCAGAAGGTGTTAAGGGAGGGGTGGCAGGGCCAGATCTGTTTTGAAAAGCTTGCTCTGCTGCCACAGGGAGATGGAAGGGAGGGGGTGAGACTGGAGGCTGGGAGACCTGGGAGGAGGCCAAGGAGGAAGCTGGTGAGATTCAATCAGGATGGTGGCAGGAAATGAGGAGGAAAATGGTGGGATCTGAGAGCTACGTGGAAGGTAAAATGCAACTTGGAGGTGGGCCGGGTTGATGGGAGAGAGTAACACCCTGAGGAGGTCTCCAGGGTCTCTGGCTTTGGGGAAGCATGGGGGATGAACAGGTTTGGAGAAAGGGGTCGGGAGTGTGGCTGTGGGTATGTCACGGTCAGCAAGTGGAGTGTCACAGGCAGGTGGATAGGAATGTGGCCCTTGGAGCGGAGGTCTGTGCTGGAGTCACATGGGAGAGGTCGGCTTATAGATTCAAGTCAAGGGCCAGGTTGAGACCGACCATTGCGTTCTACAGACCGAGGACCTTGGTGGGCGCCTTGGTCAAGGCACCTTGGTGGGCATTCCGAGAGGACATATGGGGGAGCCACAGGCCCTGCCCCCCCAAAGCTCTCCACTTGGGTGGATGGGGCTGAGAGGTAGAAGTATACAAGTACACGTGACTTGAGACAAAGGTTTCTGTCAGCACACGTATTGAGTGCCAGCTGTATGCTGTATAAATTGTTTTGAAAAAGAACAAATGCTGGAGCATTTATGGGAGTCACATGAATCCCATAGCAGGCAAATGGTTGTTGGGTGAGTCAGTGTGTAAAAGGGTCTGGGAAGAATTTCTAGAGGAAGACTGGCTTGGAAGGACAGGCGAGGATCTGATGGGCAGAGCTGAGGTTTGGGGGTGTGTGGATTGGAGGAATTCCAGGCAGAGGGAAGAGCACAAGCAAAGATTTGGAAGCCGGAAGGAGCCAAGTGCATTCAGAGGATATGATTTGGACAGATGCTGGGAGTCTGACTGGAGGAGTGGGAGAGGAGGGCAGGCTGGGTCGAGGGAGGGGCCCCTGGCTGGCCCGCGGTAGACCTGTGAGTGACTGCTGGCTCCTGTCGACGGGCGGCGACTGCCTGGGGGGTGTGTGGGGCCCGAGCTCTGGCGAGGGAGGGTTGTGATCGATGACTGCGCCTGCCACGGGCACGGGAGGGGAGAGGCATCTCGTTCGGTGGCTAGTCCCCACTGCTGCCGCAGGTAACGCAAAGCCAGGTCTTCCTTCTGGAGTAACTTGGGGGTACGAAGACTGAGGACGGGGAGGTCATTGAAGTTGTGGGAGTGTCCGTCAGAGTCCAGGTGAGCCAGAATTAGGACCTGGGCCAGAACGGAGGCGGTGGGAACAGAGAGGTCGCGGCTGCAGGTGGCATCTGGGAGGTGACCTAGAGAGCCTAGAAGGAAGGAGGGGTGAGGAGGGAACAGGGATAGAGCGGACCGAGTCTGAGTGGCTGAGGTGTCTTTGAGGGGCAACCTCCATCCCTGGAGCTGCTGTCCTGAGACGCTGACTCTCCTGGGTCACCCAGGGGTAAACCCTGGCATCTGACCCCAGAGCCACTGGCGTGGCCTCCGCTCAGACAACAGGGAGTGACAGGGACGGACAGGAGCTGCCGTTCGATGTCTCCTTGGCCTGCTGGGTCCCTGTGGCCACAGGGGTCTCTGGGTGGTGCTTCGCATGATGACCTAAACTGCAGGGGTGACGGTAGACATGGGGGCGGGGAGCAGGTCGCTCTGCTAGAGGAGAGGAGAGGAGAGAGGAGAGGAGGCCAGTGCTGGTCCTGTGCAGGCGGGAGCTCCCGGCAGCAGTCCCAGGAATGGAGGCGGAAGGGGCCAGCAGCTCCCCACGGGGCCCAGCTCTGCTGGAGAATGCCTGCTCCCAGGGGCGCTGTGGGGCCCTCTCCCTCCATGGCCAGAGACCCACCGCGCTCCTCCTGAGGGTCTGAGGATGGAGCCAGCGTCCCCACGGGGCCTGAGGGGGCGGGAGCCTGGCCTGCTGGCCTGCCCGGGGTGGGTGTGCTCAGGGCCCGGGGAGAAGGGGCCACCTTCATCTCTCTCAGGTTTGGTTTTTTACAAGATTGATTTATTAACTATGATACATGTCACATAAGGCCTTTTCAGTTTTTTACACCATTCCCATTGAGACAAGTACAATACTCTGTAGCAAATACATGATTTTAAAAAACAAAACCAAACAAAAACACCTCAGTCAGAGATGCCTCAGCCTTAGTTGACGGCTGGCCATGCACTAATCAGGTTGGAGCCTCAAAAAACCCACGTGTTTAAAAACGAAAGTTTGGAAATTAAGCAAACATTCCTAATACCAACTAGAGGATGTCCTGGTTAAAGCCCCTAAAACACAAAGAAATAATTGTTATACTTTCTTTACATACAGTTCTTCACTTTTGCTGCAAAACAGAATTTTGGGCACACAGCCAGACTACTAACACATTTCAATACCATTAATGTTTTTTTTTTTTCCTCAGGAAACTCAAAATATTTGTTAATTCAACATATATAAAGATCATTTAACATGTGAAAATACAAGTACCAGAAAAATAAGCTGGCAGCAGCACTATTCCGAATTTTCAAACAAGTTTTATTCCCAACAATTCAGACTTTTTAAAAATTTCTTTAAATGTACACAGGGAACATGATTCTTTTTTATGCAAACAATAACTTACGCCCTGTCTCGACTACATTGAAGTATAACATCACTGCTGTTGGAGCTTTGCCGAGGGGGGGCTGCTGGGCAGGAGCTGCAGGCAGTCGCCTCTGACCCTCGAGGAGTCTGCAGGCGGGCGGCCGGCTGAGAGATGGCTCTCAGAGGAGGTGAGAAGAATCCTTCCCTTCTAAGACAGCGGCGGCGGGCCCAGGCCGGGACCTTAGACGAGTGGCCCTTCCCCTCATGCCAGGCCTTCTCTGGTGCGATCACCAGCAGTCACGCACGTGACTTGGGCTTCTGGCATACACGACTCAGTCGTCCTTTCACCTAAGCACGAACGAGCGGCTTGAACCTGCCCAGCAACTGGAGTGAGGGCAACTCTTCCGTCCACTGTCTGCGGAAACCAACAGTAGCACCGCGACTGTCCCCAGCAAGCTGGGCCCGTTCCCAGGCCCCGCAGCACACCGTGCCCATCGCACACGAGGAAACTTGGTCCGCGGCAACCCACCCAAATCCCGGGAGCTTCCTTCTCTTGGAAAAGCAGAGCCCTCGGTGGCAGAGCCAACACTTCCTCCAGCAGACATCCCCCCGCAGTGTGGGTCTCCTCGCAGGAGGGGACTGGGGAGGGCACAGATGGAGATGACCTTGGATTACAAATGCAGCTGACTGGTTTCCGAGTTTCAGGGCTGAGGCCGGAACACCCGTGGCCTAGGGGATGGCGTCTCTCCAGATCCCCCCGCCCCGCCCCCCCAGAGGAGCCAAGATGCAGGGACGAGGGAAGTCGTGCTCTCCCAGCCCCTCCTGGCCGGTGTGCTGCTCCTATGCTGTCACCCCCTGTCCACCCTGGCAAGGACACACACATTCTGCTAGAAGAATCTCACCTGCAGCATGCATTCTGCTTTAAGCAGGAAGACCAAGATGGCGGTGGACGTAGGAAAACCCAGGAAACAGCACTCAGTATTTCACATTCCTCCTCAAAATGCCAAGTGATGGGAAGAACTTGACAGAACGCAGGAATAAATGTGCTGTGATACCCACATGCAACACAACCAAGAACTGAGGGCAAATTCACAAGCCACGCCTCCTAACCTTGGACCACTTCCCTCTGTGGAAGCATCGGTGCTGCAGATCCAGAATCAGCCTTATACTTAAAACCGAGAGCTGTTCATTTCCAGCTCCTGGTGCCTACACTCTTGTGGATGTAGAAAGAACACCGGACAGGGAGAGAACTTCCGGGCACACCACTATTTTGCTGTGAGGCACCGAACGAGCCCCATACCCCCACTGACATGCTTACCCATTTTGGCAAGGGTTAATTAATGCCTGCCACTCCCTCAATTCCTAGAGCTGTGGTGCAGCTCACATGAGAATGACCTGTCAGATAACTTTCCAGAGCTTAACACACTAGATGAACGGAAGGTGGGGGGTGGGAAGCATTCCAGTTACGGGTAGCCTGCCCCAACACGCTCCCACACTCGCCTTCGTGGGTCCCCTCCAAGTGCCCATTTGGTCCAAATGATGACCCCCACCCCCACCCCCAGAGGCCAAAGCCCAGGGCCCAGCACTGCTGCTGGTACCAATGCCAACTCGGGATGAATGTCCTCCAGCCCAAGAAGCAGAAAATGTAACTGAGTTAGCAAAGGAAACAGAGAGGAACCCCCGAAGCTTCCTGTCCGGTTGTGGCTTTCGGGGCATGAGCCACCGGCCCGCACCTGCACAGTTAAACCCCTGGCAGGACACTGGGGGCAGGCACGTGAGGGGGTCCCTGCAGCTGCCCAGGTTGGCTGGCCGGGGGCACCATGGGACCGGAGGCTAACCTGTGGAAGCCTGGTCTCTGCTACTCCCACATGGGTAATGATGCAATGCACAGGTGTTCGCCCTTACCGTGCCCCTTCCCCATCCAGAAAAATCACCTACCACTTACAAGGACTGTGCAGTCTCAGGGATGGGAGTTGCCTGGGAAGGCAGGACAGCTTGGGGCTTGTGAAGTTCCTGGTGCAAAGCCTAGGTTGCAGCTAGCCCAGTGCGCCAGCACAAAGGGGTGGCAGTGTAGACTGGGCAGTGGGAGGGATCCGGGCCACTTCTGTTTCAGTTCACACATGGGGCAGTGGCCCCAGGCCACCCCCACCCCAAACTGGGGCTGACTGGGAGTAGGTGAGCATGACCTAGAAAAGGCAGAGATTAATGGAGTCATTTCCTCACCTGCCTGGGGCTCAGAGCTGAGGGAGTCGGAGGGCCAGAGAAGCACGAGTCTGACCGCCTCAGTCAAAACTAAACACACACACTGCCTTCCAGCCAAGCCCCGACCTATAAAGCATGAAGCACAGATCCACCAGAGAGAAGAAATCCGGCAGCCAACATCTACGTCAGACATTCGTGTACCTTGGATCTGCTTTTTGACTTGTATCCCTAAGCAGGCGGTAAAACTTGCAGGGGTAATTTAGTTTTTCCAAGCACCTTATTTTGTCAAACAACTAGAAACAGTGAGATATCCAGCTTATCCAGAGAAGTCAGTGAGCAAAGGGCCTGCCCCGCCCTCCAGCAGCCAACAGGAAGCGTTTGGGGCTGGAAGCGGCTGGGATTGTTCCGAGGCATCGTCTACTTTGTCAGGTCACCCGGCTGAGGCAACCCAGGGCATCCTCGAACATACCACAGGTGCTGCTTCTTAAAGTGCAAAGAGACCCCAGACGATTATGCAGCGTGTGGGCCTCCACCCCACGCCCAGGGTACCTTAGTGTCAGGCTTCTTCACTGCAGAGGCCATGGCCCAGCCACGGGGAAGGGGGGGCAGCCAGTATCTGTAGCAGCCTTAGCAGGGTTGCTGTGTTTGGAGGGCGGAGGTGGGAACGAGAAGGGTTCTCAGGGGCCAGTGGAAAGGCCAGGAAGGGCGGGGGAAGGCCACGGGAGGAGGATGGTGTCAGGCAGGCACGATGCCCTCCTCACGACTCCACGGTCTTTGTACCTTGAGCTCCTCTGGGCTCTGACAGCCTGGGAGCGTGAAGGATGGCCCTACATGGCCCCAGCAGGCCACCGTACTTCAGAGTTCCCCACACACGGCCCACTTCCCAAATACCCCTGCTGGCGCAGTAGGAAAATGATTCAACACCAAACACACTGAACCAAACCCCAAGTGCACCCTGGCACCCTCCAGCTGCCCCCACCCCAGCCTTGCGCGCGCCCGCGCGCACGCACGGACGCACGCACGCAGCAGCAGCGCTTCTGTAGCATTGTAGTGTGTTCCAAGGCAGACCAGCATCTATGCTGGTCTCCCTAGCTCTTCCCACCAAGGGCTCAAACTGTCTTCTTGGGGTGGTGGGGGGCATCTAGTGACAGGACGTAAGTGGGACCCCAACAGGCTCTCGGGCAACCACCCCCGCTCTGCTGTCACCAAGACAGGGGTCCGCGTCCACCTGTCTGCCTCTCGGCAGAGGTGCGGAGAGTTAAATCTCGACGTCTGTAGTTTTCTTCCTTTTCTTTTTAAAAATCACTGGAGGGGGTCTTCCCATTTTTCTTCGTGTTCGTTTTAAAGGGAACGTATCCCCAGAGCCTGGGAAGCGAGGAGGGGGTGCGTGGGGGGTGGAAGCGGCGACACCCTCTCTCAGTCCAGGCACGAAGCTACCCTCCCTCTGTTCTGATCTGTGCTCAGCACTGTGCCTCGGGGTGGCAGAGCTGTGGGCTACATGTTCCCAAGGAGGCTGCTAGACAGGCTGCACGGGCAACGGGGCTGAGGTGCAGATACGGAAGGTGGGAAGCGGCAACACACGGGAAGTGTTCTCTTTAGGGGCTGCCGGCCCCGCCCTGGGGCAGCCTGAAGCCCCAAATCTCCTCCTCCCCCCTGGCCAAAGCCCGTGCTCTGTCCAGTGGGCGGACGCCCTGAGGCTGGTGTGCGCAGACAGGTGGGGGAGGGGGTCCGGGGAGCAGTGAGCGTGTGGAGGGCCACAGGGTCGCTGCCTGGCTAGTTCAGTCCTCAAAAGGGTCCAAGTCAAAGGGCAGGGCCCCGGCTGTGGCCTGCAGCCAGCCCCAGGTCTGCAGTGCTGGGGCTCAGGGCACTGGACGGCCCAGCCTCTGGTGGACTGTTGGCTGGTGGTGCTACCGCTGAGATGTCGAGAAGGTGAGAGGAGAGAGGGGACACCCTCCCCACCCCCGCCCCCAGCAGACCCGGTTTTGTTCAAGGCCAAACGCTACCCCGTCAAACAGAGAAGACCGTGTCTCCTTTCGCCCTGGGCCTCGGGGGCTCACAGCGTGTGTTCGGCTTGAAGCTGGGAGGGGAGCAGCGGCTGCATCGGGGACTGGGGGGTGGGCGGAGGCGACTGGGGCGGTGACGGCTGACTTGTGACAGGTGTGGAGGTGAGGAAGGGAACGGTGGAAGCCAGGGCAGAGGGGGAGCTGGGCGTGGCGCCGGGAGGCTCGCTGATGGGCCTGTTGTGGAAGAAGAAGGGGCACTGCTGGATGAAGAGCTCAATGATTGTCTGGTAGGTCCGTGTGGCCGTGAGGGCGTCCATGGTGCTGAAGTCGGGTCTCATCAAGGTGGGCCAGAAGCAGATGGACAGGTTCTCACTGGTCATGAGATTCACCTTGTTGTTGTGGCTGACTCTGTAGGCGACACCAAACTCAAGGTCAGAGCCCTGTAGCAGGCCTGATCGAGGATCTCGACCGCCTGTGCTCATGGTCACTGCCTCGCCAGCTGCTCTCCTGGCCCGCCCACCTGCAGCCCGAGAACAGAAAAGGCCCCAGCACAGCTCTCCAGGGCCCTGGCCTGCGAGTTGAGGCCCGAGCCCCTCCACGCCCCGTCCTCTGTTCCAGTGCCTCCACGCGGCTCTGAGGCCCAGCTCACGGGAGGCACCCCGCGCCCCCCCAGCCCCGTGGGTGGGCAGGATGCCTCAGGGACTCTCCCGCAGGCCCCCAAAGTGGGGCAATGCTCTGGCTGTACAGAGAAGAAGCGTGTGTATCCCAAGCCACGGTTCATAAGACACCACTTTGTCAGGAGAGGAACAGGTCTGGCTGGAAAACAAACCTACTGTGTGTGTGAGTAAATGCGGGAACCACGCAGCTAACTGGTTTCCTGACTGTGGCTCCCGCACTTGCTCGAGTGCAGTTCACTCTCTTACACCGCACACCTGTCTCAGCCCAGCGTGCTGTCACGCCAGTCAGGAAACATGAATCCTGGAGAAAGGACTTCGGGTGTGCGGGGGGCCACGCAGGCCTCTCTCACACAGAACCAGGACAGGAGCCCGAGGTGGAGGAGCCAGCAGCCCAGCAGGCCGAGGACGGAGCCTTGCTCAGCCGCATTCTACAGCCAACTGGCCCCGACTGGAGGTTTGCAAAGGAGGGAAGACCAAACAGCAAGCCCTGCAACGTACTTGTTCAGGTGAGAGATGACATATTTGAAGACTTCATGGTTTTCCTTCGGGAATCTCTTGAGTACCTCCTTAAGGGCGTGTAACTTTTGCTCACGGTCATTGATTTCTGAGGAGAGAGAAAACAAGACAAGGCTGGTGGGCCTGGGGCTCACAGCAGACACTGGTCCTGGGCAGCTGGTCAGACCGGTGGGTTGGCGGCCAGGGAAGAGTACGCTGTATACTCTGCCTTCTCTGAGGGAAGCCCAACCCCATCTTCTCCCTGCAAGCCGGTGCCCAAGGCTGGCACACCTGGCAGTGGCATGGGGCTAGGGGTCAGGCCCACCTCCGCGTCCCAGGCCCCTGCTGAAGGGGAGCGCTGTGCTCCTGGGGCTTCCTGGCCCCCCCTACCCGAGACTCCACGATCCAGAGAGAATCTACCATAAAGAACACCATTCTTTGCTCATCCGGTTGCCCCTGGAGACAGGCATCCCAATGCGGAAAGCCTGCCTGCTTCCTGACCAGACGGGTGAGCGCTGCCACCCACCCACGCCAACAGACGGTCTAGGGAGGGAGTTTGTCACAAGACCAGGGCTCTGTCCTTTTCCTGGAGTCACAGGGACCCTCCACATATCTCCCTATTGGAGGAGCCGATGGAAACAGTGGGGGAATTCTTATGTAGTTCATCAAAGGGACGACATATCCCCTTCCCCCACTACCGCCCAGAGTTTGCCCATCACGGAATCCTAATGTACTGAGAGGGAAAATAAGCGAACCCAAATGCAACGCTTCATCCACGCCAGGCCTGGTTCAGCGAGCCCTCACAATCCTGCGAGGCTGGGGCTGTTACCACCCCACTTCAAGGATAAGGAATCTGAGGCCCAGAGAGGTTGTAGACATCAGCCTCTTGGTCTGGGAACCAAACCCTCTCCAGATGGCTTCAGAGTCTGAGTGAGGACCGCTGTGCTCCCTGGGGCCCTGGCTCCCCTTCCTGAGCAGACCTGGCCTGCCTTGTCTGGGAGAGCCGCCCTGGGCTAGTGGGACAAAAATGGTCCAGAGACCACTTGGAACCAGTTGGTCGAGAGATCTCTCCGAGCATGGGAAGATATCCCTGTGGCCACTTGCTGGAACTGAAGGCTATCTCTAGGACTCCAGGGCTCATAAAAATCACAGGAGGATCCCATGAAGAGATGGCAGCTCTCCCACAACTGATGGCTGTGGGGTAGGTGGACAGGGGGTTCATTAAGAAATATGATGGTTCCTAACTGGTCTGGGGACATGGGCTCCTTTAGGATAGATGAAAGCTCTGGACCCTCTCCCACAAATAAACTGTGTACAGCCCTGTCTACGATTCCTGGAGCTTCACAGACTCCCCAGACCCACTTATTCTTTAGGAAGCCTGCGGCCTCCTGGTTAAGAACTTCTGTAGGAGGTGACGTTCCCAGAGGGTCACCACAGTCTGGGAGCCTCAAGCTAGACTTAGAAGGACAGACGGAACATAAACGGCTGGTGGGGAGGTGTGGGGAGGTGCAGGGAGGAAGGGCTGTGCGGTGGTCTAGATCTCGTCTCTGAGACCAGCCAGCTGCGTGATCTCGGGGGAGCGACACGTCTGAGCGGCAGCCTCCCTGCCCATGCAAGAGGCTCATGACAGTGGCAACACCACACCATGAAATGAAGAGCTCACAGCCAGACACACAACAAGCACCTGGGAGCAAGTCTGAGTTTCAGGGAACCAGTGGAAGAGGCGGCCGCCAAGATGGCAGGCATGGAGCTGAGAGTGTTCGCTGGCAGGCTAATGAGCATGAAACTGGTGACTGTTCTGACTTGAGAGCATGGCTTGATAAAAACTGTTTTGGTAACATGTGTCTGTTAGAGGATGACTACAAACCCCCCACAGAACTAGTTATGTGGCGCCATTATCAGTTTCATTTCTCTGAACCCAAGACTTACTGTAAGGGTTCAACTTCAAGGGCACACTTTTTGTCTGGCCTTGAGTTTCAAAATCCTTTACTGTTACGTTTCAATAAAAAGTTTACTTAAAAGAAGGAAACTGCTCAGGGTGGGGGCAGGGGTGGAGGGATGAACAACTGTCCTGGAAAACACGAGAAGCACGTGCATGCTGAGTCGCACTTAAAATAGCTGCGCCCTTCCAGACGGGGCTTCCAGAGGCCTCTTCTAGGCGCCTGCACGACAAGAACACAGCTGTGTACGAACGGCAGCACCTTCACGTAAGAGCCCAGCCTCACCCGTCCCCCTGGCTGCACGCAGGACGTGGGGCTGCTAATGGCACTGCCTGCCCGGGACGGCCCCTCTCCTTCCTATCCGCTGAGCAACAAGGACGGCTGCTCCGTCTCTCTCTTCCGGGCGGTGGGCCGGGGGGATTACAGAACCTGTTCGGACAGTGATTCAAGGGCCACCCTCAGGCACGCCAGCCTCTCTCCCCCTCCCGGTGTAGCACACCAGCAAGGTGCCTAACAAGGCCCTAGATGGAGGGGAGGGCGGCGAAGGGAACAACCGGAAGCCTCCCGGTGCAAAGCCCCATGAAGAACAAGGTCCACCTCGCGCACAGCCTCCTGACCTGACCTGTCCTTCTGTCTCAATGTTCCTCCAGCAAGCACACCACCACCAGCGTTAAGGGACCCACTCAAGCTGGCCGTCTTTTCACGGTAGTCACGCCACCAGTGACTTCTTACCTCTGGAGAGCGCAGGAATGTCGGCGGGGCGATTTCCCAGTTGCTGTTTGTGCCGTCCTCCCACCACCAGAGGGCAGGTGGGGCTGGTTTATCCCACATGCTGGCTGAGAAGACCCATTCAAGAGGCAACACCAAGGACACAGGCTGGTGAGCGGAAGGAGGGGTGGGCACCAAGCTGTGTCTCCAAGTCCAGCACTCCTGCTCCGGGCCACCTGCCTGCCGCCATGCGCAGAGCCCTCCCCAGCTTCAATGATCCCTTTGAAAGGGGCTCTATAGGGCTCAGTCCTCCTCAGCTAAACAACCATACTTTTTTTTTTTTTTTGCGGTACGCGGGCCTCTCACTGCCGTGGCCTCTCCCGTTGCGGAGCACAGGCTCCGGACGCACAGGCCCAGCGGCCATGGCTCATGGGCCCAGCCGCTCTGCGGCATGTGGGATCTTCCCGGACCGGGTCACAAACCCGCGTCCCCTGCATCGGCAGGTGGACCCCCAACCACCGCGCCACCAGGAAAGCCCCCAAAACCATACTTCTAAAACCATGTGTCTGTCAACTGAGACATCAATGCAGGTTCAGGAGAGGCACGTGAGGTCACCTGAATCAAGACGAAGTCTGGGGACTTCCCTGGTGGTCCAGTGGGTAGGGCTCCGTGCTCCCAATACAGGGGGCCTGGGTTCAATCCCTGGTCGGGGAACTAGATCCCGCATGCCACAACTAAGAAGTCTGCTTGCTGCAACTAAGAGATCCTGCACGCCACAACGAAGATCCCGCGCGCTGCAGCACGAAGGCCTGGTACAGCCAAAATAACTAACTAGATAGACAGACAGATAGATAATTAAAAAAAAAAAAGATGAAGTCTGGATACAGACCAGGGAACCTGGAACTGAGGTCCCAAGAACTTTGGAGCAAGAGGAGAGGACAGGACTTCCCTGGTGGCTCAGTGGTTAAGAATCCGCCTGCCAATGCAGGGAACACGGGTTTGAGCCCCGATCCGGGAAGATCCCACATGCCGCGGAGCGGCTGGGCCCGTGAGCCGTGGCCGTTGAGCCTGCGCGTCCGGAGCCTGTGCTCTGCAACGGGAGAGGCCACAACAGTGAGGCCCGCGTACCACACACACAAAAAAAAGAATCCGCCTGCCAAGGCAGGGAACACGGGTTTGAGCCCTGGTCCAGGAAGATCCCACGTGCCATGGAGCAACTAAGCCCGTGCGCCACAACTGCTGAAGCCCGCGCGCCTAGAGCCCGGGCTCCACAACAAGAGAAGCCACTGCTATGAGAAGCACACGCAGCGCAATGAAGAGTAGCCCCCGTTCGCTGCAACTAGAGAAAGCCCACGTGCAGCAACGAAGACCCAACGCAGCCAAAAATAAATAAATAAATTTAAAAAGAGGCGAGGATAGCCAGAGGCCACTGGGGACCTCAGAGGCTAGCTTGCTACACCCCTCACAGTATACAGAAAAACCAAGGCCCAAAGAGTAAGAATGCTGGTCCAAGGTCACACAAATTGGCGTCGGGGCCCTAATCCCAAACACTGTTCTTGCCCTGGCTGTGTCACTCTGCTGCCATCTCTGGTACCCAGGCTGTCAACCAGGCTCTAGGCTTGGATCTGCTACCGCTCAACTCGGTGCCTAGAGGAAAATCCCTGATGGATTTTGGCCACCTTGCACACCTGCACCACCAGAAAAGGAGAACGCCGGCGCAGGCCACAATCGCTCAGTGATGCATGCAGCCGCCAGCTGGCCTTCTGGTGGGAAATGACCCCAAGGCTGAACTCTCCCTCTGTTGGGCCCAGAACGGAAGTTTCAGGGTGTCCTTCTCCCGGAGGTACGACCTTGCAGTAACCTGTGCAATGTCTCCTACCCACCAGATGAAGGCAGGGACTGCACACGTGTCTGTCTGCTGCCATCTGTCCCTGTCCCACGCAGGGCCTGGCACATGCTAGGAGATGAGGAACACCCCCGTGCTCTTAAGCAGCTAACTGGACAGACAAGAGGAAGCAGGATCCCAGAATTAGCAACATCACAAGGCAGCATGTGAACAAGAGCCCAATGAGCAGCAAGACTGGCCCACCTGGCGACCTCGCCGGTCAGTCATTTATTAATCTCTAGCCCTGAGTTGTCTCATCTGCAGATGGAAAGGGTGAGACGATAAGCCAGCATCCTGAACCATCTGGGCTCATATATCCCTTTGATGATTTTTTTTTTTTTTTTTTGCGGGGGGTGGGTGGGCCACACTGTGTGGCTTGTGGAATCTTATTTCCCTGACCAGGGATCGAACCCGGGCCCTTGGCAGTGAAAGTGTGGAGTCCTAACCACTGGACTGCCAGGGAACTCCCATCCCTTTGACAATCTGACGAAAGACCATGGTCTTCTCCGTAGACTTAAATGCACACACAGAACTCACAAGCAGTTTATGGGGGCTAACGAGGCTCTGAGGCCAAAGGTCCTTAGGCTCAGAGCCTCTGGACCAAGACAGAGGCAGCTCTAGGGCCTTTCCTGGCACAAAAGACATAGGACAGGGTGTGCGGGGACTGCTGGACCAGAGGGATTCCGGATAGGTGGTGGTGGGGTTTTGGGGGGGCTGTGAGAGGGAGAGAAGACGCGGGGCAAGAATAAATGATACTGTTTCTTGAAGGCTGGGGTGAAACGTGAGGACGAGACAGAACGGGGAATTCAAGCCCCCTCTAGCTGCCTCCTGAAATCCTGGTCCTCTCTGAAGCCAAGCTCAGGTGCCGTCTCTTCCACGAGGCCTTCTACCTTCCTCTCTCCTTACTGCGTTTCTGCACTTCCAGCTCAGGTTGCTTCGCGCTGTCTGGCAGAGAATGCAAGTGAGCACCGGGGAGGGCAGGAGCCACGTCTCAGCTCAGGTCACGCCCAGCTTGCCCTCCCTCGCAGTGTGGGCTGCGGCGGCTGCTATTCCTTTCTCAGGCTCCCACATATCACCTTGAACGTGGTAGGAAAATGACTGGTGAACAGTCACGAAAACCTCCATTTGTAGGCAGAATTTCAGCAATGTTCAATATTGTGAAATCTTGGAGCTTACAAAACAATTTGATAGTGACCTTGCTATTTGTTGTGATGGGATCGGAAACCATTTCCAAGCCCTTAACACACACAGACACAACAGCTCTTAGGTATTACGTGGAAAGAGCTGGTCAAGTTGACGTTGCCATGGAAACCCAGCCAGGCTGAGAATAGCTACCTTTGGGCATGAGAATCTTTGTTCCATCAGGTCCCTTAACACTAACTTTGGCGCTGCCTGCTTGGTGTTTCTGGCTCAGTTAAGCTCTGGCACACACAGCCCCGCTCTTCACTCAACTGTTAAGGCCGTGAGAGGTGCCATGTCAGTGAGATACACTTCTCTCTACCAGGTTCAAGACAACGGAGCTCCAGCTGACCAGCCTGGGGCACAGGAAACACACAATGGGAAGAGGAAGCGGAAAATCTCCACCCTTTTCCAGGCTGCAGTAGCAGCAAGAAGCTCCCTTCCTCAGCAGGGGCAGGCGGCGGAAGCTGCTGTAGGAAGGCAGCTGATTCCCTATCAGTAACACCTTCCTCTCCTGCCCCCTGTGACCCTCCCCAAACAAAAAGACGCTATGTCAGCAATTCCCGCAGAAACAATGGGATTCTTTCTGCGGGGTGCCAGGACTCTACAAGCCTCTAGATGGTGCCACGTCAAGACAAACGCTGTCCGGAATCTCTGGGCTTCCAGCAAGCTGGGTACCAGCCCACACCTTCTCTTCCCAACTTCTGCCCAGAGACAAGCTTAGCTTACATGGAAGGAAAGCTGGCTCTGGATGGAGATTTCCCATGTGTTTCACATCTGAGCCAGCCTGGAGCCTGCTAGGGAAGTGACTGCTGGGAGGACCTCTATCTTTGGATGGTAGGACCAGAGCAGAAGCTGGCACCTGTCCCCACCCCTTAAGTCATCTGGAGAAACCCAGACTCCTGTCCTGAGACGGTAGATGGGAAAGAAGGCCAAGGAACCCTATGACAGTCCCAGAAGCTGCCAGTGCTTCTACCCACCCCTGTGGGCTTGGATAAGATTGGGGATGCGAACAATCTCAATCAGCTGAGACGGTGTGTGTAAAATATGGTGGTGAAGGCGGCACCTGGGCTGTGGAAACAAACATCACAGGAAAGGCAGGCCACAGAACAGCGACTCTGGGGGCTCTGCAGCACTGACAGCAGTCGGGTTCTGACAGGGACACCCCTCTGACAGGACATAGTTGGGCTTCTGTCAGCACCTCTATTTCCCGAAGCCACTAAGAGTCCATGACCCACATCTTAAAAGTCCTGCGAATTTGTGACAGCCCCCAGAATTCTGCCCACACCATCAGCTTTGTGAGTAACTCGTGTTTGCTTAAAACTCCCTCTTCTGAGTTGGGCAGTGGCAAGATAAGACTAATGTGCTGGGGTCCCAGGAACACAGCTCCCTTTCCACTTCCCCACCCCCTTGGTCGCTGGCAAAGACACTCCGTTCTGTAGCTGCACAGCAGCGGCTGCTTCTGGGGTCTTGGCCCACCCCACCAGAGGTACAAAGTAGAAGGCTGCCTTTGGCTAAAAAAGTTCAGAAATGCCACCCCGTGGAAAGCTTGGGGAGGTCAGGCCCCCCACCTAGAGCACTACATGAAGTCCAGGAAGGGCTGCCCAGTGGGAAGGTTCCCACATGGTGGACAAATGCCTCTGGAGAGAGGCAAGCCAGGGCAGAAACAGCTCTCGGGGCAGGCAGGATGGCGTGCAAGGTGACCATTAAAACCAGAGATGCTAACTTGCTGCAGCCTCAAGTGATCATCTGGTCAGGGCCATCGGAGCTGTCCCCTTCCCTCAAGAGGATGGCTTCCTCAGAGGCTATCTGGCTCTGCACCACATGTTAATTTCCATCTAAGAGAGCTGGGAGAAGAGGGGTGAGCGAGAGGAGGGCAAAGGAAAGTAATACACCTACCACTTAACAGGTCTGTGACACAGCCTTGCCTCCAGACCTCTCTGAATCTCATTTAATAAATACGAGGAGGGATGGTAACAGAGGTAACTAAGGGTCAGGGAAGGTCACGCTGGCCATGCACACACTGTGAACAAGCAACGGAGCAGAGATTTGCCCCAAGTCCGACATCAAAACCAGGCTCTCAGCTCACGGAGTTCTGGGGCCACGTGCAACTTTCTTAACAGAACCCTCAGAGAAGCACCTCAGGTCAACCAAGGCAGGCGCCTAATGTGTCAGCCCCTTCGGTGCCACCTTGCTAGTTCCCTTTCCTTACGTCCTTCACATCTCAGTTCCAAGAGTCCAAATGTCAGCTCTCTGAGGGCAGGACCCTTTCTTAAGGTGCTGCACCCCCTCCCTCAATTTGCCCAGCACAGAGTCCGCCTGGGGCGCTGCCAGGGGCCCACAGGCTACACACGGTTGCCACTACTCACTGTGCGCCTCCACCAGATCGATCTGCATGTTGTAGGGGACCAGGGGGTCTGGCAGTTCCGAGAAAAAGCTCTTCATGGCCCCTGCCACAGTGTTCACTGTGAAGTCCTTCTCTGCCAAATCCAGGTTGTGATCTGAAAGGAAGTTGGGAGAGTGAGGCCAGATCAATGTAAGCTGGGCAGAAGCAAGGAACACTCAGCGCTGGGGATAAGCAGAGAAACGGGGACCCAGGGACGCTGCCCAGGGCAGGCCTGGAGCCTGGGTAGGGACTCAGGATCATCACAGACTGGACAGAAGGTGGCACCCCTGGGTGCTGCTAAAAAAGAAGAAAAGAGAGTTCTGAGATTCACAGACAGAGGCTGACACCCAACCTTCCAAGGTCAGCCTTTGAGTAGAGGAGCTGCACCCCCCATTCTGTGCCATCCAGCTCCCCTTGTTTGGCCTGGATGTGCTGCTACCTTTTCCTTACACCCTCGCACTCAGGGAAAACAGGAGGAGGCCAGCTCCCTTTTCCTGGAAGGTTACAAAAACGCTACCAACAACCGGGCTGCCATCTCCGTCGCTGCTCCTGTGGTGATCGGGCAGCGAGGCTCATCTTCCCCTTGCTGGTCCCTTCCAGCTTATGATACCTCTGACCTCTGTGTCTCTAGTTTTTCTTTACATACTTTACTGCATTTCTGATCGTACAAATCATCTGCTGATAGGTATCAGCTGTTTCTATCTGGGGGTTGTGTGTAACCCATGTCACGGTTTCTGGCATATAATCAAGTGTATACCCAAGGGTGGCTTTACCCTCACTCTGACCTCATGCTTCCTACCCTGCAAGACTAACGCACATCTTCCTTCTCTCCTGGGTCACCTTCTCCCGCTGCCAGCCAGCAGAGACTGCCTGTGGTGTTACGAAGTGCTATGGGCCCCTGGGTGCTGGGGTGGGGCGCCCGCTCCCAGCGCAGAGGCTTAGCTGCTGGCTCCTGCAGGCCCGCACAGGCTGCCTGGTTGGCCTCCTGAGCCCAGTCACATGCTAAGCTGGACCTGCTTTGATCCCCAGCTTCCCTTCCTCTTTGGTCAGTGACATCTGTGAATTTTTACTGCTTTGGCTCATTTGCTTCTGGCACTGGTGGGTGTTCAGTTCTAAGAGTTACAGTTTGGCTGTTGGGTTAGGGTGGAATAGATTTGGCCATCTGGCTCTAGGCCTCTCAGACCTGATCTAGCTTAGGAGACAGAAGTCCCGGCCAAGAGCCAGTCTAACTCATGAGAGTTCAGCTTTGGGAGTCTGGGGCCCAAGGCTCAGCTCATCACAAAAGGCTCCCTTGCTTCGTTTCTCTCCTGCAGGGACTCTGTGAGGAGGGTACTCCTGTGGCCCTGGCAAAAGGGGATTGTCATCTCAGCCCAACCTTTACATCATGTGCCTGAGATTCACCCCTGCACAGCCCAGTCCAAGGGAAGCAAGGCCCTTTCCTGGTGAGCGAGGCGCGGGCCGGGGCGGGCCGGAACAGTGCCTGGATGGTGGGGTGCGGGAGCAGCCCGGCTGAAGCAGGTTTGGCAGGGATGACACTTCTGTTTGCTGACAGGGGCCGAAACCCTTTCTCCTTGTCAGTCACCCAGCCAGCACCCCTTGGCTTTGGGGCTGTGTGGCAGGAGCGCCCCCGAGGGGCTCCGCTGGCAGTCCGGCTGTTGCGTCTGCCCTGACTGGCCTCCGGTGCTCGGCTGGGCTGTGGCCTTACCTTGGTCAAACTGCCTTTGCAGACTCTCCATCTCTGACTTGTTCCCGCTGACCCGGTAGATGCCTTCAGTGCTCAGTCCTGAGAAGAAACAAGCAGGTGTCTTAGGAGCAGGAAGTGGAGAGCAGAGAACGAGGAGGACTGCACTTGAGGAAAGAAGGGGAGAGTCCATGAGGCACCCACTGGGAGACAGGAACAGGGCTGAAGCACTCTTGACTTACCTAGATGCTTCAACCCACTTTTGCCCATTTTCTTTTTCACTTAAAAATGTAAAAATATTTGCTTTTTGTAAAAATTAAAATGATACAGAAGCACATCAGACAAAGATATCTTTTGTCCACATTTTGATGTATACTCTGGAATCTGAGTGTTTTTTTTAACAAAATGGAGAGAACACTGTTTTAACCCACCCATTTCATTTACAAAGTATGTTGTGAACGTAAATCATTAACAGTTTTTTTACAACATGATTTTAAAGACATCAAAATACACAGTAACTTAAAAACAATCCACTGTTAATCATTTAGGTTTTTCCAAGTTTTCACTGTTAGGAATAACCCACAATTATGTTTTCTGATAGCTAGTTAAGTTTAAAAGCTTCTTGGCCGTGTGTATTTCTTACTCTGTGAATTTCCTATTCGTGTTCTTGTTCATTTTCCTATAGCAGTGGTTCTTCTCATTTTGTACTTGAATATTAAGGAACTGACTATGTTAATGTTATACATCTTTACGTTTTTTCCCTTTTGTTATCTGTTTTCTAATTTTGTGTGCTGAATTTTTTGGAAGTACATAATTCAAAAATTTTAGGTTTTCTAGAACCATCAATTTCTTTATGATGTCTTCATTTGTTTTTATGGTTAGAGAGGATTTTCCTGTTCCTAGATCAGATGTTCTCTATTTCTTCTATTTCTTCCTTCTTGTTCTTTTACAACTTTTTTTTTTTTACATTTAACTCTGCAATTCTTTTGGAACTTACTTGGTGTACAGTGTTAGGTAAGGAAAAAAGCAATGCTAAAATTCAATTAAATAATAACATGGGAGGATATAAAGTACCAAGTGAGAGAATGACTCCCTCCACCCTTCGCTCCCCACCCCTTGGCACAGGAAGCACTGCGCAGCTTGCAGTGGACTCCAAGCACTGTCTCTCAACTTGGTTCTCCTCCTCTCCAGGAAGGAAAGTCCACTGTTGCGCCCCTAAGACCATGGGTCTAAAGGACAATGACGTCACTGTGAAAACCAAGATGGGATCTCATGGCCAAACCAACCCTGGTTCCCTTCTGAAGATCACGGTTTTGAGCAACTCTGACCAGCTGAAGGGGCAGAGGAAGCACCCTGGAGCCACCATGAACACCAGAAGGCAGTGCGGACAGTGGAGAGAGGACGAGGCCCTGAAGTCCATTAGGAGGCTCTTGAGAGCCAAGTGTCTCAACATCAGTTATCACCTAATTGATGCCTCTGGAGAGGCACCCATCAGGCGAGATAAACGCCGTCGGCCTGCTTCTGGAGCCCCGGATTGGTGGCAGGTGAACTGTGAAGAACATCAAAGCAGAAGCCATCAAGTCCCTATAGCCTAAAAGCTGGTAACTGCACGTGGGCCCTTTCACCCCAGAGAACAGGGGGCCAACAGACCAGCCTCAAGGACGCCCTACCGTGCAATGCCTAGCTACGAAGGAGCTGCGCCGTCACTGTCCTCGGCACAGGAAGTGCAGACACTATCCAAACTCGAGGCCCTGGACACACCCCAGCCCAGTGGTGACCTTTCCCACTGCCCTCCCTTCTGGAGTTAATATTTCCTGCATGGTCACCATGTTGTGCACTGGGCTACATGCTTTCCCGCATCCACCACTCATTTATTAGATGAATGATGATGCCATCGAATCTTCAACCCCTTACGGTGGGGCTACTGGATGGAGAGAGAATACAGATGAGAAAAGGGAGATTCAGAAAGGTGAAGTCCTCACCCTAAACCGCATAGCTGGTAAGAGGCAGAGTGGTCTAAGTCCAGGGCCTCTGCTACTCTTCTGCCTCCACACTGTTCCAGAAGATGCTTGACATTCATCCACCATCAGGCTGGGGTCCAGACCACAGTCTCCCCCCTTGACCAATCCCCTCAAAGAAACACCACATTTGAGTGAAACCCACTGGCCCTCAGTACCCTGGGGAGCCAATCTTGAGACGGTCCATCCCCTCTATTGCTGTCAACCTCCAGAAGTTAGAGGTCAGGATGGCCCCTGTTCACCACCCCTAGTTAGTAATTTTACAATGGTCTCTTTCCTCAGTGACTTTTCTAAACTATTCTCAGACACATTTAAACTTTCTACCTATTTCACATCTCGGGAAACACGTCACATGCTTACGCATGAAATCACCCACGTTTTGACAAGCCCTGGGTATGTGTCAACAGATTCAAATCTTCACGCCCTAGGTTTAAAAAAATCACTACACTTTTCTCTTTACCTGAATATCAGCCCTCTCTAATACAAAGAAAACAATGATACAAACGGCAGGAGCTTAAAAAGTCCTCGATGAAGTAGCAGTGTCCACAGTTCCTGAGCCCCAGGGTGGAGAGGCACTCTCTGACCGGGAGAAGATCCTGACAGCCTCAGGCCATTCATCATCTTCTGGCAACCCTGACCTTCAGCGCGTACAGAGGAGCCCTCTGCACTGTCTCCTAATGGCCACCTGCCCCGGTATCACAGGGCAGAAAACAAACTGCAAGTTAGCTATCGGGAAATCATCGGAGGCGCGGGCCTGCTGAGACCTCACTAGATGGATGATCACAAAAATGGAAGCATCTGAACCACAAGGCTGGCTCCACAGCATAGATTAATCATCAACTTAGTATTTCCTGTAATCTGGACACGTGTTTATATTACGAAATCCCACTTTAAAATAGCAATTCTGCCACCGCTCTACACAACAACATGGCATAATTTAGGAAAGGTATCATCTGCTTGGCCAGTACAATTTTTCACAACTATTAATTAGACAACAATTAAATAAAAACAAAAGTCTGAGAGCAGACTTCAAACTGCAGGCTGCTCGGGAAACAGAGCTAGCAACACAGGTGAGAGCCAGGATGGCTGACAGGGCAAGGGCAGCTTTGCCAAGGAGCCCGGGACCGGAGCAGGGAAAGGGCTGGGGGCCTGCAGCAGGCCCCTAGGCAGAGACGCTGGATGCCAAGGGGTGTGCATCCTGGGACCCACAGACCCACACAGAAACACTCAGGGGCTGACTCTGGCTCACCCCTGCCCGCAGAAAGCAGTACCCCCCAGCCACAAGATCTGCTCCATGGCTAGAGGCCCCACTGAGAAAGCTTCACTCTTAAACTATGAGGCATCTCTACATACCAGAAATCTCCAAAGACCCATTACCATAGCAGAATCTCGGCAAGAGGTCTTTTTTTTTTTTTTTACAGAGCCCTACTGATTTCTTTGGGAATCTTTTAATCTTTGGGAATAGAACAAGAGAAACAAGTTAACATGTGGGAATAGAACAAGAGACAGTGCAGAACAGCCAAGGCTGCTACCTTCAAAAATCTAAACAATTTCTATGTAGAACAGTCTTGTTCCGACGGCTCTAGAGAACAGAGCTATGACTAGACTGGGAATGACAGGAAGGCAAATATTCTCTCAATATATAAAATAATAGTAGCTACAGCTGTCACTCATTATAAAGGGCCAGAGTTTTTGAACTCCCTTCTCACTGGATAGCCATCTGTCTGGGACGCTGTTTAAAAAGATTAATACCTGGTCTAAGAAGACAGCTAATAACACCAGTAATAAACCATTTATTGAAGGCTTACTATGTGTGAGGCACATAATGCTAAGTCCTTACCGTGCATTTCTACATCCGTTCTCACAATAGCTCCTTCAGAGATTGTTACTAATCTCATTTTACAGATGGGAATGCAGAGGCTAAGAGGTACCGTAACATGCGCGAGGTCAGAGAGCTAGTGAATTGCAATCTGAACCCCATCTGCTTCCAGAGCCTGTGTTCTTCTACTACTGCGTTTTAAATCACCAGTTTTCAAACTCGAGCGAGCAGCAGAATCACCTGGAGGGCTGGTTATAATATAGCTTACGGGGCTGCAACTGTAGGGTTTCTGATTCTGTTGGTTGGGAGTGGCCCCAAAAACCTGCATTTCCAACACATTCCCAGGTGACGCCGATGCGGCTGGTCCAGGAGCCATACTGTGAGAACCGCCACCACTCTAGAAGACGGTCCAGGCCTCTAAGGTCCCTCTGACTCTTAAGATCTATGATTCAATAAAATGGGGGGGGGGGGGGCAATACACAAGGAAAAATAAATACCAGATACTTCAGGAACAAAGCATCTCCAAAAAGTATTAAAACTGGTGCTTTTTATTTGTTAGCAAGCCTCTGCACATTATTTAAACCACGGCCACGTGTGATTTTTCAAAAGGACATTAAAAAATAGAAAAGCAAAGAGGCCTTATTTTTTCTTTCAATAAATATTTACTGGGCTTCCCTGGTGGCGCAGTGGTTAAGAATCCACCTGCCAATGCAGGGGACACGGGTTCGAGCCCTGGTCTGGGAAGATCCCACATGCCGCACAGCAACTAAGCCCGTGTGCCATAACTACTGAGCCTGCGCTCTAGAGCCCACGAGCCATAACTACTGAAGCCCGCATGCCTAGAGCCTGTGCTCCGCAACAAGAGAAGCCACCGCAATGAGAAGCCCGCACACCGCAACGAAGAGTAGCCCCCGCTCGCCGCAACTAGAGAAAGCCCGCACACAGCAACAAAGACCTAACGCGGCCAAAAATAAAAATAAATACATACAATAAAATAAATAAATTAAAAAAAAAATTTACTGAGCACCCAACATGACAGATAAGATCCTTCACAGAGCTTTCAGCTGTGGTCTTCCTCAAAACTATTTTGGTGACAGAAGGCTAGATGACCCAGCAATGCCAGCCACGAGGTGTGCCCTATGCGCTAAGAACTGGCATATTTTACCCTTGACTTCCCCATCACAGCATCCGAGAGATGCCTGTGGCACCTGCCACACCAGGGGCCCCAGGAGAATGGACAGGTGACCTGCAGGAGCTTGGAAACCGAGAGGAGAACCACCTTCTGCTCTGGTACACGTCTGATTTTCTGAAACGTCCAAAAAAGTTTTTATTCCTGGATCCCAAGCACCACTTCTCGGCACCGGCATTCTTGGCCTGAAGTCTTTCCGTAGTCTGCCCCGGCCAGGCTTCGCCCCTGCTCGGTCACACCAGGACTCAGTTCCTCCTAAGTTTCCTTTCTAGCAACAAATCAATACTTCCTCCAAGACAAACTCTGACTTGTTTATTTTTCACTTTCTATATTTAGATATAAAACTCAGCACTTTAGTCCTTAAAATTTTTTTTAAATTGGTGCTGCCAGTGCTGTGAAACACCCCACATCAGACAGGCTTTAACTACTAAACTGCTTCTGTCAACTTCTAAGGAAATGCATCTAATAGGCCATTCTCCTTCTTTCCTATATCCCAGAGGTAAGTCTCAGGCAGGCTAAGTTTCAAGGCCAGAGGGGTGCTGAGAACTCTGGGAGAAAAGGAAACCCCGTCGAGCATGAAGTCCAAGTTGTCTTGAAGGGGGCCGACCTCTCTGGGTCAAATGCCAACAGTGACACTGCAGTCTGTCTCCTCCTGAGGGTCACACTGCAGCACCCCCGCCACGACGGAAGGTGAAAGGGCTGGGGTGTGGCTGAGCGTTTAGCGTGGAATCACAAGCCGCTTACTGGCTCTAAGATCCTGGGCGATAGCGCTTCCTTTCCTTTTCTGCACAACACAGAACGGTCCCCACCGTACGCCCTGTTGGGGTGCACTGAACGAGGTCACAGCACAGGGCTAAGGGAGCAGCCATTATCCTAACGATCTCAGTGGAAAGCGAGCTGCCAAGTGGAGGAGCACCTGAATTTTGCTGTCAGGGAGATCCGGGTTCGGATCCTGACTCTAACTTCTGCACACCTGACTCTACAGCGGATCAACCCCCACCTTCTTAGACTACTGCAAGGAACAAACGAGATAACCTGCGTAAAGCCCACAGCAAAATGCCTCCCCCCCTGCCCTTTCTCAACATTTTAACAAGCTTCAACAGCAGCGCCTCCCTGTAGGCATGGCCTGTTCTGAGGGCTCGGCCAAAACAGGCCAGTTGGCAGAAAAACATTAAAAACACACACAGGCTTTGACACCAAAGTAACCTCAGTTTTGATCCTGGCTCTGTCTTACAGCTGCTGGGTGACTGAGGACAAATCACTCCACCTCTCAAAGCCTTGGTTCCTCAACAAATACGGGTTGTTTATTAATGACTATCAAGATGTTGTCAATACTGAGAATACACATATGAAAGCAAGTAATACAAATGGCTGGCACACTGAAATAATAATGATAATAATAAAACAATAATAACAACACTTAACTTTTGCTGAGGGCTTACTATGTGCCAGGCACTTTCCTAAGCTCTGCACTAGAATTATCATAGTGAATCCACCCAATAATTCCTTGAGGTAAATATTATTATTTTTATTCCCATTTTACAGAGAGCAAATAGAGGCTCAGAGAGGCTAAGCCCAAGGCCACAGAGCTGTGTGTACATGGTGGGGGGAGCAGGCTCTGAACTGGCTCACTCGGGTCTCTGTCTTGGATGACTGTGCACTTACTTTTATGTATTTTTTCACATCTTCATTGGAGTATAATTGTTTTACAATGGTGTGTTAGTTTCTGCTGCGCGACGCAGTGGATCAGCCGTATGCACACATGTCCCCGCGTCCCCGCCCTCCCACCTTGACTGTGCATTTACAGCATCGTGCTACCCCCTCCAATGTTAATTCCCTGTTCCCTTATCCTTTAAATATTACATGTAGGCTTTATCCTATAAATGCCAGATTCATTACGGGTTAGAAGGATTTTCCATTCCTCCCTTGTTTACTTATACGCATTCATGTCTTCATTCACACCCCACTCAGTGTTCTCATCTGTCAGTTGGAGGATAAGCAGGGAGAGCCAGAGAAAAAATGCTGCCTCCTCTCTCGACAGACAGCAGCCAATGGCCAGTGTCCGTGCTTTATTCCTATGATGAAGTTCTACTATTGATAACAGGAAAGAATCCCCACTAGATCTCCCCGTTGCCTTCCTGTGCTGGATGTGCTTGGAATGATTTTCTGGCTCTTCTATTACTTGAACACTAGGGTCACTCTGGCCCCTCCAGTGCCCCTTTGTTAGCTGTCTTCCCTTGGTAATTCCCTCGCCAATCAAGATCTGTTTCTGGCAGTGCCAGACCTCCTTTCTCCCCATGACAGAATGACACTAGCACTCTATTATGACTGCCTGACCGGGTGTTAGCCCCACAGCTAGGCATTGTGGCTTTATAAATTTCCAACGCCATTGCATGTACACACAGCCACGTCATAAATCTCAAGGCTGAGGAGGAAGGGAGAGAAGAGATCTGAAAGGGAAGAGAAGAAAATATCACACCAAGTCTGGGGCATCATATGGCTCCAGCATCTGGCTGATCCTTTATAAGCTACCCATGTATTTACTGTCATCAACTGTGAAAGAGGGCTTCTGGACCCTGCTCTGAGCCATATGAGGGGCTCTGTTTTTTTCCTGACTTTCAAGGAAACGCATAGCCCAATATATGTGTTTAAGAAAACCACTACGACAAAGTGAACCTTAGGCCAGCCCAGAGTTAATACTGCTCTTTCTGGGCAGCACGGGATGGAGAGGAGAGGAGTGTGACCTATAACTGAGGTGAGCAGACTGTACTCTGCAAAGCAGCAATGAATGTTCAAAGCCAAGAGCAGCTGGGAGACCCTACTGCCAAGAATGTGGGCGTCCTTCGGGCTCCAAGTGTGACTTCGCCAGCACACTCAAGCCCAGTGGCGCGGGGGTGATGGCAGTGTGACTCGGAGGTGAGCTAGTGCCACTGCAATGGGGGGGGGTCGTCACTGACTAAACAAAGAGCCACCAACAAAGAAACAGTCAAACGAACACACAGGTACAACCCCCCCATGCATACAATGCCAACTTCCCTTCCACAGCAGGCCCCCAAGTAAAGCCCCTTGAGGTCACAGGCAGATTCCTCTCAAGCATTAATGAGGGCAGAGGTTAACTTCTTTCCGGTTTCTCATTCCCAATGAACCACGAAAGGTTCTGTGATGTCACCAATCACAGCCCAGTGTCCCTCCTTTCCTGGCCTCTCTTTCCTCACTAAGAAAGTACACTTCCATAGGTTAGAAGGCTGTTAACACTCTGGCATTAAATCTGATCGTGGTTACTCTGCATCTAGGACACAATACGAAGTTGTCCACACGTGGCCGGGGTGGCCTGCATCACCACCTGATCCTGCTGCCCTCTCCCAACCCACTTCACTCCAATCACGCTGGCCTTTCAGAGTCTCGAAGCGTGAGCCCCTCCTGCCTCCGAGCCTTCCTATAGGTTGTTCCTTCTACTTCTGCCTCCACCTTTTTGGCTGGCTGAACATTGCTCCCTCAGAAGTCTCCACTGACGCCCAGGTCTAAATTGAGTCAGTTATGATAATAAAAACTGCTTACATTTATTCAGTCCTCGTATTTCGGGCCAGGCACAGTGATGAGCATTTTACATGCATCATCTCCGAAACCCTCACGACAGCCCTGTGTGTTGTATGTTACCATTAGGACTATTCCCATACAGACTCCAAAGCCTGTGTCTAACCACCGCCCTACACTTTCTCTGTATAGCAGTGGCCAAAACCTGAAAGTTACTGTACAGCTGTGTGATTATTCACCGCATGCTGGTCCTCCAAGGGGAGAACAGGCATGTTTTCTGATTACCGTTCTCTGTACCTGGATTTGGCACAGTAACTCGTGCCTGGAGAAGGCATTCAGTTAACTATCCACAGAAAGGAGGGAAGGAGGAACACACGCCTGAAAATAAAAGTGCAGTTTCTCTGGCTGAAGAGAGGAAGGAAGCGGACTGAAGTAGTGTGTTCTCAACCACCCTCGTGCCTCAGGGTGGCAGGCCTCCACCCTGCCCACAGAATACGGGAGAGAGAAGGCCTCAGGCCTGGCCAGCACAGAAAAGGTGCTTCCTACGCAAGCGCACCCAACTCCTACCTTCCTTTATGGACTTGGTTTCCCTGCCTCCGCTACTCCCTAGAGAAGTCATGGGGACTGAGTGAATTCCTGATCTCACCAGGGCAAGCCATCTGCTGTTCTACGTGTGGTCGGTCTCTAGATCTGGCCTGCTCACTTTTCCAGAGCAGGGCAACAGCTTTGCTTTGCCTGGGATCCCCCACAAGAGGGTTGCACCCTTTCCCAGAAGCTGGACAGACACACACACACGCACACGCCCCCCATGAGGGAGAGGGAGGGAGACAGCGAGGGCCCTCAGTCGAGAGCGGGTGCTGCTCCCCAGGGCTGCTGTGACAGGACAGCCTGCTGCACTGCCTGTCGGGGCAAAAACAGTCTCATCTCCTCTCTGCCAGCGAAGGGCAGAGCGGCCTGTCCACCAAAGCTCACTACTGTGGAGAGGGAAAGTGCAGCGTAACAGGCAGGCAAGGCAGGCCTGTTGGAACTGTCTTGGGGATTTGGGCTTCCACCCAGATGATTTCTGTCTTGGATGGAAGGGCGGGATTACTCTGTGAAACAGGCTTTACTTCGCTTTGGCTGCTGGGCTCTCCAGGCAGCTTGCCAGGGCATGCTGTTCCGATCAGGGCACTGGGTCCCAGGGAAATCTGCTAGCACTGCCGAGTCACAAGCTACATGAACGCTGCTTATCTGAAAGAGCCCGAAGTGGAGCTGACTGCCTGCTTTTATGGCAAGAAGGCATTTTTGGAATGCAAATGACTTGTGTTTAACTTATAAGCAAGCAGAATACAGGAGGGTGGTGAGAAATGGGCACATGGGAAGTAGTCAAAAAATGTGGAGAAAGCTTTGTTTTAAAACTATTTGGATAACGAGAAAGCAACTAGCTAACCTAGAATTATAGGGGGAGGGAGAGATTAAGTAACACAGAACCCCCATAAAATCACAGCATATGAAACCACATACCTCATATTTTAGCACTTTACCATCAATTCAGAGCAGCATAAGTATGGCAGCTACTCACATAAAGCCCGTTGGTATATTCGAGCTGTAACTAACTGCACCTGCTAAACTATTATAGTGATAGGTGGGGGTATCTCTACTGAAATTAGATGCCTTTTCTGAAAGACAGAATCACAGAGTTCTAGGCTGACTGCAGGGAAATAACTGTCTAGATTTAACAGCTCTAGTCCCACCGATTCCCTTCCATGATAACTGTAGAGAGTGGCTATGATAAATGAGGATGGAAATATGGAGGCTTTTTTAGGGCAGTCCCAAGTGGGAAGGAACTTGGTAAAGTTCTGAATCGTTTCAGTCTGATGCTACAAAGCTCACAGCTTCACCAGCCTGAAGCACAGAAGAAAGGGCTGGAATGTGGGTCCTTTCCATTCTGATAGCTGTGAGTGGCCTCTGCCCAAAGAACTCCAGGATTTGTTCCCTCTCTTATAAAAAGGGATTAGTGCTACTGAGATTAATGCTGTCCTCTAAGTCACGGGAGAGTAGCTAAGAAAGCAGGTAGGGTGCTCTAGGAAGAAAAGGCCCTGCACGAGCACCGTCCTCCCGGCATGACAAGAGGCACACCGGCCCAGGGTTGGGCTCTTCCTGCGGCTCCTTCCCAGCCTCAGAGGCCACTGGCCAATTCAGCCCTAGGTGTCCAGAGGGGCTAAGGAAGCCCACTGGCAAGGTTTTAGACGCAGGAGCCCTGGAGGGAGGGCAGGGACAGCGTGGTATAAAGGAAATATATATTTGGTCTTTGTCCCTAGTTCCCGGCACAGAGCTCCTAAAACCCTCAGGAATTTCCTGAGTGATAGGAGTGTCTTTTGTTATTCATAACAAGCCCCTTGTTACCCGATACCTGAGTTTATGATAATGAGGTGGACTCTTGGCGGGGGTGGGGTGGGGCGCCCTAGATAGCTTCAGGATGGGGGCTAGTCACCAGGAAGACCCAGCCTTGATGAAAGAGTGGAACTTTCAGCCCCACCCCCACCTCCAGGGAGGGCAGAGGGGCTGGAGATTGAACTCAGTCACCAATGGTCAATGATTAATCAATCATGCCTGTTTAATGGAACCTTTATATAAAAACCCTAAACAACAGGGTTCGGAGAGCTTCCAGGTTGGTGAACGCATCGAGGGTGGCGTGCCCAGAGAGGGCATGGAAGCTCTGTGTCCCTTACCCCACACTTTGCCCTAGGCATCTCTTCCATTTGGCTGTTCCGGAGTTGTATCCTTTATAGTAAACTGTAATAGTAAGACAGCTGAACCCTGAACACGGTGGGGTTAGGGGTGCTGAATCTCGACACAGTTGAAAATCCGCCCATGACTTATAGTCGACGCTCCATATCTGCGGTTCTTCCGTATCGGTGGTCCAGCATCCACAGATTCAACCAACCGCAGACGGGGGAGTACGGTTGTACTTACTATTGAAAAAGATGTGAGTATAAGTGGACCCACGCAGTTCAAACTGTGCTGTTCAAGGATCAACTGCATAGCATTTTCCTGAGTTCTGTGAGTTGTTCTAATAAATTATCGAACCTGGGCGGAGGTTGTGGGAACCCCCGACTTTCTGGCCAAGTCAGACAGTGTGTGCACAGCCTAGGGACTTGCAACTGGCGTGGTGAAGTGAGGGCGGTTCTGCGGGACTGAGCCCTAAACCTGTAGAGCCTGATGATAGCTCTGGGTGGTTAGTGCCAGAATTGGGTGGCAGGACACCCGGCTGGTGTCGGAGAACTGACGTGGTATTGGAAAAGACGCCACACAGTTGGTGTCAGGAGGGAAGAAAACCGTCCCATGCAGTTAGAGAGGGGTATTGGTGTAGGGTACCAGAGTCCGGCATCAGCTGCCTGATCCCATTGCTCCATTAGCTGGCAGGGCCCAACTGATCTGTCTTCTTTGGGCTTCAAATTACCCCAGTGAAGGGAGGCGATGTGGCCAAAAGGGTAATCAATGGCTCTGGGTTAGAGTCCCAGCTCCAATCTCCATCTTTCTGAATCCCCTTTTCCTTTTCAGAAAATTGGAAATTACACCCTTCTCAGAAGACTGCTATGAGAATGGTATGAGACTCACGGAAACACTCAGCACTGGGCCTGGCAACGTGAGGTCCTAATTGGCACTTGGCACGTGTTCCCTCTTAATATGCACAACTACCCTTGCAAGGAAGCCAAGGAAACACAGACTCAGAGAAGGTAAGGAACGAACTGAGGGTCAGGCCTGCCTCGCTGCCCACAGGTGCCGTAGAAGGCTCTGTGCTGCATGCTAGGGCTAAGTAAAGAGCATTTCCCAATTAGATTAAGCAGCCTGGGAGTTCACCAACAACGGTAGGAAATCAGCTCGAGAAAGAGTCTGGCCTTTTGTCCTGCTGTCTCCCACCAGGGCAACACTGTAATTTGCTCTCAGTTAGTTATAAAGCTGAAATATATGCATATTACTTATTCCGAACACTTAGCAGCCATTTTCCATTTACTAGTTTGGTGGGGTTTTTTGGAAGGCAGTTCCAGGAAAGACTGGGTTGGTGTTTTCTGAGGAATGGTACATCACACATCAAAGTGCTCACTGACGCTGGGCGTCTGTTTCTCACGGTCACTGTGAACACACAAGGGAGACAGATGTGTGCTAAGCCATCGCTCTGTGCGGAGGGATAAAACCGAGGGAGTTATTGAACTCCAGCACCCAGGAGGGTTGTCTATTTTCAATCTGTAATATGGAGGTGAGATACTGAAAATAAAGCCAGGAGCTAACGTACCACTTTAAAAGTTTTATTAGCTGCTATTACTTCTGTTTGTCATGAGTATACGAGATCAGCGACTCTCTATTTTGGAAAGGGTCCAATGGGAGGGGATGGGCACACAGTAAAACTGGAGGTGGACTATACCAATTTGGGCCACCAAGTTGCATGGAATCACTGGGAAGCTATGAGGCCTCCTGTCCTGGAGAGCTGGGAAGAGAAAACTATTTGATCTAGTCTCAATCACCTCAATGCTACTCATCCTTCAAGTCCTAACACATCCATCTCCCAGCCCTCACTGATCTCTCTTTTGCCGGCTCTCGAAGAGGTTTCGGGTCAAATCTTTTAATCTTTATTGGATCATAAACTCCCTGAGGACAAAGGTGCGCCATCATCCCGCCTGCTCTGGGTCAGACGGTAGGTATTCCACCGACACTTGGCTGCACGGTAGTCTTTAACCTTTTGGGAGGAGGAGACTCCTCTTACTCTGATAACCTAATGAAGGCTGTAGATTCTGGTGCATCCCCATCGTGCGTGCACGCACACACACAAGCTCACCAACAGCTGTAGGAAATCAGGGGTTCACAGGCCTCCAGAAGCCTGTCCATAGTCCCTAGGTTATGCGCCCCTAAGTAAAAATAAACCCACACAGTTCTTCAAGTCACAGTTTCCAGGGGTTTCAGAATCTGCTTTCCCCCAATTTCCCTGCTCTAACCGTACGAGGTCCCTTAACAACAAATATTTACGTAAACTCCAAAGACAGCTCTCGTGGCAGCAGCACCCTACAGCATTCAAAGGGAAACAAAATTTTATGCAATCAATTTAAGAGCCTGGGCAGGGAAAAAGAGAAGCAAAAAAAGCGAAAGTGTAGACAGACTTGCCAAGAAGAGATCTTTAAGTGATCAATCCTCAAGAATTCATCTTGCGTCTAGTGACCATTTCCTATCTGCCTTAATCTAACTAATTTAGTACATGGGACAAAAAAATCACTTATTCCTTCAATAAATACCCAAGTGCCTACTGCACGTCAGGTGCTGTGCCTGGTGATGGCAAAGAAGAGACAGTCTCTGCTCTTGAGTTCCTCAGTGCAGCAGCGTTGCAGGAAACAAAGCAGCAAAGTGACAAAGACAATGAATGCAGAGTGGTGACAAGAGGGCTGCATACCAGTAGTAGACAGCCTACTGGTTCTGCCAGTAGTGACACCTTACCTTGCCTTCGGCAGGTGGGAGGGTGGGTATTCAGGGAAGGATTCCTGAAAATGGAGATAAACTCAGAAGCCAAATCCAACCCAAGAATACTTGTAGCAAAGAGATCTAACAATGGCACAAGGAGATCTTTTTCAGAGGGCAAGGAGAGAAAATTGATTGCTTCTTTGAGGCTGACAACACCCCACAGACAACAATTCATTCAACTGTTATTTAGACAGTCAAGCTCTCTGTCTTTACATCCTTGAAGGAAGAGTGTTCGCTAACAACCTGCCCACTGCTGCTCAGATTAGCCTGGGTGTAACTGTTCACTTAGAGTCACAGAGACTCCAGCACTGTCTCCGCCCAGCCTCTGCTTGCTCCTGGTAGCTGAACAACAGCTCGAGCAGCCCCAGGGTGCATCAGGGAGAAGAGAAATCACCAGGTAATGAGGAATCTTTGTCAGAGCAGGTCTCTGCTCTAAGGACCTCTGAACTGATACAGGCTGCAGTGGACTGAAAAATTTAAAGTGCCAATCCCCTGGGGTAAAACATCTATACACCTACCCTCCATTTATTATTATCATCATGATTATTAAAACAGCTGTTTTCCTTTTTTTTTTGGCCGTGCTGCGTGGCTTGCAGGATCTTAGTTCCCCGACCAGGGATCGAAGCCGGGCCACAGCAGTGAAAACGCCAAGTCTTAACCACTGGACCGCCAGGGAATTCCCTTATTTTTGAACTCTAAACTCTAAAGTGATTTATAGACAATTCTCTCAACTCAGAAAAGGTGCGCCTGAATCCTCATGGCCAGCCGCACCCTCGGGACACCAAGTCTCCCATTAGCCCTGGCAGCCTGACCCACTCGCTTTCTTTCCCCCTGCTCTGCTGACTCGCAGCTCCCTTCCTTCTGCGCCCCTCTATTTAAGTATCCTACCTCGAAAGTTTCACATTCCCTGGACTGTTAGCAATACACCCTCTACCCCTCACACTAAGAACGCAGGGAAATTAGTTCTCACTCAGATGTTGCAACCTTGCTCAAGACCTTAGTATTATACGCATCTTTTTGCTTCTCCCTATCTTTAGATACAATTCCACGTTTCCAAGGAATGGCACTTCTGAGGAAAGAGGTCTTCTGAACGCCTCTACACCATTCATTCGTTCATAATCATTTATTAGAGCCCTGTGTCTTGGTTTGGAGGATACAATGATGAAGACCCAGTCCCTTCCCTCAAGGAACTTAGGATCCGTTGAGGAAGGAAGACAATCAGAGTCCAGAGTGTAAGTGCTCACAGAGCACTGCACAGAGCACTACAGAACACAGGCTGGTGGGCACTGGCTCAGAGGGTAGGCCAGAGAAGGACGCCAGGAGGGGACTCTTGAAAGGGAACGGCGAGTAAACGTACCGCGGGTGAGACATATCACAAAAGCTGCAGAAGCGGCGTGCCGTGCGGCTGAAGTTTATCATCGTGGATGAAAATGACATGAGGTGAGGCTAGATGATGGGCAGGGGCCGGTTTTGCTGGCAACAGCATTAAACTTTATCCTGGAGGTAATGGAGAGCCACTGAAGAATTTTAAACGTGGGAAGGTGATGTGATCTCATTTATTTTACAAAGATATTTGCAGCAGTGTGGCTAAAGGACTGAACGGACATGAGACCAGAAGGAGAAAGACCAATTACCAAGAGGCTATGATCATAAACCAGGAAGAGAGTGAGATTAACTGCAGTGGCAGGGGCCAGATTCAAGACCCACTCAAGTGGTAAAAACAACAGCATCCATTGGTTAGGTTGACTGATATGGGACGGTAACAAGGGAGTGCCCTCCCGAGAGCTTCAGCGAATTCTCTCAGATAAAAACCTTCAAACCCTGCCTTCCCACTGATGATAACAAGGGTTGATAAGCTTTCTCAAGCACACCAAAATCCTTTTTCCAAATAAAATCTTAAACTGAACTTTAAGGGTGAAGGACCCAGAATCCTAGTGGGCTGTGTTCCCCGTTTCCACACAGAAAACCTTCCTTAGAATCCTAGGGACCCGAGACTGACAATCCGAAAACCCCTGTCCAAGTCTAAATGCCAGAACCTGACATTCAAAGGATTCTAGGGCAACATAGCTATGTGGTCAACAGCACCTCTCACCTCTACACCTGAATCTTGTTCAGTCCACCTTCCCTACCTAGAAGATTCTTCTCCATCCTTTCTTTGTTACAGAATCCAACTTATCTTTCTGGCCAAGCCCCCAGCCCAGACAAGTACCAAGCCAGCTCAAGGGATTTCTTCCCTTCCCTGACTTCCACCTAACGTTTCAGCCTCATGGACTTGAGGCAAACTCACTGCCGTGAACTATTAACTATTAATTTCCTCTTCCATGTAGCTCTCTTTCCAATGGGACCTGGCCTTAGGCTCAGGTTCTCCTCAGCATTGAAAACGCCTTGTACTCAATAGGCCCAGATATTTACAGATTGACAAACTAATTCATTACACTTGACCTCATCAACCTTAGAAAGGAAACACAAACAACAGCAGGGCTTCCCTGGTGGCGCAGTGGTTGAGAATCTGCCTGCCAATGCAGGAGACATGGGTTTGAGCCCTGGTCTGGGAAGATCCCACATGCCGCGGAGCAACTGGGCCCGTGAGCCACAATTACTGAGCCTGTGCGTCTGGAGCCTGGAGCCTGTGCTCCACAGAGAACAAGAGAGGCAGTGACAGTGAGAGCCCCGCGCACAGCGATAAAGAGTGGCCCCCGCTTGCCACAACTAGAGATAGCCCTTGCACAGAAACGAAGACCCAACACAGCCATAAATAAATAAATTAAAAAAAATTTTTTTTTAAAAAACAACTGCAATGACTAATTATGAGAAAAATGAGACATCATGAGAAAAATGAGACATCATGACCTTGAATTGAAAGACCATACACTACACAAAGATGCTGAACTGCATTTTAAACATAAACCAAATAAAAATCTCAACGGCATGAGGACTTCCCTGGTGGCGCAGTGGTTAAGACTCCATGCTCCCAACGCAGGGGGCCCGCCCGCGTTCGATCCCTGGTCAGGGAACTAGATCCCACGTGCACACCGCAACTAAGAGTTCACATGCCACAACTAAGGAGCCCACATGCCACAACTAAGACCTGGCACAGCCAAATAAATATTAAAAAAAAAATCTCAATGCAATGCACTGAGAAAATATTAAATGCACTAAATGCACTAAAGAAAATAATTCAAAAAGTCACATTAAGATACTTTTTAAAAGAAAAAAATAGTAAAACTATCTTTAAAAGATCTCATAAAAAATATCACACAGAGGCAGGCTGGAAGGTTACCCTGTAGACCTCGGTGGCTGCTGGGCGTATATGCTAGGCAATGGGGCTGCAGAAAAATGGAAGCTTTGCCGCCAACTACTTCCTTTACTAACTTGGTCTTGACTATAATCTTCACTAGACTGAGAGCCCTTCTAGGGAAATATGAACTGTCTTATTCATCGTTGAACCTCCAGCACCTAAGGGGAACTGGCATATAACAGGTTTTTAATTACTCTTTTAGGATAGTGTGAGGCTATAGAATATTCTGGTAAAGAGTTGAAAATGATTAATTCTACCAGTTATTAGAACACATTATAAAATAAGAATTCACAAACCATGATTTTGGTGTAAAAACATGAGAGTGAAATCTGTAAAACAAACATCTTAGAAAAGACCCAATTTTTAGGATTTAATGGTTGATAAAGTAATTGTCACAAGACACGGGGGATGATACAAAAGGTAGTACTATGATAACTGAATAAAAATTTACATCCATGCTTCATATTTGGACAGGCTACCAAAGACTTATCAAGACTATGCATTTCTGCAAGTTTCTGAGACTTTTATAGTCTCACCCTGGGTTCATGTTGGCTTATGCCTATTCTATCTTTTCAAAGAATTCACATATTGATCTTAAAACCCAGGTAAAATCTTCTTCCACTAAGCTCCAGCAAACCACACCTACTCTTCTGCTGAACTGAAACTGCCCTGACAAGCAAATGCTACCCTAAATCCAGAGGGTCAGCTGAGTCAGTCAGCAACTGAAAATAATTTTGTCACACAGTTTTTCAGTGGAGGTTGACCTATGGTGTAAAGGAAGACAAAGAAAGATGCCACCTGCTCAAGTTTGCAAAATAAATTAGCAATTGAATTTTCTATTTATAGTAATCGCATCTCTGATGATATGACACATGGTGGTATTTGGGCAACAGGGTATCACAGCAATAAATCATTACTGAAAGCATACTACCTGGGTGACACTACACTAGGGGTATAAAAATCACCAACACTGTCATATCCTTTCAGGAGGTGACAATTTAGGGAGACAAGGTAAAGATGTGAGAAGTGTAATCAACTTAAAGATAATAAAAGGTAAGCTATAGGGCAGAACATGTGACTGCTAAGCAGAGCACACGGACAGTACCGGCAGAGAAGTCCAGAAGAGGGAGGGTGAGGTCAACAGAAGTAAGGATGGCCGATCAGTGAGAAGGCATAATTCAAGCTGGATCTTTGATAACAAATTGATTTGCTGAGGCCAGAGTGGAGGAAGGAAGCAGAGGGTGAAGGGAAACAAAAGGGCAGACAGTAGTGAGGTGGGGTAGGGGCTTGGAGTAAGTCCAACGTGAGAATTTTCTACTGAGAGGGCCCACTTACAGAAGGCCCCGGCTGGTTCAAAATAAGGACTTACCAACTTGGTGTCTCTTCAATATCATATCTGGAATGTCTTCCCCCAGCATTGTATTTACCAGTGCCCCCTTTAGAATAGATCAGTAACTACCTTTAACATGTCCTCCATGCGTCAGGGATGTTTAAGATTTAAGAGGTGGCCATTCTGGACTTTACATACTTCCCTAAATTTGCATAACTCAATCTCTTGGTATTGTCAGGACATGGACTCAGCCATGATAGTAAGACTGTATTATGTTAAGAAGGCGGCTCTTGTAATTTAGCCATTATTTCTAACTCACGGTCACACAGCACATCCCACACAGATGTGCTACCAGCACTAGCAAAGTCAATAGGTACGTGCATGCCAGCAAGTGCTCAGAATACATCTTAATCTCCCATCAATTTTTTGACCACAGGGAAAATTTCTGACCACAGGAAATGCTCAAACAACCCAACTATGCTTTGACTCACAGAAAGTTTCCAGATAGAATCTCCACAGCAAAATAAAGGAATCCGGGATGCTGAAAATCCTGGAGTCACACACCACACAGAACAATTCCTTGGAATCCACCACTCCACCACCCTCCTAAAGCAGGCCAGGAAGGATAACACAGAAAGTCTGTTTCTTTTTTACTTTAAACAAACAATTTTACTGAAAAAGATACAATTATCTAAAATAGGGACTGGTCTGAAAACAATCAGAAATAAGCAGTGGCAAGTACAGATTAGGATGCAATGAGAAGGCGGCTCAAGGAAAGGAAATCGTGAGTGAGAGGCAGGCTGGAATGACAGAGAACTGGACTTTTCCTCAGCTGTAAGCCTTCCGAGCTTGTCTTGTCGACTGGGTGTGTGAGGCCTGTGCTAGGGTATTCCCAAACATAGCAGTGTGCGCTATAAAACCAGAAATTCCATTTGACACAGCAGCTGGCTCTCAGACACACCATTATTCTTCAAGGGCCTCAAGGTGAGAGACACTGTCACACATTCACAGCCTTTCCAAGTGCCAACGGCATCACTAGTCCAATATTGGCAAGACAGGTCAGGGCTCCAGAGCCAGCGTGAGGCTCTCAGGAAACCTCAGCTGCATCTGGCAGGAGAGGGAGGAAAGCCTTCAACTCTTGGGGTCTTAATCTATAAAACCAGAGTTGGACTAGATGCTTTAAAAAACAAAAAAACTCTCATTGAAGTATAATACACATTTATAAGTTTATAGAGAAGTGTACAATGATAAATTTTCACACACTGAACGCACCATGTAAACAGCACCCAGACCAGGATACAGAACATTTCCAGCATTCCAGAAGCCCCCGTCTAGTCTCTATTCCTCACCAAGGATAACCACTGTCCTGATTTATAATAGCACAGGTAAGTTTTTCTGTTTTTCTTCTTTATATAAACAGAATCATACAGTATATATTCTTTTGTCTCTGGCTTCTTTTGTTCCACACGTTCGTGAGATTCACCCATATTGCAGAGTTGAATTAGATGAGTTTTTGAAAATAAATTTATTTATTTTTGGCTACGCTGGGTCTTCGTTGCTGCGCGCAGGCTTTCTCTAGTTGCAGCGAGCGGGGGCTACTCTGTAGTTGCGGTGCGCGGGCTTCTCACTGCGGTGGATTTTCTTACTGTGGAGCACGGGCTGTAGGCGCACGGGCTTCGGTAGTTGTGGCACGCGGGCTCTAGAGCTCAGGCTCAGTAGTTGTGGCGAACGGGCTTAGGTGCTCTGCGGCATGTGTGATCTTCCGGGACCAGGGCTCGAACCCGTGTCCCCTGCACTGGCAGGCGGATTCTTAACCACTGTGCCACCAGGACCCTGAACTACATGATTTTTAAGGCATCCTGAAATTCTAACGTATGACCATTTTAAAAACATGTGCTACCCTTATACACTGAACATTATTTTGGCAATATCCATCAAAACACAAAACGTATCCTTCAGTCCACTCTGGGGTATTTATCCTACAGATACATTTGTACACCTGTGTTTGAGTGTGCATACACATGCCTACAGACAGATATCCACTGCAGTACTGTTAATAATAAAAGACTAGAAACAATGTCCCTCAACAGCAAATAAATGATGATATATCCAGACCAAGAAATACTATGCGGTGAAAGGGAGGAGGAGGAAGCAAAGCAGAAGAGGAAAAAGTAGCGGTGGTAGTAGTAATAAGTAGTTTATACCTACCAATATGGGGAAATGTACACAACATGTTTTTTAGGTGGAAAAAAATAAGTCATAGGACAGTACGCTTAGTGCCGCTCCAACTGTGTGTAAACACGTTGTGCACGTGATGCTTATTATGTATATGTATATGCACAGAAGATAAATCCTGCAAGGGAACCATTCAAACTCCTAACAGCAGATATCTATGAGGAATGAGAAAGCAACTTTACTTTTCCACTTCAAACAAGTCTATACAGTTCAATTTTTTTAAAGTAATATACATTTATTGTTAAACTTCTTTTCATACAATATAGCAATTACGTATAGGGTAAACAGTAAAAAGCCGATTTTCCAACACTACCCCTATCAAAAATCTCCCTCCCCTCCCAGAGCCACCTGGGAGGCACTCCTGAAACCCTGGCAATTTTCAGACGTTTTTCACACCAAGTCATAAGCATATACCTTGACATAAGCACAGGTTTACTCCACCTTATAATGGGATCACACTACACACATAATTTTGCAACCTGCTCTTCCCACCTGACAATAAATCACGGACATACAGTCCCATATTGGCTAGATAAACCTTATCTTTTTAACATCTACCTAGAACTCCACTGTACAGATGCACTATTCTATTAACAGACATCCTTGTACATACCTTTGTGTGGACATATACAAACACTTCCATAGGACGATAAATTCCCAGAAGGGCCAGTGGCTGGGACTGAGAACGTAAGAGGTTTAAATTTTTAACAGACACTGCCAAATCATCTTTTTTAATGGCTATGTCTATTTACATTCCCAACAACAGTACACGAGTGCACCAAATTCTAAGCATTCTGCCTTTGATTATTCTTAACAAGGAGTACCTATTTTACAAGAACAACAAACACTTAAAAAAAAAAAGGAGTAGAAACTTTTAGGTTTAGGACCTAGTGAAAAAAAGTCTTAAGTTTAACCTACTTTAAAATACTTAGAAGGCCAAAGAAAGCACCTGACTTACTGCTATGCACATATCCCCACCCACGAAGACTGCTGGCCCTCGACATTTTGATCAGAAACTATCAAGCCACCATGACTTCTGGCTGCCAAGGTCCATGCTACAATCAAGCAAGAGAAGTATAGTTGTGCTGCCCTGAACCGTGTTTCTCTGCCATATCAAGACTTCCACTGTAAAATTATCTGGGCTTTGGTTCCTTGCTTCTAGGAAATGCCAAATGTTGTAAATAGGGCTAGCATTTCAAAGCACAGACAACCAGGGCTGTTATGCTAGTTTTAGGAGGGCAGGTGTTTTTTTAAGTCAGCAAGGCCATTGTAGACAAGATAGTCTAATAAGCCTCCCATTTAAAAGTTGGGGACACTCAGGTCTTAAGATATAAAGATTAAGAGCCTGAGTTCTGGAATTAAATAGATCAACATTTGAGCTGAATCTGCTATTTATGAGTTAAGCCACTTTTGGGCAAATGACTTAATTTTTCTCAATACCAGCTCACCATTAAAACAGGAAAATAATAATCTCTGCCTCATAAGACTCTATGGGGGTTAAGTAAGATCATGCACAAGAGAGAAAAGCTCAGAACCTTTTCCCTCTGCAAAATCACTCAGGAAGTTCTATGCAGAGCTGGACACAGACATTCCAATCCACTGGTATGCTAAAAGAAAAACGTACAAATTCAAACACCAGAAATTCTAAATGGAACACTTGCCAACTCTGCTGATACAACTGACAGGTAGCCATGGTTGTCCTTAATTAGTACTTCTGTCCTTGTCCCACTCTCCTTTCCTGGAAACAAGGAAGAATAAACTCCTTTGCTCCCACTGTGGTTGGGTAAAGTCATGTGGCCAGTTCTGACCAGTGACTTGTGAGCAGAAGTGAGGTGAAGCTGAAACATTTAATTCCTGGAATGAGATCCTCCAGAAGTTTCTTTCCCTTCGCACCTAGCGTCGTTCAAGAGGGTGGCTGCTCCATCAGTGGGTCCCTGAGTGAGGACAGTGCAGAGCAAAGCTGCCAGAACAAATATCATAAATGAGTGGAAAAAAAATCTTTGCTCTTTTAAGCCACTGAAATTGTAAGCTGGCCTCATCTGACTGATATACTATGGCCAGCTGGAAAAGAAGAATCTAGCTAAAGAAATGACAGCAATAATTAAGGTTGGGGTGAAAAATAAAATCTATTCTATAGAAAGGATCTTTCTTTATGTAGACTCAAGAATGAAAACCTACGAAATTCTCCATACTACAAGACCTAAGGAAGCCACAAGGGTCTGTGTGGGTCTGTTACCTACAGACTCACAGAGCTTCCTGTTTTGGTGACGGGACCGGCCGGCATTTACTCCTGCCGCACACACTGCCGGATCATAAAGGAGACATAGCTTTCTCAAGTTTCTCAGCAGAGTGATATATACACACAAGAAGATGTGTAACCAAGCACAGAGATCTAACTGAAATGCGCATAAAATCAGAGGGAGACAGAAATAGGCTAATGGAGAGAACACAGGAAAGGGTCTAAGCACATCCCTCTCAATAACCCCTCAAGCCGCTCCCTCAACAAGATCAGATGACCTTTAAATGACACAAAAGCAGCAATTTCCTGACCAATGGTGGTGAGCAAGTTCTCAGGAGGAGGCAAAAAATAAGGGCTGCTTAAAAAATGAGTTTTTCAGAAAGCTAAATGTATTAAAGTTAGAAGACTGTATTTCATTTTAAAATGGCAGAACGAAGACTTTACCCCTTTCTCCACTGGAGAACCACACAAAAGCAACCAGGAGAATGAGAAACAGAAACATCACGTCTTTGACAAAACTAGAGACATCTGTGACCCCAAACCCCAATATGTGAGTAAGAACCACCAAATGCTGTAAAGGTCAAACAAGGGTGTGGGAAAGCGATGAGAGAGAGCGCCTGTTGTTACAGATGTCAGACAAAGCATGCAAGTCCACTTCTCAAAAGTAAATGCTTCATTCTAAGGGGGCAATACCAGCAATCCATTGTTTCTAACAGTGGGAACTCAGTGGGAACTGGCTCAGGGACTGGTGACTGAGGCTTCCTCAGACCCAGTAAGGCATGAAGAATCATATACACAAGTCAAACCTACAGGAAGCAGTCTGTCAAGGAGGTAGGGTGACAGGGAATGCCTGGGGCATTACAACTGCCATTTCCAGATGTCTGAGGGCAAGAAAGGCTAGTAGAATATTCAAGAAAAACCCCTCCTAGGCTAGCCCCTTCGCAAAAGAATTTTCTACAGTCTGCTAGAATGGAAGCAATCACCTCATTCAAAGATGAATGACAATCTTATGAAAGGGTCTAGCACATATTGAACTGTACGGTTAAAAAATGATTGATGGTAAACTTTATGTTATGTATATTTTATCACAATTTTTTAAAAAAGGAACCAGCACAAAACTACCAGCAAAAACACAAAACAAACAAACAAAAAAACCTCAAAAAACCCCACAAGAAAAACCAATTGCAAAGAACATTCATCCAAAAATGCTTCCATTAGGGACTTCCCTGGCAGCGCAGTGGTTAAGAATCTGCCCGCCAGTGCAGGCGACATGGGTTCGAGCCCTGGTCCGGGAAGATCCCACATGCCGTGGAGCAACTAAGCCCATGCACCACAACTACTGAGCCTATACTCTAGAGCCCGTGAGCCACAACTACTGAGCCTGCAAGCCACAACTACTGAAGCCTGCGTGCCTAGAGCCCGTGCTCTGCAACAAGAGAAGCCACCGCAATGAGAAGCCTGTGCCCCGCAATGAAGAGTAGCCCCTGCTTGCTGCAACTAGAGAAAGCCCACGTGCAGTAAGGAAGACCCAACACAGTCAAAAAATTAAAAACCAAAAAAAACCCCCAAAATGCTGCCATTAGTAAATGAAAATATATTCCCATGAAATAAAAAACAAATGAACCACACAATCTCTTCTATGAAACAATGTGTAAAGCAGAGATACACTAAGAAAAGACAAGAGACAACAAAAGTAGATAAAACAATTAAGGGCAGAGCTAGGGAAGTAGAAGAGAAAAATAAATCTTTTTCCATTACAGAAACCAAAAACACATGGAAAAGAAACGACATTGGGCTTCCCTGGTGGCGCAGTGGTTGAGGGTCCGCCTGCCGATGCAGGGGACATGGGTTCGTGCCCCGGTCCAGGAGGATCCCACATGCCGCGGAGCGGCTGGGCCCGTGGGCCATGGCCACTGAGCCTGCGCGTCCGGAGCCTGTGCTCCGCAACAGGAGAGGCCACAACAGTGAGAGGCCCGCGTACCGCAAAAAAAAAAAAAAAAAAAAAAAACAACATTGCTGAAAACCCTGTAAGGGACATGTAGAACCAAAGTTAGGATGACTTCAATACACAGATTAAAAGGGCTCACTATGTTCCAGGAAAAACTGACTTAATTCAATTAACAAGGTATGTCTTGGTAAACTTATTAAACTTTAAAAAGAGAGGGAGGGAGGGAAGGGAATCTTCAAGGCATTTAGGCAAAACACAGGCTGGCCTCAGTTTTCTCCCATGCACAGCCCACACTAGAAGATAGCAGAACTGTGTCCATAAAGTCCTCGAGGAAAGAAAGGCTAGCCCAATTTTATATACAGCAATACTGCCCTTCAAATATAAAGACAATTAACATTTTTGAACATTCAAGAGGAAAAAAAACCTCTATAGAATGACCGCATTTACAAACACTGATGCAAAAGCTATTAGCAAATAGCATTCAACAGCACATTTAAAAATAATATTCTATAACCAAGGGACCTGTTTTTACTCACAACACTTCTGACATCAAATGTGTGTGGTTTTTTCTCATACCAACTAATTCTCCAACTCTCTGCACACCAGCTAGATATCCAACAATTCAATTCAATTCTGACACTAACTACAACTGGAGTCAGTGCAGACCTCCAGGTTAAGGGTTCAGTCCCAGCAAGAATGGCCCCCACTTCGGGCACGAGTCACAAGTCCCAGGCCTCCTGTACTTCTGACCGACAGGCTATAAATCAGGAGTTCCCATGACCCCCTCCTCAGGTTTGATAATTTGCCAAAACAGCTCACAAACTCAAGAACACATTTTATTTAATATTACTAGTTTATTATGAAGGATACAACTCAGGAACAGGCAAATGGAAGAGATGCATAGGGCAAGGTGTAGGGAAAGCGGCGTGGAGCGTCTATGCCCTTTCTGAGCACCCTCCCAGCACCTCAACCAGGAAGCTCTTTGAACTCCATCATTTAGGGGTTTTTATGGAGGCTTCATTACATAGGTATGACTGGTTAAACTTACTGGCCATTGGTGACTGAACTCACTCTCCAGACACTTGCTTCTCCCCAGAGGTTCGGGGGTGGGGTTAAAAATTCCAACCCTCTAGTCCTGCCTGGGTCTTTCTGGTGACCAGCCTCATCCTGAATCTGTCTAGGGGCCCTAAGTCACCAGTCATCTCATTAGCCTACAAAAGACACTCACCTGTCCAGAGATTCCAAGGGTTTTAGGAGCTGTGTGCCGGAACCTGAGGACAGAGACCAAATAATCTATTTCCCAGTATATCACACCAAGTATGATTTATTCTAGGACTCCTGGAGTGGGTCAACAGTAGAAAATTACTAATTTAATGTATTTCCAAATAGTTCAAAAGAGAAAAATTATAATGACTGCATCTTTACAAAAGCTCAAAGGATATTTGATATAATTTAACTCCACTCTAGATAAACCAAAAAACTCTTAGTAAACAAGGATGGATGGATAAGTAAGTCCTTAAAAATGAAAAAAAAAAAATTTTCCTGTCTCATCCCAAAGCCAACAAGGAACAAGGTAAGGATATCCACTATTACTAGCATTATATAATATTGTCCTGGAGGTACTACTGGCCAATATAATTAGTCCAAAGGCGGGAAAAAATCAGAGGAATAAACATGAGGAAAAGAAGTTAAATGATAAATATTTACAGGTGTCATGATTTACCTAAAAAAACCCAAGAAGCTCTGTATCTTGACTGTGGCGATGATTAAAAAACTATACACATTTGTCAAAACTCATTGGGTGGGACTTCCCTAGTGGTCCAGTGGTTAAGAATCTGCCTTCTAATGCAGGGAACACAGGTTTGATCCCCAGTCAGGGAACTAAGATCCCCCACTAAGCCCGCCTGCTGCAAGGAGAGAGCCCACGTGCCGCAAGTACAGAGACCATGCGCCACAACCAGAGAGAAGCCCGCACACCACAGCGAAAGATCCCACATGCCACAACGAAGACCCTGCCTGCCGCTACTAAGACCCAACGCAGCCATCAATCAATATTTAAAAAAAAACAAAACTCACTGGGTATAAATTTAAAATTGGTGAGTTTTGGGCTTCCCTGGTGGCGCAGTGGTTGAGAGTCTGCCTGCCGATGCAGGGGACATGGGTTCGTGCCCCAGTCCGGGAAGATCCCACATGCCACAGAGCGGCTAGGCCCGTGAGCCATGGCCGCTGAGCCTGTGCGTCCAGAGCCTGTGCTCCACAGCGGGAGAGGCCACAGCAGGGAGAGGCCCGCGTACCACAAAAAAAAAAAAAAAAAAATTGGTGAGTTTTATTATATGTATATTACATTTCAATAAACCCAACTGAATCATTTGAAAAACTATTACAAGCGATAAAATATTCAAGTAAGGAGTCTGGATACAAAATTAATACGCAGAAATCAAGTCTCCATCTGTATAAACACACACCTATTACTAGTCTATTTCATCGTGCAACCAAAAAAAAAAAAAGCCACCAAGAGCTACATGAAGAAAAGTTTAAAACACTACTGAGAGACAAAAAAGAAAATGTAACATCATAAAGATATCAACAGTTAATGTATGATTTAAGGGTTACAAAAGGCTTATTTTAAAAATTAAACAGATTCTGAAGTTCATACGGAAAATTAAACAAGAAAAGCCAAGATAATTCCAAAGTGGCTACCTATAAAACTCAGTCATTGGGCTTCCCTGGTGGCGCAGCGGTTGAGAGTCCGCCTGCCGATGCAGGGGACACGGGTTCGTGCCCCGGTCCGGGAGGATCCCACATGCCGCGGAGCGGCTGGGCCCGTGAGCCATGGCCGCTGAGCCTGCGCGTCCGGAGCCTGTGCCCCGCAATGGGAGAGGCCACAACAGTGAGAGGCCCGTGTACCGCCAAAAAAAAAAAAAAAAAAAAAAAAAAACTCAGTCATTAAAACAGTGTAGTTCTGGCACATGGATGGATGGGTAGCTAGTTAGCTAGATCAAAGAGATGAGAAGGTTCAGAAAGACACTCCAATACATACTGGAATTCAGTAGTGTATACTGTAATATATACAAGTCGCTTTCAAATCAGTAGAAGATGCAATAAATAATGCTGTCACATCTGAAATAATGTTGCATCTTCCACAAAATAAATTTCAGATAAAAATAAAACCATAAAACATTAGAAAAAAGCTATGGTAGACTTTCAAAAATAATCTTGGAGTGGGGTAACCCTTTCTAAGTGAGTATATCAAAAGCCCAGAAGCCAAAAGAAACAATAAAAAATTCAACTGTAAAAACGAAGAAATGAATTCTATAAAAAAAAAAGATTATAAATAAATCAAACAATTAGATATCGGCAACTTATACACAGACAAAGGGAGTTTGCTAGTTTAGGGGAACTGGGATAGAAGGCTAAGAGGGAGACTTACTTTTTCATACTGTCCCGCATTTTACACCAAACACATGATAAAAAAAATTAATAGAAGGCTAGCTTATATTTTGAAATCATCTTTCCTACTACTTCGAGGTTGATGAAGTATTCTCACTTTTATGAAATAACAGTCATAAAAGATATTTTTAAAAAATTTAATACCCTTGCTTGGCAGAACAAAAAGCTGGCAACCCTCTGTCACCCCCAGAATGCTGAGGGTAACAGTGCTAGTCCACCAAATCAAAAAGTCTGGGAGCTACTAGAGAATGGACTTGAGGCTATGGGGAGGGGGAAGGGTAAACGGTGACAAAGCGATAAAGAGGCATGGACATATATACACTACCAAACGTAAGGTAGATAGCTAGTGGGAAGCAGCCGCATAGCACAGGGAGATCAGCTCGGTGCTTTGTGACTGCCTGGAGGGGTGGGATAGGGAGGGTGGGAGGGAGGGAGACGCAAGCGGGAAGAGATATGGGAATATATGTATATATATAACTGATTCATTTTGTTGTGAAGCTGAAACTAACATACCATTGTAAAGCAATTATACTCCAATAAAAAAAAAAAAAAAAAGTCTGGGAGCTCCTGTAGTTCTGGTCATGATTAAATTGACAACCTCTTAATAGGCAAGATATGCAAGATGTAAGACCAAAGTTGTGATCACCCTGCTCCCTACCTGGGAAGGCACAGCTACCAATCACCTCAAATCTTTTTTTTTTTTTTTTTTTTGCGGTACGCAGGCCTCTCACTGTTGTGGCCTCTCCCGTCGCGGAGCACAGGCTCCGGACGCGCAGGCTCAGTGGCCATGGCTCACGGACCCAGCCGCTCCGCGGCATGTGGGATCTTCCCAGACCGGGGCACGAACCTGCGTCCCCTTCATCGGCAGGCGGACTCTCAACCACTGCGCCACCAGGGAAGACATAATCTTTTTTTTTTTTTAAACACTCACTCATTCATCCACCAATTTATTTATTTATTTATGGCTGTATTGGATCTTCGTTGCTCCACCTGGGCTTTCTCTAGTTGTGGGGAAAAGGGGCTACTCTTCGTTGTGGTGCGCAGGCTTCTCACTGTGGTGGCTTCTCTTGAAAGAAGAGCACGGGCTCTAGGTGCGCAGGTTTCAGTAGTTGCAGCACATGGGCTCAGTAGTTGTGGCTCATGGACTTAGTTGCTCCGCGGCATGTGGGATCTTCCCGGACCAGGGCTCGAACCCGTGTCCCCTGCATTGGCAGGTGGATTCTTAACCACTGCGTTACCAGGGAAGCCCCCAACTCTAATCTTTATGGCATCATTAAATGGTCTACCTCACAAGGCTGCTGTAAAGATTAGATGAGATACAGCACCTAGCACCTATTGAAGAGTAACTGAAGGCGTTACTTCTACCTTTCAAATTATAAGACCAACACACCTCAAGACAAGAATAGCTGCAAAGTTTCATAATCTGAAAATACTTCTATTCTATTCTCTTCTTTGATCTTCAATATCACACGCCATGTAGCATAGGTAAGGCGGATATTACCTCCATCCTGCACTGAAGAAATTAAGGATAAGAGAAATAAGGTGACTCCAGCTCCCCTGTTGGGTTCTCATAGTCTTGAACACAGGCATATCCCTCCCCCATTCTCATTTCCTAACTCCTAACGGCAGGGGGCCATGTTCTAGTCGCTGTCTTCTGGATTACTGAACATGCTCTATCAACATCCTCATGGCCTGAATAAGTGAGCAGCAGATCCAGAGCTCAGAGTCAGCTGTTCTGATGCCTGCCGTCTATCACCTTGCCACCACACCAAAATGGTTACTAGGCCCAGCCTCACAAATTTGAAGTAACTGAGAAAGCCTATTTGGATGAATAAAACATCTAAGCTAGTTTAAATCAGACTTTGGGGGAAAAAGAAGATGAAGGATGGTACCACCTGAATAGCAGTGTTAGAAGGTCTGTTTTAATAACAGCTAGAAGTCACTGGTGATTAGTATGTTGAGAGCTATAAAGAAGTACTTCTCAAATGCTCAGAAATAGTTGGTTAAAACTAAGAGAATATTTGGATATATCAAAATACTGTTTTTATCAGCACCCCCATTTAATGGATGAGGAAACTAAGGCTTAGATGGGGTAAGTAACCTGCCCCAGATCACAGAGCTTAATGAGGTGGCAGGACTAAGCCTGGCCTCCAAGCAGACTGACTCCAGGGGGTTGTTCTTTTCTTTTTTGGAGGCGGGGGGGCTGCGTCGAGTCTTCGTTGTTGCACACGGACTTTCTCTAGTTGCGGTGAGCGGGGGCTACTCTTCATTGTGGTGAGCGGGCTTCTCATTGTGGTGGCTTCTCATTGAGGTAGCTTCTCTTGTTGCAGAGCACGGGCTCTAGGTTCGTGGGCTTCAGTAGTTGTGGCACACGAGCTCAGTAGCTGTGGTACACGGGCTTAGTTGCTCCGCGGCATGTGGGATATCCCCGGACCAGGGCTCCAACCCGTGTCCCCCTGCATTGGCAGGCAGATTCTTAACCACTGTGCCACCCGGGAAGTCCTTGCTTATATTATTTAAATGCTATGTAAGTCCTTCCCTTCAAGGATAGAGCTTCCTTACCCCAAACACAGGAAATATGAAATAGTGATGTTCAGGTTAGAAAGATATTGTTGGCCTCGCGTAACTGCTGTCAAGAAGGCTGTTGAAAGGCTTGCTGTGTGTGGGTCCCCAAGAGGATGAAATGACATAATGCTTATAAGGAGCTTAGGACCGGGCCTCCTTAACGGTAATTATCCTCATCACCACTGTTGTTAAGACGGCCATTACCGCATTCCCTCCCTCTGATGATGGGCACCTCGGCCCATTTTAATGTTTTCCACACTAGGCTAACTTACTGTTAATACCTGCACTTACTGCGCTGCCCCACAATCCTTCCCCCAGTAGCTGTTATCACACGGATGGGGGCAGTTTAGAACCAAGGGGCTTCTTAGAATCAATAATTGTTATATTTAATTCAATTCAGATTGGGTATTTTCACTTTGTTTTTCTTCATTTGGTTTTAGTGATATTAAAACAATAACAACAACAACTACTACATAACCTACATTTTTCAAGGCTCAGAAGAATTTTGAATTTACCCAGATTTGGGGTCCTTCACTCCCTTCATGGGTTATAAAGGCATACATGCTCTTCACAGAAAGCCCGGGCCAGGAAGTGGAATACCTCATTACGGATTAAGTTTCCACAAAAACACTCTCTTGCTGCCACAACCCAAATGCTGGCTCCTGACAACCACAAAAGAAGAAAGAGTTTTCTGTTGTGGCTTTTGAAACACAAAAAATAGATCACAAAACAGAAACACTGATTGTAGTTGCAGTTATCAGGAGCTACATGCTAGAAAGGTCTTGTTTCAACCAAATTGCAGCTTCCCCGAAAAGATAAATTGTGTGAGTTTGTTTTTAAACTGTTGGGAGGCCACCAAATTTAAATAGACAAAGGATTCCAGCCAAGGGTGAAAGAACGCAAACTGGGGTGAAATCACAAGGCCTTGTACGATCTCTGTTTGAAAAAGGGGGATTCAATTGTCTGATACCCAAGTCATCTTACATTTCAAACAAATAAACCACCTGAGAGCCAGGTACAACACAAAAGAGTGAGCTTATCTTTTTAGACCAGGATTCTCAAGTGATATTCTTCCACGTCTTCTTCCACCAGCTTCAGTCCTTCTGACTTTCTGTTGCCTCAATTCCCATTCCTACTGACCCAATTGTTCTGTCCTGGTCATGTGAACACAAAGATACCTGACTGAGGTCTCTGGAGAGCTAGGCCCCATGGGGATGCATAAATGAAGGAAGGATCAGCCCATACCTTAAGGATCTCAGGAGTTTTGATGCCTGCATCAATCACCTTGCCATCTGTATTCTTCTGCTTGGGCTACCATGACAAAATACCATAGACTGGGTAGTCCAAGATCAAGGTGCTGGCCAATTTGGTTTCTGGTGAGAGCTCTCTCATGTCTCCTCTTATAAGGACACTAACCCTATTAGGCAGGGCCCACCCTTATGACTTCATTTAACCCTAATACAAGGGAAAACCTGCTGTGACAAAGGCATGTTTAGAGAGGGAAGGTTTAGAAAGAGTGGGGATTTGTCAGGTGGGAGGGGAAACAACATATGAGTCAGTAAGAACAGTGATGAGCAAAGACATGGAGGCATGAAACTGAAAAGTGTGAAGAAAGATGAGTAACCCATCTGCTTACCATTTCTTGCATTCTTCCAGTTTTGGCTCTAATCCAGGCTGCCCTCCTATGCTGAGTTATACACCTCTACCCTTTCAGTTTAAACTAAGGGTCTAGGCGAACCCATGTCAGCATAATGCAAGACTGGGTACATATTCAGAGAAAGGAAGGGCAGAATGGAGGAAGATTTGCAGAAAGGCAGCTAGATCAAGTGCATTTCAGTCTTCAAGGGTCAGAACTGTTCTCCACAGTGGTCAGAGTTTTTTATTAAACAAAGGCCAATTACTGTCCCTTCACTCAAAACCTTCCAATGGCTTCTGACCTCACTCAGAGTAAAAGCCAAGGTCCTTACCAGGAATGTCCCAGTCTCAGGAATTTTACACTCGCTGTTCTGTCTGGAAGATTCTTCCCTGGGTAATCACATGGCTCCCTCCCTCATTTACTTCAGGTTCGCGTCAAAAGGCACTCTCCCCCAGCCCTCCATCTCTAAAATTTTAACACTCACCCCAGACATTTCACATACCACTCTCCTGCTTCATTTTTTTCCTCTCAAGCACTAATCACTAAGATTCTTTATATTTTGTTTGTCATTGTCTCCCCCACAAGACTGCAATGCACGGTTCATGAGGGCAAGGATTTTTATCTCTTTTTTCCAATATTGTATCCTCAGCATCTTGAACAGTGCATGGCACACAGTATAGAAGGTGCTCGATTAATCTATGTACCGAATGAATGAGAAAAGGACAGGATCCTCACAGTTTGACGCACTCCAGTCCTCTGGCACTCTGGAATCAGGCAGAGAAATAAATGCAGAGTTATCTAAAGAGTGAGGCTATATGGAGGTGAAGATGGCTCTGCAGAAAAAAAGATTCCCAAGAATTTATCACAGGCCAAGTAGGCATGGAGAAGATCTAAAACATGTAACAAACATCCCTGACTGTAAGGGGTGAACATCTAAACAGGGAATCAAAACCAACTCATGAAATAATCAGAGGACAAGCAAGAAGTTAATACTGAAGATTTCACCACAAAATGACAAGGTCTCCCCTTTCCTGACTGTTTAGTATGTGCCAGGCCAAGTATCTTAACACACGATCTCCTTCAACCCTCACAGCCCTAACAAGGTGGGTATTATCGTTAGCTGCATTTTGCAGAGGAAGCACAGAGCTCAGAGATGTGAAGCAGTGAAACTAAGAAGAGGAGCAGCAGAGCTGGGACTGTGAACGGGGTATGACCCGTTCCAAAGTCTATGCTTGACCCGCCAGGCTATCAAGCTCTTTGAAACTCAGAAAGGGGAGGGAGTCAGTGGGCTACTCTTCCTGGAGGGAGAAGCCTGGGCTGGACTTTGAAGGTGAGGGGCCTCTGCACAGGGGGAGGGGAACCAAGCCTAGCGGACAGCAGGGCTTGGCAAATGAGGCTCCAGCAAGCTGAGAGGCCCAACTAGAGTGGAAGATGCACTTTAGTGTCGGTGCTAAAAGCAGCAGCAACAAATGCTAATTGATCATTTACAACCTGCCAGGTACTGTTATAAGGTTTTTAACATATTGAATCACCTCAATGATTCAAAGTACTATCATTATCCTCAACTTACAGTCAAGGAAACTGAGTCACAGAGAGGTTAAACATTTGTTCATAAGCAGCAGAACAGAGATTCGAATCCAGGCAGTTTGGCTCCAGGTTTATCCTGTACAGATTAGTCAGTAGCAAGAAAACAGGGGAAAAAAGGCCACCAAACATATGCATCACGTATGTGCGTACGTGCACAGTCCCCACAGGCACATGGCAAGAGTTCTCACTTGGTTTCTCCGTGGACCGTCCCCCAGTTACTAATAACAGTTGCACTCTGTCCTCTCCCCATCTCTACCTCCTGCCTTAATCTGCCCTGATGTGCTTGTTGCCAGGCTGTCTCCCAAAAGGCCTCTGATCTAATGGCAAGCGCTTCTCCCCAAAGATGCTACCCTCAATTAGTGGTGAAATTTAAATCTGCCACGCAGAAAGCACTCTGCTCATTTACCCGGGCAAACGAGCTCAATCAGGAAGAAGGTCACAGCTCTAAGTATTCTGTCAAAGAGCATTTTTACAGAGGGTTTCCATTTGCGCAGAGGAGCCGTGGGCCACCTCTGACCTGCGAACAAAGCAGACAAGCTGATCTCCAGCCACGGCTGCAGGTCTCCACACTCACACTCAGACACACTGGGGGAAGAGCTTCGCTTCCAGACTGCCTCACCCTTCCTCCCCTCACAAACTGCCCACAGGGTTGAACATTTCATTTTAGAGTCTTACTGGTAGGTGTCAATAAGAACACCTATTTATCTATGCTACAAATGGCCAAAACTGAATCAGGGAGCAATGCCCCATGACAGCCCATCAAGTAAAAACCATAGGGTTACCAAGATCTGTGCTAACCACAGTCTCAACTCAGAACCACGAGGAGAGCCCCAGCAAAGAAAAGGGCTACACCACAAGGTATTGGAAGAATTCAAGATTCTTCCAGCCAGGCACACTTGGCAAACGGGAATGATCTAGCTGCTAAAATAATGTATGACACAGCTCTGTGCACCCACATACACCCTCGCCAGAATGACCCCTTACCCCTTAAAAGACAAGAAACACAAAGCCATAAATAGGTAGCAGAGATCCTCCTACTGCTTTAGCTCTCAGCTTCATAGACTTACTGCCCCTTCAGGAACTGATATGTGCTTCAAGACATCTTTTTTTTTTTTTAAGAAGATGTTGGGGGTAGGTGTTTATTAATTAATTTATTTATTCTTGCTGTGTTGGGTCTTCGTTGCTGTGCGAGGGGTTGTGGCAAGCGGGGGCCACTCTTCATCACAGTGCGTGGGCCTCTCACTGTCGCAGCCTCTCTTGTTGCGGAGCACAGGCTCCAGACGCGCAGGCTCAGTAGTTGTGGCTCACAGGCCCAGTTGCTCCGCGGCATGTGGGATCTTCCCAGACCAGGGCTCGAACCCGTGTCCCCTGCATTAGCAGGCAGATTCTCAACCACTGTGCCACCAGGGAAGCCCCCAAGACATCTTTTAAACCAACATGTTCAACATGTTAAAATTAATTATTAAAAACTGCCTCACTCCTGGGTATATACCTGAAGTAGATGAGTGCACATCCATGCACCAATATTCATGTACAAGAATGTTCAGAGCAGCACTATTCATAACAGCCCCCAAACTGGAAAGTGCCCAAATATCCACGAAGAGTAGAATGAATAAATAAATTGTGGACTAGCCACATGATGGAACAGTATACAGCAATGAGAATGAACGAATCACACAACCACGAGGGAGCTTACAGATGAATGTCACAGACATCATGCTGAGTGAAAGAAGCTAGACCACAACTATGCATTTGGTATGAGTCCATTATTAAAGTACAAAGGCAGGCAAAACTATTCTGTAACTGGCAGAAGCCAGGGGCAGAAGCCAGGGTAGTAAGTTTTGCAGGCAGCTGGTCATCTTCTGTTTCTTGGTCTGGGTACTGGTTATACAGGTGTATTCAGTTAGTGGCTATTCATTGAGCTGTACTTATGATGAGTGCACTTTTCTTAATGGATACTATACTTCAGTGAGAAGTTCTTAAAAACTCCTTACAGGGAATTCCCTGGCGGTCCAGTGGTTAGGACTCCGTGCTTTCGCTGCTGAGGGCGCGGGTTCAATCCCTGGTTGGGGAACTAAGATCCTGCAGGCCGTGTGACCAAAAATAAATAAATTAAAAAATAAATAAAACGCTTGATTCTGTTGCCTCCTCACCCGGTTAAAACAAACAAACAAACAAAAAAAAACCCTGCCTACAGACATTGTCTAATGTCATCCATTACTATTCTGGGTAAGTGTCCTATTTGGGTTTCCACAACCGCAGTAAATCAGTAACATGAGCCACCAAAATAATGGCCAACATGGCCTGAGTGATTGCTACGTATCAGGCATTATGCTAAGAACATTACAAACAGGCGTTCATTTAATTCTAAAAAATTCCCTTTGAAAGAGCTATTATTTTTATTCCCAATTTGAAGGAACAGGAAGATGAGGCTTAGACAGTTTAAGGCCAGCTACTGCGTGGGAAAGTCAGGACACTAGAGGTGACTCAAAAGCTCATACACTAAACACCTGGCTACCTGAATGGGAAAGGAGTTCGGGTTATAAACACAGAAGTTGCACTAGGCCCCCAAACTTTTTTCTATTTCACGACACTGACCTTTTTATTGAGTCCAGGCCAGTTGTCTGGTAAAATGTATCACATTCTGGATTTGTCTGATTATCTACTCATGATAAGATTCAGATTAAATAGTTTTGGCAACAAGGCACATAATGTCAGGCTGAACAGCTGGGGGTGCCAGTCCTGTTCACCTTTTGTTAAGGTGGTAACCCCCATATCTCTCCATTATAAAGGTACATTTCTCCTTTGTAATTAATGCGCTGGGTGGTATTCTGAGACCATGCAAATATCAAGTTCCCTCAACACCTTTCCTCAGTGATTTTAAAAAAATCAACCATTGAGGCATAATTTATATACAATAAACTGTATCCATTAAAAGCATACAGTTCGGTAATTCTGAAGTATGTGTACATGAGTAAAATCATCACCACATCAAGATATGGAATATTTCTATCACCCCAAGTTTTCCCATGCCCCTCTGCAAGCAATTTTTCTTGCCACTCCCAGCTCCTAGGCAACCATAACCACTGACCTGCCTCCTGTCACTATAGATTAGTTTGCATTTTCCAGAGCCATGTATAAACGGAATCATAATTTGTAGTCTTCTGTGTCTGGCTTCTATCACTCTCAGCATATAATGATTCTGAGACCCGACAATGTTGCTGTGTGTAGCAGTAATTCGTTCCTTTTGGCCCCTGAGTAGTATTCCAGGGGATGGATGGACCAGTTTGTTTACTCACCTGAACAGCAGCGGTGAGGGTTCTAACTGCTCCGTATCGTCACTTGGTCCTGTCAGTCGTTTTATTCTCCAGTGATTTTTAAAATCCAGTAATGTTCCTTGCCTGAATTAATTATTCATTTGTGTGATTATGTCTATTTCCTCCACCCCTGGTCATCATGAGGGCAACTTTAGTTCAACACAATGCCTAGCATTAATTAATATATTAATAAATTAATCCAATAAATATCTGCTGAATGAACAGAATCTGCCGTCCATCCATCCCCCCCACCGAAAGATGGTAAGCTAAATATTGTTCAACCTACTAACGACTTATCAGGACATTTCTTTCTTTCTACAACCACCTGGTGCTGTATCTGGATTTTCCCTCCATCAGAGGTGAGAGGTCAAGCTTGACCGGATTCTGCTGCCCATCAAGGAGCCCCTGGAAGGCAGACAGAAGAAGTCCCTCTCAGGACCTCCCTGGGGGTCCAGTGGTTAAGACTTCGCCTTCCAATGCAGGAGGTGTGGGTTTGATCCCTGGTTGGGGAGCTAAGATCCCACATGCCTCGCGGCCAAAAAACCAAAACATAAAACAGAAGCAATACTGTAACAAATTCAATAAAGACTTTAAAAATTGTCCACATCAAAAAAAATCTTAAAAAAAAAAAAGAAAAAGCCCCGCTTGCAATACAAAGCCTGCTAAGTGCAGGCACTGAAACCCCAATGCAGGGTAGTGTGGTTCGATTCCAGGCCCTCCAGCAAAAGGGCTTTTGAAAATAAATGTGAATTTCAGGGGCAATGTTGTGCCCAGGTAGGCACTGCCTCGAAAGGCAGGGTCCTGGTTCTGTTACCAGACTGTGGGGTAGGATTCCTCCCAGAGAGCAGGGGAAGAGAATATAAATGCTGCCACCTTCTCCCCACCTTCTCCCTCCTGCACTTTATTGACACTGAGGTCCTCCCTGCAGTGATAAAAGACCGTGATGTACCCTGACTGCCTCCCAAGGGTCACCTTCCCACATCTGGCTTCTTACAGCAACAAAACAATCTCTTGTGAAATGAGATCACACATGCCAAGTGCCCAGTACAATGCTTGGATCATAGCAAGCACTCAATAAATGTGTCAGGAATAGAAAATGCGGAAAGTTAACGTGATGGCAGACCATCTTTGGCATTATTATTTTAAACAGCTGCAGGCCTCCTTGACTACAGGGAGCTTTACACTCTACAGGGACCAACAGAAAGTAAGATGCACTAACAAAACCATGGCCTACCAATTATTTATATGGTATGGTCTGAATACATTGTAATTTAAGATGCAAAAGAGGGGCCTTCTGTCCAAATGAAACGACTTCTCCCTGGGAACAATTCCTATTCTCAGCCCTCTGTGGCACTTGCTAGAGGTGCTGGGGATTGGTCACCTCTCAGTAAGCAAAGCAATTAAGAAAAGGATGGCTGGATGTGAAATGATTTTTGCCACTGTCACCCTGCCCCCTCTCACTGCCAGAAGAAAAAGGTTAAAAAATCACAGAAAGAGGGAGCAAGGAGGTTTGGTCTCACACATTATTCAAAGAAATCATTCCTAGAGAATGCTATTCTTAGTTAAATGGCTGACAAGCGAGGCTGCGGGCCTGGGGAATACATGCAGCAGAGCCCAGATGAGCAGGGCACTAGGCATTCAGCCCCCAGGATACTAGACCTCCCGGGATGGGGAGGAGTGACACTTGGAAGAAGCTCCTTCAGGGAGTTTCTATGCCGTACGACGTGGATACTTCCCCCCAACTTCGAGAAGGAAGACTTGACTCAAAATTGGCCCAGAGACTCGGGGTATAAAACCTTAGTTTTGTGACCATAGTGAGGTGTAAAGATAGCGTACTTATCCTGAGAAATTATTCTCAGGAGGATTGTGAGTAGGCTCTAAAAGTAAGTCCTCACCCCAACTCCAGTGAGATAAACTGTCCAGAATTGAATATTCCTACTTCCTGCCACACATCAGAGACCTCAGATTAGCTTGGCCAATGCTCTCCTTCACCGAGGAGTCACACTGCTATCAAAGGGGAGCAGTGACTCTATTGCCCTCACCAATTTTCCACATGGATGAAAACTTGAAGAAAAAGCTTTCTAACCAGAAATACAAAGTCAAGTCTGACCCCCAGTCAGTCCTCCCATCCCGCTGCCATGGTGACCCCAGAGCAGCTGCAGTAGTTACATGCCCTTTTCCAGCCTTCCCATGTAACCAGAGCTGAGAAAGTGAAAATCTAATATCCTATTAGCACAGAAAGCACAGAGGCTGTCACTGGGCCTGGGCTGGGCTAAAAGCATCTGCAAATCAATCTGAAAACTGTTCTACCTACTGGCCATTTCTTGAACACATTCCAATTTTAGAAAATATGGAAACAGGATAAATGAACCGGTCAGAAAGCTCAGGAAAAAAAACAGGTGCAGGGACTTCCCTGGTGGCACAGTGGTTAAGAATCCATCTGCCAACGCAGGGGAAGTGGGGTTCGAGCCCTGGTCCGGGATGATCCCACATGCAGCGGAGCAACTAAGCCTGTGCACCACAACTACTGAGCCTGCACTCTAGCCTGTGCTCCGCAACAAGAGAAGTCACCGCAATGAGAAGCCCGTGCACCACAATGAAGAGTAGTCCCCGCTCTCTGCAACTAGAGAAAGCCTGCACGCAGCAACGAAGACGCAACACAGCCAAAAATAAATAATTTAAAAAAATTTTTTTTAAAAAAACAAACAAAAAACAGGTGCAAACCAGAACCAATCTCCACCCACAATGTTATGAGCTAACCTAAGAATATGGGGGAGCAGCTCCAACAGAGTCCTGGTAACAGCAGGAGCCGCACATTTTGAGGCAAGAAGGCAGCAATCCTTTCTTTGTGATTCGTGTTTAGGAGGAGTCAGCAATTTACTCACAAAACATGGGGCAGGAACCTGCCACCCCTGGAAGGCAGAATGGCTGCAAACAAAGCTTCTCCTCCCATACTCCCAGAGACCCCCTTTGAGCCCAACTCTTGCCACCCTCTTCTCAGGTCAAAGGTTAAAATGCAGTTGGCTTGGAGATGAAATTTTAAAAGATGATGCACAAGATACAGTGTTAAATTAAAACAAACAAAAAACAAGCTGTGGATCAGTAGTACATGATCTCATGCTTTTAAACATTTTGGGGGACAGTATTAGCAGAAAACACAATCCAACTATTCATGCAGATTACTCTGGAGACTTGGGATTATAAGGGACTTTCACTTTGTTATATATCTATATAACATCTACCTATGTTTATAATGATTAAATTTTTTACAGTGAACAAGTATATTACTCTTATAATAAGATTTTTTTATTATTATTATTTTTGGCTGCGCTGCACGGCACATGGAATCTTAATTCCCTGACCAGGGACTGAACCGGTGTCCCCTGCATTGGAAGCAGAGTCTTAACCACTGGACTGCCAGGGAAGTCCCAGAAAAAATATTTTTAAGGTGATGGGATGGTTTAAGTCGTCCCAATTCATAACGGTCACACCATTTCCTCTCTATAGCAAGGTTTTGGTTCGGTTTCTACTGTGACACTGGCTGTGAAGAGGCAGGTGGGTAGCAACACAGGCCCTGAGGCATGAAAGGCCTAACCATGGCTGGCAGGACTATGAACTCCCAAGCACTGCCCTTGAAAGTGATGATGCAATACTTTATTTGCCAGGATAAGCACAGTGCCCAGGTACATGAGATGGACACAAAAACAGGGACACAATGACTTCTGACTTTGAACTGCATGGGGCAGTCCTGACAAACAAGTTTTATTTGGAATATCATCTCTAATTGGTTAGAAGTGACTGCCTGGACCACCACATGGAAACTGGGTCATGTGGCAATTCTACCATGAGTAAGAGAGGGAGATGGGATGGGTGGTCAGGTGGCAGCACAGGCTTTCCCTAAGAAAAGCACAAGTTCAGTAGAAAGCAGCCAGAGCTGGGGAAAACACCTGACTGACGAATTCATTCAGCCAGTCACCAGAATCTCAGAGAGTCCCGATGCCCAACTCACAGATGTGCTGTGTCCAGGGAGGGAGGTGTCTGCAGCCCCAGCCCTCAGCTCAGACAGGAGCCACATGAGGAGGTGGCTATGGGTGGTGTCAGAAGGGGGCTGAGGACACTGGAGAGGTACAGACAGCACACCACACAAGGGTACAGTCTATACGACAACTGTCTAGACGCTTCAAAAAAGGTCATCACTAAAAAAAAAAAGGCAGAGAGAACTGTTCTCGACTGAAAGGGACTAAAGAGGCAATAGCTAAATGCACTGTGAATACTGACTGGATCCTAGAACAAAAGACTCAGCTATAAGAGACAGTTTTAAGTCAACTGAGTAAATTTAAACATAGATCTATATGAAATGCTCTTGAATTAATGCTAATATTCTTAAAAGTGATAATGTTATTGCAGTTATAGAGGAGAAAGTCCTGAAGCTTAGGGATATATGCTGAGACTTTTAGAAGTAAAGTGACGAGGTGTCCGCAGCTCACTTTCAAATGGTTTAACAACATACAGTGGGCTTCCCTGGTGGTGCAGTGGTTGGGAATCTGCCTGCCAATGCAGGGGACATGGGTTCGAGACCTGGTCTGGGAAGACCCCACATGCCGCGGAGCAACTAAGCCCGTGAGCCACAAGTACTGAACCTGCGCGTCTGGAGCCTGTGCTCCGTAACGGGAGAGGACGCGACAGTGAGGGGCCTGCGCACCACAATGAAGAGTGGCCCCCACTCGCCACAACTGGAGAAAGCCCTCTCACAGAAACGAAGACCCAACAGAGCCAAAAATAAATAAATAAATTTATTAAAAACAATACAAATTGTGGGGAAAAAGAGCAAATGTGGCAAAATGTTAACCACCGGTGAATACTGGGTGATTACTGTAGTACTCTTTCAATGGATTTTACCACTTTCAAATTTAAAAGTTAGGGAGAAAAGAAAAAGGTCGTAACTCGGTAAAGTCTGACCGGCAATAGGAAGGAAGACCGAATGTACCACGGGTGAAGCTAACCGCGACGACCAGCACGCACTGAGCGCTTCTGTGTGCCAGGCGCCACACTCAGCGCCCGACGTGCAAGTCCCCCTGAACCCTGGCAGCCCAAGCAGGCAGGTCCTGTCATCACCCTCAGTTTACAGATGAGCAAATGGCAGAACAAAGATTCTAAATGCAGTCTAATTGCAGACCTGAAGCTCTATATCACTCTTCCCAAATGCCTCTCCTAGTGAATCTGTTTTATTTTAAGTACATCTGGAGAAAATGCTACAGGGGCCTAAGAACAGGGAATGGTTAAATAATCTGTGATACAGCCATTTAATGGAACATTGTACAGCAATTAAAAGTCATATTTTCACAGAGTATTTAATGACAGGGGAACATGCTCACAAAATAATGTCTGGTTTAAAAAGTAATGGTTCTCAAAAAATGGTCCTCCAACATAACTCTTAGTTACTGAGTTCCTTTTTCTGCAGGAAAACGGGAGTAGGTAAGCTGGTGAACTCAGGGCTCTTTAGCCTCATCTGAGTTATGCTAAATTTTTTTTGAGAACTAGAATACCACATATTCTGAATTACGTAAAACTAAAAACCTATACACATGCAGAGAGATAAAACTATAAGGAAATACATCAAAATATCAACAGTGGTTTTCATTAAGTGGAAGATAATGAATCTTTAAATTCTTTTTCAGTTTTTGCATTTTGTTGAATTTCTACAATGAACATGCTTTAATTTTATGAAGAGGAAAACAAATTCTTTTAGGAAACTGAGTACACAAAAGACACCTGCCCCCAACATACACATTAAGCTCACAGATACCACATCTAATTATTTTCCTGAAATTCTATAAAAGTACAAACTAATGCCAATGAGGGGAAGCATATGACCAGAATTTAAAAGGAAAGAAGAAGAAAACAATGCAATTAAGGTATTCCAGGTTGAAAACCAATCATTCCATCAACAACTAATGTGTATTGTGTGCCAGGTTCTCCGAGACAAGGGGAACAGAGAATCCTGTTCTCAAGATTGAAATGTGCCGGGAAGAACTACCAGGAAGGTTACATTCAAAGTGCTGCTGGGGGTGGAAGAGTCCTGAAGAATGAGGACAAGTTCCAGAGGCAAGGAGGAACGTGGGACACATTTCAAACCACAGGAAGGGTATTGCAAAGCAGAGAAACACAAAGAAATTCTGCTCTGGCCATATCCTTCTAATACATGGTGTGTATTCTTGTAAAACAATTTTAAAATTAATGCCTGTGCTAGTATAAAACAGAAAGAATGGGGAGGGAGGGTCGGAGGGAGGGAGAGAAGGCAGGCAGACAACCACAGCATAACAGTACTGCAGTAGTGCGCGTAGTAGGGAGGAGTTGAGACTGCGTCAGCATCTGGTAGGCAATGAGGAAGCAAGAAGAGGTCTATGGTGGAGGAAATGCCACGTAATCAGGATGGACTGAGAAGGAGGGTGACAGTGGGGCAGTGGAAATGAAGTGGAGGAGACAGAGCCAAGAGATGACAAAGGACAGCGACACACTTGGGCACGGATTAGATGAGTCAGAGAGGACCCTGAAGTTCCAAGCTTTTGGGTGTCAGGGTGAGCAGGGGTGCAATCTAACAGAGCTTTAAGAGAAGCAGCAGCTCAGGAGTGGCTGGTGGTGAACTGGGGGCAGGGGTGAAGAGGTCTTCGCACCTGAAAGGATTCATAGGTAGAAGAATACCTGTAGAAGCACAGGTAGAAGAGAGGCAGTGGACATAATAAAAAGCTAATCACAGGGCTTCCCTGGTGGTGCAGGGGTTGGGAGTCCGCCTGCCGATGCAGGGGACGAGGGTTCGTGCCCCGGTCCAGGAAGATCCCACATGCCGCGGAGCAGCTGGGCCCGTGAGCCATGGCCGCTGAGCCTGCACGTCCGGAGCCTGTGCTTCGCAAGCGGGAGAGGCCGCAACCGTGAGAGGCCCGCGTACCACAAAAAAAAAAAAAAAAAAAAGCTAATCAGAGTCTAAGAGTCAGAGAAGCAAGGTGGGTATGGCAGATCAAGCCCACAGATGTGCTCAGCGAGAGGCATGCGGGTAAAATTCAGGCATTTGGTGCTACCACAGGTGAGCCAGTCAAAGAGCCCACTGAAAAGGGAAGCTCACCCTGACAGGAGAACCCTAACTAATCAATGAAGAAGGAATTAGGGTGATCACTGTCTCAGGGAAGAATCATCAATGCATGCTAAAACTAGTGGGTGAAAATATTAGGAGAAAACAGATACTTACACAGTCTGAAAGCATTTCCCTACAAAATACTTATTCATACAATGGGGGAAGAGTAGCTTTACAGTGGAGAAGCTTGGCAGACACCACTACCTTAATCAAGGGATCAAAGAGAAAATCTCCAGTGATGGGACAAACTGACAACACAAGCCAACTGGTCTGATGCACCGAGAAGGACACAGCCTCGCTTCCCTGCTGTTACTGCCACAAGTGCAAACATGAACCTAATCATGAAGAAACAGAAAAAAAAAAATCCAAGTTGAGGAACCTCCTACAAAATAACTGATCTGTATTTTTTAAAATTATCAAGACCATGAAAAACAGATAAACTGAACTGTTCTAATTAAAGGAGACTAAAGAGACTCGATAATTAAATGTACCATTTAATGTTGTCTGAGATTAGCTCCTGGACCAAAAAAAATTTTGTCTTTTGCTATTAAAGGATGTTAATGTGACCAATGATGAAATGAAAACGTCTACAGATTAGATAGGTTAGTATTGGGTCAATGTTAATGTCTTAATTTTGATAACTGCATGGTGTTTATATAAAGGGAATGTTTTTAGTAAATACCCACTGAAGTATATAGAAGTAAAGGTGCATCATATCTACAACTTCCAAACATTTCAGGAAAAAAGATACACACACACACACACACACACACGATACAGGGAATGTGGTAAAATGTTAACATTTAAGGAACCTGGGAATTGTAACTTTCAATTTCTTACAACTTAAAATTTTGGTAACTTTCCTATAAATCTGAAATCACTTCAAATTAAAGTTAGGGACCCCCCAAATGATATAAACTATCTCTCTGAAGTGAGAGAGAGGCTCGAGTCACTCAAACTTTCTTCCTGAAGATTTCCTCCTTGCCCAAGGCAGAGGTGCCAGGAAGAAACTGATATAAAACCAATGTCAAGAAGATGGACACTGACAAAAGGCTTTGGGTACAGGTGGTCTAAACAAACTACAGATCTGCTATGATTATGCCAAGTGCTTGCTGTGATTCAATCCTGGTGTGCTACTGAGAAAACAACTCCAGAGTCTTTAGAGAGCTTCAATTTGAAACCCATTTCCCCTGATTTGGCACATCCTGAGTAAATATGAACACCACCACTCAGCCTAACATGACGCTGCTGAAATTAGTAGCCGAGCTTGGTAGGCTGTCCACACCACACAATACTTAATATCATTGCAGGTAATACCGGAATTAGAAAGAACACATAGGGAGGTTATAACCCCTACCTTGGTTTCAAATTAGTAGCAGCCTATATCCTTGAGCTCACCTCTTCATGCTCAAGGGTCCACATAACCATGTGCCCACTATACCACCTCCTCAAAGCTCACCAGCTTTGAAAGTATCCAGGAGAAAATCAAGGGAAACAATGACATGGAACTGGAAGCTCCGGGGGTTACAAAAGAAATGCCAAGGATGGGAATTCCCTGGCAGTCCAGTGGTTAGGACTCTGAGCTTCCAGTGCCGGGGCCTGGGTTCAATCCCTGGTCAGGGAACTAAGATCCCACGAGCCATGTGGCATGGCCAAAAAGAAAAAAAAAAAGAAAAGAAAAGAAAAAAATGTCAAGGAGACAGGTTATGGGAGCTCTAAATGAACAAAATAAATGTTTTAAACACAGGTAAAACTTTAACATTTCAAGAGCAATACAGAAAATCTTAAGACAGTCAGCCTTTGTGATAACACCAAGCTGCCAACAGAACTGAAATGCAGCTGCCTGACTAGATGATATCTAAGCATCTTAGCTGGTTTTTTATTGCAGGAAAAAATTTCTATCAATATATGAATTTCAGGCACCTGATCAACGGCCATCTTCACATTCCTTTTATTAAACCAAAATGTGTTAGTTTGGGTCCAGTACATTGGACATTTGGGTCCAGCACAGCGCTGAAGTCACTGATAAATAAAACCCTTTCCCTGCTGGGAGACCTGTAGGGGACAAACAGGCTACACGCTATGACAGGGAGCTGCGGGACCACAGAAAAGGTATTCCAACCAGCCACAACTGCAGTCCTGACAACAGGACTGCTCCCACACACTGAAAGGCCTAACATATCCCGCACGACAGCCTCAAAACTACATGAAGATGGAGGATCCACAAGTCTGACAGCTGTCGGGATTACTCAGCTCCTTCCCAGAAAGCATCTCACGGAAACAAGAAATAATTCCAGAATCTCCAGATGGCTCAGCCCTCTAGAGAGCGTCCTGTAAACAGTGAAAGCTGTAATCGGCTCTGAGGCAACACTTACCTGTGGCTTCAATGTACTCAATACATCGCTCAATAAATACAGGAATCGGTTTCTCTGGAGTCACCACGGTTGTTAAGGGCACCCCAAAATAGTTACTCTCCCAGGTCGCCTTTGTGATGGATGGCCGGGGTTTGGGCTTTGGTTTCTGTCCAGGAAAGAGAAAAGAAAGCACAAAAACAAAGTGATTCTCAACATACAACTCCAACTTCAGTAAGGCTTCCAGAGGGGAACTCTCAGTGGTGTGGAAACTGTTAGAAAGATTCCAAGCAGGATAAAGAGACCCACTTACTCATCTCATTCATCCAAGTATCACACAAGATGCCGGCAAGTTGCCACATAGTCACACCTTGGGTGTGAAACTGCATTATCAGAACAAAGGTGTTTATAAGAAGCAGGCCATGTTTATTTAATAACAATGAGATGACTGTCCAACATCCTTTATCAGGGGTACAATGGAGTAAACAGGAAACTTTCCAAACATTCCATACAGATAACAGATACTATACACTCAAGGATGGCTAAAATCTTTTCAAAAGATTAAAAAAGTGGAATTGAGGGCTTCCCTGGTGGCGCAGTGGTTGAGAGTCCGCCTGCTGATGCAGGGTACGCGGGTTTGTGCCCCGGTCTGGGAGGATCCCACATGCCACGGAGCGACTGGGCCCATGAGCCATGGCCGCTGAGCCTGCGCGTCCGGAGCCTGTGCTCCGCAACGGGAGAGGCCACAACAGTGAGAGGCCCGTGTACCACAAAAAAAAAAAAAAAAAAAAAAAAAGTGGAATTGAAAACTAATAATTTCCTCCTTCGAGAAAAGACAGCATGCATTCTGCTGAAAGCCCAAGAGAAGAATTCCCTTTTGATACATCAGCCTGGGGTTAATTCCCAATGGCTTCTGCATTAGGAAAGGGTAAAACCAACTAATCAGACATGACAAATAGGATAATTCTTTGTCCTTTCCTTCCCAGCAGTCACCTTCCTCATGTAGTAGGAGTAGCAGCAGTAGCAACAACTACTTGAGAGCTGCTACGTACCAAGCCAAGTCCCAGCTACTATTTCTATTAAACCGTATGGCATTCCATTTTACCAAGGAAAAATGTCTCACATGACACAACTAACAAGTGACAGTGCCGGGATTCAAACCCAGGAGGGTCTGTCTCCAAAGCCCACGCTCATATACATTATTGAGATATTTTGCTCCAAAATTATTCAATCCTTTTATTTTGAAGATCACATGAGGAGGAAAAAATGCTCTAAACCAATGGTAAATTTCCTAAAGCTACAGAAATACACCTAAAATTTGGGGCTTTTGTTAAAATATCATCTAAAGAGGAGGATAACCAAATAGAATCAAGGTAAATGGACCCTGGTGTATCTCCAGCAACTCAGTTTCATTTGCAAGTTAATGAGACTAATTTAGAAGTGCAGGTTTATTTACAAATATGCCCAACTTAAAACTTAAAAGTATTTAGGGATCTCTGCATAAAATCCACTAAAGAGGACAGCTAACTAGCTTCTAGGTCAGGGTCAACCATTCCCTTTCCTTATCCTGCTCACCCTCATTCCTTCTGGTACCCCCTTTATATGAGAACAAATCACTTCCTGTTTAGTCTGAAATTCGCTGAGGACTTCCTGTGCAAACAAGTGGCAAAAAAAAAAAAAAACAGCTGAGAATAAACTGTACATGAAAGAAGGAACGAGGCCATGTCTGGACTGCTGGCTGACACCATCTGAAATGACAACCCAAAGGCAAAGATGATCCAGTCCTCACGCAGCCCGCTAACTGATCTGGTATGGAGGACTGTAATGCAATGTGAATGGATCCCAAGGTCCCAGAGAAGCACACGCACTCCACAAAGCCTGTCACTGCAATATGCCTGCTCCTGGTAAAACCAGTGACACAGCCTCTCAGGCTGCAGGGAGTGGCTGCTGCTCTCTCCCCTGTATAGACTGCCTGAGGCAAACAGGCTCTGATTTCACACTTTTTACCAAAGAAGTATGGAAAAGCAAATTAATGATTTATCTTTACACGAAATAATTTAACCAATCTAGACTCTCCCTAGCATCTTCTACTTAGATGAAGTACAACATAAAGATTTAAGCTTTCAAATCTAACAGACCTGGTTTGAATCCTGACTGAGAAGTTCTGTGACTTTGGTCAAGTAATTTAGCACCTTGGGGACAGTACCTTCCTCACGAGGTGGTCCTGAGGGTGAAATGATATGATGTACTGGAAGTGGCTCAGTGCCTAGAGCGCAGTAGTTGCCCAACAATGTAAGAAGGGCTGAGTGTTTTCCATTGTTACACACTGTAGCAACCAGTAACAATGCATCAGGTGAGGCTCTCCCTTAAAAATGCCGTACCATTTAAACTGTTAGCTGAAGAATCTGAACACACAAGGAAGACCATCCGGATTTAAGCGACATTCTTTTGGCCAACCCCAACCAGGCAGCAATTGCCAGTCAAAACTAACATAACAATAGCACTGTTCTTCAATAAAACCTTGAAGCTTCCAAATAAACTGCTGTTATAGAATTAAAAAAAATGGGAACTTTAAGAGAGCTGCCAGGAAGCTACTTCCAATCACTATAATGCCTTCTGACCATAGTTCTAGTAAACAGACAATAAATTTTAATCTCATACTTCTTCCACCCTCTCAATACTAGAGCAAGATGATGAGGTGTGTTCTAACAGTCTAAGTTAGCTAGAAAATTTAGCCTCTATCAACTGAATACTTACTAAGCACCGGATCCTTGCTTAAATCCTTTTTTTTTTTTTTTTTTTTGCGGTACACGGGCCTCTCACTGTTGTGGCCTCTCCCATTGCGGAGCACAGGCTCCGGACGCGCAGGCTCAGCGGCCACGGCTCACAGGCCCAGCCGCTCCGCGGCACGTGGGATCTTCCCGGACCGGGGCACGAACCCGTGTCCCCTGCATCGGCAGGCAGACTCTCAACCACTGAGCCACCAGGGAAGCCCTGCTTAAATTCTTTATATGTATTATTTCATTCCAGATTCACAACAGATCTGTAGATATGGGTGTTAAAACTCCATTTTACAGATGAAGAAGCGGAATCCCAGAAAAATTCAGTTACTTGCCCAAGTCAGTTCTGACTACAAAACCTGCGTTCTAAACCACTATGGTTCACTACCTTCCTCTGAAAGTTCTTGGGATATGCGGAATAAATAAATGGATGATTAAATAAATGATTAAGGGTACACTGACAATCTGAAGAACTTCTAAAGGTAATAAAGACTCACATAAAATACCAGGGATCTGTAAGCTGGGCAAGGGAAGAATGGGGCGTGATGACAGCTATTTCAAATAGCTACAGGACTATCTCATGAAAAGAGAGCAGATGACTTTGTATAGTCATGTTGGGAGAGATAAGAGGAAAACAAAGAGGCAGTTTTGGCCAGAGAAATTTAAAAAACAAAAAAACCCCAGCTGTTTAAGAAGGAAAGGACTGCTCTGTAAGTATTCGAAGCAGAGGCTGCAACCTACCTGCCATACTCATTGTCAAGGGGATTCTGCTGTCAGGTGGAAGGCTAAATTAGAGAGCTGCTCTTTTTTTTTAAAGGTAACTTAAAAATATATTTATTTATTTTTGCCTGCGTTGGGTCTTCGTCGCTGCGCGTGGGCTTTCTCTAGTTGCGGCGAGCAGGGGATGCTCTTCGTTGGGGTACGCAGGCTTCTCACTGCGATGGCTTCTCTTGCTGCGGAGCACGGGTTCTAGGCGCGCAGGGGGGCTTCAGTAGTTGTGGCGCACAGGCTTAGCTGCTCTGCGGCATGTGGGATCTTCCCAGACCAGGGCTCGAACCCGTGTCCCCTGCATTGGCAGGCGGATTCTTAACCACTGCGCCACCAGGGAAGTCCCAGAGAGCTGCTCTTATCCCTCTCACCTCAAAGAGTCTAATAAGATCTAACCTAGTTCAGCACTTCAACTTACAAAGCAGAGAGTAAGCTTTGGCAACGGCATCAACTCCCGTTGTTGACTGACATGGATATTCATTCTCATTCTCTCTAAGATTTAAACAAACTCTGCTTTACAGAATGTCAAAATACTTCCTTGAAATAACTGAAGGCTCTCTAGGGTGTCACAAAATCAGGCAGGGATTCTTGCACAACTAATTCTAAACCTTTCTAGGAAGGAAATCAGACTTTGTGGTGCATGCCAAGAATTGGACCGGACTGTTGACATAACAAGCAACACCTCAGGCATCTGAAGGGTTACTGGGCACATGTCAAGATGGAAATGCCATTCTTCTGAGTGGCCTGCCAGATGTCTCAGTCCCAGGTCAGATATGTGTCACTCATTAGGGAGTCAGTGGAGCACCCTCAGCAGCAGGTCCTTGGAGAGAAGAAAATAACACCATCCAACATCTCTCTTCTTTTAGGCTCACTCATTAGCAGGCTGAACTGAAAAAAGCATCTAGCCAGAGGAAACCAAGCCCTGAGCACAAACTACACATCTGCAGGTCTAAGTTTAGAGTCTGACTGGGTCCAAAATGGAAAATAATAGTGATTAATCACGAGTGGCCATGTGCTAGACACACTGTGCTAGGTGCTCTGCACAGGTATCTGAAACCTCACAACCACCCTTCGAGGTAAGGGTTATTAACCCCATTTTACAGATGAGAGAACAAAGGCTCAGACAGATTCACACCCAGCACTGAGAGAGCCAGGATTCAGAGGCCAGTGACATACGAATGTCAAAGCCCCACGTTCCTTCCCCTACACGAACTATCTCCATGATGAAACACACCGCTGACAGAAACAAGGGACTGGGTCAGCTCAAATCATCTTCACCTTGTCCTTTGGATAGATATTTTTTGAATAAATAACATAGTCCATTGTTCTTTACTTCACAGTTTCCTTAAAAACATGCCTGATTCTTCGTCTTGATACTAACCAGGTGGCAGAGGAAACAAAGAAATAAACCAATAGCTTATGCCAGTGTTGCACTGGGGAGAAATGGTGATTGGAATTTGCCTCTGGCCTCTTGGCCTTTCTGAAACAAGAACAGAGCATAAAGGGGAAACTCCTGCTTATGGGACAGTACGCCCACCCCAAAGCTCCTCCAAGTCCACGGGGCAAGAAAATGATTAGAATGCCAGCCAAAGAATAATAACAGCCAAGAGAAGAAGCCCTTCTATCAGCCTGTAAAATGACTGGGTTCCAGAGCCTGATGTGCAATTGACACTCAATACATTTCTTGAACAAAAACAGTTTCCAGTAATGTACAAGGCCAATGTTTCTTTATATTTTTTTCAAGTTTAGCTGAGATGATGACTATCTCTGTGGGTACCAGAGTATTTTTTTTGTCTTCTAACATTGTTCTGCTCTTACTAGGATGTGAGGTGAGGCTCAGAACGTCATGTTCATACTGACAGTAGTATATCACAGACTCCGTTTTAAAAAACAGATGAGGTCATGAATTCCCTGTATCACTCTGTGAGCACTGAACAAGGGATAGTCATCTACATACACATATGACCATTTTCCTAACGGGCTAAGTTTCCAGTGTGCAGGAATCTAGGCATTTTTCCTTTTTAATGAATTATACCCAAGGTCACCTAACAGACTAGCAGCAGAGCTAATACTAAAGTCATCTCTCGCCCTCAGTGAACTTACAATCTAATGGGTATTAGAGAAGATGTATGTCTACAGCAAGCAAAGGTGATCTAGATATCCGATAAAAACCAACTGAGTCACAAAGAAAAAAGAAGTCTCCCACAGCCTCAATGGAGAGGTCAGCCACTCTTTCTGGATAAAGAATATTCTATCTTCTATGGAAACAGCAGGTACAGCTATTCAGTGATCCTCAACTGCCAACTTCAAATATTCTCACCCCGTCTCCATAGATACCCTTATCCACGTCAAATTACTTATCCAGATTTTAGGGTCAGAAAACGCGGTCACTGGAGGTGTACCACCTAGCACAGCCTTTTAAATGCTTGGTAACATACCTAATACAGCAAATAAAAAACAGAATCCAGTCTGCGTTTCTGTTTTTCAGGAGGAATGCCATATACAGGATGTAGTCTGCAACAGGGACGGTGTCCTCTGAGCGGGGCAATTCTCCCTCTTGAGAGTGAAACCGATACCAGCAAAGCCCCAGAGGGTCACACACGTGGTCTGCCAAGTTGTGTAGTGGCACACCCTGAACTAACTGTAACTGGTAGGAATCTTAGAAAAAACAAAAGATTCCATAAACTACATTACTCTAGGTTTCCCCCAAAGTGTTTTCTTGCATTCTATATTCAACATTACAGCTTTCTGATTGGTGATGATTCCCTCGTATTTCCAACACAGCTTCAAAAGGACCTTTTCAATTAAGTTACTCGCTCATGCCCCACATGTATTCTTGGCTGACTGGTGCTCCCCCTTCTGGCTCTGAAAAAATCTAAGCCCAAGTTCAAGAGAAAACCTGGGGACGGATCTGTTCTGACTGGCAAAGTCTATTATGAAAGCACAAATGCTTAGCCTTGTCTCCTTCAAGCTGGCAGTCAGTACTATGACCCGGCCACTCTCCCACTTGGAGCATCTTTATTTAGGGATGAACCAGGAAGTAGCACGAAGTCTCCTAGCATCCCTAACCCTCCCTCTGGCGCAGTGGGAAAAGAAGGGCATGTCATCCCCTCATAGGCACCAAATAAATAGAGACCATAGCTTTTTGCCCTATAAAGGCATGAATCTGGGTCAATCCCTGTTGCCTTCTCAGGCTGAATGGCCAATGCAGTAGGGGGCTAAGCAGGGAGGAGGGTCCACTAGTTCCAGGAAGTGTTTATAAACATTCCTGCCTGGTTCGACACCCACTGAATCTGGACTTTCCAGAGCTGTGGGGGTCAGTTTTCACCTGCTAGCCTCCTCTCAAATACTGTATAAAAAGCATTCAGAAGGCCTTTCTCTATGGAAGTAGAGGTGATCCCTGATTCGAGCTGAAATAATCTGAGTTCCTACAAAGATATTTCAGTATCACTAGGTGGTAGAGGAGAACAAGTTGGCCCAGTGAAGATCAGAGCAATTCTCTGTTCTTTGAAAAACAGATTTGGGTTGACTATTGTAATTTTTTTTCTTTTTTAAAAGAACAGGTGTGCTCTAAGCTAAAGCAGATAGTTAAAGAAGCCTATTTTTGTCACCAAAAACAAACTACAGCAGTTCTTCGGGCTTAAAATAAACTGAGAACCGAGTGACACCAGTTCAAAACAATTTCTCAAAGTTCCAGTTGCTATTTCAGTGTCTCCATGCCTTTTTTGTCCTCTACTCAAGTAGACACTGAAGCGAGAAACAAACAGCACTATGCTGTTCTTAGGGGGCAGTGTGGGGAAATAGATGTTGTTAGATAATAAGCAAAGTCCTTTGTCTAAAATGAACAAATTGACTGGACTGACTGAGTACTCCAACTGTGTGCCTGGCTATGGAATAGTACCATCTTTCCTGGAGAAGGGACTCTAAAAACCCACTGGAAGCAGAAGTCAGAAGACTGGGGTTCCAAAATCTCAACTTCCACTCAGTAACTACACTAATTTGGGGGCACTGAGACTCAGTCTCCTCATCTCTAAAACCAGGATTTTAAAAAATCACTTCCTTAAGATTGTTAAGAGAAATAGATGAAAAATTGATGTGAAAATGCCTAGTACTGTACCTGGCATACAGTAGGTATTCAGTAAATGTAGGAAAGTACGAAGTCTTTCACATGGGATCCATAGCCCTCTGTTATTCTGCCCAGTTCTCCCTCACCCTCTACAGTAGCCGCTCTAGGTCTCTTTCAAGTCTTAGCACATGCCACATTTTTTTCAGCTCCAAGTTCCACACTGTTTTCTCAAAAGCTCGACCCAGGAAGCCTCCATCTTCACTGACTTTGCCTGCTTCATCCTTTCAGTCTCAGCTTTATATATCATTTCCTCTGGGAGCTTTCCCAGATATCCGAGGTGAGGGTAAAACTCCTTGCTATACAATTCCTTAGCACCCTGCACCTCCACTCCGGCAACATTCAAAATGCACGTAAATACATGTATAAAATCTATCATTCTCTGTTACGGTAAACTAGATGGACGCAACTACCGCACATATGATACTTAGCACAACACCAGGCATACAAGTGCTCAGGAAATGCCCGTGCGAGGAGTTGAATGTTTCCTTCCTAAAAGAATGAATGAACATGTGCTTTGGAGCAAGAGTACTTCTTTTAAAAGATAAAATTCTTTCGGGATTCAGAAAATCCAAGGTCAAGTCAGCGCCCCTACCCCACTTTTAAGACCAAGGTATTTATCTGGACTTAGAGCTCATGGGGCAGGGCTTAGCCTTTTCTGAAGCACACACTGAGAGTCTTTCCCGAGCAGGTTACAAAGAGCTCATATTTCATACCATTTCAGCTTGTCAAAATGCAACATCCCTCCCTGTGGAGCGAGCAGTCCAATTCCCCAGCTGGTTTTTATTCACACTAGAAACTTTAACTCCGTTCTAGGCCTCACAAAATGAGAGCTGTGTCCACACAAAGCCACAACAACCAGCCAATTCACTGAATCCAATGAAATAAGCCAATTCACTGGGGGGGGGGGCGGGGGGGGACACAAACTGTCAAACTGGTTACTTGGTGCCTTATAGACCAAACAATGCGTGATTGAATTGGTTTGCTTTTCAATAGGTTGTCTTGTCATGTGGTAGCTGGAGTGAGTGAAAGATTTTCTTTATCATTCCGTTTTTGTCTTTTTTTTAAAAAACCCCACAAAACAAGAGCACGTCAGATAGAAGGGTAAAATAGCCGGTAACGTCTCCTCTAAATCTGTGGCCAAGCACAACGAATTCAGCAGTTTGAGCTTGCCCGAACAGCACATTGTGTGCAGCAAGGCACCCCAGCCTGTTTTTTGGCTTTAAAATAAGACCCTGCTGGTCCTGATCTCATCTTTGCAAACGCATGGCACTGGGAGACAGAGACCATGTGCAACGACAACTCTTTACAGACAAAGCATCTATTCATGGACCCCACTGAAGTGCAAGCGTAGATTTTCAATTTCATTCAGCTGAGTGCGGAAGGCTCCCACTATGAGGGTGGGTTACTAAATGGTTCAGCTGGGAAAAGGACCCAGAATGAGAGTCAGCTGCTTTACAGTTTGCACTTTCATGAGCAGAAATGAAAGCCATTCCCTCACTCTAACTCCAGTTTTACAGTAAGGAGCTAATCTAGCAGATGAGCCAAGGGCACTGAGCAATTTCTCTTTCTCCACATCACACAGGTACCCAGAGCACAGCTTTTTTGGTTGTTGTTAGGGCTGTCGCTAGGGTAAGGGCGGAGAAAGCAGCCAAGTAACACACAGGGTTAAAACTTATACAAAAGGGAGGGACAATGTTGGTCCCTCAAGCTCTCAGCGAGACCAGACCAGTTTTCTCGCATCCTTGAATACAACATGCATATTTTCACCTTCAAGCCTTTCCCTACCTCACACCACTTCTTCAATTCTACTCATTCTTCAAGGTCAAGTTAAATAATAGTAACTAATGCTTATCCAGCACGCACTATGCTCAGTGTCTTACAGGCACAATCTCATCCCATCTCCCACACCGTATGAGAAAGGTGCTACTAAGTCCGCCCCTTTTGCAGAAGGGACGCGGAGAGGTGAATCAAGTGCCCGAAGGCCCAGTAAGGAAGAGGAGGAACTGGGTTTTGACTTAGGCCCCCTGATTCCCAGAGCTCCTGACCACCACACACTGCACTACCTTAACCACCCCCAGCACAGGATGTCTGCTCTGCCCCACACAGACCCCTTCCCCTCCCCCTCTTAGGCAGACCACCTATTTTCAGAAGCTGTGTAGGTCTTGCTGCCTCAACTGGGTGCTAAGGTCTGGGCAGGACGGGTCTGTGCCATTTCCCCAGTGGTGTGTGGCATGCAGGAGGAACTAAGTGTGTTTCCCATTACCAAATGGCTCTCCCCTCACTTCAAATAAATACTGTACTGCTTTGTCATGCCAATAAAAATCAAAGGCCAAATCCCCCACGTAGGGGCTGGCTTGGCATTCTCTGCCCCATGGTACCTTGCTTTCCCAGTAAACAAGCGTCAGTCTGATTTCTTAACGGCAGCAAATTTTAATAGGAGGTTTGCTCCAACCAGGAACAGAATGAAAACTTTGCTTATCTCTGCACTAGGATGACAAAGCAGCTACGCTCATTTTAAGGCACCATTTTCCAAGGCAGGAAAAGACAATTTCACCTTTTACTCACTCTTTCCAAAGGATACTCCTAAATGACTTCTGGCACGCTATTGCTCCTGGGCCAGAGGTATCATTTTTATTTGACTAGGAGAGGTGTGGCCCACGTAACCAAGACAGACGGGAAGCCGACCACTTCTTGCGTGCTGACCCGGCAACCCGGCGCGAGGCAGCTCCGGATTAGGAGGCACTCATTGCCGGCGTGGAGGCGGCCATCCCAGAGGCTCACGGCAACCAGCTGCTCCCTGCTGAGCCTACTCTTTAAAGCACAGCTTGTCTGGGAGTGTGTTTTAAAAGCTTTATTTCCAACAGTATTAAAAATGTAGCGTGAAGTCAGAAAACCCGTTATGATTCGCAATGTGGTATTATGCCACCTTCCTAATTCCCAGGTGTGCAGACACCTCCACACTCAGAAAGACTGGCGGCGTTTAGATACGCTGTGCTAGCAACAGTCTTCACTGCGAGTGGAGGGGAAGAGAAGAAAGCCAAAATGTTCAAAATGTTTGGATTCCAGTACCATCAAACAGGAGAGCTCTGCGGAAATACTGGCAGGCTGGTCAGGCTACTTTCTGGCTTCCTAATAAGAACTGCTTTCCACTCGTCTGCCCGCTAACTTGGAGAACAAAATACTGCAGGCGGATAAAGGTATAGAAATGTAAACGCAAACCACAGGGAGAGCAAACAGAAGAATGCCTATGACATTTACTGATATACAGCTCAGAAGGGCAGGGGAACAGAACACACAACGATACTGCCCTGCCCTTTCTGAAATTCTGTAGGTAGGAAAATTCTGGAAGCTCTGGCCAGTGGTGATTAAGAAGCATGCTGTATGCTGTCAGGGAACACAAAGTGAATAGGTCTTCCCTGTGAGGGCCATGGCACCATGTTCCTCCGTCTCCATTAACCGATATGAGCTGCAGAACCGGCCTCCAGATAATACACAATGCTGGGGGCGGGCCCGCACCTAACAGAGTCAGTTGACAGGGTTCTGTTGTGGTGTCTCACCAAGATGTCTTTCCCTGAAAAACAAAAGGTATTTCCCTTACTCTAAATGGGGAAAAAATAAAGTTGAGAAATACCTTTTCTATCTCAAAGCCTAAGCCCAAGAGGACAGGGCACACTGCCCTGCACAGCGCAATTCCACGCAAGATAAAGAGACTTCATTTGCTCCTACATTTGGGGCTGTTTCCTCTACATCCGACAGCAGGCCTGACGTTCCTAACACACATGGTTTACTTTTTCCTTCTTTTCCCCTTCCTGTCCCACTTGTGGTTCCTAAATCAAATCCGAAGCTCTCACTGATAGCAGCAGCAACTCACTCAAGGAGCTGGAGGGCACTCCAATTTTACAAACACGGGACAGGTTTATAACTCAAAGAGACAAGATTATTTTTCATTTAGGTACTTGAAGACCCTTCACTGATTTATGTGTGCAAATAAAATAACCATCTAATTTTCCCTAATCTAAAATGCAGCAACCTTTACAGATCAGCAAGGGGGAAAAGGAGCATTTAAGAGATGTACGGATGAAATGTTTGCTTCTCAGTCAAAGACTGAGGACTGTGATTCTGGGTTCTGCTGTTTAAGTGAAGAAAGGCCAAGCACACTGTCACCGGCCTGGCTGTTTGTCAGGACACTGACAAGTTCTGCATGATCTGCTCATTTTGGTAATTGCCTAACTATTGTTTTGGACAAAGACAACTCGGGCTATCTATCCCAAGCCCTCACCCCTTGAGAGCTACCAGTAGTAGCTATCTGAGACACTGCTTAGTTTTTAATGCTAAGTCAAAGAGTAAAGACACACACACACACAACACACACACACAGGGCAGTTTTTTACCAGAGTAAGCTGTCCTTGAAAATCTTCATCATCATCAATGAACTCTTACCAAGGCACTGTGCAAGCCACTCCTATAACTCGCTCCTAAACTTGGGTCTTACCTTAGTGTTCCTTCTTAGACTGCGAAGAATATTCCTCCTCCTTGGGTCTTCATCTGTCTCATATGGAATGACGGCGCTGTCCCCTTTGTAACCCTGGGATGCCTGATCCTCCTCTTTTTTTCGGATGGGCCCAAGCTCATCATCGCTCCCCACGGTGAAGCTGGTTCGATAACTAGCAAACCTCCCCAGCCGGCTGCATCTCGTCCTGTACAGCACTGGCTTGCTCACGATGGATACCTTGCGTCCTCGCTCTAGAGAACTAGTGTCCATTTCGCTGTCGGAACCATTCCCACTGCCATTGGACTGGGCTTTGTTGATATTCCGAATGGTGATGATTTTGCCTTGGGTGCTGTCGTGGGGCACTGAGTATATGTTTTCTTCTTCATTCCTTGGCTTGACCACAGCATCCATGGGTTCGGCATAATCAGAAGGATCGAACCCATCTGGAGGTAGCCAGGTGCTAGAAGACACAGACTTCCTCTGTCCATCTCTATGGCCTTGGTCTAAATAAGACAGATCCCCCTTTGTAATTTCAAAATGGACAGGAGGCTTTGGTTTGACTGGCGGAGGTACTTTGTTGTTCAGTTTACTCTCAAAATTGCTCATGATGAAAGACAGCCCGTCATTTCCCTCCAGTTCCATAGAGAGCTTAGAATGGTCTTTGGACAGAGAGGGCAGTGATGTGTCTTCTCGAAACAGGGTATAAGAAGTGGGCTCGATATCTTCTTCAGAATCCTGCAGGTTTGAGTTGCAGAGCGGAGAGCCTGCCCGGGGGGAGTTAAACACCTCTTCTGTGGTGCTGCAGGCCTCGGCAGCATTGTCGTACATATGAGTAGCCTCGATTATGTTCTTTTTGTCCACCACATCTTTAAAAAATGGGTGGAAGATCTCAAGTTTATGCTGGGGTTGGCTACACGGGATACTTGTGAACTTTCCGTCAATTTCTTGAGCAATCTCCTCCCCCTCAGTCAGCTGTTCCCGACTTAAGTCATTATCCAGGACATCTATAGCGCCGTCAGTGAGTGCAACCAGCTGGATGGGGATAATATCCTGCACTTCACAAAGAAAGGCACGTAACATAGCCAAGGAGGCCTTACGTTTGGCTGAATAGAAAACAATGTACCCATGGACCAATCGGCTTTTTCTGATGCTAAATGAGGAATGGTATGAAAGAAGAGACAGTTCAATGCGCTTCTTGTGTAGTCCGATTGGTAGTTCAAGTAAAACAGAGTTGTTGCTTCCGCAATGGGAAGACTTACAGGTTTGGGACTGAAGGACAGGAAAGAGTATGTCGTCTGCACTAAAAGGATCTCCACACATCAGACACATGACAATTCGCAGGTCAACATCAGCCAGATCTTTGATGCTAGCCGTAGAACTGACCAGGTTTAAGTTACGCTTGGAGTCCAGAAGTCCTTTCAAAACTTGACTGATTTGCTTTTCGTTAATGTTGCGTCCGTAACCAATGCCAGCGGAAGCAGGGTCGAGAAAGACACACTGAAGTTTGCTAGCAATCTGCTGACCTTGCTGTATTAAGCTATGCAGGGTCTCTCCACTGGTGTCTCCTCTTTTGTTAACCAAAATTAAGGTCAGAGGGAGATGGACTAAATGATTATCTCGCCTGCCAAGTGTGGACTCTCTGCTCTTCTCTATACTCTCCACCACATAGGATAGAGACTCCTTTGAATTGTAAAGGCAGAGACAACCATGGGGCTGAAACGTTGGTGTTTGGAAAGAGTTCACAGGAAGCCTGACATTCCCTTCTATTGGCCTCAGGGAGAGCTCATACATTTTACCATCTATTACATACTTATCATCATTTGTACAAAGAGCTCGAATCTCATTGGCCAACTCTCGTGCAAGGCCATCCTTGCCCAAGATCACCAAGTTGATTCTATCAATGTTGGGGTCAGAAAGTGAATTTTTCTGATTCCGGTCAGATGGTCGGATGAACCGAGAACTAATCAAGTGCTCGATCTTAGCATCCACACAGGCGGGGCAGCTAGGGCATGTTTCCTTTGTTGGGTGGTACACAAAATGAATGTGCTTCAGAATAAGGGCATCACGCTCCGCTTGGAGCTTCTGTAGTGCCTTAAATCGCTGTTCCTCCCCCAGAACATCCTGAATGACACCCATCTTCTCCTTGCTGGGCTTAGCATCCAGCTCCAGCTCATAAAACAATTCCGAATATTCCAAAAGCAGCTCCTGAAACTCTTCCTTTGCTTTGTCTATAATTTGCTTTTGGTGTTTGCCATAAATATCCAAGTATACAGATTCTTCTAGCCACTGATAGAAATCTTCATTCATAATAAAACTGCGGGCCTCTTCCCAAGGCTTTCCAGGAGTTATGAAAGGAGAGGTCTCCAGGTTTTCTTTGAATGCCCTTCTCATCTCAGCTCTTTTCCTCTCGTTCCGCAGCTTCTCTAAGTGGGCCTCGTACAGCTGCTCCGCAGGGACGGTATCCATTAAGTCAAAGGGAATCCGCTCGTTCTCGATGTTGTCAATGTGGCTGGTGGCATCCCACGGTGTCTCTTCAAGCACAACAAACCACTTCAAGAATTCTGGCTTGGTCTCCAGGAGCTTTTTGGCTTTTATGCAGCTTAGGTGGTCTATTTCATCTAGATTGGGTATAAGAGCTTCAAAAGCTAGCGGGAGGGCTGCCAGGTACAGCTTCCTCCTGCGCTCAATATGCTCATGCTTGAGGCGATGGATGTGCTGGAGAAATAGCTTCTTGGCTTTCTGAGTCCCTTCCAGGTAGACATAGTCCTGGTACTCTGGAGAGGCCTGCATCTTTCGGCTGACACTCAACCAATTCTCATTGTGGTTTTTCACAATGCGACTCACCAGCCACTCATACTTGTCTTTTGCTGTAGCTATCTGCTGACTCTGCTGCTTGAGAGCTTCAAAATAAGGAATGATTTTCGTCTTTCCCCGACTTTTATCAATGAGTTGCACTAAGGTGCTGAAAGCTAAGTCCACATTTACATTGGATCTTGCTGAGGTCTCCACAACCTGGAGGTTCTTTTTGCTTAAGGCAAAAGTATGTGCATCTCTAATGTACCGCTCCACACCCTCATCACACTTAGTCAGGACCACCACTATGGGCTTTTTTGTTTTTGCAAGCTGATTGTAGAGATTAGAGACAAACTTGAGCTGGTCATCAAAGTTCCTATTCATGCCCCTGCTAACATCAATACCAAGAAGAAAACCATCAATTAGCAGCTTTCCATCTGGCATTTGTTTCTGCTCAAAGTCCTGCTCCAGCCCCAGCTGGTCAGTGCAAAAGTACATGAGTTTTTCAGCTGATGCGAGCTTGGTTGCAGCAGCTCTCTTGATATAGGGCTGCAGGGCCGTGCTCCGGTGAGGTTGAAAAGTCTGATCATCAATGAATTCAGTCTGCTCCACAACGTGCATCTTACATTCCACACAGTCCTCCAGGGAACGGCTAACTTCTCCCCAGTAGAGAAAGTGGTCATTATTGACCACTCGCCCACCAAAGTCACTGGTGCTGAGGACAGAGGTATGGTCCAAGTGAAACTCGTCAGCACTCGGGCGCACAAAGCGGTTGCACAAACAAGACTTCCCAATGCCGCACTGGCCCTTCTCCTTCTCCGTCCCAGACAATCCCACCACACTGATGTTGTAGGTGGGAATGCGGACATCTTGCTTTCTTGCCATCATCATCGTCGACACATCCTGCCACAATCAGCTACTTCCAAGATCAGATTAGTGTTTTCCAGTGGACCCAATGGCTTCCCCACATTATCAGTGGGGGCCGGCTGCCCACGAAGCAAAAGTGTCAGATCTCATCGTGCTTGTATACCAGTACGAGGTTAGTTTTTGCCACTTCTCATCACCAAATAGCCAACATTTCTTCCTAGGTGGGGGAGGAAAAAAGAAAACCAATCAGCATCATAATTTTGAAAACAATTTTAATCACCAAACAATAGGAAAAATCAATTTTATTGTTCAACAAATAATCATAGTGAACATCAAATGTACGAGGCCTTAAGTTGGGTAAAGACATAAGAGCAAATAAGACTGACATCTGGACTTCCCTGGTGGCGCAGTGGTTTAGAATCTGCCTGCCAATGCAGGGGACACAGGTTCAAGCCCTGGTCCTGGTCCGGGAAGATCCCACATGCCGCGGAGCAACTAAGCCCACGTACTGCAACTACTGAGCCCACCTGCTGCAACTACTGAAGCCCACATGCCTAGAGCCCATGCTCCGCAACAAGAGAAGCCACCGCGATGAGAAGGCCGCGTACCGCAACGAAGAGTAGCCCCTGTTCGCCGCAACTACAGAAAGCCTGAGCACAGCAACGAAGACCCAATGCAGCCAAAAATAAAAAAATAAATAAAAACGAGAATCTGCCAACAGCAAAGAATGTAAGAAGTGGTGAAATAACCAAAGCATTTGCACTAAAGGCAATCTACAAAGCAAGGCAGTTTACAATTATTCAAAAAAAAAAAAAAAAAAGACTGACATCTGTGTACCCTCAGAGGTACAATGTCATCTAATGGAGGAAGACACATAAGTAAGCAGTGTGCTAAGGGCTAAAACAAGGGCTTGCAAGCTCCTTGTTAAAATGGCTGATTCCAGGGCTAGGGCAGGGTTGGTACAATATGAGCCTGGAACATCTTATTATACAAGAAAGGAAGGAAGTGCCTGAAAAAATGATAGGGTACCTCACAAGGACACAGGAGCCAGTTTGAAGGGGCACCCACTGGTCAAATCTGGGACACTCTGAACATCAAAAGAATACAGTAATAGTACAGTAATGAATTACAATCCACTGCAAAAGTAGGAACTTGAGTTCATAATCCTGGATCAGACAAGAATCATCACTCGATGCTGATGGGGGGGGGGGAGTTTTGATGAGGAGCAGGATCTTGTGCAGAAATGAGGTCTCCTGAGAGACTACTTATTAGCTGCAAATGGAAGAAGGAAAACAAACACTAATTACACAGTGGAGATACTGGGCAGCACTTTGAGTAATGAAAATTATCACCACCAAAGAGCCAGAAGGACATCACAGGTCTCCAGATGTGATGCCCCAGGAGGATACAACATCACTGTGCAGTATGATGGCCTAGAATGCACTACCTCAACCTAATCACAAGGAAACATCAGACAAACACAAAATGAGCAAGATTCTATTATGGCCGGGGGCCGGGCGGGTGGGGGGGCGGGGGTGTGTGTGCATTTCTGTACTTAAAAAAAAAAAAATCAGTGTCATAATAGACAGAGAATGGCTTTGTAAATAAATATTCCAGATTAAAGGAGGCTACAGAGACATCCTAACTAAATGCCATTATCTGACCCTAGACTGAATTCTGTATGGGGCGGGGGTGGAGGGGCAGGAGGAGGAAGGCTATTCAGAACATCATTAGATCAATTAATAACATTGGACTATGAATGGAATTAGATAAAATTATTCTATCAGTGTAAATTTATGAAGTTTATAACTATCATGTGAGAGAAAAGCCCTACTCTTAGGAAATACACACTGAAGTATTCAGAGGGAAAAGACCATAATGTATGTGACTGGTCCAAAAAAAAATCACGCCTACATATTGAGAGAGACTAAGAATGCAAACAAGGTAAAATATTAACAACAGGTGAATCTGGGTAAAATGTACAGGATATTCCTTTGTGCTATTTTAATTTCTGCAACTTCTCTAAGTTTGTAATTATTTCCAAATAAAAGGTTTTTTTGTTTTTTTGAAGGGTATGAATATGGGTGGTTCCCTGACGAGAACATAAGCCCTGTGAGGATAAGGCCTACCCCTGCCTTCGTCACTCTGTGTCCTCAAGCTACGAGAACATGTTTGACACAAATATTTACTGAAGGAATGAACAGATGAATGACTATTAGAGCTTATTAAAGGGCCCCCAAACCCAGCCTTTTAGATTTAGGAAAGTCTTGCTGGAGGAAGTTCCATCTCAGGCGAGACCTAAAGTAGAGGGGCTGAAAGGTTGCAGACTCCTCTCTTTCCAGAAAAGGGCATTCATTCCCCATGGGAGAACCAGCTGAACTTAAGTGTGTATGGGGAGGAGATGGGTGAGATGCATTAGCAAGTAGGCAGGGACCAGATTAAGCCACTTTCAAAGAGCTTCGATTCTTCCCCAAAGGCTATGGGGAGTCACAGACTGTGGCTGTGAAGTGGCACCTTAAAGGACCTAAAGTTTGAATAGCTGAAGTCATAAAATGTTATGATGATGTCTTACAAAGTCTTTAGCAGCTTTCCAGCTGAAATAAGTAAAATATGTAGTCTCTGGCTGCCGCTACATAAATGTTCTTCTGGTTGCTACAGTTTATGCTGCACTGCAGTCTACTTCCACACGTAAATATAACTGTGCAATTGCTGAAGCTGTAGCCAAATGAACAGTCTCCCGAGACACTCCAAAGAGAATTTAAAATAAACAGCAATTTTCTTTTGAATCTCATTTATGCTTGGTAGGAACCCAGCATTTCCACAACCTTCATATTTTTCTGCGAGCCTATCTCACAAGAGGTGCCACAGGAAGTCAGACCACGACACGTTATTCTGACTGATACAAGGGGGCAACAAATGGGAGAGCACAACTGTCCCCTATGATGATAACCCTGAAAGGTCAAAGACCTTTCCCAAAAATCCGTGTCTTCCTTTGATAACCCAGAAAGCCAAACCCTCTATGGAGACAAAATGTGGCTAGATGGTATGTAAAAATTGTTTGACCATTTCTCAAAAGAGAAATCCCAATGCCTGTAAGTAATCGCCTCCAGATAACCTACTGGCATGCTCCTATAGAAGCCAAGCTCCAGACTTCAGGAGGAGCAAGAGGGACAGCTATGGGAAAGAGAAGAAAACCCCAACCTTCCCCATCCCCCATTTCCCTAGGCGATTGCGTACATAAGTAAAATTATAAGACGCTTATGAACATCTAAAGCATGTTTACACACATCCTCTGAAATACCTGAAAAGGAAAGATTTATATGAAATCAAAGTGCTTTTTGCACATTATTCTGTAGTACACATATACAATATTTTTTTAATTTATTAATTTGTTTATTATTTATTTTTGGCTGTGTTGGGTCTTGGTTGCTGCGCGCGGGCTTCCTTTAGTTGCGGCCAGCGGGGGCTACTCTTCGTTGCGATGCGTGGGCTTCTCATTGCGATGGCTTCTCTTGTTGCGGAGCACAGGCTCTAGGTGCACGGGCTTCAGTAGTTGTGGCATGCGGGCTTCAGTAGTTGTGGCTCACGGGCTCTAGAGTGCAGGCTCAGTAGTTGTGGCACACGGGTTCAGTTGCTCCACAGCATGTGGGATCTTCCCGGACCAGGACTCGAACCTGTGTTCCCTGCATTGGCAGGCGGATTCTTAACCTCTGCACCATCAGGGAAGTCCCTACAATTTTTGTTTTAATGAGGTTTTAACAGAGTCTCAGGTAGGAATGCTGACGAAGGTTTAAGGAAGTCAAGGGTGCTCACCTAACAGAGCCCTTCTCTATCATTCCTCATCCCAGCGTCTGGCAGAAGCCAAGGCCACCCACTTGACCAATCTTGAAATGCAACTTGGCGACACAGGTCCTACTTCAAGCAACTGCTGCATGCAGCTGGCAAATCATCCCACTTATCCTCTGTAAAGCGGGCTGAATAATCTACCTCTTCACAGAAATCTCAGGAAAACAAAACCCCAACCTGCTCTTAAACCTCAAGAAATAAAGATGTTGGTTTAATTTTGAACTAAACTAAAATGCATAGTCCATTCAACACCTTGTTCCTTACAATTTTTTTTTAGGCAGGATATTCTATTTAGTCCATTCAAATCAATGTCTCAGTTATCTGAAGGATGCTACAGAAAAGAAAACACTCTCGACTCTCAAGAATGGAGCAACTGATATTTTAAACCCAGAATGCTGCTGGCTGAGCTAAAAAAGCTACAAAAATGAGAATTAAGTGGCATGGGAGTGGTTAATTTTTGGACACCTGGTAACTTCCCACTTGTTAGAAACCTAACAGTTTCCCTGGTATAAGTATACTCTTCTTACACGTCTGTCTTTGATGTCTAGATAATGCAGTTTTACTAGTTCCTCAATTGGACTGAATTACATGGTAAACAAAGACTGTTATAAATCTAAAAACGTCTCAAGCACTTGGTTTAAAGGAAATAACCTTAAGTGCTTGGTCACAAACACGTTCAACTTTTCTAAGAGGTGGGTAAAAAAAATTAGCTGAGTCACTAAATTTAATGATCTGAAGGCCACAAAGAAAGAGAAAGTAGAAGACAGGGCATGTCCAAGACTTCGCAATGTCTTCAGAGTGTAAATCTGATGGGAACTGGTGTTCTTAGTGGGCAACTAAGCTACTCAAACAGCAAAATCTGAACACCCATTCTAATAATTTGCCAATACTAATCCTTTTAAAACTGAAGAGTTACAACAGAGGAGGAAAAAAGTATTCTTTAAAACAGTAACTCCGGGCTTCCCTGGTGGCACAGTGGTTGGGAGTCCGCCTGCCAATGCAGGGGACACAGGGGTTCGAGCCCTGGCCTGGGAGGATCCCACATGCTGCAGAGCAACTAAGTCCATGCGCCACAGCTGCTGCGCCTGCGCTCTAGAGCTCACGTGCCACAACTACTGAGACCTCGTGCCACAACTACTGAAGCCCACGCTCCTGGAGCCCGTGGTCCACAACAGGGGAGGCCACTGCAGTGAGAAGCCCGCGCACCACAACGACGAGTGGCCCCCGCTCGCCGCAACCAGAGAAAGCCCGTGCACAGCAGCGAAGACCCAGTGCAGCCAAAAAATTTAAAAAATAATTAATTTAAAAAAAAAACAGTAACTCCTTTTATCTTTAAGCTTTACTGAGCTACTTGTATTAGAAAAATAAAAACACAGAACCTAACATTTAGCTTCACATTTGAAGCCATAAGTCCACTTCTTCAGGAAGAAAAATACTCCAGGAGTATTTTCAATTCTTTGTCACAAATATAGGCTGAACATAATGCAGGGACTTCCCTGGCAGTCCAGTGCTTGAGACTTCACCTTCCCATGCAGGGGGTGCAGGTTCGATCCCTAGTCGGGGAGCTGGGATCCCACATGCCTTGCAGCCAGGAAACCAAGACATAGAACAGAGGCAACACTGTAACAAATTCAGTAATTTTCAATTTTCAATTTCCACTTTGAAAATGGTCCACATCAAAAAAACAAACAAACAAAAAAACAAAACCATAATACAAACATCTGAGAGCTTTTTTAGAACTTGTCACCAAGCTTCCGGAGTTATTTGACTTGTTTAACCAAGACAGTAGCTCCACAAAGAGCGCCTCAACTGGAAGGTAGGAGGAGGGGTGTTTTCTTTTTTAACACCTCTACAGAACACCCAGGGCAAGAAGAGGTAACATTCCCAAGATAGTACACATTTCACAGGACACAGAAATGCCACTGTGATCCAGCATTAATATGACTGCTCAAGTTCAGCAGCGCAGTGTGTGTTTCACCCTTCCATCCGCAACCTCACACCCCCTACCCCCACCCCCAAGAGGAAATGTTTCTGGGCTCTGTGATCTAGAATGCCCTGTTAAGACACAGATCTACATACCACCAGTATTCATAACCAAAACTACTCTCTCTGCCTGTGAGACTAGCCAACAAATTCTGAAAATGCATTCCGTTTCGAACAACCATATACAGAACACCACCAAACTAATAATAATATAACACTGTATAATAATTATATATAGGATAATATAAGGAAATAATTTCATAGTGAGCTACTAACAAAGGAAGCAAAATCCTTGTTACCATAATTTTTCTTAATTCTAATAGGAGAATGGAATGGAAATACGCATTTTAATTTAACAGAAAGCAGAGCATTTTCTAAATGTCCTTAATACCTCATACTTCTGAACACATTAAATTTCTGAATGGATTTTCAAAACTATGAATTACCATCAACAGCTGGTTAAAATGTCTGCATTAAGTAGATACATGATAAGACTCACTGCTCTACAGAGGGGAGGGGAAGAACAAAAGGAAGGGATCTAACCAGGAAGCATTTTCCCTGTAAGAAAGATTCCTTAAGAATTTTTCAGAGGAATTTACTTTCCAAACAGGCCAGGAAGGATGCGATATAAAAGCTCCAGTAAGGGCTTCCCTGGTGGCGCAGTGGTTGAGAGTCAGCCTGCCGATGCAGGGGACACAGGTTCGTGCCCCAGTTCGGGAAGATCCCACATACCGCGGAGCGCCTAGGCCATGGCCGCTGAGCCTGCAGGTCCGAAGCCTGTGCTCCGCAACGGGAGAGGCCACAACAGTGAGAGGCCCGTGTACCACAAAAAAAAAAAAAGCTCCAGTAAGAAGAGAATATGACTCTCTGGTCTACTGAACCACTGAATTTAAACAAAATAGTCTTTAAAAACCCAATGTTTCTATTTTCACATTATTAAATGTTAAAGTAAAATTTCCTAAGGTTTTTGTTTGTTTTCCTTTACAAAAAGAAATTAAAGTTGGAAGTGGAAGCCAAGGTCCTCGTTTATCCAATTAATTCATCTGTGAAATCCAAATAGATTTACAGAACCTTAGAGTTAGTGATGTGCACAAATGATGCATCAGAGTATTTAGCTATAAATAGGAATTATCATCCTTATAAATCTGACACCAAAATACAGAGGGAGTTTTCACTTCCTCTGTGTAATTTCTATTGAAACATGAAGAAATGCCCTTGTTCTGCTCATCTCTTTACCGCATGAGAAGTATCTTTTGAAATGACTACATCTGAAATGACAACATCGAACTTAAACAAGCACAACACAGCCTCTAACACTGAATAAAAGAGAAAGGTAGGCCATTTGATGGCCCCAGTTACAGAGCAGCTAAATTCTCTCCTTCCTTCATAATATTTCAGAGACGTTAACCATTTTTGTATCACTCTAGTCTCTAATCCTTAGAATTAAGAACTGAACTGTCCATCAACCAAATCAAATACATATTTATATCTAAGACAATGTGATGAAACAAAGAAGAAACAGGACCCTGTCCTTGCTGGTGAGAATCTAATAATTTACTAGAGATACAATATTTTAACTTAAAAAATAACTAGATCACAGACAATAAATGGCATAGACCAGACTTCCCTGGTGGCGCAGTGGTTGGGAGTCCACCTGCCAATGCAGGGGACACGGGTTCGAGCCCTGGTCCGGGAAGATTCCACATGCCAAGGAGCAACTAAGCCTATGTGCCACGACTACTGATCCTGCACTCTAGAGCCCGCGAGCCACAACTGCTGAGCCCGTGTGCCACAACTACTGAAGCCCGTGTGCCTAGAGCCCGTGCTCCACAACAAGAGAAGCCACCGCAATGAGAAGCCTGCACGCTGCAACAAAGAGTAGCCCCCACTCAACGCAACTAGAGAAAACCTGTGTGCAGCAATGAAGACCCAATGCAGCCAAAAATAAGTAAATAAATTTATTAAAAAATAAATAAATAAAAAATAAATAGCATAGACCATTTCCTGGGATCCAGAGAAAGGAAGAGGGGATCATTCAGATCTGGGATAGACTGGGAATGGTGGGATAGACTGGGAATGGTGTCAGAGCAGAAGTAAAATCTGAATTGGTACATAAAAGACTGGCAGGGCTTGGAGAGATGGCCCAGGTATTCTAAAGACATGAAAGGGTATGAATGACGGTGACCAAAATGGAACAGCAGCAGATACGTTTTGGGACATACTGACTGGCACAGAGTTTTCGTCCGTGGAAGGCAGAAGACAAGAAGGTCAGCAGGGCTCAGACTATGAACAGACTGTATTTTTACCTGTGAGAATCTAACGTGAAAATAATCTTTTATCCCAGCAGTGTTACTTATTGTTGGTAACACTGCTACCTCAACTCCACACCTAACAAATCAACACAGTCTAAGGCGATGATCATCTTACGTGAAAGAAAACACCATTTGAATATGGCAATTATATTTCTACCGTTCAGTCCAATGCAAATTCAAATAACATGGTAGGGAAGGGGCAGAAAGCCACGGATTTTACAAAGGAAGCAAACAGCAAATATTTGCCCAGAATAGTACTGGTGGTTGCTCCCACTAGCACAGGCTACATACACCTACTCCTGTTTAGCGTAGGAGGGAGGATTTCCTCAAAGCCACAGAATCTTACTATATCCCCAGGGCTCTGGGTACAGGAAATCTCTGAAATGGGTCATCTGGATCTTTGGAAAGACTGATTTAAGTGTTTCACCATCTGGTCTTGAAACATGTAATCTCATACAACAGATGGGCTATTCTTGGACAATGGGTATGTATGTGCACTCAGCTCTTACTATGCGCTGTGCAGTGGCCAGCACTCTCCAGAGGTCCCAATGAAGAAAACACAAAGGGATCAAAAACAATTTTCAAGGACTGATAGATGACCGTTTTGAAAATAATTTGGCCCAAAGTTAATTTTTTAAAGAACAGCTATGAAAGATTCTCTGACATTACATATATAATTTTTACAAATGTCTCTTAATGCTCCTTTTTTTTTTTAAGATTTATTATTTACTTATTTATTTTTGGCTGCATTGGGCCTACGTTGCAGCATGCGGGGTCTTCACTGCGGCACGCAGGATCTTTCATTGAGGTGCACAGGCTCTTCGTTGTAGTGCGCAGGCTTCTCTCTAGTTGCGGCGTGTGGGTTTTCTCTTCTCTAGTTGTGGTGAGCAGGCTCCAGGGCACGTGGGCTCTGTAGTTTATGGCACGTGGACTCTAGTTGCGGCGCAAGAGCTCATTAGTTGTGGCGCACAGGCTTAGTTGCCCCGTGGCATGTGGGATCTTTGTTCCCTGACCAGGTATCAACCCGTGTCCCCTGCACTGTAAGGCGGATTCTTTACCACTGGACCACCAGGGAAGTTCCAATGCGCCTCTTGATTTATTTTCCCCCCAAACCCTGGTAAAGGTACCTCAAATTCCAGCGTAGAAAAACACAGCTCTGTTATCCTACCATCATAGCCGGCCCACACAGAATAAAGCAAATAGCCCATTTTTCACCATGACACAGTTCTCATGCAGAACTCTACAAGCCGGTCCCAAAGAAACAAAATTTCTAAGCCAAGTTATTCACAGGATGAAATCAAATTCCCCTGATGAATGAAGGGAGCTGCTTTCAGCAAAAGCACTTCCTTAAACTTTATCCTCAGCAGCCTTCTCTCAGGTAACTCTGGAGTTCTGATCAGGCTATCTGATCAAAGCAACTATAAACAAAGACAAAAGTGAAGGCTGAGAAATCTTTCTCACTAATGCAGCACAATTTCTCTGGGTTACCTATATTAAGAACAATAACAACACACAATTTCTGATAACCCGCAAAAATATTCCACGCCAAAGGAAATGCAACACCAAGGCCAACTGGAAACTGAAATTACTCGAATCCACCTTGGTATCACAGCCTATCTACCATTAATACAGTGAGCTAAGATTCTTACCAAACCAAGATACAAAAACACAGCCACATATACGTATAGCTGATTCACTTTGTTATAAAGCAGAAACTAACACACCACTGTAAAGCAATTATAATCCAATAAAGATGTTTAAAAACAAACAAAAAAACACAGCCACATCTTACCTCTGAATTTCCTGGTATTTGGGCCAATTTTACATTGATTTTTGAAATGGTAAAGAAAACCTATAAAATTATCTCAGCAGTTGCTTCTGAGCACTTCTGATCTATTCAGTTTTTTTTTAAAGTTCAGTAGAAAACAACAAAGTATTTTTGAAAGAACATTCTCCAAAACAATTTATCTGAATATACAAAAGTGGAGGTACCGTCCAGCCAAATGTGTCTTGCAGAGGAAGAAACAGGCATTTCTGTCAATTGGGAAAAATAGGTCGGCTTGTTTTCAAGTCCAACAGTAAGCCTTACAACAGTAAGCCTTACTATTCTGTTCCCCTGGTGGCAGTCTAAGATGACATGGGGATTTCAGCCCATTATCTCTAATTATTTCTCACTACTCATTTGCATTATTCTATGAGTTGCCGGTCCTAAAGCAGACTACTGCTAGTAATAAAAATTATGCCACATGTAGGAACTTTCTTAATAAGAACGTTTGGTTTTATTTAATTCACCTGTACTGAAGATAAGAACAATGGTCACAGAGAAACATAAGAGAACAACTTCTAAATCCAGCAAATTTTAGTAGGGAACAATCTGAATTCACAGATTAAAGAACTTATTTAGGACTCACACTAGTAAACCAATACTTATATTTCTCCTTTCCATTTTCTAGCCTCCACACTTACTTATATACTTGCCTTGCTTCAAATAAAGTTAAAAGCAGAGGTCTGAGAGAAATGGAAAATGAACAGTTACAAGACAGAACATGGGAAGGAGGCTGGAATTAGCACAAAATCACGCCTTAGGCTCAATTCATCATATTTGAAAATCTGCTAAATTGAGGTGTTTATCCCTATCTTCTAGAGGTGATGGATTTATGAATTAATACATTTAACACAAAATGGATTTTCTGAATGAGAAGATGTTACACGTAGGCACTATTAACAAAAAGGTATTATGAAAAATATTTCTTACTCAAATATTTATCACCTCACTATCTGAAAAGCATATCTCAGGTTCCTACTTTGAGGCTAGGAAAGGAGGTACGATAGAAAAAGGATACGAGCAAAGCTTCTGTTCTATTTCTTGACCTGGGTTGGTTACACGGGTAGGGTATTCACTTCATAATTGTTCAGACTGTACACGCTTTATACACTTTTCTCTACAGTTTTTAAAAAAGGATACAATTCAGAGAAATGAAGAAACACAGGTTCACATAGCTAGGAAGTAGAGCTGGGATTTGAGCACACCCCTCTCTCAACCACTGGGATTCTCTCCCTTGTATACTAGGCCTCTCTGCCTGGGGTCCTGTCAAACAGGTGACTCTAATCCTCACGTACCAATGAGAAGAACAGTTGAGGAGCAGTGCCCTGGAGGGCCCCGGATGTTAACTGGCAGATCTTCAGGGCTATGGAGAAGGCTGAACAGGTGGAACACCAGACCTTCCAGCCTTAAAACAGAGCAACTCAATTTGATCTATTTTATATGTTGGGATTCCACATATAAAGAAAAGAATTTTTTCAACTTCTATAGTTTTTTAAAAAGCTCAAAAAACTTCATGGTTCAAAAACCAATTTAATAAGCAGACATTTGGTGGTCTAATTCCCAAGATTTTGCCAAGAGTCAAGAGTCAAAAAGAGTCTCCTGTCTGTCCCTGAAAGGCTCCCTTCTCTTCTCATTCAGGAAACTTATGCAGATTAGTGAGAACCGAGACAGAGAGAAGGGAAACAACTTGGCTAGTAAGGGATGGTGCCCGTCTGAAAGGCCCAGGTCTAACACCTCCCCACCCCCGCCAGGCCTGCCCTCCTGCTCTAACATGCTGTCCTGGCCAGAGAACTGGAACGGCGAGCATGAGGTACGTATGGCGGGAGAGGTCGGGGGCAAACCTGTTTTGTGGTGGGCCCTGTCACAATAAGGAGAGTCTAGACTTCATCCTCTGAGGAACCCCCAGGCTTGGTCAGTCTGGGCTGAAAGAGGGAATTCTGAAAGCAATCTTTGTACTCTCCCCCTCCCTCCACCTCTCTCTCTGATATTATACCCTCACCCTACTGGGTAAACGCCTTCCGTGTAAAGGCCACTTCAAACCTGGTCATAATAAGCACCACGAAAAACAACTGCTTACGACGGAAACGCTGACACAGTGGTGGTGTAAGATGCCCCTTTGAAAAGCCTTGTCAGGGCTCAGTCTTTGTAATTTAGTGGTGGCTCACAGGAAGTGCCTGAGAGCCAGATTCTTTCTGACTGTGCTCAAGGCCATAATTTCCTTCCCATACTTAAACCGATGACCCTGTGTCTCACTGTCAAGGGAGTTGGCCAAGGGGAAAGGGCAGATAAATAAGAAGCAAAATCTGAAGAAAACTGGCCAAAAAAAATTCCTAAGATTCTTCTTGGGATTAACGACTAAAAAGGCTTCTAGATGAACCAATCCGTTGTCTCTCCAAATGAAAGCTCCTTGAATGCAGAGCTGTGAGAGCTGTCAGCCAACTCCTTCAGGTAACAGATGAGGAAGCTGAAGAGGAAAAGGGAAGTCACAGAAGCTGCCTTCAGACCTGTGCTAGGGCCTCTCCCGCGTCTCCCCACCCCACCCCACCCCAGGGCTGTTTCTACACACCACTCTCTGCCATGGGTTAATGAAACCCTTTTCATAAGGTTAATGAAATCCGAGAATCAAAATGATCAGGAAGGGGACAAAAACAACCTCTGTCCCTCATCATATGTATACTTTCATGAGCTTCTGCTCTATGTTCCATATAGCACCTATCTACTACCCATTACTTCAGGATAAATTTCAAACTATAAAAGTAACATGTCCTGTTGAGGAGTCCAAAAATAACTAAGAAAACACTTGTAGTCATATAAGGAATTTAATAAATAGCATTTTCTATAAAATGCTAGCTTCATGATTTTCCCTTAGATAACAGACCAGAATAGTAACTAGTTCCTCCTTATCAACCACCATTCCTTGAAAGTCCTTGGCCGGTAATTTTCATGAAAACTAATGAGTCATCTCTTACCACTACTTCAGCCCTCATACTTAAGAAGGAAAACAGGTTCAACCTACTCTTCCATGACAGCTGTCCTACCTACAAGAGGAAATCACCTTGACCTCATGTATTTGGCTGCTATTCAGAAAACAATGTCTCTGAATTCAAATTATCAAAAATATACTTACATTGGGTGACAACATACCTTTCTCAGTTACCTGTGCACATAACGCTCACACTGTTTCATCCCAACATAAACCCCCTGTTTCCCTCATTGACCTCACCTCCCACTCCCCAGGTTACACATGGCCCCGGGAACATATCACAGGTACTTTCTTTGGAAAAGTCTTAAAATCAGTGTACAAGAAATAGCTACTGATTTCTAACTCACACGAGAAAGAACGGAATAGAAAAATATACCACCATTTTAAAACCTTGTCAGCAGACTGACTTTAACTACCTACAGCATCAGCTATGCTTAAATGAAAACTTTTATAACATGGCTAATGTGACTACTATAGTCTGCAGAAGGAAGAGAGGATTTGGTAACGAACTGAGGTGACTCAACCAAGCTCCTTCACTTTCTGCACGTACCTTCCCAACTCCTCAGACCACTCACTTGCTCCTGCAATCCAACTGCTATTTCAACTTTCTGCTCAGAAAACCCACTGTGTTTAAGAGAGCCTGTCAGGGGCTTAATTTTGTTGTCCATAACAGGATGAGCCCTCTGGCTATCGACTCCCCTAAACAGCACAGGTGTCAGCCTGTAAACTTATATAACATGTCTATACCAAAATACTCTGTCAAACACACCAGGCCTTCAGGTCTTCCTCATTAAGGACATCCCGAGTTACACTTGGATGAAGAGGTAATATACACTTTCCCAAGCCTTTTTGCCCAGTGAAGAACGTTACACAATACATATACAGTATGGTGGGATTTCTCTCACTGTTTTTATTTTTAGAGGTGGGGGGGGCAGGGGTGGTTGTAATAACTTGTCAGTCCTTGAATGTATATATTCCTCCACTGTCTTATTTAAAACATTAGAGCAGACCATTTCAAAGATGACAATTAAAATCTATGTAATCATGGCCTGTCAAGTCTTATAATTACATGAGTTAAAAAAACTTAAGCTACTGAACTCCATTTTCCATATTGACTACCTAACAAAAGCTCAACTCAACCAGTTGAATCATGAGAACTAAAAGCCTAGTCAGGAGCAATCAAAAGGCAATTGAGCTTGAAAGCTGTATGTCCACATTCCACACAGTTAAGGCTGCAGTAAGCCAATGGCCTGGACAGGGCTAGAACGTGTTCGATACAGCCTTTTCACACCCCTTCTTGATTCCTCCTCCAAAACCCATATTCCTACAGGCGCAAACCACACTCTACAATCTAATACAGTAAAACCAGTGTTGTCTGGAGTCACAAAGTTTTATATGTGCTTGCTTCTAATTAAAGACCATTCGATTTTAAGAACTTAATAAAAAGGCCAAACCTGTATCATTCCACAAGAATGCCAAGAATGCTAAGTACCTAAATAATATTCTTCCAAAGTGACCTTTATTAAAGGCTGCCTCTACTACTTTGCCAACTAACACGTCAGGAGGCAGAAACATTCCTACCTATCACAGGCTACTCAACTCCGTTTTAAAAAGCAAAGTCAGGGCTTCCCTGTTGGCACAGTGATTAAGAATCTGCCTACTAATGCAGGGGATACCGGTTTGAGCCCTGGTCCGGGAAGATCCCACATGCCACGGAGCAACTAAGCCCGTGCGCCACAACTACTGGGCCTGTGCTCTAGAACCCGCGGGCCACCACTACTTAAGCCCATGCGCCTAGAGCCTGTGCTCCGCAACAAGAGAAGCCACCACAATGAGAAGCCTGTGCACCGCAACGAAGAGTAGCCCCCGCTTGCCGCAACTAGAGAAAGCCCACTCACAGCAACAAAGACCCAACGCAGTCAAAAATAAAATAAATTCATACATATATTAAAAAAAAACAGCAAAGGCAAGTGAAAAGGCCTTCCTCAAGTAACCACAGCAACTCAAATTCCTACAGCGAAAAGTACTAGTACAAAGTCTTTAAAGTGGCAAAATCAAAGTTTAAAAAACCACTTACAGTGCCTGCAAATGATTCAGAAGAATTCTGAGAAAGGTAATATCAACATTTTAGTGGTAGAACACTTGGAGTGTAGCCAAGAGGCCTGGACTTTCTCCCTAACTAGGTCATTAAATCTCACAGAGGGGAGAGGAGGGGAGGGGAGGGGAGGGGAGGGGAGGGGAGGGGAGGGGAGGGGAGGCACACACAGACACAAACTAGTTAAATGGCATCTAACAGCCAAGCTGTCTTGACAGCTTTCTTCCGTCAGCAGGATCCCTGGACAATGATGTTCTTCAAGGAGACAGGTAGGTCTCTCGGGGCTAATGATAACCTAAGTGCATGCAATTATAATCAGACTGATAACAATCAACCCCTACCCTTGGAACAGACACTCAAACTCAACAGCTGAGAAAGAAAACATATCTGCTTCCAGGGAAGCTAGATCCCTACAGCGTCAAGTGTTCTTCCCACCCTACTCTTGCTCTCTGCAATCCATACTCTGTAGAGTAGCAAATCATCTTTTTAAAGTACAGATCTGTTCTTGCTGATCTCCTGCTTACAACCTCTCAGAGCTTCCCTCTGCCCTTCTAATAAAACCCCCAATTCTTATACATCCCTATGTGATCTCATCTCCACCACTCTACTTCTTTCTCAGGGACTCTAACCACTGTGGCCTTTATTCAGTTCCCTGGGTGCCCCATTCACTTATTCTCATTCAACCATTCAACAAAAAAATACTAAGCCTTTGTAAATTACCTACTATTGTGCCAGGCACTACACTAGGCACTGGGGATATGGCAATGAACAAAAGAGACAAAGATCCTTGCCCTCCTGGAGTTCATATTCTAACAAAGGGTAACAGACAATTACAAAACAGAAAAGTGAGGGAGTTAATAATGTGGGAGGCTGGTTCCAGGTAAACAGCAACTACAAAGACTCTTAAGGCCCGGTAGGGCTTCCCTGGTGGCGCAGTGGTCGAGAGTCCGCCTGCCAATACAGAGGACACGGGTTCGATCCCACATGCCGCGGAGCGGCTGGGCCCGTGAGCCGTGGCCGCTGAGCCTGCGCGTCCGGAGCCTGTGCCCCACAACGGGAGAGGCCACAACAGTGAGAGGCCCGCGTACCGCATAAAAAAAAAAAAAAAAAAAAAAAAAAAGACTCTTAAGGCCCGGTAATATTTTTCCTTTAAAGTGTTTCTTGTTAAATTGTTGACTCCAAGAAGATGGGGACCTAGTGTCATATCTATTCCCCTCTCCATTCAACCTCAGTACCGCACATAATACCTGGCTCAATTACTTGCTGAATGGGATACGTGAATTTGTGTCTAAAGAAAAAGCCAGGGGCTTCCCTGGTGGCGCAGTGGTTGAGAGTCCGCCTGCCGATGCTGGGGACGCAGGTCCGTGCCCCGGTCCGGGAGGATCCCACATGCCGCGGAGCGGCTGGGCCCGTGAGCCATGGCCGCGGAGCCTGTGCTCCGCAACGGGAGAGGCCACAGCAGTGAGAGGCCCGCGTCCGCAAAAAAAAAAAAAAAAAAAAAAAAAAAAAAAAAAAAAAAAGGTTAAGATGGTTAAAAAAAAGAAAAAGCCAAAAAGGTGTCCCGAAGTAATAAAAGTGTCACCTCAAGTTATCAAGGCCCCTGCAGAGGTTACACAGGTTTCAGATTTACTAATAAAGTTTATGACCAGAGTTAATTTAGTGCCACTTTGAGACAGATCCACACAATATTATGATGAGTCTTACTCACTAAGGTACCATCCCAGAGAGAGGTAAAAGCATAAAAAGTAGAGAACAGAGACCTTCAAAGATCCTAAAGTAATTAACACGTTCAATTTATGTGGAAAAACTAACAGAAAATGAGAATTCATTATTTCTTCCAATGGCCTGCCCCAACCCACTGATATATATACCAGTTAAAAGCTTATCTCGGATTGCATTTTCCTCTCCACCTCCACTACCGTGGCCTTAGTTGTGTCCTTGTTATTCCAAAACTTGGACCATCATGTGGGTTTCCTCACTGGTCTCTCCCAGGCCAAAGCATTGCTCTGTGTTAATTTTAGAACAGTTTTGTCGCAACACCTCCACCCCAATTTGACTCCAACCTACCTTTCCAACCTTATTTCCAACTATCCTTCAATAAGAATTCCAAGCTCCAGATAAACTGTTCCCTGAACCTGCCTTGTACATTCCTGCTTTCACACCTCTACCCAGGCTATACCCCTTAGCTGGAATGCCATTACACTTTTCCACCTATCTGAATGTTATCAGTTTAAAATAATGCCTTCTCCGCTCAGGTCCACTATGACAAATTCATCATTCCCAAGTAATGCTAGCATTCATTTGGCCATACCTACACTTTCTATACTCTTCTCTGTATCACCGGAACTGAAAGCCTGCAAACTACATTTCCCAGACTCCTTTGCTAGCTGGCTTCCAGTTAAGAATCTGCCAAAGGCTAGAGACTGGATGGCAGGAAGAGGGATACAACACTTTTCCTGCTTCTGGTTACGTCTGCAGCAGCAACGAGCAACTGTGGAGGACTGCAGGCAACTGCACACACACCACAGGTTCTAGCAGCATCAGCGGAGCACTGGTTTCTGGGTTCCTGCTGAACTGAGGCAATATGGCTCCAAGCTCATCTGTGAGTGCAGACTCCTGGGCTCCAGCCCAAAGGCAGCTTTCTGATCTTTGGCTAAGAACCCCCTTCTCCCTTGTGCTCCCCACCACACACCTCCTTTCCTCCTTTTGCTCCTCCAGCCCTTCCACAACCTCTGTAACAAATTCCTTTCTGCTTGAAGTATCTAGAGTGGTTCCCACTTTCCTGATTGGACAATAACTGATCCAACAGCAGATAATGAAGAAATAAAAATAGTAATATCAACTAAATGGAAAAACATAAAATGTCGAAAGAATGAAGACCACCGATTTTTTTTTCCACCAATTTTTTTTAATTTCATAAAATGAAATCCTAGAAAATGTCTCCCTAGGTACATTACAATGTCATTTTTGAGTTCTGAAGATTAAAATGCTAGTTTAGCTGTATATTTATTTAGGTGTACATTTTTTTTTAAAGGAAGTCAGTATTGCTTCTCTCTTTGACTCACTGAGTTTCTAGGGAATAGAGAGAATCCTTCTATGTGTTTCCTTCTATGTTTCCCCAGAACCTCACACACAGGAGGTACTTCTTAGATGTCTGGTGTCTGACTGATGTCTGTTATACAGCTGTGGGATTCACAGAGATTGGGGGTGAAGGCCAAGCAAATAGCCTAGTTCTAAAAAGCAACTTGAATACAAATCTCACCCAAAGCACTCAACAAAGGATTCCAAAGCTCTTTCAAGTCCTGAAATGCAGCCACTAGGGAAGGAAGGCGGAGGAGTTCAATTGGCACATGAGGCAGGGACTTTTGCCTCCTCTTTGCCGAAGCCACCCTCAAACCTCTACTTCTGATGAGGGTCTCTATTTTTTTGTTAAACATCTAGCCTGAAAACCCCATTACAAAAAACTGCCCAGAACACAGTTCACCTTTCTTAGAAGGATGAAGAACTGAATCAATCCAGAGCAGATGCAAGCCTCCAGCTCCTGAAAGTCCGTGTTTCCAACCTGCTCAGAGGCCACTTGGACAGCTCTGGGTCTTATCTTAAATTCAATTTCAGGTATTATTTTAAGCCTAGATAAAGGTAAGAGGTGCTAGAGAGTGTACATTTTTTAAAAGGCCAAAGAAAAACCCGGTAACTCTGGAGGTTAACAATTATTAAAACCACACCTATGGCCCTTCATCACATCATCTGCTGACCCAGTTTTCCATTAACAAAAAAATGTTTCATGAAATGGAAACCTTAGAGAAGATATAACCTCCAACCAGAGCACAAAGAAGCTTGATTGTCACTGATTTCCAGGCTGACTGATGAAACTGGGCCATCAGCTGTTGTCATTTTCATACTTCATCTGCCAACAAACCTAACAGATAAATGCTTTAACATTTTTAGCCAGTCCATTATTACTTCTAACAACCTTACCACAGGAAACCATGCTGTACAACCCAATATAAACATTTTCCAAGTGTTAGGCACAATAAATTCCTTTCAGAGACTGGAAAATGAAAAGGTCTGATAAAATGGGATTTACTGAATGCTTCATAGATAATCAACTCTCAACAAACTGGAATATACAAAAATATACCTAGCAATTACCACAGGAAATCACATCTTTCTCTGATAATTAAGCCAGCACTTCACAATGAGGGGCTTCGGGTTCATCACTTAGTTAACATTTACTGAAGGCCTTCTTGGGGCCAGATGAGAAATAAAAGGACAGAGCAGGAGTCCCACGCCAACATGAAGTCTTCCCATTGCACAGTATGTGGGGTAAATGAGGGAACAGAAAATGCACTAGAATTGGCTTTAAATACACACACACGCCTACACTAGTTGTTTTCCCATTTAGTCATCTCTCTTTTATACAAGTAATAATAGCAAATATTCATGAGCCAGGCACAGTACCAAATAAACAATATACATATATGATTTCATATCATTTTTCACAATAACCCAAGTCAGGTACTATTATAATCCCCATTTTACAGATGAGAAAACAGCCTCGGAGAGGTCAAGCAACTCATTCTAGATCACCCAGCTTCGTGTGGCCCTAGCTGCCTGCTTCTGAAACCTATGCACATGGCTTAACCCCAACACTGCAGTGTTGCAAAGGCTGAATGCACAAAACAGCTGTGCAGCTTGAGCTTTCTGGAGAAAACAGAGGCTACTATCGCTATAATCCATCTGCTATTTCAGCAGAGCTCTCCACTATAAGAGGAACAGGCTGTTATCTACCTCGAGGCAAAACTTTAATAATATGCTCCCCATAAAAATGTGTGTGCGCCTTATGTTGCTCAAAGTACTATTACATACCTTGTCTTACGGCTTCTTAAACCCACTTGGGAAAGGGAAAGTAGGTCAGGATTCAATATGCTGTCTCCTCAATGGGCACACTGATGTCACCCAAGACTCAGAAGAAACAGAAAGTCTCTCGTGTTTTAACCACAAAGACCATTTCCAAAATAAGACTTGATGGAAAATGGTTGTCTTTAAACTTCAGTAATCTGCAATTAAGAATTAATATGACTTCAGTCATCTGAGCATTAAATTGTGAGAAAACACAAGTACTTGCACCTTTCTTCAGTTCTCAAACAATGTAAGGGAGAAGATGCTATAAATTTCTGCCCTTGAATTCAACCTCATTTTTTTTTTCTCAACCCATTGCAAAAATTGATCTCTACTCACACAGCAAGTACACCTGAAAAGTCACCAAAAAAAAAGTAATTATGTGACTCCACTATTATAGAAATACTCTTTAAAGGCTCTGGAAGAAGCATCTTCCTTACTGATCAGACTGCTGTGTTCATATGAATCCTGAGGGGGTTAGCCCCCAATAAGGACAATCATAAAATTAAATTCTATGGAAAGAAAGTCAGTCTCAAATTTAAAGGAATTAAAATATCTACACTAAAAAATCAGTGGGTAGGTAAAAATTCATCTTTTATCTCAATCCCAAGAACTCACAAACAGCAGAGTTAAGACGCAACACAGGAGACAGCAGGAAAGGATGGAAGTCTTTCCTTTCACCAAAAGTGAAAAACACCAGAATAGTGTAAACAAAGTCAATTCCATTTAAAGTTTCAAGGAAAAAAAGAAAAGAAACATCTCAAAGAATGAATCAGAAGTGACATTTTATTCATAAATCAGAGCTATCTTAGAAATTTCACAGCATTGCTTAACACTCAAAAACTCTAACCTCAAGGTAAGAATCTCACCTTATCAGGTCATTTTTGACAAAATTCACCAGATATAAAAGGAATCTTGACTTTATCCATGAGCTTCCGAATTGTGTAGAAAATGACTTCCCTTGAAACCCACAGGCAATGGATTGCATCCTAATTGCATCATTTGCTTTCTGTTTTGAGGGTTCTGGGACAATTTTAAAGACAAGGGAGTTGTGCTTTAAAATTTTCATCCTAGGGGCTTCCCTGGTGGTGCAGTGGTTGAGAGTCCGCCTGCCGATGCAGAGGACGCGGGTTCGTGCCCCGGTCTGGGAAGATCCCACATGCCACGGAGCAGCTGGGCCCGTGAGCCACGGCCACTGAGCCTGCGCGTCCGGAGCCTGTGCTCCGCAACGGGAGAGGCCACAACAGTGAGAGGCCCACGTACTGCCAAAAAAAAAAAAAATTTTCATCCTAATCACAAAATGCAAGCACTTGAAGAAAAACTATCTCCTGAATTTATGGTCAAACACCCCATATCGGTAGAGAAGTTTGATTTTCCCCAACATGCAGCCTTCACCAGCATGAAATTGCATTTAAGAATATAAGAGACAGGGCTTCCCTGGTGGCGCAGTGGTTAAGAATCCAACTGCCAATTCAGGGGACACCGGTTTGAGCCCTGGTCCAGGAAGATCCCACATGCCGTGGAGCAACTAAGCCCGCGCGCCACAACTACTGAAGCCCGCATGCCTAGAGCCTGCACTCTGCAACAAGAGAAGCCACCACAATTAGAAGCCCGCGCACAGCAACAAAGACCCAACACAGCCAAAAATAAATAAATAAAATAAAGGATTTAAGAGACAGCCTGAAATCTTCAGGGGGAAAAAAAACAGAACTCAATTAAAAGGCTGAAACAAACCCTACGTAAAAAAAATTCAGAAACATTCATAAGTAAATGTACTCTCCTCAAATACATTTTTAGTTGGGGAAGATGGTATTACAAATCTATATCCCAATCCTGTTAAGGGATTCACTTATAATGGAAAGAATTAAGTGCCTGACTCTACCTAAACCCTGGGATCATTAGTTCATACTCCTACTGGTGCAAAAAGCTTCTATCCAATCTTCCTATGTTAATGTGCTTACAATATGGCATGAAAACCTCACTGGGGATTGGCTAATGTAAAAATGCTGGCAGTGACCTTCATACACATTTTAAACATTTTTAATCTGTTTAAGTTATAGGTCAAAGACGGGGGGGTGGAGGGTACTCAAAATATTGATAAATAAGAGAAGAGCACTTTATAATCTTCAAAGCACTTTCCCATTTAATCCTCACAACAATCCCAAGCAGAGATTGGTGCCCCATCCTCCAGATCACAGAATTTTAAGGCTGATGAAGGGACTAACCCACCCAATACTGGGTGGGACAATACTACTGGAACAGAAGCAGGGGGCCTTGTCTGGTTGTTCCCTATCATATTCTCATAGCACCTGGTACACAGCAGATGCTCATTAACACCATCGCTATTACATATTCAAAAAAAGTCCAACCCACTTTCCAGAGAAGATAACCCCAGTCCAGAAGTGATATTACCTGGCCAAGGCCATAAGGTTGGCTACCTATTCCCCACACTCCTGCTTCCTAATTCAGGGTGGGTTCTTCTCCCTACGCAGGCTGTCACTGAGGCTATAAAAAGGGTTTCCCAAACTCCCTCCCAGAACTCAGAACTCACACTGGCATCTGATCATTTTTTCTGTTTTCAGTAATTTTTTTAAACATCTTTATTGGAGTATAATTGCTTTACAATGGTGTGTTAGTTTCTGCTTTATAACAAAGTGAATCAGCTATACATATACATATGTTCCCATATCTCTTTCCTCTTGCGTCTCCCTCCCTCCCCCCCCCCATCCCACCCCTCTAGGTGGTCACAGAGCACCGAGCTGATCTCGCTGTGCTATGCGGCTGCTTCCCACTAGCTATCTATTTTACGTTTGGTAGTGTATATATATCCATGCCACTTCCACTTTGTCACAGCTTACCCTTCCCCCTCCCCGTATCCTCAAGTCCATTCTCTTGTAGGTCTGTGTCTTTATTCCCATCTTACCCCTAGGTTCATGACCTTTTTTTTTTTTTTTCTTAGAGTCCATATATATGTGTTAGCATACGGCATCTGGTTTTCTCTTTCTGACTTACTTCACTCTGTATGACAGACTCTAGGTCCATCCACCTCACTACAAATAACTCAATTTGGTTTCTTTTTATGGCTGAGTAATATTCCATTGTATATATGTGCCACATCTTCTTATCCATTCATCCGATGATGGACACTTAGGTTGCTTCTGTTTTCAGTAATTTTAACCTGTATCTTTTTCCTCCCTTTAGCAGATATTCGGTTCCACCTTATGCATCATTCTTCACTTTAGTGCCTAACTCTATACAAGGGACTATGCCTCTGGAGGACAAAAGATGAATGAGAGTGAGTGCTTTCAAGGGATGTATAAGCTGATGACAATTAAGAAAGGCAGCATCAGGAAGGAGCTCTGAAGCACAGAGAACTGGACCTGCAAATTATGGGAGAAAGCAGAGGCTAGGCAGAGGGACCAACATGAGGTGATAAAACCTTAAAACATGTCTGGAAGAAAACAAGTGATTCAGCCTCATTGGAAGTTACAGTAGAGGGAAGAGGAGGCTGAGTGATGACCTAGAATCAGTCTGTGGAATATGTGGGCAAGAAGCTGGCATTTAATTCTTCAGGTGGATTCTTACTCCCTCTGATACCTCTCTTCCTTTCCTACGTGTCCCCCTTCCTCCCAGCTTAAAGAATAAATAAATAGATAAGGGTGGCACACAAAAGCTTTTGAGTATTCACTCTATATCCTCATTACGTTCTTTTTATTTGGATCAGTTCTCTCAGTAATATCTTACTATAATGGATAATTTCAGATCAAGGGTACCAATTGTGACTCTCTACTGACCTAATAGGTCAATTAACCAATTCTTAATCACTTGGCAGTTAAGGATCCCTTTGACAATCTGATGAAAATATGGACCCTCTCTCTCAGAAAAATGCACTTACACAAAAAAATTCAGGAACCCAGATTAGGAACCTTTCTCTAGTAAAAAGTATGGAACAAACAGGACTAACCAAAAAAAAAAAAAAGACATAACCGCAGTTTCTAATACTAACCAGGAGTACCCAATTCCTCCCATTCACATATGTAGAATCTCTCTTCTGAGTGATGTAGTAATTATCATTAGTGAATAAATAAAATGAGAGAATTTCTCCAAGTTTTATAATCTCCATCAGCTAGTAACAAAACAGCTTCTACTTATTGGGCTTGACTACGTCATGACAGGCCCTCTGCGAAGCAGCTGATATGCAGTCTATAATGCTAAAGTCCTATATAATAGTTATATCTCAGAAGAAACCGAAGCTCAGAGGGATCAACTGACCTGACTCAAGGCTACTCAGCTGGCAAATGGCAGAGCTGGGTTTAGAACTCTGGCATTTTGACTTCCAAAGGCCATCTATACTGCCTCCCAGCAAAAAGGACCTTGTCACCATATTGATTATGGGGAGCGATCAAAAGATACTGCCATCTCCTAGTAAGTAAACAGTCCAGTCAAAGGTTCCAGTCCAGTATTACACACCCTATGTACAGGTGGCCAATAAATACATGCTGAGTGACTATGGGCAAAGAGAACCTTGTCCACAGAAGGGGGGAAATGGTGTCAACAGTCTTTAAAAGAGTTCCACGTGAATGCGTGTGTCACAGCTTGGACCTCAGTCACTGTTGTATTTCCAACTGGGCCTCTCCAGCTTGTCAATGACCCTAAGCACCATGAGGTGCTATGTTACACCCCTGCATGCAAAGGTTTGCAAAATATCAATGACGTAATGAGATAAATCAACAGTGAAATTTATTTTTATTTATTTATTTATGGCTGCATTGGATCTTCGTTGCTGCGTGTGGGTTTTCTCTAGTTGCGGCGAGCAGGGGCTACTCATCATTGTCGTGTGTGGGCTTCTCATTGCGGTGGCCTCTCCTGTTGTAGAGCACAGTCTCTAAGTGCGCAGGCTTCAGTAGTTATGGGTGGCGGGCTCTAGAGCGCAGGCTCAGTAGTTGTGGTGCACGGGCTTAGTTGCTCCGTGGCATGTGGGATCTTCCAAGACCAGGGCTCGAACCCGCGTCCCCTGCATTGGCAGGCGGATTCTTAACCACTGTGCCACCAGGGAAACCCCAACGGTGAAATTTCAATAAAATAAAGTCTGGATAATTTTCCCTTTATGATCCTATTCTACCCTGTACACATCTTCCAAGACTACAGCCATGACACTACATGACAGTTGTTCCCTTGAGACTATTAGCTACCATTTCTGAGCACTTACGTTGTATATCACTGAAAGCCTATTTAAGGCCAGAACCTAGTCATTTTCATCTTTATATGACCACTGCTCAGCTACTTAGACCTAGCAAAGTAGTAATCATATTTCAAATACAAAGACATTTTTACTAAACAATGAGAGAATACATGAAGGCTTAAGAGCCATAAACCAAGCTTCCAAAAAGAAAACTTACACGCTCCTCCCTCCCTTAGATGTTCAACAGTAGACGCCTCCAAATAAATATCAGGGAAAAACAAAACGCAGGGCCCAATCTAAAACGGTGAAATAAAAGGGAGACAAAATGAGGCCATGGGTGTCAGTGTTACTCTAAACCAGTGGTTCTAATCTTTTCTGGGTCATGGATTCCTTTGAGAATTAAAAGAAAGCTACAGATCCTCTCTTCACAGAAAATAAACAGAACCAAAATTCAGCACATACTCTTGACAGCATCATGGACATTCCCCCATCTCAATCCCTTAAGGGTCCACAGACCCTTGAGTTCGTAACTTTTCCTTAGAATCCGCATCTCTAAGCCCCGTCTAACTAGATGCAACCCAAATTCATCAACCTTTTTGTTCGTTAGAGGTCATACCGACATAAGGGAAATTGAAGACAGAGGTAATAGATTTAGCACTGGCAATGTCTCACTGCCCAGCGCAACAAAGGGCGCTACTCTCACTACCTGATTCATGTTATTATGCCACAGTAAAAAACTGTGGGGTAAGCATGTTCATTCTCCCCCAAATAGAATGTAAGAAATTCAAAAGCAGGCGTCATATCTGACAATATTATCTAGACAATGGCTTACTTAAAGAACAGACTTAAAACAACCTACACGTTATCTCTTAGTGTAAAATGAGATATAAATTAATGTAGTACAGGAAAAGATAGTCTGGTACATAACTAGCAGATTTTAAAACAAAATATTTTCCTGAATTGGACCCCTGGGAGCTTGAAATACAAGACTGAGTTTGTTAAAAATGCGCTCTCTCATCTCTAAAGTCCTGATTTCTCTCTCTATGGCAGGGATTTGGCCATCTATGGCATGTGTGCCACTATACAGCAAACTACAGCCACCATTCCCCTAAAGGAATGAGGGAAACTGCCAGTGGGGGCTGAGAGGGTGAGGGGGTGTGAGCAGGAGTCTTGCTTCTTGTTGTAAAGATATTTATTCAAGAAACATTTCCTGAACATTAATGATGCCTAGATTCCTGGGTTACATGCTTAGAGATAAAGTGGTGAAAAGCACAGCCCCTGTCTTCAAGGTGTTAAGACGTAGCTGGATAAAGAGAGAAGCACGCAGACAGTCAGAGCACAGAGTAATAAGTAAACTCGGGCAAGGGGCTGACCACTGCAGGCCAGGGGAGGCTTCCTGAGGGAAATAAAACCTAAGGCAGACCTAAGGAATTAAAAGGAATTAGTTAAGTTTTGTGTTTTTGTTTTTTTGGTTTGTTTGTTTGTGGGGGTTGTTTTCGGTTTTGTTTTGGTTTTGGTTTTGGTTTGGTTTGGCTGGGGGTAAGGGGTGGCAGGAAAATATACCATAAAAAAGAAAACAGTATATGAAAAGAGTCAGAAGCAAGGACCTCTGGAAGAGCTACAGTCATCCAACGTGACTGGAACACTGACTTTAACGAGGGAAGTGGACACAGAGAGCGGCAGAGCTCCCAGAGGGCCCTTATATAATCTAAATCTATGTAAACCCCACCTCACTTAGTGAACTCACAGCCCTTAAATGCTCTTGCTCTTCCTGACTTTTTCTTTAAACTTACTTTAGAATAATTTTAGACTTACACGTGTCAAAACAAAGAAATTATCTCCGGTACAAAAAACTAAACTGCAGACTTTATTTGGATTTCAGTTTTTCCATTAATTCTCTTTTCTGTTCCAGGATCCAATGCCACGTTCCACTTAATTCAAAGACTTTAAAAAATTCCTTCCTTTACTCCTGAGCACCACAGTTTTATCATTTTTCATCACTCTATCCATGCCTCGCTAGGCCCCAACATCACCAGCCCGCTTACAATGTAAATACTACATCATTTCAGAACAGAAGGGAAGTTCCCAAAAACAAATGATTTGGAGTAGGGAAAACCATTAGGGATTCAAGGAAATTTAATAAAAACTAAATCAGGGCTTCCCTGGTGGCGCAGTGGTTGAGAGTCCGCCTGCCGATTCAGGGGACACGGGTTCGTGCCCCGGTCCGGGAGGATCCCACATGCCGCGGAGCGGCTGGGCCCGTGAGCCATGGCCGCTGAGCCTGCGCGTCCGGAGCCTGTGCTCCGCAACGGGAGAGGTCACAACAGTGAGAGGCCCGCGTACCGCAAAAAAAAAAAAAAAACTAAATCAGTTACCTTTTTACATGGGAAAAGTGTATGCACGTGAGCACACACATACACACACGCCCCCTACCTCCCCCTTTACAAAAAGCACACACATACACACACGCCCCCTACCTCCCCCTTTACAAAAAGAACTTGGTGCTGCTTCCACTATGGAAAAGAAATGACAGCAGATCCGTTTCTGCTTCTTTAGTCTTGCTAGCAAGTAATAAATCCTTAAATCTCTCTCTCTTCAGATACCCCAATCATCCCAAGAAGGAATCAAGCCAAAAACACCGGAACACCCGACTTATCCTCAAAACAAAATGCCAGCAAAAGCATCTGGGATGTGGAAGTGGAGAGAGTGATGATTCGTCCTCTTAAGATTTTCACCAAGGACTCTAATCATTAGGACAGAATTCCATCGTGTCACAACAAGCTTCATAAAGCTACCTGACCAATATTAGTCATACTTCTATTAAACGTATGACCCTTTCTATTATATTTATTTTAAGCCTCCATCTCCGAAAATTCCCAAACCTACAACAACCCTGGTGAATTTCAATTTGTAGAATCGAGGATGAATCCTTTGCAGAAATCACTGAAATGCCAATGAAAACTGGCAATTTTTTCTACAACTAAAACACAATTCTTAAAAAAGGCTATTCCTAGGAAGTAGAATTTAAGGAATATTTTAACTTTCTTTACATATTTCAGCTATTTATCTGAGGGCTATTTATCAAACATTCATCAAATACATAAGAAGCATGGTCCTATGTCAGAGTTAGGAGAGGGAGGAAAAGAATCATCTCTCCCTTGTGGAGGATACAGTCTACATCTGCACTCCCTAATGCTTTGCCCATTTAAAGTTTAATCAAAATTAAATAAAATTTAAAATTCTGTTTCTCAGTCCCACCAGATACATTTCGAGTAGAAACACGCGGCTGGTGGCTATTGTAAAGGACAGAGGTGATTAGACAAGGCTGATCTAAAAGAATCCCTGATGCTGATTCAGAGCTTGGAAATAGAGAAAGGATCTGGGCAAGGTTTCCGGGAAGACATGCCTCTGACATGGTTATTAAAGTGAGCATTCCAGGCTGGCTGATGACACACAACACATGCCACTGGCTTTCCCCTTGAACATCATGCAATACCAAAATTCCCAGGGCTATTCCCCAAATATCAAAAGCAAATTTTTCAAGGAAGCGTAACAGAAAGAATTGGGTAACAGGCTTTGACTGTATTTTGCTAAAGTAAGATTAGATGAAAAAACTAGATTATAAAGTCCAATTAGGACCTCACTAAAAAGGAGGGGCAGAAAATGGAACTGGAATTAACTGTTAGATCATTCTGGAAATCTTTAACAGGTAAGCTAAACTAGAGATCAAGGGGACAAACGAAAGAATGTACCATGTTCATCCAAATACCCTTCAGTGGGAGAAACATTTCCCAATAATCAAGGTCAATAATTAAGGTGAAACTGCAGAGACACAGAGAGAAAAGAGAGCACACACACAAAACCAGCCTGGTAAAACTGTGTAACAATTTGGTACTTTCTAAGGGGCAGGTGTTTTTTTCTTACTCTCTTTTCTCTGAATCCACCTACATTACCTAAACACATGCTGCCCTCAGTTCCCTCATCTGTAAAATGGGCACAGGAATAGTACCAGTACCTATTTCCGAGGTCTGTTAACGTGGATTCCTTGAGTTAATACATGTAAAGTGCATAAAACAGTGCCTAGCACTTAGAAAGGACTAAAGAAGTATTGGCTATTATTACTGCAGGAGTCTCTGAGGACCTAGTTTCACTGGGTGGAGAGTAAAAGGATTTCCCTAGGGGTGAGCTCACAGGGGAGAGGGATATTGTATTGACTGTCATATTGGGAGGGGGGTTTTGAAAAGTCCCATCTGTCCCAAGCTGAGCGAGCTACACAGACATCTTCCAACCATGTCCTATGGGCTATTATAACACCCAAAGCCATGGGGGACAGCTGCCAGAACTTCGGCAAGCTTTAGGATTTAGCTGTGGACCCCTGATATCAGGACTTAGGATATCAAAGTCCAGTTTGTTTCAAAAATCCATCTTGGCTTACCAGCTGGACTATTCTATCCTTCATTCAGGCATTAATTAGGCACCAGTGACAAGTTAGGCACTTTATGAGGAAAAGTGAAAAACAACAAATTCCTAGCTTTCTTTTTTTTTTTTTTAAAAACAAATTCCTAGCTTTAAGAAGCAGAAGACAGGAATTCCCTGGTGGTCTAGGGGTTAGTACTCGGCGCTTTCACTGCAGTGGCCCAGGTTCAATCCCTTGACAAGGAACTAAGATCCCACAAGCCATGGCAGCCAAAAAAAAAAAAAAAAAAAGAAAAAAGAAAAGAAGTAGTAGTAGAAGACAACTATTCTACTAGGAATTTCTCCTCCAGGTATAATCTCACACGTGTAAAATGACATATATTCACGTTTCCCCTATGGCACTGACTGCAAAAGCAAAGAACTGGAAACAAATCCAATATCCATCAATAGGAGACTGGCTAATTACAGTGTATCTGTGTAGTGGAATACCAAGAGGCTGTAAAAAAAGAACAAGGAAGTTTCCTTTGTGCTAACACTGAATATCTCCCAAAATATTAAGTGGAAAAAAGGAAGATGCAGAACAGTAATCATAGCATGCTACTATTCACGTAAAGGGGGCGGGGGGGAATGCATACATACTTCTATTTGCTTGTTTATATGTGCACAAAGTATCTCTGGAAGGAAAAAAATATCTCCGGTAGAACACTGATGTCTCCAAAGGGGACAGGTGAGTGGGTGGCTGAGGAACAGGGATAAGGGAATAGTATGGGTGTTTTGTGACTGCTGATTCAGACATACAAACATATCACTACACACACAAAAAAGTGATATGTACAACATCACCAGCAAAGTGCTAACGGAACAGAGCTGAGGAACAACCCCAGGAAGAAAGGTCTCAATAGTGTACACTTGAGAGGATGCTGAAGAATGAGCAGGAAATTCACCCATCAGAGGATAGGTAAGGGAACTCTCAAGAGGAACCAGCTTCATCAAAAACACAGAGGCAGAGCTTCTCTGGTGGTGCAGTGGTTAAGAATCCGCCTGCCAATGCAGGGGACGTGGGTTCGAGCCCTGGTCCAGGAAGATCCCACATGCAGCAGAGCAACTAAGCCCAGGCGCCACAACTGAGCCTGCGCTCTAGAGCCCGTGAGCCAAAACCACTGAGCCCACACCCCTTAGAGCCTGTGCTCCGCAACAAGAGAAGCCACCGCAATGAGAAGCCCGCGCACCGCAACCAAGAGTAGCCCCCAATCCCTGCAACTAGAGAAAGCCCGCACAGCAACAAAGACCCAACACAGCCAAAAATAAATTAATTAATTAATTTTAAAAACACACAGAGGCAGAAAAAGAGCAGAGCGTGTTCTGGAGACTGGGAAGGCACGATGGGCCAAAGCGTATAAAGGATTCCATAGAACACACTAGTGATCTGGACTTAATCTTACAGACCATAGAAAAGCACCAAAGGTCTTAAAGCAGGGGAGCAACAGTCAGGTTTTTGTTTAGTGCCTCCAGTGACTTGTTGAGAATAAACGAGAGAGGAAAGAATGAAGAGGACACCTTTGCAGGAAACTTCTGCAATCAAGCACAATACCCTACTTCTCGGAATTCCCAGTGGCACAAAGCACAAGGGGATTTCGCTTGACCGGCTTAATACTCAACTAATCATTTGAGGATAACAAGTTCTATCAACTGAACACTTACTATATGCCAAACATTTTTCATACATTACCCCGGTTTCTCAAAACAACCCTGTGAGATAGCTATTAGTATCTTTACTTTACACTTGAGAAAACTAAGGCTCAGAGAAGAGCTTAAGGTGACAATAAATGGAGGAACTGAGACAGGTATCTATTTAATACCTGTCCACATACTACTCGTGTTGGCCTGTGGCAGTTTTCTCCAGTCTATGTAAAAATGAGAATTAGAAACATACACCTACATAGTCCAAGTAAAGCTGCCAACTTCCTTGAAAATGGCTATCTTTTGGGAATTTCCCGGCCGTCCAGTGGTTAAGACTCTGCGCTTCCACTGCAGGGGTCCCTGGTTGGGGAACTAAGATCCCGAAAGCCTCGCGGCCAAAAAAGAGAAAATGGCTGTCTTCTATTCTAATAGTGGGTCCTTTTTCTTCAAGGAAATAATGGTGAGTAGTTTCCCTTTCTTTCTATTTTTTTAATGTCCTCCCTGACGAAACTAAAAATTGGTAAATTAATTTTTTTTTCCCCACCACCATATTGTCAACTGGTCTGTAAAAGCCAAGTCTGGAACTACTGCACTAATAATGACATTACAGAGCATTTACCATGACGCAGGCATGATCTTAAGCTTCTTAAATACACTATCTGTTTTAATTTGCACAGTGATCCTATGAGTAGACACTATTATATGCCCCTTTTTATAGATGAGGTGCCTGAAGGCACCAAAGTTTAAGTGTGTTGTCTGAGGGTGCAGAGCTGGCAAGAGGTGGGACTGGGACTCGACCCGAGGCCATGCATCATCATGGGAGAAAGAGTAACTGAGGCCTCAGTGCTAACACTGTGAATACTAAACAGACCTCAACAACTGCTACTTGGCCTATGACCTACAACATTTAGACGTGTGAGACCCTGCTAAGACCCTAAAATTGGCTGCTACCTGGGGTGGGTTACAAGATTACAGATCAATAGCATGTGCTGTTCTACTGATTCAAAACTTCATCAGGCTTCCTCTAACATGCTGGCCTACCTAAACAGTTTAATTAATCAAACTGTGCTTTTTCATCCTCCCAGAAAACTGAAAGACTGTCCAATGTTACAGAATTCCACATCCACTGTTGGCATTTAGTTCTCCAAAAAAAATGTGGACACAAAAAGCCTTTGTAGCAGGCAAAATAGGTATTTAGGCCCATTTTATAGACAAGAACTCAAGATAAATGACTTGTCCAAGGTCACAAAGTTGGTAAGAAGCAAAATGAAAATGGCAGAAAGGGTTTTTAAAGAAGTTTCTTGAAGAAACCCAAGAATCTAAGGACTAAAAGATTCCAGAGACTTTATTTTTCCTGGTTTCTCTCAAAAAATAGTATCTTTAATTCAACAAATACTGTGCTCCTAATGACGTGTTCTAGGACAAATGTGATGGGTTCACAGAATAAATAGGGAAACAAAACAAAAAAACCCTGTGGAGCCTCCAAGCTACTTTGCAATTTCTTCCTCATGTCTAAACGTAAACCCCTCACACTGCAAATGAACATCAGGTCTTCGATGCTCTCCCTCGTGAAAGAAAGAATGACCAATAAATGAACAGGTATATGTGTGTGCAAATGTCCTGTTAATAACAACAATAAAAACAAAGAAGGTAAAATTTTTAATTTCCAAATTATTCCGTATTCAAGATAAAACTTGGACCACTTTCTTTCTCATAATAAGATGATCTCTGTCTTCCTAGTCAACGTATTCTTGTGTTGAAATGTTAAGTCGCACTTAATTCTTTAAGATAAGATCGGGGAGAAAAAAAAAATCAGGCCACTGGCCTTCTAAATTTTTTACTTTCTGGTACAGAAACAGGGTGTTCCTTGTGTCACCTGTAAGGGAAGAATTGCTTTTGTTTTATAAACGGCATATAAACTCTCAGAGAGGAGGAGGCATGTTTTGTACAACTGGTACTCTAAACAGTGTAGACACCCAAACACTGGTTGAATGGGGAGGAAAAGGGAAAAATAAAACTTGTCTCCCTACACCTCTAGCCTTTGGAGCTCAGAGAACCAGTCTGTTCCCTCTTCTGCTTAATAGTCCTTAATTATTTAAGTTATTTAAATATTTAAGTAAAATTAATCAACTATATTAAATAAATAAAATTATTTAAATCTGACCTAAAGAATTTTTCGGCCCATAAAAGGGAAGATATAACTAGTTCCATGTCCATTCCTGATTTTGACCAAGTTAAGGAAAAAGTAATGTACTAATGGCTCCTTTAAAACAAGCATGGTTGGGGTGGGGGACACCTTGGTATAGCTACAGCTATCAGCCATGAAGTAGACTTTTATCTTCCTCATTTCTGGGGTAAAATCAGTTCTGTAAAGTGTACAGCACACCAGAGAAAGTGGCAGAAAGCAGGGGCTCCAAGCAAAGGCTCTGAACCAGACTGCCTCAGGGACCTATCAGCCCTGTGGCGTTGGGTAAGTTCCCTCAGGAAGCCTCAGCTCCCTCACTAGAAAATGAAATATCACCCACCTCAGAGCAGAGGATTACCGCGAGGAGCATATGAGGGAACACTCAGGAGTCTCCTGGTACTCAGTAAGCATACTGCTGTTATTAACTGGTAATACTGCTATAATTTATAATTCAATTATTGTGCTAAGAAAGGGTAACTGCCTTACCTTCAAAGGTACTAGAGTCCAACAGACCTCACTATTACTAATTTCTTGCTTTTCAGCTCAATTTTTCCTTCACATGTTTTCAAGAAAAACCAAACAATACAACTGCTATGTCAAAAAAAAAAAAATTGTTTAACCTTTTTTTCCTCTGAATCAAAAACAGTAAAATCATGGAAAATGGGAAAACTCAGAAAAAAAAAAATTTAATCACTCAAAATTCTACAACATAAAGATAAATACTAACAGCACTTTGGCATATTTCTTCCACTTTTTCCCATATATATTTTTAAATAACTGGAACCACACTGTTTATAGTTCTATATCCTGCTTTTTTCTCATACTTAATTTTATTTTGTGTGCACTTTCCCATGTCAAGAATTCTCCAAAAACATCCTTTTTACATGACTCCAGACTTTTCCATAAAGTGACCATTCCCTTAAAGTTAAAACATTTAGATTGCTTCTCTTCTTTCCAATATACATCACTATAATTAACATCTTTGTATAAAATCTTGGTCCTCATCTCTAGTTTTTGGTCCATATAGATACCTATAACTAGATCAAGGATTGTGTCTCTTAAAACATTGCCAAACCGCTTTCCAGAGAGTTCACACCAGTTTGCGTGCCTGACAGTCCCATCATGATGTCACAGCAGTGACCATACCTATTTCCTTTCAATTCCAAGTAAACAGAGACCCAAAAACTCTGGAATTACAACACAAATAGGAAAGATCTGTTATTACAAGATGCTTTCGACACTTGTAATTTGTGCGAGATCACTATTATCCCATTCATTATCAGGTATATGACCCCGAACAAACTTGGAAAAGTTATAAATATGATCCCACACATTCACATTTGTATACTGAAGTCATGACCGAAGGGCCTTACAGATAGACTCTCAAACAGTTTCCCAATTAGGAACAATTGTGTGGAAAGGAAATTATGCCCCATCATATGAAAAAGGGGTCTGTACAAGATGTAGAAAATTCAGAAATGTACACTTAAGATTTATGTACTTTTCTACATGTAAGTTGCTCCTTAATTAAAAAAAAGGTAAACAAAAAGAAAAAATGTTAAGGGAATCTGTACGTAAGAAAATATGTATTCCCTGTATATACACATACAACATCAAATCACAAGTACTTTAGCTCAACTGACCATTTTTAAGCCTTCATGGCTGTTGACTAATACTAGGCATATGCCATAACCCACTCCCGCAACAGTCAGTGTCCTTTTTCCTCATTTATCAACGGTTTTATGTGCATTCCTCAACTGACTGACCAATCAGTGGAAGAAATTTCCTATAGGTCAGCAGCATTAAAATATTCAATGATATCAGCCCGTTAAAAATGATATTACAAAAGCAGCATCTACCAGTCTTCCACCTAAAAACTTAATAAGCACTTCTGAAAAATAAAGACCTAGAGATACTTTTTTTATTCCCCAATAAATTTATTTATTTATTTTTGGCTGCGTTGGGTCTTCGTTGCTGCATGCGGGCTTTCTCTAGTTGCAGAGAGCGGGAGCTATCCTTCACTATGGTGCACGGGCTTCTCATTGCGGTGGCTTCTCTTGTTGCAGAGGACGGGCTCTAAGCACATGGGCTTCAGAAGTTGTGGCATTGCAGGCTCAGCAGTTGTGGCACATGGGCTTAGTTGCTCCGTGGCATATGGGATATTACTGGACCAGGGCTCGAACCTGCGTCCCCCGCATTGGCAGGCGGACTCTTAACCACTGCGCCACCAAGGAAGTACAAGACCTAGTACTTTTAATCACCAAGCATTTAGGTACACTACTCCCAGTGACACAATTCCCTTGAAGTGAAAGCCACTCTAGCTGAAGATGCTGATTTCAAGAATCTAATAATCTTGTATTAATGCAGTGCTGACTTTCATTTGAACACAATCAATTTGTTACTGAACAAAGAATCCTTTTTAATTGCCCATGGCAATTAACAGTAATCATTTTCCTTGTCTTATTCCTAAGCAGTGCAGGCTGCAATAGATGAAGCCTCGGTTTTGACCTTTCTTTTAAATGGAGATGGGAAGAAGTACAATGCAACAATATTTTTTTTACACTTCAGGAGGCTATTAGCTGTAGCTGGAAAACACTCTCTCACCCCAACATTATTTAATAACTTTCTGAATTGAAATTTTTTAAAAAAAGTATTATAGGGAGCTCCACACAAACAAGTCAAGGGGCAAAGTATATTTTTATCTATACATTTGTAGTTGTCTAGAGAGTTTTCTCAGAAGAAAATCAATTAAGAGCTATTCAGATACTTTTCTATTTGCCAAAGAAAATATAGATTTTTTTTTCTTGGCTGCGCTGGGTCTTCGTTGCTGTGCGCAGACTTTCTCTAGTTGCTTCGACGGGGGGGGGGGGCTACTCTTCGATGCGGTGCGTGGGCTTCTCATTATGGTGGCTTCTCCTGCTGCAGAGCACGGGCTTCAATAGTTGTGGCTTGCGGGCTCTAGAGCACAGGCTCAGCAGTTGCGGCACACAGGCTTACTTTCTCCCCTGCATGTGGGATCTTCCTGGACCTGGGATCGAACCCATGTCCCCTGCATTGGCAGGCGGATTCTCAACCACTGGGTCACCAGGGAAGTCCCAAAATATAGATTTAAGGCCATAACGTGACCAAACATTTCCATCTTATTTCTGTTAGACAAATTTGCTTACAGTTTTGTTATACCTGGGTGTGAATCCAGGTCAGAAATAAAATGCTCAACTTCTTCAATATGCTGACTAGAAAGACAAGCTGGTACTTGTGGCTGTGGATTCCTTTTAAAATACTGTGATATGGAACCTAATGTGTGTTCAGTCTCTGAATATGAAAATCTTTAAGATTAATATGGGACTGCCTCCAAAGCAGCTAGAAATTAATAATAGTCTATTGAACATTCACTTCCCTCACCCCACCCCATATTATATACATAGCTAATTGTTTATAACTGACTATGAATTCCTCAATGGATTAGAAGTACAGCTTATTCTTACGTCCTAGACAGGCAAGGCAGTCTAATAAAATAAACACAAATTTTAGAATCAGACAGACATGGATTTATAACATAGCCCTAGCATCTATTAGCTGTGTAGGCCTCATCAAGACGCTTACGATGTATGTGTGTATGTATGTATAGGGATCAAATGCTGACCAAGAGGGCATGCCATCTAAGAGTTTCAAGCCTAAAAACAGCCATTATGGTCAGTGTACACATCTTCCCAACTCCCCCCCTCCCCCACCAAAAAAAAAAGTCATTGGCACCAGCTTGGCTTCAATCAGCAAGTATGTAGTGGGGGCCTACTATGTACAAGATATTTTGCTAGGTATGATGGGAAATAATGGGAACCAACTGGTAATAATCCCTTCATTTTTCTAATGAAGAAACTGTAGCCCAGAGAAGTGAAAATGATTTGGCCAAAGTCACTCAGCTAGTAAGCAGCAGAGCCAGGGCTAGAACCCAGGTTTCTTCTTTATCAATTCAACATTGTTTACGCCATAGGAAGCTGCCTCTCAATTGTTCAAGTTTGATTACCAAACGCAAATATTACAATAGTGACTAGCAAGAGAACATTTTCCAAATAAGAAGGCAGACACTAGGAGAGCAAAAAAAGTATGAGGGTAGGAACTTCCCTGGTGGTGCAGTGGTTAAGACTCCACACTCGCAATGCAGGGGGCCCAGGTTCGATCACTGGTCAGGGAACTAGATCCCACATGCATGCCGCAACTAGGAGTTTGCAAGCCATAACTAAGGAGCCCATGTGCCGCAACTAAGATCTGGTGCAACCAAATAAATAATTAAAAAAAAAAAAAGTATGAGGGCTTTCCTGGCAGTCCAGTGATTAAGACTCTGCCCTTCCACTGCAGGGGGCGCAGGTTCAATCCCTGGTCAGGGAACTAAGATCCCGCATGTCGTCCAGCGCGGCCAAAATAAATTAATTTTTTTAAAAAGTATGAAATACCTATAGATGCATAATGCAACATCACAACTGCCACAAATTTCATAAAATGAAAATGCTCATTTCAAAAAGGATGAAGGAGATAGGCAAGTCTGGCTACTTTTAACTAAAATAAATATTACTTTCCTGTGAGGATGCTTCATGGCTGGTTCTCTGCTAATATATCAACTTAATGGTGTCTCTTAACATCAGCGAAGCAAATAAATGAAGATTAGACTGACAGATGCCAAGTATTATTTTCAAGAATTCTTCATAGAGGAAGCCTGATAAAGCATAGTATCAAAAATTAAATTGAAATAAACTTTCAGGAAGATGAACATGAATGATTTGTTTGCATTTCTTAATTCCAGCATTCAAGTGCTATTCAGACCACTGCTATTTGAGAGCCTAGGTCAACAATGACTCAGCTTGAAAAATTCCATATTGTTTTTAAGAGGTATATGGTCTTAGTTATGTAGTTAATACAGTCTGGATGCCCCTTTCTCCCCAAATTATAAACTAGTCTTCATGTGAATGCCTGAAAAAGAGGCAAGTGTTTATTTTATTTTTGAAAAAGCATACAACAAAGGTAATTCAATTCATTGTACCGCATCCCCTGGGGAAAGAGCCCCGCCACTGCCTGGCCCGTTCTGGGTTACGGGATTTGATGGGGGGGGGGGGGGTGCAGTGGTTAAGTGTAGCACCAGGAGCCCAGTCCCAGTCCCAGCTTTGATGTGGTATGTGATCCAGGACGAGAACCTACAATCAGAGCTGAATGGCACACAAGACTTCAGGCTACGAATGTGAAGTCCAGAGAGGTAAAGCATTCTGTCCAAGTGTCCCTCTAATTAGGTTAAGGCCTAGACCAGAAGGTCTCCTACCCGTATGCCCATTACTTTTTCAACTATGACAGGAAGCCTGTCAGCATGCCCCTTGCAAGCTCTCCATTTCCCCAACTGTAAATGAGGAGGCTAGACGAGGCACACTGACCTTCAAGCTGTTGTTCCAAACCCAACGGCTTTCCGCTGGTCACCTTCCCTCTTCAAGCAGAGAATCTCCAAGTTTATCTATTTCATATAGTGTGGAAAAGAAATTTTAAACGACTGAACTAGATGATAAATAAAATGTCACAGTGACTGAGTACGTTAACACACTGTTTAGACTGCCAGTTGGTGAATGACAAGAGTCAAAGCAGATCACAGGAAGGCCCTACAAGAGACCTAACACCTCTCAGAACACCACAGCAGACGGAAGAGGGGAAAGCAGACAAGACTAGAGGGAAACAGACAACTAGTCTCATCTTTTCAATCTCCAACTGTATTGACCTGATGTGTTTCCTCATCACATACAGACTGACCAAACACCCATGAGGCTGTAGTTTACAGTCACCTATGCAACCCTCACTCCTCCCAGACTGTCCTTTGTCAAAAGTCACCATTAGGCCCATGGATCTGCACAAGGACAACTTGCATGTGTCCAGTATCAAGAGGATTTCTGATCTTTTTATTGTCCTAAATCTTTGGCCTTCATCATGGCAAGAAAAAAGGGGCAGAGGGTAAGGGAGGGGGTCATAGCCAAAAAGAAAGGCTAGTATAAAAAAAAGACAGGAACTTTAATCAGGCCAGTAATACAAAGATTTTCTAGGCAGGGCAAGAGCCCTTGAAGACCTATTACTAGGTCTACCGCCATCCCCCACTCCACACCCCACCCCCAACTGGCACATTAAATGTTCCAGAAGGCCAAGGCTACCACCTCAGATTTCTGTAGCACCCAATTCCTTCATGAAAACAAATGTTGATACAGGAGTTGGAGCCTCTGCTACCATCAGAGAAATCTGACAAGCTCTGGAACATCAGTTACCAGTTTAGGAAGAAAAATCAGCTCTTTGTTCTTCTGTCTCCTCTCCTCCTATTATGTAAACGTAAGCTTTGGGCACGCAGAAACTTTCTATGCTGCCAGTGATGTTAAAACCCTGGAACACGAATTTAAGCAGTACTGCATACACAGTTGTTTTTATTCTTAATTAGCTGCCACTTCCACATTAAGAATAAAAAACAAAACAACTATTTATACCAACACGAGGAACATAAACACAAACAAATTCAGAGAATTAATCATGGTTCACAAGGCCAAAATTCAGAAATGAACAGAAACTAACAGAAATAAACCAAAATTCTTAAAGTCAATAATGGTGGAGACAAATGCCACAGATAATTACAATTACCAGACTCTGCTTGTCACAAAACTTAAAGTCCTAAAAACTCAGAAACTAAAGGAGCCATAAGGATCTACTATCCAGCCCCCCTCACCGTCTCACATACAAATGCCCTAACATTTGATGAGTCAATGGTTCAATTCTGTAGATGACAGTGAATGTTTTTTATTTCACAAGCATTCACACAGAACTATTCTAAATAAGTGCTGAAGTAAACAAAGTTTGATTATAGCTCAGTTAAGAAATAAAGTCCTTCCTGTAAACGCTCCTTCACAGCTTGATGGCTGCTTTAACATGCAATTGCCCTAGGCCACAGGGGGGAAAAAAATCAGGCTTTTGATTTACTCAAGAAATAAAATAAATAAACCTAGAACATGCAAAAGCTTCCTTCTCCCAAGGTAAGGAAGGAAAATGCTTGTCTGGTTTTCTGTAAAAACCACCTCTTCCTCTGAATGAATTTACTAAACCCCACCCCCAACATAAGATCACTAAAGCTCAAGGAAAAGGCAGCAAAGGTACATTTCACAGGTAATAAACCAAAAACCCAATCTCTCACTCTACCAAATCAGGGCAGTCAAAAGGCTGGAGGAGGGCTTCCCTGGTGGCGCAGTGGTTGAGAGTCCGCCTGCCGATGCAGGGGACACGGGTTCGTGCCCAGGTCCGGGAGGATCCCACATGCCGCGGAGCGGCTGGGCCCGTGAGCCATGCGCTCCGCAACAGGAGACGCCACAACAGTGAGAGGCCCACGAACCGGGGGAAAAAAAAAAAAAAAATTTAAAAAAGGCTGGGGGAGTGTCAGGGTCCACCCACATACTCCTGGTACAGCAATGAGCCCCCTCCCTTTCCCAAACATAGATCTACCTATCAGCATTCAACTCCTGTGACTGGGAGCGCCTGCAATACCAGAGGGCAGAAATCTAAGTGACACTTGGCACTCTGTTTCAACAAACAACTGCAAAGAGCTTTCCAAACCCAGGCCCTCACCATTTTGAAGACCAGGAAGCTGAATCCTTCCTGGGGCAGAGGTGAAAAAGAAATAAGCCCACTTTCCACCACCCTTCCCAAAGGTCACAAAGCAAACCAGAGGCCATTAGGCAGCTTCTGCAGACCCACAGCAGTAAACAGCAAGTGCGACCACAGCCCCCGGTGGGACTGGGGAGAACTCGAGAACTGGCATTTTCCCAGCCGAAGGTAAAACAAATATGACTTGTCAGCTGGAAAAAAACAAAAAAGCATACTCCTAAATTCTCCCAAAGGGTGCTGGCTTGGAGGTGAAGGGGAGAGAGGGTACAACTGTCTCAACAGCTCAGAGAAAGAGGGAGGGAAAGTGAGAAAGAGAAGACAGACCTGTGAGCAGCTGCACTCTCCTTTTCCGAAGGACACAAAACTGCAAAGCCCAGGGACCCGAAGGGGCTGGGGAGCAAAATGGGAGCGGGAAAGAAAGCGGGGCAGTGGAAAGGAGATCTACTCCCACCACCACTAACCTTGGCAGAAATGGGGGAGATGGGGGAGACACTCCCAGACTCGAGAGCAGTAACCAATCAACCAGCCCCCACCTATTTACTCAGATCTCACAGGATCCCTCGAGATAAAACCCTCAGGGTCAGAGAGCTGAGAGAATCTGCAGTCTAAACCTGAGCCTGCAGAAGCCGAGGCCCAGCCCAGCCCCTTCCCCTCCAGAGCTGAGGGATGGAGACCAGAGCAAGGCATGCCTGAAGAAGGGAAGCACCCAGTGGGAACGGGCAGGTCAAGCAGGGGAGCTGGGAGAAGCAAACCTGATAGGAACTAAATGGGAAGAGAAGAAGCCTCGCAAGATACAAGGGGAAAGAAAAGATGAAGGAGAAAACAAGGCAGTGAAGAACAGATCTGGGAGAGGGGTCACAAAAGGGAGGGAGACTCTAGCCCAGAACTGAGATAGCTCTAAGAGGAAGCTGGGGTGGGGGGAGTGACAGGTAGGAATGATTGGGAAAGCATCTCTATACTGGGCAGAGCAGGGGGAAGGAGACTCAGTAATGGGGCAAGAGGTAGGGCAAAAAGGGGAGGACAAATACGAGGAAGGAGAGAGTGGAGGTTGAGAGCTGAATCAAAATGGTGGGGGGATAGAAGATCAGGTGGAAAACTTGGAACTGAGAGGCAACAGAGGTGCGAGGCAGTCACAAGATGACCAGAGTTAAAGAGGACCACACCGAGAAGGGACAGCAGTAAGAGTTAAAATGGGTCCAAAAAATAGGTGGACAAGTGGACAGCTCCAAAAGGGGCAGAGCTGTGAGGAAAGCATTAAATAGAGAGGATGGGGCGGAACTGAAGAAATGAAAGAGCAGGTGCAAAAAGGATTGGGGGCAAGTCTGAGGTGCAGAATGGGAAGGGAAGGGGGTGATGGATCAGAGACAAGTTATCGACGGTTCAGTGAGGTAAAGGACAAATCTAAGAAGGGCCAAAATGAAGAGGACAGGACTTGGAGAAAGAGGCTGGAAGCAGGCCTTACACAGAGAAGTACTGAAGGGGAGACAGGTCAAAGGAAGCCGGAGCAAATGAATGGAACCGCTCAAAAGAGGGCCAATAACGAGGTGGGGAAGAGAGGAAACAGCAAGGAGAACACTGGGGTAGAACTGGGGACTGCAGGGCTTGAGGCTGCGGAGAGGCTGAGTTCGGGAGAAAGGTCAGAGAAGTGAAAGGCAGAAACGAGAGAGCTGCAGGGTCAGAGAAGGGGGAGGAGGCTGCCTCATGGAAGGCAAAGTCGGAAAGCAAGCAGGCTGGAGGGCACAGCAAGATCTGAGATTGAATGAGGGGCAGAGTGGGGAGGCAGAAAGGTCTGGAAGAGAGGAAAGGCTCTGAATGGCAGACGGGAGCAAGGTCTGAGCAGGGGAGGAGGCAAGCATGGTGCATCGGAGTCCGAGAGGGGGCAGGGAACTGAACTGAGGCAGACGAGGGTCAGAGAGTCCAGGGGTATGGCGGGGGGAGCAGGTTTTGTCAGCAGGCAGTAGGGCCCAAGAGGAACGTGGAATTAAGTCCAAGGAGAAGACCTGGGAGCAGCAGTGCCAAGACGAACAGGGTTTGGATGAATCACCAAGGAGGTGGAACCGCAGGTCCTAGAGGGACAGCTCCTGGCGGTGAAACAGCGGAGGGTAACAGAAGATTGGGTCAAAGAAGGGGGCAGATCCAGGGTGGTGAGAGCGGAATCGAAGAAGGCAGAAGAATCACGAATCTCAAAGTGCGGGTCCAGAATTAAGGGATGCGGAAGGGTCACTGAGGAGGTGGATCCCTTGAGCACTGCAGAGTCTAGGAGGGGCGAAGGGCATCACTGAGGGGCGGAAGAGGAAAGGGGGAGGCGCAGAATTGGGAGCAGAGTTGGGGGGGGAGGCCGAGGCAGACACCGAGATCCCAATGGGTTGGAGGGCGGGGGCAGACGCGGCGACAGCAGGGCTGGGCGGGCAGGGGCAAGTCCGAAGGGCAGACGGGCCCCGGCGGGCCGGGCCGCAGCACGAATCGGCGGGGCCGGCGGGGCCCGGGGGGCTGGGGGGCCGCTCCCTCCCCTCCCCCTCCGGCTCCTCCATTGTTCGCGGGCTCCGGGCCCCGCCGTCCCCGCCTCCCCTTGGACCCCGCAGCGGGGCGGCGCCCGGCCTCGCGGCCGGGGCCCGCGAGCTCGCGCACTCACCAGCTGGGCGCCCTCAGCGCGGCCCTGGCCTCCGGGATCTCGGCAGCGGCGACGGCGGCCCCGGCGCCATGTTCTGCTGCTCCTCGTTCAGCGGCAGCTGAGGCGGCGGCGGCAGCTCCGGCGGCGGGGGGCCGGGCGGACCCTCCCTCGCGGACTCCCTCCTCCGCCTCCTCCACCTCCTCCTCCCGCCGCTCCGCGGCTCTCCCTCGGGGCGGGGGGCGGGGAGGGGAAGGGGGGAGGGGCGGGAACCAGGGGGAGGGCGGACCAGCCTTGCTCGCTCCTTCCCTCCCTCCTTCGCAATGGCGGCGGCGGCGCCTCCTTCCTGCGGCCGCCGCTCCCGCGCGCGCTCCCCCTCGCTGCTGCGCGTGCGTGGCGCGGGGACCGTTGCAGGGGGATAACGGCCCGTGAGGGCGCGCAGCGAGGGGATAACCGGCGCGTGGCAGAGGAGAAGCGAGAGCGCGTGCGCGCCCGAGGGACTCACTGCCACTGCATCGGCCGCGTACAGGGAACGGGTGCGGAGGACGCAGTGCGCGTGCGCCCCCAAGAAATGCCGCTAGTGCGGTGGCTGCGGGTCGAGACAGAGCGCGAGGCGACCCGCGACCGGGCAGAGGAATGGGGTGGCCAAGTGCGCGTGCGCGGGAGGGGGTGCCAGCCGCCGCGGCTACTCGCACGAGGCGGAGGGAGTGGTCCTCGAGAGGCGCGCGCACCCTTGCGCGCGCCAGAAGCAGCCGAAACCCTCCTCGCCCTGGCTCTTGGAGAAAGCGGGAGGGGAGAGGCATGGCCCAGCTTTGGGGGCGGGAGCGAAGGGCGCGATCCCGCTCGCGCGGGACCTGACCAGCCAATGAGAGGCAAGGGGCGGTGGGTTTGCCGCGAGCTCAGCCCCGGGGAAAACGGAGGAGGAGAGAGGGGGCGACGTAACTTGGGGCGGTGGGGCGGGGCTGAGGAGGAGGGAGCGCACCCAGTGGAGGAGTTGATTGGGGAACACGAAGAGGCGTGGCCCGCCTTAGCCCAATAGGAGCCTCAATTCGTCGATCCGGAAGAAGGGGCGGGGCTGAGGAGCGCGTGCTCTTTTTCCTGGCAGAGAAGAAAATCTGCAGGTAACGAGTGCCTTATTACAACTTGCTTTGGGTTCTGTGATCGCCTGATCCCGGAAGAGGCGCGGAGGCCTGGTCCCGCATGCAGCCCTGGCCTCCAAGTCGGCATTGTGTAAATGACTGCAAATCAAATGTCAGTTCGAGAGCCCGGAGGGGAAAGAGTAGTGATGGGAAGGGGCACCACTGTAACCCCTGAATTCCTCTGAACTGAAGAGGGGTTCCTCTGGGACCCCTCCGGAAGTACGGGTCTTGGAAGATGAGCGTTCTGGGAGCCCAGTCAATATTCAAAGAATGCATGAAGAAAAGCTATGCTTCTTATTGCATTTTTCATTTCTTTACTCAGTCTCCTCATCTAAAAAATGGAATGATAATCTTAGCTCTTTAGTAAGGTTTGCAGGGAGAATTAAATGAGTTCTACTTGTAAAGCGCTGAAAATCATGCCTTGCTCTATAAACGCTGATAAATAAAATTACATGCGCTCAAGTTTTGTTTTGTTTTTGAGGTCATATCTCAATGTTTTTTTAAAAATTGAAGTGTGGGGCTTCCCTGGTGGCTCAGTGGTTAAGAATCCGCCTGCCAATGCAGGGGACACGGGTTCGAGCCCTGGTCCGAGAAGATCCCACATGCCGCGGAGTAACTAAGCCCGTGCGCCACAAGTGCTGAGCCTGTGTGCCACAACTACAGAAGCCTGCACGCCTAGAGCCTTCTCTAACAAGAGAAGCCCTCGCACTGCAACAAAGAGTAGCCCCCCGCTCTCAGCAACTAGAGAAAGCCCGCGCACAGCAACGAAGACTCAATGCAGCCAAAAAATACGTAAATAAATAAATAAATCTATAAAAAAGTAAAATAAAATGAAATTGAAGTGTGCTCAAGTTTTAAAGCATCCCATCAAATAAAGGTTTTCTGATTACTGATGACGGTTGTTTCCATTGACTCCCTTTTTTTTTTTTAATTTAACACTTTTAATGCATGAAATTTGATTTTTAGATGCTCGTGACTTGTTTTCTGGGGGGGCGCCCCACGTGGCATGCGGGATCCTAGGTCCCCTAGCAGGGATCCAACCCGTGCCCCCTGCAGTGGAAGCGGGAGTCTTAACCACTGGAAAGCCAGAGAAGTCCCCATTCATGACTTTTTTTAAAGTTTGTTTTTAGCGCTGTGGGCTAAACAAATCCAATGCGTGGGCCAGATTTTCTTTAGGTGCCACTGCAAGCCCTGGTTTGTAAGTGATTTTGAGATCTATCACTTGAGAACACCAGAAAAACGGGAGAAGGGACATCGGATTCCCCTACTTCAAATTAATACGTGTTCATAACTCCAGTGCCGTATTCTAGGTCCTTCCAATCTTGGGGAATTTTTGAACTGGCAGCACCTAGAGAAGAGAGAAGCCTGGGCTCACTCTGGATCCAGATGCCCCTCTCCCCTTCTTTTGGAGCCCATCGACCCTGTCTTATCATTCAAGTTTCACTCGAAGTCACTTCCTCAGGGTGGCCTCGCAGATTTGGCCTAACCCTCATATTTTTATAAAAATGGGCACTTTATGCTAGGCAACATTCTAAAGCACTTTAAACATATTAACTCACTTAACCCTCAGAACACCTTACAAGTAGGTTAGAGTTGTTATTCTGCTAAACTAAGGCACAAAGAGGTTACACAGCTAGTGAGTGTCAGATGTGAGATTCAAACCCAGACAACTGGGGTCAGATAGTTGCACACCTAGTACTTCTTCACAGCACTCCATCAGGGGTTGAAGTTCTGTATTGGTATCACCATTTTTCTTTCTTTCTTTTTTTTTTTTTTTTTGGCTGTGTTGGGTCTTTGTTGCTGCACGCGGGCTTTCTGTAGTTGCGGAGAGCCGGGGCTACTCTTCATTGCGGTGCGTGGGCTTCTCATTGCGGTGGCTTCTCTTATTGTGGAGCACGGGCTCTAGGCGCACAGGCTTCACTAGTTGTGGCATGCGGGCTCAGTAGTTGTGGCTCGCAGACTCAGTAGTTGTGGCACATGGGCTTAGTTGCTCCGCGGCACATGGGATCTTCCCGGACCAGGGCTCAAACCCGTGTCCCTTGCATTGACAGGCGGATTCTTAACCACTGCGCCACCAGGGAAGTCCCTGTTATCACCACTTTATGTGTGAGCCCTTTGAAGGCAGGAATTCTGGCTAGTTCCTCAGTCTGGAAAATGGCCCACAATAAATAATTGCTAATGAATAAATGAATGAATCTAATTCTAAACAAAGGGGATGATGGCTGGCACTGCAGGCATGGTAGCCAAGACACAGTCCTTGTTTAATGACTAACTTCTTTCCCTCTTTCAGATACTAGCTCAGATGTCCCCTCTTCCGGGAAGCCCTCCCTGAGGCCCTGCCAGTCTCCCTCTAGGCTTCCACAGCACCTTCGGGTCCTCCAGCCAAGCCCTGACCACCCCTGGGTTGTTCCCCTATACTGATAGTTCTCTCTATCTCACTGGACTGTGAGCCCCATGAGGACAGGTTGGGGGTGTCCCTATCAACGTTGATGTTCCTAGCACAGGTCCAGGCACAAGGCAGGGGCTCAGGCAGTGTTTCCCTGGATGAACGAAGGGAACCAACAAGGAGGGCCTTCCCAGCTCTGCATTTCTTTCCAGTGCACAAGAGGGCGGGTGTTAGTTGAGCAAGCCAACCACAGGAAGCAGGCTTCTCTGGGGGCAGCCGCCTCCGCGCACTCGGCTAACCTCCACTCCAGGATAAATAGACAAGCGAGTAAACAATTAGCTGACAGAGAGAGGTGCCGACTGCCGGCCTAGGCCACTGTCAAGATTTCCCAAGCGTGGACCTAGAGGCCCAAATAGCTGGGACTGGAGGTCACACCAACCGTGGAGCTGGAGTAGGTGTGAGGTGGGACCTGGGGATCTGGATCCGCATCGGGGAGATGCACAGGCAGAAAAATCCACAAAAGAGTTCTGCAAAGAGGGTGGAGGTGCTGGGGCATATTCTCTCTCCATTCCTCAGAGTCAGAAAGAATCAGAGGGTGGGGACCAGGTCTCAGCTTGACCAAGGAGTTGGTGAGCTCACAGCGCCGCCTACAAACCGAACTGAGGAAGCTGCAGCTAGCTGATGCTGCGGCTGTTATGGCAAAGAGAGGTGAACTCTTCCGCCATTGGCCGGAAGAGCAGCCAATCACGAGGAAGGAATGGGAGGCGGGGATGCCTAGGCTCAGTGCAAAATCCCAGCGCCTGGCCAGTGTTTGACACGTAGTGGGCACACGCTAAATGTCTGATGGAAGGATGGATGATGAACCTCCCAATTTTTATAAACTTTAAAAATGGAGGGAATTCCCTGGTGGTCCAGGGGTTCGGACTCCGCGCTTCCACTGCAGGGGGCACGGGTTTGATCCCTGACGGGGGAACTAAGTTCCCTCATGCTGCGTGGCACGGCCAAAAAAAGAGAGAGACAGAGAGAGAAAGAGAGAGAGAGAGAGAGAGAGAGAGAGAGAGAGAGACAGAGAGACAGAGAGACAGAGAGAGATCCCATTAAAAAAATAATTTAATAAAATAAAATAAAACATGCACACCGAGAAGTGCACAAATCACAAGTGTACAGCTCGATGAATATTCCAAGAGAACACGCCCTTGTAACCAGCACCCAGATAAAAAAACAGAATGTGACCAATCTCTGAGAAGCCCCCCAACCCCGTCCCCTTCCAGTCACTCCTCTTCCCCCTACAAGAAGACCCCCTATCCTGATTTCTATGCTTATTTTAGTTTTAGTTTTGCCTGTTTTAATTCTTTACATAAACGGAATTAAGTGGTCTCTTTTGATCAACATAGTTTGTTGGATTTATCCACGTTACTTTGTGTAAATGGAGATTGTTCATTCTCAGTGCTGTGTAGTATTCTACTGTGTGAAGAATCCACGATGTATTTTTACATGCTATTGTTGGTGAGCATCTGGGGAGTTTCCACTTTTAGTTATAATGAACAGCGCTGCTATGAACAGTCTAGAACATGTCTTTTGGTAAATATTTGTACTCATTCCTGCTAGATATGTACATGAGAGTGAAATTGCTGGTCACAGGGTGTGCATGTGTACTTCAACCAGTTTCCCAAAGCGGATGCACCTATTTACATCCCCAGAGACATGTAGAAGAATTTCAGCTGCTCCACGTTTTCCCAAACACTTGATATTGTCCATCTTTTTAACTTTGGCCATGCTAATGGCTGTGTAGTGGTATCCAGCTGTGGTCTTAATCTGTCTTATCCCATTGATTAATGAGGTTGAGTATCATTTCATATATACATGAGCCATTTGAATAGCATCTTTTGTGAAATGCTGTTCAAATCTTTTGCCCACGTTCAATTGTGTTATGTATTCTTTTCATTATTCTATTACCAATAATACATGAATTTCTTGTGCTTACAAAATTTTAAAATACACCAGATAAGATGCAGTCTCCTTGGACAACCCAACCGCATCCCCTCGCCTTTTGAGAAATGTGTTTTCTTCCAGACTTCTCTATATAGTTGCCTGAATGCACACATTTTTTTATGTGACTGCATATGAACTAGCTGCTTTTTCCCCATCAATGCATATTTTGTCTCTTTCCAATTTTTCCCTATGACAAGCATGTTGAAACGACACCTCAAAGGAAAGCGTCTTTCCAGGTTCTGTAGTAAAGAAGAAGTGCTGGGACTAGTCCTTTCTGTCTATATCTATATTCCATAGATATAGACAGACTCAGACTCCAAACCACCCAGGCCATGAGATACTTGACAGCAGAAACAAGGTCTCTTCCCTGCTTGGACACTCTGCCTAGCTCTGTCCCTAACTCCTCAGCTAGGCTAGGTGTCTCTGCTTTAAGCAATTGTGGTAGCCAGGTCTCCAAGACGGACCCTGCTGATTCTCACCTGGTATTCAGATCCCCTCCTACCTCGGATAGGGCAGTTCCGGGTACCAATAAGATAATGTGGAAATAACAGGGTGTGACTTTGAGGCCAGGTCATAAAACATATTGCAGCTTCTGGCCTTGCCCTTTCTTGGATCATTCACTCTGGGGGAAAACAGCTCATGTGTCCTTGTGGAGGGGGCCACCTGCGAGGAACTGAGACCTCCTGCCAACAGCCAGCGTTAATCAGCCAACGCCATGAGTGAGCCCCTGGGAGGGAGATCCTTCAGGTCCAGTCGACTGAGCCTTCAAATGACTGCATTCGCAGCTGACATCTTTAAAAAAAAAAAAATTATTTATTTGGTTGCGCAGGGTCTTAGTTGCGGGAGGTGGGCTCCTGAGTTGTGGCATGTGAACTCTTAGTTGCAGCATGCGTGTGGGATCTAGTTCTCTGACCAGGGGTCGAACCCGGGCCCCCTGCATTGGGAGCATGGAGTCTTAACCACTGCACCACCAGAGAAGTCCCCAAGCTGACATCTTGACTGCAACCTCATGAGAGACACCAAACCAGAATCACCCAGGTAAGCTGCTCCCAAATTCCCGATCCATAGAAGCTGTGTGAATAAGAAATATTTATTGTTATTTGCTCAGTAATTTGTTATTTATTTGCATATATCATTTAAGTCTATTTCCCCTGCTAGACCATGAATGACGTCGGGGTGGGGACAGTGTCTGTTTTCTTTTCTTTTTTTCTTTATTTTATTAGGGCAATTTCCAAACATAAAGTTGGAAAGTTTTACACAGTGAATGCCCATATACTCAGCATCTAGATTCTATAATTTTGTTTCTTTTCTTTTCACCTCTCTATCCTTTAATCAATCCACTAATCTAACTTACTTTTCTGATATATTTTAAAGTTAATTTCAGGTACTCCCCTGGTGGTCCAGTGGTTAAGAATCCGCGCTTCCACTGCAGGGGGCTCGGGTTTGATCCCTGGTCGGGGAACTAAGATCCCGCATGCTGCACGGCGCGGCCAAAAACAAAAAAAAACCCTAAAAGACAAAAAAACAAACCAATATGCATATCATCAAATAGAGCTCAATATTTACTGACTATTTTTGTTCAGGTAAATTTTATGTAAGGTGAAATGCACAAATCTTGTGTATCATTTGTTGATTTTTGATGTGTATCTACATCCATGTAACTAAAACCTCTTTCAAAGTATAGAATATTACTAAGCCAAATCCAACATAATCCTTACCTCCTAGCCCCCTGCCCACAGAGACAATCACTGTTCCTGTTTTCACATCATAGATTAGTTTTACCAATTTTAGTCTTCATGGTCATTCAAACAAATCGCATAGTAACTATTCATTCGTGTAAGACTTCTTTTACTTAGCATTACACGTGTCTGTTTTCTTGATACCTATTAATTCATTCATTCAGCAGATGTTTATCAAACAAACACCAGACTTGTGCCAGGCACTGAGCTGGGCACTGGAGATCAGGGCTGGGACCAAGGGGAGGCAAGCCAGGTGCTCACTTTCAGGCTCCTGCAAGGGCTGGGTCAGCACCTAAAGTGAGTGCCTTTTTAACTTTTTTAAAATTTTGGCTGCGCCCTGCGGCATATGGGATCTTAGTTCCCTGACCAGGGATCGAACCCACACCCCCTGCATTGGAAGCATGGAGTCTTAACCACTGGACGGCCAGGAAAGTCCCGAGTGACTGCCTTTTTAAATTTTTCACCCTGGGCGCATTGCTTACCTGCATTGCAACGCTGTTGGAGATAAAGCAGTGCAAGAGACGGAAATGATCTCTGACCTCTTTTTGCCCCTGCAATTATTCAATAGCTATGTGTTGGTTCTTCTGCCAATACTACACTTTTAATTTACATTGTTCTACGATATGGTTTGTTTTTATTAGGGCAAGTCTCCCCTCAGTATCAGTACCTTTACTGAGTGCTTACTATGTGCCACCGTGTTCTAGGTGATGTAGATACAGTTAATAGACAGGGTCCCTGCTCTCAACAGGGACCTAAGGGGAGATCCAGACAACAGACCCACACACCCCAAATAAATCATTAACAGTCGTAAAAAGGCTTAAAAAAATCAAACTAACTGCTGACCTAGAGAATTTGAGGGGTTGGAGAGGGGGACTTTTGTATGTTGGGTCCTCTATATAGTACTGTGGAGGTGCTGTTTAAGCTAGAGGAAGAGGTCAGCCAGCAAATAAATGGGGGAAGGATTTCCAGGGAACAGCGCAAAGGAAAGGCACTGAGGTGGGAAAGCACTTGGCCTGTTTGGGTAACTGAAAGAAGGCAGGTATACCTCTGGATAGGAAGTAAGAAGACGCCTATTACCTGATGTATGTTAACAGTGAACATTCATGATTTTAATATTTATTGAGCACTTACCATGTGTTGAGCACTGTGCTAAGTACTTTGGAAACTTACCGAAGCTTTACAACAACCCTACTGAGGTTACCCCTTGATCACCCCTCTTTTACAGATGAAGAAATTGAGTTAAGGGTGAAATTGCTGGCCCGAAGTACTAGGAAATGCGACGGCAGGATTTGCACACAGTTCTGACTTCCAAATTCATGGTCTGAAACCACTGTCTGTCTCCCACAGAAAACACTCAACACATTTTAAACAAAGTACTGGGTGAACACGGAAAGACAGTTACATTTCTAGCTCCCCCAACGCAGTTTCTTATTTAAAACAACTATTCCCAGCTTGTCCTTTTCGCCTTCGCGGGGAGGTGGAGGGAGGCTGGAGGAACTACATTTCCCAGGATGCAGCGCTCGCCTCGCTGGCCGTCAAGCATATCGGGAATTGTAGTCCTCGGAGGACTACAATTCGCCCACGGCTCCCAGCATGCATTTGGAGTCCGAACCGTGCGGTAGGAAACGGACAGTCGCGCAGCATGCTGGGAAGCGAGACCGGCTCTTTTCCCAGGCTTGCCTCCCAGACAAGCGAACCCATTTTTTTCCGGACTACAATTCCCAGCGGGCTGTGCGCTAGAGGGCGGGCGAGTTCGGCTCCCGGAAGTCCGCTCTAGCCTTCGGTCCCCCAGCAGCTGCCAGAGCCGGAGCCGCCCAGAAGCCGCGGGACCTGGGCCGCTGGGGTCCGGACGGGGGTCGCCATGGTAACGGGGGCGCGCCCACGCTGGGGACGGGGGAAGGGTGGGTCCACGTGCAGGTACTGGAGACTCGGTAGGATACTGACAAGCCGCCCCTGCTGCGGTGCGATGGTCTGGGCCGGGCGCGGGCTCTCGGGATTGGGGCCGATCGAAGGCCGGGGAAGGGGAGAACCGGGAGGTGGCTCTGAGCGCTGGAGTGTACCGGGGCTCTCGAGGCCAGGGAGCTTTGGAGACCAGGTGGCAAGCGGAGAGGGCTGTGCGGGAGGGAGACACTGGAGGTGGCTGGAGGGTTTTGAAACAGGGAGGCAAGAGATCAGGGAGGATCTCAGAGATGGGCAGAAGGAATTGGAGGTGGGGAGGGGACATCCTAAGAGGAGGACTCTGGGAGCGTGGCAGGAGAGTTGAAGAATGGGAGACATTGTGATAGGAGAGAGGGGGTCTCTAGAGGCAGGAAGCTGACATTGCAGGTGGAGGGGGTGTTGGAACTGGGCCGGATACTGCTGATGAGAGAGGTATCTCGAGGGGAAGAGACTGGACCCTGGAGACGGGAAGTAGACAACTGTAGGGAATGGGGCTTTAATGTCAGGAAAAGTGTGCAATAAAAGGGAGAAGCCTTGGCGTAGGGAATGAATGCTAGAAACAAGTGGGGAGCAATGGAGTAGGTCTTTGCAAGAGGAGGGGTCTTGGAGAATAGGGAGTAGGCATGGAAGTGCGAGAGGTGGGGATGGGGCTTTGGGAACAAGGATTGGGCATTGGATTTGTCACCGCTCCCCGGGGATCGGGATGGGGCGACCTGACAGAGGGCACTGAAACGGAGAAAGCAGGAGTCAAAAGGGAACAGCTCCTGGGTAGGGGGCTTGGAGACAGAGAAGGTTGGGGAGCATCAAGAGGGGACATCAGAGGGGCGAGGATACAGGAGGGAAGGGACTTCTCATTGTGGATTCCCTGAGGTGGAGAGATTCTTACTGGGAGGAGAAACAGGAAGAGGTGTGTGAGGGAACTTAGGAGTAAGAGGCAGAGCTCTCCCTCAGCTGTGTAGACTGGCTTCTATGTCTCTCCTCCCTAGATACCCCATCTATCTCTGGCTCTGCTCCCAGGCTGTGGCTGTGTGGCGTGGGTCCCCCCAACTCCCACCCCACGCCCTTTCCCTGCCTGCCAGGACCCCTGCCCTAGGAAGTGGTTTTCCCTGGTTCAGCAGAAGGGGTTCTTGGAAGGAGAGTGTAATATCCTTTTTCTGTGCAGCCTGATTGGTTGGGGGAGGAGGGATGGAGTGTGTGGAGAGTGAGGCTTAGGAAAGAGAGCAGACTCTTGCCAGTGGGTGGAGGCTCCCACAGGTGAGGGTAAGGGGGCTCAGAGGAAAGCCTTTGGACTCCCAGCTCTGCTTTCTGGCTGTGAGCCTTCCTTTCTCTGAGCCTCAGTTTCTTCATCTATAAAACGGGCATAAGCATGCCCATCTCAAACAGAACTGAGCCCAAAGGCAGGCTTCCTAGCTACGTGAACTTGGGCCATGGTTTTCTCAAAGTCAAATGCCGATGAACTATAATATTACTAACAACTAATATTTGTATAACACTTAGTATGTACTAGTCACTGTATTATACCTCTTATATTTAATAACTCATGCAACAGTCTCCTGAGGGAGGTACTCTCGTTATATCCATTATACAGACGGAGAAACTGAGGTCCGGAGAGGTTAAGTAACTTGCCTGCAGACACACAGCCAGCAGTGCCAGGATTCATTCGGGCTCTGGAGTCTGTGTTCTTAGCCACTTGGTCAAATGCCTCAGTCATAATAGCTAATTTTATTGAGCACTCCGTATGTAATAGGCACTATACAAAGCACTTCCGGGATCAACTTGTTCAGTGTTCATAGTAACCCTATGAGAGTTGAGCTGGCTTTTCAGAATCATAAAAACACATTTCCTAGCCATCACAGATGATGATCGTAGCCGACACCGAGCGAACCTGCTAGTACCAGCTACTAGACTAAATTTATAAACTTATTTAACCTTCAGAACACCCTGACAAAGTGGGTCTTCTATGGAAACTTGTTTTGCCGGGGTGGGGGGTGGGGGGTGGGGAACTGAGGCTTAGAGGGGCGGATCTTTTGTCCAAGGTCAGGGAGACGAGAGTTGGTGGAGCCTGGGACTTAGTGCCCTAGAAATGACTGCAGAGTTGGCCAGAGAAATCACGGGGGTGTTGGAGGGACCTGGGGCAGGAGCGTGTGGCCAGGCCAGCCTGGCTGGGCTCTGGGGCGTGGCTGAGACCCTTGGAAGACAGGCCGCAGGGACACGTGGGCCCTGTCTCCCCTGTGGGGATGGGTGGGGCTGTTGGGCAGGGCCGCCCAGCACTGGCCCGCCCTCCCCACCCCTCTCCCTCCCTCCTCCTCCTGCTGCCCCCAGATCCGCTTCATCCTCATCCAGAACCGGGCAGGCAAGACGCGCCTGGCCAAGTGGTACATGCAGTTTGATGACGATGAGAAGCAGAAGCTGATCGAGGAGGTGCACGCTGTGGTCACTGTCCGAGATGCCAAGCACACCAACTTTGTGGAGGTGACGGGAAACTACCCCCCCCACCCCCGGCCAAAATGCACCCCCCACTCCCTTGCTACCTTTTGACCCCTCCTTCCCAGCCTCCTGCCCAACCTCTAATGGCAATAACCCCTCACACCCTCCTTACTTACCACATTCATTTATTCAACATGCTTGCGGTCTTCTTTCCTTTGGGGGGTATTTTTTTTTTTTTTACGGTACGTGGGCCTCTCACTGCTGTGGCCTCTCCCATCGCGGAGCACAGGCTCCGGACGCGCAGACTCAGCGGCCACGGCTCACGGGCCCAGCTGCTCCGCGTCATGTGGGATCTTCCCGGTCCAGGGCACGAACCCATGTCCCCTGCATCGGCAGGCGGACTCTCAACCACTGCGCCACCACGGAAGCCCTGGGGGGTACTTTTTAGTGTGAAATTTTTCCGGCGTACAGGTTAGTACAACAGGAGAGAAGTCGATTGCAAACTACCCAGATTTCATAGTATTAAGAGTTTGCTTTTGTTTTTATTTTTATAAATTTATTTATTTATTTATCTAATTTTGGCTGCATTGGGTCTTCGTTGCTGTGCAGGCTTTCTCTAGTTGCGGCGAGCAGGGGCTACTCTTCGTTGCGGTGCGCGGGCTTCTCATTGCGATGGCTTCTCTTGTTGCGGAGCACGGGCTCTAGGCACGTGGGCTTCAGTAGCTGTGGCTCGCGGGCTCTAGAGCGCAGGCTCAGTAGCTGTGGCGCACGGGCTTAGTTGCTCCACAGCATGTGGGGTCTTCCCGGACCAGGGCTCGAATCCATGTCCCCTGCATTGGCAGGCAGGTTCTTAACCACTGCGCCACCAGGGAAGTCCTGCATTTTTGTTTTACCTTTTTCGGCCGAACAACTTTTTTTTTTCTGGTGCCTTTTAAAAACTTAAAATGCTCAAACACACAGCGTATGGAATGGTATAATGAACCATCCCTTGCTGTAGTGTTTTCCATTAAGTCACAGGGGAATTCCCTGGCAATCCAGTGGTTAGGATTTCTCACTCTCACTGCCAAGGGCCTGGGTTCAATCCCTGGTTGGGGAACTAAGATCCCATAAACCGTGCAGTGCAGCCAAAAAAAATATATAAGTTACAGAGACCATGACGTTTCATCCCTAAATATTTCAGGATACATCTCAGAAAATAAAGACACTTCCTTCCATGACCAAAGTACCATCAGGCCTGATAAAATGAGTCATACTTCCTTACTACTATTACTCTAATACCCAATCAATACTTAACTTTCCCCCAAATCATCAAAACTGATTGTCCAAAGCCAGTCAAGGATCTTGGCGTTGCTTTTGCTTTCCATGTCTCTTTGGTCTCTTTATTGAGATGCCTCCAGCTTTAATTCCCACGAGATTAGCCTGTTCAAGAGACCAGGCTGATTGTCCTGTAGAATTCAACAAATATTAATCAGGGGACTGCTGTGTGCCGGGCACTGTTCTAGGCACTGGTGATACAGCAGGGAACAAAACAGACCCAGTCCCTGCCCTTGGAGAGCTGACAGCTGACATTCTAGTGGGTGGGCGACTGTTAGTAAAGTTACAGTGTATCGGGTGGTGATAGGCGTCAGGGAGAAAAAAGAAGCAGCTGTGGGGGGTGGAATTGCTGGGGTGTGTGCAGCAGGGGCTGGAATACAGGTTTAGATGGTTTGGTCAGGAGGTCTTCATTGAAGCGGGGCCATTTGAGCCCAGACCTGAGGAAATTGAGGAGTGGAAGGAGATGATATCTGAGAAAGGAACATTTCAAGCCCAGGGAACAGCAAGTGCAAAGACCCTGAGGCAGCAGGAATGTACGGGGGCATTCCTAGAATAGCGAGAAGGCCAGTGTATCTGAGGTGGAGTAAGCCAGGGAGGATGGTGGGAGCAGATGAGATCATTGCAGAAGGCGCAGGGCGTTGTGGGCCATGGTGAGGACTTGGGCTCTTGCTCTGAGTGAGACGGGAGCCACGGAGGGGTTTTGAGCTGAGGAGCAACATGGGTTGACTTAGGCTTTAGGGATCCCTCTCTAGGGGACAAGAGCAGAAGCAGGGGGACCACTCAGGAGGTGACCTCTGAGGTCCAGGTGAGAGATACTGGTGACTGGCACTGGCATGGAAGCAATAGGGGTGCTGAGAAGCGTTTTGAAGGTAGAGCCAACTGAAGGGCCAAAGATTGGATGAGGTGTGTGAAAAAATGGAGCCACCAGTAGGGGGCGCTGTCACTTTCTCGGATGGGGCCGACTCAGGAAAGAGCAGGTTGAGGTGAAGATCAGCCCTGAGGTGTCTGTTCTCATCCCAGCTGAGATGTCCAGGAGGGGATGAGGGGAGAGGAGCGGGGACGTCAAGGGATGCCCGCTCTCCCGGGGCATCCTGCTGCCGGCGCAGGGTGGGTCCCACACTGAGTGCTAGAAACGGCAGCAACTGAGGGACCCAGAGAGGGGCAGGGAGGCCCGAATAGACAGGAGTAGCCAGAAAGGCTGGCGGGTCAGGTGAAACTGTCACAAGGGGGCCTGACCATCTTAGGTTGCTCCCAGTCCAGGCCCACTCCAGCATGTAGCCCTGTGCAGGGCAGTGCTGGTGACACAGTGGTGACAGGAAAGAGCCAGGAGGATGATAGCAGGAAAGGGCGAATTTCAAGAAAGGAAGAGTGATGCTCAGCGTCAGATCCTGCCAAGGCCACACCAGCTATGACAGTCAGTTGGTAACTTCTCCAGATCAAGTTTTCCTGCCCACTTGGCTTCCTGTCTTGAACCCTCAACTCCAGAGCAGGGGCCTTCAAACATTTGATCATGGATCTGTATCAGTTTCAAAAAAAGGAGAGGGCTTCCCTGGTGGCGCAGTGGTTGGGAGTCCACCTGCTAATGCAGGGGACGCAGGTTCATGCCCCGGTCCGGGAGGATCCCGCATGCCGCGGAGCGGCTGGGCCCGTGAGCCATGGCCGCTGAGCCTGCGCATCTGGAGCCTGTGTTCCACAGCGGGAGAGGCCACAGCGGTGAGAGGCCCGTGTACCGCAAAAAAAAAAAAAAAAAAAAAGAGTTGGCACCCTGATATATTCTTTTTTCTTTAATTTTTTTTATTACTATTTTTAAAATTGGGGTATAGTTGTTTTAGTTTCTACTGTTCAGCGAAGTGGAGTCCCCTGTGCTATACAGCAGGTTCTCATTGGTTATCTATTTTATACCTATTAGTGTATATATGTCAATCCCAATCTCCCAATTCATCCCACCACCACCCCCTTTCCCCCCTTGGTGTCCATATGTTTGTTCGCTATGTCTATGTCTCTATTTCTGCCTTGCAAACCGGTTCCTCTGTACCATTTTTCTAGATTCCACATATATGCGTTAATATACAATATTTGTTTTTCTCTTTCTGACTTACTTCACTCTGTACAACAGTCTGTAGGTCCATCCACGTCTCTACAAATGACTCAGTATCGTTCCTTTTTATGGCTGAGTAATATTCCTTTGTATATGTGTACCACATCTTTATCCATTCGTCTGTCGTCAATGGGAATTTAGGTTGCTTCCATGACCTGGCTATTGTAAATAGTGCTGCACTGAACATTGAGGTGCACGTGTCTTTTTTTTTTTTTTTTTGGCTGCATTGGGTCTTCGTTGCTGCACGTGGGCTTTCTCTAGTTGTGGCGAGTGAGGGCTAGTCTTCATTGCGGTGCACAGGCTTCTCATTGCGGTGGCTTCTCTTGTTGCGGAGCATTGGCTCTAGGTGCGTGGGCTTCAGTAGTTGAGGCACGCGGGCTCAGTAGTTGTGGCTTACGGGCTCTAGAGTGCAGGCTCAGTAGTTGTGGCGCACGTGTGGGCTTTCTACACTGTTCCATTGATCTATATTTTTGTTTTCGTGCCAGTACCATACTGTCTTTATTATTGTAGCTTTGTAGTATAGTCTGAAGTCAGGGAGTCTGATTCCTCCAGCTCTGTTTTTTTTTCCTTAAGATTGCTTTGGCTATTCGGTGTCTTTTGTGTCTCCATACAAATGTTAAGATTTTTTTGTTCTATTTCAGTGAAAAATGCCATTGGTAATTTGATAGGGATTGCATTGAATCTGTAGATTGCTTTGGGTAGTACAGTCATTTTCACAGTATTGATTCTTCTAATCCAAGAACATGGTATATCTCTCCATCTGTTTGTGTCATCCTTGATTTCTTTCATCAGTGTCTTATAGTGTTCTGAGTACAGGTCTTTTACCTCCTTAGGTAGGTTTATTCTTGATATAGTCTTACTAATCCACGGATTATGTGCAGGAACTACTGTAATAATATTAGGAAACACACTGGGAATTCCCTGGCGGTCCAGTGGTTAGGACTCTGTGCTTTCACTGCCAAGGGTGCAGGTTCAATCCCTGGTCAGGGAACTAAGATCCCACAAGCTGAGCAGCGTGGCCAAAAACAGTTAGAGAACATACTCAAAGTATAGGAATTAACAAAAGGATACAGTAGGAAAAAAATATATAAAAATCAGGGACTTGAGGACTTCCCTGGTGGTGCAATGGTTAGGAATCCACCTGCCAATGCAGGGGACAAGGGTTTGAGCTCTCGTCCAGGAAGATCCCACATGCCATGGAGCAACTAAGCCCGTGTGCCACAACTACTGAGCCTGCGCTCTAGAGCCTGCGAGCTGCAACTACTGAGCCTATTTGCTGCAACTACTGAAGCCCACGCACCTAGAGCCCATGCTTCGCAACAAGAGAAGCCAAGCATAATGAGAAGCCCACGCACTGCAACAAAGAGCAGCCCCCACTCGCCGCAACTAGAGAAAGCCTGCGCGCAGCAACGGAGACCCAACGCAGTGAAAAATATATATATAAATAAAAATAAATTTATTTAAAAAAAAAGAAAAAAAAAATCAGGGACTTGTGTTGGCTTTTGCAGTCGCCACCAGGTGGCGACACACGCACACACGCCAGGCTGGCTTTTTCAGATTTTGGCCAAAGACATGGAACTTTGCAAGCCAGTATTCATATCTCTATGTGTCTATATCACTTTATCTACTTACACATGCGTATAAAATTAGAGTCTGCGTCCCTGGTTCATGCATATTTATTCGTGGATTGTGTGTATGTGATAAGGTTTGTATTTATATTACGGTTCAGTTAAGGGCAAGGCTGAGATTGTCTTGGTTACAGGTGGTGAGTGTGCACTGCCCAGCACAAAGCTTGCCACACAGTAAGTACTCAGGCAGTGTTTGTGGAATGATTGAGTAGATTAGTTCCAGGCTGAGGAGTTTGACTCTCTCCAGAGGCAACAGGGAGCCACAGAAAGAGGGGAATGGACACCGTGGAACACCCCTGCGTCTCTCTCTGGGCTCTGGGCTTTTGCATAGTCTGTTCCCTCTGCCTAAAGCACTCCTGCCCGTTCACTCCTACTCATCCTCCAGATCTCAGTCCAGATGCCCCCTCCTCCAGGAAGCCCTCCCGGACCCCCATCCTGGGTCAGCTGCCTGCCCCCTTGGGGCTCTCACAGTCTAGCCCTGCCCACTTAGGGGATGACTAAGGATGAATCTGTCTCCGCTGGACAGTGAGCCCTAGGCAGGGAAGGCCAGGACCACTGTGTCCCCAGCACAAGGCCAGACACAGAACAGGGCCTCAGGGACCACACGTGGAACGCAGGACTGAATATGTTGGCTCCACCCTGCCCAGCACACTGGGTCCTGGGCACACCCTGTCACTGACTATCTGCCTCTCTGCTCCGCAGTTCCGGAACTTCAAGATCATTTACCGACGCTACGCCGGCCTCTACTTCTGTATCTGTGTGGATGTCAACGACAACAACCTGGCCTACCTGGAGGCCATCCACAACTTTGTGGAGGTGCGCAGGCGGGCGGGCGCCGTCCCTCGCATCCCCTCTGTTGGGATGCACGGGCCCTCCTTGCCCTCCCCTCAGAAGCGGGAGGCGGAGGGCCACTGTCTTTTTCTGCCCTCCTCGATGTTTCCTCTGGTCTCTGTCTCTCCCCTTTCCTCAGCTTCTCTCTGCCTTTTTTTTTGCCGTCTCATTCTGATGCCCTCTGTTCCTGTCTCTGTGTGTGTGTCTCTCTCTCCCTGCCCATCTCTCACCACCTCTGTCTTCCTCTCCCAGGTCTTAAATGAATATTTCCACAACGTCTGTGAACTGGACCTGGTGTTCAACTTCTACAAGGTGGGCTCCTGGTGAAGATGAGATGAGGAGGGGGAAGGGGGGTGGGCTGGACCCCCGCAGCCGCCCCGGTGCCTCTGCGGGGGTCTGTTTCCTGGTCCTCGGGCATCAGAGCCCCCAGCCCTCAAGGTTTAGACCAGCATCCTGGGGGTCTCCCCACCTCTCACACCAGGGTCTCCCCTCACCCTCCCTTCACTCAGGTTTACACGGTCGTGGACGAGATGTTCCTGGCCGGCGAAATCCGAGAGACCAGCCAGACGAAGGTGCTTAAACAGCTGCTGATGCTGCAGTCCCTGGAGTGATGGCGGGCCGGCCCCTCCCGCCCCCGGTCCTGCCCCCGGTCGAGCCTGCTCCCTTCCCCTTTCCAGGCCCGGGGTCCACCCCAGCAGCCCCGTCCCTCAGCTGCCCCGGAGGAAGACACCCAGCCGGGTCTGGGCCACAAGGGAAGGGGCCGCCCCCCACGGCCTCTGGGCCCCAGCTGTGGGCGGAGGCCACTTTGGGTGTACCGAGTAACCATGCCGTTGTCGTGTGATGCCATGAGTGCGTGCCTGGAGCCCCCAGTAAACCTGTGGTCCCCGCCTGGCCTCGTGTCTTTTGAGCCCTTGCCTATCTTCCTTGGGAACCAGGGGCAACTCCGGACGCCCTGCCATCAGTGCATCAGGCAGTCAGTCAACAAACACTCCTCGTGAGAATTCCCTGGTGGTCCAGTGGTTAGGACTCTGAGCTTCCACGGCAGGGGTCCTGGGTTCAATCCTTGGTCGGGGAACTATGATCCCACAAGCCGTGCAGGGCAGTCAAGAAGAGAAAAACACACACAAAAAACAACCCCAACGAACTGCTCGTGCTGAGGTTGGGGGAGGGGGAGTGCAGATGCTTTCCCACCCGTTTCTGCCCACAGAGGGCTGCTGGGACTGGAAGCGGTGACGGATCTCGACACTGAGCGCTTGCTACTAAAATAATGATGTTCCGGGCCAACACCGATGTCTCTCAGGCGCCGTTCTAAGCCTTGACATGTAGTGCCTTACTTAATCCTCGCAAGATGATGAGTAAGGGACTGTTAGTAGCCCCATTTTCCAGAGGAGATCACTGAGCTCAGAGAAGGTCACAAGACTCGTTCAAGGTCAGGTGGCGAGTCTGCAGATGAACCAGGTTGCTTTTGAGCCTAGGCAGGCGGCTCCAGAATCCTTGTTCTTAACCACTAGGCCGGAGGTGCAGGCGCTGGGCCCAGTGTTCAGTGGTTCTCAGCAGTGGCACTGGCACTTGGGGTAGGAAGATTCTTCACTGTGTAAGACTGTCCACCTCCATCTGCCAAGTGCCGGTACCAAGTGGCCCTCAGCACTTGTGACGACAGGAAACACTCCTGCATATTTCTTTTTTTTTCTTTTCTTTTCTTTCTGGCTGCACCGTGTGGCTTCTGGGATCTTAGTTCCCCAACCAGGAAATGAACCCAGCACCATGTCAGTGAAAGCGCCGAGTCCTAACCACTAGACCACCAGGGACGTCCCCCCATGTGTTTCTAGTGCCCTCTGGAGGGGCTGTGCCCCTTCCCCCCCGTGCCCACCGAGAGCAGAGTGATGGCCGCTGGCTGCAGCCACGACTGGCATCCTTGGCAGAGCTGAGAATGCTGGGCACCTCCCGTCCACTTGCATTAATGTGGCCCAGCTTCGCGTCAGTCTCCCAACTGCAGGGGGTAGGTTGTGTCTCAGCTCAGCTACATACACACTATGCAACCTTGGGGTAAGTCACTTAACCTCTCTTGCCTCTGTTTCTTCATCTGGAAAGTGAGTCGACTATGGTTTTTAATCTCATGGTGTGTGCTTGAGGAGTAAATGAGTTAATCCCGGGACAGTTTAGGGTAGTACCTCGCATCAGTAAGCATGCCTTCACTGCACAGACATCACGGGCCTGCTGTGTGCAAAGCCCTGTGAGAGAAAAGATGTTTATAGATGTGAACGGTGAGCACTGACTATAATCATTGTCATTTTCCATGTGGGACACAGAGGCTTGGGGAGGTGAATTCCCTTCTACATACAATCACTCCAACAGTGTAGTCGTTTCTTGTTGCTGCTGTAACAAGTTATCACAAACTTGGTGGCCTAAACTAACAGGACTTTGAGACTGACCACCCTGGAGGGGTGAGGGTGTCAGGGGGGGCACCCAGGCTGAGGCCTGGATCTTCGGCTGGGTGTCGGGGTGGGAGGTAAGGTCCTTCCCGAGATGGGGAAAGAGCAGGTTGGAGGAATATGCCAAGGTTATTAGAACGTGGAGAGTGTGTTAACTTCCTAAGGCTGCTGTAACAAATGACCACAAACTAGGTGGCTTAGAACAAGAGGAATTGATTCCGTCTCAGTTCTAGAGGCCAGAAATTTGAAATCCAGGTGTCAACAGGGCCGTGTTCCCTCTGAAGGCTCTGGGGGAAGATGCTTCCTTATCTCTTCCAGCTTCTCGTGGCCCCTGACATTCCTTGGCTTGTGGCTGCATCCCTCCAATCTCTGCCTGCATCTTCACATGGTCTTTCCTCTATGTCTGCATCTTCTACTCTTCTATCTCTTATAGGGACACTTGTCATTGGATTTAGGGCCCACCCAGATAATCGAGGACGGTCTCATCTCAAGGTCTTTAACTTAATTACATCCGCAAAGATGTAATTTTTTTTCAAATAAAGTCACACTCATAAGCTCCGGGATGTGGACATGTTTTGGGGGCTACCATCAGCCCACTAGAGTGAGTGTGAGCTCTTGGGGGTCACCCAGGAAAGGACCAGGAGGCCTTTGGACACACAGACCTGAGGCTCACAGAGGGAAGGATGCAGAGAGCGTTTGCTTATTTGTGCATTCAACAAATGTTTCTCGGGCACCTACTATGAGCCAGTCCCTGTCTTAGCACCAGGGGATACAGCAGTGAGCAGAAGAAATCCCCTGCCCTCAGAGAGCTCAGTCCCCTGAGGGCGATGGGGCAACGCATAAAGAAGCACGTCCATGTCTGGTATGTCAGAAAGTGAGGCAAATGGAGGCAAATCAAACAATGAGGACAGGGCTTCCCTGGTGGCGCAGTGGTTGAGAGTCCGCCTGCCGATGCAGGGGACACGGGTTCATGCCCCGGTCCGGGAAGATCCCACATGCCATGGAGCGGCTGGGCCCGTGAGCCATGGCCGCTGAGCCTGTGCGTCCAGAGCCTGTGCTCTGCAACGGGAGAGGCCATAACAGTGAGAGGCCTGCGTACCACAAAAAAAAAAAAAAAAAAAAAAGAGGACAGAAGGAAGCCTGGCAGATGGCACTGCTATTCTAGATGGATGGTCAGGAGGGCCTGGCTGGAGGAGGTGACATTTGAGCTGAGACTGAAGGAGATGAGGGAAGGAGCCATGGGAAATTTCAGGGAAAGAGTATTGTAGGCAGAAGAAACAGTGAGTGCAAAGGCCCTGGGGCAGAACATGCAAGGAGGCCAGTATAGCCGGAACAGAGTGAGCAAAAGGGACAGTGGAGGCGACGTGTTCATAAAATAGAAGGATTAGAGGTGGAAGACAGAATGCACAAGGTCAGACCTGCTGTGGTGAGGACATTGGGTTTATTCTGTGTGAGATGAGAGCCATCCGGAAGGACATTTTTTTGGAGGGTTTGGGAGAGGGTGGTAACGACCTTATTGAGATATAACTCACATACCATACATTGTATAGTATGTAATTCGCCCATTTAAAATGTACAATTCAGTTGGTTTTTCTTTCTGTCTTTCTTTTTTTTTGCCACGCAGCTTGCAGGATCTTAGTTCCCCGACCAGGGATCAAACCTGGGCCCTCGGCAGTGAAAGCGCCGAGTCCTAACCATTGGGCCGCCAGGGAATTCCCCAATTCAGTTTTTTTTTTTTTTAAGAATATTCAGAGTTCTTTTACTGTCATCACAATCCACTTCAGAACATTTCATCACCCCCCAAAAAAAACAGTACCCTTAGCTATCATCCCTCAATCCCTCCATCCCCTTTCCCCAGCCCTAGGTAATCTACTAATCCACAATCTACTCTCTCTGTGGATTTGCCCATTCTGGACATTTCATAGAAATGGAATCATACAATATGTGGGGCACGGGAATGTTTTGAGCCAAGGAGGGACGATAGTCTGACATCTGACACAGGAAGCCAAGGGTGGGAGCCAGGAGCCAGTGAGGAGGTGATCGCAAAGATCCAGGCGAGAGGTGACGCTGGCTTCGGACAAGGTGGGGGCAAGGCGATGGAAGTAGAAGTGATCGGATTCTGGACACATTTTAAAGGTGGAATCAGTAGGATTTGCTGACAGTTTGATGTAGGGTGGGAGAGAAGTCAGGGATCGCTCACAATTTTACAACCCGAGCGTCTGGAAGACTGGAATCACCTTTTCCAGAAGCAAGAAGACAGTGGGGGGAATGTGTCAAGTTTGAGCTCCTGGGCCTCCAAGGGGAGATGCTGCGGAGGCAGTGATTGTGTGGGTCTGGGGTTTGGGAGAGAGATCCAGGGCGAAGATAGACATTTGAAAGCACCAGATGTCATTTACTGCCATGAGATCAGCTGAGATCACCAAGGGAACAGGTGTGAAGACAGAAGAGATCTGCAGAATGAGATCAGGGAAAAGAGAAGAAATCAGAAAACGAGACAGAGAAGGAACAGCCCATGAGAAGGAAAACCATCTAGTGCAGCTTCCTAGAATCAAGGGAAAAAAGTGTGCCCAGGAGAAGGGTGTATTCACGCGTTAAACGCTGTTGAGATCACCGCAGCTCTATGAGAATGGCTCATTTAAAAATACCGAATGCATGGGATTTCCCTGGCCGTCCAGCGTTTAAGACTCCGCGCGCTTCCAATGCAAGGGGCGTGGGTTCCATCCATGGGTGGGGAACTAAGATCCCACATGCCTCCTGGTGCGGCCAGGAAAAAAAAAAAAAATACCGAGTGCAGGCAAGCACCCAGGGCAACCGGAACTCTCGTACATTGCCGGTGGGAACACAAAATGGGGCAGGTTCTCTCGAATGGTCTGGCAGGTTCTTATAAAGTTAAACATTACACTTACTTTATGACTCAGCAATCCCTCTCCTATCTGTTTACCCAAGAGAAATAAAAACTGATGTGCAAAATTTCTATATGAACCTAAGTTAAATGAAGACCTATGTGCACGCAAAAACTTGTCCATGAATGCTCATAGCAGCGTTATTCACAGTAGCCAAAAGGGGGAGACAACGCAGAGACCCATCAACTGATGAAAGGATAAATAAGATATTCTATGTCCACACAATCAATTCTTTTTCAGCCATAAAAAGAAAGAAGCATTGATATGTACTAGAACATGGATGAACTCTGAAAACGTATGCTGACTGACAGAAGCCAGTCATAAAAGACCGCGTTTTGTATGATTCTATTTATATGAAATTTCCAGAAGAGGCAAATCCCTGTTGACAGAAAGTAAAGTAATGATTGGGAAGGGTCGCGGAGAATGGGCTTTGGAGGTTGATAGCCAGAGGGTACAGGGCTTCTTTTCGAGGTGATGAAAATGTTCTAAAATTGGTTGTGGTGATAGTTGCACAACTCCATGAACATACGAAAAATCATTGAATTGTACGCTTCTTTTTTGTCTTTTCTATTTTTTGTTTTTAAAGATTTAATTTTATTTATTTTTTTGGCTGTGTTGGGTCTTCGTTGCTGCGCGCGGGCTTTCTCTAGTTGCGGCGAGCGGGGGCTACTCTTCGTTGCGGTGTGCGGGATTCTCATTGCGGTTGCTTCTCTTGTTGTGGAGCACGGGCTCTAGGCCCGCGGGCTTCAGTAGCTGTGGCGCGCGCGGACTCAGTAGTTGTGGCATGCGGGCTTCAGTAGTTGTGGCTCGCGGGCTCTAGAGTGCAGGCTCAGTAGTTGTGGCGCACAAGGCTTAGTTGCTCCGCGGCATGTGGATCTTCCAGGACCAGGGCTCGAACCCGTGTCCCCTGCATTGGCAGGTGGATTCTCATCCACTGCGCCTGTGTTTTTGAATTGTATGCTTTAAATGGGCTTATTGAATGGTGTGTGAGTTATAGCTTAATAATGCTTAATCACAATAATGAATGAATACATGAGTAAAACAAATAAATAAAATTTACCTTGCAGTTGCAAACAGAAAAACAAAACCCCAAACCCCAGCGTGTTACTGTTTACAGTGGCTTTATTCATAATAAGCATGCCAAATCGGAAACAATCCAAATGTCCTTCAACAACTAAATGGATAAACAAACTGCGGTCCATCCAGGCGATGGGCTATTCTTCAGCATGGGTAAGGAAATCAGCTGGTACATTCAACAACGTGGATGAATCTCAAATCTCAAATATTTATGCTGAGGGAGAAAAGCCAAACCTGGAAGGCTACATGCTGTGTAATTCCATCATACGACATTGTTATAAAAGCGAAGTGACTGGGAATTCCCTGGCGGTCCAGTGGTTGGGACTCTGCACTTTCACTGCCAAGGGCCTGGGTTCAATCCCCAGTCAGGGAACTAAGATACTGCAAGATGTGTGGCGAGGCCAAAAAAAAAAATAAAGCCAAGTGACTGAGGACAGATCAGGGGTTTCCAGGGGCTGGGAGGGAGCTGGGGGCTCAGTCAAAGCAGAGCATGAGGGAACTTTTGAGGGGTGATGGAATTCTTCCATATCTCCATTGTGAGGGTGGTTATCTGACCTTCTGCCCTGTCAAAGCTAATGGAAGTGTCCACTAAAAAGGGTGAATTTTAGTATATGCACCTTTTACCCCCATCATCTGACAAAAATGCTTCTGAAGCCCAAATGTTGATCAACTGATGAATGGATAAGCAAAATCTGGTATATCCATACAAGAGAGTATTATCCAGCCATTGAAAAGAATGAAGTTCTGGGAATTCCCTGGCAGTCCAGTGGTTAGGGCTCTGCGCTTCCACTGCAGGGGGCACTGGTTCAATCCCTGGTCCAGGAACTAAGATCCCACACGCCAGCACGTTAGAAAAAAGAAAAAAAGAAAGAAAGAAAGAAAAAAGGAAGGAATGAAGTTCTGATGCATTCTACGACATGGATGAACCTGAAAAATATTATGTCAAGTGACAGAAGCCAGACACAAGAGGCCACAGAATGTATGATTCCACGTAGTATAGAAAATATTTAGAATAGGCAACTCCTTAGATACAGAAAGTGCATTAGTGGTTGTCAGGGGCTGGGTTGTTGGGGGAGGAATGGGGAGTCACTGTTTAACATACACAGGGTTTCCTTTTTCGGGCGATGAAAATGTTCTGGAGCTGGATACTGATGATGGTTGCACAATCTAGTAACTATATGAAAAACGACTGAATCACTCACTTTAAAAAGGTGAACTTGGGGGACTTCCCTGGCGGCGCAGTGGTTAAGAATCCGCCTGCCAGTGCAGGGGACATGGGTTCGATCCCTGGTTCGGGAAGATCCCACACGCCATGGAGCAACTAAGCCCGTGCGCCACAAGTACTGAGCCTGCGCTCTAGAGCCGTGAGCCACAACTACTGAGCCCATGTGCTGCAACTACTGAAGCCCACATGCCTAGAGCCCATGCTCCGCAACAAGAGAAGCCACAGCAATAAGAAGCCCATGGACCGCAACGAGGTGTAGCCCCTGCTCTCTGCAACTAGAGAAAGCCTGCGCACAGCAATGAAGACACAACGCAGCCAAAAATCAATCAATCAATCAATCAAATTTTTTTTAAAAAAAGGTGAATTTGGGGAATTTCCTGGTGGTCCAATGGTTAGGACTCAGCACTTTCACTGCAGGGGCCCGGCTTCGACCCCCAGTTAAAAAAAAAGATGAATTTTATGTGGTGGAATGGAATACTACTCAGCCATTACAAAGAATGAAATAATGCCATTTGCGGCAACATGGATGGACCTAGAGATTATCATACTAAGCGAAGTAAGTCAGACAGGGAAAGACAAGTATCATATGATATCGCTTATATGTGGAATCTAAAATATGACGCAAATGAACATATCTACAAAGCAAAAACTGATTCACAGACATAGAGAACAGACTTGTAGTTGCCAAGGGGGAGGGGGTGGGGAAGGGAAGGATTGGGAGTTTGGGGTTAGTGGATGCAAACTATTACAATGAGATGAAGGGGCAACAGGGTCCTACTGTGTAGCTCAGGGAACTATATTCAATATCCTGTGATAGAGATTTCCCTGGTGGCGCAGTGGTTAAGACTCCATGCTCCCGATGCAGAGGGCCCGCAGTTTGATATCGGGTCAGGGAACTAGATCCCACGTGCATGCCACAACTAAGAGTTTGCATGCCACAACTAAGGAGTCCAGGCTCTGGACATGCAGGCTCAGTGGCCATGGCTCACAGGCCTAGCCGCTCCGTGGCATGTGGGATCTTCCCGGACCGGGGCACGAACCCGTGCCCCCTGCATTGGCAGGTGGGTTCTCAACCACTGCGCCACCAGGGAAGCCCTCCCCCACTCTTTTAATGCAAACGATGGTATATTGATCACACAATTTCTTCACCTTGGAGATGATTCCAAAGGAGTAGGTAAAGAACTTTGTTATTCCTTTAGCAGTGTGTGTGGTAGAGAAAGATTTCTTAGGATACAAAAAGTACTAACTTTTTGTACTAAAATAGTACAAAAGGAATATTTAGTACAAATAATATTTGTACTAAAATAAAAGACTGCATTAAAAGTAAAACCTCTGGGCATGGAAAGATCCCAAAAACAAAATGAAAAGATGAGCCACAAGTTGTGAGAAGATATTTACAACACATGTAACTGACAGAGGGATTCATATCCACAATATATAAAGGACTCCTACAAATCAATAAGAAAAAGACAAAGAGCAGAATGGGAAAATGTGCAAAGAGGGAGGGGAAAACAGCTTCAGAAGTCCTGGCAGATGGGGAAAGGGGGCAGGTTATGCACATGGGGTGGGAGATTGGATCTCTACCTCAAGCCACACACTCAAAATAGCTGAGATGTGGCCCATCAGTCGTAGTTATCAGTGACCTGAGTGAAGGAGGGCCTGGCAGAAGAGTGTGGGAGCCTCAGGAACACGGCTGAGAGTGAATTCAAGGTGGAGATGGGAGAGATTATTTCTTTCTGGCCTGGGGAAGGGAGAGGCCGGCTCAGCCCAGAGGGAAAATGTTAGGTGAAAGACTGGCTCCATGCCTGACACCTGCCTGAGTCTTGTCGAGGTTGGGTCAGCCTTGCCTTTCCTTCCCTGTGATGCAATCCTGCCCTTGTCTGACAACATCCTCTTTATTTATTTTTTTTTTTTGATATCTTTATTGGAGTATAATGGCTTTACAATGTTGGTTAGTTTCTGCCGTACAACAAAGTGAATCAGCTCTATGTATACATATATCCCCATATCCCCTTCCTCTTGAGCCTCCCTCCCACCCTCCCTATTCCACCCCTCTAGGTCATCACAAAGCACTGAGCTGATCTCCCTGTGCTATGCGGCTGCTTCCCACTAGCTATCGATTTTACATTTGGTAGTGTATATATGTCCATGCCACTCTCTCATTTTGTCCCACCTTCCCCTCCCACCCCCGACATGTCCTCAAGTCTGTTTTCTACATCTGTGTCTTTATTCCTGCCCTGCCACTAGGTTCATCAGTACTGTTTTTTTAGATTCCATATATATGTGTTAGCATACGGTATTTGTTTTTCTCTTGCTGACTTACTTCACTCTGTATGACAGACTGTAGGTCCATCCACCTCATTACAAATAATTCAATTTCGTTCCTTTTTCTATGGCTGAGTAATATTCCATTGTATATATGCACCACATCTTCTTTATTCATTCTTCTGTCAATGGACACTTAGGTTGCTTCCAATGCCTAGCTATTGTAAATAGTGCTGCACTGAACATTGTGGTGCGTGACTCTTTTTGAATTATGGTTTTCTCAGGGTATATGCCCTGTAATGGGATTGCTGGGTCGTATGGTAGTTCTATTTTTAGTTTTTTAAGGAACCTCCATACTGTCCTCTGTAGTGGGTCTTATTAATTTACATGCCCGCCAACAGTGCAGGAGAGTTCCCTTTTCTCCACACCCTCTCCAGCGTTTATGACAACATCCTCTTTAACTGACATAGTACATACAAGTCTGGCACTTTCTCATGTGTGGCTGGGAGCTGAGTGCTTTGAGTACCCTATTTCCTTCAGTGGCACGGAAACCACCATCCTTCCAGGTGGTTAGGCTGGAAACTTTGAAGGGATCCATGCGTCTTCTCTGCTTCTCACACCCCACGTCCCAGCCAGCAGGAAATCCCGTTGGCTTGACCTTCAACACGTATCCAAAGTCTGACTCCCAAACTACCACCCTGGTCCAGCTGCCAGCATCTCCCACCTAGACTATGGCAGTCGCCTCCTTGCTGCTTCTGCCCTTGCCCGCAACAGAAAGTCCCCTGCCTGCTAGCAGAATCCTTCTATGGGAAGTGAAAGATGTCACTTCCCTCCTCAAATTCCTCCTGTGGCTTCCGCCTCAGTCAGCACGACCCATGAGGTGCCTGTCCCCTCTCTAACCTCCTCTCTCCCCGTCCCCTTCTCTCATTCTATTCCAGGCACACTGGCCTCATTGCTCTGCTTTGACCCTACCGTGCACCGTCCTGCCTCAGGGCCTTTGCACTTTCTGTTCTCTGCCTGGGACACTCTTCCCCCGGATTTTTGTGTAGCTCATTTGCTCACCTCCTTCAGGACTCTGCTCAAACGTCACCTCCTCAGTTGGGCCTTCCTGACCTCACCAAAGAAAATAGTTATCCTTGTCTTCATACATCATATCACCATTTATCTCAGAACCTATTTTATTTCTTGATTTCTTCCCACTACATTTATTACCACTAGATGTGATAGATAGATAGATAGATAGTGTCATCACTAGAGTGTCAGCTCCACAGGACAAGCACAGCTATCTTGTTCACTGCTCTCTTTCATGCTGAAAAGGGTAGATATTCAATAATCACGCTTAATAGATACTCCATAAATAGTAAGTAAATGAATGAACAAATAGCCCTAGAAGGTAGGTACTATGACTATCCCATTTTGCTGATGGGAGACCGAGGGTGAAGTCGCCCACCCAAGACCTTCCCACTTGTTGAGTTCTTATGGCAGGTCAGCCCTGGACATGCAGGCTCTCGAAGGAGGTCAGGATTGTCTCCCCGACCTGGCAAGTGAGGGGCCCGAGGATCAGAGATGTGAAGTCACTTAGCTGGAGCCACACAGCCAGGAAGTTCCGGGATTGAAGGAGGTCTGTCTGCAGCCAGGGCTATCCTCTCGCCTTTACTGGCTGAGGAGTCTCCGTGCCAAAGCCTTCATCGAAAGATCGAGCATCCTCTTGTCATGTGTTGTCGTTTTGAGTGTTTTTGTTTGTTTGTTTGTTTTCCGTTATCAACTCATTGGCTCACCCTGGGCCCTCTCTACCCCATCCAGTGCCCACCCCTGCATTTATTTTTGAAGCAAATCCCAGGAGTCGTATCATCCGTGTGCACATTCCTTGGTGTCCAGGGAGCCTTAGAAGTGCTGACTCTTCAAACACGAGAATCACGAAATGACAGATTGGTCAGCCTCTGGAAGTGATGCCGTGATCTCCACGATGCTGGTTGACTTTGTGGAATCGATTAGAGTTGTGACCAACGGTGAAGTCACCAAAGCCAGATGGCCTGGGTTCAAAGCCAGCTTCCCCACTCACTGGCTGGCTGCACAGCCTCGGGAGCAAGCCTCAGTTTTCTCATCTGTCAAATGGGGGCAATGATAGCAGTCCCCACTACACAGGGCTATTGCGAGGGGTTAAATGAATGAATATGAACCAAGCACTTAGAACAGAACCGGCACTTAGTGAGAGCAAATATTTGTCTTTGAGATTTCAAATCCTTGAGCTATAAAACTCCCAGCAGTCATCTAAAACAAACACCAGAGCACAATTTCCTGTGGCACGATCAGTGAAGATGACTAAACCGGTATTTTGGTACATATTTTGAAAAATGCCAAAATGCTATTAGTAGCACAAATATTTTAGTTTGAAAAAAAAAAGATGGTGTTTGAGCTCCATCTTCTCCACTCTGTTTCAGACCGTAAGAGTCAAGCCCGGGGCTTCCCTGGTGGCGCAGTGGTTGAGAGTCCGCCTGCCGATGCAGGGGACGCGGGTTCGTGCCCCGGTCCGGGAAGATCCCACATGCCGTGGAGCGGCTGGGCCCGTGAGCCATGGCCGCTGAGCCTGCGCGTCCGGAGCCTGTGCTCCGCAACGGGAGAGGCCACAACAGTGAGAGGCCCGCGTACCGCAAAAAAAAAAAAAAAAAAAAAAAAAAAAGAGTCAAGCCCGATCCATCAACTGATGAATGGATAAACAAAATGTGGTGGATCCGTACAATGCAATATTATTCAGTCTTGAAAAGGAATGAAGTTCTGATCCACGCTACAACATGGATGAACCTTGCAAAGGTTATGCTAAGTGAAAGAAGCCAGACACAAAGACCACCTGGCACATAGCCTATGTTTCCTTTTTTTTTTGGCGGCACCTTGCGGTTTGCAGGATCATATTTCCCGCGCCCAGGGATTGAACCCGTGCCCTCGGCAGTGAAAGCGCAGAGTCCTAACCACTGGACCTCCAGGGAATACTCTATGATTCCATTTATATGACATCTCCAGTGCAGGCAAATCCATAGAGACAGAAAATAGATTGGTGGTTGCCAAGGGCTGGGAAGGATGGAGACAGAGGGAAGTGATGGCTAAGGGGTGTGAGGTTTCTTTTGGGGGTAAAAAAAATGTTCTAAAATGGATTCTGGTGACGATTGCACAACTCTGTGAGTATATTAAAAACCATTGAATTGTACACTTTTAAAAGGATTCCCCCAAAGATATATGCTATGTGAGTCCATTTATATAACATTCTTAACATGACAAAATTCTGGAAATGGAGAAGAGATTAGTGGTCCCCAGGGGTTAAGGACGGGGGTGGGAGTAGAGAAAGTGGGCTTGGCTGTGAAAGGCACCAGGCAGGATCCTTGGGATGGAAACGTCTGTGTCTTGACCACTTCAGTGTCAATATCCTGGATGTGGTACTGAACAGCCAGTTCTCATTGTTCGCGGATTTCTTATTTGTGAAAGCAAATACAGAGAAATCCTGAAATCAGTACTGGCGGCAATTTCGAGGTCATTTCCAGACATGCGCAGAGGGCCAAAGAAGTTGAGTCACTCGACACACGCATTCCCAGCTGAGGTCGACCGAGGCGAGGCTCTGCCCGCTCAGTTCAGCTCCCACACTGTAAACAAACGTCCCTTTCACGGTCTATTTGGTGCCACGTTTTTCACATTTTTGTGCTTTTTGTTAGTGATTTTGCCGTTTAAAATGGCTCCCAAGCCCTAGTGCTGAAGTGCTAATCAGTGTTCCGAAGAGCCAGAAGGCGGGGTGCCTTGCGGATAAAATGCATAAGATTTTTATATGTTATATAAGCTTCCTTCAGGCGCGAGTGTAGTGTTGTTCGCCTGAGTTCAGTGTGAGCGAATCAACCATGTACATTACAGAAAGTATCTTTAAACAGAAAAACACATAAAACAAAGTTATATATTGACGGGTTCAGAAAATGTCACCAGAATTTCGCGGGAACCTAACTCCGTATTCCCCTAGGAGCGGTGGTTCAGTATTCGCGAATTCAGCGTTTGCTGTAACTTTATAGAACACTGCTGCCTCCAGTAAGGAGAATCAACTGTAGTTTTTATAAGACGTTCCCATCAGGGAGAAACCGGGTAAAAGGCACACAAGATCTCTTTGTATTTTTGCTTCAAAGTGCATGTGAATTTACAATTATCTCAGAAGAAAAAGTTCAATTAAAAAAAAAAGACGGGGGGTGGGGGTGGGATGAATTGGGAGATTGAGATTGACATATATACACTAATATGTATAAAACAGATAAATGAAACTATACTCCAGTTAAAAAAAAAAAAAAAGGAAGCAATGCTTGGCCTCTCTGGTGAGCCAGGAAAAGTGACCCTTCACCAGTAAGATACTTGTAAGGTTTTTAGCAGAGAGGCATGAGGTCAGAAAGCTTTCTGAATAAGTGAGCCCGGTTCCTCTAAATTATGAGGTAGGCTGCAACTCTCTGGGTGCAGCTCAAGGTCAATTATGCAAATGTCTGATTACCAAGAAATACTGAAGCACAAAATACCAGTATTTTGGTGATTGAAAATAGCATGCTATGGGACTTCCCTGGTGATCCAGTGGTTAAGACTCTGCGCTTCCACTGCAGGGGGTGAGGGTTGATCCCTGGTCGGGGAACTAAGATCCCACATGCAGTGTAGCACGGCTGAAAAAAAAAAATAATAAAAGCATGCTAGCCTGGAGTACTGAAAACAGCTTTTGTAATCACTACACCACACACATACACACATACCCTGATTTTGGACATTTATCTATCTTCTCAACAAACACTCCCTGAGTACTTCAGGTGTGCCCACCCTATGCTGGGCACTGCTGGGGACCCAGAGTTGACCAAGATATTCCCAGGCCTGCCTTCATGGGGCTCATAGTTCAGTGGTGGAAACAGACCATCCCGGACAGGACTGGAAGAGGGGAGCCCAGGATCCACTGAGGGATCCCAGAGTGGGTATCGCATCCAGGTTGGAAGGAGAAATCAGAGAGGGCTTCCTGGAGGAGGGAGCATTTGAGCTGCACTATCAAGGATGAATAAACACAAGCCAAAGGGAAGAAGGGTAAGGAAGGAGTTCCAGGAGAGGGGTGCAAATGTGCAAAGACCAGGAGGAAAAAGGCATGTGGCATAATCTGGGGGAAATGACTGTGTTTCTTTTCGGCTGCAGTATTATGAGAATAATAATAGCAAAGACTTAAAAAGCACCTACTAGTTTCCAGACCTTGTTCTAAGCACTTTGCACGAGCTAGCTCATTCATCCCTCGCCATCACCATATGAGGAGGGCCAAATTTATAGATGAAACAACAGAGGCACAGGGAAGGGTAAGTGATCCCACCAAGGTCATAGCACTGGCAAGCAGCTGACCTAGGAATCACTTGCAGGCCATCTGACTTTGCGTCTGGCCTTTTATGTTGTACTTTAGAAAGTGCAAAAGGCATGGGGAGAGGGGGGCTAAAGTGGTGAATGAGGGGAGAGGTGGAGTCATTGGCCATGGTAGGCAGTTTGAGCTTTGACTCAAGGGTACTGGGGAGCCATGTAAGCTTTTTTTTTTTGACTGTGCATTGCAGCTTGCTGGATCTTAGTTCCCCAACCAGGGATTGAACCCAGGTCCACAGCAGTGAAAGTGCAGAGTCCTAACCACTGGACCACCAGGGAATTCCTGGAATAAACTTTTATCGAGGTATGTATTAGTTATCTGTTGCTGCATAACAAATTACCCCTATATTTAGCAACTTGAAGCAACAAATGTTTATTATCTCACACAGTTTCTGGGTGTAAGGAATCCAGGAGCAACTGAGCTGGGCAGTCGTGGCTTAGGGTCCCTTAAGAGACTGTGGTCATGTTGTTTGCTGGGACCACCATCATTCGAAGATCCAAGTGGGGCTGGAGATTGGCTCTCAAGGTCGCTCAGGTGACTAATGGCAGGAAACGTCAGTTCCTCAGTGGCTGTGTCTGGACCCTTGAACCTCTCCTGAGAGTCCTTATGACATGTGTTAAATTAATTAAACAAGGAAGCCATTAGACAGGGGTAGCTCAAATACATCAGCAGCCTACATAAGCAAACCCAAATATAAGTCCATAAATGCCTCAAAGTAATGTCGACTGAAGAAAAACACAACATAAAAGTTGCGAGTTATGCTTTATTCGGGGGCCTTACTGAAAACTGTAGCCCAGGAGACAGCCTCTCAGATAGCTCTGAGGAGCTTCTCCAAAGAGGTAAGGGAGGAGCTAGCATATATAGGAATTTTTGCTGAAAAAAAAAAGATCAACATGTAGTCAAGCATCAAAAGATTACTGCTAATGACAAAAAAACAGACATTTCAAGTTAGTGATTTTAATGCTTTTCTAAGTATGGGAAGATGCAAGAGTCTGGTCTCATTGAAATTATTCCTTAGATATGCATCTTAACTATCTAGGGCCAGTATCTTGTTTTTCTCCATCCTGAATTCCCCTCAGGGCTCACCATGGGGGTGGCTGCAGTGGCTGATGCGTTGATGATGGGCAATATTCAATGTTTACTGGAATGGCAGGCAACATTCTTTGTTATTGTTTTTTTTTTTATTTTAATTAATTAATTAATTAATTTATGGCTCCGTTGGGTCTTCGCTGCTGCCATGGGCTTTCTCTAGTTGTGGCGAGTGGGGGCTACTCTTCGTTGCGGTACGCGGGCTTCTCATGGCGGTGGCTTCTCTTGTTGTGGAGTACGGGCTCTAGGTGCATGGGCTTCAGTAGTTGTGGCTTGTAGGCTCTAGAGCGCAGCCTCAGTAGTTGTGGCGCACGGGCTTAGTTGCTCCGCGGCGTGTGGGATATTCCTGGACCAGGGCTAGAACCAGTGTCCCGTGCATTGGCAGGTAGATTCTTAACCACTGCACCACCAGGGAAGCCCCAACATTCTTTGGTTACTAAAGTGGCAGGCAACATTTTTTGTCCGAAGTAAGAATCAAAATCCAAGGGCAACCAATCACAGCCAATGAGCCTTTCCCAAATAAGGCAAATGCTTAAGCTACAGCCAATCAAATAATTTCCTTGCTTTGTTTCCGGGTCTTCTCTACAAAAGTCTTGCCCCAGCTCCTGTCGGTGGAGTGCTCCTAACCACTTCTAGTTTGGTATTGCCTGATTGGGATTGATTTTTGCTCGATTCAACTGTTAAAAATTTTTATATGCTTCAGTTTTTCCTCTTAACACATGGCAGCTGGATTCCTCCAGGGCAGGTGATGAGAGACAGAGGGCCCAATACGGAAACCGCAATCTTTTTATAACCCGATCCAGGAAGTGACATACCTTTGGTTTTGCTATATTCTATTCATTGCAAGTTGAGTTACTAAACTCAGCTCTCACTCAAAGAGAGGGGGATTCAGCTCCTTGACTTGAAGGGAGAATACTGTGCTATAATAAGACATGTATTTCGGGCTTCCCTGGTGGCGCAGTGGTTGAGAGTCCGCCTGCCGATGCAGGGGACACAGGTTCGTGCCCCGGTCCGGGAAGATCCCACATGCCGCGGAGCACCTGGGCCCGTGAGCCATGGCCACTGAGCCTGCGCGTTCGGAGCCTGTGCTCCGCGACGGGAGAGGCCCGCGTAACGCAAAAAAAAAAAAAAAAAAAAAAAAAAATAAGACATGTATTTCACCTTTGTCCCTGGTTCTGGCACAGAGCTCCTAAAACCCTTGGCATTTCCTGAGTGATAGAAGTGTCTTTTATTATCCATTAGGAGCCCCTTTGATCATCTGTGAGTTTATGCTAATGAGGTGACTTAGCATGGAGTCACCTCATAGCCTCAGGATGGAGCTGGTCACCAGAAAATTCAAGTGATCAGGGGCTTGGAACTTTCAGCTTCACTCACCCACCTCCGGGGAGTAGGGGGAGAGGGGACTGGAGATGAAAACTTTATAAAAACTGCACCCCCCCACACCAGTTTACTTTCCATTTTAATTTAAGTGAATTTTCCATCAGTTCATTTATTTTTTTCCTTTTTAATCACAAATAGTATAATTTAAAGTTTTATATTGAGGATTTGGGGAAAAAAAGGCAACAGTCATCTCCTGGCTCACACTGTGAATCTATCTTCACTTTCACTGTCTAGGAGAAATGAGTAGTTTCAATATCAGTGGGGCATAATATGGAGTTTAAAACAGTAATGAAGTTCCCTGTGATTTCGTTTATTTGGTTCAATTTTAACTATTCTATCTTTATGTATCTGCAGATGTACCTTCTGCAAGATTTTACTTTGTTCGCATCATGACCAAAGACTGTACTTGAAGGTTAATTTTATTATAATTGTTAACTTCATGTCGGGGGATTTCTCTTTCCTGAGCAGAAAAATTGTTGCCATTCCCTTTATTGTGCAATGTTCTTTGTACAAGAACCATGTGATGGCATCTTGAGTTTAGATTCTGAAAGTCTCAGCATGGATTTTTGCTTGTGAAAACAAAATTTTGTTGAACAGTGAAAGATGCGTACCCCAGTGTACGGCGATTTGCGGCTTTTCTGTCACAAACATTTACTAACCGTAGCAGATTATTCACTTCAGGGACGTGATGACATCTTACGCTAAAGCTCCTCTGAGACGTTCTATTTTCTTCATCTCAAATCAATCCTCTCTTCTATAAAAACTCTGGAACGACAAGATCTGATGAGCTTCTGGGTTGGTGAACGCATCCACATGCCTGGAGGTGACATATTCCAGTTCTATGGGGACAGAAGCTCCTATGCTTGGGACCCTTCTGGACCTCGCCCTGTGCATCTCTTCACCTGGCTCTTCATCTATAGTCTTTATAATATTCTTTAGAATAACCTGGTGAACGCAAGTAAGTGTTTCCCTGAGCTTTGTGAGTCGTTTTAACAAATGATCCAACAGAGGAAGGGGTTGATTTATAGCGAGTTGGTCAGAAGCACTGGTGACCACCTGGTTTTGTGATTGGGGATGGTCTCGTGGGACCTAGCCCTTAACCTGTGGGATCTGAGATTATCTCCAGGTAGTTAGTGTCAGAATTGAGCTGAATTTGTAGGACACCCTATAAAAGAATGAGAAAGTAAGGACTTCCCTGGTGGCAGAGTGGTTAAGAATCCGCCTGCCAATGCAGGGGACATGGGTTCGAGCCCTGGTCCGGAAAGATCCCACATGCCAAGGAGCAACTAAGTCCATACGCCACAACTACTTAGCCTGTGCTCTAAAGCCCGCGAGCCACAACTACTGAGCCCGTGTGCCACAACTACTGAAGCCCGCGTGCCTAGAGCCTGTGCTCTGCAACAAGAGAAGCAACCACAATGAGAAGCCCAAGCACCACAACGAACAGTAGCCCCCGCTCGCCGCAACTAGAGAAAAGCCCGCGCACAGCAACAAAGACCCAACACAACCAAAAATAAATAAATAAATAAGGGCTTCCCTGGTGGTGCAGTGGTTGAGAGTCCGCCTGCCGATGCAGGGGACGCAGGTTCGTGCCCCGGTCCGGGAAGATCCCACATGCCGCGGAGCGGCTGGGCCCGTGAGCCATGGCCTCTGAGCCTGCGCGTCCGGAGCCTGTGCTCCGCAACGGGAGAGGCCACAGCAGTGAGAGGCCCACGTACCGCAAAAAAAAAAAAAAAAAAAGAATGAGAAAGTAAGAGGGGAAGGCCTGGAAGCTTTCTAGTCCAAAGAGGGGAGCAGGCCCAGGGTGGGGAGCCTTGGAAGGGATTATATACATAATATATATAAATATTACTTAAGTAGAAGTATAGTATATAGGAATACAAAAACATACTATATATATGGGATTATTCTATATAAGAATACTATGTATTGATATATATGAATATATATAGAAAAGTACTATATGTAGAAATATATATGGAAATATTTATACAGGAACATTATATAGAGAGACATAGGAAGGAATATAAATGAATATATTATATTTATGAATGGTATATGGGAATATCCTATATAAACAAATATAAATATTATATTTAAGAATATTTTATATACCATTACTTTATATAAGAATACATAGGCATCTTACACCTATAAGAATATATATAGGAATATTATATACAGGAAAACTATGTTATAGTAATATGCACAAATATTATATGTTTACTATTATATGTAAAAATATATGTGAGTATTACATATAAATACTACATATAGAAACATATGTAGGAGTATTATGTATATAGAAAGATTAGAGTTATAGAAATATACACATAGGAATATTACATATCTAGGAATATTACATATCTAAAAATGTGAATATATGTGAATATATATTTGAATACATATATATGTATATAAAGTTTAGCAATTAAGAGCCCAGAACAGTTTTAGGAGCCAGATGACCTCATTTCAAATCCAACTCCACCACTTAATAGCCCATGGCTTTGGGCAAGTGCCTGAACCATTCTGAGACTCAGTTTTCCCTTCTGTAAAATGGGGATAATAGCAGTCCCACATCATATAGCTGTTATGAGGATTAAACCCTTAGAGGAGTGCCTGGCACATAGCTTGATAAACCAAGACACAGGGAACTTTTTCTTCTGTACTCACATCTCTGCAGCTTCCTTTTCCTACTTTATGCCACAGGAAATCCCTCTAAGTCAGTAGTTTTCGCTCTGGCTAGCTTTTACAAAATACTGATGCCCTGGCCCCCAGGGACTCTGATTTGGCTGTTTTAGGGTTTGGTCTGAAGATCATGATTTTTAAACATCCTGCCCAAGGTGATGTTAATACGCGACTGAGGCTGTGGACCACTGAACCAAGCCCGTCAGAATAGATTCTTTGGAATGGTTGCATAAGAGTTCACAGAGTGAGTGGACCATCATTTTTCAACCCAAAGATAGGTTTTCGTCTTCAATTCCCAGCTTTTTGCTCCTCTAGTCCTGCAGTGAGCACTCTTGCCTATAAGCCCTTACCTCATTCCGGAGGTTTGATTTCTATGAGATGCTTTCCCAGCAGTGGGGTTGTTGAATCAAGGGTAAAATGCATTTCTGATTGTAGTAGATGCTGCCAAGATTCCCTTTCAAAAAAAGGCTGTAACAATTCTCATTGCCATCAGTGATATACGAGCCTGCCCTTTTCCACATGTGCGCCATTTGGCGGGTGTACAAGGAAACCTCCACGTTATTTGAATATGCTTCACCCTGCCTCCTGCAGAGAGGCTAAGTTTTCATATATGTATTAGCTGGTTCACTTTTCTGCTTAGAAAATTATCTATTCAAATCCTTAGTCCACGTTTCCTTTGGGATGTTTGTCTTAATTGATTTACAAAAGCTCATTATACATGTAAAACTTTTATGTGTCATCTGCATTGCCAGTATTTTCTCCCATTTCTCATTTGCCTATAGGCTTTGTTTAGGGTTTTTGGTTTGTTTTTTGCCACACAAGTGTTTTTCTCTTTCTTTTTTAAAAAATATTTATTTATTTGGCTGTGCTCGTCTTAGTTGCGGCATATGGGATCTTTAGTTGCAGCATGTGGGATCTAGTTCCTTGACCAGGCATCGAACCAGGGCCCCCTGCATTGGGAACACGGAACCTTAGCCACTGGACCACCAGGGAAGTCCCATGTTTTCCTTTTTAATGTGGGCAAATATGTCTATCTTTCCTTTTAACTTCTGCTTAAATGCCATCTCCCCTAAATGTTTTATTTAAAGCTCCAAATTATTCCCCTTCCTACCTAACACCAGCACTTCCTAACCTTCTCCTCCCTGTTTATCACCATCTGTCATTCCAGAGTTGTGCTGTCAGATACGGCAGCCACCAGCCATGTGTGGCTATTAAATAATTGAAGTGCGGCAAATCCAAACTTAAATCTGCGATAAGTGCAAAATACATACTGGGGTTTGAAGACGTAATAATATGAAAAAAGAGAATGCAAAATAAATCCATCATTTTTATATTGATTACACGTTGAAATAATAATCTGGATGTATGTGTATATTCATTTCTTACTGCTGCTGTAACAAATTACCACAAACTTAGTGGCTCAGTAGAAGACACTTCTTCTTTTTTTTTTTTTTTTTAATTTTTTGGCCACACCATGCGGCATGTGGGATCTTAGTTCCCTGACCAGGGATCGAACCCACGACCCCTGCAGTGGAAGCGCGGAGTCCTAACCATTGGACCGCCAGGGAAGCACCCCGAAGACACATTTCTAAAAAAATTTTTTTTATTGAAGTATAGTTGATTTACAATGTTGTGTTAATTTCTGCTGTGCAGCAAAGTGACTCAGTTATACATGTATATATATTCTTTTTCATATTCTTTTCCATTATGGTTTATCACAGGATATTGAATATAGTTCCCTGTGCTCTACAGTAGGACCTTGTTGTTTATCCATCCTATATATGAATTTGCATCTGCTAATCCCAAACTCCCAATCCATCCCTCCCCCCACCCCCCTCCTGCTTAGCAACCACAGGTCTGTACTCTATGGAAAACACTTTTTTTTTTTTTTTGCGGTACGCGGGCCTCTCACCGTTGTGGCCTCTCCCGTTGCGGAGCACAGGCTCCGGACGCGCAGGCCCAGCGGCCATGGCTCACGGGCCCAGCCGCTCCGCGGCATGTGGGATCTTCCCGGACCGGGTCACGAACCCGCGTCCCCTGCATCGGCAGGCGGACTCTCAACCACTGCGCCACCAGGGAAGCCCCGCCTGTAAACTTTATTCTACTTTCCATCTCTGTGACTGTGCCTATTCTAGGTACACTGTGTAAGTGGAATCATACAATATTTGTCCTTTTGTGTCTGGCTTATTTCACTTAGCATAAGATTTTCAAGGTTCATCTATGTTGTAGCATGTGTCAGAATTTCACTTCATTTTTTTTTTCCATTGAGGTATTGTATTTGTATGTTTGTATATATCACATCTCTAGAAAAAGAATCTCAGGACTTTCCCTCCTGTGTGTGTTTTCTTTTTTTTAATTTTAATTAATTAATTTTATTTTTATTTATTTTTGGCTGTGTTGGGTCTTCATTGCTGTGCTCGGGCTTTCTCTAGTTGCGGCGAGCGGGGGCTACTCTTCGTTGCAGTGCACAGGCTTCATTGTAGTGGCTTATTTTGTTGCAGAGCATGGGCTCTAGGCGTGCGGGCTTCAGTAGCTGTGGCACACAGGCTCAGTAGCTGTGGCGCACGGGCTTAGTTGCTCCGCGGCATGTGGGATCTTCCCGGACCAGGGCTCGAACCTGTGTCCCCGGCATTGGCAGGCAGATTCTTAACCACTGCACTGCCAGGGAAGCCCTCCCTCCTGTGTGTTTTTGTCTTGCTTCTTCTTGGTCCATGATGCCAGCTGTGGTCGTCAGTATAATGAAACCAAACTAGTGGGATGGTCTTGTGAGGTTTACAATTTGCCCAGCTCTGTGATCATCAGTGATTTCAAGTTTACCAATGTAACCATGCTTCATCATCACACTTAGAAACTGGAAAATGACTTTGGAGCATAGCCTAACAAGAACTTGGCATGTGACTCTCATTTTGGCATTGTTAATGCTCTTGAGAACATCGTCCTGGCCATTCATGCCAGCATCATGGTGGCACAAAAAGAGAGGCTGAATAATATTCCATTGTGTGGATATAGTGCGTTTTGTTTATCCCTTCATTCTTTGATGGACACGGGTTGTTTCCTAGACTTTTTAATAACTTCTCCTCTCTCCTCAAACTCCTGCACCTTCTCCCTTCCTGCCCACTTTCAGTGGGGACTTTGCTACCTACTTCACTGAGAAAGGACAACCCATCAGAAGAAAACTTCCCCAACTCCTCTACTCATCTACCCACCTTTTCTTCTATTATTTGGGGTACCAGTTACCTGCTGCTGCATAACAAACAGCCCCAGTATCTAGTGGTGTAAAACAATCCTTGTATTGTAGTCATGGATACTATAGGTCAGGAATTGGAACAAGGCACAGCAAGGACAGCTTGTCTTTCCTCCTTGATATCTGGAGCCTCAGCTGGCGAGGCTTGCGGACTGGGGGTGTAGAATCAGCTGGAGGAGTCTTCACTCATGTCTGGGCAGATGCTGCTGGCAGTCGCTGGCTGGGACCTCGGCTGAGCTGTCAGCTAGAGCATCTTCATGGGACCTCTCCATGTGGTCTCTCTGCGTGGGCTAGCTGAGCTTCCTCACAGCATGGCAGATGGGTTCCAAGAATGAGTGCCCTAACAGCAAGTGGGAAGTGCCTGGCATTTGATGAGGTAGCCTTGGAAGCCTCACCTCCACCGTACTTTATAGGTCAAGGCAGTCACAAATTTCTGCCCAGGTTCAAAGGGAGAAAACATAATCCACACAAAACACACACAATAGGAGGAATGTTGAGGTCACCCTGTAAGAGCATGTGGGACAGGAGAGATTGTCATGGCCACCTCTGGGAAACAGACATTCCCTACTAATGACGAACTACTCTGGAGCCCAGGGACCCTTCCCCTCTTGCCAATTCAAGGACCACACTCCAGCCGTTCTCCCCTCTTTCCTCTGCTTCTCCTCTCGAACTAGGAATCTAGATCATCCCCATCAAACTGCAATTTGATCTTCTCTCACCTTTCTATAAAAGAAAACAAAAAAATTGATTTCCCAGTACCTGTCTCCCACCTGTTCTTTATTTTTCTCCACAGAATGTCTCACCTTTTGACACACTCCATAGTCTCCTTATCTGTGTGTCTAGCATCTGTCTCTTCCATTTAGAATATCAGCTCCATGAGCACTGGGACTTTAGCCTCTTTCGTTCACCATTATATCTTCAGCCCATAGAATAGTGCCTGGCATGTAGTAGGTGTTCAACAAATATTTTTTGAATAAACATTTTGGGTGAAACTGGTAATGATAGTTGCCTCCAGGAAGGGTAACTGGGTGGACAGCAGATCCACATTGTTTAAAAATTTGATTCGACGCCAAAAAAAAAAAAAAAAAAAAAAAAAAATTGAGCTTCCCCCACTTAACGTGAGGAGTGCTTTTTTCCAAACTTTTAAAATTGTGAAATAGAGATACTTTCTCCCACAGGCTTTTAGAGGCTTCTGAATTTTGCACCCTGACCGGATCTTATCCATTTAAATTAATAAATGACATTATTTTTAAAAATTAGCCCAGCACCTGGCACGAAATGAGTCAGAAACTGGAAGTGATGTGATTATGATGATGGGGAAACAACTTTGTGCCTTGGCTGTTTCCACAAGCTGCCCAGCCCCCCTTCCATTCTCCATGCTGGAACACTCAAATCTGGGAAGCTGAGTCTTCTCGGAGCCTCCCTGACTCTGGCCCAGCCCAAAGCCAGCTCTAGAGGTGTTTGATCTGACCACTTCAGAGCCTTCACCTTGGGCCTGCAGCCCATCAGAGGTGGCTGGGGCTGGGAATCCTCCCCAGATGGGCCTTTGAGGATAAGATGAAAGAGGATGGGCATCCTCCCCAGATGAGCCTTTGAGGATGGGATGAAAGAGGCTGGGCTGGGTCAGGAAGAGGCATAGGCAGAGCGGAAGCAAGGAGGTAGAGAAGGCAAGCCTTCCTGGGGATGACCAGGGCATTTTCTGAGCACCTGCTGTGTACCCAGGCATGTGCTGTGCAGTGCTGGGAACACAGTGGTGACTGGCTCTGCCCTCAGAGGGCAGTAGGGCAGACAGGCCTGTGACCAGACAGCTACAACTTAGAGTGAACAGGGTTAGGGTGAGTGTGCCTGACGCAGTCAAGGAGGGCTTCCTGGAGGAGGAGACGCCAAGCTCCTCAGAGTCTCTGACATCCCTCATGGAAACCTACCTTTTTGACGCATCTGATGACACTTTCCCTCACTCCCTCGAATCTAGCCACACTGGCCTTTTTGATTCCTGAACTCTCCAAGCTCATTCCCATCCTCAACAGCCATTGCACTTGCTGTTCCCTCCTCCTGATTCTCCCCAGTCCCTCAGCAGGCGGGCTCCTTCTCCTCTTTCAGACTGCAGACAACTCATCCTTGCAGCATTTAGCTGTTTTTTAAGAATTCCCTTGTTTCTAGTTTCTGCTGACTACTCTACTCCCTGCCCTTCCCAGTTAGGATGTGACCTCTCCTCAGCGCCTGCTCCCTCACACCTGGCAGGGCGCCCGACCAACTGTCGATGCCTGGTAAATCTTTGTGACGTGAAGGAAGGAAGCTAAGATCTCTGGGATAAAGCAGGGGCCGGTGAAGAGGTAGGGGAAAGGAGTTCCAGGCAGAGGCAACGGCATGGGCAAAGGCGTGGGGCAGAGAGAGCCCTGGTGTTTCAGAGGCTCTGGGGGAGGTGGGGCGTGGCTGGAGGGAGGAGCCAGCGGAGGGAGGGGGAGAAGGAGGATGGAGGAGGAGGTGGAGAGAGGAGGGAGGGCAAGGGGAGAGAAGGAGAAGGGAGAGGAGGGAAGGGGAGGGGAGGGGAGGGGAGGGCGAGGGGAGGGGAAAGGGTCAGGAGATGAGCCGGAAGGAGGAGGGAGGGGAAGAGAGAGGAGCCTTTATCCACTGGCCGGTTGCAGAAGGTGGCATCTTATTGGGATCTTTTTACGTAGCGGCGGAGAGGGTGGCCAAGGTGCCTTTTTGGGAGACCCGCCTGTCTGGCTGGCAAAAGCCAGGCCTGAGGGACAGGCCTCCCCGCTCAGAGCCTTCTAAGGGCTTCGTGTAGAACATTCCACAGCTGGACCTTCTGAAACAGGCCGTGAAGTGTTGGCAGCCCCATCCGGTCCCCGATCCCGGGTCACTGCCCTGGCCTCCTGGCCCAGGCTCGCCCTCTTCCAGGGCCCGGCTCCCTACGCCAGCCTGAGGCGGTGCTTTTAATAGAACACTCGAAAAAAATATTAATAGGTAATTAAAGGCACATGGCACAGATTTTTAAAGGTACACGAGAGGATACAGTGAAAACTCTCTCTTCTCCCTTCCCCCCTGGGGCCCTTTCCGGGAGGCACTGGGGCCACCAGTTTCTTGGATTTTCTCCCAGAGATAGTCTATCATTTGTAAATACAGATAGGGGAATATTATTCAGGTTATTTACATGATTCGGCACCTTATTTATTTTAGTTTACTTATTTGTTTTTTAAATTGAAGTATAGTTGATTTACAACGTTGTGTTAGTTTCTGGTGCACAACAAAGTGATTCAGATATATATATATGTATATATATATATCTTTTCAGATTCTTTTCCATTATAGATTATTACAAGATATTGAATAGAGTTCCCTATGCTATACAGTAGATCCTTGTTGTTTATGTATCTGTTAATCCCAAACTCCTGATTTATCCCTCACCCCACCCCCATTCCCCTTTGGTAACCATAAATTTGCTTTCCATGTGTGAGTCTGTTTCTGTTTTGTAAATAAGTTCATTTGTATCTTTTTTTTTTTTTTTTTTGCGGCACCATGTGGCTTGTGGGATTGTAGTTCCACACCAGGCATCGAACCCAGGCGCCAGCAGTGAAAGCGCTGAGTCCTAACCACTGGACCATGAGGGATTCTACATATAAATGATATCATGTGATATTTGTCTTTCTCTGTCTGACTTACTTCACTAAGTATGATAATCTCTAGGTCCATCCATGTTGCTGCAAATGGCATTGTTTCATTATTGTTTATGGCTGAGTAGTACTCCATTGTGTATATATACCACATTTTCTTCATCCATTCATCTGTTGATGGACACTTAGGTTGCTTCCCCGTCTTGGCTATTGTAAATAGTCTGTGCTTTATTTTTTTTCCTTAAGTTTAGTCAACAAATATTTATTGAGCACCTACTATATGCCAGGCACTCTTCTAGGCACTGGGGATACAGCAGAGAAGAAAACAGTCAAAACTCCCTGCCTTCGTGGAGCTGACATTCTAGTGGGGGAGACAGACAGTCGATAAATAAAATGACAAGTACATTTTAACATTACATAGTAGGTCAGATGGCACAGTCAGTGCTGCTGATAAAACAGAGAGCAGTCAAAGAAGCTGGAGTGTTGAGGCGGCAGGAGGGTTTCTATTTTTTTACAGGATGCTCAGAGAAAGCCTTGATAAAGGTGACGTTTGAGCAAAGGCCTGGAGGAGGTAAGGAAGCGAGTCATGTGGTTATGTGAAGGGAAGAGTGGAACAGCAAGTGCAAAGGCCCTGAGGTGGGTGTGAGCCTGAAGTGTCCCAGATCCAGGCTGGAGAGGAGTAAGTAAGGCGGGGAGTTTGTGTGTGGGGGTGAGATACAGTCCTGTAGATCCTTGTCCGTAATTTGGCTGTGCTGTCTCATCTTGCAGCTGTCTCAGTGGTGTGCGGGGGCTGGCTTGTAACAGTTTGTGAGGGCTGATCGCTAAACTTCCGGGAATTTTGCAAGCCTGTTGTTAAACATAGCTTTTACTAAAACTTAAATTCTACAAACTTACAACTGAATACATTCTATTACACAAAACGATGAGAAGTAGTCAATTTATCACTTCCTAATTATTCTGCTACATTTTAATGCTATCTCTGTTCTAGAGGTTACGAAAATCCCACATCATGGTGAGGTATTGAGGATATCTTCCAGCTCTGCATTCAGCGAGGTCACGTTGGTAAGCTTAAAATCAGCCGTGACGGGAGTATTTTACACCACAGATGTTGGCACACGCTACAGATCAGGACTGTTTTCTACCCCAAAGAGCCGACGGTTAAACATTTCCCAGCACACCACCGAAATGCGTATAGATCTGACTAACTCTTGTAAAGCTGCATAGTATTCCAACTGCATGGATGGGTCATAATGCATTTTGCTGGTCCCTTCCTGATGGGTGCTTGGCTGGCATCCAGTCTCTTGCCAACACAAACAGCGCTCATTTCCCACGTGTGCGACTATAACTGTAGAACCAATCCCTTGAAGAAGAACCGCTGTGTCAGAGGGCATGGGACCTTCTAACGTGAATGCCTGTTGCCTAATGCCTTTCCATGGAGGCTGTACCAATTTCCACAGCCACCAGCAAATGGGTCAGAGTGCACAGGCTTCTAATAAGGATGCAAATTTGATTGTATCACTCTGCTGCTTAAACCCTCTGATGACCTGCTGCTCCTAGGACGAAGCCTTGAGGTTCTCCCAAGGCCTAGGCCCCTCATCGTCAGGGCTTGCCCCTTTCTGTTTGCAAGTGGAAGGTTGCACCATGACCCCACTGTGACCCCTCGTAAATTCCACATTGCAGCCACCTTGATAATCTGTTGTCTGTCCCCTGAAATGGGCCATGTCCCCACCCACTCTTGTTTGTTCATGCCTGTCCCTTCTCTGAGAACTTACTGCCCAGCACCTTAATCACCAGGCTAGCTCCCACTCCACTGGTTCTGTCCCTTTTTTTTTTTTTGGTCGGTGCCACATGGCATGGAATCTTAGTTCCCCGCCCAGAGGTTGAACCCATGCCCCCTGCAGTGGAAGAAGCTCGAAGTCCTAACCACTGGACTGCCAAAGAAGTCCCACTTATGTCTCTTTCTGTTTCAAGAGGCTGAAAACCCCAGCGTAACTGTCTTCGGCAAAATCAGGAATTGACTGGCTCATTTGAGTGAAAAAATCGTCCAGTTGGCTGGCTTCAGGCATAGCTGGTTTCAGGAGCTCGGACGATCCCATGAAGCCAGTCTTGGCCTGTCAGTTCTGTTCTCTTCCACATTAGGATCTTTTGTCAGCTTCTGCCTTTAGAAATCCCCCTCATGGTCGCAGGAGGCAAAGAGCTGGGAGGTGGAAGGGAAGGTTCCAGGCAGAGAAAACAGTCCAGAACTGGTACTAGTAAAGACAGATCCTGGCTGGGCATAGTGGACAACCTGATAGCCACATAGCCTCCTGCAGGCTGAACTCCAAGGGGGAGACAAGTTCTCGCCCCCATGCTAAGTTCTGCAACGGAGAGGCAGGGTAGGAATAGCTGCTTGGGCCCTGGAGGTAGAAAAAACCTGGGTTCAAATCCTGGGGTGATGAAAAATTTCAGAACTAACACTGTGAATGTGCTCGAGGCTACTGAATTGTATACTTCAAAATGTTTAAAAGTGTCAGCAACATGATATTTATATTTTACGTCAGTACGAAAATAATGAGGCTGGGACTTCCCTGGTGGTCCAGTGGTTAAGACTCCGTGCTTCCACTGCAGGGGGCACGGGTTCAATCCCTGGTCGGGGAACTAAGATCCCACATGCTGTGAGACTCGGCCAAAACAAACAAACAAAAAAAACTGGCTGGTGGTGCTAAAAAATAATAATAAAAATAAAAAGGAGAGAGAAAAGGCTGACTCTACCACTTACCAGCTGTGTGACTTCTCTGTACCTCTGTTTGTTGGGCTATAAAATGAGGACAATAAAAGAACCCCACATGCCTGCTTATTGAGAGGCTCAGGTAGGTTAATACATGCATAGTCCTTGGGGTAGTACCTGGGATATAGTTAAGTGTTCAATAAATGTTAGTTATTATTGTTAAATCAAAATATTGGGTGGATTGCCCAGTGAAATAAGCCAGATGCAAAAGGTGGCTGCCTTAGCTTGTTCGGGCTGCTACTGTAACAAAATACCACAGATGGAGTGGCTTATGAATAACACAAATGTATTTCTCACAGTTCTGGAGGCTGGAAGTCCAAGATCAGGGTAAATGGTTGGGTGAGGGGCTCTTCTGGGTTGTAGACGTCTCATTGTATCCTCACATGGGCAGAAGGGACAAGGGATGTCTCGGGAGCCCCTTTTATAAGGGCACTAATCCCAATCTTGAGGGCTCCACCCTCATGACCTAACCACCTCCCAAAGGCCCCACTTCCTAATACCATCACCCTGGGGAGTTAGGTTTTTTTGCTTTTTTTTTTTTTTACCTACATATATATCTATATTTTTTCAGATTCTTTTCCCTTATAGGTTATTACAAAATATTGAGTATAGTTCCCTCTGCTATATAGTAGGTCCTTGTTGGTTATCTATTTTGTATATAGTGGTGTGTATATGTTAATCCCAAACTCCTAATTCACCCCTACCCCCTTCCCCTTTGGTAACCATGTTTGTTTTCTATGTCTGTGGGTTCATTTCTTTTTTGTATGTAAGTTCACTTGTATCATTTTTTTTTTAAGATTCCACATATAAACGATATCATATGATATTTGTCTTTCTCTGTCTGGCTCACTTCACTTAGAATGATAATCCCTAAGTCCATCCATGTTGCTGCAAGTGGTGTTAGTTCATTCTTTTTTATGGCTGAGTAATATCTCATTCTTCTTTATCCATTCATCTGTTGATGGACATTTAGGTGGCTTCCATGTCTTGGCTATTGTAAATAGTGCTGCAATGTAGGTTTCAACGTACGAACTGGGGCGGAGGACACAAACACTCAGACTATCAAAATCCCATATTGTATGATTCCATTTGTATAAATGACCAGAATAGGCAAACCCGTAGAGACAGAAATCGGATGAATGGTCGCCAGGATCTGTGGGGAGGGGATGGGGAGTGACTGCTGAATGGCTGTGGGGTTTCCTTTGGGAAAATGATGAGAATGATTTGGAACCACACAGAGGTGATCATTGCACAATGTTGTGAACGTACTAAATGCCACTGAGTCATAACACGTTAATATTGTTAATTTTTGTGTGAATTTCAACGCAAAAATTCTTTTACATTGGTACTTTGTTTTTTAAATTAATAAATAAATCAATGAATTTTTGGCTGTGTTGGGTCTTCGTTGCTGCACGCGAGCTTTCTCTAGTTGCGGCGAGCGGGGCTACGCTTCGTTGTGGTGCACGGGCTTCTCATTGCGGTGGCTTCTCTTGTTGCGGAGCACGGGCTCTAGGCATACAGGCTTCAGTAGTTGTGGCGCACGCTCAGTTGTTGTGGCTCGCAGGATCTAGAGGGCAGGCTCGCAGGCTGTGGCACACAGGCTTAGTTGCTCCGTGGCACGTGGGATCTTCCTGGACCAGGGCTCAAACCCGTGTCCCCTGCATTGGCAGGCGGATTCTTAACCACTGCGCCACCAGGGAAGCCCTTCATGGGTACTTTGAAAAAAGAAAATTGGATGGAATGTAGCCTGATGTCCTTCTCAGGCTGTGAGACCTTGAAACTTTGTTATCCTGGATGGTTCGGGCCCTTCTCTCTCCCAGGCCTGGTACCCAACCCCCACCAGGGCCCTTAGCTGGCATGGCTCACGGCTCCTCCCTTGGCTCTTGCAATAATTTGCTGTGGGTCTTTTTTTTTTTTTTTTTTGTGGTACGCGGGCCTATCAATGTTGTGGCCTCTCCCGTTGCGGAGCACAGGCTCCAGACACGCAGACTCAGCAGCCAGGCTCATGGGCCCAGCCGCTCCGCGGCGTGTGGGATCTTCCCAGACCGGGGCACGAACCCGTGTCGCCTGCATCGGCAGGCGGACTCTTAACCACTGTGCCACCAGGGAAGCCCCTGCGGGTCTTTGAACTCAGTTTCCTTGTCTGTACCAAGAGGGCATTGTACCCACTGGTTTCTTTGTTTTTTTCTCTGTTTTCGTTTGTTTGTTTCTTTTGGCCACGCCGCCAAGCTTGCGGGGGATCTCAGTTCCCCAATCAGGGATTGAACCCTGGGCCACGGCAGTGGAAGCGCTGAGTCCTAACCACTGGACCGCCAGGGAATTCCCTGGACCCACAGGTTTCTAACATGTCCTCCGATTTCATGGGCCTTACTTGAGCCCAAGGTGGTAACCCCCTTTGCCCTACCTTTTCCACCCCCAAGTGCTAACTCTCTCCCCCAGCTCTGGCAGGACTTTGCCCAGGGACTGTTAAACGGACTTCAGACCGCCGCCCTCATCTTGGGCTGCAGGCTCTTAACACCTCTCAAAGCCAGGCCGCCGGCCCCTCACTCCCCTCAGAAAGTGAGGCAGGGGCTCTTTGGACTTTTCTCCTGGGATCCAGCCGGCTGCACACAGTGAGGCGAGTGACCTCCAGGTCTCTAGCCCCAGGCAGTCAGAGGTAGGAATTGTCTGCAGACTCACAATGTCCTAGTCCTTCAGGCCAGCCGCCCTCAGAGGTGGTGCCCACGCAGTCCCAGGAACACACTGTGTGACTATCTGTCCTCAGAGCTGGCTCCTGCCAGGGCCTCGTCCTTCACACCCCCAGGGCAGGCCTGCGTCCCCTCGGCCTCCCCCTTGTACGGGGCCTGGCTTGCCCCTGACCAGGGCTCTCTAAAGGGAAATGCTAATGATCACAGGAATAAAAGCCTCCCCAATATACCGGCTCTTATTACATTGTCCAGACCCATGCTAAGGGCTTTTGTCATGTGGTTTCGTTTCATTCTCCTGCCACCTCTGGGGTAGAAGCTACCTTCATCCTCTTTCAGACACCAGGACCTGAGGCTCAGAGGTGGAATCCTTTGTCCAAGGTCAGCTAAGAAGTGGGAGGGCTCATCTCTCTGGCCCTTCCCCCACGCCCTTGCCCATTATCCTAGCCTGTCTCCCTGGAAGCAACAGATGTCTTTCTCTCCAGGTCACCCGAGCCCCTGGACACCTCTGGGGTCCCAGGGCAGGGCCTGGAGTGGTGGCAGGGGCAACTGCCTTGGAAAACAGCTCTTATGGCCTTGGCTGGATCTGGGGGGAGGTGTGGAGGAGAGCGCCAGACACACCCACGCTGGGCCTCAAGAAACCCGAGTTACGCGTTGTACCACAAGCCACAGGGGCTGGACAGCCTGCAGCTGGGGGAGGCGGGGCAGAGCAGCCCAGACAAGCCAACTTTTAAATAAATAATTAGAAATGTAGGAAGGGAAGGTCTGGGCCAGTCTCCAGTCCCCCAGGCTGCAGCTTCCCAGCCAGACCAGAATGCATGAAGTTCACATGATTCTTGGCCCTGATGGACCCAAGGGTTCCGCTTCTTCCTTTCTTTCCTGTTTCTAAAAGACTCAACCCACATTCCCAGAGTCCCTGCTGTGTGCCTAGCCCCATGCAGGGCAATGCTGGGGGGACTCAGCAGTGGTTGTGACGGTTCCCATCCCTGGCCCAAGGGAGGGCACAGACCCATCCCCAGATAGTGACCACCCAGAGTGGGCAGGGCTGGGATGGGGGCGTCCAAGGGGCTGGAGGAGTCTTGAGGGACGCCTGAGCCAGCCTCAGGGTCTTGAAAACTCAGGGGATTCCTGAGTGGAAATCTGAAGATCTTGGTTAAGTGAGGAGAAATGCATATGAGAAAAAGAGGACTAAAAATTTGAGGAGGGGGCAGATCACACAGGGGTCCACAGACCACGGTTTTTCAAACTGTTTTGAATTCGAGACGGTTGATACACAATAGAATGTGTATTTTGCTTGCTGTAACACAGTATGTGTACGAACAGGTCTGCACGCACACATGTAAATTAAAATGTCGCGATATAAGAATTACTTGTACAATACGCTCTATTTGACATTTTTAAAAATTAACTGCTTGGGACTCACTACTTTATTTCATGCCCTACTAATCGGTTGACACCTGAGGTTGGAAAATATAGATGTCCAGGCTGTGCTAAGGTTGCTTGGACTCCAATCAAAGGAGCAGAATTCTAGAATCAGCAGGTGTGATGTCTTTGGGGCTATTCACTGATACTCCCATCCTCCTCTCCTTCTGGGCACCTGGTGGGATTGTACTTGCCTCCCTTTGGAAGGTAGCCTTGGGGCCCAGGAATCTGCATTTTAACAGATAATGGGAGCTGTGAGACTTGGGAAATTTAAGAAACAGTGACATAGGTGATAAACTCCATGAGGACAGGGCAGAACCCGCCTTGGCCACCGCAGAGACCCCGGCAGGACGCAGCACAGAGCCGGGCACTTAGGTAAGATGTGTTAAATGAATGATTTTTTAAATTTTTATTTATTATTTATATATTTATTTTGGCTGTGCCGGGTCTTCGTTGCGGCGCGCGGCTTCTCTAGTTGCGGCGCGCGGGCTTGGTTGCGGGTATGTGGGATCTTAATTCCCCGACTGGGTATCAAACCTGGGCCCCCTGCTTTGGGAGCGTGGAGTCTTAACCACTGGACCTCCAGGGAAGTCCCTAAATGAATGATTTTAACTCCAGTCTTTTTATTTCTGGCTACCTGATCTAGCTCACCGTTCCAACTTCATTTCACAGCAGTTTTCCCCAATTTCCACGGTGACCAAATGGAACTATTCTTCGTTTCATAAATTTCTCACCTGCAGGTCTTTGCCCTTGCTGTGTCCTCTGCCCATACCTTCCCTTTTCCTCCTCCCTTCACTGGCTGGCTCTGACATCCTTCCAAATGCAGCTCAGATTGTCCCCTCCTCCAGGGAACCTTCCCTGACCTCACTTCCCAAGTGGCGTTTCCCCTCGGAGCTCCTCCATTCTAGCCCTACTCACTCTGCATCATCACTGTCTGTCTGTCCTGCTGACCTATGAACCTGGGAAGGTAGGAGCAAGGCTCGTCTCAGCCACTGCTGGGTCCCCAGTACCACTCAGCACAGGGCTGGGCACACAGTAGGTACTCAGAAAAGGTTTGGTGAACGCATGAATGCAAATTTGAGAGGAGAGGCTTGTCTACAGGTCTGATGGAGAAGACTGAAACCCTGGAGTTTACTCAATCCCTCCTGCTGTCAGACACTGGTCCTCTCAGGGAGGACAACGTTCACAACAATACCCTTTCCACAGGCGGCAAACTGAGGCCAGGAAGGGCCTTCTTGATCTGTGGGGTTCAGATTCCCACCGTTCAGCCCAGCCTCCTCCTGGACCCTCTTACCTCCTTCCTGGAGTCTTTTTTTTTTCTTTTTCTGATGATGAAATCTGAATCTGGGTAGGAGGTTTGGCTGATTGGGGAGAAAACTGGCTGAGACAAGTTGGTCTATTTCTCTCTCCAAGCCTGAGGAGGGCAGGGGGTGGGACACGCATGGTCAATCCTGAACCAAACCCTCAAACCTTGCCCTCTTGGTCCGGACCCACCCCGCACTTCCTGAAGGTTCTGGAATTCTAGGGTCCCCTGAGTCCTGGAGGCTTCTCCCTCCCTCTCCTCCCTGTCTGGCACCCCTGTAGGTGGGCAGTGACTAGACTAAGCCCAGCCCACACCCCTGTCGCTCAACTAGGAACATGGGTCACTTCTCCATCCCCGGGGGCCCTGATTACCAGGAGGGGCGCCAGGAGCTTGCTGGCCCCCGGCCTGGCCACCAGCTTCCGGGTCCCAACTGGGGCCTCTCAGGCTCCTTTGCTCAGTGGTCCCTGGGGTCTGAACATTCCTGCGGAGGAGAACCAGCCTGTGAGTCTGTGGGAACTCAAGGAAGAGGCCTTTTTTACTTTCATCCTTAGGTATAATGTTGATCTCAAAAAGGTCATCACAGCTTAAAATACCATGAGGCTGTGATTTGCCAGACACCAACCAAAGCGTTTTATACACCTGAACTTTGTTCACCCTCCATGACCCCAGAGGCAGATGCTACCCTTTATCCCTATTTCACAGTCAAGCAAACTGAGGCTGGAGGATTGAGTGACTTGCCTGTGGTCATTCAGCTGCTAAGCCGCGAGACAAGAAGACAGTTTCAGGGTGCCGGTGCTGAGCTGCAAAGCCACAGATTTCCTTCCTGAAAGCTCCCATTCTGAGCAGTTTCTGTGAATTCTTGCAGAGATAATCAATGCATTTGAAACAGAGGTTGTTATATATATATATATATTTTTTAATATTGTTTATTTGTTTTCCCACAGGTGATAGGGTGCCCTGTCCTATATTCCCCCCAACCCCGTATCCTGCCTTTACCTCCTTAGCAATATTTCTTAATTAATTAATTACTTTTTGGCTGCATTGGGTCTTCGTTGTTGCACTCAGGCTTTCTCCAGTTGCGGCGAGCTGGGGCCACTCTTCACTGCGGTGGGCTGGCTTCCCATTGCAGTAGCCTCTCCCATTGCAGAGCACGGGCTCTAGGCGCGCGGGCTTCAGCAGTTGTGGCTCTTAGGCTCTAGAGCACAGGCCCAGTAGTTGTCAGTAGTTGTGGCACACGGGCTCAGTTGTTCCGCAGCTTGTGGGACCCTCCCAGACCAGGGCTCAAACCCATGTCCCTTACATTGGCAGGTGGATTCTTAACCACTGCGCCACCAGGGAAGTCCCTTAGCAATATTTCTTGACCACCTGATTTGGTACTGAAACCTGCCCTCCACCCATTTCCCCATCTGTCTCATTCTATTTGATGCCTCTCAGCATTCCGTTCACTAGACGTGGTTTGTTGAATGATCGAAGGAATGTAGTACTGAATAGACAGTTGCCTGGCTAAAGAGTTTGGACTTTATCCCCGGGGAAGTCACTGGGGTTACTAGATTAGACCTGTGCATTCAAACATTCCAGGCCCTTCTCAACTCTGAGGCTGTGCATGTACTTGTCCCTTTACCTGGAATAATACTCTTTCCCTGGGCTCGGTCCAAACCCTCCCTATCCCAACTGGGATTCCTCCTCTTCCAGGAAGCCCTCCCAGTCCTGGTCAAGCATCCCTTCCGGGCTCCTTCATCCCAGCCCCGCTCACTCTGTGTTGTCACTGTCTGAGGATGGGTCTGTCACCCACTCTGGACTGTGCTTCCCTAGAGGATAGGGCCAGGACTGTCTTGATCGTTGCTGGGTCCCTGGTACCTCCCAACATAGGGCCCAACACTGATCAGAATAAATGATGGTCCCTTGAAGGAAATGTCCCTGCTTGGGGAGGAGCCAATTGCAGGGTAGCTGGCGTGTCAGATAAGAGTTGAGGACGCAGAGACACCTGAGGTCAAATCCCTGCCCAGGTTGGGGTTAGGCCGCAACAAACCTCATTATCCCGTCTGCTTCCAAGTCACTAAAACAGGATTGATCGCAAAGATTAGTGAAGATATGATAACTTTTTTTTTTTTTTTGCGTTACGAGCGGGCCTCTCACTGTTGTGGCCTCTGCCGTTGCAGAGCGCAGGCTCGGGACGCGCAGACTCAGCGGCCATGGCTCACGGGCCCAGCCGCTCCGCGGCATGTGGGATCTTCCCGGACCGGGGCACGAACCTGTGTCCCCTGCATCGGCAGGCGGACTCTCAACCACTGCGCCACCAGGGAAGCCCAGATATGATAACTTTTGACGTTAATTCAGACGGGGTCGGAAGCCTCTCCTGCCTTAGAGCTTTGCACCTGATCTTCCCTTCGACTAGAAAGTTCTTCCCAGATTGTCCCAGGGGGCTCCTTCTTGCCATTCTGGTCTCATCGCAAATGTCACCTCCTCAGAGTGGTCCATCCTGACTGCTCCCTCTGTCTCTTCTGTGCAACGGTTTCCTTTTCTCCAGCTCTTATTCCACCTGACAGCCCAAGTTCATTTCCTTGTCTCTCTTCACTAGAATGCTGGCAAGGAGTTTTGTCTGAGCTTTCATTTTTTTGTTTTATTAAAAAAATTTTTGTATTGAAGTATAGTTGACTTAACAATGTCGTGTTTGTTTCCGGTGTACAGCAAAGTGATTCAGATATATATATATATATATATATATATATATATATACACACACACACACACACACATATATATATACACACATTCTTTTTTATTTCTTTTCCATTATAGGTTATTATAAGATATTGAGGGAATTCCCTGGTGGTCCAGTGGTTAGGACTTGGCGCTTTCACTGCCAGGGCCCGGGTTCAATCCCTGGTCGGGGAACTAAGATCCCGCAAGCCACGGCAGCATGGCCAAAAATTAACAGATAATGACTATAGTTCCTGGGTTTTTATTTTTTAATTTTTTTCTCACTGTGGAATCCCTAGAAGCTTAAACAGCAGTTGGCCCTTAGTAAGGGCCCGAGGAATATTTGTGGAGTGAATAGAGTGCTCAGGAATTGTCCCCTCGTGTTTTGATCGAGGGTCACCGTGTGCACCATCAAATTTACGCTCACACTGACTCTAGGACAAATGAAGAACCTTATGCTTAGCTGGTAAGTGGTGGCGCAAGGATTCGAACCCATGTCTGTGTGGCTTTAGTGCCCATGTTCCCGGTGTCTAGCACAGAGCCGAGCACGTGGGAGTTTAACGCGAGTTTGTTGAATGAATATGACTTCAGACTTGGAGGGTGGAATGGGGAATGGGGGCTTTCTGAAGTAGGTGGCGTGGAAGCTAGGAGAATTTGGGAGGGGAGAGCGTCCAGGAGACACAGGAAGGAGGTCTGCAAGGCCACTGGTGCCTGGGTGGTAGGTCCATCAGATCCTGTGCAAATTCTCAGCTTGGCTTGGCCCCTCAGATCCTGCAGGATGTTATCACAAGCTCTCAAAGCTCCTTCCCAAGCAGGGCTAGGGCTAGGGCTGGCAGTGACCAAGTGACCAATGCCCAGCACTGTCTGGGGCTGGTTGGGGCCCAAACCATGTTCTTCAATAATAACGACAATAACAACAACAGTAGTAGTAGTAGTTAACTTTATCAAGGGCTAACCTATACCCTGTCTAAATGCTTTGAACATAGGATCTCATTTGCTCTTCGGCACCCAAGGAGGTCTGAGCTACTATTATTCTTCCCATTTTACAGATGTGGAAACAGGCTCATAGAGGCGGTGACTTGCCTAAGGCCCCACAGCTGCTTCAGAAGGAAGCCTCTGATGATCACTATCGATCTTCTTTGAGCAAGTGTGAACACCTGATATGTTATCAGAGAACAGGCCAGGTGGGGAAGGAATTAGGATTTCAATTATTGCCAGGAGGAGTAGCCAATCACAGCTGATTCCCTTTAAGGTTAGGGCCTTGAGAGGCAGGCTTGCAACTCCCAGCCTCCCCAGGTGTGGCCTCAAGGCGAGTGACTTCCTCTTGCCATAAGCCCCAGTTTTGCCCATCTGGAGAATGGGTAGAATAGTGGGCCCAACCTCACCAAGTAGTTATGAAGATTCCAGGCATATGCATTTGTCAAAAATCAGTAGATATCACTTATGGTTTGTGTGCTTTGTGAAAAAGAGGACTGTAGACAGGGAATTTCCTGGCGGTCCAGTGGTTAGGAGTCCGTGCTTTCACTGCCCAGGGCGCGGGTTCAATCCCTGGTCAGGGAACTAAGAAGACCACGTAGAAATATTGAACTGTGATTAATAAATGCATACATACTGAAATGTTTAGAGGCAAAGTGCGCTGGTATCTGCAACTTTGACATGTATCAAAAGGAGGTAAATGGGTGGATGGCTAGAGAGGTAGATGAATGGTTAGAAATTTTATATAGAAGTACCGTGAAATAATTGTAGACGCTAGGTGGTGGGTATATGGGTGTTCACTCTAAAATCCTTTAAACTTTTTTGTAGGTTTGAAAATTTTAATTAATTTTTAATAATTAAAAAAGGGGAAAATATCTGGTGAAAGCAAAAGTATTAGCAGTCATTAAACTGAATTATAATTTTTAATGGATGAATTGCAAATTGCGTACCTGGGGGAAGTGGATTACAGTCCTAATATAATAACTGTCATTAATTGATACGTGTGGGGCTCTGAACTGAGAACTTTTATTTTGAAAATTATTAACATTATTAAATAAATCACTCCATCTCATTTAACTCTTACACCGATCACGTGAGGGATCTGTATTTTACATTCGAGGAATTGACGGGAAGGGACAAAAGACCGGAATTTAGGGCGGAAGAGGAGTTTCGGGCTAAATTGATTTGCAGACCCGCGGATCACCTGGCACTTTCTAGAGACCCTCGCGCCAGGCACTTTTGTGGCTTAAAGGCCCCCAACCCAATACCCTCCTCCCAACGCCCCGCCCCCTTCGGACCCTCCACCCCCCCCCCACCCGGATCCCGCCCCTGAATGTAACCATTGTTTTTCTGCCTTCTGTATGGGTGACTTGGCCCTACTCCAGCCAAAGCCCCGCCCTGGAGGGCCCTGAACCCGACCGAGCCAATCGGCACCGGTGGGTTTGTCCACGTTCTCTCAAGCCTCGCCCCGGTTGCTTAATCCGGGCAGCTTCCGCCAAATAGTCTCAGAGCCACGCGGCGAGCCCGGGAGGTCCGGTCTCGGCTAACAGCTGATTCTTCCCGGGATCCCGGGCCGCCGCCTTCGGCACTCAGGGGACCGGATCTTCCCTCCTGGACCCAAGAGCCTGGCCCCCCTCTTCCCGGAGCTCTGTCTTCCGGCCCCCAGACTCAGGCTCCCCAGCTCTCCGTTTCCAGGACCCAGGCACCCCAGGTCCCCGCCTCCCGGATCTGCGCCACCAGGACCTAGCCTCTTGAAGACCTCTGCCGCCTGGGCGCCTTCAGCCTTCCGGAGCCAAGGACCCCAGGTCCCAGCTTGAGAAACGCCCGTATTCCTAACCCCCAGGGTAAAGAACCCCAGGTGCTCCCACCTCCCAGCTTTCACCGCCGGGCGCAAACGAAGAGCAGAGGAGCCCCAGAGCCCAGGCTAGGGAATCTCAAACACTCCAGCTTCCAAGAGACAAGGAACTTAAGCGCTGTGAACTCACAACTCCAGGGAACCCTCCAAAGTTCCAGCCTCCAGGCTCTGTTAACTTAACAAAGTTTCAAGGAACGAGAGCGTCCTGGGAAGGAGCCCCAAGCGCTCCCAGCTTCCAGGCTCTGAGGAACCCCGGGGCGTTCATCATGGTGGCCGATCCGCCTAAGGGAGACCCCAAGGAGTACGCGGCGGCGGAGCCCACCGCCAACGGTGTCTCGGCGTTGGTCCCCCTAGAGGACCTCGGCTCGGCAAAAGGCGGCTGTTGCGGCTCCGGGGACCAGGTGCGCCGCTGCCTTCGCGCCAACCTGCTGGTGCTGCTGACAGTGGTGGCAGTGGTGGCGGGCGTGGCTCTGGGGCTGGGGGTCTCAGGGGCCGGCGGCGCGCTAGCGCTGGGCCCAGCGCGCCTGGAGGCCTTTGCCTTCCCGGGCGAGCTGCTGCTGCGCCTGCTGAAGATGATTATCTTGCCGCTGGTGGTGTGCAGCCTGATCGGCGGCGCGGCCAGCCTGGACCCGAGCGCGCTCGGCCGCCTGGGCGCCTGGGCGCTGCTCTTTTTCCTGGTTACTACACTGCTAGCGTCGGCGCTCGGCGTGGGCTTGGCGCTCGCACTGCAGCCGGGCGCCGCCTTCGCCGCCATCAACAGCTCCGTCGAGGCCACGGGCTCCGTGGAAGAGGCCCCCAGCAAGGAGGTGCTCGATTCGTTCCTGGATCTTGTGAGGTCAGACCCCGCCCGCCCGGTGGAGGGGTTAGGGGAAGGGGGTGGGTGCTTCAGCCTTGTGGGGAGGGGACGCGTGTTGGCTGGAGTCGCCACGTGGACGGAAGGGGGGTTTTGGGTCCTCCGTGTCCGGGATATCCCCAGGGCCTCAGGAAAACAGGATGGGATAGTTGGGGGGAGCTCTGGCCCCTTGAGGGTCAGGGTACAGAGGGTGAGAACAGACTCCTGGAGGAGATTTCTAAATATGGGGGCCTGCGTACATAAGCGGGACCCCACAGGAGGGTGATAGGGGTGTGGAAGTCTTATAGAGGGAGAAGTGATGCTTGGCGGGGTTGAGGGGGACATAAGAGGGTCTCTGCTGTGAGGGGGGAGGATCCTGAGGGGAACTTGGAAGGGGATCTTTGGGTGGCCAAGGGCCCCAGGATGGGGCTTCTGGATAAAGGTTTAAGTCCAGTGTCTGGAAGTTCTGGGAGCCCTGGGTAAGGGACTCCTGCAGGACCTGAAGAGATCAGAATGACCCCCAACCAGGCCCTCTTCCCACGTGGTTCCCCACACCATGTGTCGCCCAGACAAAGCCAGGTCCTTTTTTCAGCCTCTTTTCTCCACCCAGTTCAGCTGGGCAGGACCCTGGCTTCCCCTTTATATGTTCCTGGTAGGTAAGTCCTGCCACCTCCACAAATTTTCCATCCCATTTCCTGCTCTGTCTGGTACCCGGCCGCCCTCCCCTCGCACTAGGCTGCTCAGAAAGGGGGCAGATTCTTTTCTTTCGGGCCTCTGCTCCCCTCCCCTCCAGAATGGCTCTTTCCCCCCTTTTAAGGAGGGCAGACTGCTGGATCCACATGGCCTTGCCTTTGAGGCCTGATGATTCAGTGTCGCCAGGTTGTTTGGGGACTTCCTGGAAGTGGGGGAAGGAAATGACGAGTCACGGAACAGGGTTCCCCTCAGTCTCTTGGGGCATCAGTGCAGGCTGATATTGGGGGGAGGCTTGGTGTCCAGAAATTACAGTGGGTGGGCACCTCCTGGCTGGGGGAGATTAGCTGTGTCCTGAACCCAGCCCTGGCTGGCCTGGGTGGGTACGGGCCGACCTGCAGACGGGCACACCCACTTGAAGTTTGTTTATGTGTGCAAGCTTCCCCGTTGTGCCCAAATCCACGTAACTCATTTGGCCAGCCACTCGGCGACTTAGCTGGAACATCTCAGAGCCACCCAACGTTATGAGCCACTGACACACAACTGGCCACGGGCACGCAGACGCTCACCGATGCCACTGACCACACCAACATGTGGAACACTGCCTAAACACAGCTCAGGAGCACATGCACACTCACATACGTGCCTACAGGGCCACACATATCTGAACACTAACCTGCACCCCCCAACCGGATACCAACACCTGATAAACTACTAACCACCACCAGCAGCTGCGCACCCACGTCTTTGGTGAGAGGGAAGATCCGAGGTTGCCGAGTGGCTCGGACTGTGGCACCAGCTGGCTGGTTTCAAATCCCAGTTTTGCCACTTCCTAACGGCAAGTTTCTTCACCTGTCAGTGCCTCGGCTTCCCTTTCTGTGAAATGGGGATAATAGTGCAGGGCCCTGAGGGCTGTCAGGAGAATTAAATGAGTTGATTTATAGAAAGCACTTAGTACAGCGCCGGTAGTCACCTTGGCTGTTAGTTTTGTCTTGCCCTGAGGTACACGGGGCCACTGTCCGACTCCCTCACATGCACAGTGGGGTTTAATGCACGCTGCTGCACGCTTAATCACACCCAGACACCCTCACACAAAGGCGCATTCACAACAACACAGTCAATCCTTGTCGCTTTCTCACCACCTCTTCCCTAACACACCCAGATCTTCCCCACAGCCTGCAACCCCCCAGCAGCCCCCAGGGCCAGCCCTTTCCTCAGGCCTCCAGGAGGAAGTGGCTGATGCAAGGTGTCCAGAGTATTGAGGGTGCCGAGTGTGGGATGGAGCCAGGCCCCGTAACCCTGCCCCAGCCTGCCTTGGGAAGCGGGCATTCCTCACCCTCAATCCACATTCCCTCTGGGCTAGAACACCAGCCTCCGGGGCCCCAGGATTCCAGCTGAGACTCTGCACACCCTGGAAAGATGTGCAGGCCCAGGTCCATGTCCACCTGTCTGAACCTGGCTGAGGCATGGGTGAGGACCGCATTTGGGTACAGATGGGGCCTCCAAGGTTCCCCTCACCCCAAGAGGCCAACCCAGTTCCCCTGACCTCCTCCTGTGGTATCTAATACCCCCCCCCACCATGTTTATCTCTGCAGAAATATCTTCCCCTCCAACCTGGTGTCCGCAGCCTTCCGCTCAGTGAGTCCTCTGGGGTGTCCCTCAGGGTTGGGGGGTGGGCAGGGAGGGAGACAGCCAGTTCCAGCCCCTTGGTGCCTGGAAAAACGCACGTGCCCACATATTGACAGGCCATATTGCAGGGCTCCTGGGCGATTTATGAATGAAACCCATCCACGCCCCTCATGAGAATATGGGTTCTGAGTCCCCTCTGGGTTCTAATTCTAGCTGTGTGACCCTAAGCAAGTGCCTTTACCTCTCTGAGCCTCAGTTTCCGCCTCTGGAAAATGGGGGTATGAATAGTCCTACTGCAGCAGGGTTGCTGGTGGGATGGAATGAGATCACGTTTAAGGGAAGCTTAGGGCGGGCTTTGAGTATTGTCAGTGCCAGGATGGGGTGGGGGAGCCTCGATGACAATTGATGCTGACTCTTCCCAACCCCACTTGCAGTACGCTACCTCCTATAAGGAGAGATTGTTCAACGGAACCCAGGTGAAGGTAAGAGCTGGGAAGGCGGTGGGGGACCCTGCACCTTGGTTTTTCCATTTTGTTCTTACCCTGGCCTCGTCTGCCTTCTGGGTCTTCTTTTTTATTTATTATTTTTATTTTTGGCTGTGTTGGGTCTTCGTTGCTGCGCTCTCTAGTTGCGGCGAACGGGGGCTACTCTTTGTTGCGGTGCGCGGGCTTCTCATTGTGGTGGCTTCTCTTCTTGCGGAGCACGGGCTCTAGGTGCGTGGACTTCGGTAGTTGTGGCACGCGGGCTCAGTAGTTGTGGCTCGCGGGCTCTAGAGCACAGCCTCAGTAGTTGTGGCGCACGGACTTAGTTGCTCTGCAGCACGTGGGATCTTCCCGGACCAGGGCTCGAACCCGTGTCCCCTGCATTGGCAGGCGATTCTGAACCGCTGTGCCACCAGGGAAGTCCCCTGGGTCCTCTAACATTTGGGCACAATCTGTTTTAAACTCTCTGAAGCCCCTCCCCAATTTCTGTCTTTTCTGCCTTTCTGGAATCTCCATTTTGTCCTCTCTTCTCCCTCCCCACAGCCACACTCAGGTCCAGGTTCCTCTTTTCCCCTCCCGCCCACCTTCAGCCTGGCAGCTGGAGAATTCTTTCCAAAGCACAAACCTGACCCAGCCTCTTTCTTGCCTAAAGCCCTGTCATATTCCCTAGTGCCCTCAGAAGAAAGCCTAGGCTCCTCGCCGTAGTCCCCGGGGCCCCTGTGAGGTCCTGCCCCTGCCCATCCACCCACCCAGCCTCATCTTGTGACTCTGCCTGGCCCATTCTGCTCCAGCCACAGTGAATTTCTTAATGTTCTTTGAATGCCTAAGTTAGAGTCATTTCAAGGTTGTTGCATATTGTTAACTCTCTCTAGAAGAGGGAACAATACCCCTCCCCTCCCTTTACCTTGTTCACCCCCGGTCTCCGGGTCTTAGCCCCTTCCTCCAGGAAGCCCTCCCTGATTCCCCTCCTCCAAGCTTGGCAGCACAGCCTTCCTTGGTTCCCATACTCCCCTGGGTTCCCCTGTCCCAGCCCTGTCCACTCTGGGTGGTCCCTGGACCTGGACTGTGAGCCTTGGGAGGATGGGGCCTGGGGAATGGTCTTGTCTCTGCTGGGTCCCAGCAGTGCGCAGGACAGGCCCTCAGTCACTGTGCAGGTTGACTGAACGGCCCCGCCCATCCCCATGTGTTCTTGCCCAAAGGTGCCCATGGGGGGTGAGGTAGAGGGTATGAACATCCTGGGCCTGGTGGTGTTTGCCATCATCTTTGGCGTGGCCCTGCGGAAGCTGGGGCCTGAGGGAGAGCTGCTCATCCGCTTCTTCAACTCCTTCAACGATGCCACCATGGTGCTGGTCTCCTGGATCATGTGGTAAGTGGTGGGAGAGGGGGCTGGTGAGGCGGGGTGGGGCGATCCTCTATCTGCTTCTTCGAACCAGACGGCCTAGATTCAAATCCAGCATCGACTCTTCCCTGGCTCTGTGACTTCAGGCAAGTGACTTACTCTCTCTGTGCCTCAGTTTCCTCATCTATAAGGTGAGGACAGTGCTCTATGCCGTGAGAGCTGATACTGATCCTGGAACCTTCTTGATCCTATTGGAAGGTGACAAAAAGACCGCCGAGCTGCGGCCGCAGCCTGGCTAATGCATCCGTTTCTGAGATTTCACTGTCATCAAATGTTTGCCTTTGGATCAATAATGGAAAATAGTGCCTGCTTTATAGGTTTATAATTAAGATGACATGAGTGACTGAGGTGTAAGTAAAGCACTTAGAAAGTGTTTTAAATGTCTAGCACCTACTGAGCATTCAGTTAATGTCAGCTACGATCATCACCATTAGGTATGAGCTTTTGTTAAATGGCCTCAGATAATGAGGGAAAAAAACACGTGCAGAGGCCTTCAGCTTCACCCTTGCCACCTCCCCTGTCTCATCTCCACATGGTGTCACACTGATTCTCAGGACCCATCCTGGATCAGAAGGTCAGAAATCAGGGGGTGGGTTAGGGCTGCTGCCTTTTTACCAAATCTCCCGCAGCCCCAACCCTGATTCCAGGGTAGCTGACATCTACGAAGCTGCTGTGTGGAAGTAAGAGAAACACTTGGTGTGTGGGTAAGAGCAGGCTCTGCAGCTGGGCAGCCTGAGTTCCTATCCCGGCGCTGCTACTTCCCAGCTGTGCGCCCTACGACAAGTTACTTATCCCGCCGTGCCTCAGTTTCCCCATCTGGAAAACGGCGTTGATAGTACCAGGCACGAGTGAGTTAATACGTGTAAAGTTCTTGGGACAGTGCCTGACCTATAGCGTGCCTACAGTAAACAAGCTTAGTTAATATTTGTCAAGTACTTGTATAATTTCTGGGCACATCTCACTGGCTAGAACCTGGGCATTTGGCCAAACCTAGGTGCACAGGTGGCTGGGAAATGGTGCTTTTCTTCTGCAACTAAAGAGGAGAAGGGGTTTGGAGACAAGTAGCCATAGCGATCAGGCAATCAGGGAAGTGATGTTGGGAGCCCTCCTGGCTGGGAGACACATGCAACCCCTGGGATCTTCCCTCCAGGAGAGGGTGATGATAAATTCCAGCGGAAGCCTATAGACTTCACTTATTGTGTACAAAAAGCTTTCAGCTCATTTCCACTGGCATCTCATTTCATCCTCCCAAGATTCCTATGAGGTTGGTAGCATTATGGCCCCTGTTTTATAGACCTATTTGATTTTAATTCAATGATAGCGGCAAGAGATTCAAAATAGGAGCTCCCTTGTGGGGTTGTGGTGAAGACTCAATCCCGTTCAAGGGCTCGGCACATCATAAATGCTTCATACCTGGGAGTTGTCATTAAGACATGAGCCACGGTTTTATTTTTCATGGTGAGAGAGTGTATTGGTTTATGTCATATTAGCTGCTGTAACAAACAAACCCAGAATATGTAAATGATATGCACGGTGGGTGTTTCTTCCCTGGTCGTGTGTTAAGTCCAAATCTGGTGGGTGACTCCACTCCGAATGGTTGATGGAAGCACCCAAACTTCTTTTATCTCCCAGTGGCGCTATGTTCAAGGGGAGGGAATGGAGGATGGCAGGGGAGGTGCCCGAACATCAGCCCACGTTGCTATGGGCGCTTCCTGACTTGGAGGGAGGCTGAGAAGTGTGGTCAGGCCATGAGCCCAGCACAATGCCTGGCCCTGGGTGGGCACATGGTCAGAGGTGGCGACCTGTCTCCTGGGTAATTAGGTATGCCCCTGTGGGCATCTTGTTCCTGGTGGCCGGCAAGATCATGGAGATGGAGGACGTGGGGATGCTCTTCGCCAGTCTCGGCAAATACATCCTGTGCTGCCTGCTTGGCCACGCCATCCACGGGCTTCTGGTGCTGCCGTTCATCTACTTCTTCTTCACCCGCAAGAACCCCTACCGGTTCCTGTGGGGCATCATGACGCCGCTGGCCACTGCCTTTGGGACCTCCTCCAGGTGTGACCTTGGGGCAGACCAGGGCAGGGTTTTTAAGCTTAAGGGGCCTGGAGCAGGCATCAGATGTCTAAAGACCCCTGAAATTTTGTCTAGGGACATGGGATCTGGGTAGAGGGAAACCCCCCCCCCCCCACCATTAGGAAACTACTGCCTTGGAGATTTATTCCTTCCTTCCTGAGAACCCCTCCGCATCCCAAGGCCTGGCCTTGGGGGACTCTAGTCTTTACCCTGGATCCAACCTTTAAAAGCTCCTTCCGCCTCTCCTGAGTAGTTTGTCCATCTCTGCGGGCCCTGTCCCCTCAGGATCCAACCCTCCCTATAGCAGCATCCCCAAGAGTACAGTAATTCTTAGTCGAGGTCTGTTATTGGTAGAGATGGGGAAGGGGTGTGAGTCAGTGAGCGCTCAGACATTCTAGAATTTAGTTATGAATTTTTACGTGTATTTTAAGGAGTAGCCCTTGGTAATCTCCCAGGGGTCCAAGATTCCCTATATTTTGGAATGCTTCCATTCTGTGGGATCCCTAGTGCCTTCTGGCTCTGAGAAGAGAAGGGCATGGCGAGCCGGGGAGGGCTAAGGGGTGTGGGTGGAGACCCCGGGGAAGCAGAGGTCTAGGCTGGTGGGCAGAGCTTGCGCCTGAGATGAGGTGCTGTGTGGGTGGGGCCTGGTCCAGGGGATGGTCAGGGGAGGTAGGTGGGGCGTGGCTTGAGCGGTGGGCGGGGCCCGGTCAGGCTGGCCAGGTGAGCTCGCGCCAACTCAGATCTGCGGTCCCCTCGCAGCTCCGCCACGCTGCCGCTGATGATGAAGTGCGTGGAGGAGAAGAACGGCGTGGCCAAGCACATCAGCCGCTTCATTCTGCCCATCGGTGCCACTGTCAACATGGACGGTGCCGCGCTCTTCCAGTGTGTGGCGGCAGTGTTCATTGCACAGCTCAATCAGCGATCCTTGGACTTCATGAAGATTATCACTATCCTGTGAGTGCGGGGGGGCTGCGGCTAGGACCCCCAAGGCACCTGACCCCTCCCTTGAGAATGGACACGAGCTGGGAGGAGCAGCCCCACCCCCACAGCTTCTCCCGTTACCGAGCGGCCTCTCCCTGACCTCTCCTCTCCTCCCCCAGGGTCACCGCCACAGCATCCAGTGTGGGCGCCGCGGGCATCCCCGCCGGAGGTGTCCTCACTTTGGCCATCATCCTCGAGGCGGTCAGCCTGCCGGTTCACGACATCTCCTTGATCTTGGCTGTGGACTGGCTAGTGTGAGTGTGGTTCGAGGGTTCGGGGGGCTCAGGGGTACTCCTGAGAAAGGGGACGAGCAAGAGGGTCATTGAGAGCCTCTGAGCAGAAGAGAGGAAGGAAGGGGTTCTAGAAGAAAGGGGAGGGGACCTTACCTTGAGTGTTCCAATCAGAGGGAAGAAAGGGATCTTTGGGGTTCCAAGAGGAACCCCAGAAAGGTAGCATGTCCCAGTGGTTAATAGAGCAGACTCTTAGACCAGGCTCCCAGAGCCACTGTTGCTAGCTCTAATGACCTTGGGCAAGTACTTAATCTCCCTGTGTCTCAGTTTCTCCATCTGTAAAATGGAGAGAATAGTTCCTCCTGGAGGATTAGATGACTTAATACACGCAGCTTTCTTAGAACTACTTAGAACAGTAAGTAGAAAATGCGACGTAATTGTTAACTATCATGATTAAGCTGTTAAGAGTGTAAAAGGTTAGAAGACAGTCTGGCTTCAAAAGTTAGAGAGTTACCATGTGTCTTAGCAATACCACTCCTAGGTTTAAACCCAAGAGAATTGAAAACACGTGCACGAAAACTTGCACGTGAATGTTCACAGCAGCACTTTTTTTTTTTTTAATTCAACACCTTTTTAAAAAAATTAATTTACTTATTTGGCTGAGTCAGGTCTCCGTTGTGGCAGGCGGGCTCTCTAACGGTGCATGGGTTCTAGAGCACAGGCTCAGTAGTTGCGGCACATGGGCTTAGTTGCCCCGAGGCATGTGGGATCTTAGTTCCCCGACCAGGCATCGAACCTGCGTCCCCTGCATTGGAAGGCAGAGTCTTAACCACTGGACCACCAGGGAAGTCCTCATAGCAGCACTATTCATAATAGTGAACAGGTAGAAACAACCCAAATACCTATCAATTGATGAATGGATAAACAAAGTGTCATATGTCCACACAATGGAATATTATTCAGCAATAAAATGGAATGAAGCAGTGATACAATCGTACATGCTACGACATATGACCCTTGAAAATATTATGCTCAGTGAAAGAAGCCAGACAAAAAGGACCACATTGTATATGATTCCATTTACATGAACTGTTCAGAATAGGCAAATCTATAGACAGAAAGTAGATTAGTGGTTGCCTAGAGCTGGGGGATGGGAGGAGATGGGGGATAACTGCTTAATGGATACGAGGGTTTCTTTCTGGAGTGATGAAAATATTCTGGAATTAAATAGTGGTGATTGGCGCACAACCCTGAATAAACTAAAAACCACTGGGTTGTATTCTTTTAAAGGGTGAATTTTATGGTATGTGAATTGTATCTCAGTTTTTTTAAATGGGAGCAGAAGGACCTGAGGGAGAACTTAGTATTTCAGAAGAAGAAAGAGGCATTGATGGGTCCTCTGGGGCCCCAAGGAAAGGGAGGCATGATTTTTTTTGAGGTTCCAGAAGGAACAAATCTTGTATTTGATTGGAAGAAGGATCTTTGGGGATTCAGGGAGGATGGAGGAGATCTTTGGGGTCCTAAGGCAGAGAAAGCCTGACGGGACACTTGGGATTGTAGGGGAAGGAAGGTGGGTAGGAGACTTCTGGGGTTCTAGAGGAAAAGATCTTTAAGGTTCTAGAGGAAGGGATATTTGGGATCCTGGGAGGATGGAGGGATGAGCTCCTAAGAGGAGTAGAACAGGGTTCTGTGAAGGAGGGCATGATGGGGACTTGAAGGTAACAGGCAGGGAGAGGGGAGAGAGTTGGGCCCTGACCCTTCCCCTCCCACTCACTTCCCCCTCACTGTTCCCCCTTCAGCGACCGGTCCTGTACTGTCCTCAATGTGGAAGGTGACGCCTTTGGGGCAGGACTCCTCCAAAATTACGTGGATCGCACAGAGTCCCGCAGTTCAGTGCCCGAGCTGATCCATGTGAAGAGTGAGGCGCCCTTGGCTGCGCTGCCGGACCACACCGAGGAAGGGAACCCTCTCCTCAAACGCTGTCCAGGACCTGCTGGGGACGCTGACACCTGTGAGAAGGAATCAGTCATGTAAATCCCAGTAGGGACCCTCCCTGCCCCAGTCGGGGGGTGGGGTGCTTTGGACATTGGAATCATGCGGCATGGATGAACGGACAAACAGGGCCTCTTGGAGAGTCCCACCCACACACTCGGGGAGCCACAGGCCTCAGCTTCCCTCCCTGCCATGAGATCTGGGAGGCCTCACTGCTGGGGTATATGCGTTTGCTTGTGTGTGTGTGACTGTCTGTCCCCAAATCTCCCCAGTCGTCAACTCCTGTCCTCACCCAAGGCTAGGAAACAGCAAGATGGAGAAATAGCGGCCTCTACACCCCATCCTGGGAGCCTGCATGGCCTCGTGTCTCAGGGCACAGGGCACCATGGGAAATTCTTCCCTCTTCGAGCAGAAGGATGTTCTGACAGGTTGCTGGCTCCTTTGATGGTTATTTTGGTGGCTGTAGCTCTAGCTGTGTGTGTGTGTGTGTGTGTGTGTGTGTGTGTGTGTGTGTTCTGTGACTCTCCACGGTACAATCCCACCCTGTCCCCAGGCCCTCTGTTCCCTTCACAGTAACAGAAACACTCCCGGGAACCCTGAGGGGAGACTGAGGACACACACTGCTGTTACTCCAAAGGATGCTTTTCAGCAATAAAATTGTCAAGTGTATCTAATCAGATGTTTTCAAGAGTTTGACTAAAAGTGCTAGCCACACAGAAAACAACAACAAAATGATAAATTGGACTTCATTGAAATAAAATATCCGTTCATCGAAAAACACGCAGCCAAAAAATAAAAAAATATATATACATACACAGCACTGTTGGAAACCACAGTGAGATACCACTACACACACTTATTGGCATGGCAACAAACAAAAGCAATACCAAGTGCTGATGAGAATGTGGAACTGGACAGAGCCTATGCATTGCTGGTGGGAATGCAAAATGGTCCAGTCACTTTGGAAAATCCCTGGGCACTTTAGGGCTTCCCTGGTGGCACAGTGGTTAAGAGTCCGCCTGCCGATGCAGGGGACAAGGGTTCGTGCCCCGGCCCGGGAAGATCCCACATGCCGCGGAGCGGCTGGGCCCGTGAGCCATGGCTGCTGAGCCTGCGCGTCCGGAGCCTGTACTCCGCAGCGGGAGAGGCCACAGCAGTGAGAGGCCCGCGTACCGCAAAAAAAAACCCCCAAAACTGGGCACTTTAATATCAAAGTGTATTTTAAAATATCTACTTACCATGGGGCTCATGAGTCCTGCTCCTGGGGATTTACCCAAGAGAAATGAAAGCTATTCACACAAAAGCTGGTACACAAATGTTATAGCTGCTCTCTGTAATTGCCAAAATTTAGAAACACATCAATTGGATTAGCTGGTACAATCATCATTCGATGGAAGCCTGCTGGGCAAAAAAAGTGTTGATATACTCAACACGATGCATCTCACAGATAACATTTTGAGTGAAAGGAACCAGAAATAGTACATGCCTTATAATTCCATTTATAAATGAAGGTCTAGAACAGGCTAAACTGTTCTATGGTGAGAGAAATCGGAACAGTGGTGACCTACGAGGATCTATATATAGATCAGGAGAGGGCACAAGGGGACTTTCTATGACACAGCAAATGTCCTATATCTTGATAGGACGGATGCTTACACAGGTGTAAACGTTTGGAAAAATAAACTAACCAGTACACTTAAGATGTGTGCAGTATGTACCCTAGGTACGTTAGCTTCCAGTTAAAAATTTTGTCCCACCTGCGGTAAATTCATTTCCAACTATAACCACCTCCATGGGAATGCAGTTACCCCTTGATAACTCTCACTATCCTAATAGTCCCAATAATGACTCGCGCTTTTTTTTTTTTTAAACCCCCAATTTGCTGTTTGAATCAAAAACCTGTTCTGCAACTGTTTTCAGTTCTATCTGAGTCCTGGACGACACCAGTCAAGACTCACCTGTTCTAACAGGATCCTGTCTTGTGCATTGTTGAAGCAGGTTACTCGTGACCGATATTCTCTCCCCCTTCCTAGGTCCCTATGTAGACTTCTGCCAGGTGCCTGGAGGTACCACCAATTATAGATGTTACAGCTTTAGCACCTTTTTTGGGTTTATGTAGTTACTTCTCCGGATCATTGCTGTGTGGCACGGAAATATCATTCATATCTGATTCTGTGCAAAATTGTGTATTGCACACAAACATAGCCACTGATGAGTTCATTAAGTGTTGAATAAATTAAGTAATTGTTTTCAATGATTTCTATTATGCCAGAAACCTTAGTGGGTTGTTACAGAAGTGTTTAATAAGAGTGTTAAATGATCTTTGGGGAAATCAGTTGGGGTTTTTGGATGGAGCTAGGAGTGCATTATTTTCCTCACTTGAAATAGCTGTTTACTGCCCAATTTTCTATTTCATGCTTTTGGGAGAATGGATGAAATTTAGATGATGAGGGATGCCTATTTAAAGAGATACACACCTACACATGTAATATTTTGCATGTACAATCTATGTAGAAAATATATGTACATAAAACTGGGCCATGTTCCACCAAACGGTACTTACCCATTTTTAAATTTCCTTAAACATTTTTTTAATTAAAAAATTTTCTTTTATTTTGGCCACACTGTGCGGCTTGCAGGATCTTAGTTCCTCCACCAGGGATTGAACCCGGGCCATGGCAGTGAAAGCGCAGAGTCCCAACCACTGGACCACCAGGGAATTCCCACTTACCAAATTTTTTCTATTCCATTTTTAAAAATTGAAGTATAGTTGATTTACGATGTTGTGTTAATTTCTGATATACAGCAGAGTGATTCAGTTACACACACACACACACACACACACACACACACACATATATATACTTTTTTTCATATTCTTTTCTATTATGGTTTATCACAGGATATTGAACATAGTTCCCCATGCTATACAGTAGGACCTTGTTTATCCATTCTGTATATACCAGTTTGCATCTGCTAATCCCAAACTCCCACCCATCTCTCCCACACCCCCTGCCCCCTTGGTAACCACAAGTCTGTTCTCTATGTTTGTGAGTGTGCTTCGTAGATAGGTTCATTTGTGTCATATTTTGGAAAGATATGGAACGCTTCGCGAATTTGCGTGTCATCTCGTGCAGGGGCCAAGCTAATCTCTGTATCATTCCAATGTTAGTGTATGTGCTGTCAAAGCAAGCACTCTATTCCATTTTTTTAAAGTGCTGAGCACGTGCCATTAGTTTGCCTAAAATGCTGATCTAGGTCATATAGAAAGACTGGAGCCATGTCATGCCTCCTCGGTATTGATAGGGTCTCAGGTGACTCCCAGACCCTGTCCCCACTAGGACGTGCACTCCAGGAGGAAGCCACCTTTGTCCTGCTCGCGGCTGCATGTCCAGAGCACAGCAGAGGTCCTGGCACATAGTAGGTACTCAATATTTGCAGAAGGAATGAATTGGGCTCCAGCTACAGAGCCTCCTCGCTACAAGAGGCTGTTGCCCTGGTGCAGACCCCGCTTCTGCTACCTACCAGCTATGTGACTTTGGGCAAGCACTGCCAGGTGTCACCATCTGGTGACAATGGCTCTGTTACGCCTCACCCAAAGGCCGCTGATGAAGGTTACATAAGAGCAGAAGAAAAAGCCCTGGAGAGCCACTCTCTGGAGCCTAGCCTCCATCTCCTCCCACCCTTTCTCCCCTGCCCCACCCACTCCTATTATTGGGACACCCCTCTTGCTTTTTCCCAAGGAGCCTGGCGTGGGAGGAAGGGCTCGGGCTGGCCTTGGATTGGGCTTGGGCCCGGGTTCAAGCTCAGAGTGACGGTCTGGCGGGCAGGCAGTGTCATGACTCAGCTCTGTCTTCTAGTGACAGATCAGTGTTTCTAGGCCATTTGGCCCCTCTCCGCCATCTGCTTTTTGGGGGTCAACCTTATTGAGGTATAATTTACACACAATAAATTGCATCCCTCAAAGCACACAACGGGATGGGTTTTGACAGATACATACACGCTTGGACATCCACCACTACAATCAAAACACACAGCATTCCTACCTGCCCCCAAACTTCCTCGTGCTCCTTTGTTGTCTTTCCCTCCGTCCCCTCCCAGGCCCGGGCCACAGCTGATCTGCTTTTGGTCCCTAAGGATTCGTTTGGACGCTTCTAGAATTTCACATTGGTGGAATCATATGGTATATGACTTTTTGCATTGGCTTCTTTGACTCAGCATAATGCTTTTGAGGGTTAGTCATATTTTTACACGTATCAGTAGTTCATTCCTCCCCCCCGTGGCCCCCCCAACCCGTCTTAATCACTGAGTATTCCATTGTCTGGAGGTACAGTTTGTCTCATGTGTTCACGGACGTTGAGTAGTTTCCAGTTTGAGTTAACGTGCATAAAGGCGCATTTGTAAACATGTCTTTGAGTGCCATTCACTGTTCAGAGCAAATATTTTGTAATGTCCAGGGGCGATACCCGGAAGATTTGTTACTTGGTAAATGCGTTGGCTCATCCCACAGTCCCTGGGACCCCCTTTCCTCCCACTGTGCCTAGTGTTAACCCCTGGGCTGCTGGGTCAGGAGGAGACCCAGGGGGTCCCCAGGGAGAGCCAGGAGGGTAATAGTAGGGGACTCTTGGCCGTGACCATTTACCAATGGATTCATAACCCACAATTTAATGCTTCTGTGTTTAAGTTCACAGATGATATAACCCACGGGCACGTGATATTAAAAATGATTCCAATAAACAACAAGGTCCTACTGTACAGCACAGAGAACTAGATTCAATATCCTATGATAAACCGTAATGGAAAAGAATATAAAAGAAAAGAATGTGTATATATATATATATATATATATATATATATATATATATAACTGAATCACTTTGCTGTACAGCAGTAATTAACACAACATTGTAAATCCACTATATTTCAATAAAAAATAAATAAAAATAAAATAAAAGCAGATACTTCACACACACACACAAAATGATCCCATTGCCCCAACTGTAAGAAAAAGGAGAAATAAACGGATAGGAATTTAAAATATGCATTTCAATATGCAAATGTGCGGGGCCACCTGCCTAGAAACCGAGGAGGGAGACAAACATTTACACCGGAAACACAGGCAGCTCCTAACGCGGCTGTGAACATGCGGTTTAGGTGTTGAATTACCAAGAACCAGGTGGAACATGGTTTTCTGATATTGTTGACAATCCTTGGCCAGGTTTCAAACAAAACACAAGCTTCCCTCATCTTACGTGGTAGTTGCACTTCCTGGAAAAGTCAGAACCTATGAAAACCATCTAAAAAGACTTTGTGTTTGCCTAAGGAGAGTTAGGTTCTAGGCTCAGATCGTTCTTAAGCAGGTTTTTCCAAGTAAGGCTAAAATTTCGTTAGTTTGCACTAGTATGGATGGGCTGGTTGTTAAAGTATTGAAATACTTCTGGCTGGTGAATAGTAGAAGAGTGAGTGAGAGAGAATAAAATTCAATAATACATATTGCGATAAATTAGTTCAAGTTAGTTGTTGTGATGGGTTTTCTGTCATCCCATTACTTAGTTGGTAATAAACATATTGAATAGACAAAACTATTAGACAATATTTTAAGGGCTAGAAAAGTTTCAGACGTAATTGCTGTTAGTTCAGGAACAGCAAAGAGAGGAGAAAAACACCAAAACACTGCAGTTGCTGCTCAGAGAAATGCTTTATCTATTGAGATCTCAAGTCCTAAGGATTCTCAATTTAATGGGAAGTTGCTAAAAGCATTTGATGCGGTTCCCTTATCAAACCACAGCTAAGACAAGGTTATTTGAAATATACATATGTACATATATGACATGTTATTTTATGTATATACGTATATACAGCTGTGCCAATCAAGAAATCACACCAACAAGTTCTAAAGGAAACGAAACCATTACAATAATTTATGAGTGATTTGAGCTTCAACTTACGTTCTTGGCAACACCTTAAAGAAATATGTATATAGAGATAGCTAATATTGATTATTTTGAGAATTAAAAAATATTTTAAGACGTGATGCAGATATTGATTTATGTATTTATATTACCATGCCAGTTGCAAAATATTTTGAACATCACCGCCTTTCATGAATGCCCAATGGGACATTTTAAAGTAGTATGTGACAAGGGACCCTGCTTCATTGTGTGGAGGTGCCCTGCATATATTATAAGACATCTCCATCCCTGGGCCGTGCCTTCCAACAGCCAAGAGCACGGTCCGATCACAGCAATAACCCAAATCATCCCCATATGTTTCCAGAATGCTCCCTGGGAACCCAACAGACTGCGAGCCGTTGGCAGGTTCAGTGGTTAAAAACAGAGGCTGCGTTGTAAGTCAGGCTTCGTATGTCTGAGCCTCAGCGGTCTGGGCCAAATCGGCATTTATCTTCTCTTGCTGGTGTGCGAAGCCCCCTCCTCCAAGGGCTTCACGCTTCTGCAATATCACCAATCCCCGCCACCCATTCAATGGAGCAGTGACTTGCCTAAGGTCACAAAGAAAGTAAGTAGCCAAGCCAGGAGCCACACCCAGCCCTGACTCCCGACCCCTTTACCACCCAAGTGCCTCACAGCACCCCTGTGGGGCGAGGGTCACCATTAGCCCTGTTTCCCAGGTGCAAAGCCAAGGTGAAGAGAGTCAGAGTCACGGGTGGCCCAAGTTCACAGTGGGATTTGGATTTGAAGCACTTGGATTTGAACCCAGGCCTCTCCCACTTCAGAGCCTGTGGTCTCAAAGCCAGGTGCATACACCCAAGGGGTGTGCGGGACAAGTCACTGGGATGAGGCTGGTAATCAAAACCCTCTCTATTTATTTTTAATTTTAAAATGGAATAATTTAAGCCTTATTACTAATATACAGAATGCTAGTAGTACCTGGATATAAGTTATAAATAAATCTACCTATTGGAGGTACATGCCCAAACGGTATTTCCTCTTAGGTGCACGATCACAAGAGGAAGGCTGCTGTCGCTTTACCTGCTAAGCCGTGTGGCTTCCCAAAGCCCCCCTTGGGTACTATCACCAGAGAGGGGCATAGCAGGCAACGGCAATGCAGGCTACAGCCGGACAGCCTGGGTTCAAGGCCCCTCACTGACACTTCCCAAGCTGTCTGACTTCGGACAAGTGGCTTTACCATTCTGGCCTGTTTCCTCATCTGTGAAATCAAAATAACAGCAGCTCTCACCTCAGAGGGGCAAGGTGAGGGATAAGCCCGTTACTCCGCGTGAAATACTGAGAACGATGCCTGACACACACTAAGTGCTCAGTAAATGTGAGCTATGATTATTGTTTACCCCACCTTGCGAGTGGCTAACAGGTGCAGAGAGCTAAAATAATGAGGTAACATTGGGGGCCGGGATCCAGAACCCGGTTCTTAACCACAGCCACACCTCAGAGCCTGTTTGCTTCTCTGCAAGATGGGGTTACGAGCAGCATGCACCTCACAGCGCTCTCCCGGGAGGGAAGGAGGTCGTTTTCAGAAAGAAGGGGATTTAGTCATCCTGTCCTGCCAGGCACAGGAGGCTAGAGGGAAGACCAAAGGCTCAAGAGACGTGAAAGCCGTGGAACAGAGGTCCCGGGCTTACATTCGCCTTGGCCCCCAAGGTAGGACAAGGGCGCCCTCTAGTGGCGGAAGCAACTCCAACGGCCAAGTGTCCTGGGGCTCTTTGTGTGCTAGACCCTGAAGGCACACACTGAATCCTGGAGGAAACCGAGGCGCAGAGAAATTGGGACGCAGCAGTCTGGCCCCAGAACCTACACTCTTTCTCCCTCTCTTTCCAAAACTCTGCCCCAGCCCTGGAGCCCCGGTTCTGGAAATTTGGGGCAGGGCACGCCTTTGAGGTCCCGGGCTGTGCCGGGCCCAGCAAGGTGGCTTGGCATCCCTGGCTTGCCCACCAAACGCCAGCAGCACCAAGACAAAGGACAATGAATGCCCTGTGCCTGAATGTGCTCCTGACTCCAAGATCAGGCGCTGGAGCTTCAGCTGCTTCCCGCCAAACTCAGGAGTGCTGGGTTGGGGTATTCGGGGTTCTCGATGACCCCGGGGCCGAACTTGAGCTCCAGGAAGCGGCGGTAGTTGTTAGGTGCCTGCGCCACGAAGCCGGCAAAGGGCAGGGGCACGAGAGGCTGCAGGAAGTGTTCGGGGAACTCGACATCCTGCCGGTGGTCCAGCCACGTGTCCTTCGTCATGACCCCGTTTCGAGGGTAGAAGGGCCACAGGTCCACGTGCAGGTGGTTGCTCTCGCTGTACTGCACGCGGAAGAAGTCGCCCTCCACAGCCTTCTCCCACACGAAGCCGCGCTCATCCACCACCGAGCCCGCCTCGGCACCCCGCAGCTGCTCGCAGTTGCCCACGTCCTCCAGGTAGATGCCCAGGTCCACGTCGTAGTCCCACGGGATAATGTCCCCGTGGCGGGCCGCCCCCAGCAGCGAGCCACCCTCCAGCCAGTAGCGCACGCCGGCCGCCTCCAGCACGCCCACCACGTAGCGGGCCGTCTCGCGCAGCGCACGCAGGCAGCACGGGGGTGTCCAGCGCTCCTCGTACAGGTAGGCCGGCGTGTCGCCCACCACTGTCCCGAAGCAGCGCGGGGTCTCCTTGTTGCATCCGAACCACTCGAGCCGCCCGCCCTCCCAGCTCACCAGGCGGATGCCCAGCGCCCGCAGCAGCGCCGCCCGCCGCGCCCGCCCCTCGCGCTCCGCCTTCCAGCGCGCGTGGGCCGTGGTCAGAGGGGGCTGGCGCGCCCTGGCGAAGGGCAGGTCCAGCAGCTGCACCGTCCAGCCGCGGAGGGCGGTCTGCAGGAAGAGGCCGGTGCCCACGGGCCGGACCAGGGGCGCCGAGAGGTTGAAGAGGTCGCGGGCGCGCAGGAGAACCACGGCGTCCCCGTCCAGGGCGTCGCAGCGGGGTGCGGAGGGTGCCGGGCCGTAGCGCGCCGTCCACTCCCGCAGGCTGACGTTCAGGGCCAGGCACCGGGCAGGGTTGGCCGAAGCAACGGGAGCGGCCACCAGGCGTGCGCCTCCCGCTCGCAGCACCTCAGCCATGCGCTTCAGCTGGCCCGGTGCCTCGGCCCTCGCCCCGTCAGGCACCAGGGCCACGTACTCGGTGGCCACGTAGGTCTCAGGGCGCGAGGCTGCAGCGGGCCGGTCCAGGGCGGGCTGGAGCAGCGCCAGGCGAACGCTGGGGATACGGGGCAGGGCGAGAGGCGGGTAGGGGAGCGTATCGGCTGCCACCACCACCGGCTGGGCTGGGTCCTGCTGCAGGAAGGAGTCCACCAGCTCTGGCACCGCGTTGTCAAAGGCCTCGAACTCCCGCACCAAGATGGTGACCCGGGGGCCGGAGGCAGATCCACGGCGGGAGCCCCTGGCCGGGGAGTACCTGGGCTGGTGCTGCAGCCACGAGACATAGAACAGGACCAAGAGGTTGAGGGTGATGGCGGCTGCCAGAGCAGCCTGGCAGCGGGTGAGCCGCATGGGGCTGAAGTCAGGCCCTTAGCTGGGCTTCCCGGGTATCCTGGGGAGCGGGGATGAAAGGGGAGACTGGAGCTGGTTGTCAGAAACCCCCCCACCCATCCTCAGCCTTGTCTTCCTGTCCCAGCCTTTTCCTTATTTGGTTTCACTTCCGACATTTCCTCCTCCAGGAAGCCCTCCCTGATGCCAGGCTGGGTCATGCAAACCCCTCTGGGCTCCTTCAGACCCCTGGGTTCCCCGACTCTAGCCTACCACTCGAATTCATTAGTGAGTAGGGCCCAGTCTGTGCGAGGGCAGGTCCTGAGCCTGTCTTGGTCACTGTTGGGTCCCCAAGGCTACCCAGCACAGAGCCAGGTACACATTAGATGCTCAGGAAGTTTTTAACCAATGAATCACCTTCCCTTCTTCCTTGTTCAGTCTCACCCTTTTATTCATTGTCAACTTCTCATTCAGATTCGGGTTCAGTTATAAATGCCCAGACCCCATTCATTCCCTGCTCTCACCCCTGATCTCTTCTTCCCTTCCCCGCACCCCCCCCCACCCCGGCCTCGGGGTCAGAACCTTGGCCACCAAGCCCCTCCCCTGCTGCCTCCTTCTCACTTCCTCAAATCCTCTGCCATCTGGCCATCTCTTTCCTGATGGTCAGCCAGATGTTTTTGGTTTTGCAAGGAAAGCTAGAAATGTTTTCTTAAATCATAGAATTATTCCAGTTTGTAATGTTGGCCACTGATTAATTTTTTTTTAATGGAATGGGTCAAACTCAGACAAACAGGAAGTAGATGGTGGTTGCCAGGGGCTGTGAGGAGGCAGAAACGGGGAGTTGTTGTTTAATGGATATAGAGTTCCAGTTTTGCAAGATGAAAAAGTTCTGGAGACTGTTTGCACAATAATATGAATATACTTAACACTACTGAACTATACACTTGAAAACTGTTAAGATGACAAATTTTGTTATGTGTATTTTATCACAAGTAAAAAAATCTTTTTTTTTTTTTTTTGAAGTACAGTGGGCTGCATCCAAAGAGGCTGTGCTCCCTCCATAGGGCACCTCCACCTCTATTCATGGGCCACATTCCTAAGCAACCCCCAGGTGGCGCTGTCTCCATGTCCCCATCACAACTTGAAGATGTGGCTGGTCTCCAGCACAGAAGGAATAACTAACTCTCTCTTCTGAGCAGATACTAAAGTTTCCCCATGAAGGATCTTCATAGGTTCTGCCCCTCCCGGAGAGGGGGACGTCAGAGACCCTGCTAATCTTCCTACCTCCTAAATACTTCTGACCCCCCTCCTCCCCATTCCCACAGCTCTCCCTTCAACCCTGGTTCACCCAGATCCCCACCCAGCCTCCCACAGTCTCCTAAGTCCCCTCCTCGTGGCAGCCAGAGGGGTCTGCATAAAGCACAAATCTGACCTCTCCCTCTCTCGCTCAGAATCTGCCATGGCTCCCTAGTGCCCTGGGGAGAAAGTCTAAGTTTCTTACAAAGTCCCACCAGGCCTCGTATGGCCTGGCCCTTGCCTGCCACCATTCCAGCCCCATCTCCTGCCATGCATCCTCGAACTCTGTGCCTAAGCCATCTTGCACTTTTCTTCAAACAGATCTTATTTCTAAACCTTTGTGTATCCTGTTCCTCCTGCCTAGAAGAGTCTCCTCTCGATCACCCCTTCTCCCCGTGCCTCTTTTCTCCTGGAGAACTCACTTACGCTCAGGCTTTAGCTCAGATGGCCCCTCCTCCAGGAAGCCCTCCCTGAACCACAGTCTGAGTCAGAAGTCCCCTCTGGGCTCCCGGAACCCCTGGGCTACCTGTTCTGGTTTGGCACTGTCTGGGGATGGCTCTGTCTGCCCCACTAGACTGTGAGCCCCAGGAGGGTAGAGCCAGGACTGTCTCAATCACCACTGTGTTCCTCCCACATGACTGGGCACTGAAAATACACTTGGTGAAAAGATGATGACTGGGGGCAGGGGTTTTGTGTGTCTGTAAAGCCCACTCAGGTCCCCAGGGCCAAATTCTGCACTGTGGCCATGCACCTGGGGCCCTGCCCTGGTCTCCCTGTCTCCTCTCTCTCTCTCTCTCCCTCCAGAAATGCCCTCTCATCCCTCTTCACCCATCCCAGGCCTGCTTGCCCTTCTCTGACCCAACTCAGATGGCACTTAAGAGTCTGAGTTGCACTTTCGGAGTGACTTGTTATTCTTCAGAACCTTGGAACTGCCTTCTGGACCTGCGATCAATCCCTCCTTCCTTCCATCATTCCAGGTTGTGGAACTCCTACAACATACCACGCACTGTCGTAGGCCCTGGGGAAACAGCCGTGGACACACAACACACAGAGAAAGACAATACCACTGAGCTTAGGCAATTCACATTCCTGTGGGGGGGGGAGGAGCCATGGGGACCACAGAATCTTCGGGGTCTTAAAAATCTTAGAATTTTAGCGCTCAGGTACACAGAAACAGAGAAGAGACCTTTAGATGGTTTCAGAGTCTTCTAACAATTCTGAAGAGACCTTCCTCCTGCTTCGGCCTTGTCTCCTATGGTCTGTGCCCCACTCAGAGCCCAGAAGGATCCTGTTCAATCTTCAGTTAGATTCTGTCCTGCGTCTGCTCAAGCCTTCTGTGGCTCGAGACTCACTCAAAGGAAAAGCCAAAGTCTTCGCTGGGACCCACAAGGCTCCACGTGATCCCCCCACCCTCTCCCACTTGTCCGCTCAGCTGCAGCCACGTGGGCCACCAAACACCATTCTCCAAATGCACCCAGGGGACCCCAGCTGTGGCACTGGCTGTCCCCTCTGCCTGGATGCTCTCCCCCAGGTAGCAGCTGCATGCCTTTTCCCCTGGCTTTCAGGTCTTTGCTCAAATATCACCTATCCATTGATCCCTTCCTTTGGCTACCCTACTTAAAAATGCCTCTCCCTATCACCCACATACTTCCTATGTCCCATCCCTGGGCTACTTGCCTCCCCTAGTAGTTCTCACGTAGATTTTACTTATCTTGTCTCTTGTTTTGTCTGTTTTGTTCCCTGCTGTACACCCAGAACATGGCTCGGCACCTGGCACACAGCAGGTGCTCAATAAATGTGTGCGGAATGAATGACTGACTCCTGTTATTCAGACGGGGAACCTGCGGCGCAGAGAGAGGAAGGCCAAGGGAGCGGAACCCAGGTCTCCGCCCCCGGAACCTGGTTCTCAGCACGCGCTATCTGGCTGGCTCTGGGCCAGGAGGTGCCCAAAAGGACAGAGGACAGAAGCCAGTTTCTCAGAGACCAGCAGGTATGACAGCCAGCTGAGGAGGTGAGGGAACCAGAGGAGAGAGAGAGAGGAATCACCTAGTACCCTGACAAGGTCAGTCTTGGCTTCCCCAGCTGTAAGGACTCAAAACTCCTTCACTGGGGCAAAGTGGATGAAACGATGGTTTTGAAGGATCATAATAATATCAACAATTCTAGCTGCTCTTGATGTGCCAGTTCCTGTTCTAAGCTTTTAACCGATCTTAACTTGTTTAATCTTCACATTATGATCACATTTAAAGATGAGGAAACTGAGGCACAGACAGGTGCAGTCACTTGCCCAAGGTCACACAGCTGGGAAGTGGTGGACCTGGGATTTGACCGGGAAGCTGGCTCCAGTGTTGTGATTTTAGCCAATAAACTCTGCTGTCTCTTTTGGGTCCACAAAGACAGTCCAACTTTCAACCCATCTTCAGTGAGATAACCCCTTTCCCTTGCCCTCACTTGACAGGTGCTTTCAAAGCTGAATATGAACATTAATTAATTAATTCAACTCACTAACTCAACAAACATATATTTATTGAGTGCCCTCTGTGTTCTGGGGACACGGGGTGAACCAGGCAGTGGTTGGGCAGGCCCTCCAGAGGTAGGAAGACAGACAAAATCCCTGCAAACAACTTACAGATAGAGCAGGAAACCACCAGGGAGTGTGAGAGAGAAAAGGTGGTCAGGGGAGGAGAGGACAGTTAAGCTGAGACTTTGTCTCTCCATTGCCCACAAAACAAGGTAAGTGGATCCACATTCACTTCAGGCTAGACTTCACCTGGCCTGAGCCTCAGTTGCTGCATCTGTAGAATGGGAATGTGATGGATCGAGAAAATGAGTGATGTGTGGAAAAACCTTTGGGGACAAGGGCAGTTCCCACGTGAGTGCAGGTGACACTGAGGGGCTTCTTACCTCCTAGGTTGCAGGCTGAGGGAGCTCCAGGCGGGCAGTTCCAGCCCAGCTCAGCTGCACTGCTGAGGGAAGGAGAAACCAGAAAACCCCAAATCAGCCAATTTCACACAATAGAGCACAATTTCATTTTACCTAAAAAAGTGGCAACGAGAAGGTCAAGGAATCGTTTCTCTTGAAATCTCATAAGCTCAGGGACCACCTGAAGCATCTGTGAAGAGAAGGAGTGAAGGGAAGGATGTCATAGCAACCTATAACCATCCCTTCTTTCATAAATGTGTCCAGAAAGGTAAGGCTAGAAGTGACAGAAGGTGTTACCATGACAACCCCTTTCCTAGACACACTCCATCCTGAGAGACAATCCTAAAATGTCCTGTACCTTGGTGGGCCTGGTTCCTAGGGTCACTGGAAGGGGGACTGCCCCCATTACCATAGTAACCAGGACTTGGCTTTGCTTTTTTCTTACCTCCCTGGGGATGGTCCGGGCCTTGTAACCATAGCGACTACTCCTCAGCAGAGCATCTCCTCTAAATAAAAACACCTGGTTGGTTTGGTCCACAGACCTCCCACTGATGGGAAAGGGGGAGATGGATGGTTACCATGGTAATGCCAACTGGGTGGCTGGGCGGAGGGATTGGGAGAGATGTTTCCCTCAGCAGTGTCCTTGGGGCTGGGGTCCTTTCTACCTGAGTGCTAGGTGAGGTTGCCATAGTAACCAATCAGGGTAGGGGTATAAGGACCACCAGTGACTTGGGTTACCTTAGCAACCTCTTCCTGGTGCAGGGCCAGGACAGGTTTGGAGCTCCATAACCACAAAGGTGGAGGGGAGGGGAGGCTAAGGGTGTTCCCGACTGGGAAGAGTTACCATGACAACCCACCTGGGCCAGGAATCAGGATGGGGCCATTGCTGAAACCACCGTTGGTGGTCGCTCTGTCTCTGAAAGAGTGACAGTGATTGTCGAGGAGAATGGTGTTTGGGTATGGAGAGGACTAGAGTCTTTCTTTGGGGTGAAGCATGAGGAGGGGGGCAGAAAGCGGCCCCTCCTTAAGTCCCGCGCTTCCCAAAGGCAACCCTCGCGCCGGGCCTGGGTCGCATTTGCCCTCCTTCGGGCGCGCGCCCCGCCCCGCCCCGCCCCTTCCCCCCCACGCGCGCGCCTTCGGGGTCGACCCGGGTGGGCGAGGCGCGCGTCCGACTTCGTTCCCGTCACCGGCCCCCCCGGCCCCCACCAAGCGCGCGCGCGAGACTGTTGGCGCGGCCGCGCAGGCGCGCGAGGCACAGCGGGCGCGCGGGCCGGCCCCGGGGCCTCCATGATGGAGGAGCGAGCGGCCGCCGCGGTCGCCGCCGCCGCCTCCTCCTGCCGCCCGCTCGGCTCCGGCGCGGGCCCCGGCCCGACGGGGGCGGCCCCGGTTTCTGCCCCCGCCCCCGGTCCCGGCCCGGCTGCTAAGGGAGGCGGCGGTGGAGGGAGCCCCGGCCCCACGGCGGGACCGGAGCCCCTGAGCCTGCCCGGGATCCTACACTTTATCCAGCACGAGTGGGCGCGCTTCGAAGCGGAGAAGGCCCGCTGGGAGGCCGAGCGCGCCGAGTTGCAGGTGAGTACCGCCCCGGGACCCCCGACCCCCCGCCCGGCCCGGCCCGGCCCGGCCTCACCCGCCGCCGCCGCCGCCGCCATCTTGGAGCAATGGCCGCCGGGACGGCCGGGGGGGCGGGTAGGGGACCGCGACCGGCCCCGAGACGGAGTGAGGGGCCGTCCGAGGGGGATCCTAAGGGCACCCGGGCAGGTGGAGGCGGGAGGGGGGCCCAGGGCCGGGAGGGCCCGACCGCGGCCGCCGAGAGAAGGGGCGCAGGAGAGCAGAACCGGCTGTAAGTGGGAGTGGGAGTGAACGGACCGGCAGAAGGGTTCCTGAGAGAGTGGCCTCGGGGCCCCGAGGGGACCCCAAGAGAACTCAGCAAAGGGTGATGAGAGAGGATGGAGGAGTCTTGTATGCGAGTGAGCAAAAAGCTCTAAGGGTGCCGAGGGACTCCCACTCCGTCCCCGACCAGGTGCGCGTTGGAGGTGGAGCCCGCTGGGCCCCGGGTGGGAGAGAGGGGGAGTCGGGGGAACTTGGGATCCGTTGGGGGCGAGAGCGGGTCGGGGCGGGTAACCCGGGTGAGTCGGAAGAGGAAGTCAGGGAGCTCGGGACGGGTGTGTTTCGGAGCGTTTGGACAGGAGGGACTGAAAGACGGCTGTGTTGAGGACTCGGGGGATGAGAGCAAGGTGTCGGGGGGGGGGTCCCCGATGAAGATGTGTGCCCTCCCCTCTGAGGAGGAAACTTTGGGGAGCCCTGGCAGGTGTGGCTTCGGAGGGCACGGGAGGGGGTCCCTGGGTCGGAAGCACGGACGGGGCCAGGACGTGCCCCAAGAACCTGTGTTGGAAGAGCCTGAGAGCCGAAACTCTTTGGGGGTGTGGAGGAGTGGGGACCCCCGCCCTGAGATGGGAAGTGTGTAGGAAGTCGGATGGAGAACCCCGAACTGGAGTGGGGGAGGGTCAAACATGTCCAGCTGTGGAGATGGGAGGCGGGATGGAGAATGTGAGGAGGAATCCGGGGGACCTGAGGGATGGCAGGGGGCGCATTTTGTAGAGCAGGAAGGCAGCCAGAGGAAGCATCTCAGAAGGATCCTGGGGGGAGGTGTTTGTGGAAGTTTCTGGGAAAGGACCCTATGGTTTGTCGAGTAGCTTGGGGGAGGGATGTGCCCTCGGATGATGATTGGAAGAGGCTGAGGCTGGACTGGGTTTTGTGACCTTGAGAAGTGTGGGTCGATTGGCAGAGTGTCATGAGCCTGGGTATCAAGAGTTGTGAGGATTTGAAGGGTCCCTGGGCTGGGGCGTTGTTAGCAGAAGTCAGTACCTGCTTCTAGCAGCTCGTCTTTCCCCTTCCGATTTGCTATTTCCTATCTAGTTGAGGTGGGGACCCAAGTAAATACCGGCTTAGAATTTTGTCTTTAGGATGAATAAAGAGAGCATCCCGCAATTCTCCCACCCCAATAGGGATCTTAGCTGTGTGGTGGCAGAGGCTTGGGGTTGGGGTGGGAGAGAAATCCTTATGTAAGTACCCCTTGCTTTGGTGTCCCATGGTGTCCCATCTCTACTTACAGAACTCTTCCCCAGGGTACATCTTATTAGATCTTCTCAGTATCCCGTTATGGAGGCAGAGCCAATGGCATTGCCCTCACTTAGCAATCATGATAGCAGCTGCTGTTTGTTGAGCACATATTATGTGCCAGGCACTGTATTAGGCACTTCAGATACATGGTATCATTTAATCCTTGCAACATTCTGGGAGGGTAAGTGATATTATTCCTCCTCCACCACCACCCCGTTTTTTTTTTTTAATAATCAGAAGAGGAAATGGAGGCATTGAGAAGGTCAGTGATTTATCTAGGGTCACAGCCTGTGGGTGGCAGGGGTGGTCTGTGGGCTTTCAAGCCCATGTATTATACCTCTCTGACGCCCAGGACAGATGAGAAGCCTGTTCCGAGGAAACCCAGTGGCCTCCCCAGGATCATCCGGCACTCGTAACAGACCAGTGTACCCTACAGCACTCACCACCCTGCTTCCTCATCTTTGAGACAAACAAAAGAAAAGATGTGTCTGTTCCCGCATTTGGTGGTCCTTCTTGGCGTTTGAGAGGAAGTTGTGGATAGCACCCAGTTAGGCTCTCCTTTGTCTAGGCTCCAGCATTTCTTACTTTGTACGTTTATTTTCTTTTGTTCTGTTACATTAGTAAAAATTCAAAGATCTCAGAAGCGTCAGAGTGTATAGATGTGAATACGCGCGTGTGCGCGCAAGTGAAAAGGGAAAGTCCCCCCCAACTGTTATTGCTATGAAAGTAATTCACCTCTGTGTGTAATATATGAGATCATACTACATGTATCGTTCGGTGACTTTTTTATCCCACATACTCATGTGTCTTTGTGTTCCTTTCATATCAGCAGAGAGAGGTCTTATTATTTTTGAAAACTCCATTCCACCGGTGTCTGTACCGTAGCTCATTTAGTTTGAACCCTTTTGCTGAACTTTTAGGTTGCTTCCCGTTTCTGCCTGTGGGAAATGGCTGCAGTGAATGTCCCTGTGTTCCCCTGTGAGTATACAGCAGAATAGATGGGTGGAATGGTAGAATAGATGTGTTTATAAAGGGGTGATTAGCTGTGCCAAGTCGCCCCACGTTTACACTCCCAGCAGCAGCACCCCTTTTTATACACTTCTGCTCGAGCCCTTATCACTTAGGGAGGTGTGACTTCTCCTGTGAGATCCTTTAAGGCCTGGACTGCGTCAGATTTTTCTGATAAACTCTGAATACCTTTTCTCCAAGTAGCTGCGTGCAGCTGCTCCTGGCACAGCACCCACGTGCAGTCAGCATGTGGGGAGCGGCAGAAAAGGCAGCCTCTCATGAGGTCCTGCCAGGAGGCGCCCGAAGATGGGAGCAAGGAGGTGGCATCGACGTGGTCTGATAGTAAGCAGGACTTTGCCAGGTAGGGGAATTCCCAGAAGGAGGTGGTGTGGTTTCTGCCCTTCAGAAACTTCCAGGCTAATAGAGAAGGCTGGTTTGTGCAGGAGGTTACAGAGAACTGTACACACTGACGCAGTTGAGTCTTTGATTGCGTGTCTCTGCCCACGATCTCTGGTACTTCTGCAAAGGGGAGCAAGCTCTTTGAGGAAGAGAGGAACCTTGGGGGCGGGGCCTGAACTGGACATTCACATAGGAGCAGCTGGTGGAGAAGGTATGGAGCTGGCCCGTCTCTACTGCCAGCCTCACAAGGGGCTCTGGTGGATCCATGGGGACTCAACCCTGCCAGGGGCCCCCAGACTCTGGGGAGGACGAGTGGAGTGCAGGAGATGCAGGGCCAGATGGGACTGAGCTGGGACGGGGAGCGGGCTGGGACAGAAAGGTTGGGGTACAGAGAGTCATCAGCGGCCCCTCGGAGGACTGAGATGCTCAGGCCCCTCCGGAAGCTTTTTCCATGCCGCCTGGGTGGAAAGGGAACAGCCGGAGGAGAGGCGGCGGCCCTGTCTCAGAGTGGCAGTGGGTGGATGTGGTGGGTAGAAAACTTCCAGATCCCAGCCTTACCTGCCAACAGATCAGACAGCCGCGGCTGCTGGTGTTTGCGGGGTGGGAGGGACTGGCCACCAGCACTTCCCCTCTCCGTGGTATTCCACCAACTCGGGACACTTCAGCCACATGTTTCTGGTTCTCTTTTTTACCTTCTTTGCCAGAGGAACTGGGAAGAGGCCCACAGAGCAAAGTGAGATTATTTTTGACCGCGGCGTATGGCATGCAGGATCTTAGTTCCCCGATCGATCAGGGATCAAACACGTGTCCCATGCAGTGGAAGCGCAGAGTCCTAATCACTGGACTGCCAGGGAAGTCCCCCAGAGTGAGATTCTTGCATCATCATTAGGAGAAGGGAAATCAGGGCTTGCTATGGGGCAAGGGGGGTGCGGGAGGCTGAGCAGGTGTGAGGTCTGACCCTGCTTTCTGCCCCTCGACTCCACTTTCTTCCCCCGCAGGTGAGGGCCACCTCCTTATTAACTTAAATCCACTCGTTGCCCCCCTGCCTGATCCTAATCTGGGCCCCTGTCATTTCTCCCTGGGATTCCTGGGATTGCTTCCTTCTGTGACTGGTCTCTCGGCCTTTAGCTTTGCCCTCCCCTCGCCCCCTGCAGCTATCATTTCTCCACATTCTAGCTTGCGGAATTACCTTTGTAAGATGTAAATCTGATTATATCTCTTCTCTGCTTAAAAAACCCTTCCGTAGCTTCCCCTGTGCTCTTAGGATGAATTTCAGACTTGCTCACATGGTCTGCGATCCTTTGTCAGGCCTGCAGGCTTCTCTGATTTTCCTCACTAACCCTTTTACACATTCGGATGCAGGCATACTGGCCTTTGTAGAGTTCCTTAAGCCCACCTTGCCACCCTTATCTCTGGCCCCTGGCCGACTGCTAATCAGCCTTCAGGTCTTAGCTGAACTGTCACTTCTTCACTCCAGAAGTGGGTTGGGTGTCCCTCCCATAACCGCCTCTGCTCCCTCCCTGGGGTCCTAGTCATATCCTGTGTTAGTTGTGGCTGCTCTTGTCTGTCGCCTGAGCCAGACTGAGGGCTCTGTGGGGACAGGAGGCACTCGTCTTCTCCATTCCTTCTCCAGCACCTCACATAGAACCTGGCCCGTCACAGGCGGTCACCAGTGTCAGATACTGAATGCATGTGGGCTCAGCAGGCCGCGCAGGCACTGGGAAACAAGCTCATGGACGGAAGCCCAGAAGGGTGAGGGTACAGGGAGGCCGTGACCCCGGACTTGTATTTGGTGATCGACCTTTTCTTCTCTACCGCTCCCCCACCTTCTAACGACTCATGGGCAGAGTAGACCTCAGGGTGACTGAGAAGGTATACAAAGGACAGAAATTCAAACTTCCAAGACATTGATCACGTATGAGTCCGCCTGTCTGGCCTTAGGTGTTTATGTACGTATATGTTGATTTAAAGTGTAGAAAGAAAAAAAGTATTGGGGGGAGTCCCTTTCTCTCAATGGACAGGTGAGGTTTCTTTTCCATAGCGTACCTGTGACGTGTATTTATTTGTTCGTTGTTTTTCCCACATCCTCCTCTAAAATATAAACCTCGTGTTGTTCAGTGCTGTGTCCTCTGTCCACAACTGTATCTGATACATAGTTGGGACTCAATAAATATTTGTGGAGTGAGTAAATGAATGAATGATACTTTTGTCATACACTAGTATACATATATGCCTTTTTATTTCTTCAAAAGGCAGTCTACCATTGCAGTTATGCCTGTGGGGTAAATTCCTTAGAAGTGGAACTGCTCGGACGAAAGGCATGTGCATGTCACACGTTTGTGGATATAGCCAGATTGCCCGCCCGGAAGGGTTTGTCAGTTCATGGCGCCACCAGTGGTGTCTGAGTGTGCCTGTTTCCCTGGCCCCCGGCGCACATTTGGTTCTCTACTAACCTGTGGGAGAGACCTGGTCCCTGGAGCAGGACGGGTGATAGGAGGCCTGTGGGCACAGGGCTGTGCTGTGCTCCAAGTGCTGGGGGCAGATAGGTCAGGGTCCTTTGAGCCGCAAGGCGAGGAAGAGGCGTGTTCATGGGCATCTGAGAGGCCGCCAACAATGGACAGTCCTTGAACGCGAGGCTTTGGGAACGTTCACCACCTGGAAAAGGTGTCTGGGGCGACTGGGGGCTTCTGGGGGAGCTGCTGAAGTTCTTCAATAAGCATTTGATGCGTGAGGATTGGCTTCAGGAAGATGCAGCTGCCTGTGGGGCAGGAGGCCTGTGAGCCACAGCCAGCTCTGCCCGATGGGCCTTAGGTCTCAGAGGGATCCTAGCTCTCTCAAAGAACTGGGCCCATTTCAAGACTCTAGAAGAACAGACAGGGAGAATAAAAATAATAAGAGGTAGGGGCTGGCATTTGTTAGCCTTTCTTCTGTGCCAGGCTTTGGACTGAGAAGAACTTAACACGTGAGGGGAAACAGAGCCTCAGAGAGGGCCAGTGACCTGCCTAAGATCATGCAGCGAGTAAGTGGCCGAGCCAAGCCTGGAGCTCAGGCGGTCCTAGCCTGGAACAGAGGAGCCTTGGGGAGAAGCCAGGGAGGAGCCCTGCGCTCAGGGCTTTGGCACTGGGCTTCCGGAACCTGGTCAGGGGCCAAGATCCCGCCTCGAAGGCCGTTGACCCGGTGTCTCCAAAAGACCTGTTGACAGACCAGAGCAGACTGGGGCAGCCCATGCCAGCAGACAGTGTGAAGTGGTTGGCAGGGGCCCTGGGTCGTGGCTGTGGCACGTCTCCCTCACTCTGGGCAGACTCCAGTGGAAAGGTTGGTCCCCACCGTGGGGGTCGGGTGGGGAAGCTTTCGCGCTGCAGCGGGAGCTGAGCCGAGCCGCCCACTCTTGTCCCTAAACGCCAGAAGTAGCTTCCCACGCCTCCCAGAGACAGATGCTCTGGTAGGAGTAGTGGCACACCACCTCCACCAGCAACCTTAGGGACAGCACCTGCCTGAGTGGGGAGAGGAGGCGCCCAGGGCTGTTAATACCTCCCTGGCCCACCTCCTCCCCAGAGGTGGGGACCAAGTTAGGCCCAGGCTGTCCCTATTTAATTTCAGGGGTCAAGGGCTTCTCTTCAGTTGTTTCATTGTGGGTGACATGGAGACAGATCCAGCCGCCCTTTCACTGCTCCATGGAACCCTGGCTCAGGGTCTTCACGCCTGAAGAAGTGGCTGCTGTGTGTTGCTGTGGGGGCAGGGCTGGAGCTGATTGTCCCTGAGTGAGTGACACATGTCAGTGAGCCTGAGCCCTGCTGCCTTCCTGTCTCCCTCTCTCCCCACCGCAGGCTCAGGTGGCCTTCCTCCAGGGAGAAAGGAAGGGGCAAGAGAATCTCAAGACAGACCTGGTGCGGCGGATCAAGATGTTAGAATATGCACTGAAGCAGGAAAGGTGAGCCCAGCTGTCCCCCGTCCTGCCTTCAGGGATCAAGCCTTTGGGGTCAAGCGTTCTCTTCCCCATCACCCAGTCCTGCATGGTTCCAGGAGAGGGCGACAGAACAGGAAATAGTGGGTGGGATTCGGGGTAAACAGCTGATAACAGTATTCATAATGGTGGTGGCCCGCTGCATGCCAAACACCATATATTCATTGTCTCGTTTATCCCTTCCAGTGGCCTAATGGGTACAGGTGAGGCTTCCGGAGGGTGAGGACTTCTTCAAGGACTCTGGAGCTGGGATAGCAACCCAGTTTGCCTGACTCCAAAGAGTGGGCTCTTCACAGTGCCATCCGTGATGCCTCCTCCGCCCGGGCTGCTTCATAATCGGGCAGCTCAGCTTCAGAGGGAGGAGAGCTGATTAGAGAGGATCTGGGATCTGGGATTCCTGAGGTGGGGGCTGGCCCTGTCTACTCTTCCGCGTCTCTCACTGGTTATTCGCTTGATCTTTTAGGGCCAAATATCATAAATTGAAATTCGGGACAGACCTGAACCAGGGGGAGAAGAAACCAGAACTGTCGGAACAAGGTACCCACCCCCGATCCTCCCCTCTTGCCCCCTCCCAACAAAACCGAATGTGACAGAGGAAAGCTGAGATGGGCCATGTCTCTCTCACTGTGCTCCACAGAAAGCAGGCTCGGCCGGGGTGGGGAGGGGTTGGGTCTCAGTGTCCCTCCCCCGTAGGCTGCTCTGCCAGGTCCTGTGCTGGGCGATCGGGGGAGTGGGGACAGGGGGTGAAGAAGGCTGGGAGTCCTGCCTGCTGTCCCTGTGTGAGGTAGACAGACACACAAGGCCCGACCGTCTGCGCTCCTGGAAGGAGGCATCAGTTCATCGTCAGGGAAGTAGGGAAGGCACTCCAGGTAGAGGGAGGAGTGTACTGGAGCACGGAGACCTGAAAGAGTGGTGTGTTCACGGGGTTGGGGCCTTCGAGGCCAGGCTGACAGTGATCATTGTTCTTCATGTCAGACTCCTCCGACCAGAGTGTGAGTTCCACCAGGGCAGGGGTTTTTGTCGACTGATGTAGTCCAGGCACCTAGCCGGGCACATAGTAGATGCCCGATAAATATTTGATGAATAAAACAAACATTGTCTCACTTAATCCTCAACAATCCCAAGAGATAGGTGCTGAGATTATTAACTTCGTTTCTCAGAAGAGGAAACTGAGGCTCAGGTAAACTAACCTGCTCAAGGCCACACAGCCGGGAAGCGGCAGAGCCAGGCTGGGACGCGGTCGAGTCGGCCCGTTCACTCAGAACTGAGCCCATTTCCCGTGTGGGAAAATAACATAAGTAGAGTCTGAGGATAGTCTGGGAATGGTTGGGGAAGTGACCCAGAGACTAGAGAGGAGGAGCACAGGGGCAGAGGGAGGCTTCAGACGCTCTCAGGAAGGGGCTCCAAGGACGATGGAGGAGGTGATGGGTGTGTGGTGGTGCCCTGACCAAGACAGCCCACCTCCCTTCTCTCCACCCTCCAGTCTCCAATGGCCCGGTGGAATCGGTCACCCTGGAGAACAGCCCGCTGGTGTGGAAAGAGGGGCGGCAGCTTCTCCGACAGTGAGTGTGTGGAGGGCAGGGTGGAGGCTGGGGGGCGAGAACACATGTTTGGCTTGGGAGATAAGCCCGAAGACTCCACAGTCCTTCCTGTCCCCCTGGGGACCCTGAGCTGTCAGGATCCCTGCTGGCCACAGCTGTCACCCCGTCGGGGAGAGCAAGGGAAGACTCCCTGCAGGAGGCACGTGTGGAAAGCGACCCCAAGTGCCTCTGTGCCTTGGGTAATGTTAAATTGTTTTTTATTAAAGAGATGTGTGTGTTTTAGAAAACTAGGGAAACATAGGGAAACAGAAAGAAAAGGATAAAAATCACTCATAATTCCACCACCCAAGGAATTTCATGCCCCTGTAAACATTTTGGCACATATGCTTTCTCTTCCGTGGATATGTATTTGTGCCTGTGTGTGTGTGTGTGTGTGTGTGTGTGTGTGTTTTATAAAAGCCGGGGCTCCCCCTTCGCAGTGTTTCATAATGCATTGCTTTTGCTAAGCGTTGTGAACATCTTCCCACTAAATTACTTACGTTGCATCATTTCAAGATCTATATAGTAGTCTGTCACGTGGATAATCATGACTTCCTATGGCCAGTCTCTTCTTGTGTATTTCGTTGAAGGTGTTTTTTTCAGTAGACAGTGTGACAAACACCAGGAAGTTATTTGTCCATATCCTTGATTTCCTTAAGCTGAATATCTGGGAGTGCAATTGCTAGCTTAAAGGGTGTGCAAACAGTGACAACAGAAAGATCATCACAGGCGACGCTTGCCAGGGACCTGTTATGAGCCTGACACCGCGCTAAACGCTTTGCACCCAAGGATTCCTCACATAAACCCCCGTGTAGTGTAACTGCTAGCATTCCCCTCATTTTCACAGATGAAAAAACCAAGGGGCAGAGACGGTATCTGTTTATGGAAGGTCACAGCTAATCAGCAGAGGGTCTGAGGTGTGATCTCGGGCAGCCTGTCCCCAGAGCCCAACTCCTTCCGCACCACACTTTCCTGCCCCTCCACTGGTGGGGAGGGGAAGCGTTGGACACACACAGGCACCCGAGATGAGATAGCAGGCCAGACAGCAGGCTGAGGCAGGCGCTGTCTGATGTTCCCAAAGGGACAGGGTCAGGCTCAACAGAAGAGGCTCTGGAGGCGCCTCCTGAGGACCAGCATGGGACTCTTTGTCTCCAGTCTTTTGAAGCCACAGATATTTTCAGCTTTTAGACCAGTCCCAGCTGGCTTCAGTTCTCGTAATTGCAGAAGTGATAAATGCTCATTCACAGAAGTGAGTAGAGTAAATGCCAGAAGTTCCTATTAATATCCCCAATCTCGCTCTCCAGAGGCCACTGCTCTTCAGTTTAGTGTGTCTCTCTCTAGGCCTAGCGAGGGGCGTGATGAAATGTGTGTGTGTGTGGTCTATACTTCCATGCACGTTCTTTTTTTCCCACAAACACTTGAATTGTGAGGAACACCTAACTTACAGTTTTTGTTGCACTGTTCATCATGGCCTCTTTCCTTGGCACTCTGCTCTGTTTATCTTGTGCATAGTGTCCCAGCAGTCATTTGCTCCCACAGTCCTCAGCAGCGGACGTGTAGTTTGGCCCCTGCGTTTTGGTTCACCCATATGTGCAGTGTCTCCGCGAGCATCTGTGACAGCACAGTGCCCGTGTACAAAGGCTTCCACTGGAAATAGTCTCAAAGGGGAAATGGTAAGGTCAGGGGTATGCTTCTTTGAAATTTTGATGTATAGTCTGAAGTTGCTCCTCCAAAAAGCCTGGCCTAATTTGCATCGGCCCCCCGCAGCGTATGAAGAAGCCACAAGGCTCCTGACCCGCCCTGGTTCTGCCTCCCCGCAGGTACCTGGAAGAGGTGGGCTACACCGACACCATCCTGGACATGCGGTCCAAGCGCGTGCGCTCTTTGCTGGGCCGCTCGTTGGAGCTCAACGGGGCCATGGAGCCCAGCGAAGGGGGCCCCAGGGCCACGCCGGGCCCCGGGGGACTCAGCGGCGGCGAGTCGCTGCTGGTGAAACAGATCGAGGAGCAGATCAAGAGGTGAGCCCTTGGGTCTGGCGGGTGCATCCCTGTGTGCCTTCTGCATCCTGAGGAAGTCCGCCATGCTCTGGGGGCCGCTTCCTTCCTGGAGTGTATCGTGGGCTCCTCTGTCCCTTCCTTGTGCGGTGTCCAGGCTCTGTCTTGGGTTCCCCTGGGTTCCCCTCCCCTGGCGTTGCCTTGCTGCTGTTGTGCATCACAGCTCCCGCTGGCCCGGCCCCGCCGAGGCTCAGGCCTGTGTGCTCCCCAGGAAACACCGAGCCCCTGCTGAAGGCAGCCCCTGGGCCGCATGCCAGGACCGGGGGGTGAGGGGGGCACAACATGCGGTCTCTGCCCCCAGGGAGCTCTCATTCGTTCATTCTCTCATCAGTAATTGTAATTTGTCAAAATAAATAACTTAATGGGTGGTGACGTGAGGTGCTATGTAAAAGGCAGTGAGAAAGTGATGGGAGAAGTAGTACTGCTTCGGATGGGGTGACATTTGGGAAGAGAACTGCGTGGAGTGGAGGCTAAGCCACCCAAGCAGCTGGAATGAGAATGTTCTAGGCAGAGGGAACAGCAAGTGTAAAGGTTCCGGGATGGGAAGGGCCTGGAACGTTCGGGAGCAGCCACAGAGGCTGGTGTGGCTGCAGTGGCGTGAGCACGTGGGGGCTGTGGTCTGCGGTGCGCTGAGATCTCAGGAGTCAGATCAGAAGGAGCTTGGAGGCTGGGGTTGTGGGAAGCCAGTGGTTTCGAGCAGGGGTGTGACATCATCTGATATACTTGGTCTGCTTGGAGACGGAGAGGCTGACGGAGGGTCGGGCTGGGAGCCGGGAGGCCGGGTAGGAGATTCCTGCAGATGTCCAGGTAAGAAATGATGGACATCAGTAGTGGAGGGGTGAGAAGGGGTCCGCTTCTCGGTGGGTTTTTAGGCTGAGCCGACACTATTTAAAGGACTGCCTGTGGGGGGAGAGGAAAAGAAATTAGGGGTGACTGAAGGGTGTGGTCTGAGAGCTGGGAGCAGTGCTGACCCAGATGGAGGAGACAAAGGGTGGGAGGGCTTCAAGGGGGCCGTTCAGGACGAGTGGAGTTTGAGGTGCCTGTTTGACCCCCAGCACGAGGGGTGGGGGCGCTTGACTCCTAAACGTACCTCCAGTTCACCAGCACACGGGTGGGTTTGGAAGCCACGGGACTCGGCGGTCACTGAGGCAGAGGGTGTCGATGGTGCCGAGAGGAGGTCCGAGGACCGAGCCCTGGGGGCGGTCCAGCAGAGGAGGCCAGGCCGAGGCAGCTAGTGAGCGGGAGGAGAGCCTGGGCGCAGCGTCCCGGCGGAGTGGCAGCCGTCCACCCGGGCAGTTGACAAGAACTCTCTGGGGCATCAGTCCAGTGGCAGAAAAGGAGGCTGTTGGCATTTATCTGAACTTCAAATTCTACCCTCCTTTCTGCCCTGGAGTCAGGTTTGGAAAATAACCTCCTTCACTAAAACTTGTCATCCCGACGGAGCCGTTAAACAGCGGGCCGGGGTGGACAGGGGAGCGCCGTCTGTCAGTGGGGAGAGTGCAGGCTGTGAGGGGCCCGAGTGGCCGTGGAGTGGCCGGTTCCTCTTTCTTGCTGGGTCTGTCCCCGCCACTCACCTGCTCTGTGCTCGCCGTTGGAGCGGCCGTGGGAACGGGAGCTGCTGAGTCAGTGGCGCTTGGTTGTCCAGCCCTCCTTCTGACTCAGCATATGCCAGGGCCGTGCCGTCAGGGTTGGGGGCTAGTCTGGGACTCAGGGAGGGTCAGAGCTCAGTGCGGGGTTGGGCCTGGTCTGTGGTCCCAGTGAGGGTTCCAGCTGGGGTGTGTCAGGCAGAGGCTGGGCTTGAAGCCCTGCGTGTGATCAGAGTCAAGGTTCCTCTGGGGTCAGGGTGGGCTTGGCACTCCTGAGAGCCAGGTCCAGGCTCTGGCCCCCGAGCCTCGGCGCTCTCCCATCTGAGCTTTGTCGCCTGGCAAGACTAATGCCCCCTCTGCCCCCCCTGTCGTGGGCAGGAATGCGGCCGGCAAAGACGGCAAAGAGCGCTTGGGTGGCTCAGTGCTGGAGCAGATTCCCTTCCTGCAGAGCTGCGAGGATGAGGACAGCGATGAGGACGATGAGCTGGACAGCGTGCAGCACAAGAAGCAGCGCGTGAAGGTGAGCACGGGAGCTCAAGGGGCGCCCCTCCCCCTTTCTGCAAGGGGGCCCTTGCTGTGTGTGCAGAGCAGAGCGCCTCTGTGAGTGCTCTGGGGCTGCCTCTGAGGACTGGTCTGTGTCCTGATCATGTCGCTTCCCTGGGTCCCCATCTCCTGTCCCGCCGTGCCATTGCCTCAGGTACCTTGGGAGGTGCCTAGGTCTGTTCTATCAGGGCCGGCCCCTTCTCCACCTGCACTTCCGTCATTCTCTCCCTCCTCCTTCCTTGGGCTCAGATGTTCCCGAGAGGCCTTTCCTGAGTCTCCAGGTTAGGCCAGCTCTGAGACGCCCTCTCTTCTGTGCTCTCCTTCTGGCCAGCCTGGCCACAGTCGGACTTAGAAATGTTTTGGTGTGACTCTGCCTCTGTCTCCTGCAGTAGATTGTGCGCTCCACAAGGCAGGGACTGTGTGAGTCTTTTACTGTTCCCTCCCCAGCACCCTGAGGGAATGTGGCCAGGCCCAGGGCTCAGCCTGGAGCCAGGTCGGGGGACTCCAGGGGGGACTTCATAGGATGTGAGTGTCCAGTCTGCTGTTGGTGGCAGGACCGAGGCCCAGGGACACTGCCCGCAAGGTAGAGTCCACGTCTCAGCTTGGCCTGGAGATACAGCTCCCACCGCATTTCCCCCCACTCCTTAACTGCCAGAGCCCCATGCTCCCGCCATCCTGACGGTGCCGTCCTTACACGGGGCCGGCTCTCATCTGTCCAGTAGACATCCATGTGGGCCTCCACGGGCCAAGCTCTGTGCTGGCCGTGAGAACATGGAGACGCCGAGGTCCGGTCCCGGCGTGGAGGAGCTTGGGGCCAGTGCGGGCTTCTAGGTAGTCACAGGCAGAGGGACGTGCCACAGTGGATGCAGGGACACGTGCCCAGGAAGGGGAGCCTGTGGGAGACGGCCTCAGGGGCTTGCCTTGACCCGGCCTTCCCACCCGAGCTCTAGCCCTCCCTCCTCAGACTCACCTCAGACACCCCCCTCCTCCAGGAATCCTTGTCTGACTCGCCCTTGCTCCCCTTCCCCCCACAGGGTCAGGAGGCTCTTGTGGGCTCCCCCGTCCTGACCGGGACCATTCTGGGTCCTCCCTGTCTGGTGTCAGGTCTGTTCTGGCCTCAGCTCTATGTCCAGTGTCCCCGGCGTGGCTCAGCGCAGGGTCCCGCGCAGGTCAGGCACTCAGTGAACGCACTGAGGGGAATGGAATGCACAGAGCCGGCACACTGGTACTGGGGTTGCAGGAGAAGCAGGGTGTCACTGAGTCCGGGGTCTCTAAGCTTCTCCCCTGGTCCAGAACGCCTAGTCCCTCCTGCCCCCTGTTGGGATTTTCACTCCTTTTGCAGGTCTCGCCTCAGCCTCCTCTGGGAAACCTTCCCACTCCTCTCCGCTCCTCCCATCAGAAATGATCGCGTATTCCCTTCAGCCTTTGCGTCAGTCACCGCATCTGTCCCACATGCCCTGTCAGGTGGCTCATTATGTAGGGGTCCCATGCTTCCCCAAGCCCTCTGTCTCCACACAGCAGACCTTCAGTGACCAGACCCTGATTCAGAAGACCTGTCTGTGACTCCCAGAGTGGCCGTGGCCTGGCTCTGTAACTGCGGGCGCATGATTCTCTGTCTTGGCTTCAGTCTCAGGGACTAATAGTCCCTGTCGGGCTTCCCTGGTGGCGCAGTGGTTGAGAGTCTGCCTGCCGATGCAGGGGACACGGGTTCGTGCCCCGGTCTGGGAGGATCCCACATGCCGTGGAGTGGCTGGGCCCGTGAGCCATGGCCGCTGAGCCTGCGCGTCCGGAGCCTGTGCTCCGCAACGGGAGAGGCCACAACAGTGAGAGGCCCGCGTACCGCAAAAAAAAAAAAAAAATTAGTACCTGTCTCTGGTTTGTGGAATTAGTTAAAATGAGTTTATGCGTACAAAGCCCTTGGCTGCACGGTGGCTGCCAGGCCAGGTGCTCGGCGGCAGCAGTATTAGCAGTGCTTGGCAGGGGCCTGGCACTAACAGTCCCAGGCAGTGATGGCAGGATGTAACTGCATAGGGCCCTTCTCGTGGACTGACCCCTGCCATTATCTCTCTGGGCAGGCTGTCTGAACCTTGACCCTGGGTCTTCTCCCAGGACGGAAGAGGAAGGCACTCACGTCCCATCCCCCTCCTCCCACACAGGCCAGAGGCTGGCCCTCCACGATGCCTGAGCCTGAGCATAGCTGCTCCAAATTCATCCCCTCCAGACCCAGCTCAGAATGCTGAGCCTCTGGGAGGAGGGGCATCAGCCTTGCCCTCGAGGAATTCACAGTCTGACTGAGGCTGGGCCCAGGCAGGGAACACTTAAGAGGGAGAAGCCTTCCTGGAAGAGGTGGTGTTCGGAACCAGTGGTCTCCGAAGCACTTAAAGCAGAACTCGGATTCAAAACTGTATTTGAAAATTCTGAAACTCCCTTAAGCCATTTAAGTGCAGCCTTTGAAGTGCCAAGTACACAGCTCCCGGCTGGCACTTTATGTGAAACACGGTGATGCTTACGCCACAAGAGGGTAAAGAATCATACGCAAGATGCCACTTCGTGAGGCTGCATCTCGGAGTGTCCGTGTGGGGAGACAGGTGTGGTGCTGCTCCTAAGTTCACAAGCCTGGGGTTTGGTCCAAGCTTGTGAATTGAGGAGAACAGGATGATTTGGTTCTTGCTCCTGGTTAAGACCGACTGTGGGAAATAGCAAACTTAGTGTTCACTCGCCCAGCGTTCTTTCTCAAAATGGAGGATTTGGGGTGTTTTCTCTCATTCTAAAAGTAGCTCCTGCTTGTTATGTAAGAAAACAAAAATTCAGCCAGTGTAGAAAATTATAAGGAAGACTCGGAGAACCTCAGGTAACCTCGCACCCCAGAGCCGTCTTAGTGTATAAGGAATGGCTTGAGCTGGTGACCTGGGCAAGGGGCTTCACTCTGCTCGGTCTCAGTTTTCCTTATCTGTGATATGGGGATAGTAATTACAATAGTAATTATTCATGGGGCTGTGAAATCATATATGTGAAGCTTATTCAGTGCACTGAGTAACCCAGAGAGGCTGGCCCAGTAAGTGTTCATTATTATTACTATTGTACCCGTGGATCTGTTCTCACTTTGATTGAGCGCCTCCTTCCACTCACACCCATAGAAACACATATATCTTCCCTCGCCCCCGAAACAGGCTGTCATATTATCCGACGTTTTTTCATGAGAAGTACTGTGCTGGGGGGCGGGGCATGGGGGAGCAGGAACAGCCTGAGTGAAGGCCAGGAGGGGGGCCCTGTGTGGGGATCACTGCTGGAGGCAGCAGGAGCGGAAGGGGTCTCCAGAGCCAGGCTGGGGGAGCAGCTCCTCCAGTGAGGAGCAGCCCTGAATGCTCCCAGCAGGGGGAGCACGGCATCAAAGTGTGGGGCTGGGGCGGACCCTGCGGGCCGAGGCCAGGAGCCTTGGTTTCTCTGTTCCTGGAGACTGGGTGGGCTTGGGCCCATGCAGGAGCCCCTGACCCCTGGTTGTCTCCATGTCCCAGCTGCCATCCAAGGCCCTGGTTCCTGAAATGGAGGATGAAGACGAGGAAGATGACTCAGAGGATGCCATCAACGAATTTGATTTCCTGGGCTCAGGAGAGGACGGAGAGGGCTCTCCAGACCCCCGGCGATGCGCCGGAGAGGGGACCCACCATGAACTGGGTGAGTTGGGGGTTTTCTGGCCCACCTTCCTCACTGCGGGCACACACAGCCGCCTGCAGCTGCTTCCTGCCCCAGGGTCTCCACCGGACGGATACACTTCCTGAGAGGAGGGTGGCCAAGGAGAGCGGGAGGCCTGCACCACGATGGCCAGGCCTTCACTCCTTCCCTGGAAAACCCCTGTGGGGACACAGGCAGGCCCGGCTCTTCCTGCAGCAGGGCCTCCAGTCCTCCACTCGAGCAGCCAGTTGTTGGCGGACCTCGGAGGGGGCGGGGTGGACAGGATGCAGACCCGGAGTGGAGAAGGCAGACGGGGCAGTGCAGCTGCTGCTTCCTGTCCTGTGACTCCCGGCTGCGCGGCCCTCGGGGGTCATGTAGGATGGCTGGGGACTGAGGCCCCAGCAAGGGCAGCCCATTGAGGGTCCCATCTCAGTCTGTCTCCTCTGCCTGTCCGCCATCCCCACCCGGAGCCCAGGGCTTTCCGGCCTCCCCACAGCTGCAGGAGAGCTCTCGGTGGTGGGGAAGGCATCGCCTGCACGTGGCTGAGTGAACCAGTCAGTAACTCCTGCCCTGTGCCTTGTCCCTGCAGAAACCCGGCGGGTCAAACTCCAGGGAATTTTGGCCGACCTTCGGGATGTGGATGGGCTGCCACCCAAAGTGACCGGCCCACCTCCCGGCACACCCCAGCCCCGGCCCCACGAAGGTAAGAGGCCCCTCCACCCTGGCCTAGTCCTGAGGGCCCACGGCAGAGGGAGGCTGCAGAGCTAAGCCCAGGGCTTCTGTGTCCTCAGGGTCGAGGCCCAGCCTCTAGTCTGCAGCCTCCCTGTCCCAAAAGTTCGTCTGTCTGTCTCTGTCTCCCTCTCTTTTTGTCTGTCCTGCCCTGTCTGTCTGTCTCTCCCTGTCTCTTTCTTTCCAGCTGTGATTCTTGATCTTGTCCTCTCCCTGTCTCTCTTTCTCACTCCTTATCTCTCTCTCTGCCTCTCTCTGTCTTTCTCTCTTTCTCCTTGCCCCTCTCTGCACCCTCCCTCCCCTCCCCCTACCAGGTTCCTTTGGCTTCTCCTCAGACGTTTTCATCATGGACACTATCGGGGGCGGGGAGGTGAGCCTGGGGGACTTGGCAGATCTCACCGTCACCAACGACAACGACCTCAGCTGTGATGTAAGTTTTCAGGGTGCCCACCCCCCACAGGCCCCCACGGGGCGTCGGTCGACGCAGTGCCGGGACTGGCTGAGCTCTGACCGTGTGCCCGACCTGTGCCCAGCCCCTCACACACGAGGACGATGTGAGCTCACTCGCCAGCTCCCTGTTTCACAGAGGTGCCGACACAGACAGGCGGTGGGACTTGACTGGGGTCACCGAGGTTTCTGGCCTAAAAGGCTCTGGCGCCTATGTTTCAATCATGCTGCCAGGCTCCTTCTCCCGGCGCTGCTCCCTCGCACCCTGGGCTTCCGTGCACCTCAAGTCCAGGACCCACCGCAGACAGGAGGCAAGGGTGAAGGGGGTGCTGAGTCAAAATACAGCATTAGAGGAAGGGGGCTTTGGGCTGGCGGCAATTCGGGTAAGAAAGTCTGCGCAGGAGGTGAGAATTGAGCTGACTTTGGAAGGGAAGGTGACTTTAAGCCACAAAACAAAAAATCAGGCCGATCTGGTATGTTGGGCTGGAATGAAGGGAGACCTTAGGGCCAGTGTCCTGAGATCTGTGGCCGGGCCTCTGGCTATCTGGGCATCTCTGAAATGGGCGTGTGTGAGCAAGTTCCTGTAGCAGGACATTCACCACAGCTTCTAGCAAGATTTCAAGTGATCCCAGCAAGGGTAGGACACTGCTGTGGGGTGTTGGGAAGCGAGACTGGAGCGGAGGGTTTGAGCAGGGAGCACGCTGCAGGGCTCCTCTGCTCTCCCCGAGGTGAGACCCATCCCCACGGGGCAGCGTGCATGGGAGGGGGTAGACCCTCCGGCCTAAACCTCTGTGGCAGAAGTGGTGACCTTGGGGGACAGAGCCCAGATGAAGGGGTTCATCAGGGGTACACCTCATCTTGGGGCAGGGCACTGAGGCTTGACTGACAATCTGCTCGTCTCCTTTCCCGAGTGGCCCTCCCCAGGTACCCCACCTGGAGAGCGACACCATCGTCCGCCAGGACCTGTGGGGTGTCTCTGGGACTCTCCCTCAGAGGCTTATTGATTCGGCTTCCCAGTCTCTCCCCACTGTGTGCTTGTCCCCATCTCCACTCCGCAGCGTCTGGTCTGCCTCACGTCTCCCTGGGAGACTTCCCTCAGGACCTCTTCACCTCTCTCTCTACAGGCACTCTTGTCTTCCCGAGCCGAGCCCCCCCACGGGGCGGCCGGAAGAAGCTGTGTCATTTCCTTGCTGTAAACCCTTCTGTGGCTCCCCTGTTGCTTGGGATGAGCTGCACATTCCTGAGCGTGGGCCACTATTGTGGCTCTGGCCAGCCCTCCTGGCCTCATCTCCTGCCGCTCTCTCCCTTGCTTTCTGCATCCCAGTCCTCCTCTCAGGCTCAGGATCCGCCCTTGCTGCCTCTGCCTCAGGGACTTTGCACATGCAGTTTCCATCCTCTGTCCCCTCCCCTTCTCTGGCTACATCCTGATGGCTTGTCAGTTCCTCAGGAAAGCCTTACTGACCCCCCACAGAGGAGGACAGGCTGCCCCATACCTCCTCTCAGTGCATTTGTAATTCGTGGCACTGCTCGCAGTTCATAATCCTCTGCGCTGTGGAGACGATCTGATTGTCTCCCCCAGGCTCCCTCTGCATGGTGAGATCCCCAGGGTTTGGGCTCCCCTTTGCCTCCCCAGAAGCCAGCCCAGGCCCTGCACACTGCAGGCACTTGCTGAGTGAGTGAGGGGACACTGCGGGCAAGGAGGAAGTGGGAGAGGGCCGGGCTGGAGGCCAGTCTGTGAGGTGCCCCGTGTGGGGCTGGGGGTTGGTGTCTGCGGGACAGCTGAGATGGACGAGCAGACACTGAGGCAGCTCCCCCACCCCAGCTGTCTGACAGCAAGGATGCCTTTAAGAAGACCTGGAACCCCAAATTCACCCTCCGCTCCCACTACGACGGCATCCGCTCCCTGGCTTTCCATCACAGCCAGTCGGCTTTGCTCACTGCTTCCGAGGACGGCACGCTCAAGCTCTGGAACCTGCAGAAGGCGGTCACGGCCAAGAAGTGAGAGCAGCAGCCCCAGGGTGGGGGGTGGGGAGGGCACCTGGGCGCCGGGACAGGGTGATGAGGGGCTCCCAGCGACATCCAGCTCCTCTGTCTCCCCCCAGGAATGCTGCGCTAGACGTGGAACCTATCCATGCTTTCCGGGCTCACAGGTAGGGAAGTGCCCCCAAAGGCAGCCTGGCCCTTGGCCCGCCCACTGCTGTCCTGGGGGCTGAGGCAGGGTGGCAGGAGGGCTCGGAGTCCCGTGACCCTCTGCACACGCCCCACCTTGTTCCTGGCGCTCTGCAGACTTTCAGTGCCCCCGTAGCTGCTTCTCAGCACAGCCTTCGGAGGAGGAAACAGACACGGGGACTGGGACAGGCACCTTGCCTGGATGGTACCACCAGAGGTCCAGATGCTGGATTCCTTTTTGCCAGCCTTGAAAAATGCTAGTGGAGCACTTCAGGGTCCCGTGGGGGAGGGGGAGCCTGGAGTTTTTCATCTCCCCGCTTCACCCAACTTGGTATCCTCCAGGGGCCCCGTGTTGGCAGTAGCCATGGGCAGCCACAGTGAATACTGTTACAGCGGTGGGGCAGATGCCCGCATCCATAGCTGGAAGATTCCAGACCTCAACATGGACCCGTACGACGGTTACGGTGAGGACAGCTCCCTCCCCTGCCTTCCTTTCCCCCACCCCCCTGCCACCGGGGCCTCTTGGTTCCCGCAGCCCCCAGGCTTCACACTGGGTACTGGGGGTCGGCATTGCCAAGGGCTCCCGGTCTGGTGAAGCACGGGCCAGGGCGATTCAGCACGTGCCCGAGGGTGGGACAAGAAGAGGCAGCAGCGGGGGCGGTGGGGGAGCGTTTTGCAGAGGAGCTGATTGGGGTTGAGCTTTGGGGCCGGGGACCAGCCTGGGCGAAGGCGTGGTGGGCCTTGGCAGCCCTCTGTGCTCAGCTCTGCCCACGTCTGCGTGGTCAAGCGGAGGGAGCCAGCGACCAGCAGGTAGAGCAGGTGAGACGGAGACTCTAGCTGGGCCAGGCTGTAGGGAGTTTGGCTGTATCCTTGGGCCACCTTTAAGATTAAGTGGAGAAGTGACCAGACTGTCAACATCTGTTCCGTGTCCCTGCCCTCTGACGCCTCTTCTGATAACCCTTTTGATCGCACACGTGGCTCCGTACAACAGGCTGTCATGGCAGAGTTTAGAGGTCTGTGTCTCCTCTCAGAGAATGTATACTGTTTTCTGAAGAATGGTCTCACCCTTTCAGAGGTCAAGGGTCAGTCCCAGGCAGTATCTGCTCTAGGCTAAGCAAGTTGTCACACGTCGGCTGTCAGCAGGACCCAGCCAGAGCACCCTGTGTGGACTCGAGTGACCAGGGAGGCAATGGTGGGAACGACCAGAGGGTTTTGGAGAGACCGGACAAGGCCGTGCTCTTGGGCAGAAAACACCGCAGGGACCGAGGGTGGGGCTGACCCACAGGGGCCAGGCTGCAAAGGGTCCCAGGGCCACAGAGCCACCCTTGTCCCTCATCCCCTTAACTAAGTCCTAAAAGGTATCTCGAGCAGCGGCTTTGTGCCAGGCACTATCGCGGGCCTGCGGGGACAGCAGGGAACAAGGAAATCCCCACCTTCTGGAGCTTCCACTCTGCGGCGCCTTCAGGGCCCTGAAAGCTTCACAGAACAGCTAGCGGTCAGAGCAGGCGTGAGGATTTGGAGACGAAGCCAGACGAAAGGGCAGCTCGAGCTCAGTGCCTGCGTCTCGGCAGAACTGGTGCTCCAGGGCTGTCGCGGCTGGGGCCGGGGCCGGCGGCCCTGACGCAGCCCTTCTCTCCCTCTGGCGGGTCCAGACCCGAGCGTGTTGAGCCACGTCCTGGAGGGCCACAGGGATGCAGTGTGGGGCCTGGCCTTCAGTCCCACTTCCCAGCGCCTGGCCTCCTGCTCTGCCGACGGCACCGTCCGCATCTGGGACCCCAGCAGCAGCAGCCCAACCTGCCTCTGTACCTTCCCCACAGCGAGCGGTGAGTGGGGGGGACATGGGGGCATGCGGGACCCTGACAGGTGGCACAGGAGCCGTACAGACGGAGGCCCCCAGAGGAGGGTCGCCTCCTGTCCCCCCGTGCCCAGGGAAGAGCAGGGCCGTTAGGCAGCCTTCTCTCCCCCTCCGCCTTCAGATCATGGGACCCCCACCTCAGTGGCCTTCACCAGCACCGAGCCTGCCCACATTGTGGCCTCCTTCCGCTCTGGCGACACCGTCCTGTATGACCTGGAGGCTGGCAGTGCCCTCCTCACACTGGACTCCCGGGGAAACAGCGGTAAGGGAGGCCCCAGGAATGCCTCCAGGGCCCCAGTTTCTCCTGTGGCTTTGGTGACCTGCTGCCCAGTCAACGGAAAGTGGCTACCCTGCCCCCTTGGGGGTTCTGAGAGGGACGGAGATCAGGTCCCGGTCACTGCCATTATGGACGGCACAGTGTGCTCAGGAGGGCTGACTGGAGAGACATCACGAGGGACTCGCCCATGGGCCACTTGGTGGAGCAGAAGGACCGTCTTCGTGTTTGTCATCCCTCCTGCTCGCCCCGAGGCCATGCAGTGTCCATTGCACAGATGAAGCACGGGGCCCAGGAGGGAGCGGCCGGAGTGCCCGGCCCTGCTCGCTGTCTAAGCAGAGGATGGGCATGGGATGGTGGTTCTCCTCTTATCTTTGTCCCGGTCTCCCTGATTGCCTCCCACCCTTGACCTCTTTCCCTCTCCCTCGTTCTTCCTGTCAGGCCCAACCCAGATCAACCAGGTGGTGAGTCATCCAAGCCAGCCCCTCACCATCACCGCCCATGACGACAGAGGCATCCGCTTCCTGGACAACCGGACAGGTGAGGCCCAACCTTCCTGGCCCCCCTTCACGTGTGCTCAGGGGGAGCAGGGGTCGACCAGGCTCAGATGGCAGACCTCCTGGTGTCCACGTTGAAGGCTGTGTCCCTTCTAGCCCCTTCACCTTCCCAGGCAAGGCGCAGAGTGGAAAGTAACCTGCTGCCCACCTCTCTCCCTTCAGGGAGATCCGTGCACTCCATGGTTGCCCACCTGGATGCAGTCACCTGCCTAGCCGTGGACCCCAATGGCGTATTCCTGATGTCAGGAAGTAAGTCGGGAGCCTCCTGGCTCCTAAGGAGTGAGGGCGTGTGCCTCTCCTGGCAGGCTGGGGAGAGGAAGAGGAAGAGACCCAGGCTCTGGTCCCGAGGGAGTACTCCGGGGGGCTCCCTGAGGGTGGGGAGCTGATGGGAGTGCTGTCCGAGCAGGGGCCTGGAGCCCCTCTGTGGCTGGAATGGGGACAGCAAAGCACTGTGCACCGGAGCCCACTGTAGGCCCTCTTCCACATCATCTCATTGGATTTGAATGAGGTTGGTACTGTTATTCCCACTCCACGGATGTGGTGACTGGGGCTAGAGAAGTCATTTCACTTGGTCACAGCCCACAGGGTTGCAGGAATTGAAGTTCAGGTTTATCTGACTCTCGGTCCCCACGAGAAATTTTAGCATTTGGTGCACCTGCTGTCTGTGGATAAAGGCACTGAGCCCCAGTGAGTGTGGAGCTGCACCTCAATGGGATGGGCTGGGACTTGGGTGGATGGAGAAGGGGCTGAAGCTCCCCAGGGGGTGAAGGGTGTGCGCTGGCGGTTACAGAGGCCTGACCAGACCGAGCCTGCCCCGGGGTGTCAGCAAGCGAGTGCACACACAGGCGTGAGCAGTGGCAGTGGAGGGCGGGGGTGGCCCAGGACGGTGCTACAGCTGTCTCCAGGGAGGACGCCGGTTGAGGGAACAGTCAGTGAGATCAGGCCCAGGCAAAAATTCAGTACAGGGCCCAGGTCCCCCCACTGCAGCCCACCAGATCCTGGTAACGCCTAAGTCCGGCGGTCTCCCCGCAGTGGCTCATGGCCCCAAGGCCTGGCGCAGTCTACTTCCCCCCACCCCCCGCCTGCCTGCTCAGGCTGTCAGTCTTCAGGACCTGCCCCTGGCTGTCCCCGCTGCCTGGAAGGTTCTTCCCCCTGCCCTACCCCCTGGGCCACACGGTCCTCACACTGACTGACTTGTGCTCACAGCACTTGTGACCACCTGACCTCGTTTATCCTGTTCTCTTGTTTACTGTCTCACACACTGGGACGCAGCACCACAGGGGCAGGGAGATTTGCCTGTTTTGTTCACCACGCCCCCAAGTGCAGGACACAGTAGGTGCTCAGTGAACACTCGGTGCCTAGATGGCTGGATGATAGGCTGGTCAGAAGGGCAGTCCTTCACGCTGGGCATCTGGAGGCAACTGGGCAGAGGAGCGAGCCCCACCCAACTCCCAGGCCTTCGGATGAGGCCAGGTTCGGGGAGCAGGTCTGGGCAAGGAGGCAGGGGGACCCGGAGCTGCTGGGTGATGGCCACGACTGCTCCCACATCTGCACAGGCCACGACTGCTCCCTGCGTCTGTGGAGCCTGGACAATAAGACATGCGTTCAGGAGATCACGGCCCACCGCAAGAAGCACGAGGAGGCCATCCATGCTGTCGCCTGCCACCCCAGCAAGGCCCTCATCGCCAGCGCGGGCGCCGACGCCCTGGCCAAGGTCTTCGTATGATGCCCACCTGGCCCCGCCCAGGCCGCCACGCTGGCTGGGGAGCGGGGCTGGGCAGGTGGGACTGAGGTGAGGGGCCAGATGGGAGGGAGGCTTGGCTTGGGAGGGCAGAAGCCCCCTGCATCCTCACCCCCGATGGGGCCCTCACAAACACCCCTTCGCCTGGCATTTCCAGAGGGTGCCAAGACCCGAAATCCTAGTCAGGATGCCCTGTGAGAATTGCCAAGGTAGCCCCTGGGCATTCAGAGGAGGGGCTGGAGCTGCCTGGCCTCTTGCACCCTGGAGGTCGTGGTCCAGTCTCCCCTCCCTTCTGCCCCCCATAGGTGACTCCAGCCTTGGTCTGTAGGCCCCAAGGCCTGGCTTCTTCCTGCCTGCCTTGGAGCCTGGTGGTGCTAACTGGCCCTTTCCCCAGGAGGCCCTCCCCTCGGCCCGTCCTTCCCCCGGGCATCCCGCCGGGGCGTGGCCTCCTTCAGGAATCGCCCTCCAGGATGGTCTCTGGGAATTTTCTCTTCACCCTGACACCCACTCCAGGTCTCTGAGCTGCCTTCTCAGGGGCTGTACAGCCAGGGCTGGGTGTCCTTAGGGATTAGCTTTTCCAAGACGCCAGAAGGTGCCAGGTTCTCTCTTTGAACCCCTGACCCCTCCTTTCCACCTCCCTGGATCCGGGTGGGAGCTGTGCCGGGAGGAGCCCCCAGTGCCCCTGCTCTGGGTCTGCCGGGGCCCTGGAGCCAGCTGCAGGCTGGGCTGTCCTCTGTGGAGGTGCGGGCCTGGCCCGCCCCGGAGCGCGCCCAGTGAACCCCCTCCCCTCCAGTTCCTCAGCACAGCTTTCCAGACACTACCCGACGCCGCCAGGGCCAGTAACTGCCTGGGGAGCTGGTGATGCCCTCGGGGGAGGTGCCCGCCCCTACCTCCCCCCAACACTCCTCCAAGGGCAGCCCCCCAAACCCCCGTGGGGTCACCCATGGGGAGAGGTGGCCTTCTCTTGCCCCTCTGTGGCGCATGGAGGGTGGAGTGGGGTCCCTCGGGTCCCCCGTAACTCCCTGTATATCTGTATAAATAAATGGGATTTTAATGGAGCCCCACCCCCACCCATGTTGTTATCACTGTGTGATAGTCTGTCCGTCTCCTCTCCTGACCCTCCACTCTCTTCCTCTATTTATTTCACTCTGGTTTTTGGGTTCCACCCTGTGCCCTCAGGCCCCCTTCCAGGTTCCTGTTTATAAGCCCCATCCCCTCTGCCCTGGTCTTGCCTGTGAACCTTGTCTCAATAAACCCTTTGGAGTAAGATGGGCGGCGGTGCTGACTACTGAGGGGACCAGGGACTCGCGGGGAGGAGTGACTGGCTCTGCCAGGGGTGGGTGGAGCTTGGCGACGGGATGTGATGGGTTGGGGTTTCGTGGTAGGGCGGGGGTGCAGAGAGGGGCCCAGATTTTGGGTGGGGTGTGGGTGGCGGGACGGAAGTGGGGGCAAGGACCGAATCTCCCTGTGCCCCTCCTTTCTGTCCCTAAGCGCTCCCTCCCCAGGGGCTACAGCAGAGCCCTGACTAGCAGATGAAACAATGTGACGGTTCAGCTCCTCATCCCCCCCGCCCCCTGGGTGATGGTTGGTAGTGAGGCCAAAGTGCTAATCCAGAAAACTGAACGCCCCCCTTCTCTCCCTGCCCCACGCCTGGGCCTGCATGGAGTGGGAAGGAAGGGAGACCCTGGGACATGCCATTCCCTTCTCCCTTCTCTGCGGTGGCTGAATCACAGTAGTCGGCTGTGCCCTCAGAGCTCTTCACGTGCCATTTCACTAGGTCCCCACAACCTCAAGAAGGGGAGCGCAGCATTATGCACACGTTACAAAGGACGAGAGATGGAGGCGGGGGCTCGAGGAGCTTGCTCAGGGCCCAGCAGGATACAAATCAGAATTGGTATCCAGTCCCTTGTGCTCCCTCTGCTTGCTATGAGGCCTCTTTGCCTACCAGCCAGAGGTCCTTGGGCAAGTCCTGGCACCTCCTTGGGCCTCAGCCTCCCCTGTAAAGTGAGCCTTTCAGTAATACCCACCTCCTGGCTTATCAAAGGCTGCACCCCAATGCCCAGAACAGGGCCTGGCTCCTGTCAGGGCCCCATGAACACTTGAGGAAGGAGGAAGGCCTGAGAAGTGCACACTCATGTTAGGCTTTCACCATGGTGGTCGTCTGCTGGTCTGGACAAAGGGCACAGGTGGGCAGATGGCCATCAGGTGAGGCTGACAGGAGCCCAGCTATGGGTACCATGTGGCCTCACTGCCCCCTCATCCCTCTGGGCTCTGTGCAGCTTCCCCAGGTGGTGGTTTAGGGTTTCGCTCCAGCCTCAGACTTCCTTCCCCAGCCCCAGCCAGCCCCCGGATGTGGTGACAGATTCGCTACTGTGCCGACCTCAGCTACCCCCAACAGCCCTTTACCAGGAATGTGGGCTCATCGTGAGTTCCTCATCCCCGCTACCCAGCCCTGCTGGTCGGGAGTCTAGGCGGCGGTGGCCCATCTCTATTGGGATGCCTCTGGGGCTCAGCCAGGCCTTGGCCCCTCAGTGAAGCCAGTGGGTGGTAGCTACTCGCTTGGCAATCTTGGACAAGTCATTTTGCCTCTCTGAGGGTTCAGCTTCCTGTATGTAAACTAAATGGTAGCCACTCATTATTAGCTAGGGAGGAGAAACCAAGTTGGAATTGGTCCTGGAAGAGGTGTTTTATGACAGGCCTAGCACATATTAGGGCCTCAATCCATACTTGCTGAAAGACTAAATGAACAAACCCAGCCACAAACACCTGAGTGCCTGAGGTGCCCACCCCTTTATCTCAGCGCATTACAGCCAGTCACCAGTACTGAGCTTCTGCTGTGTTGTAGGCACCCCTAAACCATCTCATTAATCCCCACAAAGACCCTCTGGGGCCAGTCCTATTATTGTCCCATCTAAAAGAGAAACAGGCTCAGAGGGGGTAGGTCACCAACCTAAAGTCACACAGAGACAGACATGTGCACACTTCCCCAGGAGAACTATGTGCTCTCCATCTATGAAGTGGTGTGGATGTGTGGTCCTCCCTGGTCGCTATGGTCCTTCCAGGCACCCCGAGGCTTTTCTTTGGCTCTTCACCCTCCTAAACACTGGGGTGGAGTGGGGAGCTGATGGAAGGAAACTACACCCCTTCTCCACCTGCCCTGTGCCTGACTCTCTCCGCGCGCGGGTAACCCAGCCCTGGCCTCTGCAGTTTGCTCCTGGCACTTTGGCCAAGGTCGCTGGAGACAGACCTGAGGCAAGGACCTCTGCCCATCTGGAGGTCTCTCGGTCTTCCCACCTGTGTAATGGGCTCGGGAGTGGGGGGAGGGGGCGGGCGTGCTGACGCCCTGGGAAGAGGCAGGCCCGGCCCGGAGAGCGGGCCAGACCTGACACCGCCTCCCACCCTTTCCCCAGCGGTGGGCGCCGGATGCAGGCCAGGCGAGACGGCCCCCTTCCTTAAAGGGCCAGACGCCTCCTCAGCCCCGGCCTCGCGACCTGTGGTGGGGGTGAGGGTGGTTTGCCCCTCCCTCTCCAGCTCAGGGAAAAGTCAGTTTTCCAGACTTGGGTGTGAGGTGGGAAGGAATCAGTCTCGCCTCCCTTCCCCGCATCTCCCACCCCCGGGTCCCCAGACCCGGGAGCGGGAGGTGCCGCCCCAACTCGGAGGCGCTAAGCCCGCCCTCCTCTTCCGCCCGCAGGCCCTCGTCAGGCTCCGCCCTCTTGACGTCACCGAGACCGGCACCGATTGGCCGACTGAACTGTCACTCCGGACACTTCCTCCTGGGCCGCAGCCGCCGAATTAAACTTTGGAGTGGGAAAAAGAGCCACCGGCGCCCGGCGCCGGACGACCCTCCCTTCCCTCCCACCCCCCGCCACCCCACTGCCGCCGGTAACACCCCCTTCTCCGCGGCCCCCGACCGAATTTTTCTCCAACTGCCGAGACCCGTGAGATTCCCGCCTTAGCACCCCAGCCCTCGGAATCCCTCTGCCCATTCCCAGGCCCGCCGTCGGATCCCTGGGATCCATTCGATCCCCGACTCAGAGACTCCTGCTCTCCACCCCAAGATCTGGTGAATCCCTCGAGCTCCCGTCTTATGTGGATCCTCTTCTTACAGCCACTGGATTCTTGGCCCCACCTGCTCCTTTTCCAATCCCTTCTTTCTCCAGCGAGCCTTTGGATCCTGGGCTCTTCTGATCCCTGTGACCCCGGCCTACTAGATTTTCTTTTTTGATTTCTTGGAATCTCCCAATCGCTGGGCCGCCCAAACCATTAGATTTCTCCTTTCTGATCGTCTGTGATCCCTTAATCTCCGGGCGGGCGTCTGATCCACGAGATTCCTTTTCTCTAACTTCCCAGGGTCCCACCTCCTCGAGTTCCCTCAACCTGCCAGGATTCTCTTCTCGGATCCCCGGGATCCCCGCGCTCCTACCACCAGCTAACAAGATACCTCGGATCCAGGGACCTGAGCCTCCTTGCTCAGGCTCCTGCAGCCTGATCCCGGGTGGGCGCCGGGCGGCGGGTCCCGGGCCTCGCCCTATGGCCGCCGCACCCTCCCATCCCGCCGGCCTCCCGGGCTCTCCCGGGCCGGGGTCTCCTCCGCCCTCTGGCAGCTTGGAACTGCAGGCTCCGCCACCGCTGCTGTCCCATGTCCCGGCGCCGGGCTCGGGGGTGTCCTTCCACATCCAGATCGGGCTGACCCGCGAGTTCGTGCTGTTGCCCACCGCCTCCGAGCTGGCCCACGTGAAGCAGCTGGCTTGCTCCATCGTTGACCAGAAGGTGAGGGCACAGGGTTCCCCTCACCTAGCTTGAGGAGAGGTCTGGAAGAGTGGGGAGGTGCTGGCAGAGGCGATCTCCAGCCCAGTATATAAGGAAGAGGGAGAGAAGGGGGATAAGCCTTGGGCGACTGAGGGGTGGGGGTGGGGCATTGGCCCCCAGTTGCCTCCTCACCCCACCACTCCTTTGAGAGAGGCCTGGTCAGGGGTGGGGTGCCCCAGAGCCCTCCCCAAATTGCATGTCCCTGGATGTTGTTTGCTGCAGACAGCATGGAGGAAGGGAGGGACGGGTGAGGTGTAGGAGCCGAGAGGAAGGGGCAGGTGGGAGCAGCAGATGTCGGGGGACCTCCCTGTCCAGGCCTATCCCCGGCCTCCCATTTGGTGGAAACAGTAGAAACTGAAGCCAGGCTGGCCGTGGCGATCAAGTGACATGTGTGGGTGTGGGTGCCTGCAGTAGCTGCCAGGGGCAAGTGAGGTCTCAGAGTCCAATCTCTGCCCTCCCCCAGGCTTGAGCGTGTGTGGAGGGGCAGGTGCGCCTCTTCACAGTCCAGAGGCTCTGAGGTGTCTGTCCCCTCTCCTGATCAGTGCCCCCCCACCCCCCGGCTCTAATGCTAGTCTGTGAAAACGAACCTTCCCCAGTCCCACCCCACTCTTCGCTTTGGACACGAGGGTCACTGGGGTTGGGGCCTGGGGGAGCACGGCAAGGGGAAATCAGGTGGGACGCAATGCTTGGATTCTAGAATGTTAAAAGTTAGAATTAAAAAAAAAATTGGAATAGTGGGCTACTCTGCTGTTGGAATTTTGGACTGTAAAAGTGTTAAAATGTTAGAATTCTAAATTGTTGGAATATGCAACTGCTAGGTAACTGAACTCCTCTGATATTAAAGTGTTCAAACATTAGAACCCGAGGTTGTTGAAATACTAAAACATTAAAATGTTGGAATATTTGATTCCATCGTTGTTAGACTCCTAGAGCGTAAAAATGTTAGAATTCTGGAATGCTGGGTCGCTGAAATCCTTTCATGCTAAGATATTCAAATATTAGAACCCTAGTTTAGCAGATTCCTAGAACTTTAAAATATTAGACTACTACTAATCTAGGTTATTAAAATCCTAAAACTTATCATGATAATTTGTTGGAATCTAGAATGTATAATCCTATAATATGAGCATGCTGGAATCCCAAAATACCCAAATTGTAGGATCTTCTTAGATTCCTGGGAATGAATTCTTTGGGCTGCAGACAAAACATTAGGAACTGGGCCAACTCCCCCATTTTACAGACAAGGAAACTGAAGCTTAGAGAAAGACCTCCAAGGCAGTCAGGACCCTGGCAGTCCTGGCCACCTGTGGACCCTCTCCCAGCAACAAGAACAGATAGAGCTTCCTTTGCCACCTACCCCAAACCCCAAAACTAGCAGGCCCAGCTCGCACACTTAGCCTGCTCCTTGGGAAAACAGGCTGGGGAGAGGGCATGATTGTCCCCTGGGTGAAGTTCTTTATCCGATGCTCAAGTCCTCAGCCTACCGCCTCAGGCCTCACCGCAGTTTTATTTTCTGCCCCCCTCCCCACCCTGTCCAGGTGTGGTAGGGCCCCTTTCCTTCCTTCCAGTGGCTCCACCTGGGTGGTTTCACTTTCTGTTCTACCAGGTTTCATTTCCTGCCCCGCCTCCCCAAGTTAGGGACCGGGACACCTGGGTCCTTGAGGCATTGGGTGGGGGACACCGTGCCAGTTTCCAGCTCCCTTGAGCCCTAGCCTTTCCACACCCCCCTCCCCCACAAACTAGGAGTCCTAAATCCCCTCCTTCCAGATCGCCCAGCCCCAGTGCTGGGCCTGGAGCCAGGTAACAGGGACAACAGTTCCAGGAAGGAAGCTGGGGGTGAGGGGGAGCGGGAGGTGGTGGGGAGATAAGGGAAGGGATGCTCACTCAGCCCTACCCCCGTCCATCTCCAGAAGATTCTAGGTGCCCACGCTCCCAGAGCCACTCTCTCAAACTCTGGCCAGCGCTCGCTCCCAGCACACCTGGGGCCCTGGCACCCTGCCCGGCTCAGCTCGAGCTGGGCTTGGGAGGGAGCGGGCAGGAAGCGAGGGGCTGCGGGGTCTCTGAGTTTCCGGGGGAAACAGCCGGCCCTGCCCTGGGAGGGTTCCAGACCGCTGCTTTGAGCTTTTCCGTCACCACCTCCTTCTCCCGCTCCTCAGTTTCCCGAGTGTGGCTTCTATGGCCTTTACGACAAGATCCTGCTCTTCAAACATGACCCCACGTCGGCCAACCTCCTGCAGTTGGTGCGCTCTGCCGGAGACATCCAGGAGGGCGACCTGGTGGAGGTGGTACTGTCGGGTGAGAGGCCGAGGCGGGCCTAGGGGCGGAGCCTCGAGCGGGGGCGGGGCATCGGGAGGAGGGGGAGGGGAGGTGGGCCCAGAAACTTAGTTCTTAAAGTTAGGGACCAGCGGTTCTAAGCCTTGGCTGCAAATTAGAATCACCGCGGGAGCTTTTTACAAACCACCGTTACGGAATGGGTAGGTGTGGTGCCTGCACATTGTGGAATTCGCACCGCACTGAACATAAACCATCCACGGCAACGCGGATGAATCTCACACCTAATGCTGAGGGACAGAAACTAGACATCAGACTACATATTGTATCATTCCATTTACGAAGCACAAAGACAATTACGCTATTTTGTTAGAAGCCAAGAGAGTGGGTACCTTTTTGGCAGCTGGAGTTGGGTGGGGGGCACAATGGTTTAAACTTCCATTTATCCATCAGAATGCTGGTGACATGGGCGTGTACAGTTTGACAATTCATTAAGCTGTGCATTTCTGATATGTCCTTTCCTAGACCTACGTTACACTTTGATGTAAAGTTAAAAATGTTTTGCTGCCTGTGCCTCCTCCCAGTGAAATGCTAAATTAAATCGGACTCTGCAGCATGAGATGAAACCCGGGTACCTGTATTTTCAGCCAAAATCTAGTCCACCCACTGGCCATTCCCATTTGATGAGTGGGCAAGCTCTCAGCACTTAGAGGACTCTTTAGCCCTTGGTTCCTTCAGGAGGGTAGGGTAGGGGGGTCGGAGGTACCTTACTCATGGCTGTATGTCCTCCCCTGCCCCCCACCCCCACCCGGAGTACTGCAATGCTCCGTAAAATTTGTTGGATGGATGGATGGATGACAGTTAGAAGTTTGGATTAACGGGACTTCCCTGGTGGTGCAGTGGTTAAGAATCCTCCTGCCAATGCAGGGGACACCGGTTCGATCCCTGATCCGGGAAGATCCCACATGCTGCAGAGCAACTAAGCCCGTGCGTCACAACTACTGAGCCTGCGCTCTAGAGCCCGCGAGCCATACCTGCTGAGCCCACGTGCCGCAACTACTGAAACCTGGGAGCCTAGAGCCCGTGCTCCACAACAAGGAAGCCACCGCAATGAGAAGCCCGCGCACCGCAACAAAGAGTAGCCCCCTCTCGCCTCAACTAGAGGAAGCCCACGCGCAGCAACGAAGGCCCAACGCAGCCAATAAATAAAGAGCATAAATCATTAAAAAAAGAAGAAGTTTGGATTTACGTCCCTCATATAGGCTTGCCACCCTTGGATTTTTATCTTCATCCTGGTCTCTCCCCAAACCCAAGTCTTGTTCGTGCAGCTGTCTCCCTGACGCTTTTACTCGGCAGCTCCAGGCCTCTCAGATACAGCCTGTCCAAGACAGAAATCTTGATTTCGCCCTTCTAAACCTGCTCTTCCCACAGTATTCTCCAGCTTGGTGAAGGGTATCACCATTCACCCAGGTGCTCATGCCCCAAACTTTGGGCCACCCCTGGCTCCTCTTTTTCTCTCACCCCTTCACTTGGTCCATCCTCAAACCTACTGGTCTCACTCATCCTGAATCTATTTCTTTCCTCCCTCCACTGATCCAAGCCGCCATCACCTCCTGCCCAGACTACTGCAGTAGCACCTAAGTCAGCTCATGACACTCCACTGCTCAGAATCCTCCCCTTACTCTGCATTACCCTCGGAACAAAATGCAAACTCCTCAACGTGGCCTCAAGGCTGTCCATGACCTGGGCCCTGCCAATTCCCCAAATTCATCTCTTAACACTGTCCTTCTTACTTTCTTTGTTCCAACCATCTTGTCTGCCCTCTGTCCCTTGAAGAAATCAAGCTCCCTCCCACCTCAGGGCCTTTGCACTTGCTGTCCTTCTCCCCCACCCCCGACCCTGTCCTGTCTTCTCATAGCTAGCACCTGCTTGTTATTTGGATCTCAGCTTAAATGCCATTTCCTCATTGTCAGAAATATCCTTGTTTGTTTGTTTGTTTGTTTGATGTATCTTTTCCCTCTCCTCAAAAGAATGTCAGATCTCTGAGAGTGGAGAAACTCTCTTGTTCAGAGCTTTATCCTGCGTGTGTAAACTGGGCTTGGCACATAGAACAGAGTCCCCTCTCCATTGCATAATACTAAGAAAAATAGCTTAATATTAGACAGAAATTGGGGGGGATGGGGGTGGGGAGAGGAACAAGATTTAGTCCAAAAATGAAACTTTAAAATAATAGCTAACATTTATTGAGCATTTTCTCTGAGCCAGGTACTGTTTTAAGAGCTTTCCGGGAATTCCCTGACGGTTCAGTGGTTAAGACTCCGTGCTCTCACTGCCGAGGGCCCCGTTTCGATCCCTGGTCGGGGAATCAAAATCCCATAAGCCGCGTCGCGTGGCCAAAAAAAAAAAAAGCTTTCCGTATATTCATTTAACCCATAAAAAAGAACCATAGGGACTTCCCTGATGGTGCAGTGGTTAAGAATCCGCCTGCCAAAGCAGGGGACACGGGTTCGAGCCCCGGTCCGGGAAGATCCCACATGCTGCAGAGCAACTGAGCCCTCGAGCCACAACTATTGAGCCCGCGGGCCTAAAGCCCATCCTCCGCAAAAAGAGAAGTCACTGCAATGAGAAGCCCGCGCACTGCAACGAAGAGTAGCCCCCGCTCGCCGCAACTAGAGAAAGCCCGCGTGCAGCAATGAAGACCCAACTCAGCCAAAAATTATAATAAATTAATTAGTTTTCAAAAATAGAAATAAAAAAGTGTAAGCGGAACATTCATCAAAATAAATTTTAAAAAAAGAACTATAAGGCGATACTATTATGTTACTGGGCATGTTCTTCCCTAGACACCTGCATGGTCCAGACCCTTACCTTTTCCAGGTGTTTTGTCTTTTTTTTTTTTTGGCAGGCGGATTCTTAACCACTGTGCCACCAGAGAAGCCCTATCTGTGTTTTTTAATTAAAAATTTTTTAATTGTGATAAAATATATGCAACATAAAATTACCATCTTAACCATATTCAAAGTCTAGTGTTCAGTAGTGTTAATTACATTCACAATGTTGTGTAACCAACCTCCAGAACTGTTTTCATCTTGCAAAACTGGAAATCTGTGCCCATTAAACAATTCCCCGTTCCCCCTCCCCGGTCCCTGGCATAGGCACATAGGTGTTTTGGCCAATGGTGGAGCTGGGATTTGAACCCAGGTCGAATGAAATGTAGGATGCGAGTAAATGATTGAAGGAAAGATCAAACATTGCAGTTGAGAGGGCTGTGTGAAACCTGGGAATGCGGAGGGTGAAATGGCCACCGCTGGTCCCGACTCAACCATCTGCCCCTCCCTGCTGCCTGCAGCTTCGGCCACCTTCGAGGACTTCCAGATCCGCCCGCACGCCCTTACGGTGCACTCCTACCGAGCGCCTGCCTTCTGCGATCACTGCGGAGAGATGCTCTTCGGCCTAGTGCGCCAGGGCCTCAAGTGTGAAGGTGAGAGGCGGAGGGGCTGGAGGCGGGGCCAGGAGGTAGGGTGTGGGCGTGAGGGCGGGGCCGGGATGGAGCTCAGGGCCAGGAGGTGGGGCCTAAGAGGTGGGGTTCGGAGGGAGAGGTGAGCGCCCAGAGGCAGGGCTTGGGGAAGGAACTGGAGGTGGGAACAGGAGGCGGAGCTTGGGTGGAGGGCGGGGTCTGGGTGGGGCTCCATTTGGGGGTGGGGACTGGGAGGTGGAGCTCCGAGGGAGTGGTAAGGGGCAGAGCTTTGGGGGAGAACAGGGGTGATGGGGAAGAGGGCGGAGCCTATATCAGTCAGGGATCAACAGGAGAAACGGAGCCTGTAGGGAGGCATATGTTAAGGGATTTTTGGAAGGAATTGGCTTACAGGATTGTGGGCGCTGGCCACTCTGAAATCCGCAGGGCGGGTCGTCAGGGAGAACAGGCAGGAGATGAAGCTGCTCTCCAGCTCGGAAATCTCAGCTCGGCTCTTTAAGCCTTTCAACTGACTGAAACAGGCCCACCCAGATTAACTAGGATGATCTCCGTCACTTAAAGTCAACTGATTGTGGACTTGAATCACATCTCCAGATACCTTCGCAGCAACACGCAGATTATCGTTTGAATAACTGGGGATGTGACACATAAAGCTATCAGAGTCCACCTGTTGGCAACTTGGCACTTCCATCTGCTAGGGCTGTCCTAACAAAAGATCGCGGGCTGGGTGGCGTAAACAAGATCTGGGTTCTGACAAGATATGGTTCCTGGTGAGGGCTCTCTTCCTAGCTTGCAGATGGCCACCATCTCCTCCTGTGCTCACATAGCACGTGGAGAGAGAGTGATTTTTCATGTCTCTTCCGTTTATAAGGACCCCAATCCCACTGATCAGGGCCCCATCCTTATGGCCTCATTTAACCTTAATTACCTCCTTAAAGGCCCCATCTCCAAATACAGTCACATTGAAGATTAGGGCTTCAACATATGAATTTGGGGAGAACACAAACATTCAGTCTATAACAGGCACCCATACACGTCTCCCTAAATCATACTTAAAAAAAATAAAGGAACACAGTGTGTTCCTCTGAGACAAGATGTCTCAAGGTTAAGCCCAAGTGTCAGGATCCGCAGGTTCACTGTTCCCGTCTTTGATGCTTCTGAGGGGGAATGCTGAGATCACTCCTCCCCTGCAGAGGAAGGCCGCACACCCACCTTGGCTCCGCTCTACACACAGCAGATGAAGACCATCCATTATATGATGACGACCTGCATCTCCATTGTTGTTCAGTGTGCTCCACTATTAGAGGCGTATTCTCAGATGTTCCATTGCCTAAGGATCTCCAGCTTTGTGGCTATCATGCTCCTGTAGAAATCCAGAGTCCCTGATACCTTGTGTTCCAGATGACCCACAGCATCGACTAGGATTGTTATCATGCAGCCCTAAATATACTTGTGGAGGACTTCCCTGGTGGTCCAGTGGTTAAGACTTTGTGCTTCCACTGCAGGGGGTGCGGGTTCAATCCCTGGTCAGGGAACTAAGATCCCCACATGCCGCACGGCACGGAAAAAAAACAAAAGTTAAATATACTTGTGGCATTATTTAAGGATTCTAGGGATAATAGCTGTGTCAGGCCTGCAAAACACCAATTTACTGCATTCAAAGCTGCTATCGATATTGCCATCGTCCACATGCCATATCCAACTCTTGAAGTCTTGGTTTATGTAACTATTGTCGTGGAGCAACCCTGGTATCACCAAGTTCTAATGGCCATTCTCCGAGTGGACTTCATCGGCCCAGCATCACAGATGATGGTCCAAGTTCATAGGGTTCCAATACTTTATGCCTGTACTTTATGCCATTGACGCCTTCCTACGGGAGTTTGATTCTACCTTGATACTCATAACAGGAACCATAGATGAGATTCTGAAATTCTGTGAGGCATGTGAGTGATTAAAGGCCAAAACTGGGACATGGTTCCTGTGTGCAATTTGCCATCCTGAAACTCTCCTCGTAGCAGCAACAGCAATCCCCAAGCTTGCCTCTGCAGCATGACATTGTGCATTTGAGACAGTGCCTATGATGAGGAATTACTGCACAGGAAAGTCTATAAGAGGCCGGCTGCCAGAAGACAATCTTCATAAAATGTCCGAAGGAAGCTTCCAAAGGCTGGAGGAACATTCTTTACTCCAGAAAGAGATCCTGGAATCATTTGGAATCACCAGAGATGTATGGAGAAGCATTCAGGAAGTCCAGTAGGAAATGACAAGCTGAGCCTGACTCTTTCGTGGTCAAGGATTAAAAATAGAAAAGAAAAGAAAGAACAAAGTCACACTTCCACATGATATGATACAACCATCCCGAGTACAACTGAAAAATGCTCTCTTTCCCCATAAGACGATGTCCTTGTGTGATATTCCGTCTTCTCCTTTGATATCCCGTAACAAATATCACGGTATAAAGTTAATTATTATTAATATCTTATGTTAGATGATAAGGGGGTAGAAGAGGGAAGAAAACAAAAATATTTGGTGTATGCACATATTCATAACAAAGTAAGGAAGAGATACTATGACTGTCCTCACGGCTGCAACTGGGCACGTGGCTGTGGCTTCCTTCTCTGCCTTCTCCACTGCCTGGTCCATATTCCCTTTGCCCTCAGCCAGCACCTCACCTGCTCATGGTATTTTGTCTGTTGGGGTGGCCCAAAACTTTATTCCTGTTTTTTTTTTTTTTTTTGGCCTCACCGAAAGCGCGGAGTCCTAACCACTGGACCGTCAGGGAGTTCCCCAAACCTTTATTCCTGAAGGCTCTCAGCCATTAGCAGTTCTGCCTGAATTGGGTTTTGTAGTTTTCCGCTGACGTTAATTACACTAGGAAGAGGCATCCTGAGGGACGTGCTGTGTTCCAGATCCTCAGAAAAGGAGAAGGTGGCGAAGGGGGGGAGGGGCGCGTGGTGGGGGGAGCTGAGCTTCAGTGCCCAGGTCAGGTGGAGGCTATGTCTCTGACCGTCGGGCGCCCCACACAGGCTGCGGACTGAACTACCACAAACGCTGCGCCTTCAGCATCCCCAACAACTGCAGTGGGGCTCGCAAGCGACGCCTATCGTCCACGTCTCTGGCCAGTGGCCATTCGGTGCGCCTCGGCACCTCTGAGTCCCTGCTCAGCATGACTGATGAGCTGGTGAGCAGCTGGGGGAGTGGGGAGGGGTGGGGAGGGGTGGTGGTTGGGGGTTGATGAGGTCCAGGCGCAGGGACGATGCGCTGAGGTGTCCCTTTCCACCTTGCCATCTGATAGAGCCGTAGCACCACCGAGCTCATCCCTCGCCGCCCCACATCCTCGTCCTCCTCATCTTCTGTCTCATCCTACACCGGTCGCCCGATTGAGCTGGACAAGATGCTGCTGTCCAAGGTCAAGGTGCCACACACCTTCCTCATCCACAGCTACACGCGGCCCACCGTCTGCCAGGCTTGCAAGAAACTGCTCAAGGGCCTCTTTCGCCAGGGCCTGCAGTGCAAAGGTCAGCGGGGGCCCCCCACGTTGGGGGGTGGCGAGGGACAGAGTCAGAACACCCCCCATCACACAGACACACTGAGGCTTAGGATCTCAGCTGGGCTTGTGGCAGGAAACGAAAATCTCTGTTCTGATCCTTAGAAGCACAGGGCCTTGGAAAGGGAGTGCCCTGAATCCTGAAGTTCTAGAACCTTTGGAATTCTGGAATCCTAGAACCTCAGTCATTAGAAACTTGGAATCCTAGCACCTAAGAAATCTAGATGCATATGATACTTAGCATGGAATTCTAAAACCTTAGAACTTGAGAATTCTTGAATCAGAGAACCTTAGAAACATAAGTTCCAAGAATTCTAGATCATAGGATTCAGCAAAAAGAATCATAGAACTTTAGACTCATAAATATTAGAACCATCAAATTATAGATTCTCAGAATGTTAGAACTTTAAAACCGTAGGAATTGAGAAGAATAGAAACCTAGAAGCAAAACATTTGAGTCTTAGAAGTCTAGAATCATATAGCCTTGAAACCATCAAATTCTGGAGTCCTAGAAATCTAAGATCCCAGAACTTTGAACGATCAAATTCGGAAATACCAGAAGTCTAGATCCATAAAAAGGTTAGAGCCATCCAATTCTAGAATTCATCAGAACAATCAAATTCTAGAATCTTAGATGTCTACAGCTGAAGAACCATAGAAACATTAAGTTCTAGATTCCTGGGTGTACAGAACCCAAGAACTTTGGAACTATCAGATTCTACAGACTTAGAAGTCTAGAATCATAGAACTGTAGGTCACCGAATTCTAGAGTTTAGATACATAAAACCTTAAAACCTCAGACATCAAAGAATCTTAGCAGCCTAGAACTGTAAAACTGTAGAAGCATAGATGTGTAGAATTCTAGAAACTTGGACATCAGACTCTGCAGTCTTAGAAATCTAGAATCATAAGGACCTTAGCAAAATAAGTTTTCATAGAATTCCAGGATCTTTGATGTGTAGCAGCCCAGAACCTCGGAGTCTTCAAACTTCTCAACCAAACAATGGTTCTCAACCAAGGACAGTTTTGCCCAAGGGGGGATGTTTGGCAATGTCTGGAAACATTTTTGTTTGTCATGTGGGGCTGGTGCTACTGGCATCAGATGGGTAGACATCAGGGATGCTGCTAAAAATTCTATGATGTTCAGAACAACGCGCCACAACAAGGACTTTTCCAGCCCAAAATGTTCATAGTGCCAAAGGTTGAGAAACCCCGCCCTCAAAAGCCTGAAGTCTAGAATCATAGAATGTTACATGCGATTACACTCTATAATTGTAGAAATCTAGGGTGACGGATATCTACACTGTTAGAACTTTAGACCCTTAGAGTGCTAGGGCTATCAAGCCACGGACACTTCATCTGGCCCTCCTCTATTTAATCAAGCCTCTCTATAACTGGGGACTGTGGCTTAAAGGAGGGATGCCCAGGGAAGGGTCATTTAGCTTTCCTGCCCCAAAAAGCAATAGCAAACTCTTTTGAAACTGGGGGCTAGGGGTCAAGGGTCAACCCTTAGAGGTGACCTCTCTTCCCCCTCCCACCCGACTCCATGTTCCCTGTCCTCCTACCAGATTGCAAGTTCAACTGTCACAAACGCTGCGCCACCCGAGTCCCTAATGACTGTTTGGGGGAGGCACTCATCAACGGAGGTAAGAGGCTGGGGGCTGAGTGGGAAAGGGCAGCAGGACTGTGTGGAGGCCCCTCTGACGCCCCTGTCCTCCCAGATGTGCCGATGGAGGAGGCCACCGATTTCAGCGAGGCTGACAAGAGCTCCCTCATGGATGAGTCAGATGACTCGGGTTTCGTCCCGGGCTCCCACTCAGAAAATGCTCTCCATGCCAGCGAGGAGGAGGAAGGCGAGGGAGGCAAGGCCCAGAGGTACCCAGGGCCCTCTCCAGCAAAGGCCGTTCTCCGTCCCTACAATGGGTTGACATCACCCCATTCTTACAAATTTCTCAGGTTCCTGAGGCGAACTTTTTCAAGCATCCGAACTTTATTTTTTTAACCTAACCTTTTTTCCTGATTTACAGTTTTAACAAGTTTTAATGGAAGCCTATTTTAACTTAAATTGTTTTTCTTTTATTGGAACTGGTAATACAGTCACTCAAAACATATATAGTCAACCCCTCCCACTTCCCTGCCTCTCAGCTGCCCAGCCCCTCTGCCCAGAGGATGCCACTGGGATTAGGTTCTGGTGGGTCCTTCCAGAAACAGTCCGTATGGCAAAGTGACAGTACAAAGAGTGAGTGAGAATATGGACTCTGGAACCAGACTGCTGTATGGCCTTAGGCAAGAGATTAACCTCTCTGGGCCTCAGTTTTCTCATCAGTAAAATGGGGATAAAGTAGTACCTACCGTGTAGGGTTGTTGCGAGAATGAAATGAATTAATGTGAATCAAGTATGTAAAACAGTACCTGGTATACAGTAAGTGTTAGTTTAACTCTTATCCCAGAGCCCTAAATCTTAAAAAGGAAGGGAAAATATCCATTTTCTTTCAACCATTTTGGCCTTGGATTGATTTGTATGGCCTTAAACAAGTCCCTTCTCCTTTTGGTGCCTCAGTCTTCCCATCTGTAAAATGGGGAAAGGAAAATATCCCCAACGAACTGACAGGCAGTGGCTTTCTTCTGGCATGGAAGCTCTGAAAAATAATAACTTTTACTTAATTACACATTTTAAATTAGAAATGGAATTAATCTTCAGCTTCACTAGAATGTGAGTTCAAGTGCTCGAGGGCAAGGATATTTATCCGCCTCCCAAGTGCCTAGGACAAGGCCTGGCTTCCTCCATGGATGACTGTTTATCGAGGTGGCAGGAAAGCAGCAGGGCTAAAAGCACAGGGCACTGGAGGCTGAGAGATGGATCCCAGCTCCATCACTTAAACTGCTGGTCCTTTCTCTGCCTGCCTCAGTTTCCTCCTGGGGACTGGGGACGTGCCTTACAGATTGTGCAAATTCTATTTGGTCATGCAGGGAAAGTGCTTGCCAGGTTATAAGTGCTCAGAAAATGGAAAAGGAGTTCTCCCTAGTATTTGAATCTTGAATCTCTAAAGTGGGAAGGGTGAGAGATGATCCATTTGGAGGTATGAGAAGAAAATATTTGCATTTCCATTTCTCTATTTTTAATCTCATCCTTTGAACCTTTTCACTTTTTTTCATATGTTTTAGAAAAAAAAATTTTAATTGAAGTATGGTTGATTTACAGTGTTGTGTTAGTTTCAAGTGTACAGCAAAGTGATTCAGTATATATATATATATAGAGAGAGAGAGAGAGAGAGAGAGAGAGAGAGAGAGAATAATATATGTATTCTTTTTCAGATTCTTTTCCGTTATAGGTTATTATAAGATACTGGTAACTGCTATCAAAAATAAAATTAAAAAGGAAATGAGAGGGGATAGAAAATGGGGACATGCTATCTTGCTTAGGGTCGTTAAAGGAGCCCTCTGTGAGGAAATGTTGTAGCTTTAAAGAGATCTGAGGGAGGGGAGGGAAGGAGTGGTGTGGAAGATATCTGGGGGAAGAGGCTACCAAGCAGAGGGAATAGCAAGTACAAAGGCCCTGAGGTAGAATCAACAATGTTGCAGGAGTATCAAGGAACCTGGGATGGCTGAAGCAGGGAGAGTGATGGGAAGGGGAGGGGAAGTGAGGCCAGAGGGGGGACGGGTATTCAGGTCACAGTGATCACTGAGAGTTTCTTACTCGTGCCACCCGGCCCTAGCCACCTGGAACCTCAGAATCCCTTTCTCCCAGGTCTTTCCTGGGAGTGTTTAGTAACAGAATCATAGGCTATCAGAGTTGGACCTTGAAGGACTTGGGAGGGGAGGGCTGTTGGGAGAGGCAGCCTGTTTCACAGATGAGGAAACCGAGTCTCAGAGAGGCAAAGAGAAGTGGCCAAGGCCTCTCAAGTCCAGGTCTAGCGCAGGGATCAAGAGGATGTTGGTTCTGAAGTTGGGCAAGTCACTTAATTTCTCTCAGCCTTCATTTCCTCACTGTCATAATAGCACGTGCACAGATGAGAGAAATGAGGCACAGAGAGGTTGAGTCCCTTGCCCAACGTCACACAGCTGGCTCCACAATCAATGGGCTCAGTACTAATTAGCACTTATTGGAGGCCCACTGTGTGCCAAGTACTAAGCTAAACTCCTAAGAAAGGCTTCACTTCTCACAGCAACCCCTTTGGGTGGAGAAACTGAGGCACGAAGTGGTTAGGTAATTTGCCAGGCAGCCTGGCTTTGGAACGCAGCCTCTTAACGTGGGCCTCTCAAGAGTCCCCTTCCTCATTATGGGAAATCTGGAAACCACAAAGGAAAAAAGTGTGGCCAAAAAAACCCCTGGCTGCCCAGAGATGCACCCCCCACCCCCCCACCCCCGGCCCCCGAACAGGCCTCTAGCACCACCCGCTGCGGCCCCAGGCACTACTGCTATTTTCTGCTTGTAACCTCTCACCCCTTCCTCTCCCCAACCCTCAGCTCCCTGGGGTACATCCCCCTAATGAGGGTGGTGCAGTCAGTGCGACACACAACACGGAAATCCAGCACGACGCTACGTGAGGGTTGGGTGGTTCATTACAGCAACAAGGACACGCTGGTGAGTGGGTGGGGCGCGGTCAGGTGGGTGGGGCTAGAGTTGGGGAGAGCGGGGTTTGAGGGGGCGGAGCCGGTTGGGGTTTGGAGTGGGCGGGGTCATGCTGAAGGCTGAGGTAGAATTAGAGGGGTGGCTATAGGGATGAAGGGGGAGGGACAGGATTAAGGGGAGGGGCGGGACTAAGGCAAGGTCAGGGGCGGGGCGGGGTTTGGCTGGGATTAGAGTCAGAGCCCTAGCAGCATGTGGGGCAGACAACCTCAGTCTCTCAAGCACCTCTCCCAACAGAGGAAGCGGCACTATTGGCGCCTGGATTGCAAGTGCATCACGCTCTTCCAGAACAACACAACCAACAGATACTACAAGGTGGGCCTTCTGGCTCCCAGATCCCCCAGACCTCTCCTCTTTGTCCACTATCTTCTCCCCTCCTCTCCCAGTTGCTTCAGGCAAACACCTGCGAATCACACTCTCTGCCCACCCCTGCTTGCCCGTTTCCATCCCATCAGCAAGTGTCGCCCACCTGGATGCCCTTCCCCCGTGTTTGATCTCAGCTCCATCACTTTCCAGCTGGGGGATCCAAGCAAGTTACCTCACCTCTCTGCGCCCCACGTGTCTCACCTGTAAAAGACCTCAAAGAATAGTCCTCGCCTCAGGGCTGATGCCAGAATTCAAAGAGATAATCTACGTGGAGCAATTAGTTTAGGGCCAGGCGTATGTTAAGCTCCGTTAAACTCCCAGTGACTATAAGTGTGTTATCATTATAACTTTATAATTAATTTATTGAATTCTTTCTTTGTATTCATTCATCACCGCCTCCCATGCCAGCGCTGCATTCCCGCCAGTCTCCTCCACGGTCCTTCTTCTGCCCTTGTCCTCAGTCTTTTCCCACGCAGCAGCCAGAGGAGTCCATTAAAACCATCACAAGCTTCCAATGGCTCCCACTGCCCTTGGAATCAAACCCAGACACCTCGCTGTTTACCTGCACTGGAGCATCTTCCTTACCCTTCCCATGGCTGCTTCCTTCTTATCCTTCCCGTCTTCCTCAAGCCACTTTATCTAAAATACCATCCCCACCACAACGTCTCTGTCTCCTGGTTTTACTGGCTACATAAGTCTGTCTCTCTTTCTCACTCTTTCCTTCTTTTCTTCCTCCCTTCCTTTGTCTTTCAACACTTTTCCAAGCACACTCTTTTTCCTCCCCATAGACACCGCACCCTCTCTCCTCCCAGGGTCCCCTCTGCCTCCTTCCTGGTCTCCTATGTCAGTCCCATCCTCTCCCATCCACCCTCCACACACAGCCAGAGAGAACTACTCCCCACCTTGCACTAAACCCTTCTGTGGCTCCCCAAGGCCCTGGAGACAAAGCTCAGGCTCCTCCCTGTGGCCCATGAGGCCCATGAGGCCTGGGCCTAGCCTGATTTCATTAATTAATTTATTTTATTTTTATCCTTTATTAGTTCATCAAACATGGCATGCCTACTGTGTGCCAGGCACTATCCATGTAATGGGGATACGACATGTTCCTTGAACACAAGCCTTTTCTACCTCAGGGCCTTTGCACATGCTCCACCCACTCCTCCACCAGCTGGCCTCTTCTTACCTTTCCGATCTCTGCTTCAATGTAACTTCCACCAGGAGGCCTTTCCTGACCCCTCCATGCAAACCAGCCCCTTCTGCAATGACACTGGGTTCTGTGTGCTCATCTGAGTAAGTGGAGAGCCCCAGGGTCAGCCTGGAGCCCTCACGGGTGCTGGCTCTGTGTCCTGCCAGGAAATTCCACTGTCTGAAATCCTCGCCGTGGAGCCTGCCCAGAACTTCAGCCTTGTGCCACCAGGCACCAACCCACACTGCTTCGAGATTGTCACTGCCAACACCACCTACTTTGTGGGCGAAACCCCTGGCGGGGCCCCAGGGGGGCCCAGCGGGCAGGGGGCCGAGACTGCCCGGGGCTGGGAAACAGCCATCCGCCAGGCCCTGATGCCTGTCATCCTCCAGGATGCACCCAGTGCCCCAGGCCATGCGCCCCACAGTAAGTCCCCCACCCTGGGTCCCTGGGAGGATGGGTCTTGGAGGGCTTGGGTGGGATCCTGGAGAAGGGAAGAGCCAGGGAATGTCAGAGTGGAGAATGTGGCTTCTGGACTCAGCAGGCCTGGGTCTAAATCATTAAGCCCTAGACCTAACGTACAGTCTTGGGCATGTTACTTTCCCTTTCTGAGTCTTTTACCAGGGGTGCCAACTCCGCCAAACTGTGAGTTCAGACTTTTTGATTCGTGCTCCTTTGTGCCTGACCTGTGCTGGGTAATGCTGGGGCCACCGCTATGACCAAGACAGCTCAGGACCTGCCTTCCTGGTCCAGTAGGGAAGACAGACCTGTTCCCAGACAGTGATGACTCAGAGTGGGCAGGGCTGGGATAGGGGAGCCAGAGGGCTGTGGGAGCTCAGAGGGGGTGACTAACCCAGCCTGGGTGTCCCGGAGGGCTTCCTGAAGGAGGCAACATCTGAGCTAAGACCTGGAAGTTGAAGAGGGGTGAAATGAAGGGAAAGGAAGTGGGAAATCCTTTCACGCAGAGGCAAAGGATGATCAGGGGGTCCCAGGTTCCCGCCTTATGGAGCTCATAGTCGAGGGTGAGTAACAGACATTCATCAGGTCATCCTGGATGAAAGACAAGTGGGACGTAGAACATGTGCTAAAGGAATCTGACATGGCCCCAGGAGTAACATTTGAGCTGAGACTGAGAGATGAGGAGGATTTAACTAAGTCCACAATGAGGGAAAGAGCATTCCTGGCAGAGGAAACTGCAAATGCAAAAGCCCAGAGGTAGGAGAGAACTTGCTGTATCGGAGGCCCAGCAAGGAGGCCAGCATGTCGGGAATACACACAAACTCTGCTTGTTTAAGGGCCTCGGCCTTCCTCCTCAGGGCACTGGGCGGCCATGGCACGGTTTTGAGCAGGGGAAGGATGGAGTCAGGTTTGTGCTTCAGCAAGATCCCTCTGGCTTCCTTATGGAGGGTGAATAGGAGAGGGCGGAACGGGGCAGGGAGACCAGGGAGGAGGCTGAGGGGCGAGGGCCGGATGTTCCTCAGGGAGGGGACAGATGTTCAAATGGCAGAAGGATCAAGACTTTGGAAATGTCTGACCTTGGTTGGATTAGTAGTGGGGCAAATGCAGGGGAAGAGGCTGGAGTCAGTTTGGAGTTTCCCGCTGAGCCTCAGTTTCCTCCTCTGTAAAATGGGATCATCACTTGGTGCTGAGATCACAGAGTGAAATGCTCTGTGAACTCATTCATGGCCTCACTTTTTGAGCTCCTGTCTCATTTCCTCCTCTCACTGGCCCTAGGAGAGAGGTCTTTTTATGGTTTCCATTCTTCCAGAGGAGGAAACTGAGGTTCTTAGTGGACAAGTCAGTCAGTAGCCTGACTACTGGCTCCAGAGGGTGGAGTTATGGGTGAACGTGACCTTGAGCCTGGAGTCCCCTCACCTCCGCCTCCCCCTCTCCCCAGGACAAGCTTCTCTGAGCATCTCTGTGTCTAACAGCCAGATCCAAGAGAATGTGGTGAGACCCTGCCCGCATCCCACAGCCCCGAGGATGTGTTCCCCCTCCCGCTCCCAAACAGCCTCCAAGCTCTCCCACCCTCCTAGTCTCCTTGACCTCCCCATCTCCATTTGCACCCCTGACCCTCCCTGTCCCCACCCTGCAGGACATTGCCACTGTCTACCAGATCTTCCCGGATGAGGTGCTGGGCTCGGGCCAGTTTGGAGTGGTCTATGGCGGTAAGGATGCTTCAAGAGCTGACCCAGAAAGGGGTCTTGAGCCCAGACCTTCCCTGTGATTGCCTGCATGCTCACCACTTTTTCTAGCTGATTAGAAAGCTAGATCCTGGGGGCAGATGGTTGCAGGCTCGCCTTTTCTCACTGGGAAAGGCCAATGACTTTTCTCCCGTTATTAATAGGGAAGGTAAATTCTATGCTGATTGGCCACAGAGCTAGATGCTAGATTCTGATTGGTTATATATCTAGTTTCCCATGTTATAGATTCCCCTCCTCGGAGCTCTGTCTTTACTTTCCACCTTTATTCCCAGGGCCCCCCACCCCTCGCATCTCTCCTGGGGACCCCTCAGAGCCCCCATGATGGCCTTTCATCCACCTCTGCCCAATTCCGGCTGTGTCCCTCTGGTGGGGCCTTCCTCTTGCCAGGACTGGAAGGTCCTGCTCCCCTCATCCCCCATCTCCCCTACCCCCTGCCCAGGAAAGCACCGGAAGACAGGCCGGGACGTGGCAGTAAAGGTCATCGACAAACTGCGTTTCCCCACCAAGCAGGAGAGCCAACTCCGGAACGAAGTAGCCATTCTGCAGGTGACCCCTGAGATCTGTGGTCCAACTCTGCCCCCCTCCCCACCCAGGAAGGGCCTTCCCTTCCCACTTCCTCCTTTGCCCCCTTGCCACTTCCTCCAGTCTGGGGATAGTCAGGGAAGGCTTCCTAGCGGAGGCACCATGCATGTTGAGACTGAAGGGGTAGAGAAGGTAGTCTGAGCAGAGGGACCAACCCGTGCAAAGGTCCAGAGGTGAGAGGGAACACGAAGTCTTCTAGGAACTAGAAGGAGTTCAAGGTTACTAGATGGTTTATGTGAAGAAAGGTGGTGGGTGGTGAGGCTAGGGGGGAGGCTGGGGGTCACACCCTATGGGCTTTCTCCTGAGGGTGCTGGGGAGCCATGGAAGGATTTTGAGCAAGGAAGGGACAGGGTCAGATGTGAACTTTCGAAAGATCCCTCAGGCTGCTATTGGCGGGTAGGGGGAAAAGGTGTGGGGCTGGAACCTGTACCCCAGGGAGGAGGCTGGGTGGGGACCTGGGTGGGAGAGATGGGGTTCAGCTAGGCAAGGGCTGGGGAAGGGAAGGAGGGCAGGGATTTAAAAGATACAGATGTACAAAGCTCCTTCCCATTTCTCCACGCTCCCCTTCTCTTGTTCCCACAACCCTGGACCTTCACCAGAATTTCATGATGTAAAGATCCTTCCGAACACTTGGTGGCGCTGGAGGGGTGGTTCTGTCTGGGGCTGTGGAAGCCCTTTCCCCTCCCCCAATGGCACCCCCAGGGAAGGAACAGCCGACCCTCCGGGGATATCTGTCTTGTTTGTCGTCTGCCTGCTCCTATGGCTTGCCCTCTAGGTTCTCAAGTTTGTGGGTGACCTGGGTTCTGACCCCCGCCCCCCCTCCCACCCCACCCACCCCAGAGTCTGCGGCACCCGGGGATTGTCAACCTGGAGTGTATGTTCGAGACCCCGGAGAAGGTATTTGTGGTGATGGAGAAGCTGCACGGGGACATGCTGGAGATGATCCTCTCCAGCGAGAAGGGCCGGCTGCCTGAGCGCCTCACCAAGTTCCTCATCACCCAGGTGCGCCTGCCCCGCCCACTGCCCCACCCAACGCCAGCCTCCCCGCCCAGGCTCCCCACCTGCCCTGCAAGACGCGCATGTGCCGTCTGCCCCCGAAGGGCAGGCAGACCTTGGGTGGGAGTCATAATAGCGAGTAATAGAAAACGTAATAATAGAGTAATAATAACAATCATAGAAAAAGTAATAGAGTGATACTTTTTAAATTATAATAGATTATAATAGAACAGTTAATAGAATAATAATAGAGTAATAACAATAGAAACATAATAGGATAATAAGTAGAAAATAATAGAGTAGTAATAATAACTTATTATAGAAAAATAATAAATGATTATCATTTTATATTTTTTATTACTTTATATAATGAGTCAGGTTCACTGGGCCTGACTTTATTCATGAAGAAACAAGGAAGGGGAGAGAGGCCTTTCTCTGAGGAGATCATTCATTCATTCATTTATTAAATGGTTCAACAAACACTGCCTGAACCACTGTGCCTGGCCATACTGGGCAGGGTGAGGACACAGCGGTGACCAAAATAGCCCCAGCCCTGGACAGTGATCCCCCAGAGTGGGCGGGCTGGGACGGGGGATGCTGATAATGAGGATGATAAATAATGTGGTCACTAAACTTTATTGAGCACTTACTCTATGCCAGGCACTGTTTTAGTTCATTTAATCTTCATAGCAACCTATGTGGTAGTGGTTATTATTACTCCCATTTTACTGAGGCTCAGGGACCTTATAAGTAACTTGCCCAGGGTCACACAGCTGGTGGGATTTAAACCTGGGAGCTGTGCTTTTACTGAGTAAAGTCAAACTAATTTGTGCTATTTGTGTGTGCGTGCACGTGCACAAGTGCATGCATTTTAATTGATTTCACGTATATAACGCTATGTTGTTCTGCTTCTTACTTCCACTTTAACAGTGCTTCTGGAAGACTGTTCTAGTTCAGTGTGTAGTTAGCAGGACTGTCTCTTTTTCTTAATTGGGCCCCATGACGGGTATCACCAAATTCCCCAGTTGCTGAGCATGTAGTTGGTTTCACTATTCCGCTACTGCAAACAACATCCTGTGAACATTTGTCTACAAACGTCGACAGGTTCTGGTGGCAGAATTTCAATAGAATACATTTCGAAGAGTAGACTCCTGAACCCAGGGAAATGTGCTTTAAATTTTTAAAAAAGATGTTGCCCGGTTATTCTCTAAAACCTCTTTCTTTTTTTTTTAAATAAATTTATTTATTTTTGGCTGCGTTGGGTCTTCATTGCTGCCCGCAGGCTTCTCATTGCAGTGGCTTCTCTTGCTGCGGAGCTCTGGCTCTAGGCGCACGGGCTTCAGTAGTTGTGGCGAATGGGCTTCAGTAGTTGTGGCGAATGGGCTTAGTTGCACCGTGGCATGTAGGATCTTCCTGCACCAGGGATCGAACCCACGTCCCCGGCATTGGCAGGCAGATTCTTAACAACTATGCCACCAGGGAAGTCCTCTAAAACCTCCTTCAATCTTTGTTCTCACCAACAAAGTTTGAGGGTGTCTATTTTCTCACTCCTGACTAACTCTGGATAATATAATCACCAGGCTTTTTGTTTGTTTGTTTGCCATGCTGCATGGCTTGCAGGATCTTAGTTCCCCAACCAGGAATTGAACCCAGGCCACAGCAGTAAAAACACCTAGTCCTAACCACTGGACAGCCAGGGAATTCCCAATATAATCACCAGTCTTTTTTTTTTTTAATGTTACTTATTTATTTTTGGCTGCATTGGGTCTTCATTGCCGCGGGTGGGCTTTCTCTAGTTGTGGCGAGTGGGGGCTACTCTTCCTGGTGGTACGTGGGCTTATCATTGCAGTAGCTTCTCTTGTTGCTGAGCACGGGCTCTAGGTATGCAGGCGTCAGTTGTTGTGGCACGTGAGCTCAGTAGTTGTGGCTCGTGGGCTCTAGAGTGCAGGCCCAGTAGTTGTGGTGCACTGGCTTAGTTGCTCTGCGGCATGTGGGATCTTCCTGGATCAGGGCTCGAACCCATGTCCCCTGCATTGGCAGGCAGACTCATAACCACTGTGCCACCAGGGAAGCCCAATCACCAGTTTTAAAGGTGGAAAAATAATACTACATGTGGCTTCATTTGCTGGTTTAAAAATTATGGGTGAAGTTGAGCATATTTTCACATGTTTATTGGCCTGTGCTTTATGCACTCTTTGCCCATTTTTCAATTGGATTATTCTTATTGAATTGTAAGAGCTCTTTGTATATGAAGGACCCTGGATCTTTGCTGCTTGTGTTGTACCCATCTCTAATCCCAGTATTTCTTTTCCTCTTTATTTTGTTCATGGTTTACTTTCATTTTCTGGGTTTCACAGCCTTCCTAGAAAGATCTTCCCACCTGGCTGGTTCCACACCTGATTCTGGGACATGTTCTCTGTTGGTTGCAAAGTCCCCTGTGCTGGCTTCCTTTCTCCAGGCCCAGCACCCTTGCTCTCCCAAGCTGTGTGCCTTTGTCAGGCTGACTTGCAGGGTGGGGTTAGAAACCCACTGAGGCAGGCTCATCCAGACTTCAGGTGGGGAGAGGAAACTGCCTGCCTTCAGCAACTGAGGCAGTTTCTCTTTCTGGTCTTTCATCTCTTCCTCTCTTTTTGCCTGTGCTCTTCTCTCTCTTTCTCTTTCCCTTTGCAGATTTCTGCTTTTTGCCTCTTGCCTGCCCCACCCCAAGTCCTGTGCTAAGCCCTATACCTCATGAACTTATAGGCTTCACAACCACCTTTGAGGTAGGTATTACTATAATCCACATCTTACAGATGAGGAAACTGAGGTGGAGGGAGGTTCCTAGGTCTTGCCCAGGGTCACACAGCTACAAGGTCACATCGCTAGGTAGCTGTCTGGCCAAGGTTTGAACCTGGGTCTGTCTAGCTTCCAATCTGCCCTTTCTGTTCACCACATTTACTAGGGGTTGGAAAAATAAAAAAACTGAAGATCTGTAGAAGAGGATGTCCATATACGTCTTTGGATCTCAGTCTCCCTGTCTGTAGAATGAGGAGCTTGGACCTCAGCAGTAGCTTTCAAATAGCATTTCCGTACTCGAAAATCATCCAGCAAAAACCATGAGAAAGTACAAATACTTCAGTTCTAAGATATAGATTACAACTTCATGCTTATATCACTCTGTACTTCCTGTGTATTTTGTTTGGGTTACCTAGAATCAAGGAAAATCATGGCTCCCGTAGATTAGTGGTAACAGATGGTAACAGTTTTTTGTTTTTGTTTTTTTTTAAGTCAGCTCACCTTGCCATCATAGAATACTCTTAAATTAATAGATACAGCAGGAAAAGTTTTATTTGAAACACTCACAAGAATATGCCTGCTAACAGACCACCACAAGAATAATAACTAAAAACAGCAACAATAATAATAGCTCACATGGAGTGCTTGCTCTGTGCCAGACACTGCCCTAAGCACTCTATATGCGTCAACTCACTTAAAGCTCACAGCAACCCATGAGGATGGGTACTGCTATTACCCCCATTTTACAGGTGAGAAAACTGAGACCCGGAGAGGTTAAGAGACTTGCCCTAGGCAACAGGCTAGTAAGTGTGGAGCCAGGTTTGCTACCTTAGTAGGCTGGCTCTACAATCCCCCCACCTCTTAAAGGTGTTACGTTTAATTTATGACATGTCATGTTGGTATTGTTTCCATTTTTTTAATGGCTGAAAAATATTTTTTAAAAAATGGAATCACACAATAGTACCTCCTTGAAAGCCACTGCTTTACTCATAGCACTTTTTCATCATGATCCACATGCCAAGGTGTCTCAGGAGCTTCCCAAATCTCTGCTCCAGTTCAGCCTTCCTAGAATTGTATGTCCAACTCCTATCTCTGATGGAAATGGTTCTGGGGTTTTGAAATTCTTCGTTGGTGCTCCAGTGCCTCCCCTAGTGCTGGGGGGCATCTTTAGGGGTACAGAGTGGGGCATGGATGGGGTGTGGAGGGCTGGCTGCTGAGGGAAGAATCTTGGGGCAGGGACCTTTCTAACTTTCTTACTGGCTCCATTGCCTCCCCTCAGATCCTGGTGGCTTTGAGACACCTTCACTTCAAGAATATCGTCCACTGTGACTTGAAACCGGAAAATGTGTTGCTGGCGTCAGCCGACCCATTTCCTCAGGTCAGACATGTCTCCTCCTGATTTGGGGAAGTCCATCCAGTACTGGTGGTGGGTGGGGATTGTATTAATCAAGATAATTAATCAGACACAGAGACCCAAGATAATGGCCTAAATGAGATAGAGGCTTGTCTCTCACTCGTGTAGGGTCCAGCATAAGCATTTTTTTTTTTTTTTTTTTTTTTTTTTGCGGTACGCGGGCCTCTCACTGTTGTGGCCTCTCCCGTTGTGGAGCACAGGCTCCGGACGCGCAGGCTCAGCGGCCATGGCTCACGGGCCCAGCCGCTCTGCAGCATGCGGGATCTTCCCGGACCGGGGCACGAACCCGTGTCCCCTGCATCGGCAGGCGGACTCTCAACCACTGCGCCACCAGGGAAGCCCGAGCATAAGCATTTTGAGGGTGAAAAAGCAGCTCCATGGTGTTGGGACCACAGCTCCTGCTGTCTTGTGCTGGCCTCTCTATGGTGTTGCCTGGTCTTCATGGTCCATGATGTGCTGCTGCCGCGCCCCCAATTGTGAAAAGATAATGGGGGTGGGAGGAAGGGAGGAAAGAAACGGGGTAGAAGAAATGGATACATGCCTTACCTTCCCTAAGGCAATACTTTGAAGTTGCACGGGGCACTTCTCACATCCCATTGACTGGAACTTTATCACGTGGTCATGGCTGGCTGCAAAGGGAACTGGGAAATGTAGTTTTCAGTCTGGGTGACCATGTGGCTCATTAAAAATTCAGGATTTTTAGGAAGGGGAGAAGCAGAGAACAGATATCAGAGGGGGGCCACTGGTAATTTCTTCTGTGGGTCTCTTAGGAAAACAGTTTTGATGAGCCTCTGACTAGTCGATGAGAACCCCCTTGGGGCAGAACCAGATTAAGCAAGAGTGATGATTATAACAGCTACAGTTGATTGTGTGCCTACTGTGTTCACGGGCCTTTAGTTACAGGTTCTCATTTAGCCCTTCCACATCCCTGTGAAGTTTTTGCTTTATTATGTATGTTTTGTGATTATTTCGTTTCATTTTAAAAGTTCATTTTGGTCACCAACTAAAAATTACTGTGTGCCTGCTTTGTGCCAGGCTCCATGCTGGGGCATTAGGAACTGTGGTAAGTAGAGACATCCCCATCTCTATGCCCACTGGTTTACAGCGGGGGTGGGGGGGTGATTTTGCCCCCCGGGGGACATTTGACAATGTTGGAGACATTTTTGGTTGTCACAACTGTTTGGGGGGGGGCAGTTGCTACGGGCATCTAAACACCCTACAGTGCACAGGACAGCCCCATAACAAAGGATTATCTTTCCCTAATGTCAATAGTGCAGTGAATGAGAAACTCTAACTTCGAGCAGTAATATCTACTAGAAATATAATGTGAACCATATGTGTAATTTTACATTTTCTAGTAGGCACATTTTAAACAGTGAAAAGAAACTGGTGAAATTAACTTTAATAATTATTTAGTATATCTAAATATGACAATTTCAACATGCAATCAGCATAAACATTATTGAGTTTTTTTTAATTAAAAAAAGTATATTTATTTATTGGTTTGTTTGGCTGCGCCGGATCTTAGTTGCAACATGCAGTATCTTTAGTTGCGGCATGTGAACTCTCAGCTGCAGCATGTGGGATCTAGTTCCCTGACCAGGGATCGAACCTATGCCCCCTGCACTGGGTGCATGGAGTCTTAGCCACTGGACCACCAGGGAGGTCCCAGCATAAACATTATTAATGAAATATTCTTTCTTTTCATACTGTGTTCCAAATCCGGTGTGTATTTTACACTTACAGCACATCTCAATTCAGATATTAAATTTCTATCAGAAATACTCGGTTTTGTACTTAGATTTCATAAAATTAACCGTTGGGAAAGTAGATTGACACACCCAAGTTGTTCCAAGCGTATTTAAAAGTTTTCCAATAACAAAATCTAGAATCCCTTTTTATTTTTATTTTATTTTTTATTTTTGACCGTACCGCACGGCACGTGGGATCCTAGTTCCCCAGCCAGGGATCAGACCCATGCCCCCTGCAGTGGAAGTGCGGATTCTTAACCACTGGACTGCCAGGGAAGTCCCTAGGATCCCTTTTTAAATATAAATTAATTAAAATTAAATAGAAAGTAGTTCCTCAGTTGCACTTGCCACATTCATGTGCTCAGCAGCCACATGTGGCCAGTGGCCACCATATTGGACAGCAAAGATCATAGAGGGAAGAGCAAATGTTGATCAATTTGTCCCAGAAATGTAATTATATCTGTGATGAGTTCCGTGACACAGTTCTATGAGCTCACGTAACTGTATAGCCCAGTGGAGAGTCAGAGAAAACCTATCTGAAGAAGGAGTAGTTTTCTGGGGGGACAAGTGTTCTAGGCAGCCGGAACAGCCTGTGCAAAGGCCCTGTGGTGGAAAGATCTGTACTTTTGTTTTTTTAACAGCTTTATTGAGATATAATGCATATACTATACAATTCACCGATTTAAAGTATACAATTCAGTGGCTTTTAATGTATTCAGAGTTGTGCAACCATCACCACGATCAATTTTGGAATATTTTCACCACCACAAAAGAAACCTCATACCTCTTAGCCAACATCCTCCAGTCCCATCATCCCCCCAACCCACAACCACCGATCTGCTTTCCATGGATTTGTCTGTTCTGAGCATTGCATATAAATGGAATTAAATATATGGAATATACAATAATATAATATGTGGTCTTTGTGACTGGCTTCTTTCACTTAGTTAATGTTTTCAGGGTTCATTTAGGTTGTAGCATGTGTCAGCACTTCACTTCTTTTTATGGCCATATAATATTCCATTGTAAGATAGGTAGAAAAGCGTGGATCTTAGAAAAGGAAAAGATTATAAGGCCTGTCAGAAGGGCAAAGGATCTTAGGAAAGGGTGGTTTGGTTGTCACACTGAGATTTGGGTCAGGGGTTGGGGTGTGGCTGTTTTTGAAGGCAACAGAGGCTCAGGGCAATAGTCAGCCAGAGAAGGGTTTTGTGTAGGGGAGGGACAGTATGTGAATAGAGGTAGCAGCTGCCCGTGGACTGGTAAGCAGCAGACAGGACCTTGAACCCAGATATTGCTGGCTCTAAAGCCTGTCCATGACCCTAGACTGCCCCCAACAAGGGCAAGGTAAGTTCTCACCTGTTACCGTCTGGATACCATCGTCAGCGATTTACATGTTCGGTCCCATTTAATCCCCAGGGAAGCCTGAGCGGCAGCTGCTGTTAACATTCTCAACCCAGAAGACAAAACCCGTGCTGGGAGAAGTTAGGCCCCTCCGCTGAGGTCACCGAGGCTCGCTCTATGCCTGCCGCTGCTCCTAACATCTTCCATATATTTCAGTTCATACACGCTACCCTTTAAGTAGGAACTGTTAGCATCTCCACTGTGCAAAAGAGGAAGCAGAGGCACGAGGAGGTTGAGACCTGCTCGATGTGACAGAGGCCAAGTGGCAGGGAGCCCTTATGGACCCCTCACTGCACGCCGGGCATTTATTGTCCTGTGAGTTTTAGATGGATCAACTCAGGGAATCCTCACGGCCGCCATCTGATACAGGCGTTGGTACGCTCCCCCTCGTCCTCCTCCTCCTCGTACAGATGAGGAAACTGAGGCACAGAGAGAGGAAGTCACTTGCCCAGGGTCACCCAGCTAGTGAACAGAGGAAGCTGGATTCGAACCAGCGTTCGAGTTTGTCTGGAATACCGCGGTGGGGTACACTTGCGGAGGGGCGGGAAGCACGACCTCCACACACCCTCAGACCCTCTACCCTTCGCCTCCGCAGGTGAAGCTGTGTGACTTCGGCTTCGCGCGTATCATCGGCGAGAAGTCGTTCCGGCGCTCGGTGGTGGGCACGCCGGCCTACCTGGCGCCCGAGGTGCTGCTCAACCAGGGCTACAACCGCTCGCTGGACATGTGGTCAGTGGGCGTGATCATGTACGTCAGCCTCAGTGGCACGTTTCCCTTCAACGAGGACGAGGACATCAAAGACCAGATTCAGAACGCTGCCTTCATGTACCCAGCCTGCCCTTGGAGCTGCATCTCCGCGGGAGGTGTGGGACTCACCTGACCCCTGGGCCGAGGCGAGGGCCGAGGCCCCCTGGTGGGGGCATGGTGGGAAGAATGGGCGGGGCCGCAGGAGGGTTGGGCCCTAAAAAACAGCCTGGTGTCATGAGGGTGGAGCCTAGTGATGGGGCAAGGGCATGGGGAGGGCCGTCTTTTAAACAGGGAGGCACCAGGACCTGGGACGTTGGGCTAGGGACTCAAGAGGGTGTATGGAACCAGGGTCCCTAGACTCAGGCCTAGACTAGGTCATGTGATCTGGAAAGGAAGTGTCCTAGCAGCGCTAAGACAGACCCTTGCTGCCTTGGGGGCTAAGACTTGGCTTGTCTAGGGTGGGACCAGGAGAGGGACTAGACCTGAGAAAGCCAATGGGCTGGGGTGGCCAAGAGAGGGAACAGATCCTCCCAAGGCACTGGCTGGGGCCTGGAGTCTTTGGGGTTATGACCCCAAAAGGGTTAGTCCTGCAGAAGCGGTGGGACCATGGGGCAAGGTTAAGAAACACGGGCTTGGCTAATTTGCCGGCTATTGGGTCTGTGACTGGGATGGAGATGGGCCTGGGGCCATGGTGTTGGATCCAGTGATGGAGGGAGCTGGTTTAGGGGCATGGCTAGAGGAGGGGCAGGGCCATGGAGGATTTCTGAAGCTGTCCAGGAGAAGGACTGACCGGCCCTGAGACCAAAGTCACACCTGGAACCTGGGAGCAGGTGGAGGTCAGAGAAGCATATGGTGGCAGGGGTTGGGGGCCAGGATGGAGGCAGATCTTGGGATCTCTGCATATAGGGGCTGTGGCGTTGTGACCTGGTAGTGTGATGCGCCTTGCCGACTTCAAGATGGGCCTGGGAAAATTAAGTCCTGAGGCCGTGGCTCTGGGGCAAAGCCAAGTATGAGGGTGAGCTAAGGGCAGGGCTAAGATACTGGGGTGCATCAAGAAGCCTTAGATAAGTTAGAACAAGGGGCAGGTCCTGAAGCCAGAAGCTCAGGAGGACAGGAAGTGTGGGAGGGAGGTTAGTTAAGACAATCATTTGGGAGCTCCCTGCTGGTCTAGAGGTTAGGACTCCGCGCTTTCACTGCTGTGGCCCAGGCTCAATCCCTGGTCGGGGAACTGAGATCCTGCAAGCCAAGATCCTGTATGTACTTGTGTATGACAAAACTTATGAAGGTGATATAGGAATGGGGAAACTGAGGTAGAGACTTGGAGAAGAGATGGAGGATCTAGTGTGTGCCTCGTGAGGGGTGGGGGTAAATGTGTAATTTAACGAGGAAATGGGTGGATGAGTGATTAGTGCAGGTGACGCTTTCATGTCAGTGAAGAAGGAAGGCCTGGATGGCAGGCTAGTAGGCTGGGATTCCTGTTGGAGGAGGGACGGCCCCACACCCCGCAGGGCTTGAGCCGTCTCTCTCCTTCCGGTGCAGCCATCGACCTCATCAACAACCTACTGCAGGTGAAGATGCGCAAGCGCTACAGCGTGGACAAGTCTCTCAGCCACCCCTGGTTACAGGTGATGCAGGGGCGGGGCTGAGAGCGAAGTGGGAGGGGCTGGCCCATTGGCTGGGTTAGAGGAAGGGGTGGAGCCATATCTCTTACTGGCTGCTAAGGTAGTGAAGGAGGTAGGTACATTTTTCATGGACGTGGAACGTGGCTGAGCCTCCCATTGGCTGGGCTGTAGAAGGGGGTGGAGCTAATTGGCTGGGCAGGTTGTGAAGGGTGTGCCTTCACCTTCCCTCGTACCCGGCTTCTCACTGGCAGGGCAGATCATATGGGGGCGAAGCTCTGGCCGCTATTGCCTGCCCTTGGTGCAGCGCCCAAACTAACCCCTGTTCTCCTCCGCCCAGGAGTACCAGACGTGGCTGGACCTCCGAGAGCTGGAGGGGAAGATGGGCGAACGGTACATTACGCACGAGAGTGATGATGCGCGCTGGGAGCAGTTCGTGGCAGAGCACCCGCTGCCCGGGTCGGGGCTGCCAGCCGACGGAGAGCTCGGCGGGAGCCTCCCACCCCGGGACCACGAGATGCAGGGGCTGGCCGAGCGCATCAGTGTCCTCTGAGGCCTCGTGCTCACGCCCTGGCTGCCTCGTGATGCGCTCCTCCTGTCTTCGGAGAGGGGCCCTCCACGCCCTCCCAGCGATGAACTGTTCTAGGGGAAGCAGCTTCCTGCCCAAACTGGACACACCCCGGGGGAGGGGCAAGGCGGGGCTGGGGGCAGGGGCCGGGGTTATTTACAAAGCTAATTCCCCAGCAATTAAAACGGACTCATCCCTGGCCCAATGGCCTTGATCTTTTGGCCACACCGCACTCTCCTATCATTAGTTTGTTGTTCACCCAGATGGAGTTCACCTGGAAAGAAGATGGGATGGAGGAGGGATGGGGAGGAGCACTGAAGGGAGAGGAGTTTTGGAAGGAGAACTAACTGGGGTAAAAAATATACAGAGGGGGCTTCCCTGGTGGCGCAGTGGTTGAGACTCCGCCTGCCAATGCAGGGGTCAGGGGTTCCAGCCCTGGTCCGGGAAGATCCCACAGGCTGCGGAGCAACTAAGCCCGTGCACCACAACTACTGAGCCTGCGCTCTAGAGCCCGCGCGAGCCACAACTACTGAGCCCACGTGCTACAACTACTGAAGCCCGCGCACCTAGAGCCCATGATCTGCAACAAGAGAAGCCACAGCAATGAGAAGCCCGCGTGCCTCAACGAAGAGTAGTCCCGGCTCGCCGCAACTAGAGAAAGCCCGCACACAGCAACAAAGACCCAACGCAGGCAAAAATAAATTAATTAATTAAAAAAATATATATATATATACAGAGGGAGCACTGCCAGGAGGGAGGACTAGAGGGGAACAGTGTGGAGGAGCATAGGAGAGGGAAGAGTAATGGAGGAGAGATGGAAGGAATGTGATCGGAGGGGGGAAGGATTTATAGAAAAGCAAGTAATCTCATGGCTTAACGGTTTAATTTTTTATTTGGTCTTATTGCTACTAATCACAACTATTAATAACAATGCAGTTAGCACAAGTCTGGCCCACGGTAGAAAGCTGATGCACAACAGCTGGTGTTTTCTCTTAAATTGATGCGATGACTTGTCTACACACTGAATGTGCCCACTCGTCGGTTCCTCCATTTCTCACACCATGCTGGATGATGCTGGGGACACGGTGGTAACTGAGCCCAGGTCCTGCCTTCAGGGGGGTTCACCATCCCGTGGGGGAGACAGACCCATTCCCTGTGAGTGATGACCCAGAGTGGGGAGGGCTGGAATGGGAGAGCCCAAGAGGGCGGGGCAGCCTAGAGGGAGCCTGGGGGTCTGGGGGCAGCTCTTCTGAGCTGACTTTTTTTTTTTTTAATATTTGGCTGCACCAGGTGTTAGTTGCGTTATGCGCGATCTTCATTGCGGTATGCGGATCTTCAGTTGCGGCATGCGGGATCTAGTTCCCTGACCAAGGATCGAACCTGTGCCCCCTGCATTGGGAGCGTGGAGTCTTAACCACTGGGCCACCAGCGAAGTCCCTGAGCTGACTTCTTAAGGTTCACCTTGGCCCTGAGGTTGTAGACAGAGTGAACCTCTCTCTCTTCCTTTGACCCCTGCCCTTCAGCTCCCTAGCTCCCCGTTGTTCACTCAGATTGTTGGCCCTACAGCTGAAGGCAAGCAATCAGAGCATGCGCTTAGACAAGTTCTCTTTACACCTTGGTCACGCTTGGAGTTACACGCCATAGTTAGAGCTTTTCCCGAGCCCCATAAAAACAGGGTGGTATTTAGCAGCCAATTTAGGCTAGTACCCAGAGCTTACGCTCCAAGTCTTTCCAATTTATATCCATTAGTCCATCTGCTGGTCGGTTCCGGAGTTGCACCTCTTTAGTTTGAAAAAGCTAAATGAACTTCAGTCAATGAGGATCTCCAAACGAGCCAGAACACCTCCGAGCCAGAATCCAAGCCAGTACTATGGGGGAATAAATGTCTCTTAGACTCCATCCTGAATGCTTCTCCTCAAACTGACTGGTCTAAAATCCAGGAGTGGAGACAACAGAGACCCAAATCCATCTGCCATGATACAGCCAGTCCAGGAAATGTATGGAAAGGCCTGGTCCTTGACAGTCACACCGCTTCTATCGTGGCCACGGGTTTTGTCAACATTCTGAGACCAAAAATTAGAGACATGATGAAAAACACCATGTTAGCTGGAGAAATGCCTTGATTCCAGAACTCCAAGAGAGCCCAACATGAGAATGCAGGGAAAAAAAAAAGTCACACAATCCAGTTTAAGACCCTGCTACTTAAACAACGGGAGAGGAAAAGAAAAAAAAGGTCCATCCTATCAAGGCCATCACAAAACACTAAAGCAAATCTTGACAGAGACAGCTATAGGTACTCTAAAGAAAAGGGACGTTGGATTTGAGACTGTCCAGCTTTAAAATACAAAACGGAATTGGATTCAGTCTCCTCAGGGACTCCCAGCAGATTTTTTCCTCTGTGTCCATAAACACCCTTCAACCCACAGAGGGCAATGACCATTCTCATTAATGGACGCGCTAGCCCCGGCTTTGTGGATACAGGGGCCACCCCACCCCCTTAAGTATCTCATAGTCCCCCCCACCCCTTACCCTCCCTTGGTGCCCAGCAATGATTTTTAAATTGATTTATTTGATTTATTTATTCATGGCTGCGTTGGGTCTTCTTTGCTTCTTAGTGGCTTGCTTCTTGCGGGCTACTCTCCGTTGCAGTGCGTGGGCTTCTCACTGCAGTGGCTTCTCTTGTCGCGGAGCACGGGCTCTAGGTGCGTGGGCTTCAGTAGTTGTGGCGCATGGGCTTAACTGCTTCGCGGCATGTGGGATCTTCCCAGACCAGGGCTCGAACCCGTGTTCCCTGCATTGGCAGGCAGATGCTTAACCACTGCGCCACCAGAGAAGCCCCCTGCCCCACCAGAGAAGCCCCCTGCCCAGCAATGATTGCCATGAGATGCCACAATTTGCCACACCGTGTCTAAGCCACTCTCCGTCCGTCTTGTTAGGCCCCTTACTACCCAGCACAGTTTCTTACTCAGATTATTCCAATAAGTCTTTCAGGAAGGGATATTTTATCATTTGGGAACATTAACATTTCATGTTCACAAGAGAGCCTATTTTTCCCAGTCCCTGACTGCCACTGTCCATCTTAGATCACTAATCTCCCTCACCCCCCAGAAAAAAACCCATCAACCTCTCCCTGAGGCCCACAGAGTCAAGATATGCTGACCCCAACCCGTGATTCTCTTTGGGCCTCCAACTCAGCAAACATAGGATGCATCTCAGAGGCTGAGCCTGTTAAAGTGGAAATAGATCTTTTTCATGTCCCTCCTGAAACCACCTTCACATGCTCTGACACACTCAATCCATCATTCAAGGCCTCCTCATACCCACCTCCAGCCCCTGCAACACTCCCATCTTGACTGTCAAGAACCCCAATGTTGGAAATTCCCTCGCGGTCCAGTGGTTAGGACTCTGCGTTTTTACTGCCGAGGGCCTGGTTTCAATCCCTGGTCAGGGAACCAAGAAGAACCCCAATGTTTCCACTGGGATACTGGCTAGTCCAAGACCTCTAGGCTATAAATAAAATAGTCAAAGCTTGGTTCCCGAGAGCTCCCGATCCATACACCTTCCTGGCCAGCCTCTATTCCTTCCAACACCCCCCAATTCACAGTCTCTCTTTGTTTTCACCTGGGAACATCAACAATATACACGGACAGGTAGGTCTCAAGGACTCACTGAAGTTCCTACTTACTTTTCTCAGACGCTGAGTATAAATTTGAAGGATTTGGTTTTCCCTTGCAGTTCCTCTCTAATCCAAAACGTGGATCATCTTCTCGTCTGTTCTGTTCATTTCAACAGCTCACTCACTGCCACTCAATATCTACCCCGTGCCCTTGCCCATAGGGACGCAAGATATCTGGGGACAAATTACAACTATGTAAGCCACAAGTATACTATTTAGTACATGTCCTTGCACCTGAAGGTAAGACCTTATCCACAGAACGCATTTATCCCATCATTAATTTCATCTTCACCCAAGACTGAAAATGCAACTCCAGTGGTTTCTGGGTCTGTTACGGGTTGAATTGTGTCCCCCCAAATATATGTGAAAGCCTTATCCCCCAGTATCTGAGAATGTGACCTGATTTGGAAAATAGGATCGTTGCAGATGGATTGAGCATTGTCCCACATACTCCCTTCCAAGACCCCTCCCAACTCAGTGCTCGATTGTTACAGGAAGTTCTCCCTGCCTGCACCATCTATGAATCAGGATTCATGTCCTCCTTTTTATTCAATACAACTTCCCTAATGGCCCCTTCACGGGACTCAGTTTCTGTAATCACTGAACTTTAAATTATGCCATAAAACCATAATGGCAGGAACCACCTCCTCATTGAACTCACCTGGGTTTTCCAGCTATCACAATATTACTAATCCCGAGTCAACTGATGTCACTGACAATGTCTCTTGGTGTCAGTGGCATCGCGCCTCTTGTGACTCATCTCATGGTCCCAGTCCTGTCCCTGCACCTTCTCCTTGGTTTTCCACCTTTAATCGACATTTGTTTTCTGACCACTCAAATAAATAAGGCAATTATTTCCACGAGTCTTGGATTGCCCCCCAGTGATTCATAATTTACTCGTGGCGACTTCGCAGCCCTTATCAGCGTTTCAATTTCCCTTCATTCTGTCAATACCTCAGAATTCATTCTTTCTCCTGTCAAACACCCAACTCCTCACAAACGTGAGAGATCCGCCAAATCCTGTGGAGGCTGAAATCATGCAGATCCAGGATGTCTGTAATCTCCTTTTTCATCAGGACCCAAAGAAACCTTGGGATAAGAAACCAAATGCTTGGGAGTAAACTCCAAGGATTTCATCTGGCCTCTGACCATGTTTGGACAACTCTTCAGGGGTTTCCAGGGCAGGGACTTGTGTGCTGCGGTTGGAAGTAACCCCAGGAACTTCCTGGAACCAGGAAGTTCCAGGTTCATCCCCAGGAACTCTGCAGACATCATCGTCATCAACATGAAAAGGCCAACCAGGAAATCCACAAAATTGCTACCGCTGTTCTGACTCCACCAACCAAGGATCTCTCTTCCCCTCCTTCTTGGAACCCTCTTAAATGGCTGCCCTCTGGTCCCAAATCTTGGTTTTACTCCCTTATTCAACCATGAATAATTCTCTTTTTATTTGTCTTCCTAGGAATACCCATCTTCAAATGGCCAGAACCCCTAAGTCAGCTCCAGATCCAACATTTTACACAGCAAATGGTTCAACTGGTCTTGCACAAACAGCAGAGATGAAGACCAATCCTGACATCACCCCAGATCCTTACTACTAAGAAAATCTTGTTTGAGAGAGAGTTTTCCATCTCCCCTTTCATCAGCCTGATCATCTCCCCATTGTTGGTAAATTTAGGTAATGTAAGGACAGTCTACATCTGTCTTAAACAAGAGGCAGGGGGGACTTCCCTGGTGGTCCAGTGGGTAAGACTCCATGCTCCCGATGCAGGGGGCCCGGGTTCGATCCCTGGCCAAGGAACTAGATCCCGCATGCATGCCACGACTAAGATCCCGCGTGCGGCAACTAAGACCCAGCGCAGCCAAAATAAGTAAGTAAATAATAATAATAATAAAACAAGAGGGGGATTAAATAAAGTTTATCTCTACTAAAACCCAGACTCATTTTTTCTCCTTGGGACTCACTAGATTATTTTTAACTTATTTATCAGGCCCTTCTGTGGCTCTTTATACATGGAAGGCACTACTCCAAGCACTTGACAAACATCTCCCTTAATCCTCATAACAACTCTATGAGGTAGACAGTGTTACAACTCCGATTATACAGCTAAGGAAATTGAGGCACAGAGAGGTTAAGCATGTTTCCCAAGGTCACACAGCTAGAAAGTGGCAGAGCTAGGGCTCACCCTAGGCAGTCTGGTTCTGGAGTCTTTGCTCTCAGTCACCAACATTGTCTCTCCAGTTCAGGACCGGAAGGTAACCTGGGATCATAAAAGAGGGAGAGTCTTACATGATCTTCTGGGCCCTGGCTTTTAGGGAGTGAAGGTCTGTCTGAGAAATGGGTATGAATTTTGAAGCTAAATCTTGAAGGTTGTAGGGACGCACACTCGGTGTAGTGACACTGGCTGGCCGCCTGAGGGGGCGCCAGCCCCGCTCGCGGAGCCAGGGGAGGGAGGAGGGAACCTTGGAAACGAACGTCAGGCTCAGACTTATGAACCACAGAACGTTGAGAACAGAGCATCTTAGAAGGCTGAGAACAAAGCCTCTTAGAACGTAGAACAAAGGCCCCTGGAATCGTAGAATGGTGAGCGCAAAGCCTCACAGCATCTGGGAGACAAAAGACGCTTAGATTCTGTTAGGGTGGAATCATAGAATCTTACAGCCAGGGTCTTATAATTCCAGAATTTGGGACATGACCGATCTTAAACTCTTAGACGTAAGACTGGCTACCGAATTTGAAAGGCTCAGTGCAAAATGAAAATGCGAGGCCCGTTTTCAAAAAAATAAGAATTTCAAGACAGTAACAGCAGAATATTAAACCAAGCTCGGGGCCCTTCTAAGCCGGTCGTATGCTCGTGAAGCCGGTCTCGCTCAGAAGCACAATTTTATGGGAGGATTACCAATTTTTAGTGGTTTGGCCCTCTACTTTTACAGCTGAATGTCTGGGAAGGCTTCCTGGAAGAGCAGGCAAAATCAGCACTCGACTCTCAAACCCTTTCCGACCCCCCGCTTAGCCTCAGAAGCTGAAGGTTACGAGGGGTGGGGGGAGAGAAGCAGCTGCCAAAATGTCACGGGGACAGATTCTCTATTTATAGATCACCCCTGCCCCTCTCGCGGGACAGTCCAATGGTAGCCAGACCTCTCCTGCAAGGGGGCGGAACCAGCTGCAGGGGAGACAAGGACCAATGACATCGGGGCAAGGGGCAGACTTGTTTCATTGTGACGCGTGGGGGCATGGCCACGGCCCAAAGGGAGGTGAGAAGGGGGGCGTGGCGAAGAGGCCAGTAAGCAGAGCGAGTAGGCAGCTGCGAGCATGCGTCGCGTTGGGGGGCGCGGGTGCACAGCAGAGCATCTTCGTAAGGAAGGGTACCAGCCAATAAGCGATGGTTGCTCTGTCGCCGGGGGCGTGGCCATGCAGATAAGGCGCGGGTGGGCGGCCCAATGGGCGGGCGCCTATGCAGATGAGACGGTGACAGCCGGGCCAGCGGGCGGGCGGGCAGGCGGGCTCTTGGGGCGGGGAGGTGGGACCGGGAGAGGGGTGGCCGCGGGGCCCGGCCGGGCTGGGGCGGGGGGCCGCAGCCATGATCCGGGCCTTCTCCTTCCCGGTGAGCCCCGAGAGGGGTCGGCTGCGGGGCTGGCTGGAGGGCAGCCTGGCCGGGCTCTGCGAGTTACACTGGCTCCGGGAGAGGCAGGAGTACCGCGTGCAGCAGGCGCTGCGGCTGGCCCAGCCCGGAATGGGGGGCGCCGAGGCCGAGGACGAGGAGGACGCCGACGAGGACGAAGATGCGGCGGCGGCGCGCCGGGCCGCAGCGGCCCTGGAAGAGCAGCTGGTGAGGGGCCGCCTGTCCGTCCGTCCCTCTGCCCCCGTCTGTGTCTGTCTGTCCGCCTGTCTCGGCTGGATGCTCAGACACCCGTCCGGGTGGGGGAGGGAGGAGGGGGAAAGGAGAGGGGGGTGGGGCTGGGGGGTCGGGGCGGCGGGCGGGATCAGGCCTCCCCGCCCCCAAACTGGGGAAGGGGGCTGCATTGCCTCCGCCGGACCCTCAGGCCCATTCCCTACACCCCTTCCCCAAAGAAAATCCATCTGGGCACCAAGTATGTGTCAAGCCCAGGCTGAGTATTTGGCGAGCGTTGTCTTCTTGCAGCTTGGGGGGCAGGGGGTGATAGTTCCCACTTCACAGAGAAAAAAACCCTGAGTCTCAGAGAAGGCAAACGACTCACCCAAGGTCACACGGCAGGATCCAAACATGCCTCTCTCCCGGCCTCCATACCGGGCCCCGACTTCCCTAAGTCCTGGTGTGCTTGGAGATCTCCGGAGGGGGCGGGGAGGGGGGGAGGGGATCCTCGGGCCTCCTGAGGGAGGGATTGCTGCTGAGAGGAAGTTCACAGTCCCTTAGGATCCCACGGTGATCTTGACCCTCTGTGACACTTTCCCTCCTTTCCTACCTGGCCACAGCCCTGGTTAAGCCAAGAGGCGGTAGATTGAGGCAGCATGGGTGTCTGACTTCTAGATTCCCTGGGTGCTCTGATAGTGGAAGATGAGCCAGAGTTCTCCAGAATTACTTAAGGAGCATCACCCCTCTTTCCGTCTCTATGCCATTTCTTAATTCTCCTGACCTCTTCCTGTGTTTCTTGCACTCTTTTCCCAACTGCCCCATCTCTGTGACTTTGTGTCTCTTTCTCCGTCTTTCTCAATCCTCTGTCTCTCTATCTCTGTCTCCCTGGCCTTCCCTTCTCGCATTTCTGCACCTCTCTCTCTTCCTGCCCCACATCCTTGTCCCTCTCTCTCTTCCCCTCCCCCCAGCCCGCCAGGCCCCAGACCCGGGCTTCACTTGCTGATCCCATCCCCAAGCCTGTGTGTGGTCAGAGCTTCCCGTTTGGGGAAACCTGAGCCGAGGTAGTGGGGGGAGGGGGCTCTCCCTGCTACTGACCTCGACTGCCCCCTCCCCAGATGGAGAATGGGGAGGAATACTGAAGCCAGACTCTGGGGCTGCAAGCCCAGTCCCTCCCCCCCCAGCCCCCCCCACCCCCGGTGGGGAGAGGGACCCTGCACATTCTTCTCTGGAAACAGAAACAGCTGTGGGAGGCCTCACCCCCTCCCAAAGTTAGAGACGCGTTGTAGGGGCCTTCAGCAGCTCACCCCACCCTGAGCTGGCTGGGCTTGGGAAGGCACCTCCCACCCCTCCAAGGAAAGGGAGAAGGCATGCGGATGGGCCAGCTGTGTCCTGCCTCCCTGTCCCTCATCCTCTGCCTCTCTCTGCCTCAGTCTCCCCCTTCTCTGCCCCTCTGTCTACCCCCAGCCCTCAGTATCTCTCCCACGAAGTGGTAGTGGAGGGGCCTCTTCCCCCCACAATCTCCAGGCAAAGCTCCGTCCCAGCGTCAGGGAGGAGGCGGTGGCAGGCAACGGGAAGGAGACAGCGCCACTGAGGGAGGAGCAGAGAAGCGCTAAATATAAACTCCTCTGGTGTTGGGGGTTCCTGGGTCCTTCCAAAGAGGGGGTGGGAGCCTCTTCTGGTCCCTGAGTCTCTGTTTTATGAAGCTTACCCCTCCCACTCCTCCACCCCCCTCCCAGGAATACACTCCCTTTGAAGCAAGAAAGATGGAAGCCAGAGTTGGTTCGTTTCTAATAGGAATGATGGGGATGAAGGGAAAGATTAGGGGTATCTCAGAGAAAAGAGGCAAGAATCCTGAATGGGGGCAGGAGTTCTGTTCTCTCCCACCAAGGAAAATGGTCCCCTTCCAGCAAGAAGGATTAAAGTTAGACTTGCAGAAGGACTTCCTAACAGAGATAAAGGGAATTGGACACAGATTGGGGGCATGTGAGTGGGGGCAGCCAAGGTCTGGGAAAGTTTGGGCAAAGGGGTCTCCAGGGGTCCGAACCACATTCATGTTAAACCTGCCTGAGCTGGAGAGCCTCAGGCCCACTTGCTGAAGGGCTTGCAAAAAAAGGGTGAGGGGCATTGTGGGTAGGCAGGGAGCCAGATTCAGGCCAAGGACCTTCTGGTCTTTTAAAGATTTGTCCCTTTGCAGCTGGAAGAAATGAGGTCAGACTTACAAATGGGGTGGGGTGTGTAGACTACGGGGGTGCTGGGGGGTCCAGGCACAGGGGAAGAGGAGGCCTCTGCTGTTTATCTTCCAAACTCCTACTCTTCCCTGCAGTGGAAGAACTGAAATTAGACCTGCAGAACTTACCGGAAAAAATATATATATTTTTTCTCTTATTTCTAACTACACAAGTAAAACGTGATTTTATATTTTCCTTGTTAGAAATTCATAGCTTTCATGTAATAATAAAATCCAGCATTTATTAAGTGCCTAAAAGGAACTGCTGTTTAAACTCATTTAATCCTCACAACAACCTCATAGGAGAGGGAGTCGAATGATGCCCATGTTACAGATGAGGAAACTAAGGCCCAGAGAGGTGAAGTAACCTGCTTAAGGTCACACAGCTGGGAAGTGGCAGAGCTGAATTTGAACCCTGGCAATCTGGCTCCCAGCCATGCCTCCATAAACACTTCATCCTACCATCCAGTCCCCTCATCCCTCCCTTGACCCCGTAAATGCACCCTCTCCCCTGTGATCACCACCAGTGTCACCCTGGTGTGAGTTCTGCATCTATGCGCAGAAACAGCTTACACACCACGATACGTAGAGTTCGCTTTGCTTTTTTTCAAATTCCAGTTTCTTGGGTGAGGTGTCAGACACTATGGACAGTGGTTCTCAAAGTGTGACCCGCTGGACCACTAGCAGCGTCACTGGGGAACTTGTTCAAAATGCAAATTCTCAGGCTTCTGCCTGGAATCAGAAGCTCTGTAGGTCAGACCCAGTAATTTAGGTTTTAACACGACCCCCCGGTAGTTCTGACTCACCCTTATACTATACATTCTGCATTTTTCTTTTTCCACTCCATGATAGGTCTTGGAGATGGTTCTATATAGAAATTGCCTCATTCCATTTTAACAGCTGTATAGTATTCTGTGGTATTCATTCATTCCTTCCCCAAATATTTCCTGAGCACCTACTTTGTGCCAAGAGCTGTTCTAGACACTGGGGCGGGTTGGGGGGGTGCGTGTGGAGGTGGGGGAAGGCACAGCAGTATACAAAACAGACAAAAATCTCTGCCCTCCTGGGGCTGGGGCTGACAATCTAGGGAGAAGGACAATAAACAAATAGCCTGATATGTCACTTTAAGTCAGGAGGTCATTACTGCTATGGTGGAAAAAAGGCAGGGCAACCCAGGTGCAGAATGATCAGGAGCTATTTTGGAAAGAGTGGTCAGAGAAGGGAGCATGTAACAATCTCAATGAAGCAAGGGAGAGAGCCAGGAGGGTATGCTGGGGAAACACATCCCACCGAGGTAGGAGCATGTGTGATATGTTCAGGGAACAGCGAGGAGGCCAGTGTGGCCCCAGCAGCGTGAGCAAGGGCATGATTAGTGGGGGACAGGTTATGGGGTATAGGGGAGGTCCTTGATGTTTTTTAGCCACCCCTGAGGCTGCACAATTCGGCTGCATTCCTGGCTTCTGCTCAAAGATGACACCACCCCGAGCATCTCTTTACACGCAGGGCAGGAGCCCAAAGTGGAACGATTTGTTGACTTTCCTCCCATAAACAAGCCCAGACGGGGGCTTCTGTTCTAGGGGGGAGGGGTGGGGACTGGGGCCCAGGAGAGCAGCCGAAGGAGTAGGAAGCTGCGGGGCGGGGGTGGGGGGGGGGGCGTTGTCTGCGGGGGAGCCGGCCAGTCTTTCTGCCCTAAATAGGCAAGGCTGGGCGTCTGCCCTCTCAGCCCCTCCTCCCTCCTTCCCTCCCTCCTGCCGCCTGCCGTCCAGACAAGCCGCTTTTGTCTGAGGGTCAACCGTCTGCCTGAGGCTGCCACCACCTCTGGCCTCACCCAGATCCGCGTGAGACTCTTCCTGGCTCTGGCCCTGTTTTCCAAAATAGGGTTAAGTCCTAGTGTCTTGGAGACCCCATCTGTGTTGCTTCAGCCCCTACCCCCACCGCGTCATAGTCACTCCCCTTTTAAAGGGTTTTCACCTTCATTTATCCACATCTGATAGGAAATGGTCTTTTCCTGCAGCAAGGATCCAGGGTAGACTCCATCGAAATTTCCCATGGGGATGTGGAGCTGCAGCAGACAATGGGGGCTTCTGGGTGGGAATGGAGCAAGGGCAGGAGGAGGATGTGGTCCCTGCTGGGGACAAAGGAACCCGCTGGGGTTCACCGCTGTAGTACAATACCACTAAGGCTAGATTCACAGAAGGACTTTCCAGTAGGCATGGGGGGGATTCTTTCTGAGAGGAGAAGCAAAGATTTATGAGTCATGGTCAGCCTGTGTCATCCAAATGAGGGAAAGACTCAGTCTGCAGCAGGGGACTTCCCTGGTGGTGCAGTGGTTAAGAATCCGCCTGCCAATGCAGGGGACACGGTGTTTGAGCCCTGGTCCAGGAAGATCCCACAAGCTGCGGAGCAACTAAGCCCTTGAGCCACAACTACTGAGCCTATGCTCTAGAGCTTACGTGCCACAACTGCTGAAGCCCGTGCGCCTAGACCCCATGCTCTGCAATGAGAAGACCCCACTCGCCACAACTAGAGAAAGCCCGCGCACAGCAACAAAGACCCAACTCAGCCAAAAATAAATAAATTTATTTTTAAAAAAATCTGCAGCAGGAAGGACTTAAGGAAGACTTGCAGAAGGACCTTCCATTGGTTATAAGAAGCAGTGGGGGAAGATAGGAGCATCTGAGAAAGGAGAGTCAAAGTCTGGGAGAAGGCAGACGAATGGATGGCTAAGAGATCTGCTAGGTCCTCAACACCAACTTTTAGCGGCGAACTGCCCTTACAGCAAGAAGACCTGAAGTTACACTCAAAGAGGGACATTCTAATAAAGTTAAGGGGCCATGAGCACCAGATAGAGGGAAGAGCTGATAGGGAGGGGACAAGGGATGGGGACTTCTGAAGACTTATCACTCACACTTAAGAGGGAACGAGGTGACTGCAGCATGAGGGACTAGAGTTAGACAGCCAGAGGACTTTCTAATGGGATGAAGGGACAGAGATCTTGAGGGGGATCCTGGAACTTGGGTACTCTTTTACCTTTTTGAAATCACAGCCTCCCTGTCAAAGTGAAACCCTGCCCATGAGCTCCTAGAATAGGGGACCAGTTGGCAGAGGGCTCGGGGGTACTTCTGACCATCTTGCTTTTCCCACCTCCTCAGGAAGCCTTGCCCGGGCTCATCTGGGACCTGGGCCAGCAGCTGGGAGACCTGAGCCTGGAGTCTGGGGGCCTGGAACAGGAGAGTGGGCGCAGCTCGGGTAAGCATGGCTAGAGGTAGTGGGGTCTGCCTGGGACACCCCACCCCACTGTCTCCTGTTTCTCAGGCTCCCCACTCTATGCCTCTTGATCTCCTCCTTTCCTCCCCACCCCTGGTTTCCCCTTTCAGGCCCCCCTGATTGTCTCTCCCCTTCTTTTTGGAATCCAGGCTTCTATGAGGACCCCAGCTCCACAGGAGGTCCGGACTCACCACCCTCGACCTTTTGTGGGGACAGTGGCTTCTCTGGATCTGGCTCCTATGGACGCCTGGGTCCCTCTGAACCCCGGGGCATCTATGCCAGCGAGAGGCCCAAGTCCCTAGGTAAGGTGGGTGGGGTTGGGCCCCCGAGAGCCAGGGAATGGACAATAAGAGGATGCTTTTAAACACAAGCGTCTGAGTCAGACCAACCTGGATTCGAATTCTGGCCGTGACAGTCCCTTTTTGTGTGATTTTGAGCATGTTGCTTCTTTCTGGCCCTCTGTTTCTCCATCTGTTAAAATGGGATTAATGACAGCACCTACTTCATAGGGAAGTTTTGACTATTCAGTGAGCCTCTGCCCTAAGACATTGAACTTGGCACATGGTAGCCATTAGGTAAACAAAAATTGCTGTTCATTTATTCAAGTAAGTTTCTGAGTCCCTACTATGTGCATTCCTAGCACATATCCTAGGGGTGAGGGATACAGCAGTAAAATCACTGTCTTCATGAAGCTGACATTCTAGTGGGAGAAATAGGTAATATACAAGCTAAATAAGTAAAATATCTGGGATATTAGATATTGACATGTACCATGAAAAGAAAATTAGGGAAGGGGACGACAGCGTGTCGCTTGGAGTTGGGGAGGGAACTCCAATTTTAGAAAATATGGCCGGAGAGGAGGTCACTGAGACTGTGGCATTTGAGTGGGGCCCTAAAGTAAGTGAGGGAGTGGGCCAAGCAGATACCCTGAGGGAGGAGTAGTTCAGGCAGCAGGAACAGCAAGTACAAAGGCCCTGAGGCTGGAGCGTGACTGGCCCCTTCATCCAGGCCAGTGTAGCTGAAAACCTATAAATGTAGAGGAGTTGGAGGTCAGAGACACGGATGCAGGACAGACCATTCAAGGTCTTATAGGCCACTGTGAAGATTTTGTTATCAACCTAGTGTGCGAGAAGGGGTGAGAGCAGGTTGTGTGTGTGTGTGTGTGTGTGTGTTTTGTTTTTAATGGGAGTGGGAGAGTAGGAGAGGCGGTGGGCAATTTGCCCCTCCTAGGCTCATTGGGAAAGGGCTTTGAGAGCCTCTCTTCCCTTTTTGCCTCCCTCCCCTAGGAGACGCCAGTCCCAGTGCACACGAGGCGGTGGGCGCCCGGGCAGCCGTGCCCCGGTCCTTCTCGGCGCCCTACCCGACGGCTGCGGTCCCGGAGGCCTGCTCCTCCGCGGAGCGACGAGCCCGCGCGGGGCCCTTCCTGACGCCCAGCCCCCTGCACGCCGTGGCGCTGCGCAGCCCGCGGCCGTGCAGCCGTCCTCCCCCGGACTCGCCAGACGCCGCGGGCTCCGGGCGGCCCCTGGACGGCTACATCTCGGCGCTCTTGCGCAGGCGCCGCCGCCGGGGGGCGGGCCAGCCCCGGACCAGTCCCGGGGGCGCGGACGGGGGCCCGCGGCGCCAGAACAGCGTGCGCCAGCGGCCGCCCGACGCGTCCCCGCCCCCCGGAGGCGCGCGGTCCGCGCCGGAGCCCCCGGTGGAGCGCGCGGTGGGCCGTCCCGCCAGCCCGGCCCCCTTGGGCCGCGGCTGGGCTTCGCCATGGGAGTCGGAGGCGGCCCCCGAGCCCGCCGCACCGCCCGCTGCCCCCGAGCCCCCCGACAGCCCGGCCGAGGGCCGCCTGGTGAAGGCACAGTACATCCCAGGCGCGCAGGCCGCCACCCGCGGCCTCCCCGGCCGCGCGGCGCGCCGCAAAGCGCCCCCACTAACCCGCGGCCGCAGCGTGGAGCAGTCCCCACCCCGGGAGCGTCCCCGGGCCGCGGGCCGCCGCGGACGCATGACCGAGGCTTCGGGCCGCCGGGGCTCGCCTAGGGCTCGCAAGGCCGCTCGCTCCCAGTCCGAGACCAGCCTTTTGGGCCGCGCCGCCGCGGTTCCTCCGGGCCCCCCCAAGTACCCTACAGCCGAAAGAGAAGAGCCTCGGCCGCCACGGCCCCGCCGTGGTCCAGCGCCCACTCTGGCGGCTCAGGCCGCGGGGTCCTGCCGCCGCTGGCGCTCCACGGCCGAGATCGACGCTGCCGATGGGCGCCGAGGCCGGCCCCGCGGTCCCGCCGCCCGAGGCCCGGGTCCTGGCCCATCCCCGTCAGCTCCTCAGCGCCGTTTGCTCTATGGCTGCGCGGGCAGCGACTCGGAGTGCTCGGCCGGGCGCCTGGGGCCCCTCGGACGCCGGGGCCCGACAGGCGGCGTCGGCGTCGGCTACGGGGAGAGTGAATCTAGCGCCAGCGAGGGAGAGTCGCCTGCCTTCAGCTCCGCATCCAGCGACTCCGATGGCAGCGGTGGCCTCGTGTGGCCGCAGCAGTTGGTGGCAGCCACCGCGGCCTCCGGGCCAGGGGCTGGTGCAGGTGTAGGGGCGCCCGCGGGCCCCGCCAAAGTCTTTGTGAAGATCAAGGCTTCCCACGCGCTCAAGAAGAAGATATTGCGTTTCCGTTCGGGTTCTCTCAAGGTCATGACTACAGTGTGAGTTTAGAGGTTTGCTTGGGCTCCCCCTTCATGGCCTCTGCACCATCACACCCCCAATCACTGACCCTTCTACACCTCCCTTCCAAAGACCACCATTTTCTCTGCTTCCAAAGACCCTTCCTCACTGCCCCATCCACTGCAGTCTTGGTTGAAAAGGCTCCCCCTCCACCACAGGGAGGAATGGGGGAGGAGCCCTGTTTGACCCAGTTCAGCTGCTGGCTCTGCAGCCCTTGGGCAAGAAAGTTCCCTTTCTGTGGGCCTCACTTTCTTCATCTGTACTATGGGTGTACTATGGTATGCAGCAGGGGTAATTCAGTTTGAATTTCCCCATTTTAGTTTAGACACTTAGTCCGTTTGTTCCCCTTCATTTCTCTCACTGAGCCTTCTTATTCCTCCTTTCCATGCCCAGATATGGCCCCCCTCATTCACAAAGTGCCCCCCTCCATGTCCCTGGACCCTTAGGATACCCCCTTAGCACCCTGGTCAGAGACTCTGTGTCTGACCCAGACGGTGCCTGCAGAGTGCCCTGGGAAGGGAAGGAGCACTGACTTTGGGGTTTTGAGGGTCAAGTAGGAGTTGGTAACACCTAGAAAGAAAGACTCTTTCACCTCCCTCCCCGGACAGATATGGAGGATTGGAGGGTAGAAGAGGGGAAGGAAGATGGCTTCTATCTCGTGGCACCCTCTGTGAGAGGGAGTGGGGGGAGTCCAGGATGACCCTCCGTTGTTCCGATCCAGTATTTTGTTTCTTTTTTTAAACTTACTGTATTTATTATGACGATGGTGACTCCCCAGTGCACAGGGGGGCCAGAATCTGTGTGTTTCTCTAACCTCTTTGTAAATAAATGCACAGTGTTACATACGTGGTGGTGGACTCTCCTTCTGTGGCTAAATGGGCTTTTCCTTTGGACTAATATTTATTGAGCAACTACGGTTTGCTCTGGGTATGTAGTGTCCAGAACCAGATGGCAGATCCCAGGGTAGGTCTCAATAGCATTTTCTTACCATTGAATATTTTACTTCAATGACTCTGACCTTTGGTTGAGTTTTGTTTGGTCATAAATATGGTTTCATAAAAATGGAAATAATAAAGAAATAAAAAACAAAAATTTTTTAAATGGAAATAATGTAGGTAAAGGGACAGCCCCAAACGCCTTCTCTCAGAAGTCATCATAATCAGTTTGATGTGCATCCTTGTATGTTTTCCTTTATGTGTTTGCATACATATATGAATCTTGTAGCTATATAAATATATGTAACTATATATATGCATATACATATAGTTATACTCTATATAGGTAAAACTATATACTTACATAAATTGAGCCATATGTATGCATTGTTTATCAATTTTTTTTGTTATCTGTGCCTGGAGATTTCTATATGGGAAGGATTTTAATTAATTGAATCTCTGAGGGTTTAGTACTATTTAGCTTTTCTATTTTATTTTATTTGTTTATGCTTTTCTATTTCTTCTTATGTCAGTTTTACTAAGTTGTATTCTAGGGGTTTGTTCATTTCATCTAAATTTAGATGACGTATTTTCCTATCACTGTAGTAGCTGCATACGATTCCATGGGGTTGGGGGTACCCATAATCTAACCCTGTTGTCAGCTCCTCAGTTCCTTTGCTATTTTGGACCTTACTGCAGTTATGTCCTTGTACATGCCTCTTTTTTACATATATATATTTCTGTAGGATCCACTCCTAGAAATAGACTGGCTTGGTCATTACAGTACCATCATTTAAAAATTTTTAATTGACTTGGTCACACTTCCTTCCACTGAGACTGCCCTCAGTTGACATTTCCAACAGCAACCCCTGAGATGCCCATTTTCCCACTCCTTCACCAAACAAGAGATGCTATTAATCATTTTCATTTTGCCAATCTGGGGGGGGGAGCGGAATGGTGTTCTGTTTTAATTAGCATGTCTCCCTACTTTCTTTTTTTTATATTTATTTATTCATTTATTTGGGCTGTGCTGTGTCTCAGTTGTAGAATGTTGACTTAGTTGTGGCCCGCGGGCTTCTTAGTTGAGGCATGCAGGCTTCTTAGCTGCGACATGGGGGCTTCTTAGTTGCAGCATACGGCCTCTTAGTCGCGGTTTGCAGAATCTTAGTTCCCCAACCAGGGATTGAACCGGGGCCACTGCAGTGAAAGTGCTGTGTCCTAACCACTGGACTGCCAAGGAACTCCCAAAGCTATTTTTTAAAGTTTGCGGGAAAAGTCATTGCTTCTCAAGCCCTTGGGAGTATTTGCCCCATCTCTGTTTCATAAAAGGGGCAACTAAAGCCAAAAGGGGAAGGGACTTGTCTAAGGATACACAGGCCACACAGTGGTCAACATGGTTGAAGTACAGATGGCTGACCTTTCTTCCTTTTTAAAATTTTAGTGCTTAATCATAAAAAGTAACAGCTGACACTCAATGAGCACTTATTTTATATGCCAGACTCCATTCTCTGACTCATTTAATCCTCACAATTTCATGGAGGTAGATATGATTATTATGCCCGTTTTACAGATGGAGAAACCGAGGCACAGATCTCTTGAGTAACTTACCTGAAACCAATAAGTAGCAAAGCCAGAATTTAAGTTCAGACTGCCTAAGAGTCCATGCTGTTAGCCATTGCCCTATAAGCCTATTTCTATATGGATCATCTCTAGACGGATACACAAGGAACTGCTCACAGGGATAGGGGCTGGGGGGGGCAGGAGGGGATGTTGACATAATAAATATATAACTTCTATAATTTTTAAAGGTGTTAAGGACTGTGGGGGGAAACTGAGCAGAGATATGATGGAATTGGGAGGGATGGGGGAAGAGAGGAGTTTGTAATTTTAAGTGGAGTGATCAGAGGTGTCTAATTGAGAGGGTGGCATTTGAACAGAGACCTGAAGGAAGTGGGGGGGTTAGGCTTGTGGATCTCTTGGGGAAGAGCCTCCCAGGCAGAGGGGTCAGCCACTGCTGAAGCCAAAACAGTGCCTAGTATGTTGGCAAAATAACCAGGAATCCAGCGTGTCTGGAGCGGTGAGTGAGGGGGAGAAGAGGGGGAGGCGAGGGCAAAGAATGATTGGGACCACTGCATCCCGTGGGGCCTCGTGGGCCATGGTGAGGAACTTGGTTTTTACTCCTCCGGAGATGGGAGCCATGAGAGAACTCGGAGCAGAAGAGGGACTTAGGTGTTTGGAGGGGAAGAGGGGTTGACAGTTCTATGGAAACATAATTCACTACCATAAAATTCACCCATATAAAATATAGAGCTCAATGGCTTTTGTTTCTTTATTTTCCTTTCCTTGTGATGAGAGCCTTTAAGATTGACTCTTAGCAACTTTCAAATGTTCAGTACAGGATTATCAACTATAGTCACCATGTTGTACATTACATCCCATGACATTTATTTTATAACTGGAAATTTGCTTTTGATCCCCTTCGCCCATTTTGCCCATCCCCCCCACCCCTCTGACAACTCTCAGTCTGTTCTCTGTACCTATGAACTTGGTTTTGTTTTTGTTTATTTATTTATTTTGCTGAAGGACTGTCTTTTATTTAATTATTTTTAATTTTAGTTTTTATTGAAGTAGAGTTGATTTACAATGTTGTGCCTGTTTTTTTTAGATTCCATATATAAGGAGACCATGTGATATTTGTCTTTCTCTGACTTATGTCACTTGTCCATCCATGTTGTCGCAAGTGGCATGATTTCCTTCTTTTTTATGGCTGAATAATATTGCATTATATTCAAATTTTCTCTATTCAGGCACCTATCGATGAACGCTTAGGTCGCTTCTATAATCTTGGCTATTGTAAGAAACGCTGCAATGAACACAGGGGTGCATATATCCTTTCAAATTAGTGTTTTCATTTTCTTCAGATAAATACTCAAGAGTGGAATTGCTGGATCATACAGTAGTTCTATTTTTAATTTTTTGAGGAAACTCCATACTGATTTCCACAGTGGCTGCACCAATTTACATTCCTAACAATAATGCACGAGGGTTCCTTTTTCTCCGCATCCTCGAAAACATTGGTTATGGCTTGTCTTTTTGATGATGGCATTCTGATAGGGGTGAGGTGATATCTCATTGTGGCTTTGATTTGCATTTCCCTGGTGATTAGAGATGTTGAGCACCTTTTCATGGACCTGTTGGCCACCTGTATGTCTTCTTTGGAAAAATGTCTATTCAGATCCTCTGCCCATTTTTAAATCAGATTTTTTTTTTTTTTTTTTTTTTTGCTATGGAGTTGTATGAGTTCTTTATATATTTTGGATATTAATCCGTTATCCTGTGCATGGTTTGCAAATATTTTCTCCCTTTCTGTAGGTTGCCCTTTCATTTTGTTGATGACTTCCTTTGCTGTGCAGAAGCTTTTAATTTGATGTAGTCCCACTTGTTTATTTTTGCTTTTGTTGCCTTTGCTTTTCGTGTCAAATCCAAAAAAATCATCTCCAAGACTGATGTCAAGGAGCTTACCGCCTATGTTTTCTTCTAGGACTTTTGTGGTTTCAGGTCTTAGTTTCAAGTATTTAATCCATTTGAGTTACTTTTTGTGATTCTTCTGCATGTCGCTGTTCAGTTTTCAGAACACCATTTACTGAAGAGACTATCTTTTCTCTATTGTATATTCTTGGCTCCTTTGTTGTAAATTAATTGCCCATGTATGCATGGGTTTATTTCTGGGCTCTCTATTCTGGTCTATTGATCTATGTTTCTGTTTTTATACCAGTACCATATTGGGGTTTTTAAAAAAAAATTTTATTGGCGTATAGTTGCTTTACAATGTTGTGTTAGTTTCTACTGTACAACAAAGTGAATCAGCTATACATATACATATATCCCCTCTTTTTTGGATTTCCTTCCCATTTAGGTCACCACAGAGTATCGAGTAGAGTTCCCTGTGCTATACAGTAGGTTCTCATTAATTATCTATTTTATACATGGTATCCATAGTGTATATATGTCAATTCCAATCTCCCAATTCATCCCATCCCCCCTTTTCCCCCTTGGCATCCATACATTTGTTCTCTACATCTGTGTCTCTGTTTCTGCTTTGTAAATAAGATCGTCTATACCAATATTTTTACAGATTCCACATATATGCGTTAATATACGGTATTTGTTTTTCTCTTTCTGACTTACTTCACTCTATATGACAGTCTCTAGGTCCATCCATGTCTCTACAAATGACCCAATTTCGTTCCTTTTTATGGCTGAGTAATATTCCATTGTATATATGTACCATGTCTTCTTTATCCATGCCTCTGTTGATGAACACTTAGGTTGTTTCCGTGTCCTGGCTATTGTAAATAGTGCTGCAATGAACATTGGGGCGCATGAGTCTTTTTGAATTATGGTTTTCTCTGGGTATATGCCCAGTAGTGGGCTTGCTGGGTCCATATTGTTTTAATTACTATACCTTTGTAATATAGTTTGAAACTAGGGTACATGATGCCTCCAGCTTTGTATTTCTTTCTCAAGATTGCTTTGGCTATTCAGCGTCTTTTGTGATTTCATACACATTTTAGAATTGTTTGTTCTATTTCTGTGAAAAATGCCATTGGAAATTTGATGGAGATTGCATCGAATCTGTAGATTGCTTTGGGTAGTATGGACATTTTAACAATATTAATTCTTCCAATCCATGAACACGGGATGTCTTTCCATTTATTTATGTCTTCTTCAATGTCTTTTATCAATGTCTTATCAATGGCTTTTATTCTAGTCACAGAGTTGTGCTGTGACTATACTATCACCACAGTAAATTTCAGAAAATTTCCATCATCCCAAGTAGAAACTCTGTCTCCCTTACTTTTCAACCTCCAGTCTCCCCAGCCCCTGGCAACCACTAATCTACTTTTGTCTCTGTAGAGTTGCCTGTTCTGGACATAGAAATGGAATCCTGCAATATGCAGTCTTTTGTAACTGCGTCTTTCACTTAGCATAATGTTTTCAAAGTTCATGCATGTTGTAGCATGTGTCAGTACTTCATTTCTTTTTATTGTCAAATGATAGTCCACTGTTTGGATGTACCACATTTAGTTTATCCATTCATCAGTTGATGCATATTTGGGTTGTTTCCACTTTGGGGCTATTGTGAATAATGCTGCTATGAACATTCATGTACAAGTTTGTGTGTGAACATATGCTTTCATTTCTCTTAGGTAGATACCTAAGAATGGAATTGCTGGGTCATCTGGTAACTCTGTAATCTTTTGAGGAACTGCCAGACTGTTTTCTAAAATAGCAGCTTCATCTTACATTCCCACCAGCAACGTATGAGGGTTCCAGTTTCGCCATTCTCACTAACCCTTGCTATTATTACCTGAGGACTTTGTTAGAGTCCCTCTGCCTGCTCTGTGAGGAACAGGCTGAGGGAAACAGAGTTAGAAGCTGGAAACCCAGTGAGCAGCGACTATAATAGTCCAAGCTGGAGGGCATGATGCCTGGACCAGAGTGGGGGCAGCAGAGGAGGTGAGAAGTGACTGGATTGTGGACAGACTTTGAAGATGGAGTTAATTGGATCTGTTGCTAGATCAGTTGTGGGGTGTGAGAAGAGGAGGGGAGTCCAGATTGACCCCAAAGATTTACTATCAACTGAGATGGGTAAGACTGTGGCAGGAGTTTGGCGGGTGGAATTAGGAGCTCAGTTTTGGACCACTGAATTTGAGATACTCTAGACATCTGGGTGACAGTGTTCAATAGGGATTGGGTATTTGACACTAGAATTAGTGTTGACATTCACTGCACGTTTCTTTCTTTTCTTTTCTTCTTTTTTAATATATTGTTTTGGCAGTGCCAGGCAGCGTGGGGGATCCTAGTTCCCCGACCAGGGATCGAACTCGTGCCCCCTGCGCTGGAAGCGCTGGGTCTTAACCACTGGACGGCCAGGGAAGTCCCACTGCATGTTTCTTGAATAATTAAAGTCAGAACTGAATCCGAATCCAGGGTCTCAGTTTCTCCCTCCAGAAAATGGGGCCAGTAATACCATTGTCATGAGGCTGGGAAATTCCTGGGCAACACAGGGCAGGATTGCACATCTGGAAACTAAGGTTATGCGTAGGGTGGAAAGGTCCGCAACTGGGAAGAGAAATGGAGGTTACGCTCCGTTCAGTTAGTGTCCCCCTGTCCGTCTCCCCCGCCCCCAGCCTCTGGCTGCTGTCGGAGGGAGGGAGGGGAGACTGGGTTGTCACCCTGTCTTTCCCCGCTCTAAGCTGCGTTTCCTCCTCGGGGGCTGCCCGGGCCAGAACTGCTGATGGAAACCAGCTGCGGAAGGCGCCGAGGTTCGGCGTACGCCCAGGCCCCTCCCCGGCGCCGGCCGACCCCGCTAAGGGAGGGGGACGGGGGCGCCCTAACTCCCCTCCGCTCTTCCGCAGCTGGGCCCGGGGCCCTGGCACGTCCGGCGCGCCTGATGCTTTCCAGATGTGAGCCTGGTTCCCTCCCCCATCTGGCCCCGTTGCTCCCGCGGGGTAGGAGGGAGGGGAGCTAGAGTCCGATACCCCCCTATCAAATCGCTACCAGGGACCCCGGCCCGTATCCGCTCCCGGCAGGTCTCGTTTCCCTGTTCAAGCGGTAAAAACCGAATTGGGATGGGGTGAGTGCAGTAGAGACGAGGCTCTCCCCCACCTCCACCTCTTCCCCGGTCTCTGCCTCAGCCCCTCCCGCAGCCCACTTGGGCGACACGCCGCACCCAGGCCACGCCCCTACCGACCCGCCCTCCGAACACTCCCCTTATAAACCCCGCCCCGAACCACCACGCCCCCTTGGCTGCCCGGAGGTCAGGCCCCGAGGTCAGGTCCCTCGGACGCGCCTCCGCCTTCAGGTCCCCTGCGGAGGGCGCGGTCTGAGTTTTCTGTCTCTCTACCCCGCTCTGTTTTGTGTCTCTGGGTGTCTGTGTTTCTCGGTCACTATTTCTGTCTCTGTACTTTTCTGTGTGTGTCTCCTGTACCCTGTACGTCTCTATGTCTGTCTCTCTCTGCAACCCTCTGCCTGTCTCTGTCTTAGTCCCTAGGTCTCTATCTCTCCAAATTTCCGTCTCTGTGTCCCTATCTCTCTCTGCCTCTGTCTCTCCCTGCGTCTCTCTCTCCCTCTCTGAATTTCTGTGTCCCAGTCCATCTTCAATGATCTCCCTCTAGCTCCCTCCACCTTTCTGTGTCTCTTTCCCACGTCTGCATGCCTAGCCGGACAGCGGGGGCGCCTTGCCCTCAGGGTTTCCACAGCCGCCTACGGCTTTGGCGCCGGCAGGGTGGGCAGCTCGGCGGGCCGCGGGCGCCCCCGTGTGGCCCGCAGGGGGCTGTAAGGAGAGGACAGCAGGCAGAGTGCGCGCGCCCGCATGGGTGTGCCTGGTGCAGAACACTGTGGCCGCCCGTGGGTGACACCGGGAGGTAGTGTGTGACGCCAAGAGACTCACTGTGTGAGTGTGTACTACTTGAGATCGCGCGTGACGCCAGAGGTTGTGTGTGGCTGTGTGACCTTGTGAGATTTTCTGTGACAACCAGAAACAGAGTGTGACTGTGTGAAATCGTGTTACACCGAGACGTTGTGTGTGACAGTGTATGTGAGGTGACCGAGATGACCTATAGGTGACTGCGTGTGACACCGTGAGGTTGGGTGTCCCTGAGACACTATTTGGGGGATGTTTGTGGCATCGAGAAACCATACGTGAGCAAGAGATCGTGTGTGACACTGTGCAACATGGTGAGGACAGGGGAGTTGTGTGTGTCACACGGGCAGATGGTGTGTGAGAGAGGGCGAGAATGAATAAGTGTGATCCACCAGGTAATGATGTGAGAAGCAGTGTGAGAGGCCCCGGGGGCGGGGGAGCTGGGTGTGAGAGTGACCATGTGAGTGTGAGACAGGATGTTTCAGCCACGCTGATGACGTAGGAGAAGCTGGGTGGGACTGTGTGTAACACGGATCATGTGGGACACTGAGACTGGCCCAGTGTCATGACAGTGCATTAGAGAGTGTTCAACCGTCCTGGGCACTCAGATGGGTGTACGAGAGAAACCTCGTGTGTGTAAGTGTACGTGTGTGACACCAGGAGATTGCGGTGTGAGGGCGACAGCTGTGTGTGACATACTGTGTAAGGCTCGGCATGACATCTTGAGAGATTGTGTGCGATCCTGTGCGGAGCTGTGTGTGTATGCTTGACACTCTCGAGTTGTGTAAGATGTCACCAGTGAGGATGGGCCAGACTCGGAGAGCCTGTGAGGGACCGTGTGACATTTTGAGAGGCTGTGTGACTGTGGCGCTCTGGGAGGTTGTGTGTTGAGCACAGCTGGTTCAGGAGACCGTGTGCAGCACCGTGTGACACAACGTGATATTGTTCATTTCTCTGCCAGGGACAGTGAGTGTGAGTCTGCTTGCTGGGAGGGGTCATCTGGGATGGGGTGGCACTGAGGTGGGGGATGTGACAGGGTGGCAGAGCATATGTAATGGAGTGAGAGGCTGTGTGGGACCCACAGGAGAGATTTGTGTGACTGTGGAATAAATGCAGCAGAGCATGGGGCACATCTTGAGAGACTGTCTTTACCTGTGAGTGTGTGTGTGTGTGTGTGTGAGCGTGTGTGTGTGTGTGTGTGTGAGAGAGAGAGAGAGTGAGAGACAGAGAGAGAGAGAGAGTGAGAGACAGAGATTGAGAGGGGAGGCTGCAAGAGAGATAGAGGGAGAGAGAGAGGCACAGAAACACAAAGACAAAGAGGGGGACGGACAGACATAACAAGAGGACCCAGAGAGACGGAGGCGAGGCAGCGAGGGCGAAGGGGATGGTGGTGGCAGTGGCAGGAGGAGGCGGGTCCTCAGAGACTGTGCCCCAGGAGAGGGGGCGGGGCGGGGCTGAGGGGGGACCCAGACGCTGCTTCCCAGCCTCTGCCACCCGCCCGCCATCCCGGCCCTGAGCAGCAACAGGTAGGAGGCTCCGGTCTCGGCCCCGCCAGCTAGTTCCTCTGCTTGGGAATGAATGGATGCGTGAGTGAATGAATGACTTTACACTTCTGCATCTCCAGCAGCCCGTCTCTCCCTCTGTCCCTCCATGTGCCCCTCTCTGTCCCCTTTCGTCACTCCATCTCTCCTCCTGCCCTTCCACTTCCTTCTCTCTGTCCCCCTGCCCCTTCTCTCCTCTGTCCCTTTATCTCCTCTGTGCCTCTCTCTCCCTCTCCTCGCTGTCCCTCCCTCTACCGCTCCATTTGTCCCTCTCTCTCCTCTCCCACTCCATCACTCCATCCCTCCCCAACCCTTCCATCTCCCCTTCTCTATCCTCCCTCGGTCCCCTCGTCCCCTCTGTGCTTCCCTCCCCCTGTATCACTCTGTCCCTTTCTTTACCCCTCTATTTGTCTCCCTCTTTCGCTGCTCCCTCCATCACTCCGTCCCTCCCCATCTCTCCATCTTTCTATCCCTCCTCAGTCTCTTTATTCCCCCCTGTGCCTCAGACTCTGCCTCTGTCATTTTGTCTCTTCCTCTGCCCCTCTGTTTTTCCCTCTTTCCATCCTTTCTGCCCCTCTCGCAGTCATGGCTGGGTTGCCCCCCCTCTCCAGCCCTCTCTCCGGCTGCTAATGAGCAAGAGAAGCCTTTGAGGTGGCCAGAGCTGGGGTGAGGGGGGCTCCCCCAGGGGGGCGGAGGGGGCAGCTGCTGCGAAGGCCCTAATGAGGCCCCCTCTGGGCCCCTCCCACCGTGATCTTAATTCCCCCTTCTCCCTGGAGCCACCGCTAATTGGCCTGGGGAGGGACCCCTCCTGGCTCATGCTGTATCCCCGGGAGGTGAAGACACCTGGATCCCTGGATCTTGATCCAACACCTGTGGCCCTGTCCTTCTGTCCCTCCCTCCACCTGCCTCTCAGCCTCCCACCTGTGTTTCCCTCCCGGCTTCCTTCTCCTCTCTCTGTTCCTCCCTCCACCTGACTCTAGGTACCCCATCCGTGCACCCCTCCATCCCTCCACTTGCCCCTCTCCTCTCTGTTCATCTGTCCCTCTTTCGGCCGGCTTCTTGGTACCCCATCTGCGCAGATCTTCATCTCTCCCCTTTTCTTCTGTTTTCCTGTCCCTTCCTCCACCTTCCTCTGGGCACCCCTTTCGTGCGCCCTTCCACGCACGCCCCTGTTACTGGGTCCCATCACCACCGCCATCCCTATCTGGGGACCCAGCTTTGCCCTTGCCTGCCCCTCCGCCCCGACTCCCGCCGGCTTTTAACCCTGTCCCCGCCGCAGCCATGTCCAACAACATGGCCAAGATAGCGGAGGCCCGGAAGACGGTGGAACAGCTGAAGCTGGAGGTGAACATCGACCGTATGAAGGTGCTGGGTCGGGGTGGGGAGGAAGGCGGGGGCTCCGGGGCTGGGGTTTGGACCGGTCAGTGTTGGGAGTGGGGCCGGGAGCCGTGTAGAGATCCCCTTCGGAACCGGACAGAACCCGGGGAGGGGGCCTAGGCAAGGGGGCGGAGCCCAATAAGGGACGTGGCCAGAGCTAAGGCGGGGCCCAAGGGCGGGCCCGGGTAATGGGAGCGGTCCGGACAAGGGGGCGGGGTCTGATAAGGGGCGGGCCTGACCCGAGGAGGGGCCCAGGCAAAGGGCGGGGCGGGGCGTGAACATCTCCACCCGGGTGCCCGCAGGTGTCACAGGCGGCGGCCGAACTCCTGGCCTTCTGCGAGACTCATGCCAAAGACGACCCGTTGGTGACGCCGGTACCCGCCGCAGAGAACCCCTTCCGCGACAAGCGCCTCTTCTGCGTCCTGCTCTGAGCCCTCCCGACAGCTTACCCTCCCCTGTCAAAGTATGAATCCAATAAACGTGGTGACTGTGGTGGTGCCTGTGCTTTCGGGGAAACTGAGGCACGCGCAGAGCTTGGGGCCACCGTAGGGGAGCCGGTGTCCCGTCTCACCCCTTCTGAGTGTGTGTGGAGTGTCTGGCGGGGCGTGAGGTTATGCGGGGTTTGTGGATGCGGAGGGGTTAGGGGAGGAAATGAGCGCTCCTGGCTCTGGCCTCCACAGAGTGTTCCGCGATTCTGAATTTATTTAATCGACCCAGCAGCCTCAGAAAGCAGCTGGCTACTTGTATGACACCCATTTTACAGATGAGGAAACTGAGCCAAAGGTGGCTAGGAGATAATGGGGTGAAGAATGGACTCCAGCGCTACCTGAACCTCTCAGCTGGCCTCTCTTCTCTCCTCCCTCCTGAGTTGGAGGTTCTTAGAATCCCCAGTGTCCACCTTTCTCATCCCCTGAATGATTCCACCCCCTTTTTCCACATCTGGTTAGTCCCTGACACAGGCCCCCCTCTCCTTAAGCACTGAACTTTTCTCTGTTCATTTATTCATTATTCCAAACACTCCTGGCCCTGTGCTGGTTGAAACTGGGGACACGGTCATGACTGAGACAGTCCTGGCCCTGGGCTTCTGGGGCTCAGAATCCAGTGGGAGAGACAGACCTGTCCCCAGATAGTGATGATTCAGAGTGGGCAAGGCTGGGATGGGGGAATTCAGAGGGAATGCCTGACTCAGCTTGAAGGTCAGGGAGGGCTTCCTGGAGGAGGGAACATCTGAGCTGGGACATGGTGATAATAAAACTTGGGGACCCAGGGAACTTCCCTAGCGGTCCTGTGGTTAGGACTCTGTGCTTCCACTGCACGGGTCACGGGTTCGATCCCTCGTCGGGGGGAACTAAGATCCCGCATGCCACGGGGTGTGGCCAAAACAACCCCCGAAAAAACAAACACAAAAACTTGGGGACCCAGAGAAGAGAGATGTGTGGCTACGGGAGACAAATTAATGTATGCATTCCTCCCGATTTCCTTTGTTCTGGACACAGGTGACTGTGACAGCCCTGGTTCCTGTCCTGTGTTTACCACTTCACACATTGGTGGTCTGCAGGACCTATATAGCCTGCAGTTAGATAGGAGTACTTCACATAAAAGTCCGTATTTCTGGCTTCTTCCATTTGGAAGGGCTGGTGACCTCAGACCTGCACAACCCTGCAGGGTGACCAGAGGCTATGAGATGGGCCCTGGGCCTTCTAGTTTGCCAAAGTCCCCACCATACCCCATTGTCTCCCAGTTAAGGAGGCTGAGAGTCAGTTACTATCTATCACAGAGCCTGTGCCAAGGGCTTCTTACAGAGGAATGAAGAGAAACGTAAAATATCTTGAACCCATGTCTCTGTTGAAAATAAAGAAATGCAGACTGGACTTCCCTGGTGGTACAGTGGTTAAGAATCCACCTGCCAATGCAGGGGACATGCATTCCAGCCCTGGTCCAGGAAGATCCCACGTGCCGCGGAGCAGCAACTAAGCCCGTGCACCACAACTACTGAGCCTGTGCTTACTAGAGCCCGCGAGACACAACTACTGAGCCCGCGTGCCACTGAAGCCCCCGCGCCTAGAGCCTGTGCTCCGCAACAAGAGAAGCCACCGCAATGAGAAGCCCGTGCACCGCAACGAAGAGTAGCCCCCGCTCGCCGCAACTAGAGAAAGCCCAAGTGCAGCAACGAAGACACAACGCAGCCAACAATAAATAAATAAATTTTAAAAAAAGAAAAAAAGAAATGCAGACTGGGTGACCTGTGGGTTTGGTTAATTATTTTACCTGGTTGGTCCAAGGGCCACTGAGTTTGCAACCTCTCCCCTCTCCTCACTCTCTCATCTTGAGACTGCACCCTGGATCTGGATGAAGGTGGCTCACTGGGCCTCCGCTGCCCAGAGAGGGACTGTGCCTGTGTCTGGCAAGTGCTCCATTATTCACATTGGATTAGGGTCCCCTGGGTCCCAACTCTGAGCTTCCTGTTGAATTGAGGCAAGAGAAGCTGTAATTATATCTCCCTCCTGTCTCCTACCTCTCAGCCGGCTCCGGTCTGGTTGCATCATGTCTGTGGGAGCCCCGGGGGAGATGGGGGACAGAGAGAGCCAAGGATGAGCTCAGGGTGGGGAGTGGGGGGAGGAGGGATGCTGGGAGGGAAGTTGCCAGAAGGATTCTGGAATTTCACAGACCCAGCATCCTTGCATCTTAGAACCCGAAATGCAAAGGAGTCTAGAATCCCAGGAACTTGGAGGGCTGGAATTCTGGAGTCTTTGACCAGTGCGGGGCCAGGATGCTGGGGTCCAGCGCCCTTGTCGGGCTAGGATTCCAGAGCTCGGCACTTCAGGAGTGTAAGGATTTCTTGAGCCTGGACTGTTGGGATTTAGATCCTTTGAGCCCTGGGACCTTGGAACTGGTCTGGGGGAATGGAAGCTGGGGAGAAGCAAGTGGGGCTGGCTGACCTGGTGGGGGGCAGGGAGTGGGAGGAAATGTCTGCCTGGAGAAGGAGGGGGGCTGGGTGAGCCTGCACCCAGACTGAGGCTGGGAGGGAGGAGAAGCCAGAAGGGAGAAGCCAGAGCAGGTCCTGGGTGACCAGCCTGCAAACCAGATAACGTCATTAGCGGGTAGGACTCCGTAGCACCCGCTTCTGGTTACCCGCTGCTCTTTCCTGCCACCCCCAGCTCTGAAGTCAGCTCTGGGGTCAGGCCCAGGCTGGAGGCAGAGCCAGGCCAAGAGGCAGAGAGGTGAAGGCCTGGGGTAGTGCTTGCGCCCAGCAGTTCTCTCCCATTTCACCCCAAACCCTAGGGCTGGGGGCTGCCCCACCCAGCTGTCCTCCTTCCACACCCCACCCATGTGCTTGGCACTGAGGGGCCGGGGGTAAGGGGTGGGACAACCCGGAGCCAGAAGGATCCAGAATCATGGCCATCACTTACTGGGAGTCCGGTTTCACAAGCCCCATCTCCCGTAATTCTCACGGTAGCCCCCAAAAGACTCTGTTTACCCCCATTTTACAGACATGGAAGAGCGGCATGGAGAAGTGATGTCACCTGGTCAGTCGGGGTTTGAGGATGGAGTGGGAGAAGTCGATGGATGACTTCAGGAGGTGCTGGAGGGGTTCAAAGGGGGCCTTGAAGGACAGAAGTGAGGGGACCTCAGGTGAGGCGCACGGCCCAGGCAAAGGTGGGAAAGGAGCGACAGAGCAGGGACACCAGGAGCCGGAGAGGGAAACAGCGGCCAGTAGGTAGGCAAGGACCCACTGGTGGTGGAGAAAAGGGCGGTGGGCAGAGAAAATTGGCCTCTAGCTGGGGCGGCTGGGACCTGCTAAGGAAGGATGGGTCAGGATGGACACACAGCAGCTTCTCACAGCAGTGAGCGGGCACAGGCGACAGGCGGGCCTGGCAGGCATGAGCAGCTGGTGGCGTGTGTGTGGGGTACGCGGTGAGGCCAGCTTCCTCCCAGGGCAGGACCAGAAGGACGGAAACCAGGGAGCCAGGAGAGGGTCGGGCGCAGGGTGGGCTGGCATCTTAGGTCAGGCAGGCCTGGGCAGGCAGCAGGAGGCGCTGGCCGGCAGGTGTGGAAGAGCCCATCCCGGTCCCATTTCCTGGCCTTGTTGGTGCCTGCCCCCTTGAGCACACCCACCCAGATGGAATGACTCAGCTGAGGGCCTGCCCAGGCTCCAGCTATGACCTTCCTCTCCCATCACTTGTCGCACGCCACTTGGGACCGCGCCCCCATCAGATGGTGCCCTCTGAGGCCCTCTGCGCCCCCAGCCCTTGACCCACGGTGAGTGGGTTAGGGTTCGCTGAATAACAACACCAACGGTAGCTGTTTGAGGACTTCCTAGAGGCAGGCAGGGTGAACTCCGTCTCTAACCTTCCAACAACATCCCAAGGGCATGGCAGCCATGTGATGACGAACATCGAGGCTTAGAGACCCACGTGGGCCAACCCAGCCATAAAGAAACAGGTGGGCCCCAATAAACAGACACGCGTGGACGCACCAGTAGACACAGTGCACAAAGAGACCTTAGAGGAAAGAATGCCCTCCACTGACACACACACACACACACACACACACACACACACACCACTCACTATGCTGATACGATGCTCGCTTAGGTCACACAAACCCACACATGAAGTTCACACACCCACAGTCCCTAGCACACCCCCTCCCAGGTACCCGTTCTTCCCCCGCTCCCAGTGCTGTGTGTCCATTTCCAGTTGTCTCTGGGCTGTCCTCTCTCTTCTGTGGCGCTGCCCCAGGGTCCCTCTGGGGAGGCCTGACTTGTGGCAGGGGGAGGGTGCTGACTCACCCATCCAGAGCAGGTCCTTCCCACAGCTCTTCCCGCCCCAGAAGTCACCCCACCCCCAGCCCAGCCCAGCTGGGGTGACCTCTCACCCCAGGGCACCCGGGTGGAAGGGGAACGCTTTGTGCCCTTGTCGTGGCGTGAGCGTGTCCAACACTGGCATGGACCCCAGGGACCCTTAGTCCTCTCCTTAGGAGCGAGTTACAGTTGCCACCTCTCCTGCCTGCTCTGGAGCACAGAACTGATGCCAGGGTCGCCAGGGCTCCCGGCCCCCAGCGGCAAAGTGGGGAAACTGAGGCCTGGGGGAGGCGCCTGTCTGAGGCCCCGATGGGCATGGGAGCAGCGTGGACTTCCTGAACGTTCAGCAGTGCCTGGTGGGGGCAGGAAGCCAGTAGGAGGGAAGTTCCAGGAACCAGAGCTCCACCCCCACCTCCCCTGGCACTCCTGCAACATCCCTGATGCAGAGACAGGACGCGAGCCTGCCAGGCATCATCATTAATATGATAGAACTTCCTGAGTTCCCTCTGCTCCGCCTGGGATCGCAGAGAGTGAGGGCGGTACCACGTGGCCAGGATGCCTGAGACACACACACACAGGCACCCTCAGAGTGGGGCTGAAGGGTCCTTCTCGGAGCCCCTGGTGTGGCTGGAGCTGGGGCATCCATCCTGGCGGAAGCTGGGGGTACCAGCTGGGCATGGGTGATAGGGAGATGGAGGAGGGGGAGGGGGGAGGGGATTGTGGTCACGGAAGCAGGGGTGGCATGGCGACGGAGAGGGGAAGTCTGTAGCTGCCCAACGTCCAGTCCTTGGGGTCAGGACCATCCTTCCTGGCCTTGGCTGGGATACAGTACGTACACAGGCTCTCTCCTTGTTACAAAGCGGGGTCTGGGATGGGCCACTGGCCATGGTTGGCCACCAGGCCCACGAAGCCCATTGTACAGATTAAGAAACTGAGGTCCACTGGCTTCTCATCCTGGCCTGGGACTATCCCATAGCAAGGGGGTGGTCGAACTGGGGCAGAAACTCCAGTCAAATGGAGTGAGAGCTTGAATTTGTCATCTCTGCACTTAGACTGACTCCCTGAAAAATAAGAGGTGTCTGAGAAGGTCTCTGAGGTCCCATCTGGCCCTTATGGGTTGGGAGGCTGCATGGAAAGCCACAGGCTCAGTGGCAACAGGGACTGGGGACCGCTGTGCTGGCGTCTGGGACACACAGGCTGCTCACACTGGCTGGAGGGTGGCGGCTCTGCACTGGTGGTGTGTTTGTAGAGGAGTGGGAGGAATTAAGGAACAGCAGTGCTGGAGCCCTGGACGGCTGTCTGTGGCTAAAATATTATTCTTTGAAGTCAAGGTCACCAGAGCTTGGCCTGAGGCCTGGGAGTGCTAGCGTGAGAGGCAAGAGGGCAGGAGGGTGCTCCCGTTTGATGCTGAGCAGTGGAAATCCTGGCGGGATGGGGTGGGGGCCGGTCCCGTACCAGCAGATGCCAAGTCTCTCCTCTCCCCCCCGCCCCCCACCCCCCCAGGGCTCATGGAAGGAGTGAACTGTGTCCAGGGAAAAGCAAGCTCAGTTGTGCCTGGAAAACACTACATCAGGCAGGAATTTCCTGGTCATTTCTCAATCCTTGGGCAATGTTCTAACCCCGTGGGGCCTGAGCCCAGAATAGATGCCAGAAGCCACCCCAGACAGCCTTGCAGACTGGTCGGCTGTGCCCCTCAGGTCCCGCCCGGGTCCCTGCTGGCAAGCTCCCAACTCCAGGGTGATGATGACTCGGGTGATCCCCACCCGACCGGCGCTGGGAAGGGAAGAACGCTGGCAGAGTCCTGAGTGTGCGAGGTGGCAGGTGGCTCGGTGATGGGGACCGTGAGGGGACACAGGGAGGGGGAGGGGGAGGCGGGAGATGGATGTCTTGGGGAGAGGGCATGGAGGGAGCGTGCCAGGGAAGGCGGATGGAGGCCAGGGCCCTCTGGGGAAAGCAGAGGCGGGGGAACGTGGGGCAGAGAGAGGAAATGAAAAAGCCGGGGTGAGCAGGCAAGATGAGTAGAAAGGGAGGGAGGAGGGAGGGGAGGAGGGGGAAGCTGACACTCGGAGAGGGACCCAGCGAGCACGACCCCGGAGAAGGAGCGAGGGGACAGAGGAGGAGCTGAGAGAGACCGCAGGCAGTGAGGAGGGGCTGGGAAAGCAGAAACGCGGAGAAGGGAATAGACGGCTGTCAGGAGAGAGGGAGGGAGGGAGGGAGGCAGAGGGGGTGGACCAGGGAGGAGACAGAGACAGAGACACAACAAGAGACAGAGACAGAGAAGGAAAGAACTAGGGGCTTGAAGAGGAAAAGACTAGACAGAGAGACAGATGTAGGGAAGGAAAGAAATAGGGGAAAGAGAGAGAGAGAGTACCAGAGCCTGGGGAAGACGGAGGGGAGAGAAACAGTCGCACAAGAATTGCGGTGGGTTGACTGGGACCCTCCCTCCCCCCCCCCCCGACCTCCAACTGCAGCGAGGACCACGGGGAGGGGAGCGCGGTGGTGGGCGTCGCAGGGCCGGACCCGGCGCGGCTCCCCTCCGTCGCCACCTCCCACCCCAGGGACCCCTCCGGCCCGGGCGGCCGCCGGAGGCCGGGGATGGCGGATTCGTGCCAGAACCTCACGTACGTGCGGGACTCGGTGGGCCCGGCCACCAGCGCCCTGATGTTCGTGGCGGGCGTGGTGGGCAACGGGCTGGCGCTGGGCATCTTGGGGGCGCGGCGACGGTCACGCCCCTCGGCCTTCGCGGTGCTGGTCACCGGGCTGGCGGTCACCGACCTGCTGGGCACGTGCTTCCTGAGTCCAGTGGTGTTCGCGGCCTACGCCCGCAACAGCTCGCTGCTGGGCCTGGCCCGGGGCCGCCCGGCGCTGTGCGATGCCTTCGCCTTCGCCATGACCTTCTTCGGCCTGGCCTCCACGCTCATCCTCTTCGCCATGGCCGTGGAGCGCTGCCTGGCGCTCAGCCACCCCTACCTCTACGCCCGGCTGGACGGGCCGCGCCGCGCCCGCCTGGCGCTGCCCGCCATCTACGGCTTCTGCGCCGTCTTCTGCTCGCTGCCCCTGCTGGGCCTGGGCCAACACCAGCAGTACTGCCCGGGCAGCTGGTGCTTCATCCGTATGCGCTCGGCCGAGCTGGGCGGCTGCGCATTCTCGCTGGCCTACGCCAGCCTCGTGGCCCTGCTGGTGGCCACCATCTTCCTCTGCAACGGCTCGGTCACCCTCAGCCTCTGCCGCATGTACCGCCAGCAGAGGCGCCACCACGGCTCGCTGGTCCCCAGCCCCCGGGCGGGCGAAGACGAGGTTGACCACCTGATTCTGCTGGCCCTCATGACGGGCATCATGGCCGTGTGCTCCCTGCCTCTCACGGTGAGTCCCCTCGGCAGATCGGGGTGGGCGGTGGGGAGGAAGGCAGAGCCCAGCGCCGTCCTCCATCGTTTGTACCCATTTCACACATGGGGAAACTGAGACCCGAAGAGATGAGAGGCTTTGTCCAGGCTTGCTGGAGAAGTCTCCCCATTTGCTTCTGCCCCATTTGACCCCTTCTGACCCTTGTCTCCCCCTTCCACATCTCTAGCCCCCCAACCCTACCAATTCCACCCCCCACCAACCTTCTCCTACCCCTACAATGATAATAAGATCCGCCATTCATTGCTCTCTGTCCACCCTGTGCTCAGTGGTTTAGAAATGCTTTCTCCGATAATCTCCAAAATGATCTTATGCATTTGTTCCACAAGCATTTAGCAAGAAATGTGACGAAGTCTCTGCCCTGTCACCATTTTTACAGAGGACAGGTGATGATGTCTTTTGCCCATGATCACACAGAGGCAGGTCTGCACCCTGGGCTCCTCTGATGCCAGAGTCTGATCTCCCTGCCACCGTGCTCCCCACTTCCCCAGCCCCACCCATGGGTCTGCCCTTGGCATCTCCTGGCCTCGCCCCTTTCCTGCAGGAACTCCTGCCCTGCCCCTCCGAAATTGCAGCGGGGCCAACCCTGGCCCTGTGGCACCCAGTCATCCTGTCTATACTCTGGGCCTCGGTCCCTCTTTCTGTAAAACGCAAAGGCTGGGCTAGATCTGAGGGTCGTCAAACCTTTGGGGGGTTACAGAGGACTCAGAAACTGGACACACACAGACACAGCCCTGGGACCCAGCCCTACCGCCCCATCTCTCTCCCTCTAGGGCTTTGCTGGCTGTCTCCTGGGGCTTTCTCTCCCTCTGCTCCCCAGATGCACTTGTTTGTTAGTTTTCATCTTATCTTATTTCCTTCCCCTTCGGACAGGCCACCCCTCCTTCGTTTCTGCCAGTGAGCAAGTGGGGGAGGGGATCGAGGGTGGGGTGTGGGTGGGGGCAGAGGACTCGTGGGTGCTGCTTGACACCCTCACTCTGCCCTCAGATCCACGGCTTCACCCAGGCCATCGCCCCGGACAGCAGTGAGATGGGGGACCTCCTCGCTTTCCGTTTCAATGCCTTCAACCCCATCCTGGATCCCTGGGTCTTCATCCTTTTCCGCAAGGCCGTCTTCCAGCGGCTCAAGCTCTGGTTCTGTTGCTTGTGCCTGAGGCCTGGCCCGGGCGACTTGCAGACGTCCCTCTCCCAGCCGGCCTCGGGGAGGAAGGGCTCAAGGGCCCCCACTGCTCTCGGGGGGAAGGATGGGAGCTGGGTGCATTCGTCAGCCTGGGGCGAGGGGCAGGGGGCACCCTTGCCTGTCCTACAGCCATCCAGCAGCACCGTGGGAACACCGTCCAAAGTGGGGTCCGAGACAGCCTGCTCCCTCTGCTGACATCTGCCCCGTGATCTCCTGCCCTGTCTTCCGAGAGCAGCAGCCAGAAATTCAGGGACTTGACCGGTGGCTGCGGGTGGACAAGCCCAGAGCTGGATCCTGGAGCCCAGCCGGCCAGAATGTTGACCCCCTGGATTCAGCGGGGTGATCAGCTGCTATTTCTCCTCCTTCGGGGTGGCCACGATGGGCTGTGGGAGGAGGGAGAGAGGGAGAGGAAACAATTATCCTGGAGCATAAAAAGAACAGTTCTCTCAAAATATCCGGTGACCTGGGTGGCCTGGTCTGGCCCTCGCTTTGCCTATCCATCTCGCTGTCTAAATATTTAGAAGGCAGAAAAGTTCCCAACAGCTTCTGTGCACTCAGGTCTGCTCTGGTTAGGGTTCTGGCTCTGATCCTCATTCATGCAGGGTGCCCTGGATGCCCGCCCCAAACCCCCAGCGGACAGCCCTGCCCTCTCCCAGTCCACTCCAAGAGCCACCCTCTCTCTGCCTCATGGGAGCCCAGGATTCTCCGACAAGCTCCCTGCTTCCCTTTACTTCTGATTCCCCATCAGACTTGGGAGGCCTGGTCCCCGCAGGGGAGGTGAAGAAGGGGAGACTGTTGCATTGTGGGTGACACCACTGGACAGGTGCCTGGAAACTGCATGGCTTGGTGAGTTGCAAGATGTGGATGGTGGGGCCCTGGGCTGGGGGAGAAGCTGGGGAATGAAGTGGTGGGAGGTACAGAACCCAGGGACGGCCCAAGAACTCAGACCTAAGTCCTGTGCCTGTCCCTATGCCCCCTCTCAGAGCCTCACTTCACCGCCTGTGTCCTGGGAACTGTCACCCAAATGTCATTCATTCATTCATTCATTCATTCAACATAGTGGTCGCTGACTCTACCAAGTGCTGGGGACACAGAGCAGTCTCGGCCCCACCCTGGATTCCTCTGGGGTGATTTCCAGCCTTCAATTCCCCTTCTGATTGCTGGGGTGATGTCCAGCCATCCACCCCTCCCCCCTTCTCGTTGCCATCCCCTGCCCTCAGGTACAGAATTCAAGGGTTTTCCAGGAGTGAACATGAAAGGAAGTGGTGCTTCTGCTGGTGGGAGGAGGTGAATGGGAAAGTCCCCCAGACTCACCCCCAGCCCTGGGTTCCCCTTTCTCACTTGGCTTCAGGGTTAAAACAGTAAATCTGCCCCTGGGGAGGGCTGGAGGAGTAGATGAGGCATGAGCTTCCTATAAAGACAATAGCGGCGGCCATGGAACCCATGGCCCCTGCAGTGGGAGCCCAGAGTCCTAACCACTGGACCACCAGGGAAGTCCCTGGTCTATCTTTTTAGCTTCTTAGCTCAGATCACTGTTGGGCTGATGAGTTTGCTTTGGTTTCCTTTTGCGTAGAATGGTGATCATAATCTAATACTTACCTTACAAGGCCGTGCTGAGGATTAAATGATTCCCCCGAAAAGCAGTTTAGCACAGGGCCTGGAGTAAAGCCCACAATACGGGTTACTGTCACTGCCGTTGTTATTGTTGTGGCTACTGTAGTGGTCTTTGGCATCTGGGCAAATGCTGTTTGAAAACAACGCTTTTCTCCATTGGTTTGACTTCTTCCCACCAGACATTATGTTTCATTTGAAGAGGTGTCTGCGAGAGTTAAAAATAGGTCAAACGACTGCTTAATGGGCATGGGGTTTCCTTTTGGGGTGATGAAAATGTCCTGGAACTAGATAGTGGCGGTGGTTGCACAACGTCATGAATGTACTAAATGTCACCGAATTGTACTTTTTAAGATGGTTAAAATGGTACATTTTGTGTTATGGGTATTTTACCACAATAAAAAAAAATGTAATACTGAAAAAAAAAATTGAGGAAGTTTAGAAACTTTTATAGCAGTCTTGCCAGAGAAATATTGTATCGCTTGAATTTATTTTTCATTTATTTTTAGAATATTTTATTTTATTTTATTTTATTTATTTTTGGCTGCGTTGGGTCTTCGTTGCTGCACGTGGGCTTTCTCTAGTTGCGGCGAGCGGGGGCTACTCTCCGTTGCGGTGCGCGGGCTTCTCGTTGCGGTGGCTTCTCTTGTTGCGGAGCACGGGCTCTAGGCACGCGGGCTTCAGTAGTTGTGGCTCACAGGCTTAGTTGCTCTGCAGCATGTGGGATCTTCCCAGACTAGGGATTGAACCAGTGTCCCCCGCATTGGCAGGCGGATTCTTAACCACTGCGCCACCAGGGAAGTCCTATTGCTTGAATTTAATAGTAAAAATTTGACTTGTACCAAAACAAACCAAAAAACAGTTCAAGAAACAACAGGTGGGGTCCGGCCTTTGTTACCAATCCTGGCCCAGCCTCAGTGGGAACCAGCCCAAAGGTGCCCCTGGAGGAGCGTGCAGAAGGGATGGGATGGAGGGGCTGTGTTTCAGGCAGGAGTCGAGGTGGGGCAGGGCTGCCTGTCCAGGCAAGACCCCGGGGGTGGGGGGCACGCTTCCCTCCTCTCTCTGTGCCGCCCCTGGAAGGTGGGTCAGTTCTGGCCTCAGCATTGGCTGAATGGCAGCGCAGGGCTGGGCTTTGGAACCCACGGCATCCTCGCCCAAGGTGGGTGCCATTATCAGTCCTATTTTTCGGATGTGGATTAAGGGGAGGAGAGGATTAAGTGTTGAAGCTGGTTTTCTGCGGGCTTTTACCCACCAGGCCTAACATCTCAGGAATCTTCCCCCTTCTCTGCATCCCACTGTTTATCTTAGACCCCCACCAGCTCTGGCCTGGATGTCTACACTGTCTGCCAGGGTGCGGGTTTTCCAACAGCTCCCTCGGCCCCTCCAGGATGATTTGGAAGCTCCTCTCTTGGCTGGTTCCTGACCCCTGACTGCCCGGGTAGCCTCTCCGCTGGCTGCCATGGTCCTGTCTGGAGGTCCTGTCTGAATGGTTCCTCCCCTGCCTGCCGAGCTCCAAGGGCTCCCACACTCTCTGCTTGGCCACAGCAGACGACCGAGGTTTCCCCAAAGAGCCCATGACCTTTGGGGCCTCCACCTCTTAGCTCGCTGAGCTCACCCTTCCCATGAGACGTGTTTCCCCTTCTCCATCCGTCAAAAGCTCCCTTGCCCTTCAAGTTCCTGCTTTAGGCTATTCCTCCTCCTTGAAGACTTAATCACTCCTCTCAGGCGCTCTCACTGCAGCCTGTTGCACAGACGTCCGTTCACTCATTCAGCAGGCTCTGAGTGAGGGCTTACTGTATGTCAGGTTTTGTCCCTATGACGCTGGGGACATGGCAGGGACAGACAGCCTTGGCCCTGCGCTCCTGGAGCTCACAGTTCAGAGGGGGCAGGGCTGGACGTTGTGAAGGGTGGAGTCTTGGGGGACATCAGGGAGGGTTTCTTGGAGGAGGAGATGGCTGAGCCAGGACCTCAGGATTGGAAGAAAGTGAACCAAGTAAAGAAGAGTGTTTCTGTTGTGCTCACAGTTCTGACTCTGGCCTCTGATGCCTCCTTTCCTTCGTTTCATTCATTCATTCAACACACATTCCCTTGAGCCTGCTCTGTGCCTGCTGGGGAAATAGCAGTGACTGACACCGCCTTGGCCCTGCCTCGCTCACAATTCAGTGGTGGTGAGAATTTAATAATCACAGAAATATGTATTACAATAAGCCACAAAAATATAAATTTACAAGCTGTGGAATGTACCGAGCACACAGTGAAAGGGAGGCGCCCGCTCTGGTCTGGCGTTGGGGTCAAGAAGTGACACGCTGGGAACAGGTCTGTCTCCCTCAAGGAGACTTTATGCACTTTTAACTTCATTTCTTGATTAATTTCTGACTTTCGGGCACAGATGGAACTTAAGCACGCACACACGTATACACCCTGGCCAGTCCCCGGGAGTAGCTGCTCTTGGGCCTTCTGTGGTCACTGCCCCACCTGCTGGTCACACTGGGAATGACACTGAGAGGTGGTTCCAGAGCCACTGCATTGGAGCTCCCCTCTGGGAGGTGAGGGGAACCTGGATTTCCCTCCAGTGGGCCCCAGTTGGGCACCTCCCGATGTGTCCCCCTGGGTAGTCACTTTCTCAGGACAGGTTTTGAGCTGGCCCACGGGATCTGTAAGCCTGAGTTGGAAATGACCCACAGCAAGCATCAGCTTGCCCCTCCCTGCCTGCCCATGTCATTAGAAGCGCAGAGCGCCATCTCTGTGTCTGTGATTAATAAAGAATGGGAAAGGGAAGTCATGACTTTTTAATAACGCAGGCCATATGGGAGTAAAAGTCAAAACACAGGGCCCAAGGGGGAAAATAAACGACGGGGCAGTAGAGAAGTGCAGGCAAAGCAATGCGGTGGTTAAAATCGTGGGCATTTGGGATGCGAATAATCTGGGGTTCAAGTCCCAGCTCACCCACTTCCAAGAAGTGTGGTGCTAGAGGTTTTAGCTGCCCCCCTGACCCCCGCCTCCATTCCTTTCAGTTCTATTTTTTTTTTTTTTGGCTACACTACACAGCGCAGAACTTCCCAACCAGGGATTGAACCCACGCCCCTGCAGTGGAGGTGCAGAGTCTTAACCACTGGACCGCCAGGGAAGCCCCCTCCTGTCAGCTCTTGATGATAACTTATCTTGTGCTCATATGCCCACTGGGGAGGATGCATGTCATAAATGCATACTAAATTTTATTAAGACTCAACCTGGCCTGGGTGAGAAGTAAATGAGACGATGTCTAAAAAGCGGCACAATATTTTCTGATCCTCCTTTGAGAGACAATTACTATTCTCCATTTTGCAGACTGGTAAACTGAGGCTCAGAGAAGTGAAGTCACTGCTCCAAGGTTATCAGGTAGGAAGTGACAGAGGTGGGACCTGAGGTTTAGTGAGTATACAGACACTGCAGTGGTCACGCTGGGTTGGAGCCCAATTCTGTGAGTCACCAAAACCTATCTTCTTCACAGCTATAAGACCAGAATTTTCCACAGGTATCCTGGCTGCTAAGAAGGCAGCTCCCATCACAGACTCCACCGTTGTGACCCCAGCCTCAGCCTAGCCTTCCCACTGGCTGTCTCTGGCCTACCTGAAATCATCTTAAAAAAAAAAAAAAGACCATTTACTCTAAAGCCAGGCAGCTGAGAGCATGGACTGACTGCTCAGGTCACATCTGGTTCAGATTCCAGCTCTCACTTTCTGCTTAATCACCCTGGACTAGTTCCTGCACTTCTCTGGGCCTCAGTTTCCTAGTCTGCCAAATGGGTACTAACAGCACCCAGCCCAGATGGCTGCTTGAAGGATTCAATGAGATCACGGAGGCAGAGCTTAGAAGACAGCCCGTGGAGTAGAAAGCACCCAATGCAGAGCAGCTCATGCCCCCTGGACGCTCACTGCACCCCAGGCCTGGCTCCTGCGGGCTCACCAATCCTCGGCTGGCCCTGGTCAGTGGGTTTTCTTGGCCATATCACGTGGTATGCGGGACTTAGTTCCCTGACCAGGGATCGAACCCACGCCCCCTGCAGTGGAAGCATGGAGTCTGAACCACTGGACCGCCAGGGAAGTCCCGAGGTCAGTGTTATCACAGCCCCACTTTCCAAACAGGGGCAGAGAGCTGTCTACCCAAGGCCATGCACGCAGTTAAGTGCCCCGGACCCCGAGCTCTTACCCACAACACTCTACCATCTTTACTGCACCAATTTCGAGCCACAACCAGAGGGCAGAAAAAGGGGGCAGAGAAACTGGGGCTTTGGAAAAATGTGTCTCCTTTCCGCCACAGGAAGGACCCTGAGTTTGAACCCTGCCAGGCTTCTCCGTCCTCCCAAGGCCGGGTAAAGGTGAGCAAAAGTCTTTTTACTCCACTGAGCTGTCTCTGCTCGCCTCCTGCCCAGCCCCTGGTTGAGTGAGAGCAGCTCAGATGTTAGATGAGTCTATCGACCAGTGTTTGGTAGTTGGGGGCGGGGCCTCCCCTCCTTTCTTTTTCATCCCCACTTACCTCAGGGAAGCTGAGGAGCTTTCTATGGTTTGCAGTTGTTTGGGGCTTTTTCTTTCAAATCTTAGTCGTGTGCCCTCTCCAGGAGCTGACTGAAGCTGTGAGCTCAGGATCACGCCTCTTTTCTCCCCACCGCGTGTTCGAACTTGGCACTCAGGGTTCCCGCTTGACACTGGTCACCTCTTGGCCGGAGCACCCTGTCGAGACCGCCGCCCCCGCCCCCCCCCCCCCCCGGCCTAGGCCCCCAGGGCCTGACCCTGCCTTCTTGTTCTCTGGGATGATGCCTTTCCTTCCCCCACCCCCACACACCCCGGTGACCACTCACCTTTCAGCTTGATGCTGCCCGCCGCCCTCAACCCCCAAACTGGGAAGTTCTTGTGACGCAATGGACCTGCCTCAGGCCTTCTCAGGCCTCATCTTGCAGTCATTCGTGTGACTGATACAGGTCCCCACTAAGGCGGGCTCAGTCTCTCTCGCACACGCATGCAGGTCCCAAGATGTCCAATGGCGAGCACTCAGAGCTGACGGGCTGCGCTGCCAGGATGGAATCCTGCCCTCAACCACCCGGCAGTCTGGTTGGGCTCTGAACTGTGGCTGTGCAGTGCTGAGGCCAAGTCTCCTGAGCGAGCATGGAGGACAGGCTCTTCCGGGGAAGGGCTCCAGGCCCTTGCAGGCAGCAGGCCCATTAACCAAGACAAGAGTAGAAGAGCAGAGTCAGGTAGTCACTGTATTTTATTGGAAAACATTGATATATATTTTTCTTCACAGCTTGAACTGAACACAATATTGCCCGGTTTAAAAAAAACAAACCAAAACACTCCGAAAACATCCACAGCCTAACGCTTACCTGCCCTAACCCTCAGCTCTCGGCTAGGTCTCCCACTATGCCCCATCCCTCCCCTTCCGTCCCCCGGAGGTTGGGTGCCCGAGGGTGGGGATGAGAAGAGATTCTCAAAGCTGGGCAGGTCCCAGGAAAAGCCATTTGATCAACCTGGGGCTGGGGAGGGAGTGGAGGGCAGATGAAATGAACAGGGAAAAAAACAAAAAAAAAATCCGGATGACCAAACTGCCCACATTGACTGAATTGTCCCAGAGGCGAAAATCAGAAGCAAGGTCACGGCTCATGCTCTCGGCCGGGGAGCGTGAGGGCAGGCAGGTGGGCGAGGGCAGAGGCGGGCACAGAGACAGCACAAGGGTCGGGGAGCCAGCCAAGTCACCACAGGGGAGCGGGAGGGGCTGGCGGAGGAAGCAGAGCTGCCCGCGGCCACTGGTCCTCCAGGGCAGCTGGCCGACGGGACTGTTTTATTGCAGGCATGTTCTCTTCAGAGTGTGGTGGGGCACATCTTCCCTCTCTCCACCCCTCAGCTAGCCCAGCACGGTGTTGGACAAAATTAAAGCTTTAAGGGGCATGAAGAAAAAGAAAGGATAACCAGCATATTACGAAGCGGCCACCCCCACGTCCATCCCGACGAGGGGACCTCGATGCGGGGGGCGGCATGGGATGTTAGCACCAGGTATTTACAGGACAGCTTGAGATCGCGTCAGGAGCACGGGCTGGACAACGTGCAGGAGGGTCCGGGGAGCAGCCCCGCTCAGCCCCACCTCAGGAAGCCGATCAGATGGGTTCAGAAGAGCAGCCAATGGCATCTGAGCCTCGTCCACTCTCTCCGGCCCCTTCTCTGAGCCGGCCTCCTCAAGTGGGAAAGAATGCCGGCTTCCAAGCCTCCCTCGCCCCTTGACCCCCTCCTGGGCCACATCCAGTCAACACCACAACTCTGGAACCCCCCCGCCCCCCCGCCCCATCCTCAGTCCTTCTGCAATGCCTCTCTCGGCACCCCTGCCCCAACAGGCTGCTGGGATCGGCACAGGGAATCACAGGGCTGGTCGCATGCAACAGCGAAAGGCATGCTCTCCTGCCCGGCCCTTGGAGGGCCTCAGCCCCTCCCCAGCAGGTCCCGGGACAGGGCTGGCAGCCACCCGGCACCCAAAATATAAGAGGACATATGAAAAGAAACAAACCAAGACGGACGAGAGCCACCCGGGCTGGAGAAGGAGGGCAGGGCCCCCCCGACAAGGGGACTAGGGGGCTCATCTTATGAATGCATCAGGCCTTGGAAGATATGAATGGAAGGGGGAAGGGCAAAAGGAAGAGGTGGCAGGGGCATGGAAGGAGACTCGGGAGGAAGAGAAAGAGCAATCATGCAGCTTGGGACAAATCTTTTGTTGCTTTATCAGATTCTCAGTCAATCAACTGGTGTTTGCTAGAACCGGGATACGCAGGGGAGTGTTGAAGATGCGCGCGCGGGAAGAGAGATCAAGAGAACGGGCATCACCAGCTGCCCGGGGGCCTTCACTTTGCAGTCATCATCTGTACAAACTCTGTGGAGGGAAGCAGACAGGGAGGAGGTCAGCCAGCGAGCAGGGCTCAGCCCCAAGCCGCACCCCGCCCCCCGCCCCGACCTGGGGGCTTGTTCCAGAAGCTCCTGCTGGCCCAGAGACAGGGGCCGGGTCGGCTCACCTTCGTAATTGACCTGGCCGTCTCCGTCGATGTCAGCCTCTCTGATCATCTCATCCACTTCCTCATCGGTCAGCTTCTCACCCAGGTTCGTCATGACGTGGCGCAGCTCTGCGGCGCTGATGTAGCCATTGCCATCCTGGGTGTCGGGACAGACAAAAGCTTTGAGCTCGAGGCATTCGCCCGGCTCTTCCCTGGGGGCCACAGTGCAGGAACTGTCAAGTCACCCACACTCAGCAGGGGCAGGGGGGCTTCCTGAGGTGGCAGAGCAAGTCGGCAGCGGGGATGGCACTGGGGCCTGGGCCTCCTGGAAGTTCTGACTCCCGTTACACAGGGCATCCTGGGACGCCACCTGTTCTGCTCTCTGCCGGAGTCCCAGAGCCACTCTGGGAAAGACCTGCTCACCTTGTCAAAGACACGGAAGGCCTCTCGGATCTCCTCCTCGCTGTCTGTATCCTTCATCTTTCTGGCCATCATGGTCAGGAACTCCGGGAAGTCAATGGTCCCGTTCCCTGCAAGGTGGGGAAGGGAGCAGGGATGCTCTGGGCCTGGGCCCTGGGAGACGAGCCCGGAGCCCTGGCAGAGGATAGACACCGGCTCATCCATCAGCGGAGGAAGGTTCCCCGTGGTCGTGCGGGTGACCGGGAGTGGGGCTGCCCACCCGCTCCATGGGGCTCACCATCTGCGTCCACCTCATTGATCATGTCCTGCAGCTCGGCTTCAGTGGGGTTCTGTCCCAGGGATCTCATCACTGTCCCCAACTCCTTGGTGGTGATGGTACCATCTCCATCCTTGTCAAAGAGGGAGAAGGCCTCCTTGAATTCTGGGAGAAGAAAGACAGTGAGTCAGAGGCTGAGGACACAGGGAAGTCCTGACCTTGGGAGACAGGCCGAAAGAGTCAGGCCCACCTAGAGAAACCAGAACAAGACTTCAACTCCAGCCCAAGCCTCTCGCCTCTGTACTCAGGGCCGGACCCCTCCTTCTTTCAGTCGGCACTTACTGAGCGCCTGGCCTGTGCCAGGCAAAGCTGCCCGTCTGTCACCCCAGCCCAGTGGGGACAGAGGGGAAAATGGGTGACAGTGGCCTTAGACCTTCCTACATTTCTTCTTGGTCCCTGGCTTCAGCCTCTCCCTCAAATGATGAAACGGACCAACGTCATGGAGGGGATGAGAGCCGTGGGAAGTCTCTATCTGAAGTATGCCAGCCAAGGTCAACTGGCTGGGAAAGGAAGGGAAGGAGAGGTGCAGGACGCCTCTGGGCGGCACGGCATCCCTCCTGACTGGTACCGCCAGCCCAGCTCCCTGGTTTCCAGAGGAGCCGAGCGCTGTGTATGGTGGAGCCTGGGGGTGGCCGGCAGCAGAGCACGGCTGACGGACGATGCGTGGGGTGGGTGGGGGGACGGAAGGAGAGGGGATGGCTGCCAGGCCGGGAGGATGGGGCGCTAGTGGCACTGAGTGGGAAGGCCACAGCTGGGGACGCGTCAGGAGCGGGAGAGAAGCGCGTGGCTCCTGCCCTCCCACTGGGCCCATTTCGGCACCTGGTTCTCCCCACCCCCAAACCCTCAGAGAACAGATGCCTGGCAGCCTATTCCCACAGGGCGTGGGCTGGGGTGAGGTGGTGGACAGTTTGCTAATGGGGACGGTGGGGGGTGGTGGTGGTGGGGACGGGGGCGTGACGTGGAGCGTGTGTTTGTGTTACCCGAGGGCAGAGCGGGGCTTGAGCGTGGCAGGAGCCACACGTACAGCCGGGAAGCTTTGCCCCCGAGCCCCTGGGCCCTGGAGAAGCATTAAGTGTCTCCCTGGGGATGCTGCCACCGCCCTGTGCTGAGGCCTTGTTGTTCTTTGGGGGAGGGGGTCATGTGGGCACCCTGCGCTCATGATCACTAAACAACAAGGGGGTTCTCTGGCTTTCCTCGGTGGGTCGCCATAGCCACCGGGGGCCATAGTTTAGAAGCAGAAAGTGTGGGGGGAGGAGGAGGGGTGCGGGGAGGGGAGGAAAGGAGAGAAGGCCAAGTCCATCCCTGTCTCCTCCCACTTCAGAAGCTGGACCTTCAGTACCAGTTACGTGGAGCGTGTTGAACGTGACAGCAAAGCTGGGGTTGGGTAGCTGCTGGGGCCCAGGGGCTACTTTGCTCCAGCCCATGGCTGTGGAGCGTAACTGAGAACTGGCCTCTGTCCTCAGGCAGCGCATCGTCTTGGGGCGGGGGGCAGGGAAACCTGCTCAACACACAGTACTTCCTGCAGCTGTGACTTCCTGGGCTTTAGGGGACAGTGGGGCTACAAAAATGAATTAGACAGGATTCAAGGATTTCTTTTAGCTTACTGGGAAATATGTGATCATTCCGCTGTTCATTCATTTTAGTTATTGAGCCAAAAAAATTTACAGAGCACCTACTATGTTTTAGGCACCAAAGATACAGCAGGGACTGACACAAAGTCCCCAAATAAGGAACTCATCTAGTGACAGGAGATACAGCAGGTAAAGACATCATAAAATAATTTCAGATAGAGAGAAAGGCTGTGAAGGAAACAGAGTGACCTGAAGGAGAGTAAAGGAAAGCTGTCCATTTGAGAGGGGAGTCAGGGAAGTCCCTTCCAAGGCAACATTGGAGCCGAGACCCGAAGGATGAGAAGGAGCTGCCCGTCAGTGCAAACCGCCGGGGGAAGGCACTTCTGGCCCAGGAGGAAGCAAGTGCGAGCGCGCGCAAAGGCGACTGCGGAGGTGGGAGTGCCGAGCCATCTCCTGGGAGGCTCCTCAAGTGGGCCAGGAGCTCTGCAGCCCCACAGTGAGGCAGGGAGCTCACCTTCTGAGCCTAACCGGCAGGGGTCGGGCTCACCCTGCAGCCACTGATTAAAAGACCCCGAGGAGCCACGGCCAGGAGAGGAGCCAGCCCTGCCGTCCGGTGGGTTTCGGGCTCAGGACTGTGAGGTTCGGTGTTACTGGGGCAGTGGCGTGCTCTTACACACAATAGGTTTATCTGTCACACGCTCCTCTGGCCGGAGCAAGATTTGGCTGGGGATGCAGAGGCCTTCCCGCGGCAGCGGGAGGGAGGGAGGGAGGGAGGCAAGCTCACCTGCGATCTGCTCCTCAGTCAGCTGGTCAGCCTGGAAAAGCAGGAAGGAGAAAGTTAGTCACAGGCTGGTACATCTTCCTTGCTCAGCCCGGCCCCCTCTGGTGAGGCTGGTTCCACACGGCACCCACGTACCTGGGCAAGGGAGGTCATGCCAGAGCCAGGGTCTGGGATAAAGTCTGGTGGTCCAGGAAGCTGGGGACTAAGGTGGGCTGGAAACCCAGAGCAGCCTGACGCAGGGCCTGATTACACCGCCCAGACTGCGAGGTCTCCAATCCAGCCCAGTGCTCTGGAGCCACGGTGGGCGGGAGGAAGTGCTGCCCCAGACCCGACCCAGCTGCACCAGCACAGCACGGGAGCCCCAGAGGCTGAGTGAAGGGAGCAGTTGCCCTAGAGGCCTGATCAAGCAGCTCTAGAAGGCTCCAGACCAAAACAGGCCAGTCCTTGGGTAGGGCAGAGGGAAGGCGTCTGGGGGCTCTTCGCTAGTTTCTATGTCACAGATTTGGAGGCACTAGGTCCGAGCACAGTGGACCCAGCTGGCAACAATTCTCCTAACTGGTGGCTCTGAGGCGCTCCGAGTGCCTAACAGAATCCTGCTCAGGCAGGGGGCAGCCCCCCACTCTCTTGTGCACGGGGCACCATTCCGCTGTTTCTCTTGGGCAGGAAGGGTGGGTGTCAGGGAGGGGACTGCAGCAGGCAGTGGTGGCAGAGGCTGGAGGACTAAAGTCAGCTTCCCCCGCTGCACTGCAGTTCTGAACCCTCTCTGGCCCTGGCCGCTCCGTTTGGTCGTTAGGACGGTGGCAGGCAGCCCTTACTGCATGCGGGGCTTGGGGGCGGGGCAGAGGAGACGCAAAGGCTAGCTTGTCCCACACTGGTGTGCTGGGAACTAGCCAGGCATAGGGATCCTCCGGGGGAGCAGCCATGAGGGGAACAAAATCCCAACATTTAGCATCAAAAAAGGAATTTTCCTTGGTTTTTGTGAATGCTGCCAAAAAGGCACCGCTCTCCCCAGACCACCAACCCCTTCCTTTATTTCCTTTCACAATTAGGGGAAAGGGGCTTCTAGCGTTGACTCTGAGAGCCCCCCAAACTGATGCATGCCATTGTGTGTATTTGCATTATTCTCTATAAAGTTTCCAGAGCTAGCAACAACCCCCCAACCCTGTCCCAAATATGAAGACCGATCATGTTAGAACAGGTCTCAAATGTCCTTTTTCTTTCTTTCTTTCTTTTTTTTTAAATCTAAGGGAAGAGAAACTTAGGCCAAGCCCCAAATAGTCAGAATGGGAGGGGAAATCAAAGTGATGATGACAGAGGGGAGATGGCTAAGGGAGGGGGAAGCAGGAAGGTAGAGAAGGAAAAACACCACACATGCACATTCTGGAAAAGTCCAAAGTCTAAAGGGAAGGTTAGGAGGCCAAATGGAGCCACTTCTGCATCGCTTTCAAAAAAGACCCAGGGCTGCTGGGCTCCTGAACGCCAGCCTGGCAGCCCTAGGCCCACAGCCCCTTGCTCCTCCGCTTCCCCTGGCTTCTACGGGTAAAGAAGCCGGAGCCGATCCCCTAGGTCCTGACACCCGAGGAAGCTGCTGGGGGAAAGTGAGAACAGAGGATGGGCTTCTGGTTACCAAGGCCAGGTGATGCCAGGGGAGGGGAGGGGAGGAGGCAGACGGGAGAGCAGCAGTCTGGGGAGCAGGGCCGCCATCCCCTCTGCTTTCATCCTCTTCCCCTGGCCTGGATGGAAAAAGCTAGTCCAGTCGGGGACCTCCGCGCCCCTACCACACCACCTTCGGGCAGCAGTGGCAGGGGCTGCGGGCAAGGCGGTTGGCACAGGCTGCAGAATGGCCCAGAGTGGCTCTGAAGGCCGGTGTCTGCCGCTCCCCACCGCCAAGCTGCAAGGCGCAGAGAGGCTCGGCCACACTCCTACAGGGTCACTGCAAATAGGCGTGGCTCTGACTGTAGGGCCCATCGCACACTCTCTCCCTCCCTGTTAGGAGACCCTCTGCCCTGCTTGGAGAAGGAAAGGTCCCAGCTCCGAGCTAGAGATCTCAAAGCATGGCTGCTGCCCAGGAAACTGATCACCGCTGGGGAGCCCTTCTCAGGGCTTCTTCCCTTTCCAGAGCTGAAGATTTTCAGCTTTCACCAACAACTGTCTCCAAAATAACCCAGTTGGTCTCCTGCTTCCATGCCCCTCATCTTAGGCTCCAGCAAGGAGCTGGACAAGGAAAAAAAAATAATCCTGGGGTGGGGGAGGGAAGAGGGTATTATTTCTCTGCCTTGCCCCAGCCCCCAGCCAGTGCCAGAGAGCAGTGTTAGATGAGATCAGAAACCAAGGCCAGGGCCCCTCACCCGGGCCAAGGAGGAGCCACAGAGCTCAGGCCAAAGTCCAAGGCCAGTTAGCAGTGACTTGTCCCACCCATCCATACCTTGCCGATTACAAATGGAAAGGGAAACTAGTAGGGCCAAAGCTCGGGTCCTATTTGGGAGGCGGGGGGCCTCCTAGCACCTGCCAGTGATTCGGCGCCCGTTTAGCAAGGTTCTGCTGGGGGAAAATGGGGGAGAGGTGAGAGGAGCCATGAAGCCTGTGTCAGCAAGTATGAGATCTGATACACAGCAGCGGCGGCCTGTTCTCCCCAGCCTTGCCAGGGATGATGGCTGCGCCCGGTCCCGAGGCTAAGCCTGGGGGGCTAGGGGTGTTGTGGGTAGCAGGGACCGGGAAAGAACTAGTCTGCTGGTTTTCTCTCAAAGCCCCAGCTGTGTGAATTAACAGAAGCACTCAGTGAGGGCCCGGAACAGAACAAGCGGCCCTCGGGCTGATGAAGGGGTCCTTCTGGAGGTCTCCTCTAGTCAAGCTCTGCAGTCCCCACCCCGAGGCCACAGGAACAGGCGTCCGATTGTCACCGACGCCACACTGCACTGCACTGTCATTTGGCACAAGTGAGGAGATGCAGAGCGGTGCGTGGAGCTGGAGACCATGAGAAAACCAGCATTCCTGTTTGGAAAGAACAGCTCTCTTGGTCTGAAAGGGACAGTGAGCGGGTGAGGTTCAAGGCTGAAAAAGCTGGCTCGTTTGATGCAGCCCAAACTTTCATCTCCCACCCCCATTTCCTACAGCGTCAGTGCGCCACTGGGGCCCGAACAACTCCGCCCACCTGCTCCCACTGCCCTGCCTTCTGCCCAGCTTCATTCTTTCTGGGAAGGGGACCCGAGAGCCACTCCCTCCGGCCTCTGCAGCCCACCCCCCATCCAGACTGAACAGTCTTTGTCCCAGCTTGCCCTGGAAACTTCCAGGGAGCTACCCACATCCACCTCCAACCCGAGGCCCACCTCACCGCCATTCATTTTCTCCAACACGTCCCCAGATCTCCTTCCACCCCACCTCCCACACCACCCAAGCCAAAGTCCTCTCCCACCCCTCACCTCGGAAAGCCACCTCCTCATGGACCCAAACGCAACACTCCGCACTTCCAAACCCAACCTCCCTTCCTAGTTCAATAGCCTTAACCCACCAGTAACCGCAGAACCTTCTCTGGCTGCCCCCCACATCAACCACGAGGCCCCCTGCCCCCCCAGCACTGGCAAGCTCGCCATCCCCTTTTGACCACTTCCCCGACCCCAATCCTCTTCAGTCCCTGCAGGTTTCCAGAGCATCTCCTAACCTCGGCTGCCACCCACCCCAGGCTCTTCTTCCCCAAGCTTGCATCTCACCCTCCTCCTCCTTCCTCTGCACTGTCGGTCTTTGGAGAACCTCCTTCTCTCCCCTCAAGGGTCTGATCTGTAGAAGGGCCCCCCCCCCCGCCGCTCCAGGAGCACTCCCCCCATCCAGGCCCAGCTACCCACGGCCCCCTCTCGGGGAGCTCCCCAGCAGCCCGGCTTCCCTCCGAGCCCCCTTCCCTGCATCCTCTCAGGACCCAAAGCCTTTATCAGGGCACAAATCACCCCCTTCCCTAGCCAATGTTTCTTACCTCGCCCCCCGGGAATCCAAACACCTCACCTTAGCGACCAAACGCCCCATCCTGGGTCCAAGAGCCCTTACCCTCTGAAGGTCCAGATGCTCCATCCTGGGTTCAAATACCCCCTTGGAGGGCTCAGGTGCCCCTTCTGGGGACCAGAGAACCCATCTGGTGCTAAAAGTCGCTTTTGGAAGCCCCAACCCCCTTTTCGGATCCAAACGTCCCGCTCTGGGTTCGAATGCCCTCGATAGTGGGGCACAGAGGGGTCCAGAGGCGCTCTCCGGGGCCCAAACACCCCCCATTCTGGGTCCACTCGCGCTCTCGGGGGTCCTGCCCCGCCGCGCCCACCTCAGAGCTCCCAGCCTCGGCGGCCCTTCAGCCTCACTCACCATGGCGAAGCCCGGGGTGTCCGGAGCACGGGGATCAAGGTTCCTCCGGCGGCGGCAGCAGCTGCAGCAGCTTGAGCTCCGCCGCGCGTCCGCGCCTCCACACTCACTGCCCGCAGCGCGCGCCGCCGCCGCCGCCGCCGCCGCCGCCCGCCCCAACGGTCCCTCAACGGCCGCCGCGCGCGCCCCGCCCCGCCCGGTCCGCGCGCCGCCGCACTGCGGCTCCCACGGATCCCTCCGCGCCTCTCTCCGCACTGCCGGGCCCGCGGATCTCTCGCTCCCACCCCGCTCGGGGCTGGGTTTGTGGCCGGCCGCGCGCGCGCGCACCCGCCGGGGGACTACTTTCCGTCGCCGCGCGCCCCGCCCCCTGTGCCCACTCTACTTTTCTCCTCGGCGGAGGGGCACTGCTCGGCGGCGCGTGACGCGTTCCTGTGTGAGCCGCGCCGCTATTGGGCCTGGGCGACGGCGGAAATGAGAGCGCGGTGCCGATTGGTCCGGCCTTCCCTGCAATGCGTCAAACTGGGGCGAGCCACTGCGTGGTGGTGGTGGGCAGCCCTAAATGTGTGTCTGCGTGGAGCTGTGAGGCGTAATGAGGCGAAGGGGAAAATTGTGTGACTGTTAGAGAAGCAAATACATCATCTTCTTGGTCAGGGAGTGGTAAAGGGGTGGCGGAAGATGCAGAAGCACTTTCTCGGCTCTCCCCTCTAACAGATGGAAGATGGTGCAATCCAATATGCTGGCCTGGAAGCCCCGCCCCCAAGTGCGCCCTACGATGTGGCGGGGTCTTCAAGGTTCCTCTCTTACCCTAAAGGTGCTGTCCGTTGGGACAGGTGTGTGCACCCTGTGACACCCTCCACAGGTGTCCGGAACCCCTATCCCCGCTTCACTCCTGATTGGCTCAGGGTCTGTGAAAGTGGGGCCGTCGCAGGACAGCCTCTGGGAACAGGGCGTTAATTCAGTCATTCATTAAAAAAGACTGAATTGGGTGCCTGGTGTAATGTAGGGACCCGTGATTGGCTGGGCTGGGGAGACCAAACTTCCCAACCATTGTCCTGTTGTCTTGTAGACCACTTGACTCTTGCACTCCTTGTTCTAAGGTTCCAGCCATAGGAGGAAAAAGAGTGCCAAGGTTAGCTGAGACTGTTTACTGGAGCCCAGAAACGCTCCCCTTCTCTTGTTTAGAATGGGAGCTGCCATTCGATTACATGTCCCGTACCCCTCTCGGTGATTGGCTGAGGAATGACTCACTCGCCAATCATTATGTCACACCTGGAACAGGATGTAGGCTAATGAGAGTCCTTCCCTAGGTTTTTGGATCTAGAGTTTGGGGACAGGAAGCCTTTTCTTTTTGCGTGGTGAGGCTGTGAAGAAATAGGTCTGGCACTGTCTGTGGCCATTTTCCCACCCTGGAGGGGAGAATAAAAGTGATACCAAGGAGAGGCAAAGAAGAGATGGAGTGAGAGAGTCCTGTTGCCATTCACTTCCCTGGTTCCAGTACTCTTGAGGCCAGCTGTGCAGCCATCATGCCAGGATTTTGCATATATGAGCTATTAAAATTTCCCATTTATCCCAAACTGGTTTGAGTTGAATTTCTGTCACTTGCACCCAAAGATCTTCTGATCTTCTGATGGATGTGAGCTGGGCTAAACTCTGTCTTGGTCATCAGCATTGGCCCTGAAACAGAGAAGGCCAAGGACCCAGTCAACATTTGCTGAACAAATAAGCAAAATGAAGTCAGGCTCATGCTCTCTCCCCCCTTCTCTCTCCTCCCTGTCTCTGAGTCTTGATTTCTGCCAGGCAGACCTCAACTTCTGATTTACTTAGGCCTACGAAATAATACATATACTACTATTAACATGTTTGAGCACTTACTCTGTTCCATGCACCATTCCATTTGCTTTGCATCCATTAGTTTATTTAGTTCTTACAATATCCCTATGGGTTTGTTACTTCCATTTTCCACCTGATGAAACTGCTTTATTGCCACTGGAATTAGATGAGACCAGAGAGGTATGAAAGCTTGACCAAAAACAGAGAAGTGAAGTAGCTTGCCCATGGTCACACAGTAGGAGGTAGAGTCAGGATTTGATCCCCAGCAGTTTGCCTGAAAACCCCACACTCTTAAACACCATTACACTACCAGTGAGAGAGATCATATTTGTCTTCTATTATCCATTTTCCCTGTCTTCCAGCATAATAGAAGTTTAGCTGGGCACATTGCGATCCTGAATGAAAACTACATTTCCCAACCTTCCTTGCCCTTATGAGTGGTCATTTGATTGAATTCTTGCCAGAAAGGATAGTGATATATGAAACTTCTGGGTATACCGTTAAAGGGGAGGACATGCCCTCCTTCTTCTCCTCTTGCCTGCTAGTAGAGCAGCCCTTGTAGGCATTAGATGAGAGACCAATGGTGACCATACTCACCTGGCACCTTGATGATTGCCTGGAGCAGAGCCCACCCTTCCATCCCCAGTGCCAAACTTTTATTCGAGAGTGAAATAAATTTCTGTATTGCTTAAGCCACTGTTATTTTGGATCACTTTGTTATAACAGCCAAACACATCCCCTTTTTGGTTACTGCCCTTGCTTTGGTGGAAGCTCTTATGCCTACATTAGTGAGGGGTCATGTGGTTCAGGCGTAAACCAATCAGCATGTCCTGCTTCCATACCTCTGAGTGGTTCAGAGTCAATTGTATGACTCTTATTTTTTTCCAGGCGTGGCATAATTTACATTCAATAAAATGCCACAGATCTTAAAGTGTTCAGTTCAATGAGTTTTGATAATTGTGTACGCCATGTAACCACCACCCAAGACAAGCTGTAGAACATTTCTATCATCCCAGAAGTGAGTTCCCTTGTGGCTCTTTCCCGTCAATTCCTGTCCCCCTCAAGCAACCATTGTTCTGGTTTCTGTCATTAGAGATTAGTTTTGCCTGTTCTAGAGTTTTGTTTTGTTTTGTTTTGTGGTATGCGGGCCTCTCAGTGTTGTGGCCTCTCCCGTTGTGGAGCACAGGCTCCGGACGCGCAGGCTCAGTGGCCATGGCTCACGGGCCCAGCCACTCCACGGCACGTGGGATCTTCCCGGACCGGGGCACGAACCCGTGTCCCCTGCATCGGCAGGCGGACTCTCAACCACTGCGCCACCAGGGAAGCCCTCAATGTAATATTTTTGAGCAAAAGTTGCATGGAGCATACTTATACTAAAATATATTTTTTGTTGTTGATCTGGAATTTCAAGTTCAACTGGAGTCCTGTACTTCTAATTGCTAACTCTGGTGATCCTAATCTCAAAGCACCTTCTTTCCATGGTTGGGAAATGAGCTTAGTGAACTTACAGGGGACCACCTGAACTTCCAGGTCTCAGGTTGTCCTATGCTACAGCCAGGCAAGAATCTCGATAGTGGCTTCAAATCTTCTGAGCTTTAGGAATGATCAATAAACAAAGGCTTAACCCCATTATCATCAACATCCCAGTTCACTTCCACCAGCTGGATAAACACCAAGTCCAATAATACGATCTGTTGCTGGATCCACGCCACGATCTGGTGACCCTGTTATTTCTCTGACATCACCTCCCCACACTCCTCTCTCACTCTCTTGGTTCCAGCCACATTGGCCTCTTTGCTGTTTTTTGAACACATTTGGCTGACTCCTGCCTCAGAGCCTTTGTATTATTTCCTCTTCTTCAAATGCTCTCCCCATGATAGTTATATGTGGTTTGTCTCCTCCTTTGCTTTGTTCAAATGACACGTCTTCAGTGACGGCCTACCTTGACCATCCCATTTAAAATTGTAAACCAACACTCCCAATTGCCTTTACTTGACCTTATTTTTTTCATAGGTGGGACCACTTTCTCAAATATGATATACTTTTCTTATTTATTCTATTTAGAGTTTGATTCTCCCACTGGAATATAAGTTCCATGAGGTCTGATCTTTCTATTGTGTTCACTGTTGTATCTTCAGTGCCAAAAGCAGAGCCAGGAATATAATAGGTGCTCAATAAATACTTTTTAAAAATAACTAGATAAATATGGGGAGATGGAAATTCCCCTACAGTGCTGGTGGGAGAATATATTGATACAAGGACCCTAGTGAGTGTCCCATTTAGGGTAGGCTAGGTTATAGTACAGTAACAGCTGCAAAAATCTCAGTTAACACAGTTAAAGTTTCTTTCTCACTCACATAAAATCCACCAAGTGTCTTGGCCTCTCTGCAGGACAGATGTCCTCCATGTGGTGACTCAGTGTCCCAGGCTCTTTTCTCTCTCCTGAGGGTGTCTATGTTGCCACAGCAGGGGAAGAGAGATTGGAGAATGTCCCAGGGAGTTTTCATTGTCTTAGTAGAAGTGACATCTGTCACTTCAGCGCACATTTCATTGTCCAGAACCAGCCACATGGTCCCATGTCACTGCTAAGGGATGGAGAAGTGTATTTTCTCCCGTGCCCCAGAAGAGGAAACAGGAAACAGAATTTGGTGATCATACCATGGTCTTCGTCACAGAGAGACATTTGACCATATCTGTTAAGTTGAACGTGTACATTTGCTAAAATCTAGCAGTTCTACTCTTAACTATATCCTTGATAAGTGGCTTTCAACTTATTTTGAGTGAGCTTCACAGCAAGAACCACATTTTACATCATAATCCAGCCATGTTTCATATATTTTTTTTTTCAGAAACTATATATTTAGTCTGAAACAAAAATTTCAGAAGCAGAACTTAGTCTTACTATAGACAAGGCACTCTGATATTTTCTTTCCCATTCCATTTCATGTTTCAGAAATGATGCTCGCTGTGACCTACTGATTCCACTAGCCTCATCGTGTGTGTGTGTGTGTGTGTGTGTGTGTGTGTGTGTGTGCGTGTGTGCACGCACGTGTGTGTGTGTGTTAGCACTTCCTTACTTTCTGGCTACTACTTTCTAGGATGTTCCAGACTCATCTTGTATATTTCTTGCTCCAATCCTACAATCAGCCATTTCTCTAAGGAGCCCTGGCTCCTTTTATTGGATAATTAGGTTAGAAACTAAGATCTGGGCTCTGAGTGTCCTTGTTGCTATTGAAGATTGCTTTTTTTAACTCTACCTCTTTGCACTTTTATAGTGATTGCTCCAAGTATCCTTAAATTGGTCACCTATCTGTGATTTTTTTACCTCACTAAGTTTTCTTTTAAAAAATTATCTTACATAATAGTCTGGAGGCAGGGTCAGATCAGGACTGGTTCAGTGGCTCAATGATGCAACCAAGGACCCAGACTTCTTTTCTCCTTCTGCTCTGGTATCTTCAATATTTTCTGTCTTTAGGCTCATAGCTTTATGGTGGCAAGGTGGCTGCCACAGCTCCAGACGTTACTTCCCAAGGCAGTAACCAAAGTCAGGATGGAACGGAATAAGGTTCTTTTATTTCCCTTTATCAGAGAGAATAAACCTTTTCTCAAACCCCCTTCAAGTTTCATTGGCACAAAATGGGTCACATGATCACTCCTAAATCAATCACTAGCAAACAGGAACAAGGTTTAGACCAAACAAGGTTCACCTTTTGGGTCAAGGCACACCTTCCTTGAGCACATTGTTACCTGGTACCTGGACAAAACTGGGGTCGGGTTAGCAAGAGGGGTGTGTGGTGGGAAAAAGGTCCACCACATAAAAATGTCTTGGATTTTTCTTGGCAAATTCCTGGAAAAAAAGAGGAAAGTTAAGTTGTCTATGACATGGGGAAACATTCTTAATCCTCTTCTTTACTCATTTTTATTTTGTCTCCAAACCTTTTCTCCCAAAGCAGTTTCCTCAAACTCACTTTCTTCCTCCAAAAATCATCTCCTGCAGCTGATTCAGCCCCAGTATTACTACATGAGGTCATCCAGGGCTGGTGGGTTGGCCCTGCCATCATCCACATGTGGGTTTCACGAACGTACCTAAGGAGGTGCTACAGTTGCTGCCACTTCCCAATTAGCAGGAAGGTAAAAAACAGGCAAAGAAGGACATTTAGTGTTGTCACTGAGAAGATGCAGTAGTCAGGGTAAGCAATCTGAGATGCCGTAACAAATAAGCTCCCAAGTCTCAGTGGCTTAACACAATAAAACTGTATATATGTCTCACTCACACAATGTCTAATGCGGGAGTTCCTTTTAGGGAGATGGTCTTCAGAGACCCAGTTCCTTTTCTTTTATGGTTCTGTTATCCACTGCATACTCAAACTTCTCTTCTGGATCCTCTGTCCAGCCAGAATTTGGGGAAAGAGAGAACACAGAGGATCCTGTGGTGACTTGTCCTGGATGTAGGTCATGTATTTTGATTGCATTTCATTGGCCAGAACCCAGACGCAGGCCAGACATAACTGCAAGAGAGACTGGGAGGGGCTTCCCTTGTGGCGCAGTGGTTGGGAGTCCGCCTGCCATTGCAGGGGACACGGGTTCGTGCCCCGGTCTGAGAAGATCCCACATGCCACGGAGTGGCTGGGCCTGTGAGCCATGGCCGCTGAGTCTGCGCGTCCGGAGCCTGTGCTCTGCAACGGGAGAGGCCACAACAGTGAGAGGCCCGTGTACCGCAAAAAAAAAAAAAAAAAATTTTCTTCATTTGATTCCTACTAACTTGGGCAGGATTATTTCCAGATATTTTAAAGTTTTTGTTGACAATCTGAATGGGATCCAATTTTCCACAATTTTCTAGCAGCCTGGTGTGTATTGACGTTATGACTTTTTATAAGTGATCTTGAATCCAGCCTCTTACGGAAGCTCGTTCTAATACTATATCAGCTTGTTCTCTAGGATTATTTCTAGGTAAATACAGATGCACTTTTTGCTCAGGGTCATTGCTACTCAAGATATCATTCTTTGTGCCATCATGAGGCAGCATTTGTTAAACGGTGCTGTTTTTGTCTCCAGGATTTTCCTCCAAGCCATTGTCACCCATGCACAAGGTTAGATGTACGCAGAGAGCCGATGACATCTTCAGGTGGACAGCTACCTGGCTGACCTTTGTTGAAGAGGAAGCCTGGATTCAGACACGTTAAAATGAGCGACCGAGAATTGATTAAATATGACATTATTATCCATCCATACGTTTATGTATATATTTTCTGAATCATTTGAGAATAAGTTGCAGACTTCATGCCACATTATCTCCAAATGCTCAAATGTGAATTTCCTAAGAACAAAGACATTTGCCTATGAAATTACAGTTACAACAATCAAAATCAGGAAATTCAGCAATGATACAATTATCTAATCTATGGAGCTTTATCAAAGTTTGTCAATTGTTCCAATTATGACCTTTATAGCAAAAAAAAAAAAAGTTTTTTTTTCCTTTATTTTATCCAGCCAGGATGACATATTCCATTAACTATCATACTGCTTTGGAACAGTCTGGAACTAGTCTGGAACAGTTCCTCAGTCTTTCTTTGTGTTTTATGACATGGACGGTTTTGAAATTTCATGTCAGTTATTTTGTAGAATGTCTGTTTGGGTTGGTCTGATGTTTTTTCACGACCAGATTCAGGTTATATAGTTTTGTTTTGTTTTGTTTTGATTTTTTTGCGGTACGTGGGCCTCTCACTGTTGTGGCCTCTCCCGTTGCGGAGCACAGGCTCCGGACGCGCAGGCTCAGCGGCCATGGCTCACGGGCCCAGCCGCTCCGCGGCATGTGGGATCTTCCCGGACCGGGGCACAAACCCGTGTCCCCTGCGTCGGCAGGCGGACTCCCAACCGCTGCGCCACCAGGGAAGCCCCAGGTTATATAGTTTTTAAAAAGAAAGACTGTCGTAGAAGTCATTCTGTGTCCTCAGTGCATCTTATCTGGAGGCAGATGATGCATTTTGTCCCATTACTGGCAATGGTGATGTTTCTAGCTGTAAAGTTACTCTTTTTCCTTTTGTAATTAATCTGCAGGGAAATACTCCAACACTTCGTAAATATCAGTGCTCATCAGACCTTCCTCTGCTTGCTTTAGATTACTTAATTTTTTCCACAGACTGCTACCCAAGAGCCATCCAGTATTGGACTTCCCTGGTGATGCAGTGGTTAAGAATCCACCTGCCAATTCAGGGGACACGGGTTCAAGCCCTGGTCTGGGAAGATCCCACATGCTGAGGCCAACTGAGCCCATGCACCACAACTACTGAGCCTGCGTGCCACAACTACTGAAGCCCGTGCGCCTAGAGCCCATGCTCCATAACAAGAGAAGGCACCACAATGAGAAGCCTGCACACGGCAGTGAAGAGTAGTCCTTGCTCGCCACAACTAGAGAAAACCTGCGCGCAGCAGCGAAGACCCAACGCAGCCAAAAAAAAAAAAAAGAACCATCCAGTCTACACGATGAGGTCCCCAAATGATGTACAGAACTCTTCAAAAGCAGGGCTATAATTAGTGCTTTTCTGTCTTTATATATTATTCTGTCATCATATCTTTTTCACCCCAGAAGTGTAGGACAGCCTAATCTCAATCCCTTCATTAACCCTCTCCCAGTACAGAAATGGCAAGGACCATATTCAGCAAAAATGCTCTCAGGGGTCCTCATTCATGTCTGCGACCATTAAACGGCAGTGCATGGGACCATTTGCACAGATTTCTGCCACCCTCTTTTCTTCCCTGGCAAAAGTGTCACAGACGTTAAATTTCTGGAGGGGATGATTTTGTACTCTGGAAGCTCATTGCATGTTTCACCTTGGGGCATCTGTCGTTGTGGGTTAAACTGATGTAGTTTATTCCATTTATATGGCGTACATCCCAGCTTGTGTGCAGTTCTGATGGGGACAGGTACTGTGAACCTGGATGACCCAGTTGTAGCAGCTTGTGCCCCTACAGGGGCAGGGAGCAGCTGCGGCACCGATGGAAATAGATGTTAGCCGCGGTGGGCCTGAAACACCCGCCAGCAACACCAAAACTGCTTCTTGCTCCAGATCCTGCTCTGATCCATACACCTTGTACCTCAATCTTCCTTGGACCCCCCACTGGATATTCTTTTGATTAGGAAGTTAGGAAAGTGAGGTGGCAATGGACCAGAGATACACAGATAGCGGCAAAGCTGGGGTTTGGACACTGGCCTGCCTGGCCGCAAAGACTGGGATCTTGACCTTGGTGTTTCCAGAATTACCCACTGAGTTATCTGGAGGTCTTTGGTAAGCCATTCAATAACAGGCAGGTCCAGCCCATGGATCCTTAAATATCCCTGCAAAGAGATACCTTCTCCCCAAATGACACCTTTTGTCCTCAAAACAAGTCTTGGATTCTTAGGGCTCTAAGACCAAGGCAGGGTTTTCAGCCTCCCATCTTCCCCCAGTAAAACACCCCCTCCTCCCAGAGAGTGGGCAAAGTGAGATCAAGTAGGAGAGTTCCCTCTACCTTATGCTGCCTTCAGGAGTGTGGCAGATTTTATTTTCCGGAGATGGCCACAAAAATGTCTCACATCCCACATGCTCTTCTAGAACCTTGCCATTCCTGCATCAAGAGTGGAGTCTGTGTCTCCTTCCCTGGAATCCGAGTGGGCCTTGACCAATAAAGTGGAAGTGATGTTACGTAACTCCAAAGCTAGCTTGTAAAAATGCTACGCACTTCTGAGTTGTTCTCTTGGGACGCTTGCTCTTGAAAGCCAGCTGCCATACTGTAAGGAAGCTCAAGCAGCCAGAGGAAGAAACCATGTGGAGAGGAAATGAGGCCTCAAGCCCTCAGTTCCAGCTGAGCTCCCAGAAGACAGCTCACATGAGTGTGCCATTTTGAAAGCAGATTCTGATGCTCTCCAGGTGATACCATGTGGAGCAGAGTACTGTCACTGCCTTCTCCAAATTGCAGGTTTGTGAGCAAAATAAATAATTGTTGTTTTAAGCCACCAGGTTTTGGGGGTGATTTGTTATACAGCAATAGATAACCGAGACAAAAAAACTAAGCCACTACCAGTTGTCTCTCTGTCTCCACAGGGGATTGGTTCCACGAAACCTCCCCCCCCCACACACACACACTGCCATGGGTACCAAAATCCTGAGATGCTCCAGTCCCTTACATAACATGCATAGTATGTGCATATAACGTACACACATCCTCGCGTGTACTTTAAACCATCTCTAGATTACTCATAATACCTAATACAGTGTATTTGCTATGTAAATAGTTGCTGGAGCATAACAAATTCAAGTTTTACTTTTTGGAACTTTCTGGAATTTTTTTCAAATATTTGTGATCTGAGGTTAGTTGACTCCGTGGATGGGGAACCCCTGGATACAGAATGACTATAATCAGAAAATGTCACAGTTGGTGCCTAGGTCCAGAAAGCACTTTTTGCACTGAGTCAGGGCCACACTCAAATCCAAATCCTGTCTCTCTTCCTAAATAGTGTAGTCCAGAAGAGCAGAACCCTTGGAGCCAGGCAGACATGCGTTCATAATCCTGATTCCAATACTTCCCAGTTGTGTAACCTTGGGCAATTTAATGGGCCTTTCTGAACCTCAGTCTCTTCTTCTATGAAATAGGCACAATAATTTTTCTCCCTAAATCTATCAGGAGGATTTAGTGAGATTATGTATCTTAAGTGCTTAGCCAAGAACATAGCACATAACAAGTGCTCAGTAGCTGTTAGCCATGATTTACCAGGACAATTATATGGTTGGATGTTGAAAGCCCCTTACTGGATAAGCTCTCTTGAAGGTAGATTGGGAGCCTTCTGGATCCCATCACACTTCCTCTGTGCTGAATTTCTCTGCCTAGAGTCAGAGAGACCTGGTTTTAAATAACTCATGGCTCCTCCAGTTTCTGGCTGTGTGACCTTGGTCAAGAGACTTAACCCCTCTGTTTTTGGAGTCCTCATCTGCAGAAAGCGGGAGGGTCATATTTCCTCCTTAAGGGGTTGCAATGATGTTGGATAGTGTGCAAGGCATGACACAATGCCTGGCACACAGTAGGTGTCCATAGCGTGTGCTGAGAGAGGGAGAGGCTATTCCTCCATCCTCTGCAGAATCTGCAAGGATCTCTGTCCTCTCTCTGTCCTCCATCGCGAGCCTGACCAGGTGGCTGGTGGTGGTGAGCGCTCCAAAGAGGAATGGAGGGGAGGTGCGGGGTGGGGGGGTCTCCTAGCAGGGCCAGACCTGTTGTTCTCTCATTTCCCACCAGCGGGCGCTCTGGTGAAGTTAGGATTGCAACTCACCGCCATCGCGGTGACCATTGCTACCGCCATTTGTGCACATAGTGGCTGAGCGCTTTGGTTCACTTAAATGAGTCGGGATTCTCAATGTCTTCCTTAAAAGTAAGAAATCTAGCAGAGTCACAGGCTTTTATTTCCATTATGTTTGTGGGAGAAAAGTGCCAACGATCCTCTTCGGATTGAGAGAGAGAGAGAGAAAACCGACATTTATTCCTTTTAACAATAGAGATGATGTTATCACTATGGCAACAAATGATCAAGGAAGAAAACCAATCAGAATTGCAGATTTCTCTCGGAGGTTATTTTTCTCAAGATATGGCAACAATTTCAAGGAGACTCTCAAAGACTCTTTTGTTCAAATTATCCTTCAAGGACAGTCTTAAATGAACAGAACAGGTTGGTGACAGGAACTCGAGCCTCCAGCTTGCACAGGAAAACCAGATGGGTGTTCTCAGTTTGTTTCCTTATGGGGCAGATTCTTTAGATGGGCTTTATTATGCATGTAGCTGCAGGGAAGAGAGAACATCTTCACCTCTTTTACTTTTTACTTTTTTTTTGGCCGCGTGGCATGTTGTGATCATAGTTCCTTGACCAGGGATCGAACCCGCGTCCCCTGCATTGAAAGCGCAGAGTCTTAACCACTGGACCGCCAGAGAAGTCCCTCTTTTTTATTTATTTTTTAATTTAATTTTATTTTTTTGCGTACGCGGGCGTCTCACTGCTGTGGCCTCTCCCGTTGTGGAGCACAGGCTCCGGACGTGCAGGCTCAGCGGCCATGACTCACGCACCCAGCCGCTCCACGGCACGCGGGATCCTCCCGGACCGGGGCACGAACCCGCGTCCCCTGCATCGGCAGGCGGACTGTCAACCACTGCGCCACCAGGGAAGTCCTCTTTTTTACATTTCAAACATTATTTTTATTAAAAATTTAAAATCACTTTTTCAAACTGCATTGGCTACTAGTTGAGAACTTGCATTTTAAGGAGCTGATTCTGAATCTCCTTGGTTGACACCACAGGCAAAAAGCAGCATCTTGATCTTGGACTTCTCAGCCTCCAGAACTGTGAGAAAATATATGTCTGTTGTTAAAGCCACCCAATTGAGGGTATTTGTTATCAAAGCGTGAGCAAACTAAGACATTGAGTTCCCTTCTTCCGCCCCTAGGCTCAGGGGCCCACAGAGTAACACACACCTCTCCTCCAACCCCATCCCCTACACACCCCTGAACAAGGGTGTTTGTCCCGGATCAGCCTGAGCGGGTAGAGGTTGAAAAAAAAGTTCTATTTTCCTAGAATTCGTCTTTAGTTGAGGCACTGTCATAATAACCACCCTTCATCTTGCTCCCTTTCCAGCTGTGCTCTGCCTGGAATAGAGATACACTCACAGAAATTGAGCTCTGTAGAGTTGTGTCTTCTCAACAGAAGCTACTCCAGGTGTTTCAAGCAGAGGAAATTTAACGCAGGGGATTTATCACAAGGGTGTCCAAAGGGCCAGGAGAGCAAGAGCCAGAAGGGGATGGTGGGGGGGAAGAAAAGAAGTAGTGTGTATCAGTCCTTCATTCCTTCTTTATGACTGAATACTATTCCATTGTACAGCTACACTGTACTTTGTTTATTCATTTATCTGTTGATAGCCATTTGGGCTGTCACTACCTTTTGGCTGTCATGAATAATGCTGCTGAGAAATTGATGTACAAGTTTTTGTTTGAACACTTCAGGATTTCTGTTGTCGGGTGATGACAATGTTCTAAAATTGATGGTGCTAACGGCTGCAGAGCTCAGGGAATGTACCCCAAACCACTGACTAGTACACTTTAAAAGGGTGGATTTTTCTGGCATGTGAATTACATACCTGTCAAGCTTACAAAAACCCTGAAACTGTTCGAACTTAATTTTATATTTACTCACATAAACTTATGATAGGAGGCAAAGCACACAGATTCTTTTCAAAACTCCAGCAGTTTCTCTGGCCCTTCTGCTCGAGGTGATTTAATTATAACTGGATTAGTGACGATGTCATGAAGGGTTAAATCTCAGACTTGAGGGATAAGTTCTATTTCGCGCACACACAATAATTAAACACACCTCCCGGTAGCAAACGTGTAAGCCAAGTTTGTGGTCATCTCAGCCTCAGGGTTAAAGATGAAATTCCAGAGATTTCCCTGGTGGTCCAGTGGTTAGGACTCCACTCTTTCACTGCTGTGGGCCCAGGTTCAGTCCCTAGTCCGGGAAGAAAGATCCCACAAGCCATGCTGCGTGGCCAAAATTTAAAAAAAGAAAAAGAAATTCCAGAATGAATGAACACAGGTGATGATGTGGAAAGGCACCTCTCATTAGCAATCTGTTGGCTAAGAAACCAGTCAGGAAACACTCTTCTGTCACAAAACGGAAATCATTTGTATAGATCCAACCTTCTTTTTTAAAAAATTTATTTATTTATTTATTTTGGCCGCGCTGGGTCTGAGTTGCAGCATGAGAGCTTCTTAGTTGCAGCATGCGAACCCTTAGTGACCACATGCGTGTGGGATCTAGTTCCCTGACCAGGAATCAAACCCGGGCCCCCTGCATTGGGAGCTCAGAGTCCCACCCACTGGACCACCAGGGAAGTCCCTAGATCCAACTTTCAATCATTCATTCCTTCGAGAAATATCTTTTGAGCACTACTGCATGCCAGGTGCTGTTCAAGGCTAGATTCTCTTGAAACCAAATCTATTGACGTTTGGGGCCTGTATTGGTTTCCTATGGCTTCTGCGACAGATGATCGCAAATTTACTGGCTTGAAACAACACACATTTATTCTTTGACGGTTCTAAAGGTCAGACGTCCAAAATGGGTCTTAATGAGCTAAAATCAAGGTGTCAGCAGGGCTGTATTCCTTTTGTGGTGGTGGGGCTTTAGTAGAGAATCTGTTATCTCTTTCCTTGCCTTTTCCGGTTTCTAGAAACCACGTGCTTTCCTTGGCTTGTGGCCCCTTCTTCTATCCTCAAAGCCAGGAACATCAGGCCAGGTCCTTCTCATGCTGTCATCTCTCTGGTTCTCTCTTCTTGTTTCCTCTTCCACTTTTAAGGATTCTTATGATTACCTTGGGTCCACCAAGATAATCCAGGATAATCTCCCCATTTTGTTTTATTTTTAATTCCTATGCGGTTGGATTTATTTATTTATTTATCTAGGCCGCACCGCGTGGCTTGTGGGGATCTTTGTTCCCCAAACAAGGCTCAAACCTAGGCCCTTGGCAGCGAGAACTGGGAGTCCTAACTACTGGACGGCCAGGGAATTCCCAGTCTCCTTAATTTAGGTTGATTTAGCAGCCTTAATTTCATCTGCCACCCTAATTCTTCTTGGCCATGTGTTCTAACATGTTCCTCGGTTCTGGGGATTAGGACACACAGAGCTTTGGGAGGTCATTATTCTGTCTGCCATGGTCAGGATCATTCTTAGGGGGGTGTGTGTATGTGTATGTGTTCAGGAGGCTCTCTTGTTCACTGTGGGGCATTTAGCATCCCTGCCCCACCTCCACTTCTGACTCCAGTTGTGACAGACAAAAAGGTTTCACTGCCAGATGTCCCTTGCCGCCCCCCCCCCCCCACCCCGGTCAAGAGCTGCTGTTCTAGGTCCTAGGAATCCAGAGGTGGACAAAACAGACAAGTCTGTGCTCTTTCGGATTTTCCATTTTTCCAGTGGAACTGGCGCATTAACCGCATCTCACCGGGAAACACTGTGTCTCCAGTCCCTCCATTCAAGGTTCCCATTTGTACCTTTGGAACTCGTCACCCATGGTTTGCATGTAATTGCAGCCGAGGCCCAATGGGACCTGGTGCTCCGGCAGCCGGGCTGGGTGCGAGAGCCGTATAGGGAAGACATCAGCACGGAGATGACGTGGGGACCATCCCTGAGAAGTGGGAGCTCCACGCCCACCCCCACCCCCACCCCCCACCCTACATGAATGACAGGCGTCAGCCCTGGGCTTCTGTCTTTTGCACTCTGATCATCTCTCTGATGGCTTCTTACCAGCCTCCCCCAGGGCCTCCCCTTCCCTGGTCTGTGCATGGTACATGGCTGACCCCTCCCCCCACCCCGTGCTCAGGCCCTCTAGGCATCTTCAGCCTTTCACCCTGATCTTATTCATCTCTATGCTTCTCTCTCTAATGACATTTCCGGTCTGCCCGCCTGCATCTTTGTCCTCAGCCCAGCCATATCAGTTTCCTGTTGCCGCTGCAACAAGTCACCACACATTGAGTGGCTTAAAATAACACGTACGCATTTTCTTACAGTTCTGGAGCAGAGGTGATTGACGTGGGTTACATACGACTAAACTAAGGTGTCAGCAGGGCTGTGCTCCTTCTGGAAGCTCTGGAGAGAATGCATTTCCTAACCTTTCTCCAGCGTCTAGAAGCCACCTGCCTTCCTTGGCTCGTGATCTTGAGACAGGCTGGGACCTGGGACCCTTTGCTGCCATGCTTGCACCTGGACCCACCCCTCCTCCAGCAACAAAATACAAAGAAACTGTGTGGGACTAAAAATAACTGCGTGCATGTGCACTTGGGGCAAATTCTGGACCAAAGATACAAAGAGACCAAAAAACCCAACTGCCACTTTTGAAGAGCCTGGAGCGAAAGCAGGGTACTGCTGCATGCCCCCTGCACACACCACCACCTCAGGGGTGGGCAAAACACCTAAGCCACCCCTCCGGCCCGGCCCCTGGACACACCCCTACCCTCACCCCATATAAGGAACAAGCTCGCCCCCCAGCCCCCTGGCCCCAGGGAGTGAGCCAGCAAGGGAAACTGTTGTTTGTTCTCGCTCCCCTCTGCTGCAGCAAGGGCCCCAATAAAGCCTTGCCTGAATTTCTTGTCTGGCCTCTGATCAATTTCTATTGATTAAGGAGGCCAAGAATCCTGGTCAGTAACCGTCTCTTCTCCATCTGCAAAGCCAGCAGCAGAGCATCTTCCATTCTCTCCCTCTCTGACCTCTACCTCCACCATCACATCTCTCTCCCTCTCTCTGGCATCCCTCTTTTCCTTACTGTATTAGTTTTCTAGAGCTACTGTAACAAAGTACCACAAATTGGGTGACTTGTAACAACAGAAATTTATTATCTCATGGTTTTGGTCCAGTGGTTAAGAATCTACCTTCCAATGCAGGGGTGAAGTATCGATCCCTGGTCGGGAAAATAAGTTCCCACATGCCTCAGGGTAACTAAGCCCGCGCGATGTAACTACTGAGCCCGCGTGCTCTGGAGCCCCGGCGCCACAACTAGAGACAAGCCCGTGCGTGGAAACGAAAGATCCCGCATGCTGCAACGAAGATCCCGTGTGCCGTAACTAAGACCCGATGCAACCAAATAAATAAATAAATATATTTTTAAAAAAACAACAAAGGAAATCAAGGTGTTGGCAGGGCCAAGCTCCCTCTGAAACCGGTAAGGGAATCCTTCCTTGCCTCTTCCAGCTTCTGGGGGTGGCCGGGGCATTCCTTAGCTTGCAGCTGCATCACTGCACTGTCTGCTTCCATCTTTACATGGCATCCTTCCCTCGCATCCTCACCTTGTCTTCTTATAAAGACGCCAGTTATATTGGATTAAGAACCCATGCTACTCCAGTCTGACCTCATTTTTTTAAAAATTTATTTTATTTATTTATTTTTGGCTGCTTTGTGTCTCCGTTGCTGCGCGCGGGTTTTCTCTAGTTGTGGCGAGTAGGGGCCACTCTTCATTGCGGTGCGCAGGCTTCTCATTGCGGTGGCTTCTCTCGTTGCGGAGTACGGGCTCTAGAGCGCAGGCTCGGTAGTTGTGGCGCACGGGCTTAGTTGCTCCGCGGCATGTGGGATCTTCCCGGAGCAGGGCTTGAACCCGTGTCCCCTGCACTGGCAGGCGATTCTGAACCACTGCGCCACCAGGGAAGCCCAGACCTCATCTTAATTTAACTAATTACATCTGCAACATCGCTATTTCCAAATAAGGTCACATTCTGAGGTCCTGAGGGAGAGGACTTCAATATATCTTTTGGGGGAAAGTTCTGAGGTCCCGGGGGAGAGGACTTCAATATATCTTTGTGGGGAACGTTCTGCGGTCCCGGGGGAAAGGACTTCAATATATCTCTTTGGGGAACACAATTCAACTCCTAACACTTATCAAGACCATGGTGTTTATAGTGGGCCTACCCAAGGAATCCAAGATAACTCTTGATCTCAATAGCCTCTTTTTGTTTTTTTTGGCCACTCTGTGCGGCATGTGGAATCAGTTCCCCCACTAGGGATGGAACCCATCCCATGCCCTGCGGTGGAAGTGTGAAGTCTTAACCACTGGACCGCCAGGGAAGTCCCCGATCTCAACAGCCTTAAATTAATCACAGCGAAACATTCCCTTTTGTTATGTAGAGTAATATTTTCACGGGTTCCGGGGATTCAGACGTGGACATCTTTGGGGGCCATTATTCTGCCGACCCCACCAGCCCTGTGTCTGAGTTCCGGGCTGGATAGCCAAAGGCTCCGTGGATGCCCCTCCCTTGGTGTTCAATGAGTTATTTTTTAGAATAAGTATGTACGGATCATTGCATGGGACATACCTTACACTAAAAAAGGTATTCGATGTTTTTCTGAGATTTAAGTTTAACTGGGTGTCCTGTGTTTTCTGTGTTTCATGGAGTCCGAATTGTTAAAACTCCCCAGTTTGTCACATATTCTGTTGTTTACCAGCATTTCCCACCAGATGGAGCCGTGGTCATATTTATAATCACCTTAACTCATGTACTTGGGATAGGCAACCTCTAAGATGGTCTCCAACGATCCCGCCACCAGGCATTTACATCCTTCTGAGATTTATACCCCTTTGGGGGTAGGTCAGATGTAGTGGCTGGCTTCTAACAAATACAATATGGCAAAAAAAAAAAAGGTATGTCGCTTCTGGGATTAGATCACAAAGCCTCTGGAGGATGGAAGCTCAAGAAAGTGAGAAAAAAGGAATCATCAGGAGGACCAGGGGTAGCTGTGATGTAGAAGAACAGTGAGAGACACTAGAAGCCAAAGGAAAGTGGCTGTGGAGAAGGAGGAGGGCGTTTATACATTGAACGATCCAACAGACATTTATCAAGTACCTAGAAACTGGAGTTCACAATTTTGTGGGTCAGGAAGTCAGAAAGGCCTTGGTTGGATGTTCATCTCGGCTCTGCGTGGCATCAGCTGAGGCAGCTGGGGCTGGAGGATACATTTTCAAGATGGCTTCTTCACTCACAGGCCTGGAGCTTCGATTCTCCTGGGCCTTCTCACTGCAGGATGCCCTTGGGGTAGTTGCAATTCTTACATGGCAGATCAGGGCTCCAAGAGGTCACAATGGAAGCTGCTTGTCCTCTAAAGGCTGGGTCCAGGACTGGCATAATGTCACTTCTGTCATATTTTGTTGGTCAAAGCAGTCAGGTGTTCTGGCCCAATCAGTCTAAGACCACCAGAAACAAACCTATTGTATTATTTGTTAGGGCTGCCGTAACAGTACATATCGCAAACCGGGCGACTTGCGGTAGATACAGTCCTGCTGTTCTCTCACTGACCACCAGATGGCGCGCTGGATCCGATAGCAATACTTGCCATTAGCAGGAGAGTAGACGTTGTGATAAACGCTTTTGTTAATTTAGTTGGGATGAGACTTTCGATTTCTTTGTTAAAAAGCAAGTCTAGAAGAGACTTGGGCCTTTATTTCATAATGTTCGTGGAAGGATAGAAATAGTCTTTTCCTGATTTGATAGAGAAGACCTATGGTTATTTATTCTTTAAAAAATAGACTATTTAATCTTGTTAACACCATGGCAACAAATATCAAGGAAGACAGCCAATCAGAAAAGTAGGCTTCTTTGGGAGGTTATTTTTCTTTGGAAATTGCAACAGTTTCTAAGAGAATCTCCCAGACTCTTGCTCAAATTCTCTTTCCAAGGACAGGCTTAAATTGAACAGAGAACAGAGGAGGCTGGTAACAGGAAAATTCACTCAAGCCTCCTGGCTGTACAGGAAAACAATATGGATGTTTGGGGATTATTCTCAATCTGCCACTTTATGGAAACTGATTTTTATTTTATTTTTTAATTTTAATTTTTGTCTTTTGGCCACACCATGCGGCTTACGGGTATATTGGTTCCCCGACCAACGTCCTGGGCAGTGAAAGCGCAGAGTCCTAACCACTGGACGGCCAGGGAGTCCCCTCGAAGCTGATTCTTTAGAAAGACTTATGATAAGAGGTAGTAACCCTCCCACTGAAGCTGCAGGAGAGAAGGGACAGCTTCATCTCTCTCTCTTTGTTTTAATGTTTAACAATAATTTTTGTGGGCTTCCCTGGTGGCGCAGTGGTTAAGAAGCTGTCTGCCAGTGCAGGGGACACAGGTTTGAGCCCTGGTCCAGGAAGATCTCACATGCCATGGATCAACTAAGCCCATGCGCCGCAACTACTGAAACCTGCATGCCTAGAGCCTGTGCTCTGCAACAAGAGAAGCCACTGCAATGAGAAGCCTGCACACCGCAATGAAGAGTAGCCCCCACTCACGGCAACTAGAGAAAGCCTGTGTGCAGCAATGAAGACCCAATACAGCCAAAAATAAATAAATAAATAAAATAAGTTTATTTAAAAAAACTTATAAAAATTATTTTTTTCGGTGGGCATGAGTGCACCTCAGTCGTTAATAATGTTGATTGGCTGATCTAACAATCACTTCCAGCCCCTTTCCTACATACTACTGTGATACTATAAAAGCTAAAAAAGCCAGCTCCCTTCTTTCCCAGACTCCCCTGCAGCTACTGGTATGCAGTGAGCCAGTTCTGGCCAATGAGTATGCTGAGGGCTTTTGGGAAATATTTTCGCTGCTGGATAAAAGAGGAGAGGCATGAGAGGAAAGGACTCTCTCATCACCCCCACCTCCCTGCTTTTTGCTTTTTGTGTGAAAAGGTGATGCCTGGAGCTTGGCAGCCATTTTGTAACCATAAGGCAACAAGCTGGAAGGCAAAAGCTAATAAGTGGAGGAATAGAAACATTCTAGGTTCTTGATAACATACTTGACCGATTAAACCCAGAAGCCTCCTTCCTCCAAAATTTTAGTTAAAAATCTAAGAAATATCCTTTTTGCTTATGTCTGCTGTCAGTTTGGTTATCTGTAACTTGTAGCCAAAACACCCCTTGCTGATCCATGCTCCTTTCCAGATTGCGCTAGAGCAGAGCTCCCAAACTCAGATATCCAGAGACCAGGTAGCTGATGTGAAAATGAAGCTGCTATAACTTTATTTTCCTTTTACTTACATAAACTTATAAAAGGAGAAAAAGCACACCAATCTGTTTCTTAACTGCAGGAGACCCTTCCCACTTTCTGGACAAGGTGAGTTAATTATAACAGGATTAGTGATGCTTTAATCAGGGAGTTAAATATTTCCAGCTGGAGTGATGCATTCTATTTCCTATTTTTTAGATGTGCAGTGAATGAAGTTTCTCACCACAAATATTTTTTTAAATTAATTAATTTATTTATTTTTGGCTGCTTTGGGTCTTCGTTGCTGTGCGTGAGTGGGGGCTACTCTTCGTGGCGGTACGTGGGCTTCTCATTGCAGTGTGGATCATGGGCTCTAGGAGCGCAGGCTTCAATAGTTGTGGCATGTGGGCTCAGTAGTTGTGGCTCACGGGCTCTAGAGCACAGGCTCAGTAGTTGTGGCGCATGGACTTAGTTGCTGCGCGGCCTGTGGGGTCTTCCCAGACCAGGGCTCGAACCCGTGTCCTTTGCATTGGCAGGCGGGTTCTTAACCAGTGCGCCACCAGGGAAGCCCCTCTCACCACAAACATTTGAAACACGCTTTGTAGGAACTATGGCCTCAGGGTGAAGAGTTACATTCCAGAAGGTATCAACACAAAACCAGTAAGGTTAAAATGGCCTCTTACAGGCAAGCTTCTCATTCATTCATACATTCATTCATTCATTCAACGAACATTTATTTTCTTCTCTGTGCCACACACAGTGCAGGGCATTGGGGATTTAACAGTGAACAATCAGGCACTGGTCCCTGTTTGTAAGGATCTTACATTCTTGAAACTTAACCAGAACCTTCCCCCACCTGCCTGGAAAATATTTGTGTCAACAGTCTCTCCAGGCCAGAGTTTCCTATTGTTATGGGCTGAATTGTGTCATTCTCCAAATTCATATGTTGAAGTCCTAACCCCCCAGCACCTTCGAATGTGACTGTATTTGGAGATAAAATGCTTAGAGAGGCAACTAAGTTAAATGAGCTTAAATTGGATTAAAAGGCCCTAATCCAATAGGACTGATGATATAAGAAGAGGAAATTAGGACACAGACACACACACAGGGCAGAGCTTGTGAGGACACAGGGAGAAGACAGCCACCTGCAAGGCAAGGAGAGAGGCCTCAGAAGAAACCAACCCTGCTGACACCTTGATCTCAGACTCCTGGCCTTCAGAATTGTGAGAAAATTAATTTCTGTTGTTTAAGCCACCAGGCTGTCATGCTTTTTTATACCCATCAGCACCTTTGGAACTTGCAGCCAACAGCTTCAACCCTAGTCCTAATCAATGCAGAATGTAAGTCCTTGAGAATTATTTTTAAAAATTTCCAAGAATTCCCTGGCGGTCCAGTGATTAGGACTCTGTGATTCCACTGCAGGGGGCACGGGTTTGATTCCTGGTCAGGGAACTGAGATCCCACATGCTGTGTGCAGCCAGAAAAAAAAAAAAAAAGGATTAAAAAAATTTCACCAGAAGATGAGTGATTCGTCACCATGCATATATACCCAAGCTTCCTGTTGGAAAACAGGAAACTTGGGTATATACATTCCTCCTATACTCTTGGGAAGTCCTTCTTTGAACAGTCCTAAAAGGTTTCTGGATTTGCTCACTTTCCTGGGACATACATAGTAAGCCCAAATTACAAATACATAGGTTTCCCTCAGCCATTAGATCTAAATCTTCTGCTACAAAGGATTTGTTTTGGGTGGGGTTCTCTACCCTCCATCAAATGGTATAGTGTAGTTTAGGGAACAAACTCTTAGTGCCTCAGCTGGGATTCTCAACTGCAGCGTCTACCCACAGCCTCTCCATGTGGCTCGGCCTTCCCAAAACTTGGCGGCTGGGTCTTCCGACAGAGTTTCCCGAGAGCAAATGTTCCAAAAGTCCGTAAGCAGAAGCAGGCAGCCTCAATGTGACTACCACTTCATTCTAATAAACTCCACCTCCAGATGGGGAGAAGGATAAAGAATTTGCACTTACCTTTAATTCATCATATTACTCTAGTAATTTTACATGCATTAACACCATCAGTCCTCAAGCAATCGCACGATGTTGACATCATCGTTAGGTCAGGGTTACAGATGAGGTTCTGAGATGCAGAGTGGTCCCCGGCCTGGGCAGCCCTGCTGTTATGTCTTCTTCCAGCAGAAGGCGCTCCAAACCCACGCATCATCCCAGCCTCCAGCTCCTAACACCCTCATAGCCAAGGCTTAGGTTTATCTCGTGCCCTGGGCTGTACTAAATGCTTTTCATGAACGATCACAGCCCAACCTCATAAGAACACCCGAAGCTGAATTTTACAGATGAGGACGTTGAGGCTCAGGGCAGCAAGGCGCTCAGCTGAGGACAGTCTGATCCCCAAACCTGACAGACAAGTGCACAGCCTAGTGCAGGAGACAAGAGCTCAAAAGCCCCACGGGAAGAGGTTTTGCCTCTGCTGTGTGACGGTGGAGGGTTAGATTATTCTATCGTTCCATTCGTTCACCGATCCTCTAAGGAGGGTACACATTCCTGATTGTCGCCAAGGAGCTGGCGACTCCCAAGAATCAAGGCGGCTTGTGATTTGCCTTGGTCCAGTTGCGAGGGGATGTGCCGAGTGCCCGATGCCAGCGGAAGCTGTGACAGACGCTGCAGGTTTGGCCATTGACCTGCCAGCATCAGAAGAAGACACCCAAATGAGGGCTGCCCCTTAGGCTTCTAGAATGGGGAGTATCCACAGCCCACTGCACAGATGTGTAACAACACGCCTGAGAAACAAGCCTTTGCTGCCGCGAGCCGCTGAGATGTCGGGGTATTTGTTACAGCGACACCTACAGTCACAGCTATGACTCATAAGCAGTGAGTCAATCAGAAGCAGCCCCACACGCCCCCGCCACCCGCCGCGTGTCTCCAGCAGGTCATAGGTAACCTGTGCTAACGCAGTACAAGTCAGCACGGGATGCGCTCGATTTTATAAACCAGAGTGGATTCGGAGCTGTTTCTATAGCAACCACACTCTGCCCCGCTTTCATTGTCATGTGATTTCTGGAGGGGGCAGGAAGAGGCAGAGTGCATCCAGAGAGCTGGGAATTACTGAGCTTAATGGAACAGGCTTTGGAGCCCAGAAGGTTTGGGTTCAAAGAGCCCAGCTCTGACACACACCCTTTGTGTGATGATGCAGAAGGCTCTAAACTTCCCTGGGCCTCATTAAAATGGAAATCATAGTAACTCCATTATAGGGGTGCTGCACAGAGTCCATGAGATCAGGCATGGGAAGCACTTGTATCGCACATTCCATGGTATGTGAATCGATTAGGAATAGTTTTCTTGGTGACAGTCAGCCCAAACTTGCCAGCCAAAGGGGTGAGGTATCTTAGAAGAGGATCCTTAGCTCTCAGTAGAGGTATCCCTAGCCAATGCCGCATGGAGAAGAGATGAATGTGTGCAAAATATTTGTTGATTTAAGGCATGAAGTTTTGGGGTAGTTTGTTATTCAGCAATAGATAACCAGAACATGTATGAAATACTGTTTACTGCCTATCCACAAAGCTATCCCTGCCCCTCTTTCTTCCTAACAAAAACTGGATTTTATTCAGGTGTCAGACAGAGCTTCCTTGACCTTAATCAACTCCACCCTTTGTCAGGGGGGTAGCCATGTGATCACGTACTGGTCAAAGTGATATAAAAAAGGAGGTCTGCTGGAGGCTTCTGGGAAAAGGCTTTCCTACCCTTAAGGAGGAGAAATTTCCTGCTTTCTGCATTCCCCTACTTCCTGTCTTTGAACATGGTGTATGAATATGATGTCTGGAGCTGCTGCAGCCATTTTGTGACTATGAGGAGAAGCCAGGGAAATTGCACACTCTGAAATTCACATTGTTGAGCTGCTAAATCAAACCCAGCACCTCCCACTGCTTGACTTCTTGCTATGTTTAAATCACTACTAAATGAGTATTCTTTAACTTGTCCCTGAAAATGTTCCTAATGAGGCACTGGGCTTCCTTTTTGCCCTGTAATGAATCTCTGCTGTAATTTCCCTATCTGTCTCAATGTGCCCTAGATCTAGACAGGACGGAAACTGTGAATTCCTATGGAACCAGAAGGTGCTGTTAAGAAATGAAGGAATCTGCCCTTGAGCCCATTACATACATTTTACCTCTTAGTCCCAAGCAAATCCTTATATGCATGAGCACGTGCTGTGATGGAGAATGGAGAAAATCCCAGGAACTGCCAACCATTTCTCCCCCTATGCAAATGCAGCTTTAATTTGTATGGTTTGGCAGAAAATGAGCCAAGAAATGATAAAGATCTCTGTGGTGATCTTACAATATGACCACAAATTCTTTGATGCTCTTCCCTTCAAGAGGTGGAGCTTAATTCTACTTAGCCCAGCATCGTCTCATCCTACTTGCTCAGGATGAGATGATGCTGGGCTAAGGGCCAGGCGGGGGCCCAGGCACTGAAGAAGCAAAGGACACTGGGTGTAAAACAGAGACAGGGTGTTTCCAGGGTGTTCTGGCCACACATCAGCCATGACACGTGGGCATGTGTTACCCAGCCTCAGATGCTCCCCTCCCCCATTGCACGGAACACCCAGAGACCAGGCCAGGTGCTTAACTCAGTTGACTGCAGGATCCCAGGTGACACAGGGAGAAGTCGCACGTGGGGCCTCGCCACCCCACACATTGCCGGAGGCTGCTCAGCCCAGGGCCAGGCCCCCAAGGTCCCTCAGCCTCCCGGGGAGGAAGGGGCTTTGTCCCCAGCCCCAGGTCCACCCTGGCCTGTTCCAGGGTCGGCTCCTCTCTGTCCCCGGGAAGGTCCCTGCAGCCCAGAGGGGGCCACTTCCGACCACGACCGGGGAAGCAGCTCCTGAGTCACCTTCTGCCCCTGGGTGTCCCGAGGTGGGGCTCGGACCGTCCAGCTGGGCTGTGGGGACACCCCCCCCCCCCAGGCCCCTGTGCCTCCCTCGAGATGTGCAGGGCTCCCTCCCGGCACGGGAACTTGGACACAGATACACAAATGGCCCCAGGACAAGGGGACCTGGAGGGGCAGTGGTGGAGATAGCGATTCAGGGAAAACATTGCGATGGGCAGAGGGGGCTGGTGCCCGTGTCACCACACGGACGCGGACACAACCCGGAAGCGTCTTCACTTGGACAGCACGTGCTGACCCCTGACAGCGCCAGGCCAGGCTACTTGGGGGGACTCTAAGGCCAGGATGTGGCTCCTTTCTGGGGGCATTTCCTCCCCTCTAAAGACAGGTCCTGGGGCAGCTCCGACACTGGCCCAGACCAGCCTCAGTCCCTCACAGGTCCCCCCTCAGAGTTCCCTCTGGCCTTTGATTTACTCAGACAGCGAACTGGGGAACCCTATCACCTTAAGTCAGGGGCTACCAGGCCAGCGCTGAGGGGAGTCAGCCCATGGGAGGTGGGGGCAGCTCGTGGGACATGCAGGGGGAGGCACCGGCCCATGGGAGGAACACCGCCTGGTACTGCAGAGAAAAGCCAACACTCTGTATGGGAATTGTCCCAAATTGAAAATGTTGCAAATAGGACGTCCCTGGTGGCGCAGTGGTTAAGAATCCCCCTGCTGATGCAGGGGACACAGGTTCGTGCCCTGGTCCGGGAAGATCCCACAGGCCACAGAGCAACTAAGCCCGCGCACCACAACTACTGAGGCCCACACGCCTAGAGCCCGTGATCCACAACAAGAGAAGCCACCGCAATGAGAAGCCTGAAAACTGCAACAGAGTAGCCCCGTTCGCCGCAACTAGAGAAAGCCTGCGCGCAGCAACGAAGACTCAACGCAGCCAAAAATAAATGAATAAATATTTTTTAAAAAGGAAAATGTTTCAAATAATACCCATTTTTTGAAAACACCGTGCAGGTTGAGTGACAGATTCAGTGTCTGGGCACCAGCAGGTGGCTCTGGCCTTGAGGAGCTGGTGCATTTGTACCAGCTACATACACTTCAGATGGGCAGGGCAGGTGTGGGTCTCTCTCTCTCTCATCCTTCCCCTCCTTCCTTGGTCCTGGTCACCAGAGCCCCGCCCCTCCCTTTCCCTCCCCCACCTCTTTTCCCCTCCCCCAGGAGCAACCCCTCTGCCTCTCAGGCTTCTCTTCCTGGAATCATCTCCTCCCCCAGCAGGGAGGTTCAGCCTTCCTGACTGAAGGCTCAGCTACATCCTGACACCCCCGCGCGGCTGGGTGGCCGAGCCTCCATCACAGAGCCCGGCCCCCATCAGATTGGGGTGGAGGACAGGGGCACAGAGACGCTGGCCAGAAGCATCAGTCTGGAAGGGATCGGGGCTCTACGAACAGCCAGAAAGAACTCACTGGCACTGCTGGCCTCGCCCGGTGCCCGGTGTCCATGGACACGCTCACCCCTGCGCTAACGCGGGAACCCAAAGACAATCCCGCTGGGGGGGCCCTGAGACCCCGTCCCATCACCTAGGGCTGCTGCCTCCGCGGGCGCCCGTTACACTCTTCCTTCTTCCCTTGGGCTTGCTCGCGCCACCTGCAAAGAAGGGACTGAAAGGACAGGGGAGCGAGCGGTGGGCGGACGCGCACCTTAGAGCTCAGTGCCCACGGTTCAGAGGTTGCCGCCTCCGCGGTGGGGAGGGCCGAGGGGCGGAGCTGGGGCCCCACCGGCAGCTGCAGCCTCGCCGTGGCCTTAGCGGCACTTGGGGCGCAGCCTCTTGCCCCGACCAGCCTTCTTCCCACGCGTGGACTTGGAGCCGGCGGGCGGCAGAGCCCTGGGCTGGCCGCCCTTGGCCTGCGCCCCAGCGCCCGCGCGCCCCTTCCTGCTATTGCTTCCTGCCTCCTCGTCCTGGGCTTCCGTCTCGGAAGGGATGCCCAGCCCGCCGGGGCCGCCGCCTCCCCCTCGGGTTTTGCGGGTCCCCGACGGGGCGGGAGCCGCTGCCCAGCCCGCCCGATCCGGGGCCCTAAAGGCCAGGCGGGCCCGCTTGGCCCGGGGCTTCCTGGACGCGCGGTCCTCGGGCTCAGACTCCTCGCTCTCCACGTCCTCCGACTCCCTGTTCCCGCGGGCCGCCCGCAGCGCCAAAACCTCCCCGAGGTTGCCTTTGGCGCATCTGAACCTCCCGCTCTGCCAGGCCTTTTCCTTTTCTTCCTATCACCTCGGCCATGTCCTGGGCATCCAGGAGCACCGCTAGCTCCAGGAGGCCGCCCTCATCTTCCTCGTCCTCGCCCCAGCCCCCCAGCGGGCCACCGGGAGCCTTCTTCCCTTTGCAGGTGGTCCGAGGCTCAGCCCCGGTGGAGATGCACCCCAGCAAGTGAGCGCCGGCTTTGGCCTTCCTCAGGACCACGGCGTCCACCTGGCGGCCCGCCTCCTCCACCTTCACTCGGGTTCCGGAAGTGTCCTTGGCCATGACGGACAAGACCTCGGGCAGGGCAGCTTTCTTGTCTTTCTTTTCGCTCCAGCCCAGCGACTGGATCACAGAAGCGATTTTCAACGTCTCCCTGCAGGTTTTGATGTCTGATGAAATCTTGTAGGCCATGATGTCTAGAACTCGGGGTTCTCCATGCCCTTCTGGGTGACCTGGTTGCCTCATTCCTCAGACTCACCTCCTGAAGCACTGCCCTTGAGCACCTCAGCAGGTGTGTCCCTCGTGGCCACGAGAGCCACCGTGTTGCAGATGCCGCTCCTGGCTTCTGTGATCAGCTCAAGCTGATCACCTCGGGGGCTCTTTCTCTGTCACTTTCTTCTTGGCTTTGTCCAAAACGGTCCCCAGGGCCAAGAACTCCATGGAGACTGACTGCCTCATCCACGTCTCTCTGCACGGCTTCCTCGCAGCCGTTTGGAGTGTTGCGTAGAGCGCGCTGGCATTGCCACTTATCCCTGCCCAAGTCCTCCTCTTCCAGCTCTGCGATCTCGAGGCCCAGGCTCTGATGGAAGAATCCTTTGCAGAGGTAAATGGCGGTCCTCCTCGGCCCCTCTTTTTGTCTCTGGCTCTATTTCTGAGACCCCCCCCCGCCCCGCACTGCCCTTGCTAGCCCTGCTGGCTGCACCAGGAACGGGGCCTGGGTCTCTGAATCGGCAGGTGAGTCCCTGGGGGCCCTGGCCACTGCGGCCCGTGGGAGCCTTCCATGCAGCAGCTGCCTCAGGACAGTTTCTTCCGCCTCAGGACTCTCGTGTCCTTGCACAGAACCCTCCAGACGCCGTCCTTGCCCGGGGTCCCCCTGGGGGTGGCACCGTGATTAATGTCTGCCACAAACTCCATGAAGGCGGCCTTGGCCTTCTCCTCCCTCACGTCCCTCGTGTTCCTCAACCTGAACGTGCCCTGGCGCGGGAAGGCTGGCTGCAGGACCTGCCTTTTCCAGGTCCTCCGGGATGCTGGTGACCAGCAGGGCCCTGTGCACGTCCACAGCCAGCCCCCTGCACGAGTATGGGCCTCCTGGGTGACGGATCACTACTCTCCCTCCCACTCCAGCCAAGTGTGACACACACCCCCTCCCGCTTCGTCCTGCCAGTTTTTCCGCATCTGCATCAGAGTGGGCAGCAGGCTTTGGCTCCCGGGCATTGGCAGCTCTCCTTCCCCCACGGGCTACTGCCGGTTCCATGACAACCGCTTTCAGGCTGTTGCCAGGGTCTGAGCATTTGTTTGAGGAGCCCAATGGAAATGAGAATATTCGCCTTGTAGTTTCACTGGGCAGGCCTCACACAGAAAACTCAGCCCCGCTCACTCGCGGATCAAGTCTCAGGAGGTCCAGGCCTTAATGGGGGGTGATCAGCCCTCACTCGGGGTTACTCCGGGTCTGGAGTGAGTTTGATGCTAGGGCCAGGAGGCGGGGTCTGGACTGAAGCTGAGGCCGGGGATGGGAGCGCAAGTGGCAGGTCTGTGTCCCGGTGGGGCTAAGGGCCCCGAGGTGGCTGTGTGAGATGGAGGCTGAGCCCGAGCAGTGGGCCAGGCCTGGTTCAGGGGCACGACCGCTGTCCGGGTTTCACAGCCCTCCGGGCAGCCACAGCTACCAGGACCGCGGTGGGACCTTCTCTGTAGATCAGAGCGGGTGGTGTGCTCAGAGGGCAAGGCATGCTCGTGGGAAGGGCCTGCGGCCACTGCAAATCATATCATAGTGACCCCCAGGGGGCCACTTGAATGATATCTCAGTAATTACCCCATTAACACCCCAAGCTACCTCCAGAACTGCCCCTTCAAGCCTTAGGGCCTGTCCCTCCCCTCCCCTCCCCTCTCCTCCCCTCCCCTCCCCTCCCCCTCCCCTCCCCTCCCCTCCCCTCCCCCTCCCCTCCCCTCCCCTCCCCCCTCCCCTCCTCCTCCCCTCCCCCTCCCCTCCCCCTCCCCTCCCCTCCCCTCCCCCTCACTTGGGACCTGGACACACTGTGGTGGTGACCCAGGCCCCAGGCTGCAGGATGAGCCCCAGGTAATGACGTTCGTTCATTCCCTCCTTCCATCTGGGCAAACTATTAGAGATAAAATCAGATTCCTTTCTCCTCAGCCCATCTGATGGCTGAGCTGCCAGTCTGCGCAAGCGTGGGCCCATCCAGCAAACACTGACTGAGAACTTTCCTGCCATTGGGATGCTTCCAGAGCAGCAAGACCGCCTTTACTGGTTCCCTGTTGGCATGAGACCTGGGGCCCCAGGAATGAGGCAAAAAGCCTCAGGAACCTATGGCAGGTGACGGTGCCGGGTCTGAGAAGTCAGGAAGACCCTTCCCTGGTCCCCTCAAGTCCTGCTCCAGCACTTGGAGCCAGAGGTAATGTCTGGCAGGGTACTGAGAGGCCCCTGTGCCCCTCCTTCTTGGGGGCTTGGAGAATGCTTTAGGGGGAACCAATTACACAGGACACTTTGAGTTCCAAGTGCAGAAACCGAAGCTGTCCTGGATTAAGCAGAAAAGGGAATTCATTGGCTCACGTTACTATAAAGTCCAGGTTGTATTAGCTTCAGTCATGGCTGGTTCCAGGGCCCCTTCATTCATTTATTCAACCAAAGACTCTGGACCAGCTCCCATTGGATCAGCTGGGTCACGTGCCTGCCCCTGCACCAATCACAGGGACTGGAGAGGGAGGGAGTGCTTTGATTGGCCAGGCTTCGGGGAGTGATGGGTGAGGGTTAGTGATTCCCACAGGAACCACCTGGCTCCCTCCACATGAGGGAGGGGATGCCACAAGGAGAAATGGAGGCAAATCAGTTAGGAGACGGGGGTGGGAGTGTGGGGGGTGGATACTGGGCTGGAAAGCAGGAGATTCTGTCCCCAGGGGAGGAAGGGCAGTAGTGAGACTCACTGTACCTGGATAGGGGAGGGCCTGAAAGGGAGTATGGGGCCCTCTCCTTGGCTGGGGGTGTCTGTTGTCGAATCTCTGGAACACTGGTTGGGGAAGAACATTCACCCTTTCAGGTGCTCACTGAAGTCATTCCCGCCCAGAGACTTCATTCACTCATTCATTCAGTGTTTCTCTAGTGGCTGTCCTGGGACCCACCTGTGCAGGTCGCTGGGAGCAGTGATGACTGAGGCAGGCTCTGCCTCCTGGAGCTCAGGAGCGGAAGCGGAAGCGAGTGCTAGGAGGGAAACGCCTGCATTCTCAGGGGAGGTGGGTCGGAAGAGCTGCAGCTGATTCTGGATTGGGGCCAGCTTCCCGAAACAGGTGACACTGAGCTGAGTCTGAAGGGAGGAGGTGACCCTCTGTGAAGTAGGGAAGAAGTGTTTTCGAGGGGGTTGGTGTATGAAGACCCCAGTGGCTGGATGGAGGACAGGAGACCTGAAGAGCTGAGGGGAATGAGGTGTGGCCGAGTGGGGGAAGAGGCAAGGCCAGGTCCACGGGGAATTGTGAGTTGGTTACACCAGGGATGTGGCCAAGGAGCAAAGGGCGGTTGGGTCTCCAAGGCCAGAGTGGGAAGCTTCTCTGCAGTTTAGGTGCTGTGTGACGCTGGGAGAGTTAAACAACATCTCTGAGCCTCACTTTCCTCCTTTGCACGATACTTTGAGCTGCTGTGTTGGCTTAGGCACGTGGAGGGTTTAGCACACGTCCTGGGGTGCAGTAGGGCTTTCAGTAGCGGTTATTGGTATTAATCCTCTTCAGTATCGTAATACCTTTTTGTACGAAGAGCGGGCTGAGTCGCTGCTTTAGGGATTTGCTGGGTCAGAGCGTCCTCTGGTGGGCACAGGGAGACGTGGCTCAGAGAAGAAAGATGGACCAAAGGTTTAAATTTTAAAGATCTTTCTTCCCTCTCTCCCTCCGTTCCGTTCTCCCTGTCGTCTTTCCTTCCTTCCACACACATCCCCCCAGAACCTGCTTCCACCTATCTGGAGACCCAGTGGTGACTGTGACAGCCCAGGCCCTGCCCTCCCGGGATTCACAGCCTAGTGTGTTTGTGGGCAGAGGGGTGCCCGTCATAGGACACTCCTGAGTAGAGCTTAACACGCAAGCCGGATACTTTAGGCTGGAAAGAGACCCGGGAGGAGGGCGGGACCGCAGTATGCAGAGCCTCATAGGACAAGGCGAGGAGACTGTGCTTTCTCCCGAGGGCACTGGGGAGCCATAGAGAGGTTTAGAGGAGAGGAGAGACAGGGTCAAGTTTGTGATGTCACGTGGAGGATGAATGGGAAGGGCGGGAGTGGGGCTGGATCAGACTCTCGCCCTCCCTCGGAGTCTTCCCAAGTCTGGCAGTCTGATGGCAGCTCCCCGACACACACCCACGGACCTGGCCCAAGTCTCCAGGCCAGTGTCCACACACAGAGCTCCAAGTGGCGGTGGCACCCCCTCAGCCTGCAGGTCCAAGCTCCCTGCGCCCCAGGGCAGGTTCGGTTGGCCTTGGTGAGCCTGAGGGAGAATCTGGCGGGCCCCTCCGGGCGGGGTCCGTCCCTTCATGGGCAGGAGCAACCTTCCCGGCTCCAAGAGCGGGGCGAGAGTGGGCGAGGGGTGAGGCGTCGCTTGGTCCCTGCATGCTCTCTGGCGGTCTCCTTGTGGAGTTGGTGGGTTTGTTCCCGTGTTATAGATGAGGATGTGGGTGTTTCGGGCTGAGGCATGTGTAGTGTATCTGTGTGTTTCATTTGTTAGGGCTGTGTGTGTCTCTCTGTGGATGTAGGTGGGGCGAGTCTCGGGGTGTCAATGAATGGGTTTCTGTGTATGTCTCAGGTTATGTGCGAATTGTGTGTGTGTGTGTGTGTATGTTTGTAGGAGGGAATAGAGTAGCTCAGTCCAAGTGTGTGTCAGTGTCACCTTGTGTGAATGCAAGTGAGTGTGTGTGAGCCAGTGTGTGTTTTGTGTGTGTTAGTGTGACTGTGGTACGGGCTGACACGAGCCTGATGTCACACCTTGAATCTAGCAAACCTCCAACACCAGCCCCTTCAGTTTTGGGGGGCGGGGAGATAGATCCGATGCCCGAACCTGGGACTCCCTCCCTCAACACTCTTCCCCCTCTCAGGGATGTACCAGGTCCCAGAACCGCGGGGAGGGAATAGTGGGGGGGCTGCGCGCGCAGTAGATGAAGTTCTGCGGCGCCCGTATTGACCACCAGGCGGCGCTCCAGGGCCGCTGCTTAAAGACGCACCTGCGAAGGCGCTTCCCCAGCGTTCAAGTGCGCGGGCGAAATAATTTGCTTAAGTTGATTCAGCTCTGAAGTGGGGTGCTGGGGTTCAACACTAACAGCAAGAACAACAATAGCTGTTATTTATATATCTCTTAATACATGCTCTCTGATGATTTCAACGCAAGTTTAGGTGCCCTTACTGTGCCCATTTTACAGATTCAGAGAAGGCAGATGACTTGTCAGAGTCACACAGAGCCGGAATCTGAACCCAGGCGATCTGGCTTGACTCAAGTCACGTCCGTGTGACTCCAGGGTCTGTGAGGGGACCCCTTCCTTGCCGTCTCCGCAAACTCTGGGGGGAGGGGAAAACTGGGTGTGGAGGAGCGAGGGACGGGGAGAGGCCAGGGTGAGCTGGGGCAGATCATTAGGGGCCCAAGGCACCGGGATGGGGACGGTACACGGTCTTGGGGCTCGCCGTGGTCTCTACGCAAGCTGCCCCCATTGCCGTCATGGTCAGCTGTGGGTAATCTGGAAGTGACCGGCCGCTGATTCATAACTTCAATAGGACTTGCTGAGTGCTACGGGGGTTCGCTGGGCACGAGCACGCCACAACCTCTCCTATCTTCCTGACGACGCTAAGAGAACGTGATCCCCATTTTCAGGGACGTAAATGGAGGCACGGAGAGAGGTTAGTTACCTGTCCAAAGCAGTAAGGATGTGATGGGTGTGTGCTGGTTACTTTTGCTGCATAACAAACCACCCTAAACTCACTGGCATAAAACAAAAATGTTTTATTATGTTCATGGAATCTGTAGGTCAGCATAATGAAAGGGAATAATGGGGAATGGCTTTTTTTTCAGTTCCACAACATCTGGTACCTTAGCTGGGGTGACTCCAATGGCTAAGGTCTGGAATCATTTGGAAGCTTCATCAGTCATGTCTGGTGCCTGGTCTGGGATGACTTGAAAACTGGGCTTAGCTGGAGGTGTTGACTTGAGTGCCTCTATTGGTCTCTCCGTGTGAGGTGGGCTTCCTCACAGCATGGAGGTTAAGTTTCAAGCAGGAATGTCCTGGGAGGGGGGTCTTGAGAGCAAATATTCCAAGAGAAGTGGGCAAAAGTCTTTTATAACTGGCCTTGGGAGACAGATAGCATCACTGCTGCCATACTTGTCGAGGCAGTCACAGCATGTCTAGATTCAGATTCAAGAAAAGGGTATGTGGACGCCGCTTCCAGATGGCGGTCAAAGAACTTGTAGCCAGGACTTCCCTGGTGGCGCAGTGGTTAAGAATCTGCCTGCCAATGCAGTGGACACATGTTCGTAACCCTGGTCCAGGAAGATCCCACATACCGCAGAGCAACTGAGCCTGTGGCGCCGCAACTAGAGAAAGCCCGCACACAGCAACGAAGACCCAACACAGCCAAAAATAAATAAACAAATTTATATAAAAAATGAAATCTATTCTTAAAATTCATTTCAGCTGTTTTTTATTTTATTTTATTTTTATTTATTTATTTATTTTGCGGTACGTGGGCCTCTTACTGTTGTGACCACTCCCGTTGTGGGGCACAGGCTCCAGATGCGCAGGCTCAGCGGCCATGGCTTACGGGCCCAGCCGCTCTGCGGCATGTGGGATCCTCCCGGACCGGGGCACGAACCCGTGTCCCCTGCATCAGCAGGCGGACTCTCAACCACTGCGCCACCAGGGAAGCCCTCACCTGTTTTGTATTTATTGAAGGTGGACGTTAGCAAACTTAACGTTTTGCATGTGGCTTGCCTGGGGGGCTCGCATTATATTTCTGTCGGACAACGCTGCTCTAGAGAGAAGGATAACATCCATTTGGGGACCAGGAGGGCGAAAGGAAAAGAGGAAAGCCGGGAAAATAAAAGCTGCAAGGGCGTGGGTAGGAGAGTAAGAAAGCCGTTTGGTTTGCCCTAGGCCCAGTTTCCATGGTAACCTTGCAATAAACTCTTCCTACGTTAAAAAAAAAAAAAGGAAGTGTTTGGGTTTCTTCTTTATTTATATACTTATTTATTTAGCAATTAAATTAATTAATATATTTATGTTAAATGATTATATCATACGTTCTCAAGAAAGAAGTCCCATAGGTACCTTTCATGGAGCACCAGCTCTGGGCCAACCTCTGTTCCAAGGGCTTTCATGGCTCATCGCCTTTAATCCCCCTAAGGATCCTGTGAGGTAGGGTTAATTGTTATCGCTATTTCACAGAGGAGCAAACCGAGGCGTAGAGAAGCCCAGGGACCTTCCCAGAGTCACTGCGGGGGCAGCGAGCAGCAGTAGAAACTCAATAGCTGGACCACAGCGCCTGATTTACATAGTTGCGGGTGGGGGAGGTTTATAAACGATGGCGATGCAGATGTGTATTTAGAGTAGCTATGATATTCACCTGTCCCAGCCTGTGGACCCAGTCAGCGGAAATGCCTTCTTGCAGAATTCACGTCTGATCTCACTGAGGATCATACACGTACAGAAACTGTGTACAAAAACACACGGTGAATTGCACGTGCATCGTTATGGCTACAGAAACATCTGCAAGAGCGAGGCCTCATTGAACGAGGCCCGTGCCCCGTCAGTGAGAGCTGTGGACCCCAAATGATGCCCGCACCTCACAGCTGAGGCCTGTGTACCCTTATTGAAGCCCGTCCCCACTGAGTGAGGCCTGAAAACTCTGAGTGAGTCCTGGTTCCACCGTGGAGGCCATAGGCTTTTTTGTTGTTTTTTCTTTGTCCACGCCGGGCCGCTTGTGGGATCTTAGTTCCCGGACCAGGGATCGAACCTGTGACCCCTGCTGTGGAAGCACGAAGTCCTAACCACTGGACCGCCAGGGAATTCCCCCCCCACCGCTTTTTTTCCCCCATAGCCCTTGATTTACGTCTCTCTATCCTGAACTCCACCTACACTGTGGAGGGGAATTGCAACCCTGCAGGAAGCCGGTCCTCTACTGAAAAGAGGCCTCTATCCCCTGAAGGAGCTCGGGTCCCCCTGACTGCTGTTTCACCCCCTGTGAATATGGCCTTTTGGGGCTCATCACTAATGGTGATCCCACCCCCTGAGTCTTCGTTCCTCAGGCTTGTCCAGAGCCGGCTCCTCAGACCCCACCAACTCCGACCCCTGCTCCAGCCCGTAGTGTTGCCATGGAGATGGGGTGCCGCTGGGAGGCGGGGCTAGCCCGTGTGCGCAGGCGCAGGGCGGAGCAGATCCGTCGCCCGGAACTGCTGAGATTGAGCAGAGGGTGCAAGGCCAGGCCCGACCACAGGCAGGCGAGCGTGGCGCCCCTCCCCGCGCCGCTCCGGGGGCGCACGGCGTCGCCCTCCCTAGCACCTGTCCCGGGCGCCGCGGTGTCACTCAGCCTCTGTCAGGAACAAAGGGCGGAGGGGCCGGGCTGGTGGCACCCCTGGGTTTGACTCGTAAGCTTCCTGTGGATGCTAGGACCCCTGTGGGGAGGGGCCTCGGGAAAGGACGCTGCGTCAGCCGCCCAGGGGCAGCTGGAGCCCGAGCCTTGCCACATTCACCTGAACCTGAACTCCAAGCCCTGTGGCGCTGTTCCAGAGTGGCATTTGCACAGGGGACCGCAGCCCACGTCCGCCTCGGGCTCCCTCCTGCTCCGCTGTCAGCGCCAGCGGCGGCACCGTGGCCATGAGCCTTTTGGGGGACTGGTGCAGGGGGCTGGCCGTGGACGTGCACAGGGCCCTGCTGGTCACCGGCATCCCGGAGGACCTGGAGCAGACAGCCATCGAAGCCGTCCTGAAGCCGGCCTTGCTGCCCCTGGGCAAGTTCAGGCTGCGGAACACGCGGGCCGTGAGGGACGAGAAGGCCAAGGCCTCCCTGATGGAGTTTGTGAAGGGCATTAATCACGGTGCCATCCCCGGGGAGATCCCGGGCAAGGACGGCGTCTGGAGGGTTCTGTGCAAGGACAGCGCGGAGGGCACGAGAGTCCTGAGGCAGATGAAACGCTTGCTGTTGGATAAAAGGCCCCCACCGGACGCAGTGGCCAGGGCCCCCGGGGACACGCCCACCCCTCCCGCTTCGGAGACCCTGGCTCTGGGGTCGGAGCCGGGGGTCAGGGAGGCTGGCCCCCCTCCTGGTGCAGCCAAAGGTGCTAGGAGGGGCCGTCGGGGTCGCAGAAACAGAACCAGAGGCAGCAGGTGGGCCAGAAGAGCGTCGTGGAGGGCGGCCATCCACGTCGGGGAGCGGGAGTCCCAAGACTCTCCCGACTAGAGCCTGGGTATCACGATCGAGGAGATGGGCGAGGAGGACTTGAGCGGGGATGGCGAACAGAGCGCGCTGTACGCCACCCTCCAGCCCGCCGCGAAGGAGCCTGTTAGGAAGTGGGCCCTCCAGAGGGAAGGAGATGATGGAATGGTCCCGGCGAGTTCTTGGCCCTGGCAACGGTGACGGACAAAGCCAAGAAGAGGAAGATGGAGAACGATCTCCCTGGGGCTGAGTCGATCAGCCAGAACATCAAAGAAGACCGGAGCGAAATTCCAGACTTAGTGGCCCTACTTACTCGCAGTGAGAGACACGTCGGACGAGGAGACCATGGGCAGCGACGCCTCCCAAAGCGAGTCTCAGGAAAACGGGGATCAAGAAAGAGGGGGGTGGACATTCCCGAGTTTGTGGCCATTGTGCCTTGTACAGACCCCGCGGGCCACTCCCGCCTGCGACGAGATGTTTGAAAATTGCTTCTGTGATCGAGTTTCTGGGCTGGAGCGACAAGAAGGCTGCCCTGCCCGAGGTCTTGTCCGTCATGGCCAAGGACACTTCCGGAACCCGAGTGAAGGTGGAGGAGGCAGGCCGCCAGGTGGACGCCGTGGTCCTGAGGAAGGCCAAAGCCGGCGCTCACCTGCTGGGAGGCATCTCCACCATGGCTGAGCCTCGGACCACCTGCAAAGGGAAGAAGGCTCCCGGTGGCCCGCTGGGGGCTGGGACGAGGACGAGGAAGATGAGGGCGGCCTCCTGGAGCTAGCGGTGCTCCTGGATGCCCAGGACGTGGCTGAGGTGATAGGAAGAAAAGGAAAAGGCCTGGCAGAGCGGGAGGTTCAGATGCGCCAAAGGCAACCTGGGGGAGGTCTTGGCGCTGCGGGCGGCCCGCGGGAAAAGGGAGTCGGAGGACGTGGAGAGCGAGGAGTCTGAGCCCGAGGACCGCGCGTCCAGGAAGCCCCGGGCCAAGCGGGCCCGCCTGGCCTTTAGGGCCCCGGATCGGGCGGGCTGGGCAGCGGCTCCCGCCCCGTCGGGGACCCGCAAAACCCGAGGGGGAGGCGGCGGCCCCGGCGGGCTGGGCATCCCTTCCGAGACGGAAGCCCAGGACGAGGAGGCAGGAAGCAAGAGCAGGAAGGGGCGCGCGGGCGCTGGGGCGCAGGCCAAGGGCGGCCAGCCCAGGACTCGGCCGCCCGCCGGCTCCAAGTCCACGCGTGGGAAGAAGGCTGGTCGGGGCAAGAGGCTGCCCCCCAAGTGCCGCTAAGGCCACGGCGAGGCTGCAGCTGCCGGTGGGGCCCCAGTTCCGCCCCTCGGCCCTCCCCGCCGCGGAGGCGGCAACCGCTGAACCGTGGGCACCGAGCTCTAAAGTGTGCGCCCGCCCACCGCTCGCTCCCCTGTCCTTTCAGTCCCTTCTTTGCAGGTGGCGCGAGCAAGCCCAAGGGAAGAAGGAAGAGTGTAACGGGCGCCCGCGGAGGCAGCGGCCCTAGGTGATGGGACGGGGGTCTCAGGCCCCCCCAGCGGGATTGTCTTTGGGTCTCCCGCGTTAGCGCAGGGGTGAGCGTGTCCGTGGACACCGGGCACCGGGCGAGGCCAGCAGTGCCAGTGAGTTCTCTCTGGCTGTTCGTAGAGCCCCGATCCCTTCCAGACTCATGCTTCTGGCCAGCGTCTCTGTGCCCCTGTCCTCCACCCCAATCTGATGGGGGCCGGGCTCTGTGATGGAGGCTCGGCCACCCAGCCGCGCGGGGGTGTCAGGATGTAGCTGAGCCTTCAGTCAGGAAGGCTGAACCTCCCTGCTGGGGGAGGAGATGATTCCAGGAAGAGAAGCCTGAGAGGCAGAAGGGTTGCTCCTGGGGGAGGGGAAAAGAGGTGAGGGAGGGAAAGGGAGGGGCGGGGCCCTGGTGACCAGGACCAAGGAAGGAGGGGAAGGAAGAGAGAGAGAGAGACCCACACCTGCCCTGCCCATCTGAAGTGTAGCTGGTACAAATGCACCAGCTCCTCAAGGCCAAAGCCACCTGCTGGTGCCCAGACACCGAATCTGTCACTCAACCTGCACGGTTTCAAAGAGTGGGAATTATTTGCAACATTTTCAGTTTGGGACAATTCCCATACAGAGTGTTGGATTTTCTCTGCAGTACCAGGCGGTGCTCCTTCACGGGCCTGTGGCTCCCTGCACGTCCCACCAGCTGTCCCCCACCCCACCTCCCGTGGGCTGACTCCCCTCAGCGCTGGAGGGGAGAGGTATGGCCGCCAGATACCCGAGGGAAGCGCTCTCAGGAGGCAGGAACAGCCCGAGCAAAAGCCCCGAGCCAGGGCTGTGGTGATTGGGGTTTATTCGTGTGTAACCCCTGACCGCTCAGGTGCCAGGATTCCCTGCTAAGCGCAGGGGAGACCGTGTCTCCAAAACAGGCCACCTGCCTTCACGGGGGTGGCTGTCTATTTGGATTCCACGTTACTGGAGTTTAGATTGTTAGCGTGCAGAGGTCCCTGGGGTCGGGGCGAGCAGACAGGTCGGGAGCGTGCCCCCCTCCCCTTCCTGGTACCTCTAGGAGTAAGCTGTCCCACTCCTCGGTCTGCTCAAACGGAGACAGGGGCCCCCTGAGACTCCCGGGCATGTGACCTGGTCCTAGAACGGCCTGGAGGGAGAAGCCAGGGCTCCAGAAACAGAAAACAACAAGCCTTTCCCTCTATTCGGTTCCTCAAAGTCTGTTGCCCACGAGGCCCCGCCTTCCTTATTGCAGGCCCCGCCCCAAGACAGGACGCTCCGCCCCGCTACAACTAGGCCTGAGGAGGTAGTGTCAACTCAGGCGAGTTGCCGTGGCCCATTTTATCCATCAGGTGGCGCTCCAAGACCGATGGTTAAAATCCCAACGTGGTGGCTCTCAGGGTGCGCCCACTGTCCCAACCAGGAAGCGCTCCGGGACAGATGGTTAAAATCAAGGGGATAACGGCCCTTCTTGAGCACTAAAGGTGCGCGGGCACTGGTCCACTGCCTTGAAACTTCAAAGCTCCGCCTGTTTTTTGAACTTTCGGCCAGGCTGCCGCAGTTCTCAAAATAAGGTCCTGAAACCAGCTGCATCCCCGTCTCCTGGGAACTTCTTAGGAATGCATATTCTCGCCCCCCCCTACCCCCAACCAGCCCTACAGCTCTACTGAGTCAGGTCTAAGAAGCTCAGGCCAGGACTGCAGCTTCAGGAGGACCCAGGTGACCTTCAGACCTCCCTCCAAGAATTCCCTTTTTTCCTACCTGTATCGAGGTTGGGCCAGGGTCATTTGCTGTGTTTTTCCCCCAGTGAGGTTGGGTGAGGGGACACAAAACAACACAGAGAAATGTCCCCCAGCTCCCACAGCATGTAGCAACCTGATGTCTCCCGATTATAAGGGCCAGTCACAGCGTACTGCTCACTACCACACCACAACGCACCTTTTGCCCTGTTCCTATCGCAATGAAGTTTTTTCAATGTGTCCAGGAGTCAAGCTGCCCCAGGAGACGTTTGTGGGGCGTGACCAAAACGGATTCCTGGGCCTCACAGCCTGCACCAGCAATTCACAGCTCTGGCACAAAGGGCTCCAGAACCCGCGTTTTGGCCACGTTTCCCAGATGATGACTCTGTACTTGGTAGCCAAGATGTGACAAAGCATGTAAACTGCGGGCCCTGTACCCACCAAGACTGCAGAACCCAGGAATGTGGGGATGGCAAGCAAAGTGACTTAAACACAAGTCGCCGTCATGGAGGGGGGGAGGGGAGGGGACACAAGGGTATGACAAAACCACCCTGGAGCACTCTTCAGTTGCCAGAGTCCACAGCCAAGAAATAAGTTTGTAAACACTTTTATTTGCATGTTGACCTGCGCCCTCTTTTTAAGTTCCAGGAGGCAGTGAGTTTAAGTGTGCAGGCGAAAGGGCGAAGAAAAAGGAGAAGAGGAAGGAATTTCTCCCTCACCTCTCTCCCTTTTTCAAGCTGAGCACCCAGAATTGCATATGAAGAAGTTAAAATCATGGGTGATGCGACTCCCTTGTATGGGTTTCTTTATTTACATTCCTTGGGTTACTATAAAGAGTCTATATTTAAAAAAAAAAAATCAATGCATGGGGAATTCCCTGGTGGTCCAGTGGTTAGGATTTGGCACTTTTACTGCCGGGCCCAGGTTCAATCCCTGATCCAGGAATTAAGATCCCACAAGCCACGAGAAAACAAAATTAAATCAATGCCTGAGAGCCACAATTTTAACAAGAAAACAAAGAGGGGTGTTAGATGGAGATGTGCGGGGCACTGCCAAGCCCTTGCTGTACCTCCATTTTCAAGTACGGAGATAGCACCTCTGTCCAAGGGTCGGAGTTAGGGACACACCCTGAGCGGCCCATACTGTGGCAGGTGGCGAGGTCCTCCGTGGCCCCCCTGCCCTCTCCTCACAGCTGGTTTTCCTGCTCCCCGTGCTCTGCCTCTGCTCTGGCCTCAGCCCTCAAGACCCTGAGGCTCCTAGCCCCGCCTGCCCTGGGGACTCTCTTGGGCAGGGTGGGCAACCGGGGAGTGTACCAGAAGGCTCTCCGGCGCTTTCGAAACCAGGAAAAGCGTCCAGGGGTCTGGAACCTCACTGTCTTGACCTGTTTCCGGGTCCTAGATCCTGGGCTGACCCCTAGGGCCCTCCCAGCGGCCGAGGATTCAACTCCCTGGACAGCTGGGGTCTCTGCCCTCTGGTCAGATATGGCCTCTGCCTCCTCAGATACAGCCTCTGCTCCCTGGACATCTGGTGCCTCTGCCCTCTGATTATCTGCATCCTCTACCCTCTGGACAGCTGGGGCTTCTGCCCTCTGATTATCTACATCCTCTGCCCTCTGATTACCCACAGCCTCTGCCCCCTGGACAGCCATGGCCTCTGCCCCCTGGACAGCCATGGCCCCTGCTCTCTGATCACCTACGGCCTCCACTCTCTGATTATCTACGGCCTCCACTCTCTGCTCATCTACAGCCTCTGCCCCCTGAGCCCTGGCTGCTGCCTCCTCTCTCCTGCGACGCCAGAATGAGGCCCAGTTGATCTTAGGCCTCCACCGTCTTGGGGGGCTCTCAGGCACCTGCCCGTCTCCTGCATTTCCCACATTATCCCCCAGGCTGGCGCTGCGTGGCACTGATACGCCATCCCTCTCCAACCTGGTAGAGGCCTGCCAGGCTTCGCCCACCCCTGGGCTGGACCTCGGTGCCCAGCCCTTCACCCTCCGCTTCAGCTTCCCCCAGGACACCTGGGTGACGTACTCCCGCCACCTGTCCGCCTTGGACAGCTGGGGCACCGGGTTGTCCTCAAACATGGGCACTGGCAGGTTCACCCGGCGGCGGGCTGGCGGCGCGCTGGGCTTCTTCTCCCCTCGCCGGAGGAAGGCCTCCACCAGTTCCTCGTCATCCTCGCTCTCCAGGTCGCTCCCAAGGAATTTGCTGCCCAGGTAACTGACAGGCATTTTGCGCACCTTCCTGCCACGCCCCGTGCCTCTGTGGCCCTTGTCACCCTTGTCTCTGGAGGTCTCGAAGTCGCTGAACTCGCTGTCACTGGCGTTGCTGCTGTCATAAGTGCCCACGACCAGCCGGGGAGGTGGGGTCACCATCTGCTGGACTCTCCTCATCCGGGGCCCCTTGGGTTTTTTGGGGGGTTGGGGTGGATGCGGAGTGCTCTTCTCTATGATGCGGGCCACATCCTCCAGGGTGCGGCCTTCTTCCTCCAGAAACTGGATCAGCCGCTCCCGAAATTCCGCCTCCTTGGTGGCGGGCTTGGAGATGACCCTCCAGACGCCTCCCGCCAGCCTGACTTCGCGGGGGATGAGCAAATAGTCCACGTCCTCCCCGATTTGCAGCATCCCCACTGTGGAGTCCTCCTCCCGGCGAAACACCTTGCCGATCTTCTTAAAGGTCCCCACAGGCTTCAAGGCTTCCACGAGGACGTCCAAATCCACATCTTTGCAGACGTCGGGGACGCTCCAGAGGATCAGGCAGTCGGGGGATGGGAGGAAGCCCCAGGGGAACCAGCCCCCCACATGGCTTTTCTCGAGGGTCTTTAAAATCTCCAGGGTGAAATCTGGGGTGGGGGCAATGAGCCCAAACTACTCGTAGCCCCGGGTCTTGGGGGTGAGGGTGGGGTCTCGGTGGCGCCGCCGGGAGAGTCTCACCTCCCAATTTCTCCGCCTGCAACGAGTCTGGTCTTGATCAAGTCCCGCTCCCCTCAAGGACTGGTGGGGATCAATTTCCAGGATGCTTACGTGAGCCGGAATGAGGTCAGTCCTGAGGCTCCAAGCCCACCGCAAGCTGCAAACGGGTGTCCCGGCTGCAGCTGCGATACAGGGGCTGCCCGGAGGCTCTTCCTGTTCCAGGGACGTGCCTGGAACTTGGGAGAGAACTTCGCAGACAAAGAAGGCTCAGCCGTGGCTATTCAATATGGCCGAGGCGCTTGGAGGCCGCAGCCCAGTTCCCCAGGAGGGTCTCCCGCCCCTAGGCAGGCTGCCACCCCGGTCCAGGCTGACCTTGACGCACCTCCCACCTCCCAGCCCGAGCGCTCAATGCCTAGGAGCGCGCGCGCGCAGGAAGCTCCTCCTCGCCTTCCCCCAGGATGAGGCCCACCTACCCCCTTCTCATCTTACACTCCGGGACTCGGGAAGACTGACAAGGGGGCTGTCCACTCCCTTCGGGACGCCCTCGCTCCCCTCCCCCACAGGGGTGTGGCCGCGCCCCGGGCCTCTCAGGGGCCCTATCTTCCAAGCTGAACGCCCGCGCCAAAGCCCAAGCCCACGTCAGCACCTTACCCCAGGAAAGGCAGCAGTTCCCAAACCTGCCATCCTAAACGTGCGGGTTCCAGCCAAGCCCTGAAGGTGGGCGTGCTAATGGGACAGTCCCTTTGAAAGCCATTGGCACTGTATATTACCGTTTTAAAATCGCGTGACTTGTGGTACCAGCAGTTCCTACCTATATACCGAGATGTGTGGGTGGAGACCTTGGTACCAGGGTCTTTCTGCACCAACTGCAGTGTGGGGCTTGGCACACAGTAGGTGCCCAAGAAATATTTTGGAGTGAGTGAATGCGTAACCGACCAGGGTTCTTGACCTTGATCAATAGAAATTGATCAGAGGCCAGACAAGAAATTCAGGCAAGGCTTTATTGGGGCCCCTGCGGCAGCAGAGGGGAGAGAGAACAAACAACACGTTCTCTTGCTGGCTCGCTCCCTGGGGCCGGGTGTGTGTGTGGGGGGAGATGCTCATATGGGGTGAGGGTAGGGGTGTGTCCAGGGGTCCGGCTGGAGCGGTGGCTTAGGTGGTTTGCCCACCACTTAGGTGATGTTGTGTGCAGGGGGCGTGCGCAGTACCCTGTTTTTGCTCCAGACCCCCTGCTTTTGTTCTGGGCTCTTCAAAAGTGGCAGTTGGATTTTTTTGGTATCTTTTGTCCAGCATTTGCCCTAACTGCGCATGCACGCAGTTATTTTTAGTCCCATATAGTTTCCTTGTATTCTGTTGCTGGAGGAGACGTGTGTCCAGGTGCAAGCATGGCAGCGCTGCAGCAAAGGGTCCCAGGTCCCAGCCTGTCTCAGATGAACCTAATTGTTCATTTGTAGTATTTGACTAAACTGCACAGCTCTGTTCTTAAAGTGATATATACTAGGCAGCTATGAAAAAAAAGAAGTGACTGAGAATAGTCACCTTTTATGGAGCACTTCCTATGTACTAGGCATCTTTCTAAGTGCTCTCTACGAATTAACTCATGAAATTAACTCACCAAAACATTATGAGACAGGTAATATGATGATCATTCCCATTTTATAGCTGAGGAAATAAAATCACTTGCTCAAGGTCACATGGCCAGGAAGTATTGGAACCTGGATTTGAATCTGAAACAGTCTGACGTGTGCGTGTGAGCGTGTGCGCATGCGAAGGCCAAAGGGTCTAGGTGCATATGTTTACTCATCACGTATATAAGTACCGCCCAAAATGGCTGTGTCTGGGGAGGGGCACTAGGGACCCCCAGAGGTGGCAGAGACATGTACTTTTCACTCTCTATCCTTTGGGATTCCTTAGATTTTTAGCAATGAAAATGTTCATTAAGGGAATTCCCTGGAGGTTCAGTGGTTGGGACTCCGCGCTTTCACTGCCAAGGGCGCGGGTTCAATCCCTGGTCGGGGAATTAAGATCCCACAAACCCTGCGGAGGGGCCAAAAAAGAAAAGAAATGTTCATTAAAGTAAGTTAAATTAAATGGAAGGTCCTCAGACTTGGCCACAGACATAGTGCGTCAGGATCCCTGGGACGTGTTGACCAGGATTTGCAAAGCTTCCCAGGTAACTCTGAGGCCCACGAAGCCCTATGAAATCTCCCCACTTCCCTCTCTCTTCCTCTCCTCCTCACTCCACTCCAGCCACACCTGCCTCCTAACTGTTCATCCAACACACAGGCTTACTGCCACCTCAGGGCCTTTGCACTTGCTGTTCCCAACACCCAAAATGTTCTGCTCCCACTTCCTCTTGGCAATCTCCTACACCTCAAAGGTCATCATTTTAGAAAGGTCATACTGCCTGCCACCCCCAAACTACTAGTTGGCCTCCACCCTCTTCTGGGCCCTCCAGTCCAGGAATCCTTAACCCTTTCGGTGCCATAGACCCTCTTCAGGATAGCTTTTCAACACATAGAATTGCATCCATGGGATTACAAAGGAGACCAATTATAACGAACTAGAACTGTTAAAAGAAATATCGCAACAACAAAACCTGTAAACTAATGACTTTAATATAAAAGTATAAAAATGAACACGTGTAACTTTAACTCACCACGTGTGATTTTATTTCACTCTTGAAGGAAGCAGGCAGATGTTTAGGGAAAGAAGGAAGGGAGAGAAGGAAAGAAGGGAGGCAGAAAGATGCTTGCGGGGGCGGGGGATGGTTAAGGTCTCGCTGAGACCTTTTCACAGTTATTGGCTCATTCGGGTTGTTTTTGCCTTTGCAGAGCCGGATCGTTAGGCTTCGCTGGATTTTCTCCTCCTCCTCTCACAAGCTCCATCCCAGCCGCCGGGGTCACTACGCCCCTCCCTCTTGCACAATTTCTCTCCCCGCCTCCCAGCGTTCTCCATGGCAACGAGGAAGATGCACTCCTTCCCGATGGTCCGCTCTGAGAGGGTGGGCGGAGGCGGAGGGCGGAGCAAGGTAGCCACTCCTCTCAGCCTCTTATTACTTCCCTCGGCCTGATCCCACAAATCAGCTTCCCGGAGAAGCTGCTTTGTAGAGGTCCGAAACTGAAAATTTCTGCGACACCTCTGGTTGAGGAATGTTGGCTTAAGAATCCAACTCTGATAAGTCAAGACTTCCACGTGGGAATGGCCTCGCAGATGAGGCATTGGGTTTTGTAACTGGTAAAAATTGTGTTTGGGGGTGGGGGGGGGAGGATTATCCTAGAAATAAAACCCTCAAATGTTCAACATTGTTACACAAATTGCCAATCCCTGAGCAGTTCCGCTGTGGGCGATTTAGATTACCCAGCTCTCTGGCAGGCGAGATTCTCCAGCCGCCCCAGAAAAACCCGATAATTATAGCTCCTACTATACTTGTTTAAAAGAAATGAAAAATCCAGAAAGAATGGAGGAAGAAAACAAAACATGGCTCAACGCTCTCTACCCAGCTACACTTGGTTGCCACTTTAAAAAAAATTAATAAAAGTAACACACACACATTTAAGAAAATGCTGAAGTTTACAGAAAGGCTAAAATGAAAAACAAGTCTCCCAGTCCCAAGCCTCCAGCCTCTCCCCCCAAAGTAACCACAGTTAAATGCCTCTGTACTTTGTTTTCTAAAAAAAAAAAATGCTGGCATGGGTAATTTTAGAATTTAACCCATGAGGATTTTTAACATGATCCTGAATTATTTTCATCACATCATTTACCACTTCCTCGTATTTTCTTATTTATTCATTGTCTCACCCTATTAGAATACTAGCCCCATGACAGCAGGGATATTTGTCTAGTTTGTTCGCTGCTGAATTTGCAGAATCTAGAACAGTGCTGATCGGAGCTCAAAGTATTTGTTGAATGAATGAATGAGGGGATTATAGATCTAGTGCTATAAAACATGCTTTTTTCACTTAGTAGCATGTCTTGACGTCTTTCCATATCAGTACAAGCAGATCGATCTCAGTTTTCTTTTTTCTCAGCAGCTTTCATCCTTGCATAAGCCCTCAAGCCTGGAATGTAATAATACTGATAATAATTCATTTTTCTTGAGCATCTATTTTACCCCCAACCCTGTGCATTTTCTCTTTTAATCCCACAACCCCTCCTAAATAAGTATTATTCCCATTTTTCAGATGAGAAAAACTGAGGCCAAAGGCAGTCACACAGCTAAGAAGTGGCAGAACTTTGAATCACTCAGGATTCTTAGATCCCAGCCTCCTACTTCTTTTTTTTTAAGTCTTTATTGAAATTGTTACAATATTGCTTCTGTTTTATGTTTTGGTTCCTTGTTTGCAGGCATGTGGGATCTCAGCTCCCCCACCAGGGATCGAATCCACACCCCCTGCATTGGAAGGGGAAGGCTTAACCACTGGACCACCAAGGAAGTCCCACCCCATACTCTTTTTAAATAGTGTGGGATCTTAGTTCCCTGACCAGGGGTCGAACCTCTGCCCCCTGCAGTGGAAGTGCAGAATCTTAACCACTGGACTGCCAGGGAAGTCCCTCCAGCCCCATACTCTTAAGCCTCCTTTATTTGCCCTGTTGCCTGTGGTGGTTGTGGGTAGGGAACAAGGTTGGCGGGCAATCCCCGAAGACTTCTCTCCCAGGTGACATTTGTAACTCTGGCACAGTCACCAGATTTGTCCTAAATGTCCCAAAATCAGATCCCTATCTAGAATGAACAGGATATAAATTATCCACACTTTTGAACCAGATATCACTGGGTGAAGTGACAGCACATAGTAGGTCCTCAACACATACAGCAGGAAGCAGCCTTGTGGCCCACACTCCAACCACATAATTGGGTTGCTCTCCCCTCCCACCCTCCCCAATCCCAAATCTGAAGGCTTCTGGTGAGTATGGAAGCAAAGCTGGTAGTTAGAGCAGCCGTATGTTTAAAGAATCATTCATTCATTCATTCATTCGTGTGGCACATTTCTCTAAAGCAGTGATTCTCAAATCTGGTTGCACATTAGAATCACTGGAAAGAGTTTTAGAAATCCCACTTTCCTGAGTCCAACCTACTGGATCAGAATGTCTTAGGGTGGGGGTGGGGTACTACATTTAAAAATCTTCCCAAATGACTCTGACAGAGGTGATGGCTGGTAAGGATGGACAGAAGTAGGTGAGGAAATGAATGTCCCTAGAGGAACTTGACCAACTGGAAGTACCACAATAGCAGCGAAGAACCAGATCGGAAATTACGGTTTGTCCAATTTTAGCAACATAGAGGAGCCCCTTAAAGGGCGCGGGGGGCTCTCAGGTTGAATAATATCTACCCAAAGATTTCAGGTCCTCATCCCTGGAATTGGAAAATGGTGCTTTATCTGGAAAAAGGGTCTTTGCAGATGTAGGTAAAGATTTAAGATGAGATTGCCATGGATTATCTGGGTGGACCCAAAAACTACCATCAGGGATGTCCTTATAAGAGAGAAGCAGAGGAAGCAGATGACAGAGACACAGAAAAGAGGTACAGAATCGGAGGAGGCCATGTGAAGATGGTGACAGAGACTGGAGTGATGGGGCCACAAGCCCAGGAACACCTGGAGTCATCAGAAGCTGGAAGAGGCAAGGAAGTCTTCCCTAGAGCCTCTGGAGGGAGCTCAGCCTTGCCAACACCTTGATGTTGGACTTCTCTCTGGCAGGACTGAAGAAAACTCCAAATTAAAGCATTCGAGTTTTATTCCTTGACCTTGTCTCTCAAGAATAATTATTCCTGAAGTGAAAGAATTCTTGTGCAGTGTCCTGATCCCCAGGAGTCAGTTTTGGGTGATGGGAACCTTGGAAATGTTTTAAAATGCCCCCCACCCCAGCCTGCAGAGCTTCTGTCTGCTGCCTGCCCCCCGTCGCCAGCCTCACACGAGGGCGTTCCAATGGTTAGACCTCCCTTCTCTCAGGAGTCTATGAAACTTTTGGCATTCACATATCTCACACTGAACTTCCCTGTAAAATCGCCTCCCCCTGACTGAGCACTTGATCTTCAGATAGCATCTTTTTGAGTCTTCATGATCACCCTCAACAATAGGTACGATTACTATCAACCCATTTCACAGATGAGGAAATTGAGGCACAAAAATGAAGTACTTTACCCAGGCAGCCCACCTCCAGACCGCCCCACTCTTTATTTCATTAAGTCAGTTTTATTGAACGTATACTTTATATCTTATACAACATAACCTTTTTAAATGTCCATTGTGGTAAGTTTTAGAGTCATCACCACCATCAAGATATAGAATCCTTCCATCAGCCCCAAAACTCCCCTTGTACTGTTTATGGCCGTCACCTCTGCCTACCCCCAACCACTGATCTGACTTCTGTCCTATAAGTGTTGCTTTTTTTAGCGTTTTATATCAAAAGAATCATACAATGTGTCCTTTTTGTTTGGCTTCTTTCACTCAACATCATGATTTGGGAATTCATCTGTGTTGCTGTATCTGTAGATCATTCCTTTTAGTTGCTATGTCATCATTTATTGAGTGAATACTCCACGATTTATCCATTCACTTCTCAGTGGAGATCTGGGTTCTAGCAGCTTTATATCTAACGCTCCTATGAATATTTCAGCGCCTACGTTTTTCACTGCAAGCTGTATCCTCTCTCTGTTGCAAAGAATCTGCAGCATGGGTAGCATTAGCCCCACTTTACAGATAAAGAAACTAAGGCCCAGAGAGGTGAAGTCGGCTCCCTGAAGACACACGGCTAAACAGGCAGCAGAATCCAGAATTGAACCCAGGACTGTGTAGCCCCAAATCCTTTGACACTCCTTCCATTGTGTGCCCTGTTGATGCCAGGGACCTGTGGGTACTGTCTTCCGAAGGTCATGACCTTGGTAGATTCACCAGGCTGCCTTTCGGCATCCCATTCTGAAGCAGCCTTTTGTCAGCACACAGAGAACACGTAGTCTGCTGTGGGACCTGGGTACGCTTTTATCAAGTTCAGGAATCTGAGCTCTAAAACCAGACTGTGTTCTTTGTCAACGCAAAACGCAACTGTCACTGGATCCAGGATCCCAATGGCCAACACTTAACAGCTTCCCCCTCTCAGCCACTGTGCTAAGTCCTTTATATGTCTGAACAGATTTACTCCTCCCCCAAACCTGGTGAAATAGGTTACTACTAGCCCCATTTTACAGATAAGCAACCCAAGGCACAGGGGGATAAGAGGCGTGCCCAGGCCCACGCTCTGGGAAGTGGAGGAGACCGGACTCGTACCCAGGCCATCCGTCCAACACTATTCCTCACCTCCAACCTCCATACACCAGACAGAGGCTTCTGCTGCCTTAACTGGCAGGTTGCCTAATGAGCAAGCAGATTAGAGGAATTTAGTTCCACTATGAACTTACAGAGATAGTTATCCATGTTGTATGTTTATCACTGTATTAACCATGTCTTTTATTTTCTGTACTCTGATGCTTTGACATCTGGGGACTTGCTGACCCTTGAGGGGCTGCCCTTCCCAGGGTTAGGCAATTCCTAGAGAAAGGGAACAATGCTTGTCCTTGAACGTGTTCTTCAAATGCAAACGAACCAACCAATCCAGAGCCCGTGCCCCCAGCTACCTTCTTTATTAAGCCCTCACACTCTGGGCCACCATCCACCTACCCTATTCACTCCGGGGCCAGGTCCCAGACACCTAGGGACAGCCCCTTTACCCCAGAGCCTGCTGAAATTTTTCAGACTAGCCAATCCTGAGCCTGCCTTCCCTGCCTCACCCATTCCTTCCCTGAAGAAACCATAATAAAGTTCTTGTCCACGGTTCCCCCTCTCCCTCTCCCTCTGCCTCCTGACCAATCCTGGAGCTTCCTCGTATGCCCCCCCACTGTGGTGTGACCTGTCCCCTTTTCTTGGGATCTGTGTTAGGGCACAGACTGTAGTCAGAAAGACCTGGGCTTCAATTTCTTTTGAGCTTTCCTGTGTGGCCTTAGGCAAGTCACTTAACCTTTCTGAGCATCGCTTTCTTCAGCCATAGAATGAGAAGATGGTCACGATAAAATGATAGTTCATAATCACTTAGCTCCTCTTCTGAAATCCAAAAAGCTCTGAAAGCTTTGCACCAAAAAATGTATCCAAAAAATGAAAAAAAATTGGAAGCAAAATCTAGACTGACATGAGGCTATTTACAGTTTTAATTTATTTCACTTAATGTCAGTATTTCTCTACTATTAGAATACTAATGGATATGATTATGGGAGCTGCCCAAATCCCCCCTGGGGGTGAATTACACAATATAAGACATAGTCTCTGTATCACTTTTCTAAAACCCAATACTCTGAATTCTGAACCACACCTGGCCCGAGGGTTTTGAATCAGGGGTTGTGGACCTATAGTCCCATACCCCAAGGGATGGGAAGATACAATGAATTAGTGGATATGAAGGACTCTGCACAGTGCCTGGAACACAGGATAGCTGTTATTGTTTTTATTCCAGATAAATTGTTTCACTTTTCCCATCAGCCACTGGAAGCCAGTGAGATAGAAGAAAGCTGTGTGTTTTGTGTTCTCTTGGCCATGAGACCTGATAACACCCCTTTTAAAAACAATGCAGGGCTTCCCTGGTGGCGCAGCGGTTGAGAGTCCGCCTGCCGATGCAGAGGACACGGGTTCGTGACCCGGTCCGGGAAGATCCCACATGCCGCGGGGCCCGTGAGCCATGGCCGCTGAGCCTGCGCGTCCGGAGCCTGTGCTCTGCAACGGAGAGGCCACGGCAGTGAGAGGCCCGCGAACCGCAAAAAAAACAAAAACAAAAATACCCACCTTTGCTCACACTAGTCAGATGTTACCCATTCTTACTGAAATGTTACCCACTCCCTTGACTGGGTAACTCATCCTCACTCGCATTATCCACATTCACTCTCATCCCCCGACCTTACTCAGAGGGCACCCACCTTTCCAAGTCGCCACCCACACCCACTCAGCTGACGCCCACCCCAGGTCACCTCACAGCTTCCTGTCAGATGCATGGTGTCGTCGACGGTTTTTCTTGTGCTTCCGCTTGCCTTTCTTGCCATCTCCCGCCTTGCTCTCCTTCGTGGAATCCAGAGGTGGCACCCCGTCCCCTGCAGCAGTGGCCCCAGGCCCCGGTTTCTCCCCTGGCCCAGGCTCATAGCAGTTTCTGGCAGGAAGTTCTCTGGGGCCCGTCACTGTCAGGCACAGTTCCTGCCTTAGGACCCAGGCCACATCTTCCGCCGACCTGCCCTGGCTCTGCAGGAAGAGGTTCAGCTTGGTCAGGAATTCAATATCCTGCTTCTGGGGCATGTAGACCACTCTTCACATGCCGCCCTTGCCCTTGATCTCCCTGGGGATCACGGCATAATTGATGTCCTCTGCCAGCCTAATGATGACAGCCTTGGATCTCTCTTCTTCCACAAAGGCCGTCCCAGCCACTTTGAACTTACCCAGAGGTTTTAGGGAGACCTGTATGATCTCTTCGAATTCCTCACGGTTGCAGTTTTCCGGGATACCCAGGATCATCAGAGACTTGTAACTGTCCACCTCAAAAGCTTTGCATCCATGCTCCAACAATGCAATGTCCTTGACGCCGAAAAGCATCTTGCCCAGCTCTCCGAGGCAGCAGTATGCCCGATGTCGCACACCTGAGCTGCCTCGAGACTCCAAAACGTTATCCAGGACGCCACGACCGCTTCCCAAGGCAAAGAGAGAGGCCTCACGGGGCCTAGTTTGTCCACCTCGGCCAAAGATGCCCCAGGCCCTGCCCACAGGGCTGCACAGTGTCCAACCTTCTGTAACCTCCCTCCCAGGGGGCTCTTGGGAATTCCTAGGGACTTACAGAGTGTGAAGCAGGGGTGGGTGTCTGCCGGCTAGCTCGTGGATCCTGAGTCCTAGGCAAGGCCGCACCAGAGAGAGTATGAAGATGCTGGTCCCTCTTTCTGGCGGTGGTCCTCAAAGGCCTCGCAGGCCCTGTCAGTCTCAGCAGATCTGGGACAGCTGATCGCCCTGGGGCTGCTGTCACCGGGGTGTCCTGCGAGGGTGCCTGGCGGGCAGGGCGGCTCGTTCCTTGCCGCTGGCCCAGAGGCTACCCTCACTGCCCTGTGGCCTGGCTGAGACAAGGATGTGGCCGCTGCACTTGCTCCCACAATGACATCACCGCCTCCTTCCGCTCTGCAGCTCAGCGGTCTCCATGGCAACTCCTAGAGCATTGCCTCTGCCAATGGCCCGGCCCGCTGTATTTAAATCTGAGTCTGAGGGGGGTCATTCAGGGGTGAGGGGTCAGCCACCCGCCTTCAGAAGTACCCTCTCTTCTCCCTTGAGAAAATGGCTGATTCTAGGGGTCGGGGGACAGGGAAGATACAAGAAGAGCCTGGAACACTTTTGGGGTCAGAAAGTAAGGAAATACTCAAAGAATGATGAGAACAGGTGGAAGGGCATAGAGCCAGCTTGAAGGGCTCCCACTGGCCAAATCTGGGACATTTTGAGCATCAACATTAAAAATGAGCGCAACAGATCATAACCCCTTAAATAAAACAAGAATCCATGAATCTATGTGGATATAAGTAAACGGGTAGATGGAAAGTTTGGTGGAGGAATGTGGTCTATTATGTTGTCTCATATAAAATGTATGAATCAAAGGGAACAAAAGTATCTTTACCGTGGAATGTCCTTGTTTGTAGGACACACCCACTACAATATTCAGGGATGATAGGGTACCAGATTTGCAATTTACTCTCAAAACCGTCGGTGGGGGGGAAAGTTCTTTGTACCATACATGCAACTTTCCTATAAGTTTGTGACTGTTTCAAATATATTTTTTAAAAGGAAAAAGAAATGTCCTGCACACGTGTTCACCTTCACAATGGCCATTTCTCCTCTTACCATCCCAGTAATAAAAGCCATAAGTTTGAATCAGACTGACACCCTCCAAACTCCCAGCTCCAGGGACGGGCACTGAAGGGTTTGAACTAATCAGCATAATCCCACCCCCTTGCCACAGTGATTGGTTCAGAAGTGGTCACCCAGGTAACCCAGGCCCAAGCCAATCAGTGCATTCTATCTCCCTGGTCATGGAGATTGGTTAAGGGCTGGATACATGGACTTAGTCCAATCAGAAAGACGCTCAGGAGTTTTGTGACTAGTTACGAGGAGGAATACCCTCTCTTTCCCCCTAGATGGGAAAGAATAAATATGGGAGCTGCAGGAAGCCATCTGGGAACTACAAGAGAAGACATCTTGAGGATGAATTCTACTTCCAGAGGAAGGCAGAGCTGAGAGAATCACAGAGACCTCTCAGGGCAACCGCCTTCATGCTGTGGTTCAGTGATGCAGGCTGCTTTTCTATTTCCAAGTCATCGTGTGCTCCCATGACTACCACAGCAAGCGAATAGAGAGCAGAGGGACTCAAGCACCAGCATTTGAATACTTCCACCAGGAAGCTACCTGTGACTTTTGCTCATATTTCATTGGCCAAAGCAAGTCACATGACCACACCTAACTTCCGGGAGGTGGGGAAGTACAGTCACCCTTGCACGTAGAAGTGCAGGGGAATTGGAAATAACAGTGTACACAGTCATGCCTGCCACAAGCTCTCACAATGTGCCTGGCACCATGCTAAACTCTGCACACGCATTTCATTTTACAGCAACCCTATGAAGGGGTATTATTAATGTCCCCAATTTTATAGGCAAGAAAACTGGGGATCAGAAAGGTTAATTCAGTTACCTAAGGCCACATAGCTAATGAATGACAAAGCTAGACTTCCTTCCTTGGGCACCCTGACGCCTGGGCCTAAACATTTAACCTCATATAACACTATGCTGTTCCCTGAGAAGAAAGTGCCCTATTGTGTCACCTGGCTTGGTTCCTGTCCCATCATACAGTTGCTGTGTGACCTTGGGTAGGCTGCTGTCCCCCTCTGGGCTGTGTGGCAATTTAGTTCTGTCCAACTTAGCTAAGTGGGGCCTCTGTATCCTAGAACACCTTTCCCCTGGTGGCTCTGGGTTAGAGTTGTCTAAAAGGAAATTTGCATGAGATTTAGATAACAGAAGTGACGGAATAGCTATTATGGTGGGAAGGTCATAAATATTTGCCTTGGGGAATGTAACTTGGTGCAGCTGCTATGAAAAACAGTATGGAGGTGCCTCAGAAAATGAAAAACAGATCAACCATATGATCCAACATTTCCACTTCTGGGTATTTATACGAAGGAAAGGAAAACACTAAAAGATATCTGCACACCCATGTTCACAGCAGCATTATTTATAATAGCCAAGATATGGAAACAACCTAAGTGCCCATCAATGAATGAATGGATAAAGAAAATGTCACACACACACACACACACACACACGAATACCGTTCAGCCACTAAAAAGAAGGAAACCCTGCTATTTATGACAACGTGGATGGACCTTGAGGATATAATGCTAAGTGAAATAAGTCAGATACAGAAAGACAAATACTATATCATCTCAAATATATGTGGAATCTTTAAAAAAAAAAAACCCACAAACCCAAACTCATACATAAAGCAAACAGATTGGTGGTGGCCAGAGACAGGGGGTCAAGCGTGGAAAAAAATGGGTGAAGGTGGTCAAAAGGTACAAACTTTGAGTAATAAAAAAATAATAGGGATGTAATGTACAACATGAGGAATTTAGTTAACACTGCTGCACAAGATATGGGAAAGTTGTTAAAAGAATACCAAGAGACGGCTTCCCTGGTGGCGCAGTGGTTGGGAGTCCGCCTGCCGACGCAGGGGACACGGGTTCGTGCCCCGGTCCGGAAGGATCCCACGTGCCGCGGAGCGGCTGGCCGCTGAGCCTGCGCGTCCGGAGCCTGTGCTCCGCAACGGGAGAGGCCACAACAGTGAGAGGCCCGCGTACCGCAAAAAAAAAAAAAAAAAGAATACCAGGAGGGACTTCCCTGGTGGCGCAGTGGATAAAAATCTGCCTGCCAATGCAGGGAACACGGGTTCGAGCCCTGGTCCGGGAAGATCCTGCATGCCGCAGAACAAGTAAGCCCGCGCGTCACAACGACTGAGCCTGTGCTCTAGAGCCCGCAAGCCACAGCTACTGAGTCCACGTGCCACAGTTATTGAAGCCCGCGCGCCTAGAGCCTGTGCTCCGCAACAAGAGAAGTCTCGGCAATGAGAAGCCCGTGCACCGCAACAAAGAGTAGCCCCAGCTCACCTCAACTAGAGAAAGCCCGCACCCAGCGATGAAAACCCAACGCAGCCTTAATTAATTAATTAATTTAAAAAAATAAAGAATACCAAGAGTTCTTGGCAACGACGATTTTTTTTTTTTGCAATGACGATTTTTAAACGTATTGTTCACCTGATAAATAACTATAAGGGTGTAAAAAAGAAAAAAAAAAGTACTAAGAGTTCTCAACACAAGGAGAAACAAATGTTTCCTTCTTCCCTTCCCATGGATTTATGAATCCTTGGGGTACTATTGCATATCCCTGGGTTTATGCACGTTACATATTGAGAGACAGACGACAGAATGGTGCATTTATTGGATCCACCAAGATTGCTTGAGAAGTTTCCTTGTTCCAGGCTCTGGGCGACGTGTTAGGCATACTTGAGTGAGTGAAATAAGCTCTACTTTTAGGAGCTTAGAGTCCAGTGGTTATGACAGGCCAGGCCAGCCTGTTTACAGGGAGAAAAGCCCTATAATTATCACGAAAATGTGTTCTGATCTTTGGTGCGGGGCAGAGAATACAGAGTATACTAATTGGGACGTGTCTTGCTGAAGTTTAAAGAGAAAACTACATAAAGTGCTTTGGGGACCATGAGCAACTGATCCTGTCTGGTCTCATCCAGTAAGGCTTCCTGGAGGAGGTGACACTGGAAGGGATCTTGAAGGTTGCGTATAATAACCACAGCAATAATACTATTTTTAAAAGGAGTCATCACTATCACTTACATAGGGCATGCGGTGTGCCAGACAACATTCTAAGCCCTGAATCTGTACTAAGTCATTTAATTTCTTTAAACCATTTTTTTAAAATTGAAGTATAGTTGATTTCCAATGTTGTATTAGGTGTACAGCAAAGTGATTCAATTATATACATATACATATATACATATATGTATTCTTTTTCTATATATATATATTCTTTTTCAGTAAGTCATTTAACTTTTACCACAGTTTATGAGTTATATATTGTTTTACTGATTTAGTTGCTCATTTATTCAATGAGTATTTATTGAGCAGCTCCTGTATTTTATAGTCAGGGAAAGGATCAGAGAGGGTAAATCACTTACCTAGGGCCACACAGCTAGTTAATTTTTAAATTTTTAATTTAATTTAATTTTTTCTCTAAATTTTCTGTTCATATCTTTACTCTTTTTTTTTGCGGTATGTGGGCCTCTCACTGTTGTGGCCTCTCCCGTTGCAGAGCACAGGCTCCGGACGAGCAGGCTCAGCGGCCATGGCTCACAGGTTCAGCCGCTCCACGGCACGTGGGATCCTCCCGGACCAGGGCACGAACCCGTGTCCCCTGCATCGGCAGGCGGACTCTCAACCACTGTGCCACCAGGGAAGCCCTATCTTTACTCTTTTAAAAAAAAATTTGAGGTTCTTTTTTTTTTTTTTTTTTTTTTTGCTGAGGAGTAGGAAAGCTTTACAAATAAAGGAAATTAGTGTATCATCTGCACCACGTATGAGTTGGATTCTAGGCAGTGGGGATAGAGCAGTGAACAAGACAGACAAAATTCCCTGCCGTTTGAGAGCTGGCACTCTGTTGGACAGAGCAGAGACAAAATAAATAAGAAAGATATAGAATATGTCACAGGGTGATAATGAGTGGTTTTGGGAAAAAATAAAGCAGGAGAGAGGCTTTACAAAATAGGTAAAGCCGTAGGGATATAAAATTGATTAGTGGTTGCCAGGTATTGAGGGAGGGGGGAATGGGGGGTGACTGCTTAACGAGTATTGGATTTCCTTTGGGGGTGATGAAAATTCTTGGACTAGATAGAGGTGATGGTCGCACAACATTGTGAAGGCACAAATGCCACTTGTACACTTTAAAATGGTTGATTTTATGTTACATGAATTGCACCGCAATGAAAAAGTCTTAATGACTCTATTTTTGGCTCAGATGTTTAGAACGATGGTGGGTCTATTCACCATGATGGGGAAACTTTAGGGAGAAATGAGCTGGGAGATCAGGAATTCCTTTTGGGGAGGTCTTCAATGTGATATGCCTATCAGACCTCCAAACGGAGTTAGACATGCGAGCCCGGAGCTCGGGGGAGAGATGGGGTGGAGATATAAATATAGAAGTCATTGGCACATGGAGGTATTTTAAGCTGAGGGGCAGGATGAGATCATCTAGAGAGAGGGTGTGGAGAAAGGAGAGAAAATGGCCCTGGGGTGGATCAATGTCAGGCAGAAGAGGAGAAGTCAAGAAGAGGGATTGCACAGGAGGGGAGGGGGCAGAAGAACCCCAAGAGTGTGTGCTTGAAGAGCAAAGAAGAATAGCAAAATATTGGAATTGGCCCAAGAATCCGCTTATAGAGGGCTGTTTAGCAAATCATGATGCATCCGTATAACGGGACAATTGCACATGTGAAAGAAAAGCAGGAGGGCGTCTCCCTGTGCAGGTATCAAGATTCCCTTTCTAGGAAACTGAAATCCTCAAGAGGTATTGCTTACAAAACGAAGGGAAGTGTGTGTGTGTGTGTGTGTGTGTGTGTGTGTGTGTGTGTGTGTGTTTAAAGCAAAGAGAGGAGTTACAAAGGGAAAGGTAGTGATTCATGCCAGAGCAGCCTGGCAGATGCCACTTTTTTTTTTTTTTTTTGCAGTACGCGGGCCTCTCACTGTTGTGGCCTCTCCCGTTGCGGAGCACAGGCTCCGGATGCGCAGGCTCAGCGGCCATGGCTCACGGGCCCAGCCGCTCCGCGGCATGTGGGATCTTCCCAGATCGGGGCACGAACCTGTGTCCCCTGCATCGGCAGGCGGACTCTCAACCACTGCGCCATTAGGGAAGCCCTGTGGCTGTCTTCTTACTGGACACCAGTCACATGGGATTCGGAGCCCATTCTACTCTAGTAGGACCTCATCTTTATTGATTACGTCTGCAGCCACCCTCTTTGCAAATAAGGTCACATTCTGAGCTACTGGAGGTTAAGACTTCAACATATCATTTTGGGGGGAGGGACACAGCTCATAACAGAGGGAGAAAGGAGGACGGCTGGGGAGAAACAGAGAGATGGAATGATGACACATACCTGCCAGAATGTTACAGGGATGCAGGAGTTCTTGGTCCTAGTTTGCAACTCAGCTGTAAGTTTGTAATTATTTCAAAAGAAGAATGTAACAGCACAGAGAAGAGAGGGTTTCAGGGAAGGGGTAGCAGTCAGATGAGGGCAGAGAAGTGGCTGTTTTGCTGGCTTTACAAAACGGAGGCCCCTGTACTTTTTGAGAGGTGGGAACAGAAATCAAAGCACAAGGGGTTGGAACAGTGACCGGAAGGTGTGTCTTTCGAAACCCAAGGGTAGCAGTTCTTTCAAGGTGTTTTGCTATAAAGAGGAAAGGGGGGGAATGGGGTGGTAGCTGGAGATGGGGTCAAAGAGGGCTTCTAAAAACCAATAAATGATGCAAGAGAGACTGTGAAACAGGTTAGAGAGAGATGGAGCCTTCCCCCAGTAAGGAAGGTGGGACCCCAGTGCAGAGAAGGGACTGGCTTTTGGTGGGAGCATGGCCATTTCCTCCAAGGATGGAAGAGAAAAGCAAGCGTATGTTGGCAAAGGTGGGTTTCACCATGGGAAGCTAAGGAAGCAAATTTTAATTTTATTTTCTTTTTTAACAAAAACTTATATAGTGCTTACATACCAGACCCTGTTCTAAGCACTTTGCAAATATAACTCGTTGGATTTGCATAAAAATCCTCAGAGGTAGGTACTGTTACGATTTCATCCCCATCTTACAGATGAGAACACTGAGGCCCACAGCGGGGAATGGCCTTCCCCAAGGTCACACAGCTGGTAAGAGGCAAGTCTTTCTGAAGTTGGGCAGTTGGGCTGCAGAATCCAGACTCAAATTCTATCCCATAATACCTCTGCCTGTCTCGCCTCTGTTCTTAATAAAGGAAGATGCGCGATCAGCAGTTGGGGATTCAGGATGGGTGGGGGCACTTGGAGGTTTGAGGAGAGAGGAGAATCGCCAGCCACAGGCTTGGTGAGGAAAACTTACTAGAAAAACAGGAGGGTTACGCATTTGAGGTTTGTGGTTCTGGGTTTTCTGTGAAATCTGGGAGGCTGGATGTTTGAGTCTTCCCTGCATCATGGCAGGGCATGGTTTTTGCAGAAAAAGTGGGGCCCCTTCCCCAGCCCAGCTGCAAACCCTCCCTGTGCTACGGGCCCAGAATCTGGCGCCGGCTGGCCCCTCGGTCCTTCCAACACGCCTGAGCACATCCCCGGGCTGAGGGGGAGGGAAGGGCCTGGAAGGTTGTTCACAGGCCAAAGTCCAAAGGAAACAAGTTGCATTCCAGGAGCAGAAACCCAGTGGCAGGGGGTGGGGAGCTGGGGGGACGGAGGGAACGCGGCGCGCAGAGCTTGGAGGGCCTCCGAGCGGCTCGGGAAGCTTCTCTTTGTACCCCAGAGAAAGGTGGGGGCTGTGACGGGTCTCCTCCCGCAGTCATGGCGAGTAGGATAGATCGGGGGCTCTGCAGCCAGCCAGATGCGAGTTTGGATCTCAGCGCTGTGGATTATTTTCTGAACGTAACTACAGGAACTGTGATGGGGTGAATAATGTCCCCCAAGGACAGTTGCTGTGCTGACCCTGGGAACGTGTTGCCCCGCTGCGGCAAAAGGGACTTCACAGATGTGATCAGGTTAAGGACCCTGAGATGGGGACAGTAACCTAGATCATCCAGGGGGGCCCAATGGAATCAAAAAGATCCTTATATAGGAAAGAGGGAAGCAGGAGGGTCAGAGTCTGAGAAGGAGGGAAGCAGAGTTCCGAGAGAGGCACGGAAGGGCCGTGAGCCAGGGAATGCAGGCAGCCTCTATACAATGGAAAAGGCAGGGAAAGGGATTCGTCCCTCGAGCCTCTAGAAGGAAGACAGCCCTGCTGACCTGTTTAGATTTCTAATCTCCAGAATTTAAGACCATAAGTGTGTATTGTTTTAAGTCACTGAGTTTGTGGTAATTTATTACCGTAGCAGAAACTTGGTAGAGCAGCTCTCTTCATCTCCCTGGGCCTCAATTTCTCAATCTGTAAATTGGGGATAACTGAATCCTCACAGCATTGTAATGGTTTGGTGCATGGATACACTGGAGGCGCTTAGGGTGGTCGCTGGCACACAGTAAGTGCACCATCAACAGTAGCTCTCTTTATCTTCCAAATGGAGATCAACCATTCCTGTATCCAACTAATATTTATTGAGCATCTTCTACGTTTCAGGCACCGTTCTAAGTGCTGGAGATGCAGCATGAATGAGACAGGCAAACACCCCAGCCCTTGGGGAGCTTCCACTCTAGAGAAGGAGAAAAACAAAAGAAATGAATAAACTCTACGGGCAGTTAGATGGTGCTAAGGGCTAGGCAGCCAACAAATCAAGAATGAGGAACTGACAGAGCTGGGGGACTGGGTCAAGGAGACCTTGGGGAGAAAGGGGCATCTCAGTAGAGACCTGAAGGAGGCGAGGGAGCAAGTCCTCTGGAAATTGGGAAAGAACCTTAGCAGAAGGATTTAGCAAGTGCAAAGGTCCTGGGGCAGGAGCATGCCTAGAGCTTGCAAGAAAAAAGCAAGGAAGCTAGTGTGGCTGGCAGGGTGAGAAGTAGGGGGAAATGAGGTCAGAGAGATGACAGGTGGAGGGAGGGCAGATTGCCTGAGGCTTTTGGGTCCACGGCAAGGACTCTGGCTTTTACTGTGAGTGAGGGAGGAGCTGTGGGGGGGCTCTGAGCTAAGGAGAGACATAATCTGACTTCAGTTTTAAAGATTCCCTCTGGCTGCTGAGTGGGGAACACACCGTGGGGAATACGAGTGAAGCTGTGAGCCCAGTGAGGATATGATCATAGGAGTAATCATAGGGTTTGTTGGAGCAATAAATGAGTCTGTGTTTGTAGAGCAGGTGCCTGGCACATATGTTAGTTGCTAATTATTACTGTTGTATTATTATTGTTGTTTCTGTTACTTCTCCCTTGTTGCAGAAGATTCCAGAGTCACAACTGACCATGGATTGTCCCCCAGCTGTAAATTACACCCCCCATAGAAAGGAATCATCCTCACCCCCCATAAGAACTTCTGTTTCCTCCTTGTCTCAGACTCTTCCTTATTCATCACATTCATGACACTGAACTCCAGTGGTTCCTATGGTAACCCAAAGATCATTCCCAGCCCCCTTCTTCACTACCCACCACTGTTTTCGAGGCTGAAAGACAGGGAGTCATTTTCCCAGCATCCTTGACTATTACTCACAGTCATGTGACACCATCATGGCCAAGGAGATGAAAGCAGAAGTCAGCTGGGAGGCTTCGGGCAAAGCTTTGTGTCCCTGATAATAAGGGTCAGAAAGGGCTTTCCCCTTATTCGTACCTTGATTGTGGATGTGATGGTCAGAGCTGTAGCAGCCATCCTGTGGTCATGAAGCAACAGGCACAAACATGAAAGTCAACACTCTAAGGATGGTGAGGCAGAGAGACAAAGAACCTGGGACATCAGATGTCATTGAACCAATACCTTCAATACCATTGAACCAATACCAAACCACATTCTTCAGGATTTTTTGTTATGTGAGAAAAATAAGTACATATTTTTTATATCATCGTTACCTATTACTTTCAGTCAAACACATTCTTTACTGACTGACTTACAGAAGAGAAACTGGGCCCAGAGAGCCATGGGGTGTTACTCAGCGTTACGCAGACAGTTGTTGGAGATGCCAGGACAGGATTGCAGGAGGGGACAGGTGGGCTCTCAGACCTTAAGACCAGAGACAGCCTCAATTCTTCTTTGGAAAAATGAGAATTGGGGGAATGTGCGCTTAGAATGTGCCAGGAGCTTCTCCTGAAAAAAAAAAAAGGTGGTCTCAGATTCAAAAAATAAAGCCAACAGGCAGAGACGTGCAGAGAAGGCAGACTCAGAGGGACAGTCATTTATATCCCAATTGTTGTAAAGGTGTCCAAACAAACGAACAATACAACCCACTCTGCTCTGCCCGCACTGTATTTCCAAGAGCCAATTCAGCTTTTTTAAAACAGAAGCCTGAGCTTCTGTAGCTTAAAAGTAAAATAGCCTAATAAATACAGCCTCTTAAGTTGATGTGATCAATACATAGGGAAGAGGGTTGCTATCAGTCCTCCTTGGAAAGACACTCCATGAATTTTATACAAGAACCTGCCTTTGACTACTAGGTCCAGAGCTGGGAAAGGAATATGTATCTCTCTATCAACTAGACTTCACCTGGGGAAACTATAAACTTCATTTCTCCCGTTGTCTTAGTCAGGGAAACATTAGCTGCTGTAACAAACACGCCCCCCAAAAATGTCTAATGGCTCAAATAATGATAGGAGTTTATTCTTGCTCATGTAAAGAATGCTTTTCCTCAAGGTGTGATCCAGGAACCCGAGTTCCTTCCACCTTATAGCTCCTCCATGTTCAACTTTTCGCTTCTGAGGTGGTGCCGGGAGGCTTCTCTGTTCCAGTTGGCTTCAACGAGGAACAAGTAGAGAGAATCATGGGCAGGAGGTTTAAATTCCCTTCCACTCAGGTCATGTGGTCAGAGGAGGCTGGGAAGTGTCTTACAGAGGTGTGCACAGCAAAAGAAGGAAAAAGGGGCTTCCCTGGCGGTGCAGTGGTTAAGAATCTGCCTGCCAATGCAGGGAACACGGGTTCGAGCCCTGGTCCGGGAAGATCCCGTGCCGCGGAGCAACTAAGCCCGTGCGCCACAACTACTGAGCCTATGCTCTAGAGCCTGCGAGCCACAACTACTGAACCCGCGCACCTAGAGCCTGTGCTCCGCAACAAGAGAAGCCACTGCAATAAGAATCCCATGCACCGCAAGGAAGAGTAACCTCTGCTCACCGCCAGCTAGAGAAAGCCCACACGCAGCAACTAAGACCCAACGCAGCCAAAGAGAAAGAAAGAAAATTCCTGCCCTCATGGAGCTTATATTCTAGTAGGAGGAGACAAATAATAAATAAATAAATAAAACAGTAAGTGAGGAAGTGATAAGTTCTAAAGATACGAGGGTGGGGAGGACGGAGGCATTTTTTGGTAGAGTGGTCAGAGCGTGTGTCATTGAAAAGATGCCATTTGAACAAAGACTTAAAGGAAATGAGAGAGTAAGTCATGGAACTATCTGGAGCAACAGGAGTTCAGGCAGACAGAACAGCCAGTGCAAAGGCCCCGAGGCAGGACTATGCGTATTGTGATCAAGGAATAGCAGGGTAGCTGTGTTACGGACCAGGGTTCTTGGCCTCCTTCAACAATAGAAATTGATCAGAGGCCAGCCAAGAAAGTCAGGCAAGGCTTTTTGGGGGCCCCTGCGGCAGCAGGGGGGAGCGAGAACAAACAACAGGTTTCCTTGCTGGCTCGCTCCCTGGGGCCAGGGGGTTGGGGGGCGAGCTTGTTCCTTACATGGGGTGAGGGTATGGGTGTGTCCAGGGGTCCGGCTGGAGCGGTGGCTTAGGTGGTTTGCCCACCCCTTAGGTGGTGTTGTGTGCAGGGGGCGGGCGCAGTACCCTGTCTTTGCTCCCGACCCCCCACCCCCACCCCGACCCCTGCTTTTGCTCCAGGCTCTTCAAAAGTGGCAGTTGGGTCTTTTTGGTCTCTTTGTATCTTTGGTCCAGAATTTGCCCCAAGTGCACATGCACGCAGTTATTTTTAGTCCCACACAGTTTCCTTGTATTTTGTTGCTGGAGGAGGGGTGGGTCCAGGTGCAAGCGTGGCAGCACTGCAGCAAAGGGTCCCAGGTCCCAGCCTGTCTCAGCTGGAGCAGAGTAAACAAGGGACAGAGTGGAGGGAGGCGAAGGCAAAGAAGTAAGTAGAAGGTAAAGTTAGTAGGGCCATGATGAGATTTTGGGCTTTGATTCTGAGGGGTATAAGAGCCAGGGTTCTGAGCAGAGAGGGACATGATCTGACTTAGGGGCTAACAGGAACCCTCTGGCCGCATGTGGGGAATCTTCTATAGTGAGGCTAGAGGTTGCTGGATATAATAAATTAAAAGGTAGGTTGCCCAGTGAAATTTTAATTTCAGATAAACAATGAATATTATTTTAGTTATAAGCATGTCCCATACAATATTTGGGACATACTTATACCAAACAAAATCATTTATCTGAAATCTAAATTTCATTGGGTTTATGTGGCAATCATGGGAGCAGGCAGGGAGGTGGGAGGAGATGGAGACCAATCCAGGGTAAAAAGTGAATGGATTCTGGGTCCATCCGGAAAGTAGAACTGATGATATTTCTTCATAGATCCTGCGTGGGGCTTCCCTGGTGGTGCAGTGGTTTAAGAATCCACCTGCCAATGCAGGGGACACGGGTTCGAGCCCTGGTCCGGGAAGATCCCACATGCTGCAGAGCAACTAAGCCCACGAGCCACAACTACTGAGCCCGCATGCCACAGCTACTGAAGCCCATGCACCTAAAGCCCATGCTCTGCAACAAGAGAAGTCACAGCAATAAGTCCACGAACCACAACGAAGAGTAGCCCCCACTCGCTGCAACTAGAGAAAGGCCCGCGTGCAGCAACGAAGACCCAATGCAGCCCAAAATTTAAAAATTTAAAAATTAATTAATTAATTAATACAAAAATAGATCCTGTGTGATATATAAGCGACTATTTGTGCTGTTATCACAGACACATATACAAAAACACATACACACCAACATATATGCATACATTTATACACACATGCACACATATATATGTGTACATATCCAACTAGGTATGCAGATATAAATACACATAAATACATATGCCTCTATATACATATACATACATTTACGCACATGTACACAAGACATATAGACACAGACACGTATACACACACAAATATATGCATACGCACACGCATAGAGAGATGTACGCCAGTATACACATAAACATTTTTTCTCTTTTAGAAGGAAAAATGCGAACGTGTTACGGCCATTGGCTTTAGAGGAGGCAGAGGACAAGTGGGATGGGATCGTGCTTTCTATTTTCAATCCTGCACTGCCTCAGTGTCTAACACTGTGCATATCTTATTTTTAAATGTCCACAGGGGCTATTTTGGCAGTAGGTTAATGGGTCACTTCTTGTTTTCTTCTTTATATGGGTCCTTATTAAATAAAAACCAAGCCGCCACAACCTAAAAATAGAATCTGTTGGAAGCCAAGACCACATTATTGGCAGCAACCACAGTGATGCTTTTTTCTTTCTTTCTTTTTTTCTTCCCCTTCCTTTTTCTGCAGCTCTGATTGCGCTTGTAAATCTGTCACTGAATAAAACACTTATAGCCGTATCTGAATAGTCCGGCCCTGGCACGTCCTCGCCAGTGAGATTGTTTAAGCCAGCAGTTGCCACCTCTCACATTCCTCAGGCTCCACAAAATGACAAGAGCATCTGCTAAGGATTTATTCAGCCTTGTGACATAACAGCTTTATAACAAATGACTGGGTGACAAGTTTGAACACAAGGGTTTGCTATTCTAGATGGCTTCATGCTGGCAAATTCAGGGTATTTCCCTTCTCATCTGTGGTAAGAAATGACAAGAGTTTCACAATTCCATTCAGATGTTAAAAAAAAAAAAAGTCCCCCACTGCACCACTTTGAATCCTTCTGGACCTGCGTAACCAAGATTAGAAATGACAAGAATTTCACAATTTGATCAAAAATTTAAAAAAACCTCACAACTTCCTCATTGCCCCACTTTGAATCCTTTTGGATTTGTGTAACCAAGATTAGAACTGACAGCTGTTTAAAAACTGGTACCAGAGCTGGGACATTGCTGAAAAGAAAGTTGAGAACAGCTCATTTAACAACCATTAAAATGTTAAAAAAAATCAATTAAAAGGTTTTGGAAATGGAGAAAAAAAAAAGAACACATCAATGGAATGATTTCAAATATAGGCATTCAGTTTGTCAGTTTTTTAGACTTTACAATTCTTTGATCGTATACAAGCTTTCAAATTCAAATGTATCAAGCTTGCTCCTCATAGCGTCTGAGTTCTGTTTTTCCACTTAGAAAAATATTTCCCCCACTTCTAAGTGCATATATTAATTCACCAGTTTTTTTTGGAGTGCTTGATGGCTTCACGGTTTGCATTTAACTTTCGGATCCATCTGGATTTCAGTGAAAGGAACGTAGAAATCCAGCTTTTATCCCCTCACTCTCCAAAGAAAGGTTTGGCTGCTTGGTCCTCATCTTGCCTGGTGAATAGCAGCGCTGCCTTCATTAAAACCAAAAACCTTGTACCTGGGGGCACCAAACAGTTAGGACGCATTTTGCTGTCTGAAAAGGCTTACTCTTGCCCCTACCTTCAAAGTTTCTCCATTATTCTCATATGGTAACAATTTTTCAGCAGCTTATCCTGAAAGTATATGTCAATTTCCAGGAGGTGGACAAACAGGTAGGGGGGGATTTTCATTTTAGAGTTAATAAGAATCTCAGCTGTTCGCACTCCTTAGCCTGAATGTCAAAGTCACGGGGAGGCACCCAACCCGTGTCCCCGACAGCATGTGATCACGCCTCAGTTGTTACACATTCACTGGTTTTTATAGAACTATTACTCAGGGATTGGAACTTTCTCCCTGACAGCAGTGCCCAAGGTTTACTTGTCATTACGTTGAGTGTGACAAGGCTTGTGCTTTGCAGAAATGGTGGAGTTTTTCAGGCATGGACCTGCCCAGACGAAAAATGTTCAAAAACTAACGAGCGTCCAAAGGGATACACCTTCCAAGACAAAGATACTTTATAAGAAGTACATATTTGTACAGAAACGACAGGAAACACTGCCAAGAAGAGCAGAAAAATCTGGTTAACTTAGCAAATATCTGTGAATGTGGTGTGTGGGTAATTTCATTTTTTTTTTTAAACTACAGTGTCATTTTTTAATGCAAAGAGGTACAGAGAAAATGAAAAACATCTTACTATCTCGCCATGTCGGCATTCTAAAAAATAATGTGCTTTCAAATGTGAGAGCTACAGACAAGGATGGCAGCAAAGCCCTCCCACACCCACACCCACCCACCTTCCACTCATTTCCCTACCTCAGAAGAATCCCTTTTCAAAGTTTGTTGTTTTTCCTTCCAGGGGGGAAAAAAAAAGAATTGATGCATATACTACCATTTGTAACCACATAACATTTTTTTTTTTTTTTTGTGGTACACGGGCCTCTCACTGTTGTGGCCTCTCCCGTTGCAGAGCACAGGCTCAGCGGCCATGGCTCACGGGCCCAGCCGCTCCGAGGCATGTGGGATCCTCCTGGACCGGGGCACGAACCCGTGTCCCCTGCATCGGCAGGCGAACTCTCAACCACTGCGCCACCAGGGAAGCCCCATATAACATTTTTCATTTATACCAAGGTGATCCCATGTGCCCTACTGCACCTGGGTATTTAAAAAATATTTTCCGGAACTTCACTGGTGGCGCAGTGGTTAAGAATCCGCCTGCAAAAAAAAAAAAAAAAAAAAAAAAAAAATCCGCCTGCCAATGCAGGGGACACGGGTTGGAGTCCTGGTCCAGGAAGCTCCCACATGCCACGAAGCAACTAAGCCCGAGCTACACAACTACTGAGCCTGCGCTCTAGAGTCTGCGAGCCACAACTACTGAGCCCACGCGCCACAACTACTGAAGCCCGTGTGCCTACAGCCTGTGCTCCGCAACAAGAGAAGCCACCGCAATGAGAAGCCTGCACCCCGCAAGGAAGGGTAGCCCCCGCTCCCGCAACTAGGGAAAGCCGGCGCACAGCAACAAAGACCCAATGCAGCCAAAAATAAATAAATTAAAAAAAAAAAAGAAATGCTTAGATGTCTATCACTGATGTATTATAGTACAACTTGGAAAATATTTTTCAATTAATTAATTTTATTTATTTATTTATTTTTGGCTGCATTGGGTCTTTGTTGCTGCGCGCGGGCTTTCTCTAGTTGTGGCGAGTGGGGGCTACTCCTTGTTGCGGTGCGCGGGCTTCTCATTGCGGTGGCTTCTCTTGTTGCGGAGCACGGGCTCTAGGCCCACGGGCTTCAGTAGCTGTGGCACGCGGGCTCAGTAGTTGTGGCTCACGGGTCTAGTTGCTCCGCGGCACGTGGGATCTTCCGGGACCAGGGATCGAACCCATGTCCCCTGCATTGGCAGGTGGATTCTTAACCACTGCGCCGCCAGGGAAGTCCTAAGCATTTCTTTTTCATGTCTATAGAGTGTCCCATCCTCCCAGCGTTGTACCCCAGTTCATTTAATCAGTTCCATACTGATGGACCCTTGGATCACTTTCATTTTCCACTCTTTTTTTTTTTTTTTTTTTTTTTGCGTTATGTGGGCCTCTCACTGTCGTGGCCTCTCTCGTTGCGGAGCACAGGCTCCGGACGCGCTGGCTCAGCGGCCATGGCTTATGGGCCTAGCCGCTCCGCGGCATGTGGGATCTTCCCAGACCGGGGCACGAACCCGTGTCCCCTGCATCGGCAGGTGAACTCTCAACCACTGCGCCACCAGGGAAGCCCCATTTTCCACTCTTACAAACCCTCCCCTTTAATAGCTCTTGAGAGCTATGGCATATATTTGAGACTATGTGGCAGGAGAAAACTGTTAGCAGCAGGTTCCCTGGGACCCAAAACAGAAGTCTTTTGAAACTTTGACAGCTATTGCCACATGGCCTTTGGACCGGTTCACACTCCCAATAATAATGAGTGACACTGTTTCACCACATCCTGGTCAACACTGGCTATTACACAACTTTTAGAACTTTTGCCAATCACGTACGTGGACAATGGTATCTCCTGGTTGTTTTCTAGGCTCTCGGCTCTACTCCCCTGATCTCTAAGTCCATCCTTATCTTGTGACTGTTTCTGCTCTGCTTTTCTTTAAGTGTGACGCTGAGCATCTTTTTTTTTTTTTTTTTTTATGGTACGCGGGCCTCTCAGTGTTGTGGCCTCTCCCGATGCAGAGCACAGGCTCCAGACGTGCAGCCTCAGCGGCCATGGCTCACGGGCCCAGCCACTCCACGGCATGTGGGATCTTCCCGGACCGGGGCACGAACCCGTGTCCCCTGCATTGGCAGGCGGACTCTCAACCACTGCGCCACCAGGGAAGCCCTGAGCATCTTTTTATGTGTTTACTAGCTGTGGACGCTTGTTTTCCGGTAAACTTCCAATCCGTGTCTCTTGCTTATTTTTCTCAGCTGTTCCTCTTTCTGTTGAACATTTACGTGAGTTTTTTGTAAAGGGAGGCAGGAAACCTCTATTTTCCCCCAGTATGTCACTATCTTTTGACTTTGTTATTTTTTTCTTGTATAAAAATTTTAACTTTTCTGTGAATCACAGTGGCTGAGAAGCCGGTTTCCTTTGATGGTTTCAGGTCACATGAGACTGGAACCCCTCGCTGGGTCCCGGCTGAGCCTCCATTTGTGTTAAGATCTTTGAACTCTGCGAGTCCGCTCAGCTTTGAAAAGCTTCCTCCCCTCCAGAGGATGTGGAGAAAAGGGAATCCTCCTACACTGTTGGTGGGAATGTAAACTGGTGAAGCCACTATGGAGAACAGTATGGAGGTTCCTCAGAAAACTAAAAATAGAATTACCATAAGATCCAGCAATCCCACTCCTGGGTATATATCCAGACAGAACTATAATTCAAAAAGATGCATGCACCCCTATGTTCATAGCAGCACTATTTACAATAGCGAAGACATGGAAACAACCTCCCTGTCCATTCACAGATGAATGGATAAAGATGTACATATACATAATGAAATACTACTCAGGCATAAAAAAGAACAAAATAATGCCATTTGCAGCAACATGGATGCAACTAGAGATTAGCATACTAAATGAAGTAAGTCAGAAAGAGAAAGACGAATACCATATGATACCACTTATATGTGGAATCTAAAATATGACACAAAGGAGCCTATCTATGAAACAGAAACAGAATCGGGGACCTAGAGGATAGACTTGTGGTTGCCAAGGGGGAGGGGGCTGAGGGAGGGATGGAGTGGGAGTTTGGGGTTAGCAGGTGCAAACTATTATACATGGAATGGATTAAAAAAAAGGTCCTACTGTATAGCACAGAGAACTATATTCAGTATCCTATGATTATCCATAATGGAAAAGAATATTTAAAAAAGAATGTACATATTTATATATATGTGTGTATATATATATAAAACTCAATCACTTTGTACAGCAGAAATTAACACAACTTTGTAAATCAACTATACTTCAATTTAAAAGAATTAAAAATAAAAAAGAGACAAGCTTCCTCCCCTCCAAGATGATCAACGATCCACCCATCTTTCCCTCTGCAACTCTTACAATTTCATTTTATACACTTGGATCCGTCTGGAATTAATTTTGATGTAAGGAGTGGGCTGTTTTTCCTCAAACTGTTAGCTTGTTGTCCCAAGACCACTTTTTGAATAATTCACCTTTCCTGTGCCGATTTGAAACCCCACCTATATTTGTAAACACTCTTCGTCGATTTACGTTGCTCTGTTTCTCCCTTTCTTCGGTCTGTACTGGACTGTTTTAATTATTGCAGGCTCATCATACAGTTTCATATTTATCCGAGCCAATCCCCTTGCGTGACTGATCTATCTCTCTGTTTTCCGGTTGTTTATTCGGGATGTTTCCCTCCCTATTCCTACATGTTGACAGTTTTAAAAACAGCTCAGCCTGCCCTCATAGGAAATGCTTCAGTTAAGTGCGTACAGGATCACGGAAAAGCAGTGGGAGGAATTTTTACTTCAGCGTTTTGCCCTTGAACATTCTGTAAATGCTCTCATTTCTCATCGAAGTGTGAAAGTCATAGGGGAAACACCCAGAACACGCCTGGAGCATGAAAGTGGGCTGTAATCGTTGACATTAGCTACACATTCACGCTTGTTTCAGAACGTTCCCACTGAGGCGGGGGCCCCATGGCTTCGCTTTGCTTGAGCATGACCAGACTTGTACTCTCTGCAAGCCCTCTTCCTTTTCCAGTTTTGTGAGAATGGAAGAGCCCAGGCTGGAATTTTAAAAACTGACCCTTGGAAAGCTAAAAACTTTCCAACCAAAAACATGTTGATTAAAAAAACTCAAATACGTCTTCCCTGGTGGTGCAGTGGTTGAGAGTCCGCCTGCCGATGCAGGGGACGCGGGTTCGTGCCCCGGTCCGGGAAGATCCCACGTGCCGCGGAGCGGCTGGGCCCGTGAGCCATGGCCGCTGAGCCTGCGCGTCCGGAGCCTGTGCTCCGCAACGGGAGAGGCCACAACAGTGAGAGGCCCGCGTACAGCAAAAAAAACAAAACAAAAAACAAAACAAAACAAAAACTCAAATACACATCTAAAGAGGACAGCAAAAGTTTTCTTCCGAGATCTGCAGCAGAGCTACGTTCTCCAGCAGCCAGAGCTAACACGGGCGTTTGGCTTTGTGGCTTTTTAAATTCAAGGTAAGGTATAAAGAAGAACCTCGACCGTACCCCCCCTCAAAAAAGGTCCATGATCCAGATGCCAGATTTTTTTTTACTACTTAAAAACATTGCACTGAAATTCACGTGACATAAAACGAGCCATTTTAAAATGCACAATTCCGTGGCATGGAGTAGATCACAAGGTAGTGGAACCGCCACCTCTATCTGGACCCAAGATCTTTTCATCACCCCAAAGAGAAACCTGCACTCATTAAGCAGTCGAACCCCATTCGCCCTCCCCCAGCCCCTGACAACCACTAACCCGCTTTCTGTCTCTACAGATTTCCCGATTCTGGACGTTTCATGTATAGAGATCGTAAGTATGTGGCCTTTTGCGCCTGGCTTCTTTCACTCAGCTTAATGTTTTCGAGGTCCAGCCACATGTAGCACGTAGCAGCACTTCACGCCATTTTATGGCTGAATATTGACTACGGAAAAGAAACACCTAATACGGGACTTCCCTGGCGGTCCAGTGGTTAAAGACTCCTGCGTTTCCACTGCAGGGGGCACAGGTTTGATCCCTGGTCAGGAAACTAAGATCCCGCATGCCACGGAGCGGCCAAAAAAGAAAGAAAGAAAAAAAGACACTCAATATGATTGTATGGTTAGAAATTGACAAAGCACAGGAAACCAAAATGAACCCTGAAGGTCCCCACCTTGCACCCCTTCCACCTGCCCTCTACCCCGTCCCTCACTCTAAGGGCAATCACTATTAAAGAAAAAATACCTGTGGCTTCCCTGGTGGCGCAGTGGTTGAGAGTCCGCCTGCCAATGCAGGGGACACGGGTTCGTGCCCCAGTCCGGGAAGACCCCACATGCAGCGGAGCGGCTAGGCCCGTGAGCTTCGGCCGCTGAGCCTGCGCGTCCGGAGCCTGTGCTCCGCAACGGGAGAGGCCACAACAGTGAGAGGCCTGCGTACCGCAAAAAACAAACAAACAAAAAAAAAACCCTGTACCTTCCTGAAACAAATATATCTGTATGCATGTATGAACAATATCAATGCGTTATTATTCCTTCTTAAAATATTCAACAAAAGGGATCAGAATGCATCTTTTTTGCAGCAGAGTTTGTTCACTGAAAAGTGTGGCATGGAGAGAACCTACCTCTGCGAGTGAGGTGGGGGGGTGGGGGAAGGGTGGAGGATGGGCAGGGCTCTCAATAGAGTTTGGTGGGGGGAGCCTTAGGCGTTTTCTGGGGGCTGTTGCACAGGTGTGTTCCATTTGTGAAAAAGCGTCCAGCTGAACACTTAGGATACACATACTTCTCAATAAAAGGTTTTAAAAATATGGCCCGGCAATCAGCACTGAGATCCATTTCATTCTGACAACTGCACAGTGTTCCTTCCTATGGTGTCCCATAAATCATTTAACCATATTGCTTCCAGTTTCCTCCTCCCTTTTACAAAAATGCTGTAACCAGCATCCCTGGCATACCTCAGCACAGTTGGATGAGGATACTTTAAATCTTGATGGCTAGAACCACATCGCCCTCAGAAGGAAGTACAAATGTCCATGCCTATGAAGAACACCTGAGTAGAATATCTTAAGTTGCAGGGTTTTCCCTTTCAGCACTTTGAATATATCAAAAAAAAAAAAAAAAAAAAAAGGAAAAGAAAAAGAATAGCCAGGTGCCTGCTTCCCCAAGCCCTCGCCAGGCTGGGCATCCCTAAACTTTTGCATTATTTTTACGTTGATAGGTGAATGATGAGATCGCATGGCTGTTTGGCTTTGCCCTTATTTTAATCATTCATGAGAGAGGTGGGGAAGCAGTCTGGCATCCTGGTTAAGAGCCTGTCTTGGAAACCCAGGATCCCAATCTGGGCTCTACCATTTGCCAACAGAGTGACCTTGGGCTGGTTATTGACCTCTTTGGGTGATGAGTTTCCTCATCTATAAAAATGGGGAGGACCATAATAGCACCCCCCTGCCCATTTTTTTTTCTTTTTTGTCTTAAATAAGTAGATATTAGGAAAATGCTTATGAGTGCTTGGCACATTGTGTTATGTTACATAAACATTTGGTAGGAAAGTAAACCCTTTGTTGGCTTTTTGTTTATTATTTTTTTCTGTGAATTTCCTATTGAGATCCTTGCCAGATTGTTCTATGTTTTCCTTTTCTTTGATATGTACAAGCTCTTTGTAAATTGAGAAAATTCATCTTGAGTCCATCATACTTATGGTAAGTGTGTTCTCCAGTTTGTTGCCTTTTTTTTTTTTTTTTTTTTTTTTGCGGTACGCGGGCCTCTCACTGTTGTGGCCTCTCCCGTTGCGGAGCACAGGTTCCGGACGCGCAGGCTCAGCGGCCATGGCTCACGGGCCCAGCCGCTCCGCGGCATGTGGGATCCTCCCAGACCGGGGCACGAACCTGCGTCCCCTGCATCGGCAGGCGGACTCTCAACCACTGCGCCACCAGGGAAGCCCCAGTTTGTTGTCTTTTGACTTTGTGGATTTTTTTTTCTAAGTATTTAAGTGTTTAATATAATCAGGTTGATTTCATCTTTTCCTTCATGACCTCTGGGCTTTGAGTCCTTCTTGGAAATGCCTCCTGCTTCCAAAATGGTAAGTAAAGTTACTCCTGTTTTTATCTAAATATTTGTTGATTTTTTTTTACATGTACGTCTGTGATCCTTCTGGAAGGTATTTTGGCAGAAGGAAGCAGAGAACCCAACTTTAGTCCTGTTTTCCAAGTGGCTGCCCAGTTTTCTAAGCACTAGCTATGCCTAGAAAATCCCCTTTCTCCCCTGCTAACTTAAAATAAATAGCACCATAGAGTCTAACTTCTCAGATGTATGAATTTCTATTTATGTACTCATTATTGTCTCACTGTTTTGTTGGTTTATTTCTTTTCTTTTTTTTAAATTAAAGTATTTTGAATTGAAATACTGTGTTAGTTTCAGGTATACAGCAAAGTGATTCAGATATATATATATATATATACACACACACACACGTGTTTTCTTTTTTTTGATTCTTTTCCATTATAGTTTATTACAAGATATTGAATATAGTGGTTGGTCTATTTCTTCAGCATAAACAAACTAAGTGATATCTCAGCTTCATAATCCATTTCACTATCTACTAGGACTCACTCCCCTATCTTAATTTTCATTTTCCTGAGTGTTCTGGCCGTTCTCAGAGGGTGGCAGATTTTAAATAGTTTGCCTTTATAATGTCAGGATGTGGTTCGGTTAAACCAAATGCTTGTAAGTCAAGTATGGGGAATTTGGTTCATTTGAATCATTAATATCCTTTAATAACTGAGCACCTTCCCCTCAGAAGTGTCAAGGTCACAGGATCCAACAGGAAAATCCATTCCAACAGCTCCTCCTCCGGGGCGGAGATTTGTTGCATCCTCACACTGGACCAAGCAGCCTCCACCCCTCTGTCTGAGCCCCCGACCTTGAACTGAATGTGACTTCCACACCCCTGAGATGTGACTCACATGCACAGTTTTATGAGAACGGACGTGTCAGACCTGAATTGCAAACAGAGACCCAAGCTGGGCTATAACAGTCTTAATCCACATCGCGTTGATGGGTAATGTAAACAGGCTCACAAAGTGAGCTGGAGCTGGCTTACCACAAGATGTATAACCACACACAAAATGCGTTAAACCAGCCCCGTCACGGTGATGTGGCTTTTAGTGTGCAACATAGTTATGGTTTTGGCTGTTAATCATTCAGTGCACAGAACTATAAAGATGAAAATAAAATCACCCCCCTTTTTATTTTTAAATATTTATTTTTATTTTGGCTGCGCCAGGTCTTAGTTGCAGCACGCAGGATCTTCTTTTTTTTCTTTTAGGATCTTCTTGCAGCATGCAGAATCTTTTAGTTGTGGCATGCAGGCTCTTAATTGTGGCATGCGGGATCTAGTTCCCCAACCAGGGATCGAACCCGGGCCCCCTCCACTGGGAGTGTGTAGTCTTACCCACTGGACCACGAGGGAAGTCCCCCCTTTACTTTCTGTTTAAAATAAATTTATTTATTATTTGTTTTTGGCTGCGTTGGATCTTTGTTGCTGCACGCGGTCTTTCTCTAGTTGCGGTGAGCGGGGGCTACTCTTCGTTGAGATGCGTGGACTTCTCACTGCGGTGGCTTCTCTTGTTATGGAGCTCGGGCTCTAGGCGCGTGGGCTTCAATAGTTGTGGCTCACAGGTTTAATTGTTCCGCAGCATGTGGGATCTTCCCAGACCAGGGCTTGAACCCGTGTCCCCTGCACTGGCAGGCGGATTCTTAACCACTGTGCCACCAGGGAAGCCCTACCCCGCTTTACTTTTTAAAAACTGTGTTTATTGAGGTGTCATTTACGCACAGTGAAATGCACACATTCTAAGTGTATAATTCGGTGAGTTTGGACAGACACATATACCTGTGCAACCACCACCCCGGTCACAGAACATTCCACCAAACCCCCTCGCAAAGACCTTCCCCCAACTGAGGCAAGCACGGTTCTGATTTTTTCCACCAGAGATTAGCTCTTCCTGTTCTAAAACTTCTTATAAATGGACTCATACAGTAATGCTACCGATTGAATGTTTATGTCCCCCTAAAATTCATATGTTGAAATCCCAATCCTTGAGGTGATGTCTTAGGAGGTGGGGGGTCTTGGGGGTGATTAGATCATGAGGGTGGAGCCCTCCTGAATGGGATTAGTGCCATTATAAAAGAGACCCCGGAGAGATCCCTAGCCATGTCAGGATTCAAAGAGAAGTCTGCCATCTGCAACCTGGAAGGAGGCCCTCCCCAGAACCATGCTGGCATCCTGATCTCGAATTTCCAGTCTGCAGAACTGTGAGAAATAAACTTCTGTTGTTCATAAGTCTCCGGTCTATGGCGCTCTGTTCAAGCAGCCTGAACTAAGACTAGTATGTGTATTTATTTTGTATCTGGGTTCTTCCCCTTAAAATAAAACCTTTGATAGATAAACAAGGACCTACTGTACAGCACAGGGAACTAGATTCAATATCTTTTAATAACGTCTAATGGAAAAGAATCTGAAAAAAATTATATATATATATGTATAACGGAATCACTTTGCTGTACACCTGAAACATTATAAATCAACTATACTTCAATTTAAAAAAAAAACCACCTTGAGATTTGTCCATATTGTTGTGGGTATCAGTATTTCATTCCTTTTTGTCATTGAGTAATATTCCATTGAGTGGATGAACCACGTCCTAGGTAACCCAAGAGAAAAGAAAACATATGGCAACCCAAAAATTTGTTACATGAATGTTCACAGCAGCATTATTCACAACAGCCAAACAGTGGAGACAGCCCAAATGTCCATCAACTCATGGATAGCTAAAATTGGTATGACATTTGGGTTGTTTCCAGATTTGGGCTATAATCAGCAAGAGGCTGCTGTGAACGTTCAGGTACACGTTTTTGGTAGATAGAGGTTTTCATTTCTCTTGGGCAAAAATACTTAGGAGTAGATTGCCTGAGTCATGTGGCAAGGGTGCGGCTCACCTTAAGAAACTTCCAAGTAGTTCCCCAGAGTGGTTGTACTGTCTCTGGTTATTTTGTTTTCTTGTTTGTTTGTTTTATTTTGGGCAGCATCGGGTCTTGGTTGCTGCGTGCGGCAAGCGGGGGCTACTCATCGTTGTGGTGCGTGGGCTTCTCATTGCGGTGGCTTCTCTTGTTGCAGAGAATGGGCTCTAAGTGCGTGGGCTTCAGTAGTTGTGGCACGCGGGCTCAGTAGTTGTGGCTTGTGGGCTCTAGCACACAGGCTCAGCAGTTGTGGCACATGGGCTTAGTTGCTCTGTGGCATGTGGGATCTTCCCGGGCCAGGGATCGAACCCGTGTCCCCTGTATTGGCAGATGGATTCTTAACCACTGATGAATGAATGAATTGTTCATTGTTGGAATATTCAGAGTACTTAAAGACAAAATATGAAAAGTGAGGCTCACCTTATTGCTACTCCTCCCCTAGACCCTTCCCCAAAAGGACAGCTTTGTTATTCCTCTTTATTTACTTGTTACTATCAGAAAAATAAATTATTCATAAACCAGCATGTATATACAAATCTTTTGTGTTTAAACAAAAATGATCTTAATATGCATTCTTCTGAATGTTTCCTTAAATTAATAAGATAGCTCAGAAATCCTTTTGCGTCGGCACATACGAATGGCTGATAATTGATTTAACCAGTCCTGAAACCACAGGCATTGAGATCATTTCCGGATTGGACACATTCACCTCCCTACAAACAGTGGAAGAGATTGCCCATTTCTCCACAGCCTCACCAGCAGTGGGTTGTTATCCAATTTTCAAATTTCTGATTGGTGAAAAACTATCATTCATTGCTTTTGATTTTAATTCTTAAAATAGGAATGGGGTCGAGCGTTGTTCTTTTCACACGCTTAATAGTCATCTTGATTTCTTTTCTCCAAACTGCCTGTCCTGGCCTTTGTATACTTTTCTGCCAGGTTGTCTTTTTCATATTATTCTTCTGAATCAGCTTTTGGTAAATTAATTAGCCCATGTGTGTTATACATGCTGTTAATAGTATTCCCAGTTTGCAGTTCATCTTTCTTTTTTTCCACTTCCTCTTCAGTGGCTAAAAGCACAGACACTATACTTCTAAATGAATTAAGATATACACGTTTACATCTTTATGTGTTACATACATTTTTTGAGATTATGTGGTAATCCCTACTCAGTACATTTTTTTTCCCCAGAAATTTCCCTATCTTCTCATATGATCATTTTTCTATAGCTCGCTTTGCAAACCCAGGATACACTTCAATTAAATGGAGCCAGAAGCTTGAAAGTGAAGTCAGAGGAAACGTGGTCTCATAGTGGACCCACTAAGTCTATCTAATAAGTCCTTCCTTTCCTCATCAAAATTGCAGCAGTCACAGGACAAACGCCAAATCTTACACCGGGCACTAAGATGATCCCAGGACCATGGAGTCATGCTGAGACCTGCCATGCATCCTCTTGCTGTTCCATGGCCATCAGGGCTCGACAAGAGCCAGGACCCAAAGGACCTGGGACGGTCCCACCTGACGCTTCACTGAGAAGGACAGATGCGCTCTGTAGACCCAGGACTTCCGGGGCCACTTTTACAGGCCTGGACGTACCCAGGTGGTGTTAGCACAGACCAGCACAGCTCTCTGATCTCAGTCACTCGTTCTGTCGCAAAAAGTACAAATCTCTAAGCACAATGTGTAGAAAAAGTCGCTGCTTTATCTGTGGAGAAATGAATTCATCCGACCACGCTGGCTAATGTTTGGATTGAATCATGTCTCTGTTTGCGTGCTTTTAAATCTCTGTGGTGTTGTATTTTTTAATGTGAGGAAATATAAAAAAGTAAATTTTTCAAAGTATGAAAAGTACTTTTCAAAGTAGCATCCCACCACGCAAGTAGCACCACCAGATTGATTATTTTGTTAAAGTAACAGAGGCTCACTGGTGTTCTGTGAAAATATTAGTTGTAATCACCAAATAGCGATAAAAACTCCAGAGACTTGGCATCAGTTTAAACAAATACGCTCTACGAAGCTGCCTTTCCCTAATATGGTTGCCAGGAGGGAGTATGTACGATGTGTAAGAAGGTTTGCCCATCAGGTGAACAATGCTCTCTCGTTTTGATTTGCACTGATTGTAGCTTGAGTGCAGTAAGCTTACTTTTCACATAATTTATCAGTTGTTTGTAATATCTTCCCAGTGAATTGCCTGTTCATATGCTTTGCCCATTTTTCTATTAGGGTGTTCATCTTTTGCTCATTAACTTGAACCGGCTCTTACTAGAGTTAAAAAATTAGCTCTTTCCTATGATATATATTAGAAACATTTTGCAAGTGTATCGTGTCTTTTTTTTTTAATAGTAACATCTGTCACAGGGTGACTTTTAATTTTTTTTTTTTTGACTTTTAATTTTTATGTTGACAAATGAATTGATTTCTTCCTTGGTGTGGCCCTTAGGGTTTGTATCCTGCTTAGAAAGATCTTTCTCACGCCAGAATGATGGACAAATTTGCCTGTGTTTTCTTCTACGACTTTTATCCTTTTAGTTTTTTGTGTTTTATTCTTTGATACATCTGGAATTTATAAGAGTAACTAGCCTCTCTTCCCACTGCTGCCACAACACCAGCTGTTCAGTAATCTCTCTTTTCCCACTGATTTGCAAAACCACCAAGCAAAATTCCCCAAATCTGTGTGTCTATTCCTGGATTTGCCGGTCTGTTCTACTGCACTATCTGTTATTGTGGATTCATAACATATTTTTATAATATCTTTAATAACCCGCAAGGCTCATCCTCTTTCCTGGTCTGTTTTAGAATTTTCTTGGTTACTCCAGCTGTGAGAATGTTAAAACTGTTCACCCTGCAATTACCGGAAATGCTCAAAGTTAACAGATCTTAAGGCCTGGAAGAAGAGTGGTGTACTTTTGTTTCAGTGTTGAATTTTTAACACTATTTAACAAGTGCTCACATTCCTTCCCATAAACAGAGGGTATTAGGAGAACACCTCAAATTTACAGTAAGCACAGCCATCCTCTGTCATGCCAGATTATGCTGGCAAAATCTGTTCCAGGTTCACTCATCATTATCACAGTGAAAGTGGAGCATACTGGCGGCAGATGGGCCGGAGAAGTTTCTGCCATGTGGTCCCCTGCTTCTACAATTTTGCAGAAAAAGGCTGGGATTTCAAAATCAAGGGAGCATGGGACTTCCCTGGTGGTCCAGTGGTTAGGAATCCGTCTTCCAAAGCAGGGGACGTGGGTTCGATCCCTGGTCGGAGAACTAAGATCCCACATCCGCGGGGCAACCCGCGCGCCACAATTACTCAGCACGCGAGCCACAACTAGAGAGCCCGCATGCCGCAACTACTGAGCCTGCGTGCTGCAGTGGAGGATCCCGCATGCCACAGTGAAGATCCCCTGTGCTGCAACTAAGACCTGATGCAGCCAAAAACAAAACAAAACAAAAATGAAAACAAAGAACCAAAACAAAACAAAAAAATCAAGGGAGCAGGATGGAAAACAGTATGGCAGTTCCTCAAAAAATTAAAAATAGAATTACCATATGATCCAGCAATTCCACTTCTGGGTATATACCTGAGAGAATTGAAAGCAGGGAGTGAAAGAGATATTTATACGCACACGTTGATAGCAGCACTACTTGCAACAGCCAAAAGGTGGAAGCAACCCAAGTGTCCATCAGTGGATGAACGGATAAACAAAATGTGATACACACATACAATGGGATATTATTGGGGAAGAACATTCTTCTTTTTTAAAAGGAAGAAAATTCTGACACATGCTATGACAGAGATGAACCTTGAGGACATTATTCTAGGTGATGCAAGCCAGTCATAGAAAGTGATTCCACTTCTATGGTGGTTGCTGGACACTGGAGGGAGGATGCCATGGAGTTATTGTTATCGGTTCGAGTTTCAGTTTTACAAGATGAAAAGATTCTATGGATGGATGGGGGTGATGACTGCACAGCCACGTGAACGTACTTAATGCCACTGGACTGTACACTGAAAACAAACGGTTCAACTGCTACATTTTAGGGTGTGTGTATTTTACCACAATTTTTTTCAAAGGCAGCACAAAGCTACCAATTCACCTACCCGTGGCACATTTAACGCGATGTCAAATATATGTGCGTATCTCAAAGGAATCTTTATTCCAAAACCTCTAGGAAAACAAGTTATCTCGGCAACCTTAGTCAATGCGTTTTAGGTTACAGAACACAAATATTGGGGAGGAAAAAAATGGCCTGTCATCCCGCCTCTCAGAAAACAGCCCTACTGACATCTTACAGAAGTAAAAAGAATTCACGGGCAAGGCCAAAAACGCAAAAGGTACAAAAAAGGAACAAAAGGAAAAAGAAATTCTTCTCTCCCCATCACCTTCTCATCCCTCTCCCCAAAGACACCCCCCGTTTAAAATATTTCTTACTTACCTTCTAGTTATGGTGCTTATCAGAAAGGATTTTAAAGACCCAACAGCCTTACCCATTACTGTAGAGTCTCCCGCCTTGGGAGGACTCTGTGAAGTTGATAGGCCCCATTTTACAGGTAAAGAAATGAAGGGGAAGGGACCTGCCCAAGGTCACACAGTCAGAGAGTGGAGCTGGGATTCAAACTCAAGCAGGTTGTCTCCCTTGCCCACTCCCCTAGGCTGTGTCTCCCCCAGGCCCATCCTGTGGCCTGCCCTCTAGGGTCTCTCCAAGGCTTTACTCTGAGCTGGAGAACTAAAGATTTGTCCTGAATAGGAGTCATTCGGTATCTATTTTGTCCTCTCTGCATCCCTCTTGAAAACCGGTCCCTCCCTTCTTCCACTGATATCTGGAGGGGCTGGCTGTCTATCAAAGGGACTACACCCACTGTCACAGGGATATGTGACCCAGGCTGGCCAATCAGGGCACTATGTTCCCATAGCCACTCTGGTTTGGAGCTAGACATGTTATGGGGGGTGGGGGGGCTATCAGAAGTCTTCCCTGAGACAGTATCTGGAACCATCGGAAAACACACCCATTTTTACTGGGAGCTTAGAGTGGCAGGGGAGCCAGATTCCTGAGACTTGTCTTTGAGCAGCTGGATACAAACGTACCTGAAGCCATTAACCCAGACACTAGGCAGCCAGATGATGAAAACTGGAACATTCTCTAAGATATATCAGGTGAAAAAACAAGGTCCAGAATAATGTGCATAGTATTCTTACATTTGAGTGAAAAAGAGGATGAAAATATATCTGCATATAAATGCTGTAAATCTTTCATCTACATAGAGCATCTCTGGAAGGACACAAAAGAAACCACTAAACTCTGGAATCTAGGGTGGATGGGTGATTTAGTTTTCATTGTACTCCTTTTCCTAGTTTCATTAATCAGGAAACTGTCAGGCGTGAAATAAGCTAATTCAGATTGCTTGTTGGGGGGGAGAGGATAGGCAAAGGCAAGAGAAAGAAAAGAAAAAGTAAGGTATTTATTGATTCATGTAACCCCAAAGTCCAAGAGTCTGGCTTTCAGGCAAGGCTGGAGCCAGGCTCTCACTTAATACAAACAATATTCTCTTTTTCTCTCCTCTGCATCTGCTTTCCTCTGTATTGCCTTGGGTTCAGAAAGTCCACCCACTCTGACCTCACCTCCTATTTCCCCTCCTGCTCACTCTGTTCCAGCTGCACTGGCCTCCCCGACACAAGAAATACTCCTGCCTCAGGGCCTTTGCACTTCCTGATACATGGTGGCAAGATGACCTCCATCAGCATCTACTGGTCTGGTTTTTTTTTGTTTTTTTGTTTTTTTTTGCAGTACGTGGGCCTCTCACTGTTGTGGCCTCTCCCGTTGTGGAGCACAGGCTCCGGACGTGCAGGCTCAGCAGCCATGGCCCCACGGGCCCAGCCGCTCCGCGGCATGTGGGATCTTCCCGGACTGGGGCACGAACCCGTGTCCCCTGCATCGGCAGGCGGACTCTCAACCACTGCGCCACCAGGGAAGCCCTTATCTACTGGTCTTTTACATCTAGTAGTTTACATTCTACTAGTAGGGAACTCCAGAAGAGAGTGGAAGGACGTAAAAACAAATCAGCTCGGTGGGCTGAAGTACATGCTGTTTCCCCAACGGTGGTGGAAGAATTAAAGTGGTAAAATCCGCTTTGGTTTTTACTGACTCATGAGTGATGGTCAATGGCCTGGCCATGGGAAACCTGGCCTTTAAAGGGATGCCCAGGGGCTTCCCTGGTGGCTCAGTGGTTGAGAATCCGCCTGCCAGTGCAGGGGACGCGGGTTCAAGCCCTGGTCTGGGAAGATCACACATGCCGCAGAGCAACTAAGCCCGTGCGCCGCAACTGCTGAGCCTGCGCTCTGGAGCCCGCAAGCCACAACTACTGAGTCCACGTGCCACAACTACTGAGTCCACCTGCCACAACTACTGAGTCCACCTGCCACAACTACTGAAGCCCACGCACCTAGAGCCCATGCTCCACAACAAGAGAAGCCAACGCAACGAGAAGCCCACACACCACAACGACGAGTAGCCCCCACTCAACGCAACTGGAGAAAGCCCGCGCGCAGCAACAGAGACTCAACACAGACAAAGATAAATAAATAAATAAAGGGATGCCCATGTGGGGCACAGTCCTGCTGAAATCACTAGGGGAATTTAGGAGGTGCGTTAAAGTAGGACATGTCGGTGCCTTTCAGAACTCCCAGGTTTGGAAGGTGACTGGAATCCACAAGCAGATAGCCCCATGTGGTCCCTTGAGTTGGTCACCTGGGGCCATGGAATGAGTGGCTATGGGGGCACTGCAGCAATACAGAGAGGGGCTGACGCCAGACACAGTCCTCTTGCACCCTCTGAGGCACAAAATGCCAGTAAGCACTGCTGGATCTGCCAACGAGAGACAGAGACTGCACACGGCTGTGCGGCAAACCCTCTGGTGGGAAGGCCTGATCGTACGTAGCCGGCACGTGAGGCTGACGCCGCTAGCCCGGGGGGGCGGGGCTCCAAACGGAGGTTGACGGAAGTGGAAACTGACTCCAGACTAGGCTTTTCTCACTCAGCGGAAGATGCAAGTGCCCAGAGTCCTATAAAAGAGCCACAAGATACTGGACCGGTTTGGACGGCGGAGCATCACTTCTTCAGATCAAGGATTACACTTTACAGCCCGTATGTCCAACCACGAGCAGAGAAATCTCCTCTTCAGAGTAACAGCTGGATGGAGAATTGGAACGGGGAAGGGAGCCTGTGAACATCGTAGCTGGATCACGACCCTCCCCTCTCCTGACTCGCTCAGACTAAAGCCGAATTCCATCCTTCCTGAGTCGTTTCCTCACTTCTTCCTTGCTTCCTTCCACTGCAGCCATGCCGGCCTTTTCTCAGACCAGGCACCCTCGTGCCTCCTTTCACACCGATTGTTCCCTCTGCTTGGGGTGCTGTCCCACCAGCCGGTGGTCTATCTCACCCTTCACCTCCTTCAGGTCTGTTCAAACGTCACCTCCTAAGAGGGGCGCTCCCTGACCACTGTGTAAAACAGCCAATTCTCCCTTCTCTCTCGCACACACACTCACCTCGACCCTCTCCTGCTTTATACCTTGTCACGGTACTCACCAACCCTTACCCGCCGTCATATATCTATGCATATCGTCCACTTCCCTGCTGCAATGTCAGCTCCCGGAGGGTAGGGCTCTGTCTTGTTCCTGGCTGTCCCATGGTAGATGCTCGATAAATTCTGGCTAAACAGAAGCACGAATGGATGAGCAAACTTTACCTTCAGGTCCTCCTGGTGGCGTGCAACCCTCCCCTCAGAACCTTGCGCCCTGCCCTGGAGGCCCCTGCGGCCAGGCCTTGCTCTGAGGCCCACCCCTGAACAGAATGCTGCCCCGTCCAAGCAGCGGTCTGAGGGGTTTCCTTGGACGGCTGACTTCCCCTGTATCCCTCGGAGCCCCATCCCTGGATCTCCTCCCACTTCCGGCCATGTTCCCCCACTTCCAGCCTTTCCTGACAGACTGGGTACAAACTGGAGGGAGCGGCTGGTCATGGGAGGTGCATAAAGATCTTGGCCAAACGTGGCTTTTCCCATAGAGGGGCAAAGTAAAGGACCCAATAAATTAACCTCTGACCTGGGTTTTTATGTGTGTACACTCCAGTGCCTAATTAGCTCCCCCGTCCTCAAAGCCCAGCTTCCCCTTTGGTCTCTTGTGCAGCAGGGGTGCACTCTGATGCGGTGGCCCCCTGGTTCAGGTGTCCCAAGCAGGGGAGGGGCTTGGTCAGGAGGAAACTTAACTCGAATTTTTCTTGAAAAACCTCAGCTTCTGTCTGAGGGGAAGCTGCTTTTAAAAATAAACTCGGCTTCTCAGGTTAATTCACAACACCAGGTACCTGTTCTAGAAACTTCTAAAAAACGCAGACTGTCTGGGGAAGGCTTTCACGTTGGTGGCAGGCCATGTAGCAATGAGAGACATCTTGATGACTTCTTCTCTCACAGGAAATTGACGACCCTTCCAGCTTGAACCCAGGTCTGCAACAGCTGGGCTGGGTGTCTAGGACAGTGTGTATTGTTCAGCGTGGGGCGGGGGGAACCCTTTTCTCAAACAGTCCATACCACTGGCGCCTATAAGAGACTCAACAGATACTTAGTTTGCTAAACTTTATTTTACAGCATATACATTTACATGTACTAATCATGGTGTCAATCTGTTAACACAACGAAGCCCTAATGGACCTGATTCTGAAATTAGGAGCTGGAGAGCTGGAGGCTTTCGTCACCTCGAAAGGCCAATTCACGCCTCTGTTTTGTTTTGCTCAGACCCAAGGAAAACCGTGACGCACGCAGGTGAAGAGCTACAAACGGAAACCACCTCCTTTCTTCCTGCATCCTCAGACTCATCCAGGCTTTTGAAATGAATCGTCAACAAGAAATCTGTTTTCCAAGTTGAATCACCAACAACATCTAACAACTGTTCACGTTCTTCATCCCAAAAACTGAAGCCAGAAGAGAGACCCTAACGCTCTCTCGGGTAGAATATGAATTACTGCGCGCCGTATTGATACATCTACCATCACACAATTGAGCATCACAGCAGGACAAGAGGATGTGAATTACAAAGGGAAACTTCTTTCGGAGTGTTCTACGACAGGCCATGCGCAGGACCAACTTCTCCCACTTGGAACTTTTCCTATCAGTCACATTTACAAGAAATTCAATTACAGGCAAATAGGTGGTGGAATCGACGAATTGGATACCTGTACCAAAGCAAGCTAACGGGTGAACACAAGGTCCTATTTTGATAGACTCTGATGTGACTTGTTTCACTTATGACACCTTCAAGTAGTCATCTTTCAGTTGCTGTTGTTTTTTAAATACATGAAAAAATAGATTCGGATTACTTCTTTAAGCACAGCTCGGGCTTCCCCGGGATACAATCTGGAAACCACTGAGCTCAGGGAACCCGCCCCTCCCCCGACTGCTGCACACCCAGGACACATGGCGTTCTGGTCTAGTCAGAGAGCAGAAATTCACAGCCAAGTTTTAAAGAATGTTTTTCTCTCTCTTCCTAGAATGTGAGATTTGGTCTTCAGCCTCAAAAAGAGTTTGGGGGTATTGGATGGAATTAGAGCCAGGCAGCCAGGAAGGCCAGAGTCCTTTCCTACCCATTGCTCCCACATGCTTCCTGCAAGGGTTTCACCCCAAATGGGAATCCAAGTCCCATTTTTATTAACAGGACCGAAAACCAAACACTTCAAGGCCTACGTGGACAATCTTTTTCCCCCCAGACCGATGCTTGGGACCTTAACATCCTCTGGTTAGAGAACTGGAGGATGCATATCGCAGACCAGTAGCAGCAAGGAAGTCAGGTCCGCAGCAAAGATCTTCGCTTAACCTACCCGGTGGTCGAAGCAGAGAAAGGGAAGGAGGGAGCGAGCGGTCGCCCCGCCCTTTACAATGCCAGGCCCTGCAGAGGTTGGCTGAGTATCCAGAAAAGGAAGCAGGGGATGGGGGAGAAAGGCCGAACGTGAATGAACGTAACAGTGACCTTGCCCATGTGCCAAGGTGAACGTTTTAGAGTTTTCCCAATCTGCTTAGTGACTCTCCAACCTCTGAAGGTGAGTCTAGGAGGAGGTGAAAAAGCAGGCCTGGCAGAGCAAAAGCTTAGGGGTACGCCTCCTTACCCTAATTCCTCCCACCTACATCTCACATACCATTTACCTCTGAGAGCTGGATCTCTACGAACTGGGGGGGGTCCCTAAAACAGGGAAAAGTCAACGACAAGAGAAACGTTGTTCCCCGCTTGGAACTTCTTCCTTGCTCTTTTTTCGACTGCTCAGGTGCAGACAGAAATCTAGGTTTTCTGGGTTCTGTGGATAAATTAGAACAGCTCGAGAGGGGAAGCAGGGAGAGGTGTCACCGGAAAGTTTTTTCACTTCCTTGGAACTTCTAAGTCCTTGAACATTTCCATCTCCCAAACAGGCCTCCAGAAAACTCCACCCTGAAAGCCACCTACTCTGACAAACAATATATAACCCCAAATGATTCAATTCTTACTGAGGGAGATGGATCAGATGAAGCGTCAGATGACCTGAGAATACCACGGAGACACTCACCAACAAAAGATAGGTCAGTGGGTTTGCTCTGCCACCTCCTGTCCCCACAGGTAGCCCCAGTGTTGGCCTCAGGGGCTCCTAGGAGGGGGGTCAGGGCTCCCAGCCTCTAAAACCTCAACTGGTGTGTCACCCACTCCCTCCACTGCACTGGGGTCCTCCTCAACGACCATTGGACCCTCTGTCCCCTTGGGTTCCTCCGTCCCCACCTGCCCGTGCTGTTCCTCCCCCTTCAGCCGCTTGTTGACACAACCCAAATGACTTCTGCTGTCATTCTCACCACTGGAGGCATGAGGAGAGCCTTGTGGCTTGGCCTTTGGACCCTGGGAGGTTGAGGCTGGTGGCTCAGCGGGCTGTGGGCTCTGAAGGGCCTTCTGATCCAACGCATCCCTTCTCGAGCCTTGCCCTTTCTTTGGAATCTCTGGCTTCTTCCTGGTGTTTTCTGAATCGACAAGGACATAAGAGACGGGGCCCAAGCTCACCTTCTTCTTCTTCCTCGTGGGAGCAGGGCTCTTTGCCGAGGCCCAGACCATGGTATTCTTCTTTTGTGGACCCTCTGGACCGCCGTCTTGGTCTGACTCAGAGGCAACTCCAGGGCTCGCAGCTTCTGCCTGGGCATCGTGGGGCGGGTTGCTGGGAGACTTCCAGGCACATTTCGCTAGGGCCTTCTTCAAAGCTGACCCCTCCCGCTTCACACAGGGCTTTCTGCTGCTCCTGATGTATTCTGACAACTCCATATTTTCAGCATCATCAGCTTCCGGATCCTCCAACAAGGCCGAGCGGTGGGAATGGCTGCCTCTGGATTTCTTCCAGGGCACTGGTTCCTGCTTGGGAGTTTTTTTCTGCTTCTTTCTCCTGGGGAAAGTCTTAGCTCCAGCCTTTTGAACCAGAGGTTCAAGAGGGTCACCCTCATCTTCCACGTCATTCCAGCCGTCCAGGTTCTCCATCTTCAAGGCAGAGCCCACCTCTGCAGCCCACCCTGGCTCCTTCTTGACCTTCCTCGCTGTTGCCAAAGCCAAGGATGCCACTGCTTGGGCTTCAGCAACCTCTCGAGCCCTAGCTTCCTCCCGGCTGCGGATCTCGCCATCCATGCAGAAGATGATTTGCACCACTGCCCCCAGAAGCACCCCCAAAGCTTCTGCCCAGTTCTCTGGGGGCTGATTCCGGTTCTGGGGTGGTGGGGACTGGCTGAGCTGCAGCAGGCGGACCACATCCTCCCGGGTGCGCCCCTCTGCAGCCAGGAATTCACTCAGGTTTTTTAAAAACTCAGCATCCTGGGTGGGGTCCCTACAGACCACTCTCCAGATGCCCCCCCTTCCTGGGAATTCCCGGGGTACGGCCCTCAGATTCACACCCTCGCCTACCTCAACGAGGGCAGCTTTGGCATTCTCTTCCCTCAAAAAAATCTTGTTGAGCACAAAGTATGGGCCCAGCGCGGAGAGGACCCCATTCAAGGTCTCCTCAATTTCCACTTGGCCACAGTCCTCCGGGATGCCTGTGACCAACAGGCACCTGTGGATGTCCACTTCCATCCCCCGGCACCAGTCCTCCAAAAGGTTCACCGCCATGGTCGTGGACACCTGGCAGCTCGATTCCCACGTGTACTGAAGAGTCTACGACGCGGACCGGGGCTGCAGTGGTCCCTAAACAGCGATCCTGTAAGGTGACAGGAGAGGGAGGTCAAATTCCCGGGAACAAGGCCAGGCTGAGTTCTCAGCTGCCCCCTCCAGGCTGGCCTGCAGGAGGCCTCGCGCTTTCCCAAGGTCTTCCTCCCCATACCGGGCCCCGGGTGCTCACACGTGTCCTGGAATCGCCGAAAACCGCGAGCGGCCTCCCCGGGGCCTGGCTCTCGGCCAGCCCGTCAGGGAAGCGGCAGCCCCGCCTCTGACCGCCCAGACGGGCCAAGGAGAGGCCGCCGGGATGCAGCCGCTCGCCAGGTGCCAGCTCGGGCCACGCCGGCACGGATGCTCTGGGCCAAGTGCCCGAGACGACAGCGTCCGCCCCCGCTCGGACAGGGCGCGTCAGGTGGCGTCTCGCCTGGGTCCAGGCAGCTGCGCTGAGCCGAGGCCGGCGTCCCAGGGCGCGCTTGCGCACTTGCTCCCGCGTAGTACCCGCGGTCTCCATGGCAACCGGTGGTTGCAAGCTAGCGCGTGGACTGTGCAACTGGGCCTGGGGAATCGCGTGGGAGTGCGACTGTTCACCTATTCACCGAGCCCGAGGTCTGCATGTTCTCTGATTGCCCTCCCGGACCCGGTCTTTCCACCTTTCTCTACTCAACATGGGCCTCCGGGACGGGGGTGGGGGGTGCTGACTTCTGTGGCTACACCAACTACCCTTCTTACCCTCAGCCTTCCTGTTGAGTTGAGCCAACAAGACTCCTAGGAGACAACAGAAAGCAGAGGGCGCGAGGAAACAGCAGCTTCAGTCCCCCTGAGTTCCCCTAATAAAAGCCACAGCTCTTGTTGAGAGCCTTCTAGGTTAGCTACAGTTCCTTGTTCCAGAAATTTCCAGAAGTTTCTAGAAACTTCTCGATTTCCCACCCCCTTCAAGCCTGGGGATAGTGCCTCACCTTTCCTTGCTGGTTTCCTCAACTCACTGCCTACAGGTAACACCTTTGTTAATAGTTAATGAAACAGTCCTCAGTGACTCAGGTTGAGTTGCCATGTTTCCTGTCCGGCCCTCACTGATACATCTATCAATGTGGCTTCCTAACTGTGCGATCTTAAACGAGAAATTTGAGCTCTCTGAGCTCCTTCCTCTTCTTCACAATAGGAATACCAATAAAAACTTTCCTGATCTGGAAATTTTGAAGATTGGGGGAGATCACATATGAAAAATGCAGTGGGCCTGGGTGTTCAACCAAAATCTGTTGTTTGGATTCCATTTTGGAATTGGCCTTTGCAAGACCAAATAGCCAGGTATCCATTTCACTTTCCTCTCTGATATCCCTGAACTTGGGCATGATCAATATTTGTGTGATTGATTGCCCGAGCTGCCATCATATTTTAGACATCATTCAAATTGCTAAATTTGAATATTCACATTCCAGTAAAGACAAACACTCTAGCTATAACTAAAGTTTTATTAGTTTTTAAAATTTATTTATTTTATTTTTGGCTGTGTTGGGTCTTTGTTGCGGTGCACAGGCTTCTTATTGCAGTGGCTTCTCTTGTTGCGGAGCATGGGCTCTAGGTGCGTGGGCTTCAGTAGTTGTGGTGTGTGGACTCAGTAGTTATGGCTCGAGGGCTCTAGGGCACAGGCTCAGTAGTTGTGGCACACGAGCTTAGTTGCTCCACGGCATGTGGGATCTTCCTGAACCAGGGCTCAAACCCGTGTCCCCTGCATTGGCAGGCAGATTCTTAAACACTGCGCCACCAGGGAAGCCCATAACTAGAGTTTTAAAATCTCAAGTGTTTAACATGTTGAAATTCTATGAATCAGCTGAAGAATGAATGTATGTCACTATGCAGTGGTTTTAAAACGTTGCCATAAATTCTTTAACATTCCTTCTACAGAGAGGTGGGGATCTATGTCCCCTCCTCTTGAATCTGAGCAGACTTGTAACTGCATTAACCAATAGCGAGTGTGGTAGAAAGGAAATGATTGAACCAATAGTATCATGGAAGGGAAGCTATGTGACTCCTCAGGCTAGGAGGCCATGCAACTTCTTCCTTTTTTTTTTTTTTTTTTTTTTTTTTTTTTTGCGGTACCCGGGCCTCTCACTGTTGTGGCCTCTCCCGTTGTGGAGCACAGGCTCCAGACGCGCGGGCTCAGCGGCCATGGCTCATGGGCCCAGCCACCCCGCAGCATGTGGGATCTTCCCGGACTGGGGCACGAACCCGTGTCCCCTGCATCGGCAGGCGGACTCTCAACCACTGCGCCACCAGGGAAGCCCCGCAACTTCTTCCTTGTTCATTGGGACAATCTCATCCTTGGATCTTTGAGCATCCAAGTAAGAAGTTCAACTATCCTCTGGCTGCCATGCTGTGAGGAAGCCCAAGCCACATGGAGAAGCCACATGTGTGTGCTCCAGTCAACGATTCCCAGCTGAGCCCAGCCTTCAAGTGATCTCAGTCCAGGCACCACACATGGGAGTAAAGAAACTTGTAGATGATTCTACCCCTCAACCACTTGAGTCACTCCCTAACCACTTACATCATCCCAGTTGAGGGCTAGACATGGCGTAGCAAAAACAAACCATCATTGCTTTACCCTGTGTAAATTCCTGACCCATAGAATCAGTGCGTATAACAAACAGTTGTTCTATGCCGCTAAGTTTGGGGATGGCTTATTATGCAGCAAGTGATAACAAGAAGATATTGCAGGGGCTTCCCTGGTGGCGCAGTGATTGAGAGTCTGCCTGCCGATGCAGGGGACACGGGTTCATGCCCTGGTCTGGGAGGATCCCGCGTGCCGCGGAGCGGCTGGGCCCGTGGGCCATGGCCGCTGAGCCTGCGCGTCCGGAGCCTGTGCTCCGCAACGCGAGAGGCCACAATAGCGAGAGGCCACAACGGGGAGAGGCCCGCGTACCGCAAAAAAAAAAAAAAAGAAGATATTGCAAAAGTAGAATGCGTCTAGGATTGGTGATGATTGACATCACTTCAAAAGACGCAGAGAGCAACGATCTTTGGTCCCTGAAAAGATTCCCCAAAGTAGCTTTTTCTAGCAGTGCACCGAGTTTCACTTCATGGGTTTGTTTCAATGATATACCATCATTACTATCAACAAGATCCTCCAGTTTCTCAGATGATGAGACAATAAATCTTCTACTTTAGTCAGTTACTTTTAGCAAGGAAGGAAAGGTTGATAGTTGGGTAAGTGTCACCATCAGCTGAGCTGGTCAAATATGTCTTGTTTCTTCTTCATCCATTTAGTATCATAACGTAGAGTCGCCAAAAGAGCAAGTTGTAGCTGACTTTGCTACAAGGTTATACACCCAAACTTAAGAAGAAATTGGGTACTAAATTTAAAAAATAAAATTGTAATAAAAAATTTTTGAATTTGATAGAATTTCAGATTTATTCTTTTATTCTCTAAAGTTCATTCTATGATGGTGATTTTTGCCTGTGACCAAGTACTCAGCATTCAACGTTTTATTTTAAAAAATGTGTATTTGGGGGCTTCCCTGGTGCTGCAGTTGTTAAGAATCCACCTGCCAATGCGGGGAGGCGGGTTTCATCCCTGATCCGGGAAGATCCCATGTGCCGCAGAGCAACTAAGCCTGTGCACCACAACTACTGAAGCCTGAGCACCTAGAGCCTGTGCTCTGCAACGAGAAGCCACCGCAATGAGAAGTCCGCACACCGCAACGAAGAGTAGACCCCGTTGGCCTCAACTAGAGAAAGCCCGTGAGCAGCAATGAAGACCCAATGCAGCCAAAAAATAAAATAAAATAAAATAAAATAAAATAAAATAAAAAATGTGTATTTGGGGGCTTTCCTGGTGGCTCAGTGGTTAAGAATCCACCTGCCAATGCGAAGCAATGAGAAGCCCACACACCGCAATGAAGAGTAGACCCCGCTGGCCCCAACTAGAAAAAGCCCGTGAGCAGCAACGAAGACCCAATGCAGCCAAAAAATAAAATAAAATATGTGAATTTGGAGCTTTCCTGGTGGCTCAGTGGTTAAGAATCCTCCTGCCAATGTGGGAGACATGGGTTCCATCCCTGACCCAGGAAGCTCCCACATGCCACGGAGGAACTAAGCCCATGTACCACAACTACTGAAGCCTGTGCACCAGCCCGTGCTCCGCAGCAGGAGAAGCCACTGCAATGAGAAGCCTGCACACTGCAACGAAAAGTAGCCCCGCTCTCCACAACTAGAGAAAGCCCACACACAGCAACGAAGACCCAGCGCAGCCAAAAATAAATAAATAAGTAAACAATGTGTATTTGGTCCTGACACATAGTAAACTGTTATTATTGTAAAGGCAAGAGTTCCAGGAGTCCTCCCACTGTTTTTTTTTTTTTTTTTTTGCGGTACGTGGGCCTCTCACTGTTGTGGCCTCTCCCGTTGCGGAGCACAGGCTCCGGACGCGCAGGCTCAGCGGCCATGGCTCACGGGCCCAGCCGCTCCGCGGCATGTGGGATCTTCCCGGACCGGGGCATGAACCCGTGTCCCCTGCATCGGCAGGCGGACTCTCACCTACTGTGCCACCAGGGAAGTCCCCCTCCCACTGTTGAGTGGAATTCTTCTTATACCATCTTTCCATTGACCTGGAGTTTGTTCTGGGATGGTTGAACCATTGGGTCCAGGAAAGTAACAAGAAGATTGGTAGTATAATGTATACCAAATGGGATGTTCTTGTTAGAAGAGTGTAGCAAGTTGTACTAAAATCTAGTGGTAGCACAAGGGCGCTGTTGTAAATTTGCTGATGGAAAATGGATAAAATTAAAAGGTCAAAAAATGCCAAGTGGTGATGAGGAGAAGATTGACTGGAACTCTCATACGTGTAATACGTGTACACGTCCCGTGTATGTGTATTTTGGAAATGCTTTGGCTGTATCCACTAAAGGAAAGCAGATGCTAGCCCTGCAACTTAGGAATCCCACGCCTAGCTATGTATGTACCCAACAGAAATGTGTTCACTAAAACTATAGACAAGGATATTCATTGCAGCATAGTTCCTAGTAGCCAAAACCTAGAAGCTACCCAAACACCAATCAACAGAAGAGCGGATAAACTGTAGAATGTTCACACAATAAAATACTAAACAATTAGAATGAATGATCTACAATGACACGCAACAATATAAATGAATCCTGCAAAATCTTGAGCAAAAGAAACCAGATACACAAGAGCACATACTGTATCATACCATTTATATGAAGTACAAAAACAGGCAAAATTAACCATGTTTTTAGAAGTCGGGAGAGTTGTTTCCTGTGGAATGTCTAATGACTTGAAATGTGTCTCCCTCCCGCTCTGTTTCTTGTTCCGGTTGTCGGTTATAGGTGTATTCCGATTGTGAAAATTCAACATGTTATATGCCTATGATATGTGCCCTTTTCTGTAAATATTTCATACCAGTCTTCGCTGTTTTGCTGATTGATTAGACGTAGGGTGCAAGGTAAACTAAGCAAATATGACCCCAGGGTTTTGGAACGAGTAACTAGAAGGGGCATGACGGCACTTAGTTTTATACGGGGAAGGTTTGATGGAGAACAGACTTGGGAAAGAAGGGAGAGGGTAAATCAGAAGTTTAGTTTGGGCCATGATGAATTTGAGATACTGGGTTGAGGGTCACAAGACCACCCTCAGTTTCAATGATTTGCTGGGAGTCTTCCTGGGACTCAGAAAAATGATTGTACTCACAATTATACTTTATTACAAGAAAAGGATACAGTTTCAAATCAGCAAAGGGAAAAGGTGCCTAAGGCAGAGTCTGGGAGAGACCAGGTGTCAGCTTCCAGTCATCCTCTCCCAGTGGAGTTACATGGACAGCACTTACTTTTCCCAGCAACAGTGTGTGATAATAGAGTATTGCCAACCAGGAAAGCTCACCTGAGCCTTAGTGTCCAGGATTTTTTTTTTTTTTTTTTTTTTTTTTTTTTGCGATACGTGGGCCTCTCACTGTTGTGGCCTCTTCCGTTGTGGAGCACAGGCTCCGGACACGCAGGCCCAGTGGCCATGGCTCATGGGCCCAGCCGCTCCACGGCATGTGGGATCCTCCTGGACCGGAGCACGAACCCGTGTCCCCTGCATCGGCAGGCGGACTCTCAACCACTGCGCCACCAGGGAAGCCCCAGGATTTTTTTTTTTCTGGGTCAGTCATGTAGGCATGGAGCACACATGTGACTGACTTTAGTTACTCAGCCGTCAGCATCTCCAGAGGTCAAAGCGATGCTGCGTGGCACAAGGCCACCACCATAAATTGCATTATTAGTACAGGATCCTCTAAGGCTTAGAGGTTACCCAGGAGTCAGAGAAGGGCTAGTTGATGCTTTAAAAGGTATGGGGTTTGGACAACCCAGACCTGTTGAGTTAACTCTTCACTACACGGATGCCTAAGAGTGTTTCAGTCAGGGTTGAATCAGAGAAGCAGATTGAGTTAATTAAGCATTCCAAAATAGTAAAGAGATAAATAAATGCGTGAGAGAGAAAAACTTTAAATTTGTTATTTATATATGAGCAAACAAATATTTATAATTACATATACAATATACAATTATATGTATAGGTAATTATAAATATATATTTGTACATATGTATATATGCATGTGTATATATATGTCTGTGAGTGTGTATGTGTGTGTGTAAGTGGAATCAGCTGCCTGAAACTTCTCCCAACAGTGAACCACCGATGATTACCAGTGGATCTAAAAATAGTTTTGAAGCAACTTTGGTAGGAGTCCTGGCTGTGGTTTCCATGACAACACTTCCAACTGCAGTTTCCATGACAACACGTCCATGCAGCCCCAACACTTTCACCCATCTTGGCACTTTAGGGTTACCTCTGCATCCTCTTCCTCTCTGTTTCACCTTTAGGTTTTTATTTTGTCTTCTTGTGTACTTTAAATGAGAACATACAGAATTTCCATGAATACTGAGGTCCAGGGGCTCTGGGCTCCCACCCAGATTTCCCCTCCTGAGTAAGTTGTAATAACCCACTGTGGTGGTTCTGTGACTCATCTGACTTGTTCTATCCGGTTTGTGCTGTGAGAGCTCCTTCTTGCTCCAGAGTTTCTTCAATTTGTACTTTCTAAAGGTCCTCTGACATGGCTTTCCCCGTCAATGCTAACCCCCAGACTGCTAACCTCAGCAACTGATGTGAGTCTGCACATATATTTCTCCATCTCATATAATCATTAAAAATACACAGACTATAGGGAATTCCCTGGTGGTCCAGTGGTTAGGCCTCCACGCTTCCACTGCAGAGGGAATTAAGATCCCACAAGCTGTGCAGTGTGGCAAAAAAAAAAAAAATACACAGGCTATTTCCAAATACCCATATAGTTTGAAAAAAATTATTGTTAAAATACTCCAGAAAAAACAAGAGGGTAGGGGGATAGAAGGAACAAGATTGGCTGTGAGTTGACCCTGAAAAAAAATTGTTATAGATGGAGGTAATTATACTATTCTCACTACTGTCATTTACATTTTTTAATTTCCATGAATTTTTTTTTTAAGGAAAGAAAGAAAATGTCTTCTATCTTTGGTATTTTATTTTTCATTTTTCTTGCTAACAGAAAGAGTAAAATGCATCCCCACAGGATTTTATTGTTTTAATCCTAACTGTTCTCATAATATCTGATACTACAACTTTTAAAAGGTAAAATTCATATTGTTAACTGGTTAGAAAGAGTCATCCTATCTGTCCTTGTTTTGTTGAAATATTTAACCAAATAAATATATACCCTGTTCTCTATTTAAATAATTATTCTCATAATTTTAGAAAACTGTCATTATTAAATATTTAGATATATGAAAAAAGGTATATACAATAATAGAATGAGTGCCTGCATGCCAGTTTACCCACCACCCCACCCCCAGCTTAAGAACTGAATCATTTCCATGTTCATTTACGTCTTTTTCAGCCATGATCTTCCACTATTCTCACCTTAGGATGTTTGTACTTGCTGTTCCCTATGTGGTTCCCTCCTTGCCCTTCAAGCCTTGGTCCAAATGTCACCTCCTCTAAGAAGCCTTACCAGATTCTACCTAACTGCAGGAGTTTCTCTTTCACACACACTCACAAAAATCACTATCACATCACGTTGGCTTATTAGTGTATCAGTTAGCATCACTGCGTAACAAACAATTCCCAAAGTGGTTTAAAGATAATACATGCACTATCTAAATTTGTACTCCCCATGACAACAGAAGCCCCCAAGGGTAGGCACCTTCCCTGTCTTTTTCACCATCAGATTCCCAGAATCTAGACAGTGTTCGCCATAGAGGGACATTTAATCATTCTTTACTGAATGAATAAATGACTGCATCCATTGACTGTCCTGGGTTGGAAATGGAGCCGGCCATTTGGACAACCACTGGAACTCTGAAGCCAGAGAGTGAGACACTCTCTTTAAAAATAAATAAATAAGACAAAAGAAAGAGGGTTGCCTCTGTCTGCAGTGCTGGGAAGGGAGCCAGAACAAAGGAGTGCTTATTCATCAGTGTAGACAGGTAAATAGTAAACTCCACAAGAGAGACGCCCGCCCTCCCCTGCCTTAGAGGGTGATATTTTTTCTTGATGACAGTCAATGACGCCAGTCACTCCAGGTGGCCATAAATCCTGTGGGTGGCCATTCCAGGGAAACTTTTCAACCTGTACTCTCTCTGCCTCTTCTCTCTAAGCTCAGGTCCCCCTAGTCAAATCAAGGTTGGAGTATTCACAGCTCAAGTCCCCTTCTCACCACCACCCTCCATTACTCTTCACATGTACATTTTCAAAAATCTCCACTGCTTGTTAACAGGCCTTACCACAAAAATTTACTTTTTATCCTGGCAAGCTTTCCCAGTGGATTTCTTGAATTCCCTCTCCTTGTTGGTCCAGCTAAAAGAAACATCAGATGGTCAGAGCCAATGAGAGCCATCTTCTAGGACAACCCCTGTTGGCCTGACTGTAGTGCATGCTGAGACCCAGAGAAAGTGAGGGCCAGAGGTAGGGGGGTTGTAATCAGGAAGAACAAATCTGACTCCGTACTGGATCTGTTTCTTTTATTTTAACTTTTGTATTTTATTGCTTTTGCTATAAGTTATTCACTAAAGGGATGTTACCTATAAGCTTAAAGTATACATAATAGCCCATCTCCAGGAACTCTGTCTCCCATGCCTGAGCGTTAAGCTAAAGTACCTTTGTTTAGCTCACAGGAAACATCCTGACCAGACTTACCTGTGAATGGCTGCAGGAAGGAAGAAATTAACACATCCCCTCTGGAATCTGGCTGGAACCAGGAAATACAATAACTTATCACCTTTTATACTTTACCTCCTTACCTCCCCCTCTTTGTTTTATAGAAGAAACTAACATCCACCCCAGGCAAGGTGGTTCTTTGGGACACTAGTCCACCATCTTCTCAGTCTGCTGGCTTTCCAAATAAAGTTGCTATTTCTTGCCTCAACAGTTCATCCCTCGACTTATTGACCTGTCATTCAGTAAGCAGTACAAGCTTAGACTTGGTAACAAGGTAACCTCAGGGATGGAGCTGAGCACTTGAATATGCCTAGGGGCTCTTGTAATAATTATGATCATCACTATTACCATTGTTATATTAATATAATATAATATAAAATTATTATTATTAAGCATGGTTCTAGTACTGTTTATACAGCAGTGAACAAAACAGATAAAATCCATGAGCCTTGCAGATAGATGGAGTAGAGTCTTTCCAGACAAGGAAACAGTCAGTGCAAAGGCCCAGGGGCTGGAGATCGTGAGATGTCTGAGGAGCAGCAAGGAGCCTAGTGTGACTGGTGCAGAGGGAGGGAGGGGGAGAAGGTGGGAGTTGTGATCAGAGAGGGACTGAGGTCTTGGGAGGACTTGGCTTTTTCTCAGAGGAACATGGGAGACACCATGGGGTTCTGAGCAGAGGTGTGATCTGATATGAATTTAACCCTCACAACAGGCACATGGACTAGAGATTATCAACCCATTATATAGATGAGGACACTGAGGCTCAGAAACCACACATCCAGTTTGTAGGGAGCCAGGATTTGGTGAGATTTTTTTTAAATTATTTTGGCCACACCATGTGGCATGTGGGATCTTAGTTCCCGGACCAGAGATCAAACCAGAGACCCCTGCAGTGGAAGCACGGAGTCTTAACCGCTGGACCACCAGAGAAGTCCCGGGAGTCAGGATTTGAACTTACATCTGTCTGGCTTGCTGTGTCCCTGACGGGGGACTTGGACCCCAAGCAAAGAGGATAAGGGCAGCCTGGTGACCCTGGCTCTGGAACTGAGCAGAGTAGATTTGGGAAAACAGAGATCCACAGAGCTCCCTGAGTAGGGCTGGGCCTGGAAGAGACTGCCAGCTGCTCTCATCAGAGACCCTCCTCTTCTGTTCCATCACCTGCCAACCAGAGACCAAACCTCATGGCCAGTCCTAAGATATGTGATTATCCAAGAGCAGTTCTGGGGAGGATCTGGAATTTACCTTTCTTGTTCAGCTTGGATTCCTCCACGCACTGTAAGTTTTTCTGGAGTCTCACAGTGCCCTGGGCTTCTCCCTGCAAAGCCTTGGTCACACTTGACCTGGATCACACCTCCTTGTCCTTCGGGGCTCAGCTTCCTCCAAGAAGCCCTCCCTGACTGCCCAAGATGGGTCCAGCGCCCCCTTGAGGCTCCTTCGTCCCAACTCTGCACACTCTGGGTCATCACTGCCTGGAGATGGGTCTGTCTCCCCCACTGGATTGTGAATCCTGGGGGGGTCAGAGCTGGGGCTGTCATTGGTCACCTCTGTGTCCCCAGCACAGGCCGAACACAGAGGAAGGGCTTGGGGAATATTTTTATTGGATGGATTTGCCATAAATTCTCCAAAGACACTAATGCAAGAGGGGGGGACGTTTAAAGTGATGGTCATCTTGGGTCAGGCTCATGACCTCAGAGCTGGGAAACCTTGAGCACATCACTCCATCTTTCTGAGCCTCAGCTTCTCTGTTTGCAAAATGGGGTGTTGGGAGGATTCTGGGGATGTTACATATGAATCTCAGGGCCTGGCACCTAGAACTCACTCAGCACATAGCTTTCATCACTATTATTATCCAAGATGGGGAAATGAATGGTTTTCTGGACAAGCACTTATTTTATCTTTTCCTAATTTGTGTGAGGGGGGCAAGTATGCATAAGTGTCTTAATCTGATTATAGAACACCAAAAAAGAGCAATAGATAGCTATTATGAAAGAACATACTGAAAAGAGGACAATAAAAATCTCCCACAGGGCTTCCCTGGTGGCGCAGTGGTTGAGAGCCCGCCTGCCGGTGCAGGGGACACAGGTTCGTGCCCCGGTCCGGGAAGATCCCACACGCCGCGGCGCGGCTGGGCCCGTGAGCCATGGCCGCTGAGCCTGCGCGTCCGGAGCCTGTGCTCCGCAACGGGAGAGGCCACAACAGTGAGAGGCCCGCATACCGAAAAAATAAAAAAATAAAAAAAATAAAACTCCCACAAATTCATGCTGCATGGAGAACCTCATGACCATCTTTTTTTCTTTTTTTTTGTGGTACGCGGGCCTCTCACTGTCGTGGCCTCTCCCGTTGCGGAGCACAGGCTCCAGACGCGCAGGCTTAGCGGCCATGGCTCACGGGCCCAGCCGCTCCGCGGCATGTGGGATCTTCCCGGACCGGGGCACGAACCCGTGTCCCCTGCATCGGCAGACGGACTCTCAACCACTGCGCCACCAGGGAAGCCCTCATGACCATCTTTTTAAAGGTAAAATCTCAACTCTCATACAACCATAAAATGGACACACACCAAATGTTTTATTTAACTCATCTAATAACTTGGTAAAATAGTACAACCAGCTCAAAAGGAAAAAGCCACAGGGCAGGCACACAGGTAAGCCATTAGGAAAGCTTAAATGAACTTCCTCTGTATATAGAAAACCGGCTTTTCCCCCAGCAGGAGAGGGAAATAATTTGTTCTCCAAGACAAAATTCACTTACTGTCTATGGGCAACAATCATTTGCATTGTTTTGTTATCTGCAGTTTACAGAGGAGTAAAGCACTCAAGGATTCGGAGACCCCATGGAATCTGAAAACCCAAAACAGAGTGCCGGACAACCCGGAATTTTCCAGCAAAGGCACCAGTCAGCTTTTTAATACATTTCAAGGTCTTGCACAATTTTTCCCAACAGAAACAACAGAATACAAAATATCTGAATTCATCTTGTGTAGTAATATGTTTCAGGAAGCTTTATTTTCTATAGGGCATGTGTGTGTGTGTGTGTGTGTGTGTGTGTGTGTGTGTGTGTGTGTCTGTGTGTGTGTTTTCTGGGTCACAGTAAAATTCATTTCTTACCATGGATCATGGTCAGTGATGTGTGACAGCCACTGACATAGGTTAATTAGCTACTCCCCTATGGATGGATAGGTAGGGTGTTTTTTGCTGATTTGTTTTGCTATTTCAAATGGAGGGCTGAGCAGAGTCATTGGGTAGGTTTTGTTTTTACGTTGCTTGAAATCAGATGTGACTTTTCAACTTGTGAGACGATGATGCTTTTCCAAAGACACTGCGTCTGGTTTGTACATTTTCATTGCATGGAACAGGAATCTAAAATACAGCCTTGGGACTTCCCTGGTGGTCCAGTGGTTAAGACTTTGCCTTCCAATGCAGGGGATGCGGGTTCCATCCCTGGTTGGGGAGCTAAGATCCCACATGCCTCGGGGACAAAAAACCAAAACATAAAACAGAAGCAGGGCTTCCCTGGTGGCGCAATGGTTGAGAGTCCGCCTGCCGATGCAGGGGAAACGGGTTCGTGCCCCAGTGCGGGAAGATCCCACATGCTGTGGAGCGGCTGGGCCCGTGAGCCATGGCCGCTGAGCCTGCACGTCCGGAGCCTGTGCTCCGCAACGGGAGAGGCCACAACAGTGAGAGGCCCACATACCGCAAAAAAAAAAAAACACCAAAATAACAGAAGCAATATTGTAACAAATTCAATAAAGACTTTAAAAATGGTCCACATCAAAATAAAAAAATTTAAAAATAAAATAAAATACGGCCTCATGCTTCAATACCACGGAACTGGCAACTCTATCCCCTCCCAGGGCCATTCTGAGTTCTCTCTCTCTTCCTCTCTGGAAATAATCGACAAAACCTTGGGATTATGTGTTGGGGGGAGAGATGTGTTCTCATCTGAGCTGGGGCTCAGGTTACAGCCACCAGCTGCAGGCCCTGAACTTTCTCCTGACAAAAAAATACCCAGCAGCTGTCTCCACTCTCTAAAGGGAAGGAACAAGGTTCCAAGGGAGGAAACATGGCCAGGAAACTGGGAGGCCCCATGTTCTTTTCCTTTGCTTAAGTTATTTTTCCTGAAAATCAGCCACACAGCAAAATAATCTATACAGTAGGATTGCATGAATATAACATTCAAAACTAGTCAGATCTATAGTGTTGAGAGATGCATAGCTTGGTAATAAACATACATATCTATAGAAAAGCAAGGAAGTGTTTATCACAAAGCAGGGTATGATTTACCCTGGGGGGAGGGAGGAATTTGTGATGAGCAGGACACGTGGGGCTTCTGGACTGACCGTTTCTTGATGGGTCATAGGACCATGGAGTTTGCTATGTTTTTTGTTAAACTGTGTTTGGGGCACATGTCTGTATGCATGATACATATTCCATGACTTTAAAAAATGTTTTTTACAAGCAGCTACTCATTCAGGTACAGCAATGGAATGAATGTTATGTCTACTTTCTAGAATGTTCCATGGATGAAAATCTGAACCCAGCGGTACAAGTGCGCATTTTAAAAAGACCAAATGCACAAAACAGTCAGATGAAGCTTCTCTCGTTTATGTTGTGGACACTGATCATGTTTCTTCCTGGTGTCTGGAAAGTGTCACGTGGTGAGAATAGTCGTCTTGGCTGGTGACTAATCCTGCGTTTTTGTGTGAAGCCTTTAACTAAAGGACAAAAGAGAATAAACTATTTTATTTATTTTTCTGAAAGAAGATGTGTATCGTTGTCTTCAAATTCTTTGAATACTAAATTATGTTTACGTTTGCCAAACATTATAAATATCTACTTGAAGATGGCAACACAGCAGAAAGACAACTGGTAAACCAAATTTAATAAACAACATGAAGAGAGGTAGATCATATTCCCTTGTGGGCCTGAAAGCTACCACATGGAGGGAAAAATCACATATCTTTGGGTGTGTCCTCTTACACTGTTGCTGGGAATGTAAATTGGTGCAGCCACTATAGATAACAGTAAGGAGGTTCCTTAAAAAACAAAAAATAGAGTTACTATATGATCCAGCAATCCCACTCTTGGGCATATATCTGGAGAAAATTCTAATTCGAAAAGATACATGCACCCCAATGTTCATAGCAGCACTATTTACAATAGCCAAGATGTGGAAGCCACCTAAATGTCCATCAACAGATGAATGGATAAAGAAGATATATATATAATGGAATATTACTCAGCCATAAAAAGAATGCTATTTGCAGCAAAATGGATGGACCTAGAGATTATCATATCAAGTGAAGCATGTGAGACAGAGAAAGACAAATATCATATCATTTATATGTGGAATCTAAAAAAAATGATATAAATAAACTTATTTACAAAATAGAAATAGACTCACAGACATAGAAAACAAACTTATGGTTACCGGGGGGATAGCGGGAGGTGGGAGTGGGAGATAAATTAAGAGTTTGGGATTAACACATACACACTACTATGTATAAAAGAGATAAACAGGGCTTCCCTGGTGGCGCAGTGGCTGAGAGTCCGCCTGCCGATGCAGGGGACACGGGTTCGTGCCCCGGTCCGGGAAGATCCCACATGCCGCGGAGCGGCTGGGCCCGTGAGCCATGGCCGCTGAGCCTGCGCGTCCGGAGCCTGTGCTCCACAGCGGGAGAGGCCACAGCAGTGAGAGGCCCGCATACCGCCAAAAAAAAAAAAAAGAGAGATAAACAACAAAGACCTACTGTACAGCAAAGGGAACTATATTCAATGTCTTGTAATAACCTATAATGGAAAAGAATACATATATATGAATATATATATGAATATATATATGAATATTCATCTATATATATGAATCACTTTGCTGTACACCTGAAGCTAACACAGCACTGTAAATTAGCTATACTTTCATTAAAAATGGTTTTTAAAAATGACGTATATTTAAGCCCTAAATGCAAGGAATTGGGCTATGGAGGACATTAGGAGAGGGGTCGTGGTAATGAGGAACGTACGTCTGACCCAGGACTAGAGAGATTTTATTCCAACTGAAATAAGGTTTATGCAGGAATGAGGCCACCCTCCAGGGCCACCCACTCACACACCAGGAAGGTTTTGAGCTTAGAGGTTGAAGGAAAAAATGAATCATTTGTACATTTTTCTTTTTTTTTTTTCCTGGCTAGAGCTGGCGTTTCCATTAAAATGCTCCGTGGCCGCCTCACCCTAGTTACTTGTTTTTGTTTTTTTTACCCTCAGTGTCATTTATATAGACATTCTTTATCTAACGATGTAAGTAATATATGATTACTATAGAAAAACCTCAATAAACATGGAAAAATTAGCCATCGTTTTGCCACGTATACACCATTTAAACATTTTGCTGTGGAACATTTTGCTTACTAAAGTTAGATTATTGGTTTTAATTCAAAGAATGTAGCAGCCTTTTGGGGCCTTCCCTGGCAGTCCAGTGGTTAAGACTTTGCCTTCCAAGGCAGGGGGTGTGGGTTTGAGCCCTGGTAGGGGAGCTAAGATCCCACATACCTCGGGGCCAAAAAACCAAAACATAAAACAGAAGCAACATTGTAACAGATTCAATAAAGACTTTAAAAATGGTCCACATCAAAAAAAAAAAAACTTAAAAAAAAAAAGAATGTAGGAGACTTCAAAGTAAGCCATATCAGTCTCCCCATGGCACATAAAAATAATTATTATTACTTTTAAAACAGCACCACCACCGACAGGGCCCAGGGCCGCCATATAGAATGAAAGGAAGCTTTGAAGGGGAATCAGGACTCCTGCGTTCTTCTCCTTCTCTGTCACCAACTTGCCCTGTGACCTTAGCAAGATCCTCCCCTTATCTGGCTTCAGCGTTTTGCCTCTGAAATTGGAGGATTGCAGCAGAAACGGTTCGAAGCCCTGGTCACACGTTAGGGTCACCTGGAGAGCTTTTCCAATTACGATGCCTATGCCCCATCCCATATCAACAGGTTCAAACTCTCTGGGGATGTGGCCAGGGCATTCCGATGTTTAAAATGCTCCCCAGGGAACTCCAATGAGGAGCCAAGGTTAAGGATCACCATCCCGGGAGTTCTCTGGTGGCCTAGTGGTTAGGATTCCGGGCTTTCACTGCTGTGGCCCGAGTTCAGTCCCTGGTTGGGGAACTGAGATTCCCACAAGCCACACGGTGCAGCCAACAATAAATAAATACACGAAAAGAATCACCATCATCATCTTTTAATCATCCTTTATCTGGGGTTCTGAGTAAGTAGTTTCCAGGGAGGAGAGAACCCGGGCTACTGCAGCTGCTCCAAGGAACACACCTTGAGAATCACTGCCGTAGATGTTAGCTAACTCTCTCCCTGCTGTGACATCCTACAAGTTGATGAGTCTCTGGTCATTATAAACAAAACCGAGAAGGATTGGGAGTCTGGGATTAGCAGATGCCAACTACTTTATATAGGATGGATAAACAACAAGGTCCTACGGTAAAGCACAGGGAACTATATTCAGTATCTCGCAATAAAACATAATGGAAAAGAGTAAGAAATAGTATACAGATACATGTATAACTGAGTCACTTTGCTGTACAGCAGAAATGAACATGACATTGTAAATCAAATATATGTCAATTAAAAACAAATGATTCCTGGATGACAACACGTTTTTAATAGTGAAGTCCTCTTGTGGTTGCCCCATAAAAGGTGGTTTTGTGGTTGGGTGGATCAAACACACCCCAAATCAGTTGGGATGTCGAGACTTATGATACCACAAGCACCAAGAGGGTATGAAAAGGTTTCTTACTCACAGGATGGATCTTTCTGGAGAGTCCAGGGCAGGCACAAGGCAGTCTGGTAGCTTGAACAGAATTGGAGTGAGTGAGTTGGGTCTTTACGGTAGGTGGGGCTGGGGGTTGTAAGCCTTGACCTTCACATCATTGCCAAGGACAGGAGGGAGTGGGCTTTTCTATGAGCTTTCCCAGACAGGGGGCCGGTGATCTAAACGCTGTGGATGGTCAAACCTCAAAAAGAAAGTCGGGGGACTTCCCTGGAGGTCCAGTGGTTAGGACTCCACACTTTTACTGTGGGGGGCCCGGGTGGACCCCTGGTTGGGGAACTAAGACCCCGCACAAGCGCGTGGCCTGGCCAAGTGGTTGGTGGGGAGTTGGCCCCTTTATGACAGAGGTGTTACATTGTGTGAGTACATTTATACATGATTACAAAATGTAAGTGGCACAAGGAACGGGCAGACCTTGCTCTGGGCTGGGTACTCTGAGTCCTCTGTGCTGAGGACTAAAACTTTACAGTGACCAGCGGGGAAAGGGCTGCATCCAGCATCACCCCATTTTCAGATGTGGAAGCTGAGGCCCATGGAGCTGAATGACTTGTCTAAGTTCACACAGCCTAGGAGTTCGGAGCTTAGCACTTGAACCCAGATCAGGCCTCCAGAGATTAGACCCTTGGCCACTCGTGCTGTTTTCTCTCTCTTTTTTTAAAAAAAATAATTTATTTTTGGCTGTGTTGGGTCTTCATTGCTGCGCCCGGGCTTTCTCTAGTTACGGTGAGCGGGTGTTTCTCTTTGCTGCGGTGCGAGGGCTTCTCAGTGCGGTGGCTTCTCTTGTTGCGGAGCACGGGCTCTAGGCGCGTGGGCTTCAGTAGTTGTGGCTCACGGGCTTAGTTGCTCTGCGGCATGTGGGATCTTCCCAGACCAGGGCTCGAACTTGTGTCCCCTGCATTGGAAGGCGGGTTCTTAACCACTGTGCCACCAGGGAAGTCCCACGTGCTGTTCTCTTTTTTTTACAGGAACACAATGCAAACAAAATCCTTTGTTCATCCATACACATATTTTCTCTTTTTTTGCTAATTCAGATGGTAATGCGCAAATGGTAATGTGCATCCAGGTCACCTCGGTTAAAATGCAGATCCTGAGGCAGTAGTTCTAGGCTGGCGCCTGGTGTCTGCTGTTTAACCAGCTCCCAGATGATGCAAAAGGAGATGGCAAGCACTGTTCTACACTTGCCGTTTTCAATAAACAGTACTTTTTTTTTTTTTTTTTTGCGGTACGCTGGCCTCTCACTGCTGTGGCCTCTCCCGTTGCGGAGCACAGGCTCCGGACGCACAGGCTCAGCGGCCATGGCTCACGGGCCCAGCCGCTCCGCGGCATGTGGGATCTTCCCGGACCGGGGCACGAACCTGTGTCCCCTGCATCGGCAGGCGGACTCTCAACCACTGCGCCACCAGGGAAGTCCCCTGACAACATCTTGATTTCAGACTTCCAGCCTCCAGAACTGTAAGCGAATACATTTCTGTTGTCTTAAGCCACCCAATTTATGACAGGTGGCCAGGGCCATTGCTTCTGTGATTGGCTGTGACCAGCACACCAGCTTCTGGTGGCCCCAGGTGGTCCTGGGCTTGTAGCAGCATCACCCCATCTCTGCCTCTGTCTTCACGTGGCTGTCTCCTCTGTGTCTCACTGTGCCCAAATTCCCGTCTCCTCCCTTTATAAAGACACCAGTCATATTGGATTTGGAGCCCATCTAGAGATCCTTAAAGGATTACAGCCGCAGGGCTTCCCTGGCGGCACAGAGGTTAAGAATCCGCCTGCCAATGCAGGGGACACAGGTTCAAACCCCGGTCCAGGAAGATCCCACTTGCCGTGGAGCAGCTAGGCCGGTGCACCACGACTACTGATCCTGTGTTCTAGAGCCTGCAAGCCACAACTACTGAGCCCACGTGCCACAACTACTGAAGCCCGCACACCTAGAGCCTATGCTCCGCAACAAGAGAAGCCACCGCAATGAGAAGCCCACGCGCACCACAACGAAGAGTAGCCCCCGCTCACTGCAACTAGAGAAAGCCCACACGCAGCAACAAAGGCCCAACGCAGCCATAAATAAATAAATGAAAAAAAACCAAAAAGAATTACATCCACAAACACCCTATTTCCAAACAACGTTGCGCTCCAAGGTACTGGGTGGACCTGAATTTTTTTCCTTGGCCGCACTGCGTGGCTTGCAGGATCTTAGTTTCCCAACCAGGGATCGAACTCTCGGCAGTGAAACCTCAGAGCCCTAACCACTGGGCCGCTAGGGAACTCCCTGGACCTGAATTTTTAAAAGACACTCTTCAGCCCAATACACCGCCTTAAGCAGAAAAGGCTTTGTTGGAAGTTTCAGAAGTGGGCTCAGAGAGACTCTGACAGCTTGACAAGAAGAGGATCATCCTACAATTTTTCTTTTAAAAAGTAGTTCTGCTTAATTTCCTTCTGCACACACATCACTTTACATGACTGGATAAACATGATCGCATAGGTGGTGACCCTTTGTGCCCTTTGTGGTTTAGGTCCACCCCCCACCCCACCCCATTCCCCTATAAATGCCCCTTTTCCCTGCATAACCAGGTTAACTAGGGACTTGTGTACTTATTGAGCACTTACTGTGGGCCAGGAGCTACTAGAAGCCCTTTACATGTCTCCCAGTCACCCTGCAAGGCAGATACTATTGTCTCCATTTTACAGATGAGGAAACTGAGGCCCAGAGAGGTCACCTGAGTTCACACAAGTCCCAGAGCCAAGATTTGGCTACGCTGTAACCCTCACCTTTATAGCCTGACACAGCCGTTCACATTTTCTCATTGTTCATGGACTCACAGAGATACAGAGGTTATTTGCAGTATTTTATTTTTGACAAAAAAAAAAAAAAGGAAATCCTATGACATACAACTTTTCTTGCCTCTCTCTGTGCTTACTCCAAAGGACCCCAGTCCATACATTCCGGGTGCATAAGACACCAGCGTGGTGTTGCACCATCATTTTCAGCCACTCTCCCAGCAATGGCATTTCCGGTGTTTCTGATGTGCTGCCCACGCAGGTAAGCCACCCTGAGGCTTGAAACCCAAGCCCCAGGCCAACCTGCATTGCACTAGAAATCGTCACTTTTTTCTGAGCCTACTAATTGTCTTGTGCACATCAGTGATTGTCTTTATTTGTCGTGTGTACTCAAGTCTTGCTTCCTTAAATGTAACTGGTCAAATTAGACCACTGTTTAGTGGTGTGTTCAGAATGTTTGGACACATCTTCTTCTTCTTTTTTTTTTTTTTTGGCCGCACGGTTTGTGGGATCTCAGTTCCCCCGCCAGGGACGGAACCCGGGCCATGGCAGTGAAAGTGCTGAGTCCTAACCACCAGACCACCAGGGAACTCCCGGGCACATCTTCATTTTTTTAATGAACTAGGGGACTTTTTAAAAACTGCGACGTGATTCTGACTTTTCTAGGGGTTGAGAGGTATCCTGAAGAGTTTGCCTGAGCCTTGGTGTCTATGTTTTTTTTTTTTTTTTTTTTTTAAAGAAGATGTTGGTGGGTAGGAGTTTATTAATTAATTAATTTATTTTTGCTGTGTTGGGTCTTCGTTTCTGTGCGAGGGCTTTCTCCAGTTGCGGAGAGCGGGGGCCACTCTTCATCGCGGTGCGCGGGCCTCTCACTATCGCGGCCTCTCTTGTTGCGGAGCACAGGCTCCAGACGCGCAGGCTCAGTACTTGTGGCTCACGGGCCTAGTTGCTCCGCGGCATGTGGGATCCTCCCAGACCAGAGCTCGAACCCGTGTCCCCTGCCTTAGCAGGCAGATTCTCAACCACTGCGCCACCAGGGAAGCCCTGTCTATGGTTTTTATTGGGGGTTGGTCACGTAAGCCTGGTTACTCAGTCTCCAGCCCCTCCAGGGATCAAACTCAGCAGCCTGGCCCAAACCTCCCAGGAACAAAAACAGGCATTCAGCATCAATCGCGTTGTTAGCATAGACTCTCTGCCCCAAGGCCCCAGGGGAAACAAAGACATTCTTATCAGGCAGTACATTCCAAGGGCTTAGACGTTCCCTCCCAGGAGGCCAGTTCTTTTTTTTGAAAATGCACGGGCCAAGCCCACTGAGTTAACCCCTTACCGCACAGGGACCATCTCTGGAGCCTACAGAGAGGAGGCTTGAGTGCCAGGATTGGAGGGAGGGAAACTGCTTGCCACAGACTAAGGAGGCCTCACCTATTTGGGAATCTGCAAGGTGGGAGGGTGTGGGAGAAGCAGAGATGGGGAGAGACCCTGGGAGGAGTTCAGGGAGCTGGGATCAGGGACCACTGCCCCAAGGAGCTCAGAGAGGAACTCATGCTATAGCAGTTTCCAGGTAAACCCTGCTCAAAGCCAGCTGAGTGTCCTTTTGTGCCTTGGTCACATGAACAGACCCACCCTTGTTAATCTTGAAACTGTTCTCCCTGAGGAGACTGTTTACTCCCTCCCTCACACCTACACACCCACAATCACAAACACACACAGGCATTCACACAGCCACAGACATGCAGACACACACCAAGGCATAAAGACTCATTCACGAATTCACAAACCATTACCCACCTTTTAAAACACCAGGCACCTGCTAGGACTTTCAATACAATGTTAAATAGATATGGGGAGATTGGGCGTCGTTGCCTTGTTCACAATCCTGGGAGGAAACACTTCAATCAAGTATGATGAAGTTTATGATATAGTATTTTGTTTTATCAGATGCCCTTTATCTGGTTGAAGAAAAATAAAATGGAATAGAATAAAATAAAATAAAAAATGAAATGAAATGAAATAATATACCATGCACCAACACCCATCAGCCCAGATACACATACACACACACACACACACACACACACACGAGCTTACAATCAACACAGATCTATACATACACCCACACAATTCTCTGGGTAGACATACACACCCACTCATACACACACTCACAAACACACATTCACATGGACACACGCACCCACATACACCTAATGGTTGAGACACAAACCCACGCTGGCATCCACACTGGGGCACTGACGTATGCACACGCAGTTTCACCCACCACAAACACGTGCAAACACACACTCAGAGACACACTTGTCAAATCACACACAAGGTATTCATCTTCACACCCCCTCTGAGTAGCCCTGAGACTCTGGACAAATTTGTCCCTTACTGAGTGTCTGTCCCTCCTTTGAGTGGACACAGGCTTCCCTGCCCTGCCATCCTGTGTCCCCAGCACGAGGATCCAGTGAGACCCCCAAGGTGGGAGGTCCCTTAGGTAACCTGAGACAGGGCTTTCACTATTACTTTTAATCCAAGGGGGCTTCAAATGTCACCAGCAGGGCCCAGTCCCCAAATGCAGCCTGTTGGTGCCTTCCAGGCTGTGGTTTCAAATGTGCCAAGATTTTCAGGGCAGAAGCCCCAAAACTGGAGTTTTGACTCCAAACCAGCGCTTATCTGGACTGACCTAGCCGCCATTCAACTATCACCACGGAGAAGAACAGTGAATCACAGACGTGGAGGGGATAGATACCACCCTGTGACAGGTGAAGACCTCCAGAGTCCCCCACCCCAGGGCCCAGGGTGGTGTGACAGGAAAAGAGGAAATCGTTGGGGGGATAAGATGAAGAGGGATTTCTGGAAGAGAGACTTGGAGCCTGGCTCACCCCTGGCACTGCCAATTATAAGCTGTGTGACCCTGGGCTGATTACTTAACCTCTCTGGGCCTCCACTTACTCATCTGAAAGGGGGATCATAATAGAGCTTTCCTCTCAGTTCAGATGTAAGGATTGAAGAAGATACTGTGTCAGTGTATCAGGGGCTGAGAACCGCTACCCTAGGGTTCCAGGGGAGATTCAGACCCCACAGCAGGCGTTCTCAAACAGGTCGTGCATCAGAATCACCTGGAGAGCCTTTTAAAACACAGATTGTTGGGCACCTCCCTCAAGGTTTCTGATTCTGTAGGTTGGAGGTGGGCCCGAGAATATGCATTTCTAAGTTGATGCAGCTGATCTCAGGATCTGACTTTGAGAAACACTGCCCTAGAGGAAAGTCCACTTTCTGCAGCCTGGCATTCAAAACACAGGCAGAGGGACTTCCCTTGGGGTGCAGTGGTTAAGAATCTGCCTGCCAACGAAGGGGACATGGGTTTGAGCCGGGAAGATCCCACATGCCCCAGAGCAACTAAGCCCATGTGCCACAACTACTGAGCCTTCGCTCTAGAGCCCGTGAGCCACAACTACTGAGCTGCATGCCACAACTACTGCATCCCCCGTGCCTAGAGCCTGTGCTCTGCAACAAGGAGTAGCCCCTGCCCGCGCACAGCAACGAAGACCCAACACAGGCAAAAAATAAATTAATTAATTAATTAATTAACGAAACAAAACACAGGCGGAGCTTTGGAGCTTAAGACGGCAGGCTAGTGCTCCGCACACCTTGAGCGCTCAGGAAACGCCATCAACCTCATGATTTTAACCGTCAGTCCTAGAGCGCCTCCTGGTGGGGACCGTGGGCGCACCCTGAGAGCCACCGCGGGCGCGATTTTAACCATCGGTCTTGGAGCGCCACCTGGTGGATAGTCGGGCTACGGCAACTTGCCTGAGTTGACACCGTCTCCGCAGGCCTAGACGAAGGAGAGGCGAGGCGTCCTGTGTGAGGGGCGGGGCCAGCAATGAGGAAGGCGGGGCCTTGTGGGCATAAGGCTTTGGGGAACCTGATGGCAGGAAAGGGGGGTTCTTTTCTGTTCCTGGAGTCCTGGCTTCTCACTCCGGCTCTTCTAGGACCAAGTCACATCCCTGGGAGTCTCAGGGCGCCCCCGTCTGTTTGATCCGGTCAAGGGTCGGGACAGTGCCTCTTAGAGGTTCGAGCCTGGGGCACGCTCCCGGCCTATCTGCACGCCGCGACCTGCCCCCTACCCCAGGGACCTCTGCAAGCAAGGAATCCTGGCACCAGAGGGGTCAGGGGTTACATGTGAATAAATCCCGATCACTAGGGCCCCGGCTCGGGCCTTTTGCACCAGCTGTTCCTGCCTCCTGAGTGCGGTTCCCTCCTGCATCCTCCGGCCTCACCCCTCCCCTCCTTCGGGTCTTTGCTCAGAAGCCACCTACATTTTAGTGAGGGCTTCTCTGAACAACCTTAACTAGGTCATGACCGCGAACCCTCTCCCGCCCCAGCTTCCTCAGGCCCCTGCCCTCCTGATTTTTCTGGTCTGCAGTCACCACAGCACAGGGAAGAAGCTTGTACTTGTCTAGGAAGCTTATGATTTGTCCCCCGATGATGCTCCGCGAGGGTCTGTGCTTGTCCGTCCCGCTTCCTGCCGCAGCCCCGGCGGGGCCTGGATCCGCGGCTCCCTCGGGCCTTTCCCGGGACGCCGCCTTCTTTTCCCGCCAGAGGCCGCCGCGTCTCCTCCGTCCTCCTCGGGGCCCGCGGCAGCTCCGGGGCTTCCCTCTCGGGGACCAACCCGCTGCTGCAGGGCCTCTGCGGGCTCCGCGCGCCGCGCTGTCCAGGCGGGAGCGTAAGACTTTGACGCGCGGAGACGGCAGGAGACGCTCCTCCCCGCGCCCCCTCGGCTGGCTCCCACCCCCGCGTAGCGTTCTAGCACCTTCCTCGCCCGGCGCATCTGGGCTCGGGTTGCCAAGTCCGCGCGGTTCACGCCTTCCGTCAGTCACTCAACAACCAGAATCTGCGCGGCCACGTGGGCGGGCACCGTGACGGCACTGGAGACGCGGCGAGGGCCGGGGGGACCCGACGGACCTCAGAGCCGCCCTGGCCGCCGCGCGGAGCCTGAGCGGCTCTGCTGCCCTTCCCCCCTCACAGAGGCCCCTCGGCCTCAGCCACCGTCCCGAGTCCTCTGCCAGCTGCGCCGCCGCTGCTGGCCCATGGACACTGGTGGCAGTTGGAAGCGGGAGGAGGGGGACTCAGGCTGTGGTGGCAGCAGCAGTGACGTGGGACAGGGGCTCCGGGAGCAGCGGCTGCATTTCTGATCTTTGGGCAACCTGACCTTCCCCTTTTTGCTCTTTGCCTTCAATACCCGTGTCCTCAATGCCCTCTATTAACCCCCCAGACAAACAGAGTCAGTGCACTGTTTAGAAACAAATAAGTGTGCCAAGTGACAATCAGAGGTCTGAAATAAAGTGGGGATGTGCGGGGAGGGTTACATTTTTAACAGGGTGGTCAGGGAAGCCCTCCTAGGAATGTGGCATTCGAAGAAAGACCCACACGAAGTGAAGGACACAGCCCTGCAAATATGCTGGGGAAGGGCACTCCAGGCAGCAGGAACAGCAAGTGCAAAGGCTCTGAGGCAGGAATATGCCTGGCGTGTTCCCTGAACAGCATGGATACCTGGGTGGCTGAAGTCACGTGAGAGTGGTGGACAATGAAGCAGAGACGGGACGTAGGGACAGAGTGAGTAGACCAGTGCTGTCCAAGAGAACTTGCTATACTTGCCTGGTATGGTAGCCATGGCCACGTTGTGGCTCCTGAGCACGTGTAATGTGGCTGGTATGGCTGAGGAAATGGATGTTCAATCTTATTTAATTTTAATTACATTTAAATTGCCCCTTGTGGCCATTGGTTACACTATTGGACAGAGCAGGTCTAGACCACCGTAAGGTCTGTGGCTTTGACCTTAATTGACATTGGAAGCCATTCGAGGGTTTGGGGAAGGGAGTGATTGACTGGACTTGACTTCTTAATCAAGCCAGGTCATAAGGCCAGCCCAGATTCAAGCGGAGGGGAAACAGACTCCACCTCTTGATGGGAGAAATACCAGGCATAGACAGGGAGGGAAAGAATTGATACTGGCCATTTTGGAGACAATTCTCCGCCGTGCGCCCTCTGGCGGCGGCTGGCAGAGAAGAGGCCGGAGTCTGTTTGCCCTGCTCCACTCAGAGTGGACACGACTAACTCCACCTTCCTGACCCCAGTGTGAGCATCTGTCAGGGGCAGGTAATAAATTGTGGGAAGGTGTTGGCTTGAATAAGAATCTGTTGAGAGAAGAGTTCTGACTACAGGTCACAGCCGTAAGTTCTTTTTTTTTTTTTTTTTTGCCACACTGCGCAGCATACGGGATCTTAGTTCCCAGACCAGGGATGGAACCCGCGCTCCCTGCAGTGGAAGCGCGGAGTCTTAACCACTGGACCGCTGTGGAAGTCCCTGTAAGGAAAATTTGGAACAGAATCTTCTGGGAAACATGGTCACTTCTTCAACAACTTTTTTTTTTCATAGACAGCTGGTAACCAAAGGATAGCATGGAGCAAAAAGATGGACCGTAAAAGGTGGATTTGTTTAAAAGGAGTCCTCTGTTGGTTCCATTCACCTAGAAGTCTATGATCTGTCATTCCTGTGACACTCTCTAATCAAATTATTTCATTTGATGATTCCCAAGATACTCATTTTAAGTTTTGTGTACAGAATATAAGAAAGTACTTGCTGTCTGAAGCCAGAGGAAAAAGACCTGAATTTTTTCAGGGTTGGCAGACTGATGTTACGAAGTGTATTCCACAACAGAAAAATGGCAGTGACTGTGGAATCTTTTGCTCCACACACACAAAAAGGCACTGCAAGTGCCTCTCCGGAGGGCAGCCTTTCCAGTGTTCACCAGAAGACATGCTTGAGTGTGGAAGAGGATTCACAAGTTGCTGTGTGAGTGCTGGCTCCTGGGCTGAAACTCAGCAGGGACTCTGGGAAATCTGACCAAGTCAGAGCAGATGATTTTGTTGCTTGAATCTCCAAACACTTATTTGAGTTTTTACAGATATTTCAGATCAGTGATGTTGGGCCACTCTTGCTACCTCAGGTTTATCTTTTTGTCCTTATTCATTTCTCCAGTTACCATGTACTATTTTTTAATGTTCGGGTTGGTTTCAGGTTTCTTTTTCTTTTTGTTTTTTGGTTTCAGTTTTAATTTGATGAATTCCATGCATCCCCTTTCCCTCATATTTAATATTTATATCCAAATGCATGCATATAGACAGGGCATGCGGTGCAGAGGGTGTTTTTTTTTTTTTTCAAGTCTAAAAATGAAATAATCGGGCTTCCCTGGTAGCGCAGTGGTTGAGAGTCCGCCTGCCGATGCAGAGGACAAGGATTCGTGCCCCGGTCCGGGAGGATCCCACATGCCGCGGAGCGGCTGGGCCTGTGAGCCATGGCTGCTGAGCCTGCGCGTCCGGAGCCTGTGCTCCGCAGCGGGAGAGGCCGCGGCAGTGAGAGGCCCGCGTACCGCAAAAAAAAGATGAGATTACCCTGAATTATTCAAGTGGGCCCTAAATCCAACGACAAGTGTTATTATGAGAGAAAGAAGAGGAGAACCCCATGTAAAGATGGAGGCAGAGATTGGAGCCAAGAAATGCCAGGAGAGAGAAGCTGGAAGAGGCGAAGAAGAAGTCTCCCCTAGAGCCCTGCTGACACCTTGATTTCAAACTTCCAGCCTCCAGAATTGTGAGAGAATACATTTCTGTTGTTTTAAGCCACCCAGTTTGTGGGCATTTGTTACGGCAGCCTTAGGAAACTAACACAAATCTGGACATAGATTGGCTTTGGATATCATTGTAGATATACGTACAGATAAGGACGCAGCTGTAGATACGACTGTAGCTCTAGATAAGGATACAGCTGTCAGTGTAGATATGGATGCAGATGTACTTAGATGGAAACCTACAGACAGAGACAGAGATAACACAGATCTTGAGGAAACCCTGATACAGGAATGGAGCCAACCTGGGCTAACCATGGGGGCACTGCCAGAGGGAGGCCACCGCAGATGTCACAGACACAGCCTCCCACAAATGCTCCGCAGCCAAACTCTCAAGGTTTTCTGGAGAATCCCAAATATCTGAAATGGCTTTCTTTAATGGCCCCAGAAAGCCTGCTCTTTTCTACTTGCTAGATAATCATTTTGCCCCCCACCACCAAAGTGTAGAAGCAATACTCGTCCCCAAACCATCTGAAGCTTTCTCTTATCTTTCTCGTATAAATCCCGTTTTGCCTTTATGCACTGACAGTAGCCCAAGGCCATCTGCCTCCCCTTCCCACGCTGATAACTCTCTTTAAGTTAGACACAGGGGTTTGGAGCCCAGGAAAGAAGAGGGAGCTAGAAAGGGCTGAGAGAGCGGGCGCTGGGCCCCTAGGGAAAGTCAGGAGGGGAGTGCCCACCAAGCCGCTTGGGGATCCAGCAGCCAGCGCCTTTAAACCAGCTCCAAATGAGCGTTGGGGCAGCTCTGGGAAAGAGGTCCCAAGAAAACTCCTTTAAACATCCCGGTCTTAGGGACAGGAAAACAGGCCCAGATAGGAGGGGACATAGAAAAGGGTAAATGCCAAATACTTTGATTCAGGCTCAGTTAAAATTGGTAGTTGAAACCAAGTGATGCAAATTAGAAATATGTCTGTCATACAAATGATTAGGGGGAAAAATGCGGAATAGAGAAGAGGTACTCCCTTTACCCCGGTACTTTACTGCCATCTGCTGGAACGGTGTTGTAATGAATATAGAACACCACGACGTTAACAGCGCCCCCTAGAGCTGTAGAATAGACAGTCACAAAAGTATCTAATGAGAAATCTTGAAAGGACAGATGGTTAACAAAAATGCTTTGAGAATTGCAAAGCTCTGAGGGATTTATGAGCCTTTATTATCCGCGGTAAGACTGCAAACCATCTGTCCTAAAAGGAGAAAAAAGAGATCACCCAGGTGGGATGAATTCTTACTTAACTTAAATCTTTATGTATTCTGTGTCTCATCATCGTGAAAATTTAGTCTGTTTTGTTTGCTGAAAGGGGTCAAAAGCTTTCCCCCAAATGTTCTGCTTTTAGCATTAGCGTCAAAGGTCTTATTGTCTCCCATTCAAGAAGCTCTGCCCCTTCCTAGCTGTCCTCAGGTAAACTGCTGCCTGACTCTGTGCCTCAGTTTCCTCATCTGTAAAATGGCGATTCTTGTTATGAGGAGCCAATGTGTTCATGCCTGCAATACGCCTGACACAGGGAGTGCTCAATATTACTGCAGACTGGTTAAAGGCACAGACTTGAGCCCAGCTCTGTGTTCAAGTTCCAGCTCTGCTGCTTGCTGGCTGTGTGATCTGGGACACATAATTTAACCTCTCTGTCCTTCGATTTGCTTATCTGTAAAATGGGCATCAAAAAGCATGTCTATCCACACAAATGAACTTATCTATGGAACAGAAACAGACTCACAGACATAGAGAACAGACTTGTAGTTGCCAAGGCGGTGGGGGGGGGGGGGGAGGGAAGGATTTGGGATTGGGATTAGCAGATGCAAACTAGTATATATAGGATGGATAAACAAGGTCCTTCTGCATAGCACAGGGAACTATATTCAATACCCTGCGATAAATCATAATGGAAAAGAATATGAAAAAGAATATATATATATGTATAACTGAATTACTTTGCTGTACAGCAGAAATTAACACATTGTAAATCAACTATACTTCAACATTTTTTAAAAACTGCGTCTATTCATAGCGTTGGCGTAAGAATTAAATGTTCATGCATGTAAAGTACTTAGAGCCGGCTACGTAGCAGTTACTTTATGAGTTGCCTGAAAAGGTGTCCATTTTATAGGTGAGGAAACTGAAGCTTGCACAGATGCAAGCCTTTCCTTGAAGGTTGCTATCCTGATTGCTATCCAGCCCAGGGTCTCTGCGAGGCCAAGGTGGGTGGTATCCCCCCCCGCCCCCCACCCCTGCCCTGCCTTCTTTCCCACCACATTTGCATCCCGCATCTCTGTTTTTAAAGTGAATGCGTTTTTTATTGTGGAAAAATAACATCCAACTTACCATTTAAACCATTTTAAAGTGCACAATTCAAGTGCACTTAGTACATTCACTGTGTTGTGCAACTTTCATGTCTATCTAGTTCCAAAATATTTCCACCCTTAAAAAACCCTCGTATCCGTTAAGTAGTCACTCCCCTTTCTCCCTGCCCTCCAGGCCCTGGCAACCACTCATCTTTCCGTCTCTACGGATCTGCCTCTTCTGGACATTTCAGATCAATGGAATCGTACAGTATGTGGCCTTTTGTGTCCAGCTTCTTCAGTTAGCATCATGTTTTCAAAGGTTCTGTTGTAACATGGATCAGAACTTCATTTCTTTTTAAGGCTGAGTTGATATTCCGTTGTATGAACAGACCACCTTTCTTAATCCATTCATCTGTTGGTGGGCATTTGGGTAATTTCTGCCTTTTGGCTATAGTGAATAATGCTGCTATGCACATTCGTGTACTAGTTTTTGCTTGAACACCTGTTTTCACTTCCTTCAGGCATATACCTAGGGGTGGAATTGCTGTGCATCAGGACTGTACCTGGGAATGGTAATTCTGTTTAACCTCTCGAGGAACTACTAAACGGTGTGCCACAGCGGCAGTGGCCGTTTCCATTCCCACTACGAACATGGGAGGGTTGCAATGTCCCCGTGACTGTTTGTTTTTAAAGTACAGGCTGCAAAGCATGAGGCCCCCTGAGGCTGCCCCTTTAGTCATCCCGAGATGGGCGCTCGCCCCAGCCTTCCCGACACTCTCAGGCTTTAATTGCTTCTGCCCATGTTCATTCTCCAATGCCTCAAGCGGGCTCCCTCATTCTTTGGGCCTCTAGCCCTGTGGTCATATTAACTCTGGATGTAGGCAGACCTGGGGGTCCAAATCCTGACTCCTTGCTTATTCTGTGTGCTCCGGGCAAGTGGCCTCAGTTTCCTCACCCTCTTCGTGCAAACACCAGAAGGAAACCTGAGGGAATTTCCCTGAAATCTGGGTGGAGGGAAAGGCGTTCTAACTCTGACTCACAAGCCAGAAGCAATCAAAGAAAAACCAATACATTTGATTTCTTACAAATAGGGAATTCCCTGGTGGTCCAGTGGTTAGGGCTTGTCACTTTTACTGCCGGGGGCCTGGGTTCAATCCCTGGTTGGGGAACTAAGATCCCACAAGCTGCGCGGTGAAAAATAAAAAAATAAATAAGTAAACTTTTACATGGCAAAGCCTAAAGATAAAAGACAGGTTGGGACAGAGTAAATTTTACGTGATGTGATTTTTTTTTTTTTTTTTTACCACAATACTAGTATTAAAAAAAAAGGCAGGAGGGAGAAAATTATTTGCAACACACATGACAAATACAGGGCCTTTTAGTACCTCACTATGTACTGTTCCGCCTGGAGATCCACAACCAGAGTCTGATCAGGCAGAAACATCAGACGGACCCCAAATAAACATTCTTTAAACAAAGAGGATGGGGAGGATTGTCTTCTTCACAAATGTCAATATCATAAAAGATAAAGAGGCTGAGGAAATGTTTCCGATTAGAGACCAAAGAGACAGGAGGACTAAATGTAACCCAGGGCATTATTGATCGGGTCAACAGATACAACTGGAATACAGTTAGTAGGATAAATACAAATAGCACAGCCATGTTAAATTTACTAGTGGATAACTGTAGTGTGATTATGTGAAAGCACCCTTAATCTTAGTTAAGACACACTGAAGTGCATAAGGATAAAGGATCATGAGGTATGCCACGCAATTTACTCTCGACTCAGAAAAAAGTGTGTGTGTGATACATACAGAGACACACACACACCAGTGCAAGCAAATGGAACAAAGTGTTCTGTGATAGGTGAGTCTAGGTAAACGGTACACAGGGGTGTTCTTCGGACCTTTTTGCAACTTTTTACCTTTAAAGTTGTTTCCAAATACAAAGTTAAAAAAGAAAAAAAGGAACCGTCGGTATTTTAAGAGGACTGCCAGCAGCATGCAGTCTGGAATCGAGTCATCCTTAAAATAAAAAGCCAAACCGAACAGCTGACAAAGTAAACGCGAGCTATGCGCCTCTTTCTATAGGAATAACTGCATCTCTGGGCTTAAAGTTAATTCTAAGCAACTTGAGACCAACCAATAAATTGACTTTTAATCAGAAATTTAAGTAAATTGTTAAAAAACTTCCCCTGAAAGTGCTGTCAACATGGGTCTCGGTGAGGCCTCGCGTGGCAGGCAGTGTTCCGGGGAGGGGGCTGGCACAGTGTCTCCCATCTATTTCCCCAGCCCCTTGAATCTGGGTCAGTCTAGATGACGTGGTCGATGGACACGATGTGGGGGAGGGGATGCATCGGGACTTCCGAGACCGGGTCGTGAGGTCCTGCGGCTTCTCTCTGGGCATCCAGGATGCTCCCTGGTGGGCCCCGGCTGCCGTGCTGTGAGAAGCCCGGGCCACAGGGAAGGCCAGTGTGGGCACTCCAGCCACAGTTCCCAGCCAGTAGCCTGCCCCAGCCGCCAGGCGTGGGAGTGAGCCATCCTGGACATCCAGCCAGGCCAGTCTTCAGGTGAGTCCAGGCCCAGAGGCCACCTGACCGACCACAAATGCCTGAGACTTCAAGTGAGAACTGCACGGCCGCCCTGTCAACCCATGAAACAGAAAAGACGGGGGTGGGGGGAGGGGTGTGTGTGTTTAAAGTGAGTTTTAGGGTTTGCTATGCAGTAAAGGATTCACCTCGCCCAAAGAAAGGTCTGGCCAAGGCGGGGCTCTAAGCCCTGGGAACATCCTCCCAGATAAGGGTCTTTTTTTATCCAGGTGGCCTATACCCGAGATTTATGCTGGGGACCCTGGGCCACACGGCATCGGCTAGTCTCTCTGGAGACTAAGGTCCGCCATGTGGGATGGGTGGCCAACGTGACCAAGCCCAGTACAGACCCTGAAAACCAAGGCCCAGGTGACCTTCCCTGTGCGTGCTGTCCCATGGCTGCTGGGAGAAAGCAGCGCTATCCGTGTGACTTCACTGGCAGAGACAACCGGAAACCCGCGGCTGATCTCTCCTGGGCTCCGCCCTGTGTGCCTCTTCTCTTTGCTGATTTTTTTTTCCTTGCTGTGACAAACTAACCGTGCGTATAACAGCTTTTCTGGGTTCTGTGAGTTCTTCTAGCAAATGACTGAACATGAGGGTGGGCCTGGGGACTCCTGAACTCCTGGGTTACCAGCAGGAGTAATCACAACACCCGGATGCGGGGTGCCTCGCCCGCTGGAATTCCCCCTGGAGGTCTGAAGGGCTCCTCAGAACACTTGTTTCCCATGGGAAGTAAATGCAACTGGCACATTGGGACTCGTGCCTATTTTCCTCAGGACAGCCCAGTGCATACCCCCTGGAAGGTGGTTCATTCACATCCACTGCAACACTGACTTGCCGTGGAGAAGAGGACCTACCCGCAGGACCTCTCTGAATGCCGAAACAGAATTAGGACTGAGATCACCTCATTTCTGTCCCCCGGGCCGGGGGGGCGGGGGCACCTGAGGGGTCAAGGTACTCACCCGGACTCCACCCCTCCATCTGCTGTCATCTGGAAAAGGTGGATCCAAAAGAGCTCAGACTTAAAAACAGACATCTCTCCAGTGGCCCAAGCCCGGGAGAGCAGCCTGAATGGGGTTCAACGGTAACCTCTGATGGAGAATAAAAGGGGAAGTGGTAGAAAATACCTCCAGTCTTCCATGGCGGGTGGAGACGTCTGCTTCGTTGCGTGATGTAAGGACCGAGGCTGGCCTGCCCAAGAGGGCTCTGCCCCGCTGGGCTGTGAGCAGCCTCAGTGAACACTTGCTGACGGGGATCGGCAGAGGGAAGGAGGAGCTTCTGCTCTGCCCTGGTCTCCCCACCTGCACGTGAGCCGCTGATGGGGGTTCTCTGTCCCAGGCAGCAGAACTCTCCCTCAGGAGCCCACTATGATGGGCAAAGGGGCTGCTTGGCTGGCTGGCCCCAAGACCGGCCTGTCCAGCTCCAGGGTGCCCCAGGGAGATGAGAGATGAGGGGACAGGACTTTATGAAGCGGTCACCCCCATCCCAGCAGCTCCCGAGGCTCCACCATCGGAGACAAGCTGACTTACAATAATGACTTTATTTTAACATAATTAATTACAGACATAAAAGAGCCGGGAAGGGGGTGAGCCCCAGCCTAGCCCCGCCCTGGGGCTGCCAGGAGCGGGTGAGGTGCAGGTGAGGCCTCCCTGATGACCCTCCTTCCAGGGGTCTTCCCATGGCGGGGACCTATTGCTTTAGCAGGGGAGGGGCCACGCAAGCAAGGGGGCGGGGAAGCCTCTGGGCCCCGCCCCCCCCAGCAGTGCTGGCCTCCCTCCAGAATGCCGGCTCGGTGCCCCACCCTCCGCCTCTCCACCTCCTTCTTCTTTGTCCAGGGAGCAGACCATCTGGCCAGCCCCCCACCCCCTCTGCAAACCTAAAGGGGAATAAATACAAACTTTACAAAGTAAAAGGGGGTTCCAACGTTGCCCTGGGCCGGGCCTGGGGTCGGATGGGGAGCAGGGCCCCTGCCACGTGGGCCTCACATCATCCCTAACTGCAGCAGCGTGCTGGCATAGGCCATGGGCTTGACGTCGGGATGAGGCTGAGAAACCAGAGGCACACAGGTTAGACACAGACAGAAATGGGCCGGCGCGTGGAGGAGGGTCTTCTGAGCACCAGATGCAGAAACCAGCCCTACCCCTGAGAGCCGTTATGCACTCGTAAGAGCCTCTTCCCCCCGGGGCCCAGGCCAGGGAGAGCAGGGGACCCAAGGGGGTGACTCACCACTGCTGTGAACTGGTGGAACTGGGGCCGCAGGTCAGAGCCCCGGAGGTGGATGTAGGCAGCTTTGTTCCCCATCTGGTCGCTGCGGGGACAAGGGCAGAAGGGCCGGTGTGGTCCATCAGAGGCTGGGTGGGCCTGGGGCATCAAGGAGGAGGCGGGGCAGGGAGAGGGAGGGAGAAGAGCCCTGGACAGAGTCAAGGACACGGACGGACAGAGGCTCACCAGGCAAGAGAGAGGAATCCAGGTGAAGAGGGGCCCAGGGGGCCGAGGCAGGAGGCGTGGGGATGAGGGGGAGAGAGGGCCACGTGGGAGCCGGGGGCGGGGAGGAGAGGGCCCAGGGAGCAGGGCCGGCAGAGGGCCTTCCTGACAGGATGGGCAGAGGGCACGGGCAGCCCCACAGAGGCAGGACTCTTGCCAAAACCTGGTCTCCAGGCTGACCATGCCCCGGCTCTAGTCAACAGGAAACACAGGGGACAGAGGAACGTGGTGTCCGGCCACCCGGGGATGGAACGGCCAGAGCACAAGAGACTCTGGTTTCTTCAACCAAAAACCAGCAAGGGGGAGGGCAAGAAGAACAGGCAACTCGAAGATCAGGAGACTGAAAACGTGGCCCTTGTTTGGGTCCTGCTTGGAAGAAATCGACTAAAATGAGACGTTGATGAGAGACGTGGGGAAATGGAACTCTGGCTGGGTTCAGGTGACCTCTTTAGAAGGTGTGACAGTGGTATCACAATTACACACAGAAAAGAAGACTTCCTTCTTTCAGAAATATACTAGGGCAACAACGGGTAGAAGCGAGAATGCCTGGGGTTTGCTTTACAATAGCCCACGGTAGGGGTGGTGAGAGCTGGTAACTGTTGAACCTGGGTGACAGGTACGTGGGCGTTCATCATACTATTTTATCTACTCTTATGTATCCTTGGAATTTTCTATCACAAAAAGTTAAAAAAAGAAAACCACCAGATGGGTGGGGCAGGTGGGGACGTACCAGTAGTTGGGGGCAGAGAAGACGGTGACGCAGCGCCCGCCGTGCGCCACCTCATAGCCCTCGGCCTTGACCTCATGGCTACGGATGATGTAGTCCAGGTTGTTCTCCTCCAGGAAGGCCTTGGTGACGTCGGGCCCGAACTGGCAACTCACACCCCGCTTGCTGACCGAGCGCCCGTTCTGGGGAGACAGGGAGCTCAGGGTGCCTGCTGCTCCAAGCCGCCCGCTCTGCCCACAGCCCGCACCTGCTGGCCACGGCCCCGGGCACACTGACCTGCGGCTGAGGGTCCGACCAGAGCAGGTCGCACATGGGACCTGGAAGGGAGCAGAGGGGAGCGTCGGGGCCTGGCGGAGGGCAGGGGAGGGGCCGTCCGCCGCGGGCAGGCGTGGGGCACGTGAGACAGGACTCTGAGCCGCTGCTCGCCTCCCCGCTGACCTTCCCCCGGGACCAGACCCCATTCAATCCATTAGGGCCCCAAAGCTGGAGGGAGCGTTTCTTTGTTGTTGTTGTTTTTTAGCCGCACCACGCAGCATGCAGGATCATAGTTCCCCCACCAGGGATGCAACCCGAGCCCCCTACAGTGGAGCGCGGAGTCCCAACCACTGGACCGCCCTGGGGCCAGGGAAGTCCCTGGAGGGAGCTTTTAACACTGCAGTTCTGACCAGGTCCCTCTGCTGCTCAAGCCTCTGTGGCTCCCACTGCCCTAGGAACAAAGACCAAGCTCTTCACCCGGACCTGTGAGGCCGGACAGGGTCTGGCCTCACCAGCCCCTCCGCGCCCCGCGCTTGCCCGGCCGCACTCCTGCGAGAAGGCACCTCCTCCTCCTGCCCTGTCGGTGTTCGCGTGGTGTCCCCAGGAGGCCCTCCCACGGCCCGCTACCTCACCACTCCACACACACCCTCTCCCCACAGCTGTGTGTGGCTAACACTCTGCTGTCTGTCCCCATCACATCACTCCAGGGGCAGCAGGTGAACTCACAAATAAATAAATAAATGACCGCCGAGTGCTGTGGACACTCATGCTCCCCGGCCAGCACTGCCTCACGAGGGAGGTGCACTGACCCAAGTTTCAGGTCAGGAAACTGAGGCTCAGCCTTGCTGTCTCTTGCCGAGGGCGCAAAGCCCATCGGGGCAGGGCTGGAGCCCCCGAGCCCCAGGAGGGAGGGGCTGTCCCCAGCCTTCCCCAGTCACCTGAATCTGGGGGCTGCCGACTCCGCTCGATCTTCCTGATGTCGTCCAGGGTGACGCCGTCTTCACTGAACAAGCCCCCGTGCATGATCTGGGGTTCAGGTGGGAACAGCAGCGTGAGGGCAGGGGCCAGCCACACCTCAACCCTCTGACTCGCTGCACCTCATAGCGGCGGCGGGGGCGGGCCTGCCTCACCAGCACTTTGCCATTGATACACTGGGCCAGCGGGAGCCACTCGAACACCTCGCTGAAGAGCTCGTACATCTGGGCTGTGTACTTGGCCTTCACCTCACCCTCAAAGCCGTAGATCTGGTTCATGTTGTCCGTCTCATGGTTGCCTGGCCGACAGCAGGACAAAGAGAAACCTCAGCACCGCTGGGTGCCCTCTGGCTCAGACCCCGGCCAAGGCTGAGGACAGCCTGGTGGCCCCAAGCCAATGGCATCCACACAGCAGCTCACTGGTCCCTCCCAGAAACCCGGCCCCTTTCTAGAGGGGCAAACGGGCTGAGAAGGCACATGGCCACAAGGCCCAGGCCTGCACTGATCATCACGGAGTGGGTGAGGCCTGGGTTCAGCCCTGGCCCCGATCCCAAGTGACCAGAGGCCTGTCCCTTGCCCCTGTGAGCCTTGGGCTCCTTCTTGAAGGACTTGCCGTACGTTTTGGGCAGGAAGTACCAAGGAGGGGGAGGTATTGACAAAGAAGAGGCCCCCTGCAGAATGCCTGCTGTGGGCCAGCCCCACGCCGTGCTTTTATCTTCCCACCCGCAATCTCATTCCTCCCTCCCGGGGCTTGGGGGAGACAAGGAAGCTGCCAGGCCCCCACGGCTGCAGCAGGCGCTCATCGAGCATCTGCCACATGCCAGGTCCTGCTGCAAGAACCCCCCGAACCTGGCTGCGAACCTGCCCGCTGTCAGCACTCGTGCCCCCAGGAGCCCCCAACCCAGCCTGCTGCCCTCACTTCCTCCTGGTTCTCCCCCTCTCCTGGCTGCACCTTCCGCTCACCGCCCCACCTCTCAGCGGGCAGGTCCTCCGCCGGCGGCCCTCACTCCCTGGTGAGCTCATCCTGCCCAATACCACATGTACGCTGAGGAACCCACACTTTACAGCCCCCGGGTGCCCCCAGACATCTCTCAGTCTCACAGCCACATCCAGAGCCAAGCTCCCCATCTTCCAGCCTACATCCTGCTCTTCCTGTCCCCACATCTGTCAGTGGCAGCCACAGCCCTCCAGATGCTCCAGTCAAAACCTTGGAGTACCCCCTTTGACCCCTTCTTTCTCTCACACCCTCATCCAGCCCACTGGCAAACACTCTGGGTTCTACTTTGAAAAGTGCGCCCCAATCCAACCACTGTTCCCACCCGGGTCCAGCCACCACCAGTCTCCCTGCTCCCACTCTCAGCCCTTGGTTTGTTCCCCACACGGAGGCCCAAGGGATCCTCTCAACACCAGAGAGAGCCCCTGACCCTCCTCTGCTCAGAGCCCTCCCATGACCAAGTCCTCACCAGGGCCCACAGAGCTCCATTAACGTGATGTCACTGCACAGTGCACAACCTGCCCAACCTTACAGGGCAGGCCCGTGCATGATCTCAGTGAAGACACAAAACAAACACACCTGCAACCGGTATCCCCACTTCTTAGATAAGAAATAGGAGGCTCACAGAGGAAAAAGCGAGGGCTCTGCCCAGGTCCCCACACTGACCCCAGACCCTGCTGCCTCCCAGCTCACCTCGAAGTAGGTGAAAGTGATCAGGGTACAGGAGCTTAAAGCCGAAAAGGGTGAGGATCACTTCTACGGAGAAGGAGCCGCGGTCCACGAAGTCGCCATTAAATATCTGCTCTGCTAAGGAAAACAAGGGTGGGGGGGACTGCTCCCTCCTCAGCCCCTCCACCCCGGCTCCTGTCAGCACTGCCCTGGGGTCGAGAACGCCAGCAGGGCTTGGGGCATCTGGGCTTTCGTCTCTCCTCACTGCATAGGTCTGGCCCAGCAGCTTGGCCTCTCCGAGCCTCGGGACGGTACTAAGATCTCCAACCTCGTCTGCTCCTCAGGGAAACTGATGGCAGGGGGGAGACCCCAGGTGGTCAGCCGGCTTCAGCTCTCCCCCCAGTATAGGCCCAAAGCCATAGGGCAAATGGGACACAGGCCCTCCCAGCCGACACTGCACAGGCCTGGTAGCCCCACCCAGTGGCCATTCATCAGGCAGTTATAACACGAGCAAATACTTATTCAGCATGGACCGTGGGCCACTGAGCGCGTCACAGGTGTTAACACACTATTCCTCTCAGCAGCCCGATGAGGGAAGCCCGCTTTACCACTATCTCTTCTCCCCATTTTACAAACGAGGAATCCGAGGAACTGCGAGGTGAAGTGACCTGCCACAGCCATAGCTGGAAAACGGCACAACCAAGAGGGAAGCCAGGTGTGGGCTGGGCCAGGCGCCCCACGTATATGCTCTTGTAACACACACATCCAGCCCTCTTTCACGCCGGGGAGAAGCTGGGGCTCGGACACACTGGCCACCTGCCCAGGTCACACAGCAGGCGGGGACTGGCCCTGACCGGTCTGGCCCCAGAGCCCGGAGCGCAAGGCCGCCAGCCGCTCCGCCCCCGCTCAGTGCCAGAGCAAGCACTCAGGCCTCTCCCTCCTCAGGCCCACGCCTGTTCCCCAGGCAGGGGGTCCTCTCCCTCCTGCACCCCATACCCGGGAGGCGGGGCAGGGGAGGGGCCTGCCCTTCCGAGGAAGGATACGTAGGGGTTGGTGTCCGAGGGTAAACCGTTGAGCTCAAATATGTTGAGGAGGTCATAGAACTGGCCGTGGGTGTCCCCGCACACTGTAATCTTCTCTGTCTGGAAGAAAAGAGGCCACCGGAGAGGGAGGGGCCCAGAGAGAGATGTGGGGAGGGGGGAGGAGTGAGGGGAGGGGTGAGAGGTCACAGCAGACCGAGAAGAACCGTGCAGAACACACAGGCGTAAGGCACAGAAATGAAGAGGGGAGGAGAGAGACAGCCAGGAGGAGAGAGACAGGGTGGGTGAGGAGGGCAGACGTCAGGGAGAGAGAAGGCAGACCAAGCCCGGTGGGTCTGTGAGTTTCTGAGCTCCGTGGCCCCTCCCCAGCCAGGGAGCCACCCGCCCCGGCCCGCCTGCCCGCACACTGCCCCCAGCGCGCACCTCTTTGAGCGTGGTCTCCACGAGTGTGCTCAGCTTGGAGAGGACCTCTTTGACCTGTACCAGAATCTGGAAGGCAGGGCAGGCTGTGAGTGGGGCCAGCTGGAGGGCCTGCCGCCCACCCCAGCCCCAGAGAGACTGTACTGGCCAGGAGATGCTGCTGGGCTGAGGGTGAGGGAGAGGCAGGGAGGGGAGAGGAGAGGAAGGGGCAGGGGAGGCCTGGCTGCACGGGTGCTGGCCGGGAACAGAGGCGGCCCCCAAGCTGTGACCCGAGTGTCCCATGCGGTATTTAAACATCAGGATTATTTCATGGGAAAACCTAGATTCTTGGTTTCTCTTAAAACAATCAGCATGGATGGACCTAGAGACTGTCATACAGAGTGAAGTAAGTCAGAAAGAGAAAAATAAATACCGTATGCTAACACATATATATGGAACCTAAAAAAAAAAAATTGGTTCTGAAGAACCTGGGGGCAGGACAGGAATAAAGATGCAGACATAGAGAAGGAACCTGAGGACACAGGGAGGGGGAAGGGTAAGCTGGGACGAAGTGAGAGAGTGGCATGGACTTACATATACTACCAAATGTAAAATAGATAGCTAGTGGGAAGCAGCCGCATAGCACAGGGAGATCAGCTACGTGCTTTGTGACCACCTTAGAGGGGTGGGATAGGGAGGGTGGGAGGGAGACGCAAGAGGAAGGAGATATGGGGATATATGTATATGTATAGCTGATTCACTTTGTTATAAAGCAGAAACTAACACACCATTGTAAAGCAATGACACTCCAATAAAGATGTTAAAAAAAAAAAAAAAAACAATCAGCATCATGAAGAAACACACAGGATGAAGCCAGATGTGGACCATTTTATAAAACAACTGGCTTGGAAACGTCTAAATGTCAATGTCACGAAAATCTCCCACAAAGGCTTGAGACTGCTCTAGATGAAAAAAGGTTAAAAAGGCAGGTCATGTGCAGCAACTGATCCTTCAGTGGATTCTGGATTTTATTTTATATTTTATTATTATTATTTTTGGCCACACCACACAGCTTGTGGGATTCTTAGCTCCCCAACCAGGGATTGAACACAGGTCCTCGGCAGTGAAAGCACAGAGTCCTAACCACTGGACTGCCAGGGAATTCCCCGGATTTTGGATTTTTTTTTTTTTTTTTTTTTTTTAAAAAAACAGCTAAAAAGAATGTCTGGGGGGAAAAAACTGGGGAAAATTAAAATATTTGTCTAGAAACACAGAGTATTAGTTCTTTCAGATTGAAGATGACCTTGACAATGTCATGTACACCTGACAGTGTTTGCAAATCTTATGGACAGCCTGTGGACTGTTTGCATTAGTCAGTGTTATTGTATTGGTACTAAATTACTAAGGTGGGATGACTAAATCATAGTCACGTAGGAGAATGTCCTGTTTTTAGGGGATACAGATTATGATGCAACTTATTCTCAAATGGTTCAGGAAGAAGAAGGAAGTGTATGTGTACCTACACACCCACATACATCGAAAGATGAAGTGAATGTGTCAAAACGTTAACGGTGAACCTAGGCGTGAAAGGGGCATGACGTTAACCACACTGTTCTTTTGCCTCTTCTGTAGGCTTGACAATTTTCTAAATACAAAGCTGGGAAAACAGAGTGTTAAAGAGAAGAGGAGGGAATTCCTTGGTGGTCCAGTGGTCAGGACTTGGCACTTTCACTGCCAGGGCCTGGGTTCAATCCCTGGTCGGGGAATTAAGAATCCCACAAGCTGCACAGCAGGGCCTGGGAAAAAAAAAAAAAAGTAGGAGAGGCCAAAAAAGAAACAAAAACAAAGGAACAAACAAAAAACCCCCTGAAACATCTGAGAGCAAGGACACAAAGAAACCTAAATTAATCAAACTGCAGGCAGTAACGGTGAGAAACCCTTCCCTGGGAGAAAGGGACCATGACTGCATCCCCCCTGGCAGCGCGCCAGGAGGGCAAGACCCTTCAAGGCTGAGGGGAAGCCAGCAGAACCCTCGTGCCTGCGTGGGCTGGCATTACAGAGCCCTGAGGGGCCCCGCCGCAGGCCTCCACCCTCGCCCTCGGATTCCCTCCCACAGCCACCCAGAAGGCGAGGCGCAAGGCGGCGTGGTGGAGAGAGGCCATCTGAGGCACAAAAGTGGGGGTGAGACTGGAAGGCAGAGAACTCCCCAGCCACCCCATCTTGGCAGCGGGGCTGAAAATCAGAGCGCTTTCCTCCAGTTCCAAAAGCTGGAGACTTTACAGCATAAAGACATCCCTGGGATTTTGCCAGGGCTGAGATCCCAAGCCCTGCAGACGGGAGAGTCCTGATTCCACTCTGAAGACACCTGAAACCGGTGGTGAACTAAGTCCAATAAGACCTGCCCCTGAACTGCAGATGAGATGGACACAGACCCTCACAATAGCAGCCCGACAGAATCAGGTCCTGCCGTTTCCTGAAGGAAAGTTTTGTCTCAGTCACTACTACTCTTTTACACAAGATGTCTGGCACACAATAAAAAATTATAAGACGCAGAGAGCACACAACGGAAGCAGACCCAGAGATGGTGGAACATCCAGACAGAGACTTTAAAATAACTATGAAAAAAATGTGTTAAAGGATCTAGCAGAAAAGGTAAATGACATGCATGAACATATGGGGCAGAGAGATGAAAGCTATTGAAAAAAATAACCCAATGGAAATGCTAGAAATAAAGAATTCATTTGCAGGGTGCCAGGCACACTACGGGCTCAGCAAGTGTTCGCTGCCGGTACCACCCTTCTCCTCTCGTGCCCTGTGATGGGGTTCAGGCCCGGCTGTGATGCTATCCTGGGGTCACAGGCGCGTTCAGCCCTCGACAGGGGCGTTACCTGGTAGGCGCATTTCCGGTGCAGTTTCTTCTGGTCCTTGTACCACTGCATGAGCTCTTTCATGAAAGTGATTGTCACTTTGCCGTCCTCAAGCTTGGGTCCGCTGTACTCATCCTCGATGGCTGGTGCGTGAATGGGGGGATGAGAGTCAGTGGCCATGGCCACTGTGAGGGTGGGAAGTGGGGCCTGGCTCCCAGGCACGGGGCAGATGGCGCTGGACACACAGGTTGAGAGGGGGATGGAGTGAGAGAAGATGCCACTCCCCGGCCGGGTCCTCTCATGGCCCGCTCCTTCCGTTCAGGTCAGCTCAAAGGCCCTCTCCTCGACTGGACTTGATAGCACTTGACACTGTTAACTGACTAGTCAATCCTCTCTCCCCACTAGGACACCAGCTCCAGGAGGGCAGGGGCTGTTTTGTTCTCAGCTGTGTCCCCAGTGCCTAGAACAGTGGCACCTATTAGGTGCCCAATAACCATCTGTGGAATGAATGACAGACTCAGCTGAGCGCCCAGAGGACCTACGGACAAACCAGACACAGGAGGCCCGTGACGGGTGAATGCAACTGTGGAGGGCAGGGTGGGTGGTACAGCAGGGAAGCTTGCCCGAATCCGGAACCTCCAGACCCAGCTCTGGACTGTGGAGTCCCCAGAAGCGCAGGCGAAGGAGCAACAGACAGCGTGTGGGGATGGGCACCAGAGGCACCACTGAGCCCCATCCCCCCTGCGCCCCAGCATGCACTGGGAATGGAGGGCTCAGGCAAAGACGAGGAATGCTCTGGGATGGGCACAGCGGGGCACCCAGGCCTGACTCACTCATGCTCTCGATGTCGAGTGAGTCCACGACGGAGCGCTTGTGCTCGTCACCTGCGATGGCCCGCTCGAAGGCCTTCTGCTTCACGATCTTGTTGCATTCCTGGTATTTCATCTTGGCATCCTTGTCGTGGGGCTTCACCTTCACCACCTGGGTGCGTGGGTGGGTGAGAGGGGAGGGAAGGAAAGAGGCATCAACACCCAGGCCGGGGTCGGGGCCATAGGGAGACGGGGACGCCGCGGCTGCCCTCGGCCTGCCTGGCCCGGGGCTTCACGACTGCTGAGCAGAGCACCCGTGCCGGGTGCACTAGGGGTGCAAGCCTGGGCTCGCTTCACCTCTGGCCCTCAGCTTCTGCATCCCCAAACTGGGCCTGACAGAGCTGCCCACACAGGGCTGCCGGGTGGGTAAACGTGCCAACCCACGCAGATGCTCTTAATAAATCTTAGCTCTGACCATCATCAGAATAAAACTGGCCCCACTTCAGCCTCCTCATTGGAATCAGAGCGGGCTGAGATGCACTTTACTGATACCGTTACAGTCAATACCAAGGAGGGTGGGATTGACAGGAAAGGGTGGGCCGGATCCAAAGTCATAATTTACAGCCCAGACTCATCTGAAGAGGCAATGATTTGCTGGATAACCCGGACTCGCTGAGCCTAAGTTTTCTCATCTGCAAGATGGGGGAGATGACAGGCTCCACCTGCCAGGGCTGTTGGGGGTGATACACAGGGCCTGGCATGCAGCCTGGGCTCTGTGGGCAGCAGCGGGCACCTCGTGGTGACGTGGCCCTTGTTCAATCTTGGGCTCTGGGGAGACCCAGGACAAGTGAGTTCCCTCAGTTTCCTCCTGTGTAAGGTAGAGGTGACAGTGTTTCTACCCTGGGGGCTGGGAGGACTAAATAAGTGAACACTTGTGAAGTGTGTGCAGCGGTGCCAAGCGTGAGTCAAGTCCACATTAGCGTAGGCTGCTCTTCAATGCCCCCTCTCGTGGGCTGCTGCATTCATTAAATGAGATCGTAAGGAGGAAGCGGCAGGCATACGGCTTTGGGACACACTCAGCTCTCAGGAAAAGGAGCCTGTCCTCTCCGCTCTCCTTACCTTCTACCCCGCTTCCTAAAAGCTCTGATCCTCCAAGCTGAGAGGCATGCAGGGCTGCATTCAGATCCCAGCTCTGCTACTTACTTGCTGGGTGACCCTGGGCAAGTGAATTCACCCCTCTGAGCCTCAGTTTAGTTATCTGTAACTGTTCCTGTAACTATTAGTGGACCCTGCCTGACCTGCGCACCCTGTTGGCCTCCCCAGGAGCGGACTCCCACAGCTCCTGTGCCGGGGGGGCCGAAAGGGGTGTGCCAGGGCTGGCCCTCAAGGGCAGGGATGCCCCCCGGTTGGAAAGCCTGGCAGAGTGAGTCAGAAGCCTGGGAAAAGACATCTGCTAATAACCTCTGAGGGTCAGTGTGGCTCACGCCCCTGAGAATGGGTGTGCAGGCCAGGAGCGGGGCAGGAAGCTGGTTCGGGGCAGGCTCAGGCTAGGGCACCCTGCCAGGCAGCTCCACCCAGGGTAGGGGTGCAGTGCGAGGCTTGGGAGAAAGGCAGCACCAGACCTTCCCTGGAGTCCTCCCCACCAAGGAGACCTTACGAGTCCACACCGCAGAACGAAGTCCCAACCACCACTGGGCCTGGCCCACAGGCCCGCCCACCCCTCCACGTTCTCTGTTTGCCCAGCACTACCAGCCAGACCAAACTCCCAAGTCCCCAAGCACCAGCTCCTTCTCAACTCCAGGCCTCGTACAGGCTGCCCCTGGCCCAGAGCACCTCATTTCTACCTCCAGCAACTTTCTAGTCCCTCCTCCTCCTCCAGGTCTCAGCTCCCCTTTCCCCTCTCCCCCAGGCTGGGTCAGGCACCCCCTCTGGGCTCACACAGGGCCCTGGGCTCCCCCCGCCCGCCCCAGCCCGGAGCACTGCTGGAGATGGGTCTGCCTCCCCACTGCAAGGCGGCCATGGCCACGAGGGCAGGGCTGAGGCCGAGTCCCAGCTGTGAACGAATGCCCGGAGTGGATGGATGCCCCACTAAGCATTCCCTCTGAGCCACTACCCTGTTCGCAGACAGCTCAGAGGCTGGGGTGCGGGATGCAGGCAAACGCCAACGATCCCGGGATCGTCGGGGCGGGAGCAGCGACAGCAGCAGCGGCACCGGGACACAGCTAAGTGTTCGAACGCTCATCACGCGGCTGATGTTGTGAGCAATTACCTCGCTCACTGTATCCTAGAGCAGCTCTATGTGATGTTATCACATCTCCACTTGACAGATTAGGAAACTGAGGCCCAGAGAGGTGAGGTCACTGACCCGAGAAGCCAGGATTCAGCTCTCTTGCTGCTTGAGATCCTGCTCCCCCAGCACGCTGGGATGTGCTCCCCTCCCTACCGCTGCCACCGTCCCCACGGTGCCCTGCGCGGCCTCCAGGGAGACACCGTCGTGGTCATGAGTGCAGGCTCTGGGGCCAGGCCTCCAGGGTCTGTATCCAGGCCTTCCAGGGCAGGCAGCCCTACCTCTCCAGCCTCCCTCAGCTTCTAGAAAGCGAGGGAGGCTGGAGAGGTGGAGGGTAGCTGTGAGAATTTAACATCAGGCCCATCACAGGGCTCAGCAGCGAGCAAGCGCCTGTGCCAGGGCCTGGGGCTGCTGCGACTGCTACTATAACTGGCTGCCTGGCTGGGAAAGGGAAGTGACCCTGCCAGGCTCCCGCTCCTGGGGAAGGTCGTTTGCTCCAGGTTGGAGGGGCCTAGTGGGTCCCAAGGCCTGTTGGGTCAGAAGCGAATGCTGGACTTTTCTTTAAAAAGTGGGATCTGGGGGCTTCCCTGGTGGCACAGTGGTTGAGAGTCCGCCTGCCGATGCAGGGGACACAGGTCCGTGCCCCGGTCCGGGAAGATCCCACATGCTGCGGAGTGGCTGGGCCCGTAAGCCATGGGCGCTGAGCCTGTGCGTCCGGAGCCTGCGCTCCGCAACGGGAGAGGCCACAACAGTGAGAGGCCCGCGTACCGCAAAAAAAAAAAAAAAAAAAAGTGGGATCTGGGTTGTATCCGTGTCAGTATCCAGATTCTGATAGTGATGCCAGATACGTCACTGGGGAAAACTGGGAGAGTGGGATCTCTGTATTACCTCTTACGGCTGCGTGTGAAGCTACAACGTTCTCAAAATAAAAAGCTGCTTTTAAAAAGTGGTATTTTCAGCTGGGAGTATTCACAGGCAGTAACTACAACGACTCGAATCAATGAAATGATAACATAGGCTTGTGATCCCCACGTGAAGCCACGGGGGCTGCGTGCGTTTGGGAATTGGGAACTCTTCGGATTTTAGAAAGGTGACACAGTGCACCCGCGTGCTGTATGTTACAGGACACCTCCAGCAAGTCCGGGTGGCACCTGGTAACCACACACACTCCCGTTTCTGCAGTGAAACTTCTAGTCGTACTACATGGGGGCAAACAAGACCATCAACGGCCTATCAGTTCAGATGAGATTTTGCCACCAAACGAGTTGCCCAAACTTACCAGACTATTTTTCACAACGGCTCGGGTTTACAACTGAGGTGAAGCAGCAAGAGCTCACTTCAGGGGACCCACGTGACAATGGGTTGTGAGCCATTATGACTATTTCCAATGTAGAGGTGATGGGATGCAGCCCAGAGAGAGGCCACGCCTGCCAGTGGCACATGGGCAACCAAGGAAGCCAGGGGTCTGGGGGAGGCAGTGGGAAGCAGGACACTAGGGTTTTCACCCCATGGGTCGAGACCCTCCAGTGAATTCATCTAGGAGGTCACACCAACACTCCTCCCATAATAAATCAGAGCGAGACCATCGGAGTACGCTGCCTGAGCTAAGGGCGATGATTATGCCACCAAGTCTGGGGCCAGACTGTCCCTTCCTGGCTGCGGGACCTTGGGGCAGTGACTACTCTCTGGGCCTTGGTCTTCTCACCTGTAAATCAGGGATAGTAAGAGTCCCCACTGCGTAGGGTTGTCATGAAGATCACATGAGTTTTCACAGCACGAAGGTCACCAGTGCACCCGGCCCCTGAGAGCGCCGTGTCAGGTGTCAGCTGTGACCGTTCCTGTTACTATCATACGTCCACACCTTAGGGGAACGGGCGTTCGTACAGGCTAGCGAGGCAAAACGCACTGCTAACTGACTGTGCTGGGCTATGCTGTAAGAAGAAACCCAAATGCAAACCATATTACAGACCAAACCCCAAAAATCCCAGGAGAGGGTGAGGAGTGCTGAAGGAGTCCCCAGATCCGGCCCGGGCCCATGTGACTCACCACCTGAGTTCCAGCCACAGACGGGAAAGAACACAGGTGGAATCTTCTGAGAAGAGGCCCCAATAAGGGGGCGGGGAATCCTGGAGCCAGAGTCCCCCGGGAAGGATGAGCTTGGAGATGAGGGGCATTGGTGGGGGGATTCAACATGGACCCATGGAAAGGGGAGATCAGCTCCTGCCCTGGAGGGAGAGCAAAAGAGAGGTGCCCCCACGTCCCCGCCCCCTAACAAGGCCCTGTGCCTGCACACGGCCCTTCCTGGGGGCCGCAGCCTCTTCCCCAGACACCCCCAGGAGAAAGCGCACCCAGTACTGAGCAGGGGCAGGCCCTACTCTGAACGTACTACTATTGCCGAATCCTCACAAGGCCACTGAGGCAGGCTCTGCTGTTCTCTTCCGTTTACAGATGAGGACACTGAGGCCGAAGATCCAAAGCTCTCAGAGATACACAGCTCATAGCCGGGCATCCTGACCGCGGAGCCGGCGCCTCCAGCCCCTGCATGAGTGACCTTCAGAATTTGAGACTATGACTCACAGTAAGAAGTATATATTTTATCACACCTAATACGCATCCGTATTCACATAAATGAAAAATACTCTTTCACAAATATATACGTACTTCCTCCAAACAATGAACTGCTGTCTTCTTCTCTATTCTATTTGATGAAGACAGAAGTGCTGGTCTCAAACTGTTACACTGACTTCACGGCCCACTAACCATTACAAGCATGGACTATGGGTTCAAGTCTCAGCCCTGCCACTTCGCTGCTGGGTGACCTTGGAGGAGGGACATCCTCTCTCTAGACCTCTTTTTCCTTCTTGCAAAACGGATTGAACGCATTTTCCTTCTTGTAAAAAGCACGTCAAGAGCTCACAGCAGAGCTAGGCCCACAGTAAGTATGCAGGTGAGGAAACTGAGGCTGAGGGCCCAGGCTGAGGGCCCAGGCTGCTGTGAGACACAGCCTCAGGCTCTTCGTTTACCCACGGCCACATCTTGGTTCCGCCTCCGAGGATGCCGTGACCTGAGAGGGGGCCTGGGCACATCCTCCGTGAAACTCCAGCACGTCCCAAGGTAGCCCTGGAGGCAGAGACTCGGGATGGGGAGCCACCCCAGGGCCCAGCCCTCTGCCCTGCACCCAGAGTCGGATGAAACGTGTCAGAAAGGACAGCCTGCAGGCGGGCGGCTGGCCCAGGTGGGCAAGGATCTCAGGCTCGTGCAGGGGCTCCCCAGGGCTGCTGGCAAAGCCCTCACAGGGAAATGGGCTGCGACCCGGCCCCCAGGGCATCCGCAAGGCCCGGGAGAAAACTCAGATGCAGTACGCCCACAAGACGGCTGCAAGTGACCTCTCAGCCTCATGGAATATGCGGGGCGAGGCCCCAGTCTGGGCCAGAGCTGTGCCGCAGACCTGTGCTTGGGGTTCCTCTCATCTCCTGCCCCCTCCCATCTCCTCCAGGCCCCTCCCCCCATTTGGGGACCTGCAGGAAAGCCCTGTCCCCATCCAACCCCACCTGTCTTCCGAGTTACTCATTACGGAGCCCTCCAGCCCTATGATCGTTATGCACACCACTTCACCAGAGCCCAACAGCCGCCCAGGAGGTGGCCACTCCTCTTGTCACCCTTCTCCAAATGAGGACGCCAAGGGACGAGGGAGAGGTTTGGCTGGGGAACGGCCTGGGAGCCCACGCTTGCAAGGGCTCTGTTCTGCTGCTCCTTCCTCCGTCCTCCTCCCGGGGGGTCACCCCAGCCCCCTCCTCCATTCTGCCCCTCAGTCTCTGAATTATCTCTTCCTTCAGGCCTCTGCCCGACCCTGACACAGGTGCCCCCGGCCCAGCGCCTGGCTGGAGGCTGCACTTGGCCTGACAGCCGCCCTCCTCTCCGGGCCAGCAGCCAGCCCCAACCGTCTGCCCTGGCTCCCTCCAACTGCAGCCTGTGGCTCTCAGCCTCCCCTGCTGCCTCTCCCGACACAACAGAAGCTGCTCAGAGTGCGTGACGAATGCAATGAAAGGAGGGAGTGCCGGGTGCGTTGCGGGGACGGGGGCAGAGTGATCATTCATTCAACGAACACTAAGCCCCTGTTGGATGCCAAGCACCGTCCCAATGACCAGAATAAACAAAACCCCTGCTCTCGAGGAGCGACTCTCTCCAGCGGGGAAAGAGTGGGCCGGAGGGCCGGGCTGCCTGCGTTCAGATCCCAGCTCTGCCGTTCGCCTGCGCGTGCTGGTGGGCAGGGGACTTGAGCCTTCTGGGCCTCAGTCACCCCATCTGTACGATGGGAGTAATCACAGTTCCCACCTCACAGGGCTGCCTCACGAGTCCCTCAGCCAGCTGACGAGAAGGGTATCGAACATGCCTGGCCCGAAGGCGTGTGCTCTGGGAGTCCTTACCACTGTCATTATCATCAGAGCAGTTACAGTGATGGGGTGGCAGATGAGCAAGTGAACTGGTGAATTCTTGCCATCCTCTAGGTCCCCTCCCTTGTCACCTCGTTAAAACACATCCCCCGTTTGCTCCCTCTACAGCATATCACCCTCGTCTATTTTCTCCCAGGCCCATATCCTCACCTGCAACGATTCTGTGTACCCTCACAATGACGGGTTTGCTTTTTGCCCTCCTCCGAGTTATAAGCTCCACCAGGAGAGCTGTGTGCCTCTTGTTCACCAACAATAACAGCAACAATTATCATAATAGTTAATTATTACAGAACACTGACTACATGCTAGGGGCAGTTCTAAACACTTGGAAAGCAGAGGCTCATTTATTCTTCACGGCAACCCTGAGAGGTAGGTCTTACTGTCCTCCCATTTCACAGATGTGGGAAAGGAGGCACAGAGAGGCCAGGTAACTTGTCCCAGGTCACCAGGCGACGATGGCAGAGCTGGGCTACGAGCCCGGCTGGCATCTGTTGGATGAGCAAGCGGCAAGTAAACATGTGAATGGCCCCCTCATACCTTCCCCGTCTAGTCCAGCTGCACACACAGAGGCCGTCCTCCCCCAGCCTGCCCCCACCCGGCCCTCAGCACCCGCCTGGCTCAGAAGCTGGGAGCTGGCTCACCCCCCGAGGCCTGGCTCACCGTCTCATAGTCGCGCAGGGCGGCCCGGAACTTGCCCAATGCCATGTTGCTGGCGGCCCGGCGGTAGTAGCCCTTGATGTACTTCTTGTCCATCTCGATGGCCCGCGTGGCGTCGGCCAGCGCGTAGCCATAGCACTCAGTGCGCAGGTAGGCCAGGCTGCGGTTGCCATAGTAGATGGCATGGCTGGGGTTCAGCTCGATGGCCTGGCTGTAGAACTTGATCGCGTTCTCGTAGTCCTTGGCTGTGAAGATGGAGGAGAAGCATGACGCAAGGCTGCCACCGCCCAGCCAGAAGAGGCCCTGGGCTGGGTACTCGCCCAGTCCCCCAATTTACAAATGGGGAAACTGAGGTCCACAGCTGAGCTCAGAAACGTCTCTTCCCTGTCCTGACCTGTCCCACCCTAGCACAGGCCTTGTCTCCTCAGGCCCAAATCCCTAAGACCCCAAATCACTTCCACACACCCATCCACCCAGCCATCACCCCCCAAGGCCCCAGGTGGACACTACTTCTTCCAGGACTTCAGGAGGGTCTTACTGAATGTTCCCCATGGCCTGGAGAGGATATGTTACTGAGTGCCAGACCTGGGCTGTGAACCAGCAAGTGTGAGTCTTCCCTGAGCCCCCTGGTTGTCCAGCCCCCCAAGCAAGTAAACAAGCCCAAAGAGGGGTTCTAGTAGGAGAATAGGAAGTGGGGAAGGAAAAGGAACCTACTTAGGTCTCAAGAAGGGGACACTTCAGCAGAGACCCAAAGGAAGCGACAAACCAGACCAGAGGAAGAGCATTCCCAACAGAAGGAACAGCAGGTGCAAAGGTCCTGGGGGGGCGAGGGAAGGGGGGAGAGCGCATTATGTTCCAGGACCAGCAAGAGGGTGGTGTGGCTGGGGTGGAGTGAGCTGGGGGAGGGCAGGATATGAGGGCAGGGAGGCTGGCAGGACAGATCCCAAAGACCACAGCCAGAGTTGGGTGTGGACATCAATGTTCTAAGTGTGGAGTGACAGGATGTGACATCTGGCCAAGGGGAAAGGTCAATTTTATTTGAAATGAGCTACGGCCATGCCTTGCACGTTACATCTCAGCCTGTGGAATCCTCACATCCCCACGGCATAAGCACCGTCTGGTGCTCACTTTACAGCAAGCCACAGAGGTCTTGCTCAAGGTCAAACACTCAGTCTGTATCTGCAGAGCTGTCTTGGGTCCTGCCCATACGGCCACTCAACAGGCAGGAGGCCGCAGCTAGGAGGTGTGCCCGAACTGCGGAGGCCATGACGTGCCAGGTGCCACGTGGGGCTCTTGGTGCATGAGTCGCCTCACTGAACCCTCACGGCAACCCCGAGGACAGCTGCATTAGCCCCATTTTCCAGGCGTGGCTCTGGGAGGGAAACCCCAACACACAAAGTGGCAGGCAGGAATTGTGAGCCAGGCCAAGACCCAAATGCTCCCACTCTCATCCTCCGTACCAGGTGGCCTCTCAGTGGGAGCCTGGCATAGAGACAGGCACAGACACAGGGGCAGGTAGCCTGGGCCCAATTGCTGGCTCCACTCCTTACTAGCCGTGTGTCCTTGGGCAACTTATGTGCCCTCTCTGGTCTAAAGTTTCAGAGTCCTCCAGACACTGAGCCTAAAATGAAAATTCCTCCCCTAACTTCTACTAGTCTTTTCTCCAGAGCCATCTGATAAACCATGGCTTCCTTTGTTTACTTATAATCCATCATCCCAATTTGAACCTAAGCCCCATAAGGGCAGGGGCCCTGATTGTCTTACTTCTTTGAACCCTTGCCCTGTCTGAGGACACAGCAGCCCCCAGCCCTGCCCTCCTGGGCTCACAGTCCAGTTGCGGGGTGGGAGTGACACAGCACACACAGATCCACCCCCAGGCAGTGATGACCCAGAGTGTTTTACAACTGGGGCAACCCAGAGGGGATGCTGGAACTGAGACCTGGAGGAGGAGAAAGAGTGCGCCAGGTGAAAAGAATGGAAGAAGAGGATTCCAGGCTTCATGAATGGTTCCTGAATGAAGGCAGGAAGGAATGAAAGAAAGAGAAAGACAGGACACACCTACACTAGAGAAAGAAGCCAGGTGCTGGGAGATGCCAGGAACAATATAACAGCGATTCCTCCTGCAGGCTGACGTCTGGCAATCTTTCAAATGGCTCGGGTGTCACCTCCTTTGGGAAGCCTCCCTTGACACCCAGGCTGGATCAGGCACCTCTCCGGCTGCCTCGGCTCCTGGGCTCCCCTATGCCAGCCCTGCCCCCTCTGGGTAGGCACCGTTAGGTGATGGGTGTGTCCCCCAGGATGGTGAGCGCTGGAGGGCAGCCCAGGACTTCCCAGAAACACGCAAGGGCAGAAGCAGGCAGCCCAAGTCTGACTGACCCTCCCTGGAACACCAACACCTTCGAGGGCTCCTTCCAGCCTCCCGGCTGGGCTCCAGAGGCAGACTGGCCAGCGCTCTTGCCGGGCCGTTCGGCATGCGGTGGGGAGCCTGGTGTCTCGGAGCCGGACATCTGGCTCTGAGGATCCCGACCACGAGACCTTGGGCAGACAGCCTCCCCACTCTCAGTCTCAGCTTGCTCATCTGAACTGCGGGAACCACAATCGGCCCTGCCTCATGGGCTGGTTGTGAGGATGAAAGGAACTCCTGGCTGAAATGTGGCTACAGCAGAGAAAGAGGTCAGCAGAGGCTTGTAAAAGAAGTGAATAAATGACCAAATGAAAGGAAGAAGAGACTAGAGCAAACAGGAGGGGCCTGTGCTTCGCACAGCCACCCAGCAGCACCGGATCCCAGCCCTGCTCTGTGTGCTCGACAAATATGAACGCATTTAATCCTCAAGAGAGGCCCCATTTTAGAGGACGAGACTGAGGCGCAGAGAAGTTAAGGTTTGCCCAGGGGCCACACAGCAGGTAAGAGGAAGAAACAAGATTTGAACCCAGGCAGCCTGAGCTCTTAAGCCTGTCTACAAACTCTTAGACTCAGAGGCCTCCTGAGAACCCCTCTCTTTTTACAGAAGGGGGTGGAGGGCAATGAGGCCCAGAAAGAGGGGAAGAGAGCTGAACGACATTGGGGATCACGCTCTGCCCCACCAGGGCCTCTGGAATGGGCCTGAGTTCACAGAAGTGATCCAGCCATGCTGATGGGGGCGGGGGGCCTGGGGCCCCTCTTCTCCCACCATGTTGAGCCCCTGGGTCCCTCTTCTCCCACCATGTTGAGCCCCTGGGCCCCTCTTCTCCCACCATGTTGAGCCCCTGGGCCCCCTCTTCTCCCACCATGTTGAGCCCCTGGGTCCCTCTTCTCCCACCATGTTGAGCCCCTGGGGCCCCTCTTCTCCCACTGGGGCCAGGACGGCTCCAGGTGAGGCTGTGGCTAAGGACTCTGAACGTGGGTGCCAAGCACGTGGTGAGGAAGGGGGATATCCGGGCTGTGCTGCTCACACACCCTGACCTTGGGCAAGCGGTTTCACTTCTCAGAGCCTCAGCTTCCTCTATAAACAAACAGGCCCGCTCCTACCTAGTACCTGGGGGAGGATTAAACAAAGTGGTGTACCTGGCCACCACGGGGGCTCAACTCAGGCGAGCTGTAATTATTCTTTTCATTGCTATTCCCCCAGCCCTGGAGACTGGGGCTCTGCGCCTGCAGCTGCCTGCCAAACAGCGAGGGACCTGGACCAGAAGGGGCATTCCCCTCCGTTCCAGCTCAGTGCCAGGACCGCTGGCTACCTGCCCAGTCTCAGGCCTCCTAAGAGCTCAGATCCCAGGTCCTGGAGGGCAAGGAGCCCTTCCCGACGGCCTACTGTTTCCCAGAATTCTTCCCTCGCCACAGCATCACCCCCATACTTGCTGCTCCTCTCGAGCCCCATTGCAGGAACAGCCCCACCTTGCACACCACCCCCAGCTGGAGACTGGACCCTGTCCTGGACACCTGGTCCCTCCAGCCCCAAAGCCAGGCAGTCACCCTGTTCTGTCATGGCAGCCTCCGGAACACCTCTCAAATCTATTCTCTCACTTCCACCCCGAGAACCCCTCTCTGCCCTGGTCTGGCCTTCACCCTCTCCTGCCCAGGTTCCTGCCCCAGCCTCCTCCCAGCTCTCCCAGCGTACGCCCCCTCCTGCCGCTCCCGAGGGGCCTTCCTGAAGCACAAACCCAATCCAGTCCTTCCCCACTCAGAACCATCCACGGCTCCTCGGGGTCCTCAAGTGGAAAGCTCGGGCTCCTGCCTGCAGCCTCACCTAAACTCCTCTGGCCTCTTACACTCCAGCCCCACTCACTTCCTTGGTGCCAGGCTCACCTCTGGGCCTTTGTCATCCAGCTCTTCCTGCCTGGGGTTCCCTCCTCCCTCTCTCCAGGCGGCCGCTGTCATTCTCCCTCTGAAACATTTCTTGAGTCGATTTCCGATTTCCGTCTCTCCAGCCTAGCGGGCACCACCCCCCTCCCCACTCACCTGCCCACCATTCTAGTCTCCTTCCTGGTCTCCAGCCTTGCCCTTGGGTCCAGTCTCTACAAGGCCACTGGGGGATCGCCTTCAAATGTGCTAATCAGACAGTGTTGCTCCTCTCTTCAAACCTTCCTTGGCTTCCTACCACCCTTGGGATCACGTCCCTGACCTGCCTCCAAGGCTCTACCTTCCAGCCTCACCTCTCACCAGCCCCACCTCCTTCTCGCTGCTCTGGCCTGACCTGACTTTCCCACTCTTAAAATCTGTTCGTGCTCCCACCAGAGGACAGCTCTCCACTAATGCTCTGGATTCCTCCCATGCCCCACCCCTCCTCCAGGGCTCTGCTGCTGTAGGTCTCCTCTCTCTCCTGCAAGATCAACTCTCTCTCTGTAGGACCATACTCTTAGTCTCTTCTACTCTTAAAAAAAAGCACCCTCCCCCCATTTCTCCACTCCCCCTCAGAACCAAAATTTTCAAAATCCTTGTCAACAATTGCTGTCTCCACTTCCTCATTTCCCATTCACTCTTCAGCGCCCTTCCCTCTGGCTACCATCGCTATCATCCCCTAGAAACTGCTCTGGTCAAGGCGACCACCAACATGTTATGGAGGCAAATCCCATGGTCAATGCTCGGTGCTCGCTTTGGCAGCATCCGACCTCAGGTAGAGCCCCTCCTTCTCGATGCACTCTCTTCTCTCAACTTTCCTGATTTTCCTTCCACCTCACTGACCACTCTTCTGTCCTAAACATTAGAATCCCTTGAGGTTCCGTACTAGGCCCCTTCTCTTCTGAGGTGACCTCATCCATTCCCAGGGTGTTCCAGTCCACCCATAGGCTGATCATACCCAAATCCCTCTCCAAAGACTTCCAGACTGGCCCGTCTACCTACTCAATGTCTCCTCTTGGATAGCAGAGTCAAATCCACACTAGTCTATGCAGTGACTTGTGACACCCTACAGGAACTGGCCCCTGTCCTAAGCTTATCTTGTACCTGTTTCCCTACTAACTCGTTAAATCTCCAGCCAAGCCAGCCAGTCTCTTTTCATTCCCGACCTCAGGGCCTTTGCACAGGCAGCTCCACCCACCTGGGACACTCCTTCCCAATTCTCTTTCTCAACTTAAATGCCTTTTCCTCAGTGCGATCTTCCTTGACCGCCCTCTCTAAAGTACTAGCCTCTAACCCTTATTCTCTACTTCACACTACATTGGGGTTTTTCCAAAGGACTCATCACAGCTTCTAAGTATTTTAATATTTATCTGTGAGTTTACTCAATGTCTGAGTCTTCTGCTAAATTACAAGCTATATAAGGGTACGGCTACATCTGTCTCATCTACTGCTACATCCCTAACGTCGAGCATGATCCTTAGCACATAGCAGATGCTCAATAAACGTAATGAATGAATGAATGAATGGGTGCCCCCACACCTTTCTTTCCCAAGATCCTAAGTCATACTATTCTTGGGATTGCCTCACCTCTACTCCCAGAACCTCCTTTCTCCTGGTGTAACCCCAAATCTCCTACTTCCTTTCCCTCCCATCTAATGATCTATTCTCCACTCCCATGATTTCCTGCTCTATTGGGACAGTTCCCCCCTCCCCCCCACTTGGTGTCTTTCCACTTGGTAGCGCCATCACTGCTCCGCCCCATGTCACTACTTGGTAGCGCCCTCTTCAGGTCTCACCATAAGCTGGCACCTCTGGGGTTTCACATTTGGTAGTGCCCTCATTCCCGTCTCCCTCCCGTTTCATACTTGGAATCGCCTTCCTCAGTCTCCCCACTTAGCACCCGCTCCGTACGCCACTTCTAGGTGTCACCCCTTCTCTCAGAAGGCCCCTCTGTCGCCCCTTGGTAGCGCCATCCTCGGCCTCCCCACGCCCAGTCACTTGGTAGTGCCTGCCCCGCGCCCAGGCTGGCGCTCCTCGTTGCCATGGTTCCGCGCGGGCCCGGCACCCCTTGACCTGGGCCGCTCTCCACCCTCCTTCGCTCCCTCCAGGGCGGGCGTACCTTTGAAGTAGTCGTTGGCCTGCGTCTTGAGCTCCTCTGCCCGCTTCAGAGCGCCATCAGCCGGGGGCTCGTCCCGGGGGGGCTCAGCACACTCAGTCCGCTCGCCCTCCGCCATCGCCATGCCGCAAAGCGACCCCCCACCCTGGCAACCGCGGCCAGCGGCACCCGGCCGAATCGTCGCGAAGGAGTGCCGAGTTGCCGCTGCCGCTGCTGCACAAGTGTCGTAAAGCGCGGGCCCTGAAAGCTCCCTTCGCGCGCCTGCGCAGGGCGCTTTAGCCATAGAGCGCGCGGAGAAGGTGACCAGAGGGCCCCCTGACGGCGCCCTTCCTAGCATGAGCCAATGGGGAAGGCGAAAAGGGGCGCGCGGGCAAAAAAGGCCCGGCGTGGCCCCGTCTCCCAAAGTTCCATGTTCCGAGCCGCAGAAGTTTCTCGGGGTCTTAAAGTGGGATTTCCCTGCCGTCTTCTCCCGTTGGTAGGTGGGTTGCGAATGCTGCTGGTGGGTGTGGCTTTTCTGCGAGGCACCACCATGCCCAACGCGGAACCGGAGCCGGGGGTCAAGCCCTTCTGTCAGTTTACCTGCGTGACTTAAACAAAGAAATCTTCCCTTCCTCTCTAGGGCCTCACTTACCCCTCTCTGAAAAATGGGCGGTTTCTCAAACCAACACCAGAAAGGGCCAGTGTTTCTAAGTTATTAATTAAAGGTGCCCTGGATCCCCTAGCCCTGAGCTAGGCTTAGAAGTTTGTTGCACCATCTCCTTTCTCCTTCCTCACGCCCCAGTCACCAGCCTTCCATGGCTCCTCAGTGCCCTTAGGAGAAAACCCAGACTTTTTCTGATGACCTAAGAGACCCTGAGTAGATTAGTCTCAGGCAACATCTCCAGATGCCACTCCCATCCCCAATCTTCATTCACGGTACCCCATTCCAGACTATCCTTCCTAAACCCACAGCCGCTACTCAATACCGAACTGTAGCACTAAATCCTTTAAGGCCCTGCTCTGGCTCCCCTCCTGGAGACAGCACAAGCTCTCCCACCCCCAAAACTTCTTGTCCTGGCAATCGGACCCTACCACATCCAACAATCACCCGAGAAGGTAAATACTAGTATCGTCTCCACTTTACAGATAAGGACACTGAGATTTGCAGAGGTCAACGTATTTGCCCAAGGTCATACAATAAGAAAGTGGCAGAGCCAGAACTTGAACCTGTCCCACCTAATTCCTGTGCTCTTAATTCCTACTCTACTGTTCCTGTATGCTCCAGAGCCTGCGCTGGGGGTTAGATTTTTTTTTTTTGGTGTGTGTGGGAAGAATGCCATAATGGATTTGAATCCTGGATTCGAGTCCAGCACAGCCCTTCCCTGCTGTGTGACCTCGGGCAAGTGATCATCCTCTTTGAACCTCAGTTTCATTCACTGCAAAATGGGGATAATAACTGCCTATGGTATAGGATTAGAGGAGAGTTTGATAAGATCACGTAAGTAAAGTGACAGAGGGCCTGACACAGTGTAAGTACTTTTTATATCCACTCCGAAGTACTCAAAGTGGGACAGAGTACCTAGAGCTGATGGGGGGTGGGGCGGGCAGCTCTCAGGTTGTGGGAGGACCTCACCCAGCTGAGGTAGGCAGGGAAGACTTCTTGGAGGAGGGGATGTCTGAACCAAGATCTAATGTATGAGTAGGAGATAATCAGGTGAAGAGAGGGGAGAAGAGAGAAAGGTATTTAAGGCAGAGGGAACAGCAAGTGCGAAGGCTTAAAAGTGGCTTTCTTTTCTTTTTTAAAATTTTTATTTATTTATTTATTTATTGCCACACCGTGTGGCTTGCGGGATCTTAGTTCACCCCAAGCAGGGATTGAACCCGGGCAATGGCAGTGAAAGTGCCAAGTCCTAATCACTGGACCACCAGGGAGTTCCTAAAAGTGGTTTTCTTCCTTTGAAAAGATTACTTTGTGGAACATAGGAGAGGGGTTATGAGGGTGACATGACAACAGGCACACCCGTCCACACAGGAAGCTGTAGACACAAAATCTCTCTTTGGCACGTGCGCACGCACACACACACACACACACACTCAAGTACAGAGAATCATGTCACAGAGACAATACACAGAATTATACTGTCACACAGTCCCATACGTGCATCTAGAATCACACCACCACACAGACAACACACAGGTACCAAAAAAAAAAAAATCCCAATGCCTCCTACACTCAGGAACACAGAAATCCACAGTAATGAGAAACACACATAAGGCTGAACCATTTCACCCAGACAGTAACACATGGAGGAGGAATTACAACCCTCCCCACACACAGGTTCACAGAATTATGTCACAATGACCCACACAGAATGAAAACATCACCAGACACACAACGTTACATAGACCTATATCACAAAGTGACATGGACACCCAGTCAGCCGGTGCACCCCCACCCCCTGAAGCGACCCCACAGATGAGTCAACACACAGAGCTCTGGTGCCTACCAAGGTGAGATCTTTATGGGGGTTTAGAGATCAGTGGGTTTCACAGCCAGCATGGCTGGTCCAGTCCCTTCCCCTCCCCCAGCCCACACAGTTCCCTCCATAGAGGGCCTAGGTCACCCGCTGAGAGAGGGAGGGGTCAGACCCTTCTCCTCATAGCACCAATCTGGACAGGCCATCCCTTGACAAAACAGTGAGAAGTGCCTTCCATAAAGGGGGTGAATTGGGTTGAGAGAGGGAGGCCTTTTCCTGTGGGAGACCGAGAATAGCACCATCGTCGAAAGAAGGTTGGGGGAAGGGGACAGGGACACATAGGTGGTGGTGGAGTACTGAGGAGTCCTGGCCTCTCTCCCCACCCCATGATATGCAGATAGGGCTGTGCGTGTGCCTGTGCGGCTGGGGAAGTCACCTGGATTGTGAGGGAGCCCCAGGTTCCCCAGATACCTGGGGTTAAGTAATAGTAAGTACATATCTGAGGGCTGAGGTGGGGAGGGAGGGGGTTCTAGGACAGAGAACTTTTAGGGATATGAGACTGAGAATGGAAAGGCTTGAGCATGAAGTCCATTAGCTCAAGGACCTGGAGGGTAGGGATCTGGAATAGGAAGACTTAAGGCAGAGAGTAGTAATTAGAGCAAGTTGAGTTAGGCAGGAAGCCCAGAATAGAGTTAGGAGGGTGGGGTCTGAAGTGAGGGAGTCAGAGGTCTTAAGATTCAGAACTAGAGGAATCTACAGGGCAAGGTCCAGATTCTAAAATCAGAAGGCTTTGGAGGCTGAGTTCTAGAGCCAAAAGAATGTGGATCTGAAATCAGAGGCACTTGGACGCTGTGAGGTCTAGAACCAGAGATACAGAGTAAGGACTAGAATTTGAAAAAGTCTGAAGACCAAGTTCTAGGACCAGAGGGATTTGGGAGTTGTAAGGTCTAGAATCAGGAATTTAAAGCTGTAAGGTCTAGAACCAGAAAAATTTATAAGGCAAGGTCTGTAATCAGAAGATGTTTGAAGGCTGAGTTCTAGATACGTGGTAGTTCGGAGTCGTAAGATGTGGAATGAGGGGCAATTGGAGATTGTGAGGTCTAGAGTCAAGGAAATTTATAGGACGAGGTCTGGAATCAGAAGACATTTGAAGCCCATTACTAGAACCAGAAGAAAGGGAGATCATCAGATCTGGAATCAGAGGGCCCTGGAAATTGCAAAGTGTCAAGGTTGTATAGTCCAGGACCACTCAGTGGTAGCGATGATGAGGTCGAGAGCAAAAGAGAACTGGAACATTGTGTCTGGTTCTGAAAGGTCCAGACACGAAACCCATAAGGTCAAGACATGAAACCCATTTTACTTCTTTTTGATGGGAGAAGCAAGTCTCGAGTGTAGAGTTGAAAAGGGCTGAGCTGGGCATCATGAATCAAAATGATTGAGACATCATGAAGTCTAGATTTGGAACGAAATGCATTACAGATCAGGAAGACTAGAACCAATTCCAAGCTTGGGGATGTGGGGTTCCAAAATCAGAAGAAATCAGGTTGTAAGAGCTGGAATCAGCAGGAGTAGGAGCATGTGCCATTGAGAAGAAGGGAGACCTGTGGGGAGAGCTCTAGAACCAGAGGAAGGCAGAGAGTGAGCTCTAGAACCAGAGGAAGGCGGAGCGTGAGCTTTAGAACCAGAGGAAGGCGGAGCGTGAGCTCTAGAACCAGAGGAAGGCGGAGCATGAGCTCTAGAACCAGAGGAAGGCGGAGCGTGAGCTCTAGAACCAGAGGAAGGCGGAGCGTGAGCTCTAGAACCAGAGGAAGGCGGAGCGTGAGCTCTAGAACCAGAGGAAGGCGGAGCGTGAGCTCTAGAACCAGAGGAAGGCGGAGCGTGAGCTCTAGAACCAGAGGAAGGCGGAGCGTGAGCTCTAGAACCAGAGGAAGGCGGAGAGTGAGCTCTAGAACCAGAGGAAGGCGGAGCGTGAGCTCTAGAACCAGAGGAAGGCGGAGAGTGAGCTCTAGAACCAGAGGAAGGCGGAGCGTGAGCTCTAGAACCAGAGGGTTCTGGTGGTCCTAGGCCTGAGGGAGTTGGAGGTTGTGAGCCTAGAACCAGACAACTTTAGAAAGCGTGAAGTAGAGAGACAGAGTTGGAGATTGTGAGGTCCAGAAGGAGAAGACGGTGAGATCCGGAATCACAGCGGTTTGGAGGATGCAAGGTCTAAACCAGACCATGTTGGGTGTTGTGCAGCCTAGAACCAGAGAAGGCCGGGATGGCACAGTCTAGAACCAGAGTAGGTCAAAAGCTGTGTGGTCTAGAACCAGAAAGGGTTGGAGGTGGTACGGTCTGGAAGCAGAGGTCGGAAGCTACACCTGGGATAGGAAGACCGCCTATGGAGTCGGGGTCCAGGTCAGGCAGGAGCCAGCAGAAGTCCAGAGCGGAGGGGTGGGCAGAGCTGGGTGGCCGCTTGGGAGGCTAAGGGCTCAATCAGGAGTCGCCGGGGGTGAGGTCTGGCCTGCTGTCCCCATTGGCACCTGAGTTGGTGGGAAGATCAGGGTCCCACATTCTTGTGGACCCCAGGCAGTTCGTAGCGATGAAAAACATACCATGAAAGCAACAAAAATAAAAATAAGAATGAAAGAAAGATGGATGGAAAGCAAGGTGCTTCTGGTTATCAATACTCCCCCAAGCCCAGAAATGCAGACATGAGCCCCAAACTCCCCCACCCCTAATTACCGAAAATAAAGCCAAGAGAATTGGAGAAAAGGATGAGGTAACCGGTACTGAGAACCCCAAGGGAAGTCCTGAGAGAAGCAGGAGGGGGCCAGGGACCCCCTCCCAGAGGTCACTGAGCTGAGACCACCCCGGAGCACCCCCAGACAGTGGGGGTAGGGCAGAGGGGTGGGGACTGAGGTAGGCCTGAGGCGGGCGGGGGTCACCGAGAGGAGAGAGGGAGCCCCTCTCCCGGCACCTCCATCCTGTGCATTGGCTGCCGGCTTGGAGTATGATTGACGTCCTTTCTTGTGGGGGGAGAAGGGAGGTGGGAAGAGGACCTGGCTCAGTTGGCCTGGGCCAAGCCTGCCGCTGGCTGAAAGTGGCTCCTGGGCTGGGCGGTGTCCTCGTCCGGGTAGAGAGAGAGCAGGGAGGGGCCCAGGCCTGTGGGGGAAGATGGAAGGTAAACCAGTGGGGAGTTATCACCCCAACCCGTCTTCAGACAGTTAAGAGCATGGCTGGTGAGGCAGGCATGCCTGGATTCAAATAGGACTGAAATCTTGGGCAAGTGCTGTTCTCTGAATCTCAGGTGTCCTGATGTTAAGACGCCTGGAGCCAGATGCCACCTGAGTTTGAATCCAGGCTCTGCTACTTACTTGCTGTATGAACTGGGACAGGTGACTTTACCTCTCTGTGCCTCAGTTACCTCATCTGTAAAATGGGCTAACAACAATACCTCCCCTGCCTCCCACAGGGCTGTCAGTGAGGAGTAAATGAGTGAATCCACGTAAAGCGCTTTGAACAGCGCCCAGTGAGCTGTGGTCATCTGGGAAACAGGGATACTTAGACCTACTTCACTCATGAGAATTCACTCATTCAAAAAATATTTGTTGAGCACCTACTGTGTGCCAGGCACTGGGGACACAGTAGTGAACAGGACAAATGAAACTTCCTGCCCTCGTGGGGCTGACATTCCAGTGAGGGACGTCAATTGGATCATGTACGTACGTAACAGACTGAGCACAAAGCTTGGCACAGAATGAGCTCTAGATAAACGTTAGCTCTTCAATTACAAATATGTACTGAGGCCTTGCTCTGTGCCCAGCCTTGCACACACGGTGAAGCACAATGACCAAGACAGGCCAGGCCCCTGCCCTGTGAGGAGCAGACAGACAGTAATCAAATAATGTTACAAATTCCTATGTGAACGTGGACTGTGATGAGTGTTTCAAACCATAGCTTGGGAAATGAGGGAAGGCTCTGTGGAAGGAGTCCTATTTGATCTGAGATCTAAAGGATGTGGTAATTAGACAAAGAATGGAGGGAAAAGCATTCCAGGCAGAGGGATCAGCATATGCAAAGGCCCTGAGGCAGCCTCCTCAAGCAAGATGACTTCAAAGTCCTCACAATGCCCCACAGTGGCCCTGTGGAATCTGCTTCTCTCCTCTCTTCTCTGTGTTTTAGCCACACTGGCCTGATTTTTCCCCACAGAAGACAGATACACTCCCACCTCAGGACCTTTGCATTCGCTGTTCCCTCTGCCTGAGATGCTCTTCCCCCAGAAATTGTCACAACTCACTCCCTCACCTCCTTAAGGTCTTTGTTCAAATGGCACCTTCTCAGTGAGACCACCCCTAATCATACTGTTTAAAATGGAAATCCCCCCACCACAGAACTCCTTTCTCCTCTGCACACATTATTTTCCCAAGTAGCACTATTTTTCATCACGTGTACTCTTTATTGCATTTGTTTCTTTGTTCTGGACTGTCTCCCTCACTAGCATGTCAGCTCTATGAGGGCAGGGGTTTCCATGTGTTTTGTTCCCAGTTTTGTCTTCAGCTCTTAGGACAGTGCCTGGCACTTACTGTGTGTTGAGTGAATATTTGTTACACGCATGAAGGAAAGAATGAATTAAAGGATAGTGACTGTGGCTGAAACGGAGGATGTGAAGCAGAGTGCAGTCTGAGACGAGGCAACAGTCAGACCCCGCAGAGACTGGAGTCCAAGATGAGGGGCTTGATCTTTCTCTGAAGGGCGCTAGGGAGGCATAGAAGAGCTTTGAGCAGAGGAAGGCCAAGGTCAGATTTGTGCTTTGGAAAGCTCCCTCATGGCCAGTGCCTGCAGGTTTCAGGTGGAGCTATGGCTATTCATAGTTGTGCTGGAAGATGATGAGAGCAACACAGACAAAGCAGCTTGTCTCATACTCTGCAGCGTTGCGGGGGTGGGGTGGTCTGGGACCAGCATCACCTTAAGGGCGACATTTCTTGAGCATTTATTGTGAAACAGGTCTCGTGCTAAGCTCTTCCTGGGCAGCATATCCACAAGTCCTCAAAACATCTCCTTAAAGTATGAACTCTTATATTGGGTGGGCCAAAAAGTTCGTTGGGGTTTTTCTTTACGGAAAATAGGCCCCCACTGACAAGAAGGGGGAAACCGAGACTCCAGAAGCAGAAACTATCTCCCAAAGCCACACAGCTGGGAATGACCAAGGGACAATCAGACACAGGCTTCGGGAGACCTAGACTCAGGCCCGGGCTCAGCTTCCACCTCAAGGGACAGCTTTGGCCAGCCCCTGCCTCCCTCAGGGCCTCTCTTTCCTCCCACAGTGTCCCTGAGAAGAGGGAGGGGCTGCCTGTTTCCAGTAAGGTCATGTCCAGGCACAGACAGACTCCCCCACCAGCCTCAGAATCATCCCACCCTCTCTCAGCCATCTAAGGCACCTCCCACAGGAGATGGGGACCCAGAGCCTCTCTGTCTACCCAGGTTGCTACTCACCCAGGGGCTCATTCAGTTCTAGGAGGTGGGTGCTGGGATCCTGCTGGCTCCCTGGGGCTGGTCCTCCTGTCAGAAGGAAACTCTAGGGGACACAGACAAAGCCACCATCATCATCGCCATCATCATCACCATCACCATCATCATCATCATCATATCCAAGGAGGCAGGATGGGGCAGTGGTTACGGGCACTGTGGTGTTCAGTGGCTGCTTATTGGCTGTGTGAATTAGGGTGAGTCACTGTCCCAGATGTCCTCTGTGGGTCCCTCCAGAGCCTTGTTCTCCCCTTCAGTGCCCCAGCAGGCTGAGCTGTGCGTGTGGACTCCACCAACGTGCAACCTTGCTCTGTGTGTTCCTTTGAGGTTCACATGATGGGAGATACCAGCAGGTGGGAGGAGGAAGACAAGGGGTATTTGATCTTCTAGCTGCTTCCCTGCTGGGTCATCTTGGGTTGGCTGTGTCCCTCCATGGAAGGTTTCAGCTCTTGCGAGGCGGACCCTACTCTCTCCAGGATCCAGTGGCCACCCCTCTGCCCTGTGCCTTCAGGCTAGGGATGGTGTTGCTAGCCCCAGGGTGATGCCTACACCTTTGCCAACAGTCCTGTTACTAAATTCTCCTCAACACCCCATTTGAACATGTTCTCTGTTTCCTGTCCAGTCTCTGACTGATACAGTTGCTTAACCTCTTGTGTGTAAATGTGAATAATAATAGTATTTCAAGAGTGGCTGTAGGGACTGAATAATCATGCAAGGCACTTGGTGCAGTCAGCGTCTGGCACATGGTAGGCACTCAATAAATCAGAGCTGTTGATATTATCAACCACACTCTCATGTTCCAACAGCGCTGTTCAGGGCTTCCCTGGTGGTGCAGTGGTTGAGAGTCCGCCTGCCGATGCAGGGGACGCAGGTTCGTGCCCCGGTCCGGGAAGATCCCACATGCCGCGGAGCGGCTGGGCCCGTGAGCCGTGGCCGCTGAGCCTGCGCGTCCGGAGCCTATGCTCCGCAACGGGAGAGGCCGCATCAGTGAGAGGCCCGTGTACCGCAAAAACAAAACAAACAAACGAAAACCCAGCCCTGTTCAGAGTGAGGAGCCCGAGGTGCTGCTCTTGTTCGGTTGGTGTTTATACGCCCACTTATCAATAGCCCACTAAGAGCAGCTAAGGGCCGTCTCATGCCAGTCCTGTGAAATTTAACTATCTGCTACTTCCCAGATGAGACTGAGGCTGAGAGGTGACGTCACCCACCCAGGGTCTCACAGTTACTGAGTGACGGACCTGGGACTCGAGCCCAAGTCAGTCTGACTCTAGTGTCTGTACTCTTAAAGCTACACTAATAATCAAAGGCCAAGACCTGTGCTAGGTTTGGGAGGGAGTGTTCCGTGGGAGCAGAGAAGATTCCTAGAGATATTCACCCTTGTCATTTCTCCCCTTACCCTGCTTATTTTTTCTTCTTAGCACCTACCACCAACTTACGTCTATTTGCAAAGCCCTTCCATACCTGTTGCCTGAACCCGCAGATCAAGGTCCTAGCCCTAGCTGGATGGCTGACCGTCCATTTGACCTTCAGCCAGGCCCTCCCTGCCTCTCTTGTTTTTCCATCTATAAAAACTAGGTTTAAGCCTGCTGGGTTCTGAGGGCCAGAGAATCCCACGAATCCCCACACATACCAGGCTGAGGGGAGGCAGCAGGAAGTTTTCGGGTTCTGGGCTGGGGGACCGTTTGGGGGGTCTCACTCCCAGCAGCTCCACCCCCTCTGCCTCGTCCTCTGCGCTCTGGGCCAGGGCCCTGGAGGAAGACAGGCAAGAATCTCAGAACCCAGCAAACCTGGGCAGGTGTGGGCACCAGTGTGAGCAGGTGATGAGCGTTCATTCACTCCCCCAAGCACCTATTTATTCCTTTACTCATACACCCACCAATCCATCCATTCATCCATCTGCCAGTCCATCTTCCCATTCATCTACCCAGTGATCCGCCACCCACCCACCCACCCACCTGTACAACTACCATCCGTCTATCCTTCCATCCGTCCGCCTATCTGTCCATCCACTCAGCCATCCAGCCAGCCATCCATCCAACTACTAGATTCACTAATTTCCTCCCTCTCTCACTTCACAACTTTTTATTAGGCACCCATTGTATATCCAGCTCCAAACTGAAAGCCTTGGAAAATAATGAGATGTATCCATGAAAGCCTTATAAGGATAGTAACGAGACCACCCTGGAGACTAAATGGGCACACGCCTACAATCTGGAGAGCAAAAACTTGAGTATTCGTAGTGTAACATCTTTGGAAGGGGGACATAGATCCTCTGAAATTATACGCGAGATCACGTGTCTATATGTGCATGTGAATCTTCTTGGGAAGGGTCCATGGCTTTCAACAGATATTCAAAGGTGTTAGGGAACTTAGTTCTAGACAGTTTCTCTGACACTGTGGCAATGTCCTCTGAACTATGACAAAAATGGTTACTAAGCCAGATAGAAACAAATTCCAAAGGAGAGGGCCGTGGTTGACTGGTGGGATTTGGATAAACAATGAGAACGGTGGAGGGCACTCCAGAAGGAAGGCACAGCCTAGGCAAAGATATAAAGTTTGAAACAAACATGACATGTGCTGGGGACACTGCGGGCCTGGCTGGAGCAGAGGTCAGGGTAGGAGGAATAATGAGGGATGAGGCTGAAGTAGGAGGCAGGAGAAAGATGGGGTCAGGGACCTTCTCTACACTTCTTTTTTTTTTTTTTTGCCACGCCACTGCTTACAGGATCTTAGTTCCCCGACCAGGGATTGAACCCACACCCTCAGCAGTCAAAGCGTGGAGTCCTAACCACTGGACCGCCAGGGAGTTCCCTCTACACTTCTTTATATCCCACCTGTACTGTGGCTCACCTCTTCCGAGCCCCAGCCATGGGGGAGGATGCTGAGGGGTCCCCTCTGGAGGGGCTGGAACAGCTCAGCCGGGGGTCACTCCCCCAGCGGGGCAGCAGGGAGGGCTCAGGGGTTGGGGGCGACATGCCGTGGAAGCTCCGTGCACGGGGCCGGGGGACAGCCCCTGGAGGTCTGTGGTAGGCCCTGGGTAGCTGCTCACTGGAGTTGAGCTGGAAGTCATCATCCATGGAGATGTAGGGGGCCAGCATCTCCAAGTCCAGAGCATCGACGTCCTGCGGAGGGCAGGAGGGAGTTAAGAGCATGAGCCTTGGCCTTGGGTGGACCCGGGCTAGAGTCCCAGCTCCACCACTTCTGAGTTGTGTGCCTGAGGTCAAGGGTCTGAGCCTCAGTCTCCTCATCTGTAAAATGGGTAGAAGGACTCTGTGGTAGCCAGTTGCCAAGATGGCCCCCAAGGATCCTCACCTCTTGGTATTCACACCCTAGGTTATTCCCCTACTATGGTGACTAGGGCTGACCTGGTAACAATAGGATATTGAGGAGATGATGGTGTGTGACTTCCAACATTAGGTTGTAACGAGACTGTGGCTTCCGTTGTTGCTGTGCTCTCTCTCTCTCAGGTCACTGGCTCTTGAGGGGAGCCCTCTGGAGAGGCCTACATGGCAAGAAACAGACCTCTTGCCAACAGCCAAGGGAGGGATCTCGGAAGTGGATATTCTAGTCCCAATCAAGCCTTCAGATGACTGCAGCCCAGCGTGACATCTTGACTGCAACCTCATGAGAGACGCTGAGCAAAAGCCACCCAGCTAAGTGATTCCCAAACCCCTGACCCTCGGAAAGTATGTGAAGCAATACACGCTTGTATTAACCTTCGAAGTTTTACAGTAATTTGTTATCCAGAAATAGATAGCAAATAAGATTTTGATAAGGAGTGTGGGGTGTAGCTGTAACAAAAACCTAAAATGGGAGAGGGGCTTTTGCACTGGGCAGTGAGCAAGGGCTCGAGGACTTTGAAGGGCCCGTTAGAGGAGGCCTGGATTGCCTTGAACAAGGCATTAGTCAGAATTTGAACCATGAGGAGCCTGCCACTGAGGGCTTGAAGGCAAGTGAGGAACACGTTATCCGAAGCTGGAGGAAAGATTTTTGCTGGGAAGTGGCTGAAAGTTTAGCAACACTGTCACCTGCAGTTTTGTTGAAAGTAGAAAATGTAACTAGTAAGCTGCGTGATCCAGCTAAGGAGATTTCCAGCCAAAGTGTTGAAGGGGCTGCCTGATTTCTTCTTGCTTACTTGGAGTAAAAGGCAAAGGGAGAGAAAAGATAAAGGAAGAAATGTTAAACAGGAAGGAGCTGGGGCTTGAAGGGCTTGAAAATTCTCAACCTCCCTGTGCAGTGAAGAATTTTACCCAAGAAGAGGTTCGGCCTTTGTCCTGGCTCCTGGGAGGTGACATCTAAACCCTTGGAATTTCCCAAGTGATAGGTGTGTCTTGGCTACTCGTGATGGACCCCTTGGACCACACCTGATAGTTTATTCTGACAAGACAACTGAGGATGGGGACTCTCCATGCCAGAAAAGCCAACCATGGGATTTGAGGGCTGGGGCTTTGGGCCCCATGAAATCAGCCTGACCTCCAAGGAAAATGTGTGTGTGTGCTGGGGAAGGTGGAGATGGAGATGGAACTCAACTACATTGGCAATAACTCAATTGATCATGCCTACACAATGAAACCTCAATAAAAACTCTGGAGACCAAAGCTGGGGTGAGCTTCCGGGACTGGCAGTATTCCATATGCATGTTTCCACACATCAATGACAGGAGGGTAATACCATCCCTGGGGACCTGAGAGCTTTGAACTTGGGACTTTCCCAGTCCCAGATTCTACCCTATGAATTTCTTCCTTTGGCTATAATATTCTTTTGCTATAATAAGACTGTAATCATAAATACAGTGCTTTCCTTAGTTTTATGACTAGTTCTAGTAAATTATAAAACCTGAGGGAGCCCATGAGAGTCTCCGAATTTGCAGGCAGCTGCTCTGAAATGAAGGTAGCCCTGGGGACCCCCAAACTTGTGGCTGATGTCAGAAGTCTTGGGCAGACTTGAGAGTCTGGAGGACTGTGCCCCTCACCTTGGGTTTGGCTGACTCTGGGAACCAGATAGCAAGTGATGCTAAAATTAAGAAATGGTTTCTGAGCAAAGAAGGGCACTCTCAGGAAAGCATGGTCTAAAGATTAAGCCCAGGGTGTGTTTATAAAATTCCTTGTTAAGACCCCAGAAAGACAAAAGGTGGTGCCTAGAATATCCTCAGTCAGACAAAAGGTACTCTAGGGTTTAAGGATGTGCCTCACAGGTCTTCTCAATCAAACAATAGGGCTTCTATTAAACCTCAGGGCACTGTCACTCTGCCATCTCAACAGAAGCCCAAGGTAGAGAAGGGTTTCTCTCAGAGATGTGTGGGTATGGCTTTTGTCTAATGGAGTGAACTCCAAAGAGATTCATTTAAGACATACAATGTTTTTTGTTGTTGTTGTTGTTTTTTAAAGAGAATTATATGAACAGAAGCATTGACAGCTTGGCCTGAAAGGGACAGAGATGGTACAAAATGAAAAGAGACCTTCGGGCCATCAAAGTTCTAAAAGCAGGAAGCAGGTTACAAAAACCACTCAGTTGCAAATACATGTTACCTTTTTATGAAAAAGGAAGGATGACTCAGAGTGAATTGCCAAGAGCCCAGAGGGTGGAGCCAAGAACCACGGAGAAAAACTCCTGGGATGTTTTTGAGTCAGAATGGGTTCTGACCAAGGAACTTTTGATATTTGCCCAACTGGATTTCAAAACTGCTGTGGACCAGTGATACCTGTGTGCTCTCCTTTCCCCTATTTTTTGAATAGGAGTATTTTTGGCAGTTATTCTATGCCTGTCCCATCACTGGATGTTGGGTACGTGGGTGGCAGACAACTTGTCTCTTTAGTTCACAGACCAACAGATTGAGAGGAACTGTATTTGAGGTGCTTTGCCACACCCAGACCTGACTGAGGTGACGAGATTCTGGACTTAAAGTTGATGCTGTAGTGGGAAGAGACTTTGGGGGACTTGGGAGGGGGTGAGTGAGTTTTGTGTGAAGGAGAGACATAAATCCCAATGACCCTGGCCTTTTGGAGTCCCCACTTGTTTGTGGCTGCCTTCCACATTGTACCAGGGTTGGTCTGTATGACCAATACAATACAGCAGAAGTGATGGTATGTCACTTCTGAGATTAGCTTATAAAAGACTGCATCTTCTGCCTTAGGTTCACTCTCTGTCTCTTGGATTACTTGCCTTGGGGGAAGCCAGCTGCCATGCTGTGAGGTTGCTTAGGCAGCCTCTATGCAGGCCCACATGGTGAGGAACTGAGGCCTCCAGCCAAAGCCAGTGAGGGACCGAGGCCTGCCAACAGCCATGTGTGCGAGTTTGGGATTGAATCCTCTAGCCCCAGATGACTGTGGCCCTGACTGAGGGCTTGACTTCAACCTCATGACAGACTCAGAATAAACCATCCAGCTAAGCTGCTCCCAGATTCCTGATTCTCAGAAATTGTGTGACCTAATAAATGTTTGGGGTTTTTTTTTTAAGTTTTTTTTTTTTTTTTGATGTGGACCATTTTTAAAGTCTTTATTGAATATGTAGCAATATTGCATCTGTTTTCTGTTTTGGTTTTTTGGCCCCGAGGCATGTGGGATCTTAGCTCCCCGACCAGGGATCGAACCTGCACCCCCTGCATTGGAAGGCGAAGTCTCAACCACTGGACTGCCAGGGAAGTCCCATAAATGTTTGTTTGAAGGTACTGAGTTTTGGGGTAATTTGTTACACGGTGATATATAGCTAATACATCCATGCCACTGTCATTTATCTCTCCAGACCATCAATCATCCAAACATTATCCATCTATTATCCATCCAACGGTCTATCTATCCAGCTACCCATCCAAATATACATCATCCATCCATCCGTCCATCCATCCATCCGTCCAAATACCTAAGCATTACCCATCCATCTCTCTACCATCATCCAGCTAGTGAATTCAATGACCCATCTATCCATCCATCCACTCATCCCCTTAACCATGCCACCGTCCTTCTCTAAAACTTAGCTATGTCACCCAGAACCCAGAGGTAAAGACCGTTCCTTCCATGCCAGCCCTTACCTGAGCTATATCTAGATCTGTCTCCACTGCCTCAAGGTCCTTCCCAGAGGCGAAGAGTTTGTGTGCATTCTCCACATCCACAAGTAGTTCATCTGGGAGATCAGCCTGTGGGGAGAGAGAATAAGAGACTTAAGGAAATCTTGAGCCTGGGAGATGTTAAGCAGTAAGGCAGTCTAAACATTTGACCTCAGGGGTAGAAGTGAGGGTCAAATGTCAGCCAGCTGGGACACCAAAGGGGTCAAATAGCAAATGTGAGTTTCTGCACCTGGGTGTTCAAAAGTCTGAGCGCCTGGGTATAAATTTTTTTTATATATAAATTTATTTATTTAATTTTATTTATTTTTGGCTATGTTGGGTCTTCGTTGCTGCATGCAGGCTTTTTCTAGTTGCGGCGAGCGGGGGCTACACTTCATTGCGGTGCGCGGGCTTCTCATTGTGGTGGCTTCTCTTGTTGTGGAGCACGGGCTCTAGGCGTGCGGGCTTCAGTAGTTGCGGCACGCGGGCTCAGTAGTTGTGGTGCACGGGCTCTAGAGCACAGGCTTAGTAGTTGTGGCGCACAAACTTAGCTACTCTGTGGCATGTGGGATCTTCCTGGACCAGGGCTCGAACCAGTGTCCCCTGCATTGGCAGGTGGATTCTTAAGCACCACCAGGGAAGTCCCTCTGGGTGTAGATTGACAGAGCAAACATCAAAGGTTCGAAAGACCAAAGCCTGAGGCCAAGATATTCTGGCCCTCTGGGGTTAAATGTCTTGGAGTCTGGAGGAAAACAATGCCCGGTCCAGCTTCCCAAGGGTAAAGGGTGAGGTCAAAGGTCACAGTCTATTTCTCTGGTGGAGAGAAGATATTTGCGGGGGGGGGGTCACAAAGGTGGGAATAAGGAAACTCAAGACCAGATAATATGGACCTCTGAGTGAAAGGTCAGACTATCTGGACTCTTAAGTGAAAACAGTAACCGTTATGGTCTCTTGAAGCCTTTCTAAGTGCGTCTCATGAATGATTTTGTTGAACCCTCACAATAACCAATGAGGTGGCAACTTGCTATTATCTGAATTTTACAGGTGAAGAAGCCGAGGCCCCACTTGTCCAGGGTAACACAGCCATAAATGGCAGAGTCAGGATTTGAATCCAGGTTTGTGCAGTTTAAGACATTAGACATTCTGGACTCTGAATTCAAACCTCAGAAAACCTGGATGCTTGGTCACAAGCAATGAGGGGGTCGCCCACGCCAGTCCCAAACAGCCTAGGTTTTGGTCCAGATAACAGTTGAAGAATCTGGAATCTAGGTCTTGAAGGAACCCCCGACTCCATCTCATCCCAGCCTTTCCACTACACAGATGGAGAAACTGAGCCCCAGAGAATAGCAAGGTTCAAGCCAAAGGCCAAAACAGCCTAGATCCTGAGGGCTGAAGTGGAGGGGACTGCTTACCGGAAGAGGACTTCGGGGGCGTCGTGGGGCTGGGGGTGCACTGGGGGTAGCGGCTACTGAAGTCCCATCCAGGATCGGTGCCAGGAGGCGACGGAGGTCAGGGCTACAGAAACGACGGGGGTCAGCGGCCAGGGCGGCCTCACTCAGGGCAGGGGGGTGCAGGAAGGCTAGGATCCGGGGACCAGAGGTGTCTGCAGGACACATCAAGATGGGGAGGACACAGGAGGGTCACCCAGGGCTGAGGGGCAGAGCCCTCTGCCAACCCCCGGGAGCATAGCTGACTAGGTAATCAGCATAGACCCCGTTCACAGTGCTGCCGAGTCCTGGAGAACTTCTGCTGTCCCTTCAGTTGCCCTGGAGGGGCTAACGTGGGGTGAGGGCACACAGTAGGCTGGGGACTGTAGCAATTGCCCAATGGTGGGGAAATGTTTTAATATTTAAAATTGACATGGCTGGACCATGGCAAGTGATTGACCCGGTTCCCCGGTGGCACAGAATAACATTCAGCCTGGGGGGCTGTCATGTTAGGAGAAAAGACTGGCCCATGATCCTCAAGGAGATTCTAAGGTCCCTGGAGGTCAAGATGTGGCCCTGAGCCAGTTCTAAGCCAGAAAAGGAAAGGAGATGGGGGACCTCATTACCACACCCAGGAGCATGGGTTGCCAGCAACAGTTTGGAGACGGTGAGGCCCTGAAGAACAAACAGGGAGGGAAACTCATCCATCCAGGATTGGAGGGGGTGGGGTGTTAAGCAGAGGAGAAGGAAGAGGTAGAAAGGAGCCAGACGTGGAAGGGTCAAGATTACCGGAAGCCAAAGAACAGTGAAGTGGGAGCACGGAACAAATGGAAAGTGGGGGCGATTGGAAGCCACAGCAGGATTCAGAGCAGAGAGCAACAAGACTGAAGCAATCATCCTGGGGACAGAGAAGAGGGAGGAGGGAAGAGACAAGGGCATTCTGGGCGAAGGAAACTACATGTGCAAAGGCCCTGAGGCATGAAAGAGTTTGGTTTGTTCCCAGAGCACTAAGGAGGCTGGTGTGGCTCAGAGAGTAAGAAGGGGAGGGAAGCAGGTCACACAGGGCCAAGCGAGTGGCATTAAGGCACTTGGGCTTTCTTCCGAGCATCCTGGGGACACAACCCCTCCCAGCCCCGGCCCTGCCCCATACCAAGGCTGTCACCAGGATTAGGGGCGTCCTTCTGAGAGGGGGTGCCCCGCTGAACGTGTCTGCGAGAGTGTCGCTCCGTTTGCTCCAGGGACAGCACCACTTCGGTCTCTTCCACCCGGCTGGGGTACAGGGCAGAAAGGGGAGTGGGAGTCAGGGAGGGTGCCTGGCAGCCTCCACATATGATGTCCTGTTAGAGGAGGGCAGTCTCATCCGGGGGCTGGTGGGCATTGTGCAGAAAATAATTTGCCACATTGACTTGTTTTAAAGATTTAAATTTTGTTGAATGCTTTTTAATTATAATAGCATTGACAAGAAAGTGAAGTGTGTCTTCCCAAGCTCCCTCTGTGGAAGGAAAGGCAGAAAAAAAGAGTTGGCAATTAGCATAGCCTGGGGAGAGAGAGAGAGGAGAGACTGAGGGGCCATGAGGGGCAGAGAGCAGGGAGAGTGAAAGGCATGACGACTAAATATTCTCTTTATAGATATTTACTTATAAATACATTCTTATAAATGTATTGATGAGGATTATGCACTTACTATATTCTTATGTTGCCAAATAGGAAGAATTTATGGGGATATATTTTTATGAATAAGAGATTTTATTTATGAAGCTTCTATTCATAGGCATTTGTCACATTCAAGGGAACGAATTTATAAATACATCCTTACGTCCCTCGTGCCTTCCTGCCGCCCCCTCCCTCCCCAGTCTGTAGCTGCAGAAGCCACTCAAATGTTCTCTCTGCAAATTGGCTTCTGGAGAATGGGTCTGGGATGGAGGACCAGACCTTCATTTGCATCTCATTTGCAGAACACTATCCAGGTCAGAATGTGGGTGGTCCTTCTGCCAGCTCTTTGAGAAGCTGTGATCCTTCCCCATCCTCACCCACCCCTACTGAGCTGGAAACATCCCAATTTAGGCTGGATCCAAAGCCACCCCACCCCTCTAGAAAAACATAAGGTCGCACAGTCACACGTGTATGCACCCTCGGCACAGGCACAAACAGGAACTCCCATATACACCCAAGTGTATACATCAGATATGCACACATGTTCTATACACTTGGGCTCGCACATATGCATACATGCCACATGAAATGCACGCGTTCATTCATTCCACAGACATTTCCTACACAACCAGTAATACTTAGTGGTTAAGAGCAGGGGCTCTGCAGCCAGCAGCCTGGGTTCAAATTCCAGCTCTGCCACTTATGAGCTGTGTGACCTTGAGCATATGGCTGACCTCTCTGGGCCTCATTTTCCTCTTCTGTAAAGAGGGAGTAATAATAGTACCTCCTCCCCAGGTTGTCGTGAGGCCTAAATGAGTTAGTGTATGTCAAATGCATAGAACCGTGCCTGGCACGGGGTGAGCTCTATGTAAGTATTTGCCATCATTGTTTATTGAGCAACTACTGTGTGCCAGACACTGTTCTAGGCGCTGGAGATTCAGCAGCGCACAAGACAGACAAAACTCCCTGCTCTCATGGGGCTTAAATGCTAGGGGGAAAAGACAGACCTTCAATAAAAGATATTATTTGTTGGTAAATGTATCTATCTAGTTATAAAATATATATTTCCACTAACGAAGCACTTGAAACATGGCTGGTTGGAATTGAGGTGTACTGTCAGTATAAAATACACCCCAGATTGAAAAAATTGAGTATGAAAAAGAATCTAAAATATCTCATTAATAATTTTTAATATTGATTACATGTTGAAATGACATTTTTGGATGTATTAGAATACACACATATACCTATATTACAATGTATAATACACTTAATAGTGTATTATTAATTACATTAATTAATAATGTATTACTGATTTAACAATATTATTGATGTGATATATTATTGTATTTAATAAAGTACTATTGAAACTAATTTCACCTGTTTCTTTTTACTTTTTTTGGGGGGGCGGGTATAGTTGTTTTACAATGTTGTGTTAGTTTCTACTGCACAGCGAAGTGACGTAGAGTTCCCTGCGCTATACAGCAGGTTCTTATTAGTTATCTATTTTATACATATTAGTGTATAGATGTCAATCCCAATCTCCCAATTCATCCCACCCCCCACTTTCCGCCTCTGTTTACTTTTTTAATGGCTATTAGAAAATTCAAAGTAACATATGTGGCTCATGTCACACTTTTTTTTTTTTTTTTTTTCCTACGGGGCTGGCTTGAGGGATTTTACTTTCCTGACCTGGGATCAAACCGGGGCCCTCAGCAGTGAAAGTGCAGAGTCCTAACCACTGGAGTCCTAACCACTGGACCACCAGGGAATTCCCATGTCACACTTTTATAGGACAGTAAGTATTAGGGGAAAGAAAGGCGAAGAAGGAGATATGCAATTTTGAGAAGGGCCATCAAGGAAGAAGGCCTGGTTAAACACACAAATGGTTCTAACTGCTCCGAAGCAAAAGGACAGGACCAGGAGGGAAAATGGGGAGATATGACCTCCTGTAGGGGTTCAGGAAAGGGTCTCGCAGTAAGTAATGTCTGAGCTGAAACCAGAAGGATGAGTGGGCGTCATTCAGGAGAAAGAGGAGGAGGGAAGGGGGAGGAGCATCCTGGCAGAGGAATCCGCATGTGCAAAGGTCCTGGAGTTTGGAGTGATAAGGGGAGGCATGCAGGAGTCAGGTCACACGGGGCCTGAAGAGCCATGTTAAGGTTTGGGACTTTCTCTTCTGGATACTGGAGAACCACAGAAGGGCTTTGAGCAGGGGAGAGACATGAACCAATTCGTATTTCAGAACCTGCCCCCTGACCTCGGCAGTTGTGTGATCAGTGGAATCCAAACCAGCTTTAGATCTCAGTTAGGAGGTTAATGCTATAAACAAGGTGTGAGATGGTGGTGGCCATGGAGACAGAGAGAAGGGAAACAAATTCAAGATCTATCCCAGAGGTGGACAGAGTGGATGTGGATAGGAGGGAATGAGAAAAAGGATGCAGGAGAGACTCCTAGGTTTCTGGCTTGAGCAAATAAGAGATTGTGTGGTTTGGTGGTTATTAGTGTAGCCTCCTGACCAACCTTGGGTCAAAACCCAGCTCTGACATTTACTAGCTGTGTGACATCAGGCAAATGACTTCCCCTCTCTGGTCCTCAGTTTTCTCTCCCCAAAAATGGGGATCGAAATAATTGCTATACCTCATGGGGTGGTTGTGAACACAAAGCCCAGGGCCTGGAATGTTGTAAGTGCCCCGTGCAAGTGAGTTGTATTTTTATGGAGCAGGTGCTCACTGCAACAGAAGGAGGCTTAGGTGTGGCAGGATGGATTCTACAAAGTGTCAGCACCTGGGCACGCACCAAGAGCCACACAGCTGCACGCCACACAGTACGTACACAGCACTAAGCACGATTCATACCATATGCTTCTCATCTCACTGTTACTAAGTAAACACCTATTCTTTCTTCACCCATTTTCTGCCAGTAAAACTGAACTCGAGGCAGATTGAAATTCCAGGGACTGGCCATCAAAAGGCAAATCTTCATAATGAATGAAAGGAGCTTGCCGCAAGATATGGGGGCGGGTCCCCTCTCCTTAGCTCTGACAGTGAGGAGACTTCTTCCCAAGGCTACAAGTTATTCAAAGATTCTGATTTGAAAGGGTGTTAAGGAGAGAACATTCCAAGGATGCTCAGCCTTGTTTTCTTGTGTATGAAGACTTAGATGAATCTTCCTGTTACCAACCTCTGTTTTCTAATAGAATCTGTTCTTGACCAAAAAGACCCAGGGAAACTCCTCTGGCTTTAGAAATGAATGCCATGTCCTGGAAGATAATCTTCAAAGAAAAGCTGTAAGTCTCCGTCTTGGGTGATCATTTGCTGCCCTCGTCACAATGTTGTCATGGTGAAAAACTTCTAAGGTGCATGATGGAAGCGGCGGGAAAGACTATGATTCACCACTACACACCCATTAGAGTGTCACCCAATGAAGACAAAACAAGACAGAAACAGACAATACAAATGCTGGCAAAGATGTGGAGGAACTGGAACCCTCACACGTTGCTGATGGGAATGCAAGAGGGTACAGCCTCTCTGGAAAGCAGTTTGCTAGTTTCTTAGGAAGCTAAACATACACTGACCATATGACCCATCCATTCCATTCTTAGGTGTTTGCCCAAGAGAAACGAAAACATATGATCTCAAAAAATCCTGGACAAGAATGTTTACAGTAGCTTTTCTTGTAATTGCCCCAAATAGGCAACAGTCCAAATACCCTCCAACTGGGGAATGGATAAACCGTGGTCCATACATATTCATACCACAGAAGATTACCTAGCATCAGAAAGGAACGTATTGATACACACCTCAATGTAGATAAATTTTAAATGTATTAGGCTATGTGAAAGAAGCCAGGCTCAAAGGCTACATACTACAGAATTTCGTGTACATGACATTCTGGAAAAGGCAAAATTCTAGAGTCAGAGAACAGATCAGTGGTTGCCAGAGATGACTGGGGGGTGGAGTGGGGTTCACTATGCAAGAATTTTCTTGGGTGATGAAACTACACTATAGCTTTTTTGGGGGGGGCCGCACTGCATGGCTTGTAGGATCTTAGTTCCCTGACCAGGGATTGAACCCAGGCCCCTGGCAGTGAGAGTGCGGAGTCATAACCACTGGTCCGCCAGGGAATTCCCTACTCTATAGCTCGATTATGGTCGGGGTTACACGATTCCATGCACTTGTCGAAACTCATAGAAGCGTATACCAAAAAGAATGAAACTTCTCTATGTAAATTACACATCAATTTTTAAAAAGCACAAAAAAGCCCCTAAGATTCAGCTAGATTTCTTATTTTAACTTGAATATAGAATCCTTTTAGTTGAAATTACACGCTCACACACATTGGTGTCTACATGCAGATACGCGTGTGGTCAGTCACACATGTTCTACATACGTGTACCTGTGCACATTCCCTCACACACGTGTGCACCATACACATGCACACTTGTGCATATACACACACACACCTGTTCACACGTATGCAGACCAGAAGAGAACCACACACAGCCACCCCACCTCATTCCCGCTTACCTGATCAGGAAATGGACGCAGACGATACTCTCAGACTGGGGGCCCCGGCCCCCCGACACCACTGTGGCCTGGGTCTGGGTCCACAGGTAGCCACCACTCCGGGCCAGGAAGCGGTACTGCCCCGTTACTGCCTGGCCCTTGCTCAGCACTGGGGAGGGGCATGGGGAGGGGTTAGGGCAACTGGGGAGAGAAGGCCGTGGGAGCAGGGCGCTGGGGATGAAGGGGCCAGGGAAGAGAAGGTTCCTGGGGACTTGGGGAAGCAGGCGGCTGGTGTTGGCTGGGGCCATGCAGCACCGGAAACGGAACCTGAACACGTACAGGTATGGATGCTCTGGCCGACTGCATCTGAGTCCAGCGCATGGATGTACTCATAGGCAGAACAGCCAATCAGGTCATCGGGGCTGTAGCCAGCAACCTCCGCAATCCTGAAGTGGGTGCAGTGGACCCCGGTCAGTTCAACTGGCGAAAGTGGAGGGTGGGTGAAAGGAAGGAGAGGGGGACACGGGGATGAAGCCAGCAAGACAGACAGAGACAGGGTTGTAACAGAGAGAAAGGGAGAGTAAGAAATAGAAAACGGGGTGTGGCCGGTTGAATAATGGCCCCTGAAGATGTCTCCGTCCTAATTCCCGGAACCTGTGAATATGCTACCTTACACGGCAAAAGGGACTTTGCAGATGTGATGAAGTTAAGGATCTTGTGATGCGGAGATGATCCTGGATCATCTGGGTGGGCCCAGTGTAATCACAGGAGTCCTTATAGGAGGGGAGTAGGTGATCAGAGTGAGACTAGATGTGATGATGGAGGCAGAAGCTGAAGTGATGCTCTGTGAAGGTAGAGAGAGGGGCCACAAGCCAAGGAATGTAGGAGGTCTCCAGAAGCTTTCATGGCAAGGAAACAGATTCTTCCCTGGAGCCTCCAGAAGGAACATAGCCCTTGATTTCAGCCTCATAAGACTCATTTCAGACTTCTCACCTCCAGAACACTGAGATAGAGAATTTGTATTGTTTTGAGCCACTACGTTTGTGGTAACATGATACAGCAGCCATAGGAAACTAATAGGGGAGGAGAGAGAAGGTAAAAATTGGAAGAGTGATGAAAAGAAAAAACAAAAAAGGGGACTTCCCTGGTGGTCCAGTGGTTAAGAATCCGCCTTCCAATGCAGGGCACGCAGGTTCGATCCCTGGTCGGGGAACTAGGATCCCACATGCGCGGAACAACTAAGCCTGTGTGCCACAACTAAAGAGCCTGCATGCCGCAACTACAGAGCCCACGCACTCTGGAGCCCGCGTGCCACAACTAGAGAGAAGCCCACACACCACAGTGAAAGATCCCGGGTGCCGCAACTAAGACCCAAGGCAGCCCAAAAATAAATAAATAAATATTTTTAAAAAAAGAAAGAAAGAAAGACAAAAGAGAACGTGAAAGAAATAGGAGAGGGGAAGAGAAAGAAAGAAAGTCACAAAAAGAAAGATAAAAAAGAATGAATAGAAATAAAAAGTAATCATGATGATAATGATTTTAAAAAATAGGCACTTCTAGAGTGCTTTGTACCAGGCAACTCACTGAATGCTCAGAACAACTGTTCAAAGTAGGTTCTGCTATCACTCCATAGGACGGATGAGGAAAGTGTGGCACAGAGAGGTGAAGTCATTTGGCCAAGGGTGCACAGCCGGCATTTGAACCCAAGCAGTCTGAACCCAGATACGAAGACCCACAGACAATTCAGAGACAGAGAGATACACAAAGACAGAGATAGATGGAGTCAGAGAGATAGAAACAGAGCAGAGAGAGCAGCTGGGGGGTAGGAGAGGAGACGTGAATGAACTTGGGCAGAAAGGAAGAAGAGGAGCCAGGCTGGCAGGTGGTGGGTGGGCCCCTGGCTCCTGCCCACCTCTCATCACAGTAGGTGAACTTCATGTCCAGGCTGTGGCGGCTGAGGAAGGCCCCCCGGCCCAACGGGGGCTCCAAGCTGCCAGGGTGGGGGATGGCTTCACAGATTAGCACCAGGCATTGCAGGGGGGGCTCCAAGTGGGGGCTCCCGGCCGGGGAAGACTGTGCAGGGGGCTTGTAGGCCCTCATGTGTCCAGAACAGTGCAGTACCTGGTGGGCAGGGAGCGAGGCAATGATGCACCTGGGCCTAGGGCCACCCAAGGGGCGGGGAGGTATCTCCCTGTAGGCCCCTCCTCTCAGGGAGCTGAGAAGAAGAAACCCCTGAGGATTCTAGAGACCCAGCTCAGGGAGCTCTGAGGACCCCCAGACCCCAACCCCACAGAGACCCAACCTAAGAAGGTTCTGACAATCTCTAGATTCTTAAGACTCAGGGAGCTCCGAGAACCCCGGATTCCAACCCCATGGAGACTCCAGGCCCAAGATGCTGAGGACCCCCAGCCCCAGGCTCACAGAGACCCAGACTAAGAAAGGATACAAGGACCCCCAGATCCCCAACCTCCGAGGTACCCAAAGGATGCACTAGACCCAGCCTGAGAGTGCCCCACTGGATCCCCGGCCCAGGAGACTCCCGGACTCCAACCCACTGTGAAACTTTAGGGCTCAGGTCCAGCCCCAGCAGGTCCCTTGCCCTCCTCCAGGCCAGGCCCTGCCCACCTTCCAGGTGGCCGCCTTGAGGTTGAGGGTGCGCCCGCGGCTGGTGAGGGTGCTCTTCATGCGCAAGGAGAAGCACCGCTCGGTGGGGGCCTCCGGCTTCTTTTTGGACAGGCCTGAGGAGGGCCGTGGGGGGGGGAGGGGAGGAGCAGGTCACCGGGCAGCTTGGGACAGGGCCCAGTCCCTCCAGCACCCTGGTTACTAACCTCTCCCCAGCCTCATCCCCCAAATTGAGACTTCCGACCCAGAGAGGGTCTCCACGGGGTACGCTATGCTCCTTTAGACCCCCGGGGTGCAGCCATGTCCCTGTATTCCCCTGGGGCAGGGCCACATCATCCTCATCCCATTTTTCTCAGTCCAGTATTTCAGAGGGGGAGAAGATATGCTGAAGAAAGAATGGAGGGCTTCCCTGGTGGCGCAGTGGCTGAGAGTCCGCCTGCCGATGCAGGGGACACGGGTTCGTGCCCCAGTCTGGGAGGATCCCACATGCCGCAGAGCGGCTGGGCCCGTGGGCCGTGGCCGCAGGGCCTGCGCGTCTGGAGCCTGTGCTCCGCAACGGGAGAGGCCACGACAGCGAGAGGCCCGCGTACCGCAAGAAAAAAAAAAAAAAAAAGAAAAGAAAGGATGGAGCCTCAGTTTCTGTAATTTGGGGGCAGAGATCTCCAAGGACTCACTCTGCCGGGGAGTCAGGGCGTCCTGAAGCTCCTCTTGGTCACAGGGATGGACAAAATCAAAGATACTGTGTCCGATCAGCTCAAGCTGGGAGGGAGGGAAGCAGGGAGTGTCTTAGAGGAAAAGCATTTTTACCAGGGCCTCTGACCCATCTCCTCCCTCCCATCCTCATCAGCCTGCCCTAATTCATGAGCCTGGATTATTTCCCCAGTCTCCTTATTCATTCATTCATTCATTCATTCATTCCTTTCTTTGGCATATAATTTGCTAGGCATTCTTCTACCTGGTATGGGCACAGCAGTGGCTATGAAGACAAAATCCCTGCCTCTCAGAGCTTACTGGCTAGTGGCGGGAGATAGCCAATGAACAAACAAAACAACACACATGCATAAAACAATATACTAAGTGATATGAAGAAAGCTAAAGCAAGGTAAGATGATGAAATGATGGGACGCTATCTTAGAGGCAGTAGTCAGGGACAGTTTCTTGAAGAAGTGACATTTACACAAATTGCTGAACAAAGCCAGTGAGGTGGCTCTCTGGAGTAGAGTGTTCCGGAAAGAGAGAACAGCAAGTGCAAAGGCCCTGAGGTGAGACTCTATTCAAATTCCATTTGTTGTGCAAGCCGAAGACCCAACTCCTTATTTCAATTCAGGAAATGAGACTGGTGCTGGGAGGAGGTGACACAGATGAAAGGGGATCCACAGAGCCCAGAGTCCAGAGCTAATGCTGAATAGGGGAGGAGTGAGATCTTGTAGTTGGATTTGAATCCGAGCCCTGCCACTTCCGAGCTTTGGGATCTTGAGACATTCACCTATCTGAGCCCAAGAGCTCAAACTAACAGAGAAATTGGTATCAAGAGTGGGATAACAAGGCAGGGGAAAGGAAGGGATGCCAACTGTGGAGCCCATTTATGTGAGCTAAGAAGAAGAATGGTATTGCTGTAAGGATCAGCTGAAATTAGTTCTACTCTCTAAGTGTCTCTTGTTTGTCCTCCCATCCCCAGGCCCCTAATCCTACTTCTTTTCTCCCACTTGGGGCCCTGCATCCACTTCCTTATGGATTTTCCAGCCGCTAGTCTCACTCCCTCTAATTCTATCTCTGTGCAGTACCTAGAGGGATCTTTCTAAATAAAATGAAATTCTGATTCCACCTTTCTGACACAACCTCTCCCCTGCTTAAAATCTTTCCATGGCTCCACAGTGCCCTAGAGATAAACCTTCTATTTTGGTCCTAAATTATGTCCTCTCTAGCCTTTTCTCTCTCACTTTCTCCCATTGCACTCTGCACCTAGCTTGGATTAATGTCTTTATTTCCCCCAAATGCTGTTTTATCTCACATCTGTGTCTTTGCATATTCTGTTCCCTTGGCCATGCATGTTGCCAGTCTCCTCTGATCCCATCCATTCGCCATACCCTTTGAATGGCTAAGCCCTTCAGGTTTTAGCTCAGATGTCTTCTCCTCCAGGAAGCCCTCAATTCCCACCCAGGCTGGGTCAGGTACCACCCTCCACCCCCGGCTTGTACAGCCCCCTAGGCTGCCCCACCCCAGCCCTGACCATTCTGAATCTTCCTGTCTGGTGACATATTTGTCTCCCCTCTGCACTGTGGGCCTTGTAAAAATAGGGCTAAGGTAGTTCTGGTCACCTCTGTATCCCAGCATCACCTGCACAAAGCAGGCAGCTCCTCTTACCTGACTGAGGCCCAGGTGTTTGCTGACATTCTCTGACAAGTAAGCCATGTCTCCCTCGGCGGTGAGCACCATAACGAAGCCCTCCAGGGCCTTCAGGTAGCAGGCATCCAGTGGTTCGCCCCCTGCTCCCACCTGGTTCCACTCCCCTGGTGTCCGGACCAGGATGGGGCATCTCTAGTCAGCGGTAAGGCCACCCTGGCTAGCCTCCCTCTGCTTTCCCTCACTCAGAGGAACTTATAGGTACCTCCAGGTGAGTGGGGCACATCCCAGTGGCTTGGAGTCCAAGGAAGAGGGCAGGACCACCAAGGACTGGAATTCTAAGGGAGCAGAGCCTCCCAGGGGTACAGAATTCTAAGGAGATAGGGGTTTCCTAAGGGAACAGAACTCTAAGGAGGGCAGAATCTTAAGGGGATGAAATTTCCAGGGGTCAAAATTCTAAGAAGCCGGGGCCTAGGAGGAGTCAGAATTCCAAGGGGGCCAAGCTTCCCAGGGGTTCAGAATTCTTGGAGCAGGACCTTCCAGAGGATGAGTCCAGTTTCCCCATAATAAAAGCTTTCAGGGTCCTGGGATTCCAAGGGTGTGCGTGTGTGTGTGTGTGTTTGTGTGTGTGTGTGTGTGTGTGTGTGTGTGTGTGTGTGTGTGTGTGTGTGTGTGTGTAGGCGTCCTACAGAGAATTCTAACAGGGAGGGAATTCAAGGGGATGGCTACTAAGGGGACAAGCAATAGAACTAGGGACCTGAGGAGGGGAAGCGGGACTCTCTCAAGTAATTAAATATTGGGCAGTGAAGCCTCCTGGGGATATTGATTATAAGGGAAGGAAGCTTAGCCGAGAAGATCTCTCAGGAGACCAAATCCTAAGGGTCCAGGTGCCTTAGGGAGTTAGCCGGCCTCCTATTCCCTAGGGTTCCAACTCTAAGGAGGCGGAGCTTCCCAAGGGCGCGTTCCAATGGGCGGGGCCTCACAAATGATAGACTTCTAAGGGGGCGGGGACTCCAAAGAAACTGGGTTCCGATTGGCCCAGAACCTGAAGGGGCGGGGCCTCTCCCACTAAGTGGATTCCAGAGGGGTGGGGCTTCGCCGGGAAGACATAGGGGGGCGGGGTCTTGTGGAGATGAGGCTTCCCGGAGGCGGGGTCTCCCTGGGATGTACCTTTCCGAGGGCGGGGTCTTGCTGAGGTGGGAATTCCCGGGGGCGGGCCTCACCTGCGGCGCAGAGTTGGTGCATGCGCAGGTAGCTGATGGTGAGGCGCATGATGGAGGCTTTGTCCAGGTGGGCGCTCACCCCGCGCGCGAAGGGCAGCGTGTGCGCCAGCTGGTACAGCACCTCGGTCTCCTGGCTGCGCCGGCTGCGGGCCGCATCCCGGGACTTCTCCTTGCGCAGCTCCGTGCTCGACCTGCGGGCATGGGCAGCGTTCACTGGCGGCGCCCCGGGAAGGGAAAGAGTTGGATGGGACAAGCACGTGGGTTGCTGCCACATGGGTCTCGGGTTCAGGGAGGGCAGAGCCGCGACTGTGCTGGCCTCGCAGTGTGGCCCGGGCGAGTTGCCGGAGCTCTCTGGGCCTGGGTGGATTATACTGTGGAGTCGTTCCTTGCCTCAGGTTTTATCTGTCCCGGCGCCAGCCAGCCCATGCTGCCCTCCGGTGCCTCACTCCTCTCCAAGGCGTGCCCAGGGCCGCTCTGTCCCCTCCCTGACTTATCTGCTGTTTATTCTCCGGGCTTGGGAAGACCGGGGAACAGGGAGGCCTCCGGCTGGGAGGGGGCTGGCAGAGCTGGCCAGGAGCCAGGGAACGGAGGGCGCAAGAAGATGCCTCCAGCCCCCCAGGCCCCCTGCCCTACAGCCTCCCAGAACCCCCTCTTCTGCCCTTTCCCCTCCTCAGCTGAGCTGAGTCCTCAGAATCTTGGAGTACAGATCTCAAAGTCCAACGACCCACCAACAGGGGCCCTGCCAGGGTGACACAGCAAACCAACCCCAGGGCCAATGGCTCACCACTCATCTCTGCCCTTTAATCCACTTCAAATGCCTGAATTCTGCATGTGGGGTTGGGAGGAGAGGATGAGTGTCATTTTTTTTCAGAAATATCTACCACTTATCCAGCTTTTACTATTAGGTCAGACCCCGTGCCGAGTGTGTAACTTACATTAACCCGTTTAGCTCAGACATCCCTAGAAGGAAGGTAGTAACATTTTCCCCGTTGAACAGATGAAGCCCAGGCACAGAGAGGTGCAGTGCTTGCCCACAAGGAGTGAAGCCAGCGTTTGAACGCTGGTCTTCCTAAACTCTTCAGTTTCCTCTGTTGTATGGCCCTGGGTTTATCTCCAGATTTCAGTACTTCTCCCTGTTTCTGCCACTGTCTTAAAAGTCAAACTCCAGGTCTGTCTGAATCCAAATTATAGTTTTGGGGAAGAAAATTATAGAGTATGTTACATATAGTATGGTATATGTAATCTCATCTATATTGATACTATTGATAAAACCATTAATAAGCAGCTATAAGTTGCTAAGCATTTATGCGTCTGGCGTTGCACTAAGTAAGGACTCAGCCTATGTGTACTCATTCAGTCCTAAGAAAGCCCTAGGCAGAGAGCACTTTAAACCTCCACTTCACAAAGGGGAAACTGAGGCTCTGGAAAGTGAAGTCCTTTGCCCCAAAAGTCACAAAGCCATTAAGTGGTGGAGCTGGCATTTGAAGTCAGGCAGTGAAGTTCCAAAGCCTTTATTCTTCTAATTCCTTTCTTGTGGCGTCCCCGCCAACCTCCATGGACGCAAAGCTCTAGGAGGGGAAGCTGCCCCTTCCTAAAAGCCAGAGGCCACTTCTGGGGCATCAACCTCACCCCCGAGCAGGAGACCTGCAGCCCAACCCACAGGCACGATGGAGGGAGGGGAGTGGACTCTTCTGACTCTCCAGATGGGAAAGAACTCCTCAGTGCAAGTGGGTGGGAGGCACAGAAGGGGGCAGCTGGGTGGAGGGAGCCAGCAGTTGCCCTCATCCCCTCCCTCCTGGCTGATGGGGGGCAGGGGCCTCCAGTCCCGCTCTGCCCAGGGGACATTCCGTCCTCCTGTCCCGTTCTGTTCCAGCCCTGTTTGTCTTCCTGCCCAGAGGGTGGGGGTGGGCGGGCCTCGCTGAGCTGGGGGCCCAGACAGAGGGAACAGGGAGTAGGAACAGGAACGGGGTTGGGGGGTGGGGTTGGGGGGTGGGGTTGGCCCCCCACCTCCTGGGCAGCTGGGCTCTATAATCCTCTCTGTGGCCAAATGACTCCTCCCTCCATAGAAGAAGCTAGCTGGTGGCTACAGCGGGACCCTCCTTCTAGCTCCCAGCCTGTTCTCCGGATGTTCTGACAGGAAGTGTGGCCTCTCACTTGCTCCACAGATGCCTGGTCTCTGGCCTTTCCCTTTAAACAGAGTCGGGGCTAGTTCCTCTGGTGCAGGGTTCCAATCTCAACTCCATTACTTAATAGCTGTGTGACTTTGGACAAGTTGCATAGCCTCCCTGAGCCTAAGAACAGCACAAACTCATGGGGCTGTTGTGAAGATTAAATGAGTTAATATATGTCAAGGGCTTAGAACCGGGCCCGGCAATTGGTTGGTGCTATATAAAGGTTCAACTTTTATTATTTCCCCTTTGTCCACATCAGGGATGGAAGGCTTAGGAGCATCGTAGGCACTGGAGAAACCCTCGGGCTTCAGTGGTAACCCCATGGTGTGATGTGTGTATGTGTGCAAGTACACACGTGATTTAAACAACACCTTGGGAAGAAAACGAAATCATAGTGATACTAATAATAATGATAGCTTTGGTGGATCAAACACTCATGAGCTTAGAGACCCCATGAAATCCTCTCAACAAACCCTAAGAACCTGGAAAAGTGATCTCCCTTTTACAGAGTCAGAAACCAAGGCTCTGAGCAATTGCATCACCCAGCCAAGTAACCAAGCTGGTAATCCCAGGGCCCTCCACCAATGCGCAACCATGCCCAACGCTTCTGTTAGTCTGACCACGTATCTGCTTCTACCCAGAACCCTGTCGGACTCGAACACAGTTTATTGCTCACCTATCGGGTATCCTGCCCCAAAGATCTGTCCCCTCACTGCTTCTCATCTTGAGCGGGTGCAGGGGAGGGGAGGTATAACCCTCATTTTCCAGGCTACAAAACTAAGGCTCAGAGAGCAGTTGCTGGCACAAAGCCACACAAGCCAGGAAGCGGGCGAGCTGCAATTTGAACCCTGATCTGGGGGCCTGTGCTCTTAAATGCCATGCCTTGGTGGGCATGCCACCCAACGGACCCCTGTCCTGCCCCTCCTCTGTCCATTGGCCCCAGTCCCTTCCCCTTGTCCCACCACTGCTGCCTCCAGATTTCCCCAGCTGGCCAGTCTCCCCAGCTGGCCCCATGCCCAGCCCTGGTCCGTCCCCTTGGCACTCTGCCCAGGTTGGGACGTGCAGCTGGAACCCTGCCACCCTTCCTCTGTGTTCCAGTAGAGAACGGGGGTGGAGCCAGGCTGGGAGGCCCCAGGGTAAGGCCTGGGAATGGGGACTAGGGCTTGGTGCCCCCCCCACAACCAGGAGAGGGAGAAGCCCACCTCTTCCCTGCCCTGAAGAACTTGCCACCCGAGAACAAAGGCATGGAGAAGCGGGGACACCCTTCCCCACGTTCAGGGCTGCTCCTGGGCCTCTCCTGATATTCAGCTGGGTACTGGGGGTCTTGCAAAAAGTGTAGAGGATTTGAGGGGGGGCTTAGGTTGAATACATGCAGGGACTCCTCTTGGCATTGCGCCAAGGTGGCCTGAGAGGGTTTGGGTTTGAGAAGGGACTTGGGGTGGGGGCCGGTGGGAGTCTCTCTACCCCTGACTCTGCTCCTTCCTAAGGACATGATAATCCAGTGGGGCGCCTGTACCCAAAGCCCTATGTTCTCTGGGAACCCTCTGACCGGAGGGGCACCCTGGGCCGAATGCCCATCAGGGACTTCCCAAGAATCACCCTTGCCTGGGGTGGGATGGCAAGGATGGAAGAAGGGAGTATGGGGGGCCCACTCACCATCACCCTGACCCTCTTTGGCCCTAGCGCCATCCTAGGGGTGCAGGAGGGGATGGAGCGTGGCTGGGATCTGGGTGCGAGTTATGAGTGGGCGGTGCGTGGGCTCAGATGACACCGCAGGAGAGGGCTGGCCTTGGATGGGGAGGGGGGAGCGCCCCAGCTCCGCCAAGAGGGGCCCCCACCTAGGCAGGAAGGGGTGCTGGGAGGGGCTAGACCAGGGTTGGCCTACAAGGGGTGGGATAGAGTTCCCTGGCAGGCCCAGAGCCAGAGACTAGAATAGAATTGGGGGGTGTATAAGTGGGGGGAGTGAAAACATGGGGGTGGGGAAGGATCCAATCAGACCTGCGAAGCCAGGGAGGAGGGAAGGGGGTGAGGCTTCCTGGACGCCTCAGATTGGACAGGAGAAACCAAGGGCGTGGGATATTTTCTGGGGTCCCATGAAAACATGGCCAGATAGGACCCCCTGGCAGTGGACCCAGAGCACGAGCTCCCTGTGCTGCCCCAGCAAATCTGCACCTGCTGGGAAGGGAACACAGAAACCCACCACCTGTCCGGGATGACCCCAGCTGGGCTCTGCGGCAGGGGGCGCTTCCCACAGCTTGCACTGAATCAGGCACAGCACCCTCTCTGGAGTCTTCCCCAAATAAGGCTTGGGTGCCCCTTCCCACTGTCACAGGGACTGGGTGGGAGTGGAGGAGTCAGATAAGAGGCTAGACTTTGGGAAGTGGGTCAGGCTGTTTTCTGGTTCTTAAAGGGGGTGACCCTACCTTCCAAAAGGCCCCTGGGAAGGGTCCCAAGGTGGCTTCTGAAAGGTGACCATCTCTGCCTATTTCTAGGCAACTCAAGGTTTGGGAGACTGTCAGGGAGGGTCCAGTTAAAGAGGCTCTCTCTTCTCTTGAACTCAGAAGCTGACTCCGCATTCCAAGGGACTCCCTATATCTGGGAAGGCTCAATTTGGGGGTACCCCGGATCCCCTAGGACTCTAGGGGTCTGGTGTCAAAGAACAACCTCAATTCTGGGGGCTCGGAGGCCAGAAGGGTCAGTATGTGGAGGGAGAATGCCTCCCGCAGAAGCCTGGGAACTGCTCAAACGCAACTACCCCCGATTCCATGGGGACCCCGAGTTTCAACCCCAGTCAGGAGGGGAAGCGAACCCGGAACAGCAGGAAATCTGGGATCACGACCCAGATGTCGCTCCTGGCTAGAGGGGCGTGGCAGCCTGGACTTGGGGAAATGCCCCCACCCCTGCAGTCCCCTAGGGTGGAGGGTGCGGCGGGGATGTCTCTCCAACCGCGCGCCCGAGTGGCCCTAGGCTTGCACCCGCGCCTTCCCCACCCGGCTCAGGGGTCGCTGGAAGAGGAGCCCCCCCAATTCTTATCATTCCTGACCCCAAAGCCCAGTACCTTGCGCGCTGTAGCCCCAGCGCCATGACTCGCCAGTCGCCGCTCCGGAGCCCTTCGAGGCCCCTAGCCCCCTCCCCTGCCCTGCGAGCCCCCTCCCCAGCTCCTCCCCACGCCGAGCGGTTGGCTGCGCAGCGCCCGGCCCGCGGCTCTGGTTGGTTGACCGGTCTGTCACTTCCATGAAAGAGGCGGGACAAGAGACGAAGACTTGGAATGCCGGGGGGGGGTGCGGGGGGGGGGAGAGAGAGAGAGAGAGAGAGAGAGAGAGAGGTGTGTGTGTGTGTGTGTGTGTGTGTGTGTGTGTGTGTGTGTGTGTGTGTGTGTAGAGGGGGCGGGTGCAGTGGAATACACCCCCCCCCAGCCACACTCCTTGCCGCGGACTTCTCAGCAGTGTCGCCAGCGCGGTGCAAGCAAGGTCGGCTGGCCGCGCCTTCTGGCCCAGTATCTCCCGCCAAGTTCCGACACCAGTACTCTTCTGAACCCACCTAGTTCACTCCAGCCCCCACCCTCTAACTCGCACCCCTGGCTCACTCCTCCATTTCCTACCCCCGGGTGGGCCCCTCCGACCTCCAATCCCACCCCCTCCAGTGGCCCAGCCCTGCCTCCTGAGTCGCCCAGCTCCGCCTCCACCCCTTCCCTATCCACTGAGTCCTCCGCTTTTCCTCTCCGCCCCCAACTCCCGACCCCACCCCAGTTCTACAATCCCTCCCCCCTCTGTACCCCATCGTTCCCTCTCAGTCCCGAGCCCCTTCCTTCCACCTTCACCCCTCCGTCTCGTGCCCAATCCCTCTGCTCCCCACTCCTCCGGTCTGGCACCCTCTGTACCCCAGCCCCACCTCCTTGCTTCTCTAACTCCGTTTTCAGGTTCTCGCTGGTGAGTGATCAAGTTTATGTCAAGTAAATATGTAAAACTCAATCACACCCACTTTTCAAAAGAGCGGAGAAATGATCTTTCTACCAATGAAGTAAGAAGGGAGAGGCACAAGGTCACCAAGGAGTGGTGGAAGTGTTACAATTGGATAAGGAACAGAGTGTGTGTGTGTGTGTGTGTGTGTTGGTGGTGGCTGGGTTCTAATCCGTAGCAGACCAATATTCAGGATGCAGCTTTGGGCAGGGAAGAGGACACTACAGCAGAAGTGGTTTTTGCCCATCCTAGTGTCCCACTCAGTTTTCTTTTGGGGAACCACTTCTCTCCCCTCTCAGTCTATTTAATTTGAATAGGGCTGGCCATAACCCTCCCCTCACCAGCTCCAGGGACTAGACCTAGCCAGTTTATTCTGTTTTTCTGATCACAGTGATTGGTTCAGGGAAGGCATGTGACCTAATCTAGCCCAGTGAGAAACCAACCCTGAGACATTTGCTGCAACTATCACAAAAGAGGTTCTCTTTCTACTGCAGTTGCCAAGCTGGTGGGATGTGAGCCTGGAGCTCATGGGGCTCTGTTACCATGAAAGAAGAGGCTTTATGCTGAATGTCAATGCAGAGGAAAGCAGAAATGAAAGTTTGTAAAAGACAGTCCTAACACTAGCACTTAAGTGCCTGGATCCAGCCATACCTGAAGTCCATTTTAATCTTAGAACCATTATGGGTTTTTTGGTTGTTGCTGTTGTTGTTAAATATTGTTTTATTCATTTACTTTGTGCTTAGATTAGTTGAGTTGATTTCAGCTGCTTACCCCCAAAAGAATCTTGATAAACTGAGAGAATATCTCCTGAGCCTCAGTACAGAGACATGTGAATGAGAGGTCAAAATTAGGAAGGGCTGCAGGAGAAGCAGGTCCTATCCGAGGAAAAAGAGGCTATCTGAGTCATAGCAGATAGCCAATCTGAGGATTTACGGTGCCCAAGGAAAATTGACATTTGTTAAACAAACATTAAAACAGGACTAAAACTTATATACACAGATGTGCCAGGCATCTATGATCTAGGTTAGTGTTAAACTTCACTTGATGGTTCCTGGCAGCAAAGGTGATATGGGAAATGTGTTTTTCGAAATGATTTCCAATTTTTGCTAAAAGGATATGTTCTTGTTTGGGGCTTCCCTGGTGGCACAGTGGTTAAGAATCCGCCTGCCAATGCAGGAGACACGGGTTTGTGCCCCGGTCCGGGAAGATCCCGTATGCCGCGGAGCAACTAAGCCCAGTGCGCCACAACTACTGAGCCTGCGCTCTAGAGCCCACGAGCCATAACTACTGAAGCCCACACGCCTAGAGCCCGTGCTCCGCAACAAGAGAAGCCACCACAATGAGAAGCCCGCGCACCACAACGAAGAGTAGTCCCTGCTCGCTGCAACTAGAGAAAGCCCGCACACAGCAATGAAGACCCAACACAGCCAAAACTAAATAAATTAATTATTTTTTTTTTTTTAAAAAAGGGATATGTTCTTGTTTTTCTGGAGAGACAAGTTTTGTTCCTGGAGCTGAAGCTTAGGGGAGAGCTTTACATTATTAAAATGCAGAGTGATCCGAGCCACCAGGAACTATGAGAGCTCAGTGCAGGCACCTCACCCAGCCTGGGGGGGCTTGTCGAGAAGGTTTCCTAAGGAGGAGACCTCTGAACAGAGACTTGAAGGATGAATAAGAGTGAAGAAGGTAAAGAGAGGGCTTCCCTGGTGGCGCAGTGGTTAAGAATCTGCCTGCCAATGCAAGGGACATGGGTTTAAGCCCTCATCTGGGAAGATCCCACATGCCGTGGAGCAACTAAGCCCGTGCGTCACAACTACTGAGCCTGCGAGCCACAACTACTGAAGCCTGTACGCCTAGAGCCCGTGCTCTGCAACAAGAGAAGCCACCGCAATGAGAAGCCCACGCATCGCCAGGAAGAGTAGCCCCCGCTGGCGGCAACTAGAGAAAGCTCGCGCAATGAAGACCCAACACAGCCAAAAATAAATAAATAAAATAAATAAATTTATTAAAAGAGAGAGAGAGAGGGAGAGAGAAAAGTATTCTGGGCAGAGGGAAGAGAATGCAATGGCTTGGAGGCAAAAAAAAGAGCTTGGGACCTTGAGATATTTGAAAGGTACCTGTGGCTACAACGTAGAGTGTAAGGAGAGGAGGTGGGCAGTGATGCTGGAATGGTGCATGCAGGTGAGATCAAACCAGATCTGAGAGCCATGAAAGAAGTTTGGGCAATATCCTGGGAGCACTGGGGAGCCATGGCAGAGTTTTGAGCAGGACAGGAACACAATATGTGCCTTAAAAAGATTCCTCTGGTTGCCATGTGGAGAGTGGATAACAGGGGTGAGACTGAAGGTCAGAGAACAGGAGGGAGGCTGGGGTGCAGATCTGGGTGTAAAGAAGAGATGCCTGGGCCAGAGAAGGGGCAATGGGGGTAAAGGAGAGGAGACAGACTGAAAAGATATTGAGGTTCACCCACACATCAACATATTACTATACTGATATGGATAAACAAACTGTGGTACACCCATACAATGGATACTACTCAGTAAGAAAAAAGAATCAACTATTGATACCCATACAACACAGATGAATCTTAAAATCATTATGCAGAATGAAAGAAGACAGACACAAAAGAGAATTACTATGTGATTTCAATTCCATGAAGTTCCAGAATGGGCAAGGCTAATCTACGGTGGAAAAAAAACAGTGCAAGTGTCCTGAGGTGGGATTTGCCTGGTAAGTTCAGGGATCAGCAAGGAGACCAGTGTGGCTAGAGCAGAGGGATGGATGGGAAGATTGGGAGATGAGATCAGAGAGATGATGTGGGGAGGAAGTGGACAGTGGTGTGGAAAGATCGTGCAGGGTGAGTTTTTTTTAGGTTGTGTTGGCTTTCACTCTGAGGGAGATAGAAACATAGAAGGCTTTTCAGCAGGAAAGTGACATCTGAGTTAGGTCTGAATGAAGTCCTCTTTCCCCACAGGTTGGAAAGAACTGGAAGCTCTCTCATTTGCAAAACAAACCACCCAAGCGAGATTTATTTTGCTCATGAATCTGCAATCTGGGCAGGGCTCAGTGGAGACAACTCATCTCTGCTCCACTTGGCATCAGCTGGGGCAGCTTAAAGACTGTCGGCAGGAATGATCTGATGCTTCCTCAGTCACATGCCTGGTGGTTGATGCTGCCTGTCAGCTGAGACCTCACCTGGGGGCTGTGGCTGGAACATCTACATGTGACCTTTCCATGTAGCTGCTTGGGCTTCCTCACATCATGGCAGCCAAGCCCCAAGGGAGAGGGTGAGTGAGTGAGGAGACAGGCAGAAGCTGTGTCTCCTTTATGACCTAGCCCTGGGAGTCATGCAGTGTCACTTCTTTTCATCAAGGCAATCACAAAGTCCTGCCCAGTGGAGGGAAATAGACTCTACTTCTTTTTTTAATTAATTAATTAATTAATTAATTAGGCTGCACCGGGTCTTAGTTGTGGCACACGGGATCTTCGTCGCAGCATGCAGGATCTAATTCCCTGACCAGGGATCGAACCCAGGCCCCCTGCATTGGAAGCATGGAGTCTTAACCACTGGACCACCAGGGAAGTCCCCAGACTCTACTTCTTGGTGGGAAAGGTCAAGCTTCCACAGGAAGAGCACGTGGAACTGGAAATATTATTGTCGCCATTTTGGAGAAATATCTCCCACACTCTTTATAGAACATCTTGGAGCTCTGCTATGAGCAGCACCGTGGAGGTAGAGTCTTAGGCTTTGGGATATTGGAGAAAAAATGCTTGATTTATTGACAGGGAAATAGGGTTCAGCAACAAAACCCCAGAACCAAGCACACACCCAATCTGACAAGTCAGCATCTCCGGCTACTGTTTTCTGTACATCTGCTCAGATATTTTAGCCGCTGGTGTTCACCTCTGTAAGACTCACCCTCCCTACTGCCCAAGACTGGGGGGGACTTGCTCCTAACCTCTCTACTGCTGCCTCTGGTGATCTGATTTTCTCTCTGCTCTCCCTTCCCCTGGCTCTGACTCCTCATAGTATGGGTTTATAAAGGTCAGCTGGCATTCCTGGAACACGGCCAGGGGCAGAAAATCCCTCCAAACTCAAGCCAAGGCCAACCTGGAATCAGACGATGGACGTAAGTAGGGCGAGCGTTCTGTGCCCAGTGCTGTTCTGCTTTGACTGGAACATCATGACAGCCCCATTAGGTGGGCTCCATTATTTTCCTATAGTTTAGTGGTTTCAATATATGGTTCTAGAGACAGCCTTTGGGCTCCATCACGTGCCAGCTGTGCGACCTTGACCATGTTATTTAACTTCTCTGTGGCTCAGAGAGTCATTTCTGAAAACTGCATTAATAAAAAAATAATACGCCCTGGGGTAGATTGGATGATTGTTTCCAAATCTCCACTCCCCTGCCAGCCAAGGGGCTCCATCCTGGAGGGTGGACAGACGAGGCTCAGACAGGCACGGTCACTACCCACACGTCCACATGCATACATGTCCATGTGCATTTGGATGTCACACACATAGGTGTCATGTAACAGGCTGCCATTAACACACAAGTCAGTAGCAACACGTGGATTCTGACAAATAGACGTGTCAGTACATACCATGGTCAAGATATATGTCTTGGCATTAGGCATGCCTTGATGTGAGCCTGCTTGTCGATGCTAGCACGTGGATACATGTTGTTGCACACACAGATAGTGACATCTATCTGGGTTCTGTAAATAAGGGCACCTGTCATCAATAAAACATGTGAAACACACGCACGACTATAATCACACACATGTAAAAGTCTCTTGCATGTCATGGTTCCCTATGCAGACGCTGATGTGTATGTTGGTGTAGATGCAGGTAACTGCCCCCCCTCTGCACTGTGGCCGGAGTCCCCTGCTCGCGTGCTCAGCGCTTTGGCGCCCCCTGCAGGAGAATCTGTCGCTCCACTCTGGGAGGCCAGGAGGCCCCTCCCAGCGCCCTGAGACCCCACCTCCCTGGCACATCCCTCCTTCAGGGTTCAGTGAGCAAGACCCAGTAGCTGGGGCAGTCCCGGGAGATGCATGTAAATCTGTAGGGCTTCTGGTATTTGGTGGCCAGGGCCAGGGAACCCAGATTCTCGCAATGCACTGTGCAGCCCAGAGCAGGAGGGGTTTCCTGGGTTCCTGCCCGAGTTCGTAGGTGCAGGAAGAATCTGTTAAGGATCATCTTAGGCTACAGTGGCTCCCATTTTACATATAAACAGCAAAAATTTTACACTATTTTAATATACTCTGAATTTTCCAGGAAAGCAACTACATGTGAATCAAGGGAAGATCATACCCTGTTTGGGGCAAAAGTTGGTATTACGAGTGCTCACCATGTCAGAGAATCATATCACTGACATTCTTCCTCCTTAGGGTATTTGAATCCCAGACAATCTAGCTGGTCACCCTGTTTTGCTTTCTCTCTTAATAGACATATGAATGTTTTTTATTTAGCTCTTATTTCAAAATGTCAAATATAAAGATAAAAATCTGACTGAATCTTGTCTTCTTCACCTTAAATCTAAACTTATAATTCATCAAAAGCAGGAACATCGGGCCCTGTAGCGTCTGAGAACACTGACCTAATGGAACACTTCATATTTAATCATAGATTACAGGCTCACCATCAGTCATCCACAATTCCAGGATCCAAATAGCACTGAAAAGGAGAGATTGTTGTCTAGTGTACTTGACAGCAAAACCTGACCCGACCCGGGCTATTTTGGTAATCTATATTTATCCCACTGTGGTGGGATAAACAGCCCACATTTCACTGTGGAAATATTGATCTGTTTGATTCCAGGAGCCACCCTGAACCTAGCTGGGCTGACCTCATATATGCCATATACACAAACCACCTTTCTAAAAACCAAACACATGCTTCATTCCTAAACACACATGTCTAGTAAAGGATTGTAGAGTGTATTTTTCTTTTGTTTCTTTTCTAAACTACAGATAATGTATTGCAATAATTTTAAGTTAGAGATTACATGTACAAATAAGTTATGCTGTGCATGAATTTTGTTTCCTGGTAATAAAAGGAATACTATAAAAATCTATTATTTTTAAAGGGGGTACTGGATTGAATAGATTTAAGGTATATTACATTATATTATTTTATATTATATTACTAAGCCAGTGATTCCCAAGTATGGTCTGCAGACCCCTGGGAGTCTCTGAGATCCTTTCATGAGCTCCACAAGGTCAAAACTATTCTCATGAGAATACTAAGATGTTATTGGCTTTCCTCTTCTTCCTACTATAAGGTAAAGTTTTCTAGAAGCTATGTGATGTCTGATGATATCATTGCTCTGATATTAACATGTAATGGATTTATCATTGCTACTTTTCAATGAATAAATAAATCTTTAAAATTTATCAGTTTAAATTTATATAAGGTAAATATGAATGAATAACTACCCTGTGGTGTGCTGGTGCCAGCCCTTACTGGCTTGGGAGAGTGAATTGTTAAATTTAGGATCATGTGTACCAGTTGTTAAAACTTTGATAGCATGAAATGGGCCATGGTGAAGTATTTACACCATAGAAACATCATATCATGGATTTTTTTCAGAAGGCTGGTTGAACAGTACACCATATTGTATATTACCCACACAAGCAAAGACTCTCTGGGGGGTCCTCAACATTTTTTAAGAGTATAAAGACGTTCTGAGACCAAGGCATATGAGAACAAGTGGTCTACCTAAACTAAAAAACAATGAAGCCGTAACCTAAGCCTGACGCGCCCCCTGGTGGATGTGATGATATACACACTCAAACATACATACGTAAAAAGTGTGTGCGTGTGTGTTTGTGAAGAAATAGCTACAGGTAAAGGTCACACTGATTACATATTTTTAGTGTCTTGATTTTACATAATAAGAACACCTTCAATTTAGTGAAATATTATGTGCCAAGGAATGTTACAAGATCTCACATCATATCATTTAATCCTCACATCTATCCTATAAGATAAATATTATTACCTCGCTTTGGTTTCCAGAGCCATTGAGAGTAAGTAGCCGACATAATGCCTCATCACCTCACCTTTGAAGTGCGTAATTACTGCAAACAAGGACCCCTTTTCCTACATAACTACCTTCAATATCAGGAAATTCACATGATACATCACTACCTTTTAAGCCTCAGACTGCATTCAGGTTTCATAAATTGTCCCCCTTTATAACAACAGGGCCCAAGTCAGAACCACCCACTACACTTAATTGTCATGTCTTATTTGAATTTCATGGTCTTCACCCTTTTGAAGCTTGCAGGCCAATTATTATTTATTTTATTATTATTATTTTATTTTTTGGCTGCACCGCGCAGGATGTGGGATCTTAGTTCCCGGACCAGGAATCGATCCCACGTCCCCTGAAGTGGAAGCACGGAGTCGTAACCACTGGACCACCAGGGAAGTCCCAGGCCAGTTATTTTGTAGAACATCCCTCGATTTGGGTTTGTCTGATGTTTTCTCATCATTCACTACAGGATATACACCTCTGGCGGGAATGCCGCAGAAGGGATTCAGTCTTCTTATTGCATCCTTTCCAGTGACACGTGATTATGATTTGTCTCATTATCCATGAAATTAACTTTGATTACTTTCAATAATTTGAGCCTATTAATACCTCTCACTTTACTTCAAAGTGATATTACTGGGGAAAGGTGGGGAGGAGGGATAAATTAGGAGTTTGGGATTAACATATGCACACTACTAAATGTAAAATAAATAACCAACAAGGACCTACTGTATACTATAGGGAACTCTACTCAATATTCCTTTTTTAAAAGATTTTTTTTGAGGTGGACCATTTTTAAAGTCTTTATTGAATTTGTTACTATTTTATATTTGTCTCTATTTTATGTTTTGGTTTTTTGGCCTTGAGGCATGTGGGATCTCAGCTCCTCAACCAGGGATCAAACCCTCACCCTCTGCACTGGAAGGCAAAGTCTTAACCACTGGACCTTCCCTGGTGGGACTGGGACTTCCCTGGTGGCGCAGTGGATAAGACTCCACGCTCCCAATGCAAGGGAACTGGGTTCCATCCCTGGTCAGGGAACTAGATCCCACATGCATGCCACAATTAAGAGTTCACATGCCACAAATAAGGAGCCCGCCTGCCACAACTAAGGAGCCTGCCTGCCACAACTAAGGAGCCCTGGAGCTGCAACTAAGGAGCCCACCACAACTAAGACCCAGTGCAACCAAATGAATAAATAAATATTTTTAAAAAAAAGAAAGAAAAGAATCTGAAAAAGAACGGATATAAGCATATGTATAACTGAATCACTTTGCCATACACCTGAAACAAACACAATATTGTAAATCAGCTATATTCCATCCAATATAAAATAAAATTTAAATTAAAAAATACAAAGATTAAAAAATGATATTACTTTCATACATTGGTGTAAAATGTCTATGCAAATTAAGTTCTTTCTTAAAAAGTTCTCTGTGTAAATCCAGAAGTAAAGACAGACAATTGTTACTTTATCTTCCATAGACAATACCACATAATACTCCCCTGAGGAAGATACTTACCAAATATTGTAAAATAGATCATACTCCTGGATGGGAAGAATTTCTTTTTAAAATGCTGCACTAGATGTAGAGAATGGACTTGAGGACACAGGGAGGGGGAAGGGTAAGCTGGGACGAAGTGAGAGAGTAGCATTGGCATATATACACTACCAAATGTAAAATAGATAGCTAGTGGGAAGCAACTTCACAGCACAGGGAGATCAGCTCGGTGTTTTGTGACCACCTAGAAGGGTGAGATAGGGAGGGTGAGAGGGAGGGGATATGGGGATACATGGATACATATATTCACTTTGTTACACAGCAGAAACTAACACAACAATGTAAAGCAATTATACTCCAATAAAGATGTTAAAACAATTAAAATAAAATATCACTTCCTTGATAATAAAAAAATAAAATGCTGCAATATATAAAAATATATCTAGTGCCATCCTAACCAGTTTTTCATACAATTTGAAAATGAAGAGTAGCCCCTGCTGGCCACAACTAGAGAAAGCCCAGGTGCAGACACAAAGACCCAAGGGCATGATAAATAAATAAACGAACAAAAGCATTCAAAGGCCTTTGTAAATCCTAGAAAACAAGTGCCTTTCTCTAGGTCATTTTCCTACCCCCAGCCCCTCCTCCTACGCACCTGACATTCTCTCTGTAATCCTGAAAGTCCACCTCTTTCCTGCCTGTTTCCTGGGAGAGGTTCCCTGTGGCCAGATAAAAATAACACCTAGATGCTGCCAGGAGGAAGATTCAATCAATTTATTCCTGGGGCAAAGGGGAATCCAGCGAAGAAGTATGTGAAGACAGGAGCTGATGGGGACTTCTCTGGTGGTCCAGTGGTTAAGACCCTGCGCTCCCAACACAAGGGGCCCAGGTTCAATCACTGGTCAGGGGACTAGATCCCACATGCCGCAACAAAGACCTGGCGCAGATAGATAGATAAATAAGTATCTTTTTTTAAAAAAAACAAGAACTGACAGCATCCTCCTGGGTTTCACATCCAGGAGCCCAGCTCCACCATCCTTGACTAAAAGCTGTGGGAAGGACAAGCCAGGTCTTGTTCAGGGGTGTCTGACCAGGTCCAGCCTGTCCTTCCTAGAGGGTTTGGAGGCTCTTGGACTGGGATTCAGGAGACCTGAGATCTATTCCATCCTGCATCACTGACCAGCATGGGACCTCAGGTCACTATCTTGCTTGAATCCAGGGAGCAGGTTGAGAGAATTCAATAAATGGCCAATTGATCTCACCCTTACTGTCCAGAAACCCAGAATCTTTTAGACATGGTAGAAGCAGAGAGTCCCAACACCTGAGACAGCTTCCACCCAGCAGCCTCGGCCCTGCCTCACGAAGCTGGGCTCAGGAGCAGAAGACAGACCCACTCCCACACAGAGAGGACCAAGGTGGGCAGAATAGGATGGGGCCTCTGAGGGAGCCGGTGGTGAGATTGGATAGTGCTGTGTGTAATGGCTTTTATGACACTTGAGAAGGGATAGAAGCAGGATGCCAGCACAAAGCCTCATCACTGTCAAATCAGGGGCTCTCAGCGTCCATCGAGCCCTGGCCTGGTCCCCGCTGCCCTCCTAACAGCACAGCCTCTGAGTTTCCCCTGCAGTGTCAGGATCTCTCTCCACTTTCCTACCCCAGGGCCTGACTCAGCTGCCCTGAGAGATCAGACTCCAGGCCAGGGAGGGTGGGCTGGATTCCTCCCTCCACAGAGATGCTAACCCCGACCCTGGCCTGGGGACTGTGCTTCTGTCTCTCACCCTGGCTGGGATCCAGTCCTGGCATAACTTCTCTTTTTGGTCGAGACAACCAGGTTTGCATTCCTCCAGGAAAATCCTGATACTGAGGACCAAAGAGATGAACCCCTTTATTTATTTATTTATTTAGGCCATGCAGCACAGCATGCAGGATCCTAGTTCCCTGACCGGGGGTGGAACCTGCGCCCCCTACAGTAGAAACCATGGAGACCTAACCACTGGATCCCCAGGGAATTCTCGAACCCCTTTATTAGAACACGTGATGGGGCAGGTAAGTTAGTGATTCTTATTTTTTTCTTTTTTAAAAATTTATTTACTTATTTAATTTTATTTTGGCTGCGTTGGGTCTTCGTTGCGGTGCGTGGGCTTCTCACTGCGGTGGCTTCTCTTGTTGCAGAGCACGGGCTCTAGGCACACGGGCTTCAGTAGTTGTGGCTCATGGGTTCTAGAGCGCAGGCTCAGTAGTTGTGGCGCACGGGCTTAGTTGCTTCGCCGCATGTGAGATCTTCCCGGACCAGGGCTTGAACCCGTGTCCCCTGCACTAGCAGGCGGATTCTTAACCACTGCACCACCAGGGAAGTCCATTAGTGATTCGTAGGAAAAGAGGAGGTGATCCCCAAACCTTCTCTATTCTCAAGTGTTCTAACCACTTGTCTGTGACTCACTGGGGAAAATAGATATTACATCATTATGTAGCTTATACACAGTCACAGGAGAAAGTGCATTGAACAGTATAGCACAGCATCCTGTTCAGAGCACACTCTCCCGTATTCTAGTCTATTCTTATTCAAGTAAAACATACTATTGTTTATGCCCAAGTGAATTGGTTTTACATCCTACCAGGATGCCCCAGTCTTTTCCTTGGGAAATATTGTTCTACCTGCTGCTGTAAGAGATGGGGCCAGAGAGCAGAGGGGGAAATGGTCCTGCAAGAGGAGGTGAAATTACCGCATACTCTGTCAGGAGAAAGGGGGCGATCAGTTCTCTGCTATAGGGTGATGACTTCTGCTTCAGAAGCCTTCTCCCTGGTCTCCTGCTTCTACTAACTCTCCTGTCCACCTTCTTCACAGCAGACAGACACCAGGAAGTTCCACAGACACAGATTTGACCACCTTCATCCCCTGCTTATGATCCCTCCACAGTGCCCCGTGAGCTCAGGATCATACCCAGAGTATCTGAAAGCCTCACGAGACGACCAGCCCTGCCACTTCCAGCCCCTCTCCTGGCCCCACCCTCTGCTCTTAGAGGCTCCAGATTCACTGAATCAGCCACAATTGTAACTCATCCTTGAAATCTCAGAGAAGATGCCGCTTCTCCAGTATCATCATCGCAGACTCTCTCCAGGTAACACTTGCTCTTCCCCACCTATGGCTTTCCAACCAGCCCTGACCTCCCTGAGCCAGAGGCTGGATCTGTGTCCCCAGTGATGGCACAGGATCTGCTACTGAATTGGCACTGTGTCCTCACATCGCCTAGTGCTACAGAACCAAACTTGGGCCTGCTCGCCTGTGTGCAGTAAAGCCAATCTACTGACACCAGGTTGTGATGAAGGAAAGTGCAGGGTTTACTGCAGGGTGCCAAGCAAGGAGAACGGGCAGCTAGTGCTTGAAAGACCCAAACTCCCCAATGGCTTCCAGTGAAAGATTTTTAAAGACAGGGTGAGGAAGAGGGGCTGTAGAGTGCGTGATCAGCTCATGGGCATTCTTCTGATTGGTTGATGGTGAGGTAATCGGGAGTCAACATCATCAACCTTCTGGTTCCAACTGGTCTGGGATCTATGTGCTTGTGGTCAGCAAATAGTTAACTTCTTCCACGTGGTGGGACTTTCAGTATCTGAAAAACAGCTCAGGGACTTCCCTGGTGGTCCAGTGGTAAAGAATCCACCTTCCAACGCAGGGGACACAGGTTCGATCCCTGGTCAGGGAACTAAGATCCCACATACCGTGGGACAACTAAGCCCACAAGCCACAACTACTGAGCCCAGGCGCCTCAACTAGAGAGTTCACGTGCCACAAACTATAGAGTCCACCTGCTCTGGAGCTGGTGCGCCACAACTAGAGAGGAGCCCACGCACCACAGCGAAAGATCCCACATGCCTCAATGAAGATCCCGCGTGCCACAGCTAAGACTCGAAGCAGCCAAAAAAAAAAAAAAAAAATGCTGTCAGAGTCAAATATGAGAAAGCAAGTCCTCCTCTTATACAAGGACAGGAATAGCGTTACCTATAAATGGCCTATTTGGCCCTTTGAGAAAGTATAGCAATTCAAACCCAAGGTTCTCTGACCCTGAAGCCTCATCACTGTTGAGTCTGGTGTTCTCAGTGTCCATGGAGCCCTGGCCTGGACCTCAATGTCCTCCCACCAGTACAGCCTCTGAGACCCACCCTCTAGCCCTGCCCTGATCTCCTCTCACTTTTCCACCCAGGTCCTGACTCAGCCCCCTGGAGAGATGAGGCTGCAGATGAGGGGAGGGGAGGGGGCTGGGCTCCTCTCAAGGGATGCCAACCCCAAGCCTGCCCTGGGCAACCAGCTTCTCTCTGGAACTGGCAGGTATCCAGACCTACCTCGCCCCTCTTTTTGGTATAGATGCCAGGCTGTGTGCCAAGCCTACCTTCAGCCACTCCAGGAAGCACCTGGGATGAAGGATGTGAGAGCTGAACCTATTTTTTGGGAAGACATGATGGGACAGCTAAGTCACTGGCTCTTAGGAAAGCAGAAGACAAGCCTGTGCCTGGAGTCTTTCCAATCGTGTGCGTTTATGAACCATTGTATGTGACTCACTGGGAAAGATAGATATTACATCCTTCTGTGAGTTAAGATTCTCTGCCGTGCACGCTATTCTATCTTCCATCAATTCTCTTCTCATTTTAAAAGAACCCATTAAGATAAATTCATTGGTTTTACAACCTGAAGGAGTGTCACAACCCACAGTTTGGAGAATGCTTTTCTACCCTGCAGCTGTAAGAGGAGGGGAGGCCTGAAGAACAGGGGAAGAAACGGCTCTGGGAAACGAGTGTGCTATACATCCCACCCCCTTGAGAGAGGTCAGACATTTAGAACTCTGGTAATTGCATGATTATTTCTGCTCCAGAAGCATCCTCTCTGGTTTCCTGCTTCCTGTCCGTCCACCCTTCTGTCCACTCCCCTCACAGGAGACAGACACTAGGATTTTCCACAGACCCAAGTCTCACCACTTTCATTCCCTGTTTAGCATGTGTTCTTGGCTCACAGTGCACTCAGATTAAGCCCGAATCCTCACCAAGGCCCACAGGGTGACTCGCCCTGTCCTGTCCTCCGCCCTCCCAGGGCTGAGCCCCCTCTGAAATAGTTACAATTCTTGCTCATTCTTAAAATCACAGCTCAGATGTGCCCTCCTACAGGAAGCCCTCCCTATCACCCTTGGCCCTTCTTCCCAGACCTGCTCACTCTGGGTCATTATCGTCTGTGCCCCAACTGGACGTGGGAGTCAGAGGGAAAGGGTCTGGGACTAAGTCACCACTGTGTCCCCATCATCAGATAGCACAAGGCTGGTGGCAGAGCAGGTGCTCAGGGAATATTGAAAGAATGCACGAATGAATGAATGAAATCATAAATGGATGAAGGAAGTGTGTATCTAACTCAACACGTCTTTGTGACATACTGAGAACTGGCGCCTGAAGTTCAAATCTCTCCCTCTCTCCAGACATCTCCCTTGTCCTCCCTGTAATATTGCTCCTCAGCAAGGCCTGTTGGGATCTCATACACTGGGGAAGGCCTCAGGGTCCCTCTTTGCAGAAGGATCTCCCTCCCAGCCATCTCTCCCCTGCTTCCCCACCCCACAAACATAGGACTCAGCCCTGTGTTGGGCACTGGAAACCCAGGCTACCAACAGCATCAGGGCCCTGCCAGGAGTGAGCAAGTTGGGATGGGGCTCAGAATCTTCTCTATTCTTGATTTTACTGACTGCCTGGCGGCATCTATTAGGAAAAATAGACATTACATCATAATGCATCTTTGAGATACATGCATCATGCATCTCAAAAAAAGCGAAAAGAAGTATAGGCAAGTGGCTTCTCTAGTGGCGCAGTGGTTAAGAATCCACCTGCCAATACAGGGGACAGGGGTTCGAGTCCTGGTCTGGGAAGATCCCACATGCCGCAGAGCAACTAAGCCCGTGTGCCACAACTACTGAGCCTGAGCTCTAGAGCCCGCGAGCCACAACTACTGAAGCCAGCGCACCTAGAGCCCGTGCTCCACAAGAGAAGCCACCACTATGAGCAGCCCACACGCAGCAATGAAGACCCAATGCAGCCAAAAATAAATAATTTTAAAAAATAAAAGAAGTATAGGCGGGCTTCCCTGGTAGTGCAGTGGTTGGGAGTCCGCCTGCCGACGCAGGGGACGCGGGTTCTTGCCCCGGTCCGGGAGGATCCCACATGTCGCGGAGCGGCTGGGCCTGTAAGCCATGGCCGCTGGGCCTGTGCATCTGGAGCCTGTGCTCTGCAACGGGAGAGGCCACAACAGTGAGAGGCCCGCATACCAAAAAAAAAAAAAAAAAAAAAAAAAGAAGTATAGGCAAAAATGTGCACTGTCAGCCTCCCTCAGGGGAGCAGCTCTTTCATCTTCTGATCCCAACTGGCTTCTCTCAGAGGAAAAACTACTCCCCTCTCCCTCACATCTACTTAAAATCTGGTGTGGACTTTTTGTCCAGAATGGCAACAAAACAAATTAGTATGGTAACGATCTTGGTCACATCAATCACCTCTAAAGTCATCTATTGCTTACCAAGTACCCAGCACAATTTCTCCCATTCTCTCATTCATATTCTTCACATCTCCCAAATCAGTTATCATTTATATTGTTTAGATTATTCCCAAAGCAATCAACAGATTCAATGCAATCCCTTGCAAAACCCCAATGACTTTTTTCCTTCTTCCAGTAATGTGAAAGCGTATTCTCAAATTCATATGGAATTGCAAGGGACTCTGAATACCTCAAGGAATCCTTAAAAGAACACTCTTGGGAGACTCACAAGTCCCAATTTTAAACTTATTATAAAGCTACAGTAATCAAAACAGTGTGGTACCGGCATAATGATAGACATATAGATCAATGGAATGGAATTGAGTTTCCAGAAATAAACTCATGCATTTATGGCCAATTGATTTTTTTGTTAATTCTTTATTTATCAAGAGAAGCTATTCCTTAGCCCAGATATTCATAGTTCATAGTTTCATAGTTCAGAAACACAGGTAAGTGACAAACTTCCACAGAACTCAACCCAAAGAAATTCTTTGCATTCCAAAATCACTTTGCACTCTGAAAGATACCAGCCTTCCTCATCTCCTCAAAATCTTTTATAGAATCATAATTTCTGTAGACAGACTTCCCTGGTGGTCCAGTTGTTAAGAATCCGCCTCCCAATGCGGGGGACGTGAGCTCAATCCCTGGTTGGGGAACTAAGATTCCACATGCCGTGGGGCAACTAAGTCCACGCATCGCAACTGTTGAGCCCGCGCACTCTACAGCCTGTGTGCCACAACTAGAGAGAAGCCCACGCACCGCAACAAAGAGCCCACGTGCCACAACTAAGACCTGACACAGCCAAATAAATTAATTAATTAATTTTTTAAAAAGAGTCTCTTTTTAAAAAATAATTTCTGTAGAAATCTGCATTTTCAACTCTCAGGGAGACAATGAATGCTCCAACAATATGAAATCACAGATTCTTGGCCAGAACGTCACACATCTTGAGGTTTTGTCAAAGAACTGGAAGCCATGGTAGTTTTTCACCTTGACAGCTCAACAACAATGTCCTTACAGACTGATGGAGAAATGGACTTTGGCCAATTGATTTTCAATGAGGGTCCTAAGACCATACAAAATGGGAGGAGGTTTTCAACATGTGGCAGACTGGGTCAAATGCATATCCACAGGCAAAAGGATGAAGCTGGACCTCTACCTCACACCATAAACAAAACTAAATCAAAGTTGATGAAAGGCCTAAATGTAAGAGTTAAAACTAGAAAAGTCTTAGGAGAAAACATAGGAGTAAGTCTTCATGACCTTAGATTTCAAAATGGTTTCTTACATATGACACCAAAAGCATAGAGGCAAAGGGAAAAAAAAAAACCCAGCATATATTGGACTTTAAAAAATTTTTAAAGTTTTGGGTATCAAAGGATACTGTCAAGAAGGTGAAAATACAACTCACATAATAAAAGAAAATATTGAAAATCATATAGCTAATAATGATCTGGAATATAAAGAACTCCAACTGAATAACAAAAAGATAAATAATACAATTTTAAAATTGGCAAAGGACTTAATAGATACTTCTCCAAGAAGATATCCAAATATCCAATAAGCACATGATAACATGATCAAAGTCATGTTTTAAGGGAAATTCAAATCAAAATTACTAGGAATTACCACTGTATAGCCACTAGAATGGTGGTACTTTTTAAATGATAAAAAAAAAAATGTGTTCACAGGGATATGGAGAAATTGCAAACTGCACACTTTGCTTGTGAATATGCAAAGTGGTGCAACTACTGTGGAAAACTGTTCATTCCTCACTAAATTAAACATGTGAACAAACAAATCTGCTCCTGGATTATAACCAAAAGAATTGAAACAGATGTTCAAACAATCATTTGTACATAAATGTTCATAGTAGCATTTTTCACAAGCGTCAAAAGGTGGAAACATCACAAATGTCCACCAAGTGATGAATGGATAAAAAGATGTGGTACGCCCATACAATGAAATATTATTTCTCTTAAGAAATGAAGTACCGATACATGCTGCAGCACGGATGAACCTTGAAAACACTGTGATGAGTGAACGAAGCCAGACGCAAACCACCACATCTTTCATAATTTATAGGAAAACTTCAAAGCAGGTGAAAACATTGAGACAGAAAGCAGATCAGAGTTTTATAGGGGCTGGGAGGACAGCGGAATGGACAGTGATTGCTTAATGAGTATGAGATTATCCTTCTGGGGCGATGAAAATATTCTGGTGATGGTTATACAACATCTTGAATGTACAAAGTGTCACTGAACAGTACAATATACAAGGGTTAAAATAGTAAATTTTATGTTAGGTGTATTTTTCCACACACATTAAAAAAAGAAAAGTAAAAACATTTGAATGGGGGGGTGTGTGTCCAAAGAACAGCAGGAACTGTCCACACCTCTAGTGCTGACCAATTCGATCTGTTTCTGGAATGATACATTCTCTGAGTATCTTCACTTTATAGTGTGATTTTGATTCCCAACTGCTCGTGCAGAGTGAAGGTTGGTGTGGTTCACCGAAATCTGAAACCCTTGATCTGTTTGGTCCCAGAAACGACTCATTCCCTTCTCACTGAGCATCAGAAGCACAACTGGCTCTAATTCTCAAGTGTCTTCCTTGACAACAAAGCCACACACACAAAAAAAGCTGTGAAAAGTGCTCAAGAGAAGACGTCCAAGGTGCTATCAGGATGTAATGAGGTTATAGACCACACCCTCAGAGTTCAGGGACATTTCATGTGGGCAACATTTAAACTGAAAGCTGCTGTGGGGGTGGTGCGGGGGCCGCGAGTAGAACGCACATGAAGAGATTGGAGAGAGGGTCAGACAGAAACCATCATGCATGAACCCTGGAACTTGTGGATGAGGGAGGCACAGACACTCATGCTGGGGCACAAGTAAGAGGGAAGAGAGTGGTGAGCCGTACAGCTGAGGACTTGGCGGTTGAGCCGTGGGAGACATTTTGGGTTGTAATAAGCAGTTATAATAAGTTGGGGGCAAGGGGGAACCATGAGGAATGGGCAGGACGCTTGGCATCATTGCCCTCCACTGAGGGCCTCCTTGTCTGCAGAGGCTGGGAAGATTCAGACTGCCTTTCCCACACGGCCTTGCAGCTGGAATTCTGGGTGTATTTGAAGCTCTGGGCATCACAGCCAGGTGTTTCCCCAGCAGCACCCGTGAGTTTAGGCAATAGCTTTGAGGTGCTGAAAAGCCACTAAGCAGAAACAAGGGCGTCCAGATCCTGGATCACAGCTCAAGAGTGCTGTCCTGAGTACCATTCAACACAGCCTGGAGCCTGTTGCTCCAGCCACTCCTATGACATGTAGGCTCTTAATTCACTATATCATGTGGAGGATGCAACCAGGGCTGGGTCAAGCCAGATCATCCATTCTTTCATCACTTGAAGTCACTTTGCAGGGAGCAGGGGTCTCTTTCTGTAATCCCAGGGATATGGTTGGTGCAAAGGTTGACACAGCCTCCCCATCAGCCAGCAGAGGAGGAACCTCCTGGCTCTGGGGAGCCCCAGCCCCTTCTCCTGCATCCCTGACCTTCTCTCCATACACCTGAAAGTCTACCTCATTCCTGCTTGTTTCCTGGGAGGGGCTCCCTAAGGCCAGATGGAAATAACACCCAGATACTGCCAGGAGGAAAATCAAGTCTATTTATTCCTGGGGCAGCAAGGAAGCCAGTGGGGAATCCAGTGAGAGCAGGAACTGACAGCATCACCCTGGGTTTCACATCCAGGAGCCCAGCTCTGCCAGTCCCAAGAAAGGGCACATGGGAACGTTAACCTGGGTCTTCCCCAGGGTTGTCTATGAGCAGAGGCTGTCCTTCCTACATGGGCTGGGCCAGGGATGTTCGGAGGCCCCCGGACTGGGGTTCAGGAGACCTGGGTTCTAGTCCAGCCTGAGTCACTGACCAGCAGTAAGACCTCGGGTCAGTGTCTTCCTTGGATTCAGGGAACAGAATGAGAGAATAAAACAAAGGGCTGTTTGAAGTCAGAAGTAGAACTTTCTCTAGCCATAAGTAGTGGCAGGTCCCGACACCAAATGATGGCTCAATCAACACAGGCCAGGTCCCTCCCAGATCTGGGCTCTCTTGCAGAAGACAGAGCTGTCCCCAGACAGTGAGGTCCCATGGTGGACACAGTAGGATGGAAGTCTCTGAGGGGGCTGGTAGTAGGATTGGACAGGACTTTGTGCAAAGGATTTTTTGATACCTTGAGAAAGGGGCCAAGGCAGGATGTGAACCCAGGGCTATCTCATCCCAAAGTCTCAACGCTGTTGAGTTAGTGGCTATTGGTATCTACAGAGCTCAGAAATGGCACTGCTCTCCCATCAGCACCCAGGCCCCCCTACCCTGTCCTGATCTCCTTTCACTCTCCTGCCCTTTAGTGACTCAGCTCCCCTGAGACACAAGGCTCCAGGCCCTGGAGTGCAGTCTGGGCTCGTCCCTCTTCAGAGACGGAACACAAACCCTGCCCTAGAAAACATCCTTTCTCCCTCACCCTGGTTGCTGTCCAGGCATCTACTGCACTCCAGATTTAAGCAGAGGCAACCAGACCTGGGCCCCGTCCTGCCTGAAGCCATCACAGGAAGCGAATGGAATCAAGGTCATGAGCAATGTGCCCCAACCTGTAAAACATGACGGGGCAGCTAAGTCTGTGGCGCTCATCAAAGGAGGAATCCACCCTTGCCCTGAGCCTCCTCCATTCAAGACTTTGTTAACCAACAGGCTGCAGCTCTCTGGGAAAAAATAAATATTACATTATTACGTGGCTTCCAACGTCCTTGGGGGCAAGTTTCAGGACACAATGTTTAATTGTTGAAATCCATTCCCTAATCTGTATATTTTCAATTAAAAAATAACATAGCTTATGACCAACTCTAGTGGTTATCTAACCTACTAAAATGTTGCAATCTGCTGTTTGGAGCTACTCAGCGGCTGCAGGAGAAAGGACACCAGAGACCAGAGGGTGATATGGGGTTGGGAGGGGAGCATGCTGTACCCCTGCCCCCATGGGTGATAAAAAACAGTTAGGACTCTGGTAATTGCACAAATATTTCTGCTATAGCAGCACCTTCCCTGGACTGCTAACTCTAGTCTCAACCTTCCTGTCCACCCTCCTCCCAGTAGGTACTGGGATATTCACAGACACAAATCTGAATACTTTCCTTCCGTGCTCAGGACCTGGCCATGGTGCCCAGTGTCCTGAGGATAAAGTCCTGAGTCCTGGGACTTCCCTGGTGGCGCAGTGGTTAAGAATCCACCTGCCAATGCAGGAGACATGGGTTCGAGCCCTGGTCCAGGAAGATCCCACATGCCGCGGAACAACTAAGCCCGTGTGCCACAAATACTGAGCCTGCGTGCCTAGAGCCTGTGCTCCGCAACAAACAGAAGCCACTGTAATGAGAAGCCCTCGCACCTCAACAAAGAGTAGCCCCTGCTCACTGCAACTTGAGAAAGCCCCCGCACAGTTAGGGAGACCCAACGCAGCCAAAAATAAATAAATAAAAATAAATAAATTTATTTTTTTAAAAAGGAATGGAACTGTCAGCTTACTACCAAGGGTAGATTTGAGGTCAAGTCCCAGTGATGCTTTTTTTTTAAAATTTACTTATGTTATTTTTGGCTGCGTTGAGTCTTTGTTGCTGCACGCGGGCTTTCTCTAGTTGTGGAGAGCGGGGGCTACTCTTCATTGCTGTGTGTGGGCTTCTCATTGCAGTCGCTTCTCTTGTTGCAGAGCACAGGCTCTAGGCACGTGGGCTTCAGCAGTTGTGGCACTCGGGCTCAGCAGTTGTGGTTCACGGGCTCTAGAGCTCAGGCTTAATAGTTGTGGCGCACAGGTTTTGTTGCTCCACGGCACGTGGGATCTTCCCGGACCAGAGCTCGAACCCATGTCCCCTGCATTGGCAGGCGGATTCTCAACCACTGCACCACCAGGGAAGCCCCCACCTCCACCCAGGTGATGCTTACGTGGCACTGCGAGTCAGACATCTTCTAAGGGATCGACCCATGAGTTAGATACGTTATAGTATCAGCCCCATTTTGCAGGTGGGGAAAACTGAAACCCAGAAAGGTTGTCACTTGCCCAAGCTCACACACTGGAATGCCACCAGAATTCAAACTCAGGCAGCCTGGCTCTGAATGAGGGCTCTGGACCACCAGGCTCTACTATCTCCCATGTGGCAGCAAGGTGAGTAGCCCTCTTCTGGCCTGTTTACTCAACTATGAAATGGGCTTCCCATTAGTCACCTCTTCAGTTTGCTGCAAGGGTTAAATGACATCGGGCTTAGGTCCAGGAGAAGTGTTTTTAAAATGGGCCCCTTTGTTTCTTCAGTTCCTTGCAGGAGGATGGGAGAAGAGGCCTGGCCGCCTGCCTCCCATGTTAAGTTCTGGTGAGCTGTCCAATGCTCCACTGAGAGGAGAGACAAAACAGGGCAGAGATCCAGACCCTGGGTCTTCCAGAAACCACGAGGCGAAGTGCCCAAGGGCCTGTGTGCCTCTCCCCACCCCCAACTCTCGGCTGGGTGAGGGGCCCCTTGGCTTTACCACGGTATCCCCCCTCCGGACCGGACCACACCGCATCCTGTTGGGGCCCTGCCAGAGAAGGAATCGGAGCCTGGGTTCCCACTGGGAAGTCCCGCGGGGTGTGATGCAAGGCCTTCCCTGCCCCCCAGGCAGATAAAGGCACAGAGCCAGCCTGGAGCTGCTAGCCATCTCCGCGCGCCCTGCCTGCCATGACCCGCCGCTGCGCGCTGCTCGCCTGGGCCCTCTCCGGCCGTCCTCAGCCTCGGAGCGGCTCAAGAAGCCTCGGTAAGCTGCATCCCCATCGTGCCCCGCAGAGAGTGGAAGGCCCGGGCGTCCGAGCGCAACCAGCGCTAAGACGGGCCCGTGCGCTACGCGGTGGTGTCGCACGCAGCGGGCAGCGCCTGGGACACCCCATCCTCTTGCCTTAAGTAGATCCAGAACGTGCAGCACTACCACGTGCGGACGCTGGGCTGGTGCGGCGTGGGCTACGAGTGAGTGAGGAGGAGAGGCAAAAGCTGGAGACGGGACTGGAGCAGAGGGAGGAGCGCGGGCCCAGGAGACCGCAGGGACCCTGTTCTAGAGCCGCCTGGCCGACACCCCGGGCACCTTACTCAACCGCGCAGCATCTTCGTTTGTCCCCAGGGTCGCCGCTTAGGCCTGGGCATGTGCAGGCAGCGCAAAGATGCTAGGAGGAGGGGAAGCAGCTGCAGTCCAAGCTCTGCCCCCAGAGGAACGGACAGACTTTGCCAATACACAGGAAGATATCCTGTGCACTGGATTCCCTTGGTAAAGTCCGGTGCCTCGTTAAGCATCAGGCCGGGTTGCCGTCCCAGCTCCATTTACTGATGGCTGAGCCCTGGGGCAGGCATTCACCCTCTTTCAGCTTCAGTTTCACCTTCCTCCTCTGCAAAGTCAGGGGGGTCGTGGCCCACCCCATCACTAAGCCAGCCAATACCACTTAGGACACCGCCTGGTGTGCAGTGGGAGCCCCCAAATCCATGGACTGTTGGCGCCTATTACTATGTGCCAGGCTGTGCGCCATATGCTGGGACGGGGGCACAGCCATGAACAGTGTGAATCTAGCCCAAAGGGATTTAAAGACCAGCAGGCAGCAACAGGTGAGAAACAAGCAAGTCAACAAGATGAATTCAGATGGTGAGAGAAGCGATGGAGAAAAGGAACAGAGTGACTGACGCGGCTCTGGCATATGGGAGCCGAGAGAAGAGTGTGGTAAGCTGGGGGTACAGCAGAGGTAGAGGCCAGGAGGCTGAGTGAGTGGGTCATTCCTGAGGGACAAAGGTCAGGGTGGCTGGAGGTAGCCAGGAAGAGTGATATGAAATGAGGAAGGAGTTGGCAGGGGCCGGATGGCACAGGGTCTTGTGGGCCATGGGGAGGACCTCCGTTCTACTCTAAGACAGGAGCCATGAGAGGGATGTGAGCCTGCTTGGATATAAGAAGCTCCCTCTGGCTGCAGCGTGGAGAACAGACTGTAGGGGGGTGAGGGCAGAAGCAGGGGCAGGGACTGGTTAGATCTGCCTCTGGGGCCCATGCCCACCAGCTCCCTTTCCAGGGTAATAGGCTGGGGTCCTGCATACGGGCTTCTATAGCAAGAGACTCTACTGGTTCTCAAGCCTCGGTAAACACCAGAATCACCTTACTGGAAATGAAGGTCCCCAGGCCCCACGCTTAGAGACTGCTTCAGTAGGGCTGGGGTGAAGCCAGAAAGCCTGAGGACCTCGCTTGGAAAAACCTGGAAGCCTTCAAGGGTATCCCCAGCTCTTCTGGCTCAAGATTTTACAATTCAAAGACTCCAACTTCAAATTATTTTTCCAAAAGTCAGGCGCTCCAGTTCTAAGCGTTTCCCTGAAGGAACGAAGAGCAGAGCTTGGCTCCACAGCCTCTGGTCTAAATCACTTTATAGAAAAGCAAACTGAAGTTTGTTTCTCAGATTTTAGGATTCAGAGTCTGATCCAAATGTTTGGAATCCCCCTTCCTTGTCGCATCTTGTTCGGAGCCTCAGTTTCTTCACCTGTAAAATGGGGCTCCTGACTGCCCACCAGGTGGTGGGGTTTGAAGTTTAAATTAGATGCATCCATTCAGCTAATGTACAGAGAGTACCAACTGCTTGTGCCAGATGCTGGGGCTGTGGCAGGACCATAACCGGCCCAGTCCTGGGGGTCGATATCACTATGGTATTTCTAGTCTCTTCAATCCAGATTCTGAGAGTTTGCCTTCCCAAGTGGCAGATTCAGGACCCAGTATTAGAGTTCCCACATTCTGCGCATCCTTGGTGACCTTGTGAGCCAGAGGACCGAGGTGACAGATATCGCATCTCCAAAACGCCAATCTTCTGGTTAATTCCAAATTTGTGCCAAATCAAACTCGCTCAAGCAGGACGTGTTGAATGACTGAACCTGACAGATCTGCTGCCAGGATTGGAAACCTCAAAGAGGCAGATGCTGGGGCTCCAGGGTTTGTGTCTGGTTGCAGCGCCAACCCTCGAGTCCCTGATCCTGTCACTCAAGTGTACCCCAGCAGGGAAGAGGAAGCAGGAAGCAGGCTGGGGAGAGGGCAGAAGAGCTTCTCAGTGGAGAGTTCTGAGAAGCGTTAGTGTCCAGGACGTGACCTTGGGTAAATAATCTAAGTCTGCTTCCTCAGCTTAAAGTGGGGATGACAACAGTGCCTGCCTCCGAGGACTGCATGTGAGAATTCAGCAAATCAAGAGCTCAACCAATCCTCCGGGGAGGCAGGAGAGAGCCAGACCATGTGGGTGGGAGTCACGGAGACCTGGGTGAAAATCCTGACTCCTCACGGGGTTGAGGATGCAAAAAGGCGCATGTAGAGCTGTGCTTGACAAATGGCAACGGTCACGGTCATTGTTCTTACTGTGGAAGATTAGAGGATAGGAGGAGGGTGTTGGGGAAATTGTGTGTGAGTGACAGGGACAGGGGCGGGGCAAGCAGAGGACAGGGAGGGAATCCCCCCCCAACCCGGGGAAGCCCTCTGTCACTCATCCAGACCACCCTCCCACCCCCACAGCTTCCTGATGGGAGAAGACAGGCTCCAGTATGAGGGCCGGGGCTGGAACACCTTGGGCGCCCACTCAGGTCCCACCTAGAACCCCATATCCCTCGGCATCTCCTTCATGGGTAACTACGTGGGTAAGTGACTGTCCAGCCATCAGCTAGGGGGCTGACATGGAGCCCGGGGGTTGGCACCGCGTGGTGAGTAGTTGCTGGGAGGCTCTGCCACCTGGAAGCTCTGTGACCTCGGACAAATGACTCTGCTTCTCTGAGCCTTGTTTCCTCTTTTGGATAAAGACCATTTGCAACCACATGGTTTCAGTGAAGATTAGTCTGTCTCTATAAAAGTTCTTAGACCAGTCCATGGCACCTAAGAAGTGCTTGATAAATGCCAGCTATTGCTGCGGCTCGGCTGGGGAGGTCTGCGGGCAGATGAGGGCAAATAAGCAGTAATCTTGACAGCTGACACTTGCTGAGGGCTTACTCTGTACATAAAATAACTCTTTTGATTATCCCACAGCCCTGTGGGCAGGTGTCATTCTCCCCTTTCACAGATGAGAAAACTGAGGCACAGAGAGGTTCTGTCATTCTCCCCTTTCACAGATGAGGAAACTGAGGCACAGAGAGGTTAAGTCACTGCTTGGTGGCGGCAGGCTGGGTTCTGGGCCCTAGCGGGCCAGCTCAGAGTACAAAATCAGAAGCACTACCCACACCCCCTCTGCCCTTCGAGGAAGCCCCAGCCTAACTCCTGCCTCTACCTCCCACAGATCGGGTGCCCCTGCCCCGCGCCATCAGGGCAGCCCAGAGTCTGCTGCCTTGCGGCGTGGCTCAGGGATTCTTGACTCCTAGCTACGAGGTCAAAGGACACCGGGATGTGTAGCAGACGCTTTCTCCAGGCTACCAGCTCTACGAAATCATCCAGCAATGGTCACACTACCACCGCGTGTAAGGCCCTGTCCGTCTTCTCACACACACCCCCACCCCATCAGAAACCCCACTGCCTCCCCCTCCCCCAATAAAGGCGAACCTCAAACTGTATTTGTGTCCCGCCATCCCCCTCCCCACCCTCTCTCTCCCCCATAAGATCTCAGCCATCGCCCCCCAACCTCCCAGAACTCTGACCTTGCTCAGAACCCAGAGGCCCCGACCCTGAACCAAGACCCCAGAGATCCCAGCTTGGAAGCCAAATCACAGCTCAGAACCCAGAGGCCCCAGGTCACAGCACAGGAATAGCACCAAGTCGGCTGAGATGTCACCACCAGAAGCTCAGGGGTCCTCACCTCCCGGGCAGTAAGCCATGCGGCAAGACACCCCCTCTCACCGCCAAAGACATCCTGGGCAGCATCTCTGCTTGAACTCCTCTGGGGACAAGCTGCTCACTCCCACCCCTCAGGTTTCCGCCCCCCCCATTGCTTTAGAGACTGCGGGAGTTTTTTCTGAGCCTGTACTCCAATCTGCCGCCCAGTCATAGGCATGGCCAGAAATACACACAGGTCCCAGTTACACCCCCTCCCCACCCAATCTTCATTCCTCCTCACTCCACCCCGACCCTTCAGTCATAAGCTGAGGGATCCCAAGGGCACATATGTTTATTTACAAAACACACTTACCCTCCCTCCCAGAATGCAATGCCTGCGGGAGACGTAGGGATTGGGGCCTCACACACCTGAGACCCCAACAGCACCAGGAGGAGCGGGGCCTGGGCGGGGCCAGGACACACCAGCCCCGCCCCTCACGCCGAATCCATCCGAATCCATTGGAGGGGCAGTAGTGTCTCTCTGAGGTCACGAGTGCACGTCCAGTCTGTTCATGTATTCCTGCAAGGCCTTCAGGCGGGCGTCGATTTCGGCCATGTCAGCTGCCTGGTGGTCCGAGCTGTACTCTGTGAGAGCAGGCGTGGCTGTGGGGGTCCGTGAGGGGCCCAATATCCTGCCCTCAGTAGCATCCCAGTGGGCTCTGGGGCAGGTGAGGGGGAGATGTGGAGTCCCAGGCTCACCTTTGATGGGGACCCAGCCCCCCGAGTCCGCCAGGCGTCTCTGATGGCGGCCGCGTTCCAGGGGGCTAGGCTTCTGCTGCTGGGGGTGGCAGGAAAGGGGGTCAGGCACCCTCTATGCCTGCCCCCCAAATCCCACCGGCAATTCTGAACCAAAGGACCTCATAAAAATTAAGGGTTGACACCTACTGAGTACTTATATGCAAAATAAGCTCCCTGTAGCTTCACCAGAACCCTCAGACGTGAATGCCATTACCATCCCCACTTAACTGATAAAGAAGCTGAGCTACAGAAGCTAAGTAGCTACCCTGAGTCACACAGGTTCTAGGGAGGGGAAGCAGGTTTCAAGACCTGGCAATTTGAGGCCAGAGCCGGTGCTCCTAACCAGAGTCTCCTGCCCCCACCTCAGCCCCACCCTCCTCTCCAACCCAAAGGTCTCAAAACACTGCCTCCAGGGCTTCCCTGGTGGCGCAGTGGTTGGGAGTCCGCCTGCCGATGGAGGGGACACGGGTTCGTGCCCCGGTCCGGGAAGATCCCACATGCCGCGGAGCGGCTGGGCCCGTGAGCCATGGCCGCTGGGCTTGCGCGTCCGGAGCCTGTGCTCCGCAATGGGAGAGGCCACAACAGTGAGAGGCCCACGTACCGCAAAAAAACAAAACAAACAAACAAAAAAACACTGCCTCCAGAGGCACTGCGGAGCCGCTTTTACAACCTGATCCCCTAGAATGGAATCATGGGAGAAAGGGCCAGCGAGGCCCCTGCCTCCTCCAAAGCCTGAGGAAAGACACTCACCGTATTGGACCCCCTCCAAGTGGTGGGGCTGGGCGGCTTCCCCCGGCGACGAACGCTGAGAGGATGGAGTAACCAAGGACCAATGGGAGGGGTCTGTGGCACCTCCCACCTGGCCCTCTTCCTTGGTTTCAAGGCTCCAGCCTCCATCACCCAAGTTCCCCGCAAAAGACTGTTTCGAGTCTCCCCAGACACCTGTTTGGGGGCGGTCCCTTCCCCCAGCCCAAGTTTTACCCTCTAGGGAGGGATTCAGAGAAATCCTCGAACTCGCTGCAGGAGCTGGCGGACGAGTAGCGGCTGCGGAAACTGTCCACTAGAGGGAGAAGGAGAGTGTGAGCCTCTAGCACTGGCCACAGCCCCGCCCAGCTCGTCTGCCAGTCCCGCGCGCTCCGGCCCAGTTACCCGAGGAGCTGCGGTTTCGGGAGCGGTTAGCCGCGTCTCCTCGACCGGTCACGGCTGCGGGGGGCCGAGTTTGGCGAGACCAGGAGGTGGATGGACGGTCCCCGCTTCCTCCGCTGCCCAATCGGTTTCGCTGCTGCTGCTGCCTGGAGAACAAGAAAGGAGACGCCCACCTGTGCGCCCAACTAATTCGGGAAAGGGCGTCGCTGCGCCCCGTGGGTCACACCTAAATAGGGAAAAATCATGCGGAGACACAGACCAGGTAGGGGTGGGAGAGACAAATAAGCAGGGCGTGGGGATGGGGGAGGCTGGCGATCAGGAGAGGGGATGGAGGTCAGGCGGGAAGCAAGAGCAGGTAGGGGGAAGGGGAGAGATGGAGCAGGTGACAGGTGATGGAGTTGGGAGTTGGGGATGGATGGTCAGAGGGTCAGGTAAAGGGGCAGGGATATGGGCAGGTGAGGAGAAAATGGGCGCTAACTTCATCTTGATCGCTCTCTGCTTCTTCTCCTTGGCTTTCACAAAGGCTGTTGGGTCGAAACGGGGCACGCGACCACCTAGGACCGGGTGGGGGTGGGGTGTGGAGAGAAGAGGAGGCTGGAGTCATAGGATCACGCCTCCACAGTTCTAGTTCCATCCACCTCCTCCCACGGGCAGAGCAGGGTCGTCACAGACCTGTGGGCGAGGGCGAGGGGCGGCCAGGGCGGCCTTGACCCCGGCCCCCGCGGTCGCTCTCCCGGGATGAGGAGCGGGCAGCGCCACGGCCACGCGACGTGGAGCGCTCCCGAGACGTCGAAGCCCGATCTTCCCGGGCCGAGGGCGGCACCACCGGTGTAGTCCGTCTCCTGGGAGCACAAAGCCCACTGTCAGTTTCCCACCAGCGACGACAACTCCTATCCCAAGCCTCTTGCCGGACTGCACCATCTCCGAAACTTCAGGCCCATCCCCCATCAACTCCTAAACATTCACGTACTTACACAATCCTCACAGATACCTTCTCCCAGGGTCCACCCCTATCGGAGCCCCACAAACCACGCCCCCCCAAACCCATCTGTCACTTCCCTACAACCTAACACATCCTTTCACCAGGCCCTTCTCCCAGAGGTCTCCCACAGCTCCCTGGAAACCCTTCCCAATTTTTCAACACCCACCCCAATACATGCCAGCAAACATCACTCGGATACCCACATGCTTAGCCACGCCCTTTCGCTCAACCTGACCTCAGACCCCGCCCCTTTTCGGTCCCTATCTCCAGGTTCAGCCTCCTGAATGCCGCCTCAGGCCTGCCCATCTCTCTACAGACTCCGCCCATCGTTTTCAACTACTGTGTGTGTCCTTCCCTATGCCCCATGCAGTCCTTTAGGCCCCACTCATCCCTCCGTTAGGCCCACTCTCAGGCTCTACCCGCCCTCTCCACCTTACCTGGGCCCCGCCCCGTCACTCAGGCCCCGCCCAACCACGCCCGGAGCCCACCTGCAGGCGGGGTCCACAGCTCCAAGGCCCCACCCACCCCGGGCCGCGCCCCTCACCCCCTCTTGTACATGGCCAGCTCGGTGTTCAGCGTCTTCAGCCGGGCACGCAGGCTCCGCTCCGACGCCTTCACCTCCTCTAGCTGCCGGGAGGGAAGAGGAGCGTAGAGGTCCAGACTGAAGCCAAAGTCCGGGACCCGCCGGCGCCCAGCCGGCCGCCCCGCCACCTCACCTCCTTGGCCAGGCGGCGGCAATCCTGGCTTCGGCGGCCGGTCCCGCGGTGCCCGAGGCCGCGCTCCTGCCGCAGCTCCAGCTCCAGGCCGCGCACGAGCCCGCGCAGCGCCTCGACCTCCTGGCGCGCCGCCCGCCCGGCCAGCGCCTCCTCGCGCGATCTGCCCAGCTGGGCCTCCAGCTCGCGCTTCTCAGCCGACAAGCGCGACACCCTGGGAGGAGGAGGTAGAAAGCGAATGTTGGGGCGGGGTGAGAGGCATGGTCCCATAATCCTCATTCCTCCACTGGGTTGGGCACGCACCATTTCTTGATCGGTAATTAGAGAAATGCAAATGAAAACCATCAAGAGATGCTGAGCTGATAGGAACTTTCTAAGACAGGGATCCAGCTCTCAACATCCAAACCCATCAGTCCCAACACCACCTGACAGTAGCAAATACACAGCCCCACAGAGGAAGGCACTGTCCCAGAAACCTGAATCTGATTAGCCTATAGGTTTAACAACCACTTCGCGGGAAATAAACAGAACAGGCGACCACGTGAACCATGGAGATAAAATCAACAAAATCCAGGGACTTCCCTGAAGTCCGTTGAAGCTGGGGCACAAGTACACGTGCATTATACTACTGTCTACTGTGCGTGCTTGGAATTTTTCCCAATAAAACATTTTTTTAAATCCGTGGCTCCCCCGCACTCTCCAAGGAGCTTCCCCATTCGGTCCCTTCCAGCTGACTTCCCCCCTCCCCTCCTCTCCTCCCCCCTCCCTCTCCCATGGTGCTCTTGGCAAATGCAATTCCCTCCTCCTGAACCCTCTCTCCTCCTCCTGGCAGGAACCACTCCACTCATCCTCCAAACATCACATCCCCCCCCCCGCGGGGAAGCCTGCCTGCCCTCCCAGCCAGGCTGTCATGTCCCTCTATTCTCTCCTCTCCTGGCTCTCTCTGTACGTTTCCTTCCCGGCACCAATCATGGTGGAGCTGACGTTGATCAGTGTGATTATGTTTTCTGTCTGCATCCTCACTCCAGCTGTCTGGTCACTGTGTAGGAACTCGGGCTCTGTGGCCTGGCTGATGGCATCCAACTCTATTCCACTTCTTACAAGCTGTGTGACCTGGGGCAGTTTCACTTCACATCTCTGTGAAGTGGGATGATAATAATAACACCTACTGATAAGGCTGCAGGAATCTATAAAGAGCGCTTAGACGTGTCTGGCACTGAGTGATGGCTCAGTAAACATCGATAGGGCCAGGCAGTGTGCCTGGCACACCGTAGGAACTCAGTAAATGTTGGATGACTGAATGAATGAATCTTGGAGTCTTCCCAAACTCCCTAACTCCAAGCTGGGAAGAGAAAGGTAAGAACCAACTGTCCAGTTGTGGATCTCAGGGCAGATGACGCCATCTTGTGGCCATCCTGGGAAACACATGCACACGCACCTGGAAGACTCGCAAGGTTCTCCAAGCCCCATGAGCTTGCACTCTGGGAGGGGAGAGGTCTGGTCCTCCCAGGCAGCCCTGAGCGCTCAGTCCTGGGCTAGCAGCTGCCAGCAGTGCACAGTGGCTGAGGAACCAAAGGTGGCTTGGGCTGACTGCCTGGATTCAAGGTCTAGCCAGGCCATATTACTTCACTGTGTAACCTGGGGCAAATTCTCTAACCTCTCTGGGCCTCAGTTTCCTCCTCTATAAAATGGGGACGATAGTAGTGCCTACTTTGGGAGGATTAAATCAGTTAAATCATACAGCACTGAACAGAGTCCCTGGCACACAATTAAATGCTCGATAAACAATAGCTACTGGTATTATTATTATTACTACTACTAAAAATAGTATTAGCCCTCCCCAATGAGTGGGGCCCCCACCAGATGGAGACCAAGTCCCAGTCAGCCCCTCCACAGCCCTCAGCACACAGCAGGCACTCGGTAAACATGCCCATCAGGTTCCTGTCACAGCCTCCCATAACACAGGCTCCCTTTCCTGCCTAACCCCATCTCCATTTGCAATATACTCGGGTGGGTATGTGATCAATGTCTCTCTGCCCCCTGCACTGGCACTACACCATGGGCAGGGAAGGGGCCAGCACAAGAGAGGCGCTTGGGGAAGGTGGATTCAACTGAATAGAGCCCTGCCTCGCACCCTGTCTTTGCACATGCTGTTCCCTTTGCCTGGAACACCCCTCCCTTCCCAGGCAGGGCCAGGTCTCTCTCTGGACTCCCTCAGCCCCATCCATGGTGAATCTTCACAGTCTGCATACAGATCTGTCTCCCGCACTGGACTGGGAGCCCCAGGAGAGGACAGGGCCAGAATTATCTCGGTCATTGCTGTGTCCCCAGCACCATTAACACATGGTGGGCACAGAGGAGGGGCTCAGAATAAGTATTTGGGGAATGAGGGATGGCTGTCCTTCCAACAGTGCTAAGCATTGGGTCCCGCAGTGCATGATGGGATGTGTCCCCCCCCAGCCCCAACCGCCCACCTCCACCTCCAGACTTACTGCTCCCGCAGATGCCAGATCTCAGTTTCCCGGCTGTCCCGAGTGTCCTGGCCATCCAGCCCTCGAAGGCGGCTCAGCTCCTCCTTTAGTGAGCGAATGATGCCCCGCAGGACCACAGGGTCTGGTTTGCCCTGGTACGGGAGGGGCAGCGGGTAGTGAATCCTGAGAAGGAGGATTAGAACCGTGGCACTCAGAGGCCAAGAATCCACCCAGGAAAGGACATGTGACCATTTCTAGCCAAATACTACAGGAAATTGGTTGGGAGTCTTCTGGGAGCACTTTTAGTTTCCTGATAAAAACAGCTGATACAATTAACAAGCACAGCCCTGTTCCATTTCCTCCTGCTTTGATGTAGATGCAACGCCTGGAGAAACAGCAGCCATTTTGTGACCGTGAAGAGATAAGGATGCAGTCAAAAAGCCAACACGTTAAGGATGAGGAAAAGAAGAACAAAAACAAAAACAGAAGGAGCCTGAGTCCCTAACAAAACTGTTGAGTAGCAGCCATCTACCTAGACATCTCGTTATGTGATAAACTATTGTTTAAGGCACTGATAATGGTTATCCTGATACTTGTAGCCAAACACAATACTAAATGATATAACCCTCAACACTGAAGATTCCAAAGGCTAGACTTAAGCAACATCCCCACCTAGCCCTGGGTACCAGGGGTTCTTAAGTTCTATCCACGTCCTCTCCCACCTGACCACCAGCTACCAGCCTGGTGGGTATACTTGTACCCACCTGTCAAACTCCACAGAGTAGATGAGGATCAGGTAGCGCTTGGAGTTGAGCTGGGCCGATCTCCAGGCCAAGGGGCCTGGGCGGCCCCCCATCTTTCGGTTCCGCAGGGACTCCAGATCTGTGTAGGTCAGCAGGTCAAGGGTAACCGACTCACTGCTCTGTTGGAGAGAATGGGAGGAGCTGCCAAAAGACCCAACGTGGCCATACCCAGAGCACACAGCCCACACACCTGGGCCACGCCCCATTCATTCTCTGGGCTAGCTGGGCTTTTCCACCACTGAGGCTGGCGATCAAGATGACCCTGCCCCATGAGGGGCTGCCACAGGACATCATCAGAGGGAGAAACTGAAAAGAACCTAAATGCTCAGCCATAGGAGACAGCTTAGTGCTGGGGCTTCCAAGTACTGTCCACAGACCCCTGGGGGTCCCCAAGACCCTTTCAGGGGAGTCCATGGGGTCAAAACACCTTGCATAATAATACTAAGATGTCATCTGCCTTTTTTGCTGTGTTGACATTTGCACTGATGGTGCAAAAGTCATGGTGGGTAAAACTGCTGGTGCCCATTAGCAGAAAGCAAGCCAGGGGCATCAAATGCACTAGTAACCATTGTATATTCCACTGCCACGCAGTCTCCGCAGGGGGATGGGAAGGAGGGAGAAACACACAAATAAATAAATAACTAGATAAAAACACAGAAAATGAAACCTAGGAATGTCCTTGATAAACCTGTAAAAATTATTAATTTTGGGGGGGCCGCACTGCGCAGCTTGCAGGATCTTAGTTCCCCGACCAGGGATCGAACCCGCACCCCCTGCAGTGGAAGCGCGGAGTCTTAACCACTGGACCGCCAGGGAACCCCAAATTATTAATTTTTTTGACTCTTGACCCTTGAGTGCACATATTTTTACTCCTGTGTGTGACAAAATGAAAAGTACACATTCGGCTGCATACCAAGGTATGACATTTTCTAGGAAAAGCACTTGTGTGATTGAATTTTGAGCTAAATTAGCCACTTTTTCATGGAACACTATTTTTACTTGAAAAGGTACTGACAAAAACTACGGTTATTCAGTCTTCGATGTTTGGCAAGCATTTTCTCAAAAATGAACAAAGCAAGCCTGTCACTTCCAAAAAAATACAGCTAACGGTATTTGTTTTGCAACAATAAAATTCAAACTCTAAAGTGAAAATTAGAATTTTGGAAAACTTGTATCTGCCACTGTGTGCTTGATAGCTTCTCAGTGTTGAAAGGCTTTCCTGGACAGATCAGTGAGGATATTAACAAATATGACTTCCTGATATTGTATAATGAAATGTGTCAACATTTGGGAGATTTGCACAACTCCGTGAACCAATATTTTCCAAATGACCAATGCATGATGTTACAAATGATGCTACAAATGCATGATGTTAGAAAATGAGTAAAAGATCCCTGCAAAGTAAAGACACACCAATAGATTTTAATGTCACAGAACAGGAAAAGTTCACTGGGAATGGTCTCAGATTCCACACTGCGATAAACCTTTAAGAAACTACCATATGTCCAGTTTTAATGTGCTGGCAAGAGAGGATATGCACAATTATCTGAAAAAGCTATTAAAGGACTCCCTTTTTCAGCTATATATCTTCCCGAGGCAGATTTTTCTGCATGTACGTCAATCAGGACGTATCACAACAGACTGCAGAAGCACATGAGAATCTAGCAGTTTTCTATTAAGCCAGACATTAAAGAGATTTGCAAAAAATGTTAAAAAAAAACCCCACTATATTTCTTACTAAATAATTTTGGTTTTGAAAATATTTTTCATAAAAAGGTTATTTAGGTCAGTAACAGGTTTGTTACTGTTATTTTTAAATGAATTTGTAAATATCTTTATATTTTTCTCAGTTTTAATTTACAATATGGCAAACAAATATTGATAGATAAAACCTGCATGAACAAAAGCTCTTTGGTGTCCTCAGTAATTTTTAAGAGTATAAACGGGTCCTGAGACCAAAAAGTTTTTTTTTTAATTAATTTTTATTAGAGTATGGTTGCTTTACAATGTTGTGTTAGTCTCCACTGCACAACAAAATGAATCAGCCATACACATAACGGTATCCCCTCCCTTTCGGACTTCCCTCCCATTTAGGTTACCATAGTGCATTAGGTAGAGGTCCCTGTGCTATACAGTATGTCCCCATCAGTTGTCTATTGTGTACATAGTATCAATAATGTGTATGTGTCAATCCCAGTCTCCCAATTCCTCCCACCCCACCCCTTTCCCCCTTGGCATCCATACATTTGTTTTCTATGTCTGTGTCTCTATTTCTGCTTTGCAAATAAGAACATCTATACCATTTTTTCTACATTCCACATATATGCCTTATTATACGATATTTGCTTTTCTCTTTCTGACTTACTTCACTCTGTATGACACTCTCTAGGTCTATCCACGCTGGGACCAAAAAGCTTGAGAACCACTGGGTTAAATAAATCATGATGCATGGGTATACTGGAATACTAAGCAACCACTAACAAGGATGACAAACTCAAAAGTTGTAATAATAATAAAAATAGACAATACCTGTATAGCACGTATTATGAGCCAGGCACTATTCTAAGCTTTTTACATGTAATTCACTTAATCTTCATAACATTATGAAATGGGGACTACTATCATCCCCACATTACAGATAAGGAAACTAAGACATGGAGTAACTGGCCCACAGCTCCCAAGTAGTAAGTGCTAGTGATTACTGATTCCAGAGTCCATGATCCTGGCCATTATGCTATACTGCCTATAGATACCAAAATGTTAACAGTCTGAGGTGGGGGATAGAAACAGAATTTAGACTCTTACTTTCTAAGTCACACATTACTTTAATATCATCACAATTTTATGAGTGCACATCTTACCTGTAACCAGAGAAATAATGTAGTTCACAGTTTTTAAATGATGTCTAAATAGCATCTATGTCACTCTAAGCTCCAACCTGCTTCTTTTTTTCCTATTAATATTTTTAACTATTTGACATTATATTTTTTTTTCAATTGTCTGTCTCTCCCACTAGGCTGTCAGGTTCATGAGGGCAGGAATTTTGTCTCTTTTGTTTAGTGCTGTATTCCAGTGCCTGGCACACAACAGATGCTCAGTAAATGAAATGAATGATTATCTATATCCACTGACATGACTAAATTTTTATGAATTATTGTTAAATCTTTTAAAAGGCTACAGAATACCTCGGGAAATATATCAACTATATAAAATTATAGATCTGCAAATACACACACGTTCACATCACAAGTGAATACAGAAATGCAGAAATGGCTGGAGTGATTTCCATCAAAATATTAATAAAAGGGACTTTCCCAGGGGTCCAGTGGTTAAGACTCCACCTTCCAATGCAGGGCGTGCGGGTTTGATCCCTGGTTGGGGAACTAAGATCCCACATGCCACGCAGTGCGGCCAAAAAATATATATATATTAACAAAATATTACTAGGAGTAAGTATTGGGAATGGAGTGATTTTTACTTTCTTCTTTACATTTCTCTGTGACTTGAATTTTCTCCATGATAATCATTATCATTAGAATTACAATCAGAATAAGGTATTTACATTTGGGAAAGAAGAAAAGAAAACGATAGCCCTGTTCCTTCAATAAAAGAGAAGGTAGAGGGTCTTGCATACATCAGGTGGGCATCTACCCTCCCAGAGACCCAGGGAACAGACAGCTCCCCCAGCCCCCAACCCTGGCCCCTACCTGGGTGAGGGCCGACTCCAGCATGTTACAGAAGATGTTGAACTGTTTGAAGTTCCCTGTCTTGTGAGTCAAATCTTCGATGACTAGGTAGGGAGAAAAGTCCTTCCTGAGGTCTGACCACTTGGCCAGCCCAAGGGCAATGCACCCAACCTTTCCACCTTTCCCCAACACCAGTGCCTCTGGCCCAAGAGATGAGCCCTACACCCCCTCCCCAGCTTAGAGAGCTTCTAGTCAGGTAGAAGAGGCAGGTGGACAGGATCCTGACTGGCCTCATCTGGGAGAAGCTGAGCCCAGGGAAGGACAAGTGAGCCCACCCAGGCAGGCACACTCACAGCTGGCATCGAATTCGGCCCGCCACTGGTCGGCCGTCATCCGGTCCTCCACCTCCAGCTCTAGCACCTGCCCAGACACCATCACCCGCACGGCATGCTCCACTCCCCGGAAGACGTAGTCCACCTGCAGGCCAGCTGGCTGGTCCATGGCCAGTGTCGCTGGAGAGGGGAATGAGACAGAGACCTGGAGGGGCTGAGAGCCCATACCCAGGAGCTGGAAGGCCAGAATCCTGGTTCCACCATGTATCACCTTAGGAAAGAGACTTTGTCTCTCTGTGCCTCAATTTCCTCATCTGGAAAATGGGTACAATAATGGCACCTACCTCATAGAGCTGTCATGAAAATTAAATTGGACAATACATGTAAAAGCACTTGGAACTGTGTCCTGCACGTTACTATGCCCAACACACGCTGGTTAATAGAATATATGATTTCCAATAAGAGGATCAAGATTAATACTATTGATTATTAATTTATTAATCCTTATACTCATTATATATTTATTGTTTATTCATTTATTTAAACATTTGTGGAGAAAAGTCAAGCCGTAAAGGAAGACAGAGTACTGAGATCAGGCTGGGCAGAGATTTTAAATAGAGGGTCAAGGGCAGGCCTCCCTGGGGAGGTGATATTTGGACAGAGAACTGAAGAAGGTCAGGGAACAAGCCAAGTGGCTATCCCTAAGGAAAGTGGTCCAAGTCGAGAGAACAGCCAGTGCATGGATAACAGATTATCCATGATAAACTTAAATCATTTACATTGAATTAATAATTGAACTTCTTCATTAGTCCGCTGTAAGCATAAATACTTTCTCTCGGCCAACAGGACTACTACTCACTGTTAGTTCTATGAGGAGCTGGAGGAGAGGGTAGGCCTCCACCCTCAGCATGAATTCTAGGGAGTGGTTCAGAATGGGAGCCCCAGGCTGTTTGGGTTCGTGTCCAAGTTCAGCTACGTGCATTTAGATGGGCGAGTAACTTAACCTCTCTTGGAGCCAGATTCCTTATCTTTAAAGTCTGTGCCATCCTGGGTGCTGGGGATATGATGAGAAACCAGATTCTGTCCCTACCCTCAAGAGGGTGGCAACAGTTAGAGGCATGAAAATGTCAACTGGTGGGGAAAGGGGATACTAGCGAGTAGGGGTCGCTCTTTTAGCTAAGGTGGTCAGGGAAGGGCCACCCCCTCCCTGCTGAGCAGAGGCCTGGAAGGAGGGAGGGGGGGAAGACAGGTGAATATCTGGGGATTAGGATCCAGGTAGAGGGCACAGCCAGGCAAAGATTCCAAGGCAGGATGTACCTAGTTTGTTCTGAAAACACCAAGGAGGTCAGCGTGAGGGAAGGAGAGAGGGAAAGTGAGGAGATCAGAGAGGTAACGGGCCAGATGATGTTCCTGCAGGCCTTTGTAAGCCCACAGAAGGATAACAGCGTTTATCTCCTTAGATTGGTGTAAGGATTAAATGAATTAATTATGTAAAAATCCTTGGTGAAATTGAGCCATCCCTGACCCAAGCAAGCACTCAATACATATCGGCATCATCATCATTTTTTTTATTGAAATATAGTTGATGAACAACATTATGTTAGTTTCAGGTGTACTACACAGTGACTTGACATTTGCATACATTATGAAATGATCACCACGACAGACCTAGTAACCATCTATCCCCATACAAACTTATTCCAATATTACTGATCATATTATGTGGCTTATTTTATAGCTGGAGGTTTGTACCTCTTAATCCCCTTCACCTATTTCATCCCCACTCCCAGTCATCGCTATTCTTGTTATTATTACTTTGTTGTTGTTTCTGAGCTTGAAAGGGACTAGAGAGACAAGGCCAGCCCATTCCCTTCCCAGTGTACAGATGGGGAAACTGTGGCTCTGTGAGAAAAAGAGCCCTGTGCAGAGTCCCACGGGTGCTGCAAAGACAGAGGCACCCAGGGATGCCCCCAACCCAGTTCATAGGGACTCCTCCAATGCCTGACCTCCTTCTCTCCCCACTGTCTCCTTTAGTCCTCACACTTTCCCCAATTTAGTCCTTCCTAAAGACTGATGTTGGAAAATTTAATAGTTTGAGCCCTGAATCTCTAGGTCAGTGATTTTTTTTTTTTTTTTTTTGACCGTGCCACTGCACGGCATGCAGGATCCTAGTTCCCCGACCAGGGATCGAACCCGCACCCCCTGCAGCAGAAGCACCGAGTCTTGACCCCTGGACTGCCAGGGAAGTCCCTCTAGGTCAGTGATTTTTAATCTTTTCAGAGTCCTTGAGCTTTTGAGAATCTAATGAGATCTCTGAACCCTCCCCAGATAAATGAATAGATCCATAACCTCTGCAAGTAATTTCAGAGTCTCCCAGAATACCGCATCCCCAGGCTCATCCACAGATCCCCTTTCTCAAATGCCCAAGGACAATCGCCAGAGCCCCAGCCATCCTGAGAGGCACGTCTCTGCCTCTAGACCCAAGCTCTTAACTTTATCTGGGGGAGGGGGTCTCTGGTGCTTTGGACGGACTGATGAAATCTGGAGAACCTTTTCCCACTCACACTCTCATAACTGTACTTTCATTCTCTGGGGTTTCAGAAGCAGGGGGGAGGTTAATAATTCCTGATCTACGGGCAAACAAACAGCTACACATTTCAACATATCCCTCATCCCCTGGCCCCTAGTGCGGGTGCCAGGCAGCGCTGGCCCCGCCCTACCGGGTGTCCTAAACCCCGCCCGCCCACTCCGCCCCTCAGACCCCGCAAGCCAATCAGCGGTTGCGCTGTCCCGGTTACCACGGCGCCAAAGGCAGCAGCGGAACACTTGACGAGCCACGCAGCCTAACCGCCCCATTCACCACCCCACTCTTGGTACCCAACTCTCCCGAGGAGGCAGAGGAAGAAGGGGACGCGGCCCTGCCCTCCTCCTTCCCCACTCCCCTACATAAGCCCCCCATTCATAGGCCTTCATTAGATAACAGGGCCTTTCTGCATCCCACTGCCCTGATGACACAGCCAACACCTCAGTCTCCAGATAGTAAGCCCCTGAATATTCTGCCCGAATTCAACTCTCCCCTTACACCTACCTGCCTCCTCACCTGCACAAACTGCGCCCGCTCCCTCCCTCCATCCTCTCTTCTAGACAGAATAAATCCCACACTCCCCAGCCAGCTCGACTCTCCCCTCCTGACCCCAGCTCCCCATCACTCACTCCCTAGATGGCCTCGAGATTCTGGTCACTCCCCTTCTCCCAGTCCCCCATGTTCTACTGGGGTTCCCCCCATATTCTACTTGAATTTTGTCCTGTCCCCCACAACACACACACTGTTCCGCCTGGATCCTGTCTGCATATTTGCCCAAGGTTCTACTCCACACACACCCCATCTTCAGCCTGTATTCTGTAACCCTGATATTTCATCTGGATTCTGTTCCCTCTCAAATTCTATGTAAACTCCCTGCACCACCCCCCATTTTCCACTTCTCTTCCCTTTGGAGAGCCCTCCTTGAAGCCCCCCTCCCCCCCAAGTTCTGGAATTTTCCAGGCACGAAGTCACTCCCTCCCTCCTTCATGCCCCACCCTGCCCCCACTGCCGACCCTGTCCTTCTACCTGCATCCTCCATCCTTGCTCTGTGACTCCAACCAGTGGTCTGTGACCGCCGACCAGTGGCCCATCCTGGTCGCTGGTTTTGTTCCAGTCTCACGTCTCTCCCAGCTCCTCTTCGCCTCAGCTTAGTGACCTCCGCAACCCAGCCGGGGTGCTGTGCCTTTGAGGCCCCGCCCCTACCAACCCGCGACGTCAGCACTTCCACCTAGTGCACTCCGGGTGGGCTCCCCAGCGCCCCACTCTGGTCCTCACACCTGACACCATTTCTCCGGCCTTATGACACCATGGCTTCAGTGCACACGCGCGTGTACACACACTCAGTTTTCCAACCCCCAGCCCTCTCATCTTTCACTAAGGTGACCCCCTCTCCATTTCCAGTGTGACATCACCGCCCCTGGCTCCTCCTCCCGAATTATGCTCCCCGGATATTTCAGATTTCACAGCCCTCACCCCAGGACCGGAGTTGACAGTCCTCCACGCTGGGCTACCCCAAAACAAGTCCACATCACCATGTCCTACACCAGACATGGGTAAATCATCGCCCCTGGCAGCCCCTACCCGATGGTTGTTTTCCCACCATCTGCCACCACCACGCCCCACACCAAATATTCCCGCCAGCCATGACCTAGCTGGAGTCTCCAATACAGCGTACCCCCCACTTCACCTTCATACACGTGGCCTGGCCTCAGTGACTCTTCCGAGCCCCCAGCTCACTGCCCCGCCCCCCACCATGTGGGTGAATTGGGGCTGGATGGAACCCCCTTCCCCTTAGCCCTGCACTCCAGATCAAAACCTTCCACATTATCCCCCTGGAATATATGGACCCCAAAGCCCTTTAGGACACCCCACAATCCAGACCCCCATAGTGCCCACCGCAGCCCATCACCACCCCCTGGGATATCAGACACCCTCCCCCACTGTCCCTCAAATGCTTTTTGCCTTAGATAAGGACTAGGCACACCTACCAACCAGTGACTCACCCTTAATTCTGCTCTCTGGTAGGTATTGTAACCATCCCCCATTTTACAGAGGATGAAGCATCTTGCCTCGAATCCTACAGCGAGGGACTGGCACATTCATCCCCCTACTCCTTACTCAGCTGCCTTTCCCTGACTACCTTCCTTTTCCTGCCATAACTCTCTTCCTTCCAGCACAAATCCAAATGTGGGCTCACACCTTAAGCATGGTACACGCTGCAGGCTGGGGACTCCTGGGTTCAGATCCTAACCCATGATGTGACCCCCGGCAAGGCATTTACCCTCTCTGGGCCTTTCCCCATCAGTAAAGCGGGGATAATAAGAGTTCCCACCTCACATAGGATTATTGTGGGGATTGAATTAGTCAATACATACAAGGTGCTTCAAACAGAGCCTGGCACTTGGTCAACCGTTACCATCTGTGCAACTAGCTGATGACTAGTTGCCAGACCAGAAGCTCATGAGGGCACAGCCATTTTGATCGTTCTTGTATCTTCAGCACCCGGGGCCTGGCACAGATCGGGGGCTGCTTGTGAATTAATGATCGATGCCAGGAGGCAGGGTTCAAGGCACTGGAGATACAAGCAAGGTCTTCTCAGCTCACTCCTTGTCATCCTCCAAGTCTCAGCTCCAATGTCTCCTCCTGCAGGAAGCCCTCCCTGACTCCCAGGCTGGGTAAAGGGCTGCCTCGATCACTGCAGAGTCCCCAACATGGCCTAGCACTGGGCCAGCCACAGAAGAGGAGTTGAATGATGAGAGTTCCAGCCCAAGCTCTGAACTGACCTGTTTTTCAAAGTGAGGGCCGCAGACCTTCAGCATCAACACAGGAGCCTGATGACAATGCATCATCCTGGGCCTGGTCCCAAACCTACAGAAGCAGAATTCCTGGAGGTGGGCCCAGGAATCTGCATTTCCTATAAGCTCCCCCAGCACGAACTAGAGCTGAGATCTTCTGCCTGTGGCCACCACAATCTGCCCAGTTTATGATCCCATCTAGACCCCAACACCCTCCCAGCTCAACAACCCTGCCCTGTATCACAGGGAGACCCCCCACGAAACGGTGGTAATGGTGGAACAGTACAACTAACACCTTTTAAGCACTATGTGCGTTTCTAGGTGCTGAGTTCTAGATCCACTTGAAGCCAACACTCTAGTGAGGGGCGTCTAAGAATCCCAGTGGATATAAACAAACACTAACATATGTCAGGTAATGGTAAACCTTATGAAGAAAAGTAAAGCCAGGTGGTGAAGGGCCAGAGGGTGGCAGGAGCTATTTTAGTTTGGGTGGTCAGCGAGGGCCTGTCTGTGGAGTTGACATTTGAACAGAGACTTGAAGGAGATGCCACAAAGGCATCTGGGGGAACTCAATGCAGACAGAGGGGACAGCAAGTACATTCCCCAAGTGGGGATGTATTTGCTATGATTGAGGGACAGCAAGGGGGCCAGGGTGGCTGAAGCAGAGTAAGTGGGATTGGTGGGATTTGAGAGCGGCGGCGGGGGAAGCTGGATCAGGTGGGGCCTTGTAGGCTTGACAAAGGCTTTTACTGCGTGAGATGGGAGCCATGGGAGGGTCTGAGCAGGGGAGCAACATGATCTCACTTCTGTATTAACTTGACCGCAGGGTCAAGGGCAGAGGCATGGGACCCAGTGAGGAGCCCACTGCAAAACATCAGGTAAGGACAGGTGATGGCTTAGGCCAGAGCAGTAGCAAGGGAGGTGGTGAGACACGGCTGGATTCTGGATGTGTTTTGAAGGCAGGCCTGTGAGATTTGCTGATTGACAGTACGTGGGTGAAAGAACAGGGAGGAGTGAACGACAACTCCAAGATTTCTGTCCTGAGTACCTGGAAGGACGGGACTGCCATCAACTGGGTTTGGAGGTTGAAGGGGGAAAACGCCAAGTTTAGTTTGGGACAAGTTTTTAAAGTCTGTATGTCAGCTGGACTTCCAAGTAGAGAAGGGCCAGCCATTGACATATGAGTCTTGAGTTCAGAGTAGATATCCCGACTGGAGATAGACACTTGGAAATATCATTACATAAAGAGCATATGAAGCCAGGAGACTGGGTGAGGCCACAAGGTGAATGGTACAGACTGAGAAGAGAGAAGGTCATTCTACTGATGATGAAGCTGAGGCACAGAGGGTTAAACAACTCACCCAGTGGCAAAGCCAGTGGCAAAGCCAGCATTCACGCTCAGGCAACACAACGCCAGAGCCCACACTCTTAGCCACCGGTAGGGTTAAGAAGTTTAAGAGTTAATTCACATAATACACTTGGTAGGTGCCTGGCACATAGTAAGCCTTCAGTAAACGCTACGTGTATCATAAGCTTTCACACCTCATCAAAGCACACCCTCATCCTTGGAGTTCTCAATATTGTTCTTCACCTGCCCTCCACCCAAATCAAAGGTTTAACTGATGGCAGGGACTTCCACCACTCCACAATGCTCTATAATAACCCTCTGCCTTAAAACCTCCCATTAAATCGCAAGGCTATCTTACAAGGACATTTCTATATTTTACCATCTTCTGTCTCCTACTTTACACACTTCCCCCTTTAAAGAGCCTCCTGCGAAACAGAAAACGCCCCCCGCCTCACATACTGCCCTCTGCCTCACAACTCTACCCCTGTTAAAGGGCAACCCCTCCCGATTCTCACACTGCCAGTTCTGCTGCCTGCCCAGCCCACTCTCCCCCCAGAGCACCCCCCTCCCCCCAGGATCGCTACCCCAGCCCGCGCACCAACTACTCTCACCGCCTCTCACCTTCTCCGCGGACAACCCTCCTCGCGAGCGGTTCAACTGCCGAAGCTCCAGCCCCGCCCCAGGATCCGGCCTTCTCGCTTCTGATTGGTACTGGCTTACTCGCAGCCAAGTTCCCATTAGTCAAAACAGACGCCCGTCACTATAACCCGCCCCAGAGAAGAACCCGCCCTCCAATGCTTGCAATTGGCCAACTCAGAAGAGAGGCTCCGAAATGGGTCGGGTCGTCAGTCTTCTCTCCAATCACTACTGGCCGGTAACTACTGCCAGTCATACAAAGAAGGTTGTTCCTCTGAGAGGGGAGGGAATCCCGGAAGTAGCTCTTTGACTCCGCCCATAACCCCCTGCGGCAGAGCAGGCCACGCCCACGCGGGGGGGGCAGGCTGGAGGACGCGCCTGCGCAGAGGAACGTCTTGGCTGAGGGTACAGAAGATGCGGAAACGTTCCTGAAGACTGGTTGAGATTTATCATCGTTCAGTGCGTTCCAAGCCTGCACTTAGCAGTTTGCAGGCCTTGGCTTATTGATAGTTAGCAGTAACCATGCAATGTAGGGGCTATTATGATCCCCATTTTGCCACTAAGGAAACAGGCTCAGAGAGGTACAGCCACTGGCCTGGGATCACACAGCTTGAAAACTACCCCTATTTTGGCTTATGAGTCATCAATAGGGACGATACAGTTTATAGAATTTGATGGGGGAGTAGGGGCGGGGATCGTTCTTTAAGAAAAGGAATACAAAATCACTAACACAAAACTGGGTATGAACATGAAAATTTACTTAGAATATGATATGAAATAATTGTTATTGTACTTTTAATATTGTTATTGTTACTTTTAAATGGTACATATTTAAAAGAGCTGACAAATACCACAAACATTGCAAAATCCCCAAAGATAAGGTAATGTTTTTATTAACTTACTACCTGACACACCTCTGTGGTATGTTTCCTACTTTTCTGGCTGCTTATACTTATTTCATAATATCCTGATCTGCAGAGAGAAGAGAAAAGTAAATTATCTTTCCTCTAGCATACTTGATGGAACTTTTTTTAGTCATTATCATTTAGAAAAAGTTCAGCTTCACAAGTCAGTATTGGTGATGTCATCTAAGTTTTTTGGAAATTTGTGAAAACTTTCATAAAGTTTAACTCATGTAAGCTACATGTTTTGGAAGATGTTTCCACAGACTAGCTTCTAGCTCAGTCCTTTTAATTCTTGACTCCCTTTCATTATGCAGGTGCTTCTGGAGTAGACCACTAGAGGACCATTCATACCACAACAGACTGGCCTTGTAACTAGTCAGTTAGCACCCTGGACAATAAGATTATTCTGGAAGCCATTCCAGACACCAGGACAACTAGTTAGGTAATTTAAGTACAGCTGAAAGTGTCTATGAACCACATCAGAACATCCCATGGAACCCGACCTAAATGTATCCTCAACTCACCTTCCCCTCACCTAGATCCCACCAGTAACCAAGGTGACTCCAGCCCCACCCGTGGTAGAGAGAAATGCAACAGGGGGACATGGAACTGGGAAAAACCAGTGGTCTTAACCAGCTGTATTTTAAATACCTTCCTTTTGCAAATCTTACAAAAACATCAGCCCACAGGAACACCTTGCTAGGGCCATGGAAGGGCCTATGCAAATCAGGGGCCCTGAAGCTTATGTGAGCTTTACTATAAATCCACTCTGAATACCTGTCATCATGCATCTATTGAATTGAATGTCCACTGTGTGCCAGAGGCTAACGCCAGAAATCCTGCCCTGAAGCATAATAGCTCATCCTGATACTGCCACCAACTGGCTGTGGGCCCCCCTCCCTCTCTGGGTGTGAGTTTTCCCACCTATAGATTGAGTATTGCTAAAAGACTAACATTTGGGGTTATTAGGAGGCCCCGACATAAAGTCCACTAAAGAGTCCTATTAAGAACTTGTGGGGGTGGGGGGCTTCCCTGGTGGCGCAGTGGTTGAGAATCTGCCTGCCGATGCAGGGGACACGGGTTCGTGCCCCGGTCCGGGAAGATCCCACATGCCACGGAGCGGCTGGGCCCGTGAGCCATGGCCGCTGAGCCTGCGCATAACGGGAGAGGCCACAGCAGTGAGAGGCCCGCATACCGCAAAAAAAAAAAAAAAAAAGAAAAGAACTTGGGGGTTTGCAATCAGAGAGACCTGGATTAGAATCCCAAAGCATATGGGAAAAAAAAATCTCTCAAGGCTTCCTCTTACCAGCTTGGGACTGTCCATAAGCCATACGTCTTCTGTGAGCTTCGCTTTCTTCATCTGTAAATGGAGTTCAGTGCATTCATTCATTCATCAACTGTTTACTAAACACACTTCCAGGCACTTTTTTATATTCCAGACACTATGTGCTGAGAGTAGGTACCTCAGTGAACAGGCAGAAAAAGCCCATGCTCTAGTGAAAGTGAGACAAACAATAAAATGCAAATAAATAAATGTCAGGTGGTGATAAGTGCTGTGGAGAAAATAAAGCAGAGTAAAGGGGACAGGATGGTCAGAGAAGTGTCTCAGCGAAGCTGGCTTAGAGCAGAGACCGGAAGTAAGTGAAGGAACCAGCCTTGTGGTCCAGGGGTAGAGCATGCCAGGAAAAGGAAACAGTGAGTGCAAAGGCCTTGAGGTTGGGAGCATGCCTGATGCATTTAAAGAACAGTGAGGGGACTCCCCTGATGGTCCAGTGGTGAAGACGTGGCACTTCCGCTGCAGGGGACACGGGTTCAATCTCTGGTTGGGGAACTAAGATCCCACATGCGGCACAGCCAAAAATTAAAAATAAATAAAAAATAAAGTCTTTAAAAAAAAAAAAAGAACAGTGAGGAGGTCAATATTGAGTGACTGGGAATGTGGTGGAAGAAGTCTGGGAGGGATCCAGAAGCCAAGTTGTGTAGGGTCTTAAAAGCCATTGTGAGGTCTTTGCTGTGTGAGAAGGGACCCGCTGAAGGTGGAGGGCAGCAGGGGCATAATTTTACTCATGTCTTGAGCAGTCATACTCTGTTAAGAATAGGCTGTTAGGGCTTCCCTGGTGGCGCAGTGGTTGAGAGTCCGCCTGCCGATGCAGGGGACACGGGTTCGTGCCCCGGTCCGCGAATATCCCACGTGCCGCGGAGCGGCTGAGCCCGTGAGCCATGGCCGCTGAGCCGGCGCGTCCGGAGCCTGTGCTCCGCATGGGAGAGGCCACAACAGTGAGAGGCCCGCGTACTGCATTAAAAAAAAAAAAACAAGAATAGGCTGTTAGAATAATTCCAATGAGATAAAATGGTACAACCTGGGAAAAACATTTTGGCAGTTCCTCATAAAGTTAAACATACAATTATCTAATGACCCAGCAATTTCACTCCTAGGTATATACCCGAGAGAACTGAAAACTTGTGTTCAAACAAATACTTTCCATGAGTCTTCATAGCAGTACCATTCATGATAACCAAAAGGTGTTAACAACCCAAGTGTCTCTCAATAGATGAAAGGATAAACAAAATACGACCTATCCATACAATGGAGTATTATTCAGCTATAAAAAGGAACGGAGTACTGATCCATGCTACAACATGGATGAACCCTGAAACACTGTGTTAAGTGAAAGAAGCCAGACACAGAAGATCACATATTGTATGATTCCGTTTGTATGAAATGTCCAGAATACGCAAATCATAGAGACAGAAAGCAGATTAGCAGTGCCAGGGACTGGAGTTGGGGGGTGGAAAGGAGGGGAATGGGGAATCATTTAATGGGTGTGGGGTCTCCTTTGGGGAGGATGAAAATGTTTTGGAACTAAATAGAGATGATGTTTTCACCACATTGTGAATGTATGAAATGCCTTTGGTCTGTGCCCTTTAAAATGGTTAATTTTATGGTGTGTGGCTTTCGCCTCAATAAAACAATTTTTTAAGCAAAAGATTACCCAAAAATCATTCAAACGGGAGATGATGGTGGCTTTTCTGAGGGTGGTAGCAGTGGAGGTGGAAAGACGTGGTGAGAATCTGCATCTATTCTAAAGGTAGAGCTGACAGAATTTGCTGATGGATTGGGTGTTGGGAGGAAGAGAAAGGGGAGTCAGAAATGATAGCAAGGTTTTTGAGCTGAGAAGCTGCCAAGATGAAGTTTCCATTTATTGAGATTAGATGAATAGCAGGTGCGGGAGGCAGGGGAAGAGTGGGGATCGAGAGTTCGGTTTTGGATGCATTGAGGTACCTAATAGATTTCCAAGTGGAAGTGTTGAGAGGGTAGCTGGATAGATGAGTCTGAATTCAAGGGTGAGGTCCAACCTAGATAGATAGATAGGTAAGTAGACAGATAGATAGATGAATGATTTGGGGAGGCCATCCCCAAAGGAGTGAGTGGAGAGAAAAAAAGAGAAGAGGACCAAAGACTGAGCCCCAAGACCCTCCAATGTTTAAAGACCCCAAAGATGAGGAAGAAACAACAAAGGAGTCTGGGAAGGAACAGCCACTGAGATAAGAGGGAATTCATGAGAGTGGGGTGTCTTAGAAGTCAAGGGATGAAAATAAACCTAGGAAGAGGGTGTGACTGTCTGAGAGAAGGCTCAGGTAACGTGTGGGCAGGGCACTGAACTATTAAATTGAGCCATAGGGAGGTTCCTGATAACCTCAAGGGGTGATTTGGCCAAGTGGGGGAGCCAAACCCTAACCGGAGTGATTCAAGAAGGACTGAAGGAAAGGAATTGGAGATATTAGTACAGATAACTTTTTTGGCGGGTTTTGTTGTTGTAAAAAGCAGCACATCATTGGAGCTGCAGCTAGACGGGGTTAATAAAGTTCGTTTGTATTACACTGTGTTTTTACACCAGTGGGAATGATCCAGAAGAGAGGGGAGAATTGATGATACAGGAGAGGAGAGAATTGCTTGATTTACATCCCTGAGTAGGCAAGAGGGGATGGGATGCAGTGCACACGTGAAGAAGTGGCCTTGGCTAGGAGTGGTTCCCATCATTAGCAGGAGGGAAGGCTGAGAATAGGGTCTCTGGTACAGGTAGCTGGGATAAATATGTTGGGAATCTGCGGAAATTCTCTTCTGATGGATTTAAAACAGGAGCAGGGTCAAGGGTGAGAGTGAGGACACAGAGGAGGTGGTTGAGTTTGAAGGAGGGAGGAGAAGGTGTGAAATATGCTTCCAGGAATGCGGGAGAGTGAATGGGCATGAGGGGGGCTTCCAGGCATGAAATTACGGTAAACTCAGGCTCACTGCAGTGTGTCTCTTCGCCCAGCCACATTCAGCAGGTACAGGCACATGGCAGATGAGAAGGAGAGTAAGGTGAGAATTGCCTGCAATCTCGTTCACATAAAAGCTAAGAACAGGACCTGGTACCTGGTGAGTGCTGGAAAGGAAGGCAACTGTAATAGCTATAAGTGCTTTGATTTGGGAAGACAGAGGGACTGTGAAACGAATAGGGATGAGGATTCTGTCCAACCTTATCCCTTTACAGGATGGTGGAACAGAGGTCCAGGTGAGTCCCTTCCGGGTTTCACACATTCTACCATGATGTTTTTCTTTTTTTTTGCAGTACGCAGGCCTCTCACTGTTGTGGCCTCTCCCGTTGCGGAGCACAGGCTCCGGACGCGCCGACTCAGCGGCCATGGCTCAGGGGCCCAGTTGCTCCGCGGCATGTGGGATCTTCCTGGACCGGGGCACTAACCCGTGTCGCCTGTATCGGCAGGCGGACTCTCAACCACTGCGCCACCAGGGAAGCCCTAACATGATTTTTTTTTAATGTGACATGCTGTTATTACTATATTGGTAAAATGTAAAATTTTACAAATTTGTAAGAATTTGTAAAATTTTTACAGCTGTGATAATTCAGAGCCTTCATTAAGCCTCAGGTATTTTTCGTGCATCGTCTCATTCAGAGGTAGTGAGGTGGTGAATGAGCGTGTCTGCCTGGGTCTGAATCCCAGCTCTGCTCCTTCTAGCCAGTTTCTCTGTGTGTCAGTTTTCTCATCTGTAAAATGGGGGTGATACCAGGAGCATGTGCCTCATAGTGTTTTTGTGAAGAATAAATGAGTTAATACAGATAAAATCCTTAGCAGAGTGCCTGCCATGTAGTAAACATATAATAAACAGTGGCAATTATCATCACGATATAGGAAGGAGGTACTATTATGTTCCCTTGTTTACTGTGACAGTGGCTAAAATATTAAAGTGTTAGCATTCAAAACCACACACACACACACACACACACAGGTAAGTTTGTAGTAATTCTGAGCGGAGATCCAAACTAAAGCAACCCAGAGAAGCTTCATTGATCTACATAAGAAAGTATATAAAACAATGCTTTCTTTTTTAAAAATAAATTTATTTATTTTATTTATTTATTTTTGGCTGCGTTGGGTCTTCGTTGCTGCACACGGTCTTCTCACTGTGGTGGCTTCTATTGTTGCGGAGCACGGGCTCTAGGCGCATGGGCTTCAGTAGTTGTGGCATGCAGGCTCTAGAGCTCAGGTTCAGTAGTTGTGGCGCACGGGCTTTGTTGCTCTGTGGCATGTGGGATCTTCCCGGACCAGAGCTTGAACCCGTGTCCCCTGCATTGGCAGGTGGGTTCTTCACCACTGCGCCACCAGGGAAGCCCAGCAATACTTTCAAATCCATTAGATTGGCCAAAATTAGACAGTCTAAGAACATCAAGTTCTGGAGAAGTATGTGGAAGAGCAGGTCATTGGGCACTGAAGTATGAATAGGTGTATCCTTTCCAGACAACAATCTGACAATACTTTGAGAAATTAAATCTGAGGTTGGGGCTTCCCTGGTGGCGCAGTGGTTGAGAGTCCGCCTGCCAATGCAGGGGACACAGGTTCGTGTCCCAGTCCGGGAAGATCCCACATGCCGCGGAGCAGCTGGGCCCGTGAGCCATGGCCGTTGAGTCTGCGCGTCCGGAGCCTGTGCTCCGCAACGGGAGAGGCCATAACAGTGAGAGGCCCGCGTACCGCAAAAAAAAAAAAAAAAAAAATCTGAGGATGCCGGATAACCTCATTTCCCCACTGTCCAAATGAGATGTGTATGAGGATGAGCCTTGAGTGGAGTTTAGGTAGCAAAGAGTTGGAAAGAATTTGATGTCCATCATTAAGTCTCAAAAAATGGAATGTAAACCAACAATACTTCAATAAAATAAATTTTTAAATAAGTGGAATGGAAAATATATCCTGGAACATCCCACCGTAGTATAAGAGGTAGAAGCTGACATTCATGCCATGCTTAATAATGCTTCCTAAATGCTTTAAGATGTCAGCTTGCAACGATCCTGTGAGAAAGGTACCATGATTTAACAACCCCCATTTTACAGATAGAGAAACCAAAGCCCAGAGAAGTTCAGTAACTTGCCCAAGGTCATTCAGCTAGTGGGCAGCCGGGCTGGGACTTGAACCCAGGCAGCCGCTCCAGAGTCTATAAGACTCACTCCTCAGGAGCTAGAAATAAGCACAGTCACATCGAGAGCTCTCAAAACAAACAAACAAAACACACACACACACACACACACACACAAAGAAAGAAAGATAATGAGTTTCTTCGCTCAGTGACATTTTTGCAAATTTAAAACACAGACAACAAGACTGACCTTAAGGATACATAGGGATCTTTGTAAAAGAATAGAAGGACTGGGGGCCCCAAATTAAGCACGCTAGAGTGGGTGCCTATGGGAGCGGGCAGATGAAGGGGGGAAATTACTAAAATTAAATTCCACCAAAGGCGGTTGTGTAGAATCAGCTTCAGCCTATGCACTGGTGGTTCTAAGCTCGAGAAGCATGGAAGTTCCCAGGGAGGGGTGTGGTTGTGGAAGGGGTGAGGGTGTACCTAGAAATTCAACTGAAAAGAGAAGAACTCCCGAGGAAGAGAGGCAGTGTGATAAAGTTAAGGGGGTAGCTTCATCAGCCAGGCTGTCAGAGTTCAATTCCAAGCTCTGCTGCAAGTGACTTAACCTCTTGATGCCTCGGTTTCCCCAACCACACGCGGTGGAAAGTTGCAAAGAAAACTTCTCCCTCCACCAGGCCTAAGGCAAGAAATCTATATCGTCCCTCAGTGTTCTTACAGATACCCCATTTTTGTTTCTCTTGCATACAGCACAGTGTCTGATCTGACTTGCCTTTTTTAAGGATGGTTCAGCTGCTGTCAAAAGGATAGGTAAGGGCAGAAGCCAGGATCCCAGGATCCTGTGGGAGTCCAGATGGGAGCCGATGGGGGCCTGGACTTTGATGATGTTGATAGAGGTGGCGAGACGGGGTCAGACTTGGAATTTAAAGGTGCCGCAGCAAAAGTTTGCTGATGGATTGGATGTGGGTGTTAGGGAAAGAGGGGGTGTCAAGGGCGAATGCAAGGTTTTTGGCCCGAGCGACTGGGAGAGTTTGGAATTTATCCCAGAGGCAGTAGGAAGTCATAGGAAGATGTTGAGGCTTGGCGGGCGTGGGGGGAGGAGGGGATGTGGTCAGATGCCATGATCACCAAGGAGGCAGCCAGGATCGTGAACACATGCTTGAGAGACAGGAGAGGGGGATGGAGTCTAGCCCTGGCTCAGCCCCCAACTCACTGTGGGCTCCTGGACAAGATACAACTATTCTCCAGATCTTCATTTCCCCATCCTACAAAAAAGGCTATTAGGAATAAAAGACCCTCAGCACAAGAATTTTTGCTCCAAGGTTCTCTGACTCAAATATATCCAGGATCAGATAAACATAAGATCATCACTCAAGATCAGACCTCCTCTCTTCATCCTCTTTCCCAAAGCCCATCCTTGCCCCACTGGACAGGACACGGAACCTCCCTGGTCTGGGAGCCTGGAGGATAATATCAATGACAATGGCAGGCAATGTTTGTTGAGTACACATTCTGTGTCAAGGGCTATTCATGCTCTGCCACACGGAGACCAGACAGGAGCCTTGAGAGGTGAGTGCTTTATCATCACTCCCATTTGTAAATGGGGAAACTGAGGCTCTGGAGAGGTGAAATGGCTTGCCCAGAGTCACATGGAAGAACTAGGACTCCAGTGACGTCTCCCCAGCTGCACTGCTATCTACCGCCCTGGTCCAGCCACCAGCACTTCTCACCTCCTCATTGGGCTCCTTACTTCTACCCCAGCCCCCCACATAGTGTTCTTCACGTGCAGCCAGAAGGATCTTGTGATAAAGCCTAAGTCAACTGAGATCTTTCCTCAAAACCCTCCCAAGCTGCCCATCTCACTCAGAGTCAAAGCTAAGTCTTTACAGTGGCCCTCAAGGCAGATACAGTGTGTTCCCTGCCTAACTCTCTGGCCTCATCCCTCCTGCTCTCCCCTCCCCACGCTTCTCTAGCTTCCCTGGGCTCCTCCTTCTTCCTCCAACAGACCAGGTGCACTCCAGCCTCAGGGCCTTTGCACCTGCTCTTCCCCCAGAGACCCATATGGCCCACTCCCTAACCTCCTTCATATTCTGCTCAAATGTCACCCCCTCAAGCGAAGCCTTCCTTGTCACTCTGTTTAAAATTGCAGGGAATTCCCTGGTGGTCCAGTGGTCCAGGACTCCACACTCTCACTGCTGAGGGCCCAGGTTCGGTCCCTGGCCGGGGAACTAAGATCCCACAAGCTGCGTTGCTCGGACAAAACAAACAAACAAACAAACGAAAAACAAACTGCAGCCTCCCTCCATTCCCCTGCACCCCAATCCCTCATCCCCCTTCCTTAATGTATTTTTCTTCACGGCATTTACCATCATCAAACAGACTATGTTTTACTTCTTTTGCTTGTTTATTGTCTACCTCCAGAATGTGAGCTCATGAGGTCAGGAATTTGTGTCTGTTTTGTTTACTGCCATATGTCCAGTGCCGAGAACAATGCCCAACATATAGTAAGTGCTCAAACATTTTTTTTGTCAGGTGGATGAGTGAGGATCTGCCTTTAGGGTTGACACTTGTAGCTACTATACGTTGTGTGCTATATCCTGCGTTAACTGCTCTGTATGTTGGATTCTTTTATTTTTTTTAATTTAATTAATTAATTTATTTATGGCTGCATTGGGTTTTCATTGCTGCGCATGGGCTTTCTCTAGTTGCGGCAAGCGGGGGCTACTCTTCGTTGTGGTGCGCGAGCTTCTTATTGTGGTGGCTTCTCCTGTTGAGCACGGGCTCTGGGCACACGGGCTTCGGTAGTTGTGGCTCACTGGCTTCAGTAGTTGTGGCTTGCAGGCTCTAGAGCGCAGGCTCAGTAGTTGTGGCTCACGGGCTTAGTTGTTCCACGGCACATGGGATCTTCCCGGACCAGGGCTCGAACCTGTGTCCCCTGCATTGGCAGGTGGATTCTTAACCACTGCGCCACCAGGGAAGCCCTGTACGTTGGGTTCTGATCACACCCTTCCATCTCTCCTGCCCCTACTGGGGTCCAGGCAAAGAACCCCTCCTCCCTGGAGTCTGTTCTGGCTCAATCCCAGCCCCCAGGCTGGCTCCTTCCCCTCCATTGCCCCTTTGATACCCATGTCACTCCCCTGCTTAAAATCCTCCAATGATTCCAGGATTCCACCACATAACCTCCACTCCAGGGTTTTTCATACTGCGTGTCACAACTGGTTAGTGGACTGTGAAATCAACGAGCATTTTTCAATAGCCTAGACTAGATCAGAGTCTGTACACATAGCATAGACATAGTATAGACTAAGGTATAGGTGAAGTATGATTTCAAGAAACTTTTGGGGACTTCCCTGGTGGCGCAGTAGTTGAGAATCTGCCTGCCAATGCAGGGGACATGGATTTGATCCCCGGTCCGGGAAGATCCCACATGCTGCGGAGCAACTGAGCCCTTGCACCACAACTACTGAGCCTGTGCGCCTACAGCCCGTGCTCCGCAACAAGAGAAGCCACCGCAATGAGAAGCCCACGCACCGCACCGAAGAGTAACCCCCATTTGCCGCAACTAAAGAAAGCCCTCGCGAGGAAGACCCAACGCAGCCAAAATACAAATAAAATTTAAAAAAAAAGAAACTTTTGTTTCAGTGTCATATGTCTTGGAATCCTGATGTAAATGTATTTCTTACTGTGGGTCAAAACATTTTGCCAAACCCTGCACTACACAGACCTGCCTCTCCTAAATCCCATGTACAGACTGGATGGATGATGTTAATATCAGCTTAGATTTCTCTCTTTGCTGGGACCCATGCCAAGTGATTTTACCTGCTTTGGTCTTGGACACCCGGCCACACCCCAAGCACTGTTAATGATTCCCAGTTGACAGATGGTGAGACTGAGGCTCATACTGGAGAAAGCCCATGCCTGAGGTCACCAGGCTGGGAAGGAGGAGAGCAGGGCCTGAGTCCCAGCCAACCTCCCTCCCTGAGCCTGCTCACTCGCCCGCTGGCCCTGCCCCTCCTAGTCTGCTCCCCACCTACACAAAGAACTCAGCTGTGCCAGCTCATCCCCAGAGCCTCCAGGTGCAAGCTGACTCAGAGATCCTTCAACATCCCAGCCAGCAGTACTGGTTGAACCCCCATTTTGCAGGCTAGAAAACCGAGGCCAGAAAGCATTTCCAAGAATCCACCATTCTATCACTCTTCTCCAAACTCCCCTCTTTGAGAGGCAAGAGAGAGAAATGGCTAAGGACACACCTTTGACTGTCTGGGTTCAAATCTCATGCTTCAAAACTTTGTAGCTGTGTGATCCGAGGCAAGCTCGCTGAACCTGTTTCCTTTACTGCAAAATAGGAATAATAATAGTAACTACCCATAAAGCCATGCTCAAGACTTAAATAAGTTGAGATAAGTGTAAAGTTCTTAGATCAGTGGCCACACCCCTTGGTTGGGAATCTTCCCAACATCTCTATGTAATTAGACTACTATTTGCCCCCGAAGTTTGTCGCGGAGAAAGGGAGGCCCTTGCCTGAGTTCGCACAGCTAGGAAGCAGGACAGTGAGAATTTAGATGCAGATCTGCCTGGGCTTTTAACCACCTAGTCACAATAGTCCTTCGGGATGTTAGTATCAGCAGCAACGACATTTTCCGAATTAAGGAACAGGAGACTCAGAGAGGGTAAAGACGTGCCCAAGTCACACAGCCTGTAAATGGCAGAGCCAGGTTTCAAAGCCAGGCTTGTGTGTGTCCAGTACAGGCTGACTTTTGTCCCATGAGCCCCTCCATAAAGCTCTGGGGGGGCAGGAGGAGAAAGCAAGTCGAGAGCTGCCCCTGTCTCCAGCTCAGTCTGGGGGTCTTGTATCCCTGGTTCCAGCCCCTGACCAGCCTAGGGTGACTGCTTCCCTAAAGGCTCTAGGGTGGGGGTACTGGGGTGGCACAGATGATGGCAGAGGGTGCAGCCTCCCCCTGCACTGGCCTCTGATTGGGGCCCTGCAATCCCCCAGGATTTGGTGCTTGGAAGGCTGACGTTGTGTTGCTATGGCAATGGGTTTGGGGCGGTTGCCATAGCAGCAGAACTAGCCTGGGTTTAAAAATATCTAGGAGGAGGTTTGTGTTTGTGTGTGAGTGTGAGTGCGTGACCGACCGTGCTGTTGTGTGTGTCCAAATGGGAGGGCTTGGGGTGTGTGTGTGGAACTGGGGCTGCAGGCATGACTTGAGGGTGGGGGCTGAGCAGCACCCTGACTCCATGTGTGCTGTGTGTGTTGCTGAGTGGCCTGCGAGGTCCCATGCATTTTGTGCATTAGTCTACGTGGGTCATGTATCTAAATGTGTGTGATTCCGCAATTAGTGTGGAAGACACAATTGAGTCTGTTTGTCAGTCTATCTATCACGTCACTAACATGTATGCCTTATGTAACATAGGTTGTGTATGTCTTGTAGCTTTGATCCTGTACGTGTAAATTCTCATTATGTGTGTGGCCAAGTGTGGATTTGTTTTGGCTCTGAATAGGTGCACCTGGGACATACTCAGATATTAGATTATGTATCTATTTGTGCATGAGAACCTGTGGCGTGGCTTTGTGAATGTGCATTATGGGTGTGTGTGTATGTGTGTGTATGCCTATTCCCTGTGAGTCTTCTTCATACATTAGAGTGTGCCTGTGTAAAATTGTTGAGTGTGCACCTGTGTGTCTGCAGGGGGACCTGTGTGACTCTGTGTGTGTTGGGGGGAATTTCACACCTTACTCCACGGATGTTGGGATATATATACCTGTGTGGTGTGACTACATGTGACTCGAAGGTCTAAGGTGTGGATCTCTGCCTGACCCCAGTATCTCCCTGCATCTCTCTGCCTCTTCTCTGTCTCCATGGCAACCAGCTCCTCAGCTCCCTCCAAGAAGATGGAGGGGGAGGATCCAGACTGCAGTGGACCACAACCCCCTCCCATCCCCTTTGACTCTGGGGACAATGGGGGGGAGGGGACAGATGGGCGGCCACCCCATCCACCCCAGGCCATCTGCTACCCTCCCCATCCTGGGGACCTGAGAGCGTGGCAAGGGAGGGACAGGAGTGGGGTGGAGCAGAGGGAGGGGCCCCCCAGCTGCCACAATTACCCCCATCCAGGCCCCCTCTGAGCCTAATCTTGCCTCTGGCTGACCTAGGAAGGAAAAAGAATCCTTGGAGACCAGAAATCCAGGGAGAAGAAAATTCATGTATCAGACAAAATTAAATATTAGCAATGATCCATTCTAAGGAAGGGGCCCCTACTTCCAGTGACTTTGGGCTCTGAAATTAAGCTTGGCCTATGTTTGAATCCCAGTTTTCCCTCTGTCTACCTATACACCCTTGGACAAGCTACACTCCACATTCCTGGGCCTCCATCTGTCATATGAAAATCAGGTTTTCTTAATGACGTGAATAGTAATACTTACTCTTTAAGGGCCAAGACTGTTTAGTCCCCTGTTGTATCCCAGTGTTTGGGACAGTGCCTGGCACTTTGTAGGTTCATAAGTGCCATTGATTGAATTGAGTGTCAGTTGGGTGCTAGGCTCAAGCACTACATTTTGTAAGTCAGGTGTTCATTGAACTCAATCCCCTAAGCCCTTGCAGTAACTCTGTGTCGATTCTTCAAGGGATAGATGAAAGATTTGAGGAGCAATTTCCCAGCTGTCGGGGATGCGAGATATGTGAAGTGGGATTTCTTTTAGCAACCAAGTGATGTCAAGTGGCTGAGGCTCAGTTTCCTCATCTGTAAAACGGGGGTAACAGGAGTACCTCACAGAATTGGTTGCTCTAGGAATTAAATGTGATAATGTTTGTGACGTGCTTACTTAGAAACGGACCTGGCACATGGTAATTAGAACCGGACCTGGCACATGGTAAGTACTTGTTCAATAAACGCTCATTACAGGCGAGGGGTGGGGAAACTGGAGGAGCCCAGGGTTATTGCAGCCTGGGAGAGCCTGGTCCCTCGCGTAGCTGCGGGGAGGGGCGTAGTCAACTCTGGGGGCGTGGTCCAGGATTCAAGGACAGGCCAATGGGGCGTCGAAGGGCGTGGCCCTGACCTGCATGGGCGTGACCTTGCGCGGGTGGGAGGGGCCAGGCCGCTGTGGGAGCCTCCGGGAAGAAGATGCTCGGGCCAGCAGCCACCGCCAGCCCAGCCACCGCTGCCGCCCGCGCTCGCCGCCCCCCGGGTCCCCACTAGCGGCCGCCTCCGCCTCCCATCTCCGGCCCCGTTCCTCCGGCCCCCCGCCCCGGGCAGGGTCTGGGGGGCTAGGCCCTCTGCCCCGGGGAGCAAAGAAGGGGGTCCCGTCCCCCACAGTGGCGCGGCCAGTCCCCCGGCCTCCGTAATCTTGAGAGAGACCCCACCCCTCAGTTCTCTCTGGGCCCTATCCGAGACCCCCTTTTCCTTCCCGTCCCGCTCACATCCGCTCTCCAGGCTCTGTCAGCCCCCCAGAAGCAGCTCCCTCCCTCCTCCCCTCTCCGGGGTTCCCCCTCCCCCATCCCTCCGCCACCGCCCCCTCCCCCTCCCACATCCCCTTCCCTCCCCCTCCCTCTCCCCCGTCCCCCAGCCCCCCCCACCATGAGGATGATGGCCGCCGGCGCGGTGCACGGCCTCTTCACGGCCTCCGCGGCCCCGCAGCCGCCGCCGCCCCCGCCGCCGCCGCCGCCGCCGCAACCCCAGCCTCCCCAGCAGCCGTCGCCGCCGCCACAGCAGCCGCCGCCGCCGCCGCCGCAGCCGCCGCAGCAGCAGCAGCCGCCGCCCCAGGCCCCCCCCATGGAGCCCGAGGCCCCGGATTCCCGCAAAAGGCCCCTCGAAACGCCCCCCGAGGTGGTCTGCACCAAGCGCAGCAACACGGGAGGTGAGAAAGGGCTGCGGCTCCGGGTGGGGGAGCGGGCAGGGGGCCGCGCCTTTCTCCAGCCTCCTCCCCCCCAAATGGCAGGTGCAAGGGCTCTGGGGAGGGGAAGGGCGCCCCTCCCTAGACTGGGGAACGGAGAGGGGAGTTGGGGAGGGAACAGGACCCCTTCCCCCTCTCGCCGCGGCCCTGGGCTGGGAGCTTTGTCTGCGTTGAGAGGACTTGGGGGGGAGGGGGTGGTAAGTGTCCTTGGGGGCGCGCAAAGGATGGGGGGCGTGGGTGCCTCCGATCGGGTGTCTCTGTGTCCTTGAGGGGTGTGTGATGTGACCCTTTCGGGGCAGGGGTGTTCCCGGGCTGGCGTGTCCTGGCGGGGGGAGGGGAAGGAGCTGAGGAGGCCTGTGGACCCGGAGCTTCCCAGCCTCCCTCCCTGGGGATGTCCTGAGCAAGGGTTGTCCCGGAGGGAGGCATGTGTGGGCCATGGGCGGGATTTTGCGTGGGGACAAGCTAGGTGGGTGTGTTGGGTGACATGGAGGAAAGGGTGGGTGTGTAAAGCTCAGTGAGAGAATGTGTGGCTGGGACAGGTGTGTGTGTGTGTTTGTGTGTGCGTGTGAGCCCTGTAAGGCCTGGATGTGTGACATTAGGGATCATGGATATGACAGGAAGGAGGGTGTGTGTGTGTGTGTGTGTGTGTGTGTGTGTGTGTGTGTAAGAGATGAGAGGGTGAGAGGGGCTGGGCTCCGTGTTTGAGACCCCCATAGGGGTATATGTGACAAGTGCGTGCATGTCACTCCAGAGGGGACTGTGGCAGAGTGTGACACATGAGTGAGAGGGTGTGTGTGACATGCAAGGAGGTGTGTGTGGGCTGCCGAATGGGCCGGCTCTGGGTGTGAGCCATGAGAGGCTGTGTGGATCAGAGGATGGCAGTTCAGTGTGTGTGACACAGGCGTGTCCCGGGTGGGGTGGGACCAGGAGAAGCTGGTGTGGGTATATGACAAGAAAAGAGTGTGGGCGTGACTCCAGAGAGGCTGTGGCTGGGTGTGACACACGGAGGTGTGCAATGGTGACATCAGAGGGGGTGTGTGCAACAAGGGAAGGTGGGTGTATGACAGGGGAGAGACTGGGGCTCTGTGGTGAAATTCATGAGGGTGTGTAACAAGGAAAGGGAAGGATGGGGACCCATGTGACAGGGTGCAGGAACGTGTGCATGTGACACCCAGGGGGTGGGAAAAGGGAAGGTGTATGTGTGACACCCAAGTGTGTGTATATGTGTAACAAGGGGCTGTGTGTGAAATGGTTGGTGTGGGGATGATTCTGTGTGTGTGTGACAAGGGAGTGTGTGTGTGTATGTGTGTGTGTGTTTGTGTGATGGCTGCATGTTTGACAACACAGAAGGGGTGTGTGTGTAAGACAAGAGGGACCCTCACTGTGTGTGTGTGAAGAGGTATGTGTACCAGAGAATAAAAGCCAAGCTGGGAACTCTAGGTGTATGTCTACCCGTGAGGTAGGGTTTGTCAGGAGACTCAGAGCCCAGCCCATTAGCTCCCTGGAAGGAGGGAGACCCCAGAACAGACAAGCCCTTCCCAGCGGTCACCTTGGCCCAAATCTCCACTTCCTCTGGCCTTTTCCTCCGGATGGGAAAGGGATGGCCTCGGGCATTGTAGTGGGTGGGGTGGGGACCTCCCACCTCCTCTCCTTGGATGAACAGGAGCCATCTCTTCCTCCCGTCCCAGCCCCCTGCCGCCCGTGGCCAGGTGCGATAGGAAATGGGGAACCCCTGGCTGCCTGTGAGGGTGTCCAGCAGAAATTGGAGGAAAGGGAAGTTGGGGGAGGGGTGGGAGGGAGTTTCCTGTCCTTCTTCCTGCTCCCCCACCCCCAGCACACACATGAATGTGTCCCTGCCACATCCTTGCCTCCTTCCTGCCTCACTGCCATTCCCAGCCCTAGGAAGGGTCGGGTACCCAGGCGGTCCCTGAACCCAGCCTGGAGGTCCAGCCCCACCCCTGCTGGGGGGCAAGGGGAGGAGGTCTCATCCTTCTCTTGAAGAGGCTGAGATGCTCAAAATCTGAGCACTCAGAGCACAGCAGCACCACCTAACTGTGATGCTGCCAGGACGGTCAAGTCCAAGTGTTTGACACCTACCTACGAGTCAGGCTCTGAGATACGGGTTAATTTCCCAGTACAGCCCTGGGGGAGATGATTTGAGCTGCTTTTGCAGATGAGGAAAACTGAGGCTTAGCGAAATGAAGCCACTAGCCCGAACTCACACAGCTCATAGTGGGGAAGCTGGGATCTCTCCAGCCCTGGGCTGCCTGGCTCCAGAGCTCATGTGCTCAGCCACTGTGCATCCTGCCTCCTTCAGCTGTGGGGAAACTAGGGTGAGCCCTTAGGGACCCTCTCCTCCAGACTCTTCCCAGGGGAAACTGAGGCCCAGAGATGCGAAAGGACAGTCCTCCATTTGCAGAAACCCTCAGGGCCAGGGCTGGGCAACTGTCCAGGACTTTCATCTCAAAATTGACGGCTCCTTCCAATAATATTTTCATGTCTGTGGGACACTGGGTCAACCTCACGCCTTTTCTGAGCTTCAGCGTCACCATCTGCCAAATGGGGAAATAACAATAGTTACAGATGACAGCAGCTACCAGTATTCTTGCTTACTGCCTTACATGCAATATTTCATTTAATTCTCCCAACATTCTATGATGTGATACTAATAATAATAAATAAATAATAATAATAAATTATAACAATGGCTGCCAGATATGGTGCCACAGTGCACCAAAAGTATTAGGGAAAACACTGGGCACGGACCAATCATTTAATAATCCTTACAATCTGATTATGTTACCCATCTTACAGGTGACACACTGAGGCACAGAGAGGTTAATTAACTTGCCCAAGGTCAGTCAGCTAATAAGAGGCAGAGCCAGGATTTGAACTCAGGAGGCTGGCTCCATTGCATGGGTAGACTCTATAGTGAACCCCATTTTCAGGCAAGCAAACCAAGGCTCAGAGGAGTAAGGGACTTTCTAGGGTGTCGCAGCAAGTCGTGCCAGCCTGGGCAGATTGGCTCCTACCCATGGTGCCAACCTAGGGGCTGATAGAGGAGATGGTGGCTGTTAAAACTGGCTTCTGGGCACTGTAACTGGCAGGCAGACACCGTTGGGAAGGAGACGAGGCGCTAAGGACAGGAGGGCTTGAATGAAGAGGTTGGATGGAAGCTCCAGTTGGGAACTCAGTGGAGAAACAAATAATCCCAGTCTGGTGGCACGGTAACAGAGTGTCTCCCTTGAGTACGGACGATACCTCTTTTTCTTTCTTTGGCCACGCCGTGTGGCTTGCGGGATCTTAGTTCCCTGACCAGTGAAAGCGCTCAGACCTAACCACTGGACCGCCAGGGAATTCCTACAGATGATAACCCTTAAGGTGCTACTAGAGTGGCCCCCATACTCCTGACTGTATTCCCACCTCTGTCAGCCCCATATACACAGAATCAGCAACTCCCCACCGCACACACGCACCTCACACCCCAAATGTAGCTTACAGCAGCCAGGCCTTGCTCCCAAGATCCTTGATCATTAACACAAAGTCAGTATCACCAAGGTTAAGAGCCCTAGAATGAGAGCTTCCAGGGTTCCTCTCATCACTGTCATGTGCTTGGTGTGGGACCCTCGGGTGAGTTCTTTCACTGCTCTGAGCCTCAGTGTTCTCATCTGGAAAATGGGTACTGTAAGATGCACCTCCACCTCTCCAGGCTGTTGTGTGGGTTCAGTGAGATTGTATGTGAAGCACACGGCATCAGGCCTGGCAGATAGTAAGCACTCAATAGACAACAGCTATTATTATTACTATTATTATCATCATCATTATTATTGCTACTGAGAATGTCACATTCCTGATTTACCATCCAGTGGTGATTCGCCCCAAGGAAATCATACCCCATCCACCTCTCTCTCACTTGGAGACAATGGCACAACTCAAAGACAGTTGTATTACATTTCTCACATGGACAGGCAACACCGTCATTCACAGAAAGGTGTCACCCAGCCAACATCCCATCCCTCCTCAGGGGTCCCACTCCCAACCACACCCCTGCCATCTTGTCTTCCGCCCGCGACATCCTCACGCACATCCCACCCCAGCCTCCTCATACCTCCACAGGACACACCGATGCTTCCACCCCCGACCCCCAGACAAGAGCAGGAACCATGAATACAACACCCCAACTTTGGTTCCCCCTGAAATATACTGTCACCAAAACAACACCTCTGCCGCATCCAATTCTGCCCCGTCTCCCAGATCCGAGCCACCTTTCGGGATCAACTCTCTGTATAAAGTGCCACTCTTCCCATAGCACCCCAAATCTTCTGGGTAGGTTAACATTATTTGTGGAGGTGGGGGAATATTGGTTACTTTTTGGAAACTTTTATAAGCATTCCTGAGGAGGGTGGGCACAAAAGGGAAGGGGGGACCAGAGACTCAGGATGACTAGAAAGTGGAAAGGCAGCTTGATCCCGAGGTGGAAATATGGAAATCACAGCAGAGGGGAACCCGGAGCGCTGAAGTTGGCATCTTCATTTGCTGTCCTGTGTAGAGGGAGCTGCCTGAACCCCAAAGGAAAAGTGAAGGGAAGGGTGGGTGGGTGGAAAGTTCTGGCATCTAGATTTTGCTTTGGTAGAAGGAAGTACTTTTTCACAGGCAGAGCCTTGGTTTCTCAAACAGGGTGGGATGTGTGAGGTCTGGGGACTCTGGGTTTAGCTGAGGTGAGGTCACGTGTCTGCCCTGTGCTACAAGGCAGGCTGGCAGATAAAGGCCTGGCTTCTTCCTGGGGGAGGTGGGCTTCCCACGGTGGGAGATGCAAAAGATTCTGAAGAAAACCAGAGCAGACTGTGGGCTACTATGGGGACTCCTGGGACTTAGAATCCTGACCTTCTACAGGCGAGAGGAGGACTCTGGCCTCTGAGGAGGGGCGTCCAAACTTCTACTAGTCTGATATAAGGACTGCCAAGCGCCCACCAGGTGGTTTAAGGGGGTCCACGGACAGACTTTTTTGGGGGATCATTTTTAGTTTATATCAGTGTGCTTTGGGAGAAAAAAATATAACCAGCCCTTCAAACTCGGACTATTAGCAATGATTTTTTAAATGTCCTCTTTAAATAGATGCATTTACATTTTAAGAGGGAATGGACTTAAAGGGCATGGACTGTCTGTCTTGTTCCCTGCTATGTCCCCAGGATCTAAAACAAGGCCTGCCACGTAGCAGATGCTCAGGAAGGATTTGTTGGAACGAGGGAGGGAAGAGGGAGAGAAGAAGCAAGGAAATAATAGTACAGAGGGATACAACAAGGGCCAAATTCGGGAAGAGAGTTACAGAGATGCTGGGAGGGTGAGTGGAAGCAGAGCCTCGTTTCTATCAGTGAGAAGACATTCCTCCTCCAAAAAGCAGGGAGAAGCCTGGGGAAAGGTGATGAAGGAAGTGGGGTCTCCCCTCCTTCTATTTCCTAACAAAACCCCAAACCTTGGAGGCTCATTTCCCCATTTACCAGTAAGTCTCTCTGACATAGAGCACTTACTGTGTACCAGACACTGTGATAAGAATTTTACCTGTGTTCGTGAAATAGGTAATATTAATAACGATGATGATGATATCTGACATTTCTCAAGTGGTCTGTGTACCTGAGACCCTCCTAAGTACTTTACAGTTTAGCATTTCATTAATGATAATAACTCCAGGAACTAGCGCTCTCCTGTCCCCATTTTACAGATGAGAAAACAGAGGCCCAAAGAGGTGAGGAGACTCGCCCAAGGCCACGCAACCCATCAGTGACAAAAGTTGCACTCAGTCTAGGGCTGTTTCTGCCATTTCATTCGGAGATTCTCAGACAAAACCTGAGGAAATGTGAAGGAGGGGAGTGGGGGGCGTCCCCAGTTTTCTTCAGAGCAGACGATTACCTTCCATCTTCAAGAGGGAAGCTGGGGAAGTGGTTCTGGCTGGAGAGAAGATGGGGAATGAAATCAAAGAGGGAAAGAGGATGGAGTTCTAGTGAGAACACCTTCCCATCTTTCTGAACTTTCCAAAGGTGGAGAACTAGCCCCCCAACTCTGTCAGGTTGAGGGGCAGGGCTGGCAAGGGACCACCTCTGTGAGGCCAAGGAAGGAAGTAATTTGGGGGGGTCCGGTGTCAGGATGATTGATGGAAGGGCACCCTGGGGGGCTAATTACCTAATAGGCTTAGTAGTCTGATTAGGCAAGTTTAAGAGGATTGCCTTGGGCTAAAGGAAACCCCTTACTTCTGGATCCCTCCCCATGCCTGCAAAGCCACATCCTGCCCTCATACCTCCATCTTCACACATCAGGGAACCCAGAACTTTCAATCTTAAGGGACCAGGTGGAGATGGGCATGACTCCCAGTCCCCAGTCCTGCCCCCACTTTTATTTTAAATTTAAAAATTTTTGGCCTCACGGTGCGGCACGCGGGATCTTAGTTCCCCCACCAGGGATCAAACCCGCGGCCCCTGCAGTGGAAGTGCAGAGTCTTAGCCACTGGACCGCCAGGGAAGTCCCACCCTGCCCCCACTTTCAACAGAGCAGTTTCTCTTTTATCTGCTCTAGATGTTGGAGTTTCACGGGAGACATTGAAAATAGGTTTCCTTTGCTTAAAAGAAAAAGTTGAAAAACCAGTGGGGGATGATGGCCTAAGACCTTAAGCTTTGGAAGCAAAATGGCCTGGCTCATCCCTTCCTTTTCCCAGTGTTTATTGCATACCTAGCGCTGGGCGCTGCATGAGTCCATGGACACAAGGGCGAGCTTCAGTGATGTGGCCCACACTGGATGACTGTGGTACATCGTTCCGAAGGCATGAGACAGAGGGATCCTTCCCCTCCTCAGGGTTCCAGTCCAAGAAGGGACATTTGAGGGGGGACCTGAAGGACAAGAGGGATTCACTGAGGGAGGGGAGTTCCAGGCAAAGAGAATGTGCAAAGGCCCTGAGGTGGGAGGGAGGAGGGAAGTTTGAGGAACAAAAAGGAAAATGTGTCTAGTGCACCTGGAGGAAGATGAGGGTTTGCAGCTGGAAATGTGGACGGGGACCAAATCACAAAGTAACTTAGACTCAGAAAGTTCCCGAATGTCTACCCTGGGGGCGACAGTTTGGTTAGAAGGTGGGAAAGGTTAGGCACTTGCCTTGAGACTGCTTTAACAAAGGGCTTTACACATGACCAAGAAAACTGGTCCATAACAAAGAATGACCAAAGCCCCATAAAGGGTCCTGGGTGCGACTTCACCACCTCTAGGTCTTTGAGTCTGTCCTGGAGCACATTGGTCTTTAGCCACCAGCAGGGGAAAGTGTTAAGCATGGGTGGGCAAAAAATGAATCCGAGTTGCATTTGAATCTCAGCCCAGCAACTGTCTTGGTGCCCTTGGGCCGGTACCTTCACTGCTCTGTGCCTCAGTTTCTCCTTATGTAAAAATGGAGCTCATTCTACCCACCTCAGTGGACGGTTGTGAGGAATGGATGAGATCAAGCTGGCAAAGCACTCAGCAGAGCACTGGCTCAGTAGTGAGTGTTAGAACCTCTCCGGAGTCCAGCCCTCCTCTCCCCTCCCCCTTCGCTGCTTCCACCAGTCAGACCACCGTCACTTCCTGCCTGGACCATTGCAGTTGCCTCATGCTCTTCCACCCATGCATGTCACAGTCTGCTCACCTCATGAGCATCAGACGGATCTTCTTAAAATCTAAGACAGATCACATCCCTCCTCTGCTCACAGCCTTCCCGTAGCTCTCATCTCACTTGGAATAAAAACCACCTTGGTCCACAAGCCTGAACACTCCACCACTACCTCCAACCCTCTCAGCCCTCATTTCTTCTAACTCTCCTCCTCTCTCACTCAGCCCCAGCAACACTGGCCACCTCTCTCTCACTCAAACAACGCAGGCATAACCCCATCCCAGGGCCTTTGCACTTGCTCTTCCTCCACATAGCCCCATAGTTCTGTTTCCTCCTCGACTGTCTGGAAAGAGTGTATCATAATGGTTCAGAGCATGGACTCTGGAGCCAGGTGGGGTTCCGATCTCAGCCCTGCCACCTACTAGCTATGTGAACGGGAGCAGTTTCTTCACCTTTGTTTACTTATCTGGAGAATGGGTTTTTTTTTTTTAAGTACCTCCCTCAGCCTCAGTGTGAAAATGAAAAAAAACTCGTATTTGTAAATTACTTGGAACAGAGTCTAGCGCATATTGGGTGCTATAGAAATGTTTGATGAACAAAGAATGCCACATTCTTGGGGAAGGCTTTCCTGGCCATCGGATCTGACAGTGCAGCACCTACACTCCCCTTCCTCTTTCCTGCCTCTTTTTGTTTTCTTAGTACTTACCACCATCCGACAACGTAAAACATACTGTCTGTCTCCCCCCTCTAGAAGAGTGTAGCTGTGTGAGCTCTTGGCTGAATCACCAAAACTCTTTTGGCCTTATTTGCGAAATCAGGAAGCTTTGTCTGTTTTCTTCATGGCTGTTTCACTAGAACGGTGCCAAGCACGTAGCAGGTGCTCAGGAATTATTTGCGGAATGAATGAATAAATGAGCGAATGAAGATCATGGCGTGTTTCATTTTCCTACTGCTATTCTCTTGGTCATTGCTTCTCTGTGCGACTGTGATCCCAGTGGTTTCCTAGCCCAGCCCATGCCAGTGCCTCCCTGGAGGTACCGTCCAAAGGTGAAGAGCCTTCTCCCCTGACTCCCGTCCCCTCTGTGTGCCCCTGCAGAGGAAGGCGAATACTTCCTGAAGGTGCTGATCCCCAGCTACGCGGCGGGCTCCATCATTGGCAAGGGCGGGCAGACCATCGTGCAGCTGCAGAAGGAGACGGGAGCTACCATCAAGCTCTCCAAGTCCAAAGACTTCTATCCGGGTGAGCCCCAGCCCAGCCCTCTTCCTCCGGCCTCCCATCCCTCCCACCTGGGCCCTCTAGGAGGGGGAAGGGCTGCCCTAGGGGCAGTGAGAGTGGTAGGGGGCCTCCCCTCCCCCTCAGGGGACAGAGCTGCCCTCGGCCCCAGGGGCCAGGCCTGAGCAGATGGGGGTGGGGGCAGGGCAAGACAATGGGGCTGCTGCATATTCATGAGCTCATTTGCATGATGTGCTGGCAGATGTGCCCCTTCCCACACACCTGCCCCTTTGGGTCAGTTGGAGGAGCTGGTGGGGGGGGCCAAGGAGGCAGGTGTTAGGGTGTCCCTCAGGACTTGGGGGGCCAGCCATGCATGTTACATAGACTCTTTCCCTTTGGATTTCTCTGTCACCCCATCTTGCCCCAATCTGAGTCGCTCTGGTTTTCCATCTGTGTCATTCTTTATGTGTCTCTCATTCTGTTTCTGACTTTCCCATCTCTTGTTCCCTTAGGCTCCATTCCCATCGGCTTCTCTCTGTCTCCTCCTGCTCTGCTTTCTGCTCTGTCTCTCTGGTTCCGTTTGGACATCCCCCATCTCTGTTCTCTTAGCCTCCCAGCCAGTCTGTCTGTCTTGGCTTTTTCCTCTTCCTCCCCTCCTCTTCCCTTCCCTTTCTGTCTTCCCATCTCTCTCCCCATATTTTCCTTTTCCCCCACTTCTCTTATTCTCACATTTTTCTCTGTCTTCCTCTCCCAACTCTCTCTGTTCAGTCACCCATTCAAGCAGTAGTTGGTAGCGCCCCTCAATGGGGTCATTCTTTGCCGGCATTGCCCCTCATTTCTTTCTGCCCCCGCTTGCCCATCTCTCCCTTTATGTTTCTCTTTTTCTCCTAAGTCTCAGCTCCCTCGTGTTTTTTTTCTTCCCCTCTCTCCAAAATCAGCCCCTTTTCTGCCTCTCCTCCAGCTCTATCTCCCTTCCTTCAATCATAAATTTTTCCAGGCCCCTCCACTCTCTATAATCTCCCTCAATATCTCTCACCCCTTCATATATCCCTCCCAAGACCTATGCCTGAGTTTTGACATCTAGGAATCCAGGGAAGGCCCCCTGAACTGCATCTCTGGTCCAGCACTGGTTCTAGTTCATCCTTAATCCCCTTGGATTTTTTAGGTCAAACACCAGAGCTGGAGCCGAGGGTCAGGACAAATTCATATTCTCTCTCTCTCTCTCTCTCTCTCTCTCTCTCTCTGTGTCTCTTTCTCTCTCTCTCTCCTCCCTCCACCCCCCTGCCTCCCATCTAACTAAGCAGCTTTGGCAAGAGGTTTAGAGAACAGTCCAGGGAACCTGGCACAACCCCCTTTTCTCTTCCTCCCTGGCCCAGTTTTCCCCCTCACTCCCCCAGCCCACAAGATACGGATGAGACCTCTGCTTGGGACTTTCATCCAAGGACACTTGGTTCCTTGCCCCTGGATCACATTCTGTGACATAACACATGCCATTCCCTCTCAACTCAGTGACACATCCCACTGGCCAGGCAGCCTAGAACCCCAGAGGATGGGACAGTCATTGCCTCTCTCCTGGGCCGAACACTGTTCAAACAAGCAACGTGAGCCAGCATCTCTCCCGAGCCCCTGGATGTGCAGCCAGCCCCGCTCCCCATCCCCAAGTTGGAACTTCCAGATCATACAGCATATACTAGCTCCTGGCTCAGAGATGCAGGACACAGCTCCCTACATCCTGGTCCTGTCCCTAGGACTTCCCAGGACCCACAGGAACGTAAGAAATGGAGATGCTACTGCTCAAGCATGTGTTCCTCTGCTCCTGGCTGATACCTTTCATTCATTCATTCAACATATATTCTCTGAGCATCTTCTCTATGCCAGCACCATACCGGACCGAGATGGGGACACAAGCAGTGACTGAGGCACCCCAGCCTAGCCCTCCCGGATCTCACATCCCAGTGGGGGAGATAAACCGAACACCATTGATGACCTAGAGTGGTCAGAGCTGGGACAGGGAAACCCAGAGGATGGAGGGAGCCCAGACAGGGCACCCGACCCAGCCTGAGGAGATCAGGAAGGGCTTCCTGGAGGAGGAGGCCAGAATAATAAGAGTGAGCTAGGTAAGCAGCAGTGAAGGGTGCTCCAGGGAGATGAAAGAGCATGTTCAAAGGCTGGGGGTGGGGGTTAGTTTGTTCAGTGTGGCTGGTGAAAGGTAAAAAGGTAAAAACTGATAATAGAGAAATTGAAAGGGTCCTCTGGGCCTAGTTGGTTCTGTCTCTCTCTCTCTCTCTCTCTCTCTCTCTCTCTCTCTCTCACTCACTCACACACACACACACACACACACACACACGCACACCACACACACTGATGTGTCTACTCCATGAAACAAAAACCTACCTGGCCTTTACCCAAAGGGAGGGGTAGAACACACAAAGGGTGTCCCCTCCTTGATACAGAAACCCCAAGCCCCAGATTCAATCCTTCCCGGTCGTACATGGAGAAACTTAGACCCAGAAGAGGCAGGTACCTGCCCAAAGCCACACAGTCTTCTGTGTAGCTCACCAGACATTCTAGTGATTCTAAAACTCCTCCTGATTTTGAGGAGCCGCCTGAAGCCCTGGACCCTAGCCCCAGAAGAAAAACGGACACATACACTTCTTAAATTTTTTTATTGATTTATAACATCTCTGCAGCCAAGTGCAAAATCTTGACTACTTAATAAATTCATACATATTCTTTTTTACCATCAAAAATACAAAAGCAGAATTGCAATCATTGTATGCCTCTCCCCACCACACACACACACACATACTCCACCCACCCCACATATAGCACAGGATGGCTCAATGGTTAGAAGCCCAGACTCGGAAGCCAGACACCTGGGTTCAAAACGCTGATCTTTCACTACTGGCTGAGTGAACTTGGACAGATCCCAGCCCTCTGTGCCTTAGTGTCCTTAGCAGTAAGTGAAGAATAATAATATTGCCTGCCTCATGTATTAAAGTGAACAAGTACATATAAAGTGCTTAGAATGATGCCTGCTGATCGGTGTTATGTAAGCACCAGCTGTTACTATTAGACATTCGTTCAGGGTTAAACTGAGTCCCCCAAAGCCCCTGTGGACCCTGGTTAAGAACTACAAGTCGGTGAGATCACAGACTCCCTGAGCTGGAAGGAAGCCTCCCAGAGATGGAGAGCTGGGCCACTTCAGTCAGGCTCTCCCTGGGGCCACCCCACCCCCTAGTTCCCACCCTGACCCACACCCTTTCCTATTTACACCCAGACGGAGGCAGCCTGCACGCTGACTCACGCTTGGCTCAGACCAAGCCATTGTTCTGGGGTGGAGGGGAGTACGAGTGAGGAACAGCGGCCCAAAGGAGATGGGGGATGTCAACTACCCCGGTGACCCAAGACAGTGACACTCAGACACATGGCGAGACTCGCTTGCCGGGCTGAGAGATGGCAAGCAAGGGGTCAGGGTGGTAACACTAGCGTGCCACACTGGAATGCCCACAGGACACCAGACACTCACCCCCAAGTGTCCCAGACACACAGGCACACGGAGCCTGATGCACACTCAGGACCTTTTACAGACCCAGGGAGTTTACTGGTCCTGCAGAGAGATTCCCACCCAGGAAGAGACACACACACACACCCCACACACCTAATACGTCCAAATCAGCCAGGCGCTCACAGCTTCACCCCGGCCAGGCTTGGTGGAGTCGTCTTTGTCTGGCTGTAATTCAGACACTCAGACACACACACAAATACATCAGTCCTCCAAACAGTCTTACATACTGACCCTTGGGTCCGCCTGTTGGTCTCTTTCTCTTCCTCATGTTCACACACATCAGTCAGAGTCTTGCCTGTTTCCTATACACGCACCCTTACACATATGTGTGCATTCCACATACCACTCATCCAAGTAGTCTTTTGAACACCTAGGGATGTCTGGATATCTCTTTCCCTTACACACATACACACACACACACACACACACACACACAGAGTCATACAATCTCCAAGTGCTATACATTCGTCGTACAGCCTCAGTGCCACTTCCTGGGATTCTTTGTTTCTTACTCTCAAACCCTTGGGCACACCCAGCTCCAGTCTCACAAATAGTGTACATAACCTTGAACGTCACAGCGACACCCGAAGTCTTTCCCCCCACACAAGAGTACACTCAAACGTCTTTACTGGAATCACTGTGTCACAGTCTTTTTATATCTCTGTCTCTCCTGCTCTTTCTTTTACACACACACACGCACACGCACACACACACACGTAAAGATAATTGAGCCAGTCCTGCCCAAGTATACACATGCACACACACACCACTCACCCAAACAGCCTCACAGATGCACTCACACTGGTCAGTCAGTGTTACCCAGAGTCTCTCCCATACACATATATCCCAGCATCACCCAGAATTAGTGTCTCTTCTCCCTGCTGCCCGCCCCCAATACACATAGTAAGGATGCCCAGGTCAGAACCACAGCCAATATCTGGAGAATCGCCAGCAAAGGCACCCACCTCACCCTGCTTTCTCCATTCCCCCTGTCTCCACTCTTCCATGAGTTGCCTTTGCCCCACTCTGCTCTCCCCTCTCCACAGCCTTGCCCTCCCCCACCCCTCAGCCCTCCATCTGGTGGGTCCAGGCAGGCACTCAGGCCTCTCTGCTGTCTCCCCCATCCCCCAGCCCTTCCCCATCCTCTCCAAAAGCCCAGAGGCCGTTGCTGCAGGCTTTCAGGGGTTGCCATGGCAACGGGGCCTCATCCCTAGTCCCCCTGGGGGTGGGCTGAGGACCCAGCCAGCCACACCGATAAGGGGGTTCCAGTTACTGTGGCAACCGTTGCAGGCCTGAGCTCTCGGCTTCTAGAAGGTGGGGAGGGGGGAGTGAGTGAATGGTTGCCAAAGCAACCGAGAGAGCCGGCAAGGACTGGGAAGAGGCAGCTGAGCCCCGTCTCCCTTGCCCAGGGCTGCTGTGGGCATAGCAAAATACTTAAGCATCATTCTTCCATCCCCTGGGGTTGTTTTAAGGGAGGGAGAGGAAGTGCAGATAATAAAACAGGGATTCCTCTCATTCTCCCAGCTACCCATCATGGTCTGGGAGTCCATGACAGCTTGCCCAGGCTTATCAAGTGACCTGGGGCCAGTGAGGTCCACTCTCTGGACCTCAGTCTTCTCCGTCCATTAAATGGGGCCTGTCTCTCAGGAATGCTCCCCTTCCTGTCTGATGAGTGTGCCCTCTCTCTTCTTTGCTCAACAGGAACCACAGAGCGAGTATGCCTGGTACAGGGTACAGCAGAGGCCTTGAATGCTGTGCACAGCTTTATTGCCGAGAAGGTCCGAGAAATCCCGCAAGCGATGACCAAGCCCGAGGTGGTCAATATCCTTCAACCCCAAACCACAATGAATCCTGACAGAGCCAAGCAGGTTAGCAGGGGCAGAGGCTGAGTCTCTGTAAAGCTGGTGGGGTTTGAGAGAAAACGCTTCTTCCACGTCACTGGATTGCGATGGGGGTTCAACGGGATAATGGCTATAAAACATTTACCAGTCAGATACGTGGTAGTGGTTAGTATTATTGTTAGAGAGTCAGCCTAAGGACTCCAGACCTCTTAGAGTGATTTGATTCAGAGAGAGAGTGAAGGTCTGGGAGAATCTGACCCAGACCTCCTTACTTATTCCTCCTTCCTAGGATTCTCCAGATCCTCTTCTCTCTTCCACATCTTCCCATTGTCTCTCAAAGCCACCTGCTTCCCACTTCCTGTTCTCACCGGAAGTAACCTCAGCGACACCCCCATCCATAGGCAGAAAATTTTAGAAGCAGCCTCCGGTACTCCCTCTCTCCATTAATGACTGAATAGGAGTAGCCACCATTTTGGAGAGAAGGTGTTCCATTGGGCGGGGGCGGGTCCCTCTCCTACCCAGCCCTCTCAAGGAGGGATGGAAGGAGAAGGGCAGAGCCTCTCTGTTGCCTCAGTTACCTGGAAGCCGTGGTGTAGGGGAGTGGCAAGGAGCTGACCGATCGCTTCCTGGGCCTCTCCCGTTGCCAAGACCACCATGCACACCGGGCAGGTGGGCTTGCTGCAAAGCCCCTGGCAGCACGGTCCTGACTGCGTAGAGGGCCAAGGAGGAAGAGAGCACGGGGTTGGCTGCAGTAAACTCCCCGTTTTCTCTCCCCTTCTCCGCTCCCGTATACATGTGCACACGATGACCCGGGCAGGCGGACAGGCCGCTTGTGAGGGTTCCTTAAAGTCTGCCTAAAAGCAAAGACAAGAGAGAGGGCCTCGGTAAAAGGAAGCTGGAATTCCCGGGAATTCTTTTTGCCCTGAGGTGGGGGAGACCACGGGTCTAAGTTTCTCTGAGCTCGTGGGGAAACAGTGGGCAGAAAGCTCTGGAAGAAGGCTTCGGAGCGGAGCGTTCCCCGCAAAGACTGCGGGCTTGGGGCTTGGAGCGCGGCTGCTGTCCTTGGTGCTGAAGCATCTCTGCTCCTCGCGCCCTGCCAGGCCTCTCCCAAATCCCTTTCCACCAGCAGGCCACAGCTTACCCACAGTTTACAGGGAGGCGAGGATATTGCCTCTTCCCTCCGCCTTGGTCGTGGCCACTAGGGGCTCAGGGTTCATCAAGAGTTTGTACATGTTGCAGGGAAAATGGGGTCAGCACCATCTGTGCCTGAGCCTCCCTCTCCACCACCTAAGCCACGGGAAGTCTGAAATAGCGGAGTCGAAAGGTTACAGAACCAGGACTTCTTCCTCTGCCTTATTACTCCGGGGCTCCAAAGAATGAGAGAGATAATGGCTGAAGGCTCAGGCTCTGGAATCAGATGTTGAGTTGAATTTTCCTCTGATGCTTCTTACCTGTGTGACCTTGAGCAGGTGACTTGATTTCTCCATGTAAAATGAGATTTATTATGGTACCCACTTAAGGGTGGTGGCTAGTGTTCATTAACATTTGAAAAGCACTTATCATGCATGCCTAATGCATAGAAAGTTCTCAAAACATGGTCGCCGTTATCGTTATTGTGGGATTTTTGAGTCAGGAGGCAGGTCTATTCCCTTTCTGCCTTGGACTTGCGTGTTGCTCTGTGTCTTTTTCCCTTCTGTATGCCTCAGTTTCCCTTTCTTTACAGTGGGGAAGCTGGGCCGAGCCAGGGATTATAAATGGAAATGCCTCCAGGATTCGGAAAGGGAACATAAGGGATTGAGGACCTTGGACTCAACATAGAGATATCATGCCATCCCTAAAGGGGGTAGCTGCTATTCACCTGCACTTGATTCTCGCCATTTGGGAATGGGGACAGAGTATTACATCTTCCCCATTTTTCCAGAGAAGTCAAAAATATTTTAAATCAACTGATTTTTCAAGGTTGGCTCAGTTTTGAAAACACTGTGTGGCTGTGGGCCGGCTATGGGCTGAGCGTCACCAGTTTGCCACCTCTGGGCTAGAGCGGCGATTCTCAGCCCTGGCTGGTATCTGAGTCATCTGGGTAGCTTAAAACACAGATTCCTGAGTCGTGGCCTGGAGCCGCTGAATCAGAGTTTCTGGGGAGAAGGCGTGGGGATCTGAACATGGACTCTGGCCTGGGATCAGATCCTGGCTCTACTGGTCACTATCTGTGTGACCTTAGGCAAGTTACTTAACCTCTCTGTGCCTCCGTTTTCCAATCTATAAAGTGTGATAATAACAGTACCTACCTTGTAGGGTTGTTGCTAAAATTCAGTTAGTTACTATATGGAAGTATTCTAAAAAGTGCCTGGCACGTGGTAAGCACCGTTAGCGGCCGCTGCTGTTATTGTTGTTGTTATTATTATTATTTTTAAATCTTCAGACTTGCAGACCTCTGAGGCAGATGGTCTCTGAGGTCTTTCTGGCTCTAAGACACCTACAATTCTATGGCTCTGTGATTCCAAGATTCTAGACCTGTATTATTCTAACAGCCTACTGTTCTAACATCCAAGATGCCATAGAACTGCACGTGCAGATCTAAGATGCTGTGGTCTTGCGATCTGGGCCTATCAGGAAGGCAGCTACTGTTTTCTGAGGGCTTCCCATGTGCCAGGCATTTTAGTCACTGAATATTCTCAATAATTGTACAGAGTAGCTGTGGTTATGTCAATGTCAGAGATGAGGAAACGGAAGCACAGAGAGGTGAAGACATTTGCTTTCACTGTTTCTTGGCGAACACAGTTCCTTGGATGAAAAGGTTCCATCCTTCCCCCATTGCTCTGAAATGCTGTATCACATACTAAATACCTCTTTACCCTTAGGCCTGGTTTTGTACCTTTTTCTGTTCTATCCCCTTGACTTGTCAGACTTCTTTTTTTCCAATGATTTCTTTAAAATAACAGCTGTATTGAGATATAATTCACATACTGTAAAGTTCACCATTTTAAAGTGTGTAATTCAGTGGTTTCAGTATATTCACAAGGTTGTGCATTGATCACCACTATGTAATTCTAAAACATTTTTACCACCCCCAAAAAATCCCCATAGCCATTAACAGTCATTTTCCATTCCCCCAAGTGCCTCTGCCCCAGCCCCTTCCCACCATTAATCTACTTTTAGTGTCTGTGGATTTCCCTATTCTGAATAGTTTATATAGATTGAATGATATTTCTGTGGCATCTTGAGTCTGGCTTCTTTCCCTTAGCATAATGTCTTCAAGATTCACCCATACTGGGAATTCCCTGGCGGTCCAATGGTTAGGACTCCACACTTTCACTGCCGAGGGCACGGGCTCAGTCCCTGGTCAGGGAACTTAGATCCCCACAAGCCACATGATGTGGCCAAAAAAAAAATTTTTAAAAAGATTCATCCGTACTGTAGCATATAACAAAACTTCATTCCTTTTCGTGGCCAGATAATATTTCACTGTGTGGATATACCACATTTTGTCTATTCATCAATTGCTAGAAATTTGGGGTGTTTCTACTTTTTAGCTATTATGAATAATGCTGCTAATGGACATATGTGTGGATGTATGTTTTCAGTTCTCTTGGATATATACCCAGGGTGGAATTTGTAGGTCATATGATAAATCTACGTTTAACTTTTTGAAGAACTGCCAGACTGTTTTCCAAAGTGGCTGTACCACAGATGTGGGATTTAAATCCAGGTCCGCCCATGGGGATAACCATGACAACAACCATTTCATGTGTACCTACTGTGGGCACATATTAATTGCCTGCTCTCATGGCATCCAGCGCTTGGCACTAGTAGGTGCTCAGCAAATGTTGCTTGTTTGAATGAATGGGTGATGACATGCCCATGGGGACCAAGCAGAAACATGACTGAGGGGAGGTAGTCTGGTGTAACCTGGCAGAGGTGGGCACTATGTGTCATCTGGAGGGCAGCCATACTCAGTTCTGGCTAATTGTGGCCATGCTTGAATTTCAAGCTCATCATTTCATGCATGATCTCTATTAGACCTCACAGTAATCCTATGGAAGAGGTATGAATGTCCCCATTTTATGGAAGAGAATACTGAGTTTCCAAAAGATTAGGTCCCTTGCCCAGAATCAGTGGTGGAGCCAGGATCTGAACCTGAGCAGGTGCCTCCAGAGTCCAGGGCAGCTTTTCAGGGATTTGTGTGCAACGGGCTGCAGACTGGTGGTCTGGCTGCTACACAGTGGTTCTTAGACGTTTTGAAGTGGTTACCAACATTTAAAAACTAGGCCTCTTCACATTTTACAAGTCAGAATTGCCAGTTGATCTGTAAAACTCATATCAGGCTGAATTTGAATATCACACACACACAGAGACCACCACCACCACCACCAGGTGAGATGCACCTGGCTGCCTACACCCAGTCCCATTCCTGCTTGGTCCTTTGGGCATTTCATCATCCATTCTTTCATCCAGCCATTCATTCACCCACTCTTGGCTGAGTATGTGCCAGGCACTCCTCTAGGCACTGACAACCCAGCAGTAAACAATACAGACACAAATCTCTACCCTTGTGGATCTTAAATTCTTCCTGGAGAATCAGAAAATAAGTAAATAAATAAAATGTATAGGATGTCAGAGAGTGAAAAGTATTATGAAGAAAAGACAGACAAAAAGGAAAGGAAGTATTGGGGCCTTTTTTTCTCTTAACTTTTTTTTTTTTTTTTTGCGGTACGCGGGCCTCTCACTGTTGTGGCCTCTCCCGTTGAGGAGCACAGGCTCCGGACGCGCAGGCTCAGCGGCCATGGCTCACGGGCCCAGCCGCTCCGCGGCATGTGGGATCTTCCCGGACCGGGGCACGAACCCGTGTCCCCTGCATCGGCAGGCGGACTCTCAACCACTGCGCCACCAGGGAGGCCCCCTCTCTTAACTTTTTATTTGGAAAATGTTTAAAGAACGTTACAATGAACTCCCTATACACTGCACTTAGATTCACCAATTGTTAACACGTTTTATCTCTACACACACACACGTTGGTTTTTTGTTTGTTTTTTTGTTGATCTATTTGAAAATAAGTTGTAGATCTCATGACTCTTCACCTCTAAATACTTCAGTGTATATCTCCCAAGAACAAGGGCAGTGTCCTATGTTATTATATTACTATTATCACACCCTATAAAAATTAACACTGAATTCATAATATTATTTAATAAAAAGTCCATATTCAGATTACCCCAAAATATCTTTTATATCTATAAAGTATTTTTATTAAAGATTCAGTTAATGTTCATGCGTTGCATTTGGTTGTTATACCTCCTTAATCTCTTTTAATCTAGCATAGCCTAGGATGTAGTTTTGAAGGTAGAGCCAACAGAATTGCTGATTGGATGCTGAGTGTAAAGGAAAGAGAGGACTTCTAAGGGTTGGGACTGAGTAGTGGAAGGATGCATTTCCATGTGCTGAAATGAGGAACACCATGGCAGAAACACATTTGAGGAGGAAGATGAGATTTTAAGTTTGAGGTGTCCACTCAGCATCATACTAGAGATGTGAGGTTAGCAGTTATGAGTCTGGAGGTATCCATGCTGGAGATGTAAAATAAACACAGACAAGCTTTGATAATCAGGTGGTCAGGGAAGGCCCTTCTGGGGAGGTGCATTTGTGCAATGAATGAAGAGAGGGGCGAGCCGTCTTTTCTGGGGAAAAGCATTCCAGGTGAGGGAACAGCAGGTGCAAAGTCCCTGAGTCTGGACAGAGCTTGGCAAGTTGGAGGAACAGCAGGGAGTCTGGTGTGTCTGCAGTGGAGTCAGCAAGAGGGAGGGAAGAGTGAAGTCAGAGAGATCAGCAGGGAACAGAGCATGTCAGAGCAGTGGTTCTCAGCCCTGTTTGCCTGTTTGAAGGGAGCCAATGTCCCCTTTCTCCTACAAATATTTTCCTATGCCCACTTTACTCTCTGAAATCATATATATAATATGTCTATTTGTATAAATAAAAAACATATCTGGGGCTTCCCTGGTGGCACAGTAGTTAAGAATCCGCGTGCCAATGCAGGGGACACAGGTTTGATCCCTGGTCCGGGAAGATCCCACATGCCGCGGAGCAACTAAACCCGTGTGCCACAACTACTGAGCCTACGCTCTAGAGCTCGTGAGCCACAACTACTGAAGCCCGCGTGCCACAACTACTGAAGCCCACGCGCCTAGAGCCTGTGCTCCACAACAAGAGAAGCCACCGAATTGAGAAGCCCACGCATCGCAAGGAAGAGTAGAGAAAGCCCGCGCGCAGCAACGAAGACCCAACGCAGACATAAATAAATAAATAAATGAATGAATGAAAATAAATTTATTTTTTTAAAAATCTATAAGATTTTTAGGGCTTCCCTGGTGGCACGGTGGTTGGGAGTCCGCCTGCCGATGCAGGGAACACGGGTTCGTGCCCCGGTCTGGAAGGATCCCACGTGCTGCGGAGCGGCTGGGCCCGTGAGCCATGACCGATGAGCCTGCGCGTCTGGAGCCTGTGCTCCGCAGCGGGAGAGGCCACAGGAGTGAGAAGCCCGCGTACTGCAAAAAAAAAAAAAAAAAAAACTATAAGATTTTTAAAATTTTATTTACATTTATTTATTTATTTTTGGCTGCGTTGGGTCTTCGTTGCTGTGCGGGCTTTCTCTAGTTGCAGTGAGTGGGGGCTTCTCATTGGGGAGCATGGGCTCTAGGTGCGTGGGCTTCAGTAGTTGTGGCACGCGGGCTCAGTAGTTGTGGCACACGGGCTCAGTAGTTGTGGCACGCAGGCTCAGTAGTTGTGGCTCGCGGGCTCTAGAGCTCAGGCTCAGTAGTTGTGGCGCACGGGCTTAGTTGCTCCGTGGCATGTGGGATCGTCCCGGACCAGGGTTCGAACCTGTTGTCCCCTGCATTGACAGGTGGATTCTTAACTACTGCGCCACCAGGGAAGCCCTTTAAGATTTTTAACAATTTTATTGAGATATAATTCACATAAATACATTTGACCCATTTAAAGTGTGCAGTTCAACGGCTTTAGTATATTGAGTCCGGCATCCATCACCGCAATCAATTTTAGAACATTTCATTTCCTCAAAAGGAAACCTTGATCCCCTTAGCTATCACCCCTCAATCCCCCCAGCTCTCCCCACCCCAGCCCTAAGCCACCACTAATCTACTTTGTCTCTATAGATTTGCCTATTCTGAACATTCATGGAAATGGAATAATACAATATGTGGTGTGTTGTGCCTTACTTCGTTCATGCAGCATAATATTTTCTAGGCTCATCCATGTTGTAGCATGCATCAGTCCTTCACTTCATTTAAATTGGTTGCCAAATAATACTCCATTGTACGGATGTACATTTTCTATATCCCATAAGACTTTCAAATAAAGGAGAGATGAAAGGAAGGTTATTTGTTATAAAATAAGGTGAATTTTAATATGTAAATACTCAGCCAGGGCCACAGTAGAAATAAATAATGAAACAGTCAGCTGCTCACACCTAACGTGGCCTGAGTGAGACAGAGCGTAGTATTGGAGACTTAAATGATACAGGCATTACTCCGATGTCATGGTTTTCTTTTTTTTAATTGAAGTATAGTTGATTTACAGTGTTGTGTTAATTTCTGCCGTACAGCAAAGTGATTCAGTTATACATATATATACATTCCCTTTTATATTCTTTTCCATTATGGTTTATGACAGGATATTTAATATAGTTCCCTGTGCTATACAGGAGGACCTTTTTGTTTATCCATTCTATATATAATAGCTTGCATGATGTCATGGTTTTCTAAAATGATGAACGACTCTTGGTAAAATTCAGAACAAAATAAAGTACAATCTTCCCTTGATTTACCAATAGTTACATCCCTGGAAATTTCAGTAGATCTTAAAACCTGCAAAAGAAAAAACTACTTGGTACTTACATGTATCATGGGGCTCAGTTCTGGCTGCAAGATTTATAAACAGACTTCTCACCAACATGAATGTCCAGGGGGACATTCAAAAGTCGTACAGGACCTGAGACTGTTCTTCATTGTGAGGAACGGACTCACATTATGGGGTGCAAACATCCCTGACCCTGCCCACTGCATGCCCGCATCTGTCCCCAGTTATTGCAGACAACCAAAACCACTCCCACAATTTTCCTAACACCCCCAGGGTCTGGCTTGGGGGTCGAAAAGAGAGGCAGTGATGAAAGCTTCAGAGGGTAGAATCCACAGGTCTGAGGGGACGTGAGAAGGATTGAGAAGGAGGAATTTGTGTGTAAAAATGCTCTTGGAGATGTGAAAGGAGACGTTTGGTTTTGAAATGTCCCCACTGGACTCAGGATTGATACGGGGGCTTCCCTGGTGGCGCAGTGGTTAAGAATCCGCCTGCCAATGCAGGGGACATGGGTTCGAGCCCTGGTCCGGGAAGATCCCACATGCCACGGAACAGCTAAGCCCGTGAACCACAACTACTGAGCCTGCGCTCTACCGTCTGCATGCCACAACTACTGCGCCCGCGTGCCACAACTACTGAAGCCCGCGCACCTAGAGCCCATGCTCCACAACAAGAGAAGTCACGGCAATGAGAAGCCCACGCACCGCAACGAAGAGTAGCCCCCGCTCGCCGCAACTAAAAGAAAGCCCGCGCACAGCGACGAGGACCCAAAGCAGCCAAAAATAAAAAATAAATAAATTTATTAAAAAATGATCCGATTTGTAGCTGCAAAGGATGGGCTGCTCTACAACTGAGAAGGGGGACCCTCATATGTAAGTGACCAATTTTCTCCATCTTCTCTGATGTAAGCTTTTTTAATCATCATTTTGCAGATAAGACAACTATATTAGATTGCTAGAGCTGTCATAACAAAGTACCACGAACTGGGTGGCTTAAACAACAGAAACTCATTGTCTCACAATTCTGGAGGCTAGAAATCTGAACTCAAGGCATCAGCAGTGCTGGTTTCTTCTGAGGCCTCTGTCCTTGGCTTGTAGATAGCCATTGTCTCTCTGCCTTTTTTTTTGCGGGGCAGGGGGCCCGTGCCACACAGCTTGCAAGATCTCAGTTCCCTGGACCAGCGATTGAACCTGGGCCACGGCAGTGAAAGCCTGGAATCCTAACCACTAGGCCACCAGGGAGCTCCCCCTCTCTGTCTTCACATGGTCCTCCCCCTGTGTGTGTCTGTGTCCTAATCTCCTCTTCTTATAAGGACACCAACCATATTGGATTAGGGTCCACCCTAATGACCTCACTTAACCTTAAATGCCTCTTTAAAGACCCTATCTCCATATACAATCATATTCTGAGGTATTAGGGGTTATGACTTCAACATGTGAATTGGGGTGGGAGGGGACAGCAATTCAGCTCATAACGACAATGAAGAGCTTAAGGGAGGTGACCATGTCATAGGGTGGAAAGCACAATGGAGCAGGAATCCACGAGGCTGGATTTCAGTTCCTTTGCTGTCTGGGTGACCTTGGGGCAAGTCCCTTCACCTCTTAGGCCTCAAGTGGCTCATCTGCAAAGTGAGACTAATGATGCCTTTTCTGGGGCTGGGAATCGGAGTACTTAATGATACAGAAGGACATGGGCACCAGTGCAAGATTGGAGAGAGGTCCTGGAGGGCTCCCACTGGGTTAGTCTTTCAGCTTCTAGGTGCCGGATGGAAGGGAGGTCCCAGATGGAAGGGAGGTCCCAGGGGTCTCAGGAACAGGGTGGCTGAGAGGCTACTAGGGAGAGATGGAGTACTAGCTCCTTTTTTTTTTAACCAATGAATATGGAAATATTTCAATATTTCTAACCAGTAGAATCATACTGGTGCATATCAAGGGGGCGTGCTGGGCCTGATTTTGGACATTTGAGAGCAGGGGTGGGAAATGACTTGAGATGGCCAGTCTTAGACTAACGTTGCCTTTCAGTGTCCGATTACCCCCCTAAAGACCCTCCCTCTGGCTCCCCACGCAGGCCAAGCTGATCGTCCCCAACAGCACGGCGGGCCTGATCATCGGCAAGGGGGGCGCGACAGTGAAAGCCGTGATGGAACAGTCGGGTGCTTGGGTGCAGCTGTCCCAGAAGCCGGAGGGCATCAACCTGCAGGAGCGCGTGGTGACGGTCAGCGGCGAACCGGAGCAGGTGCACAAGGCCGTGAGCGCCATCGTGCAGAAGGTACAGGAAGATCCCCAGAGCAGCAGCTGCCTGAATATCAGCTACGCCAACGTGGCTGGCCCTGTGGCCAACTCCAACCCCACCGGCTCGCCATACGCCAGCCCCGCGGATGTGCTGCCCGCCGCTGCCGCCGCCTCGGCCGCTGCCGCCTCTGGCCTGCTGGGCCCGGCGGGGTTGGCGGGCGTGGGAGCCTTTCCTGCCGCCCTGCCTGCCTTCTCGGGCACCGACCTGCTGGCCATCAGCACGGCGCTTAACACGCTGGCCAGTTACGGCTACAACACCAACTCCCTCGGCCTGGGCCTCAACTCGGCCGCAGCCTCTGGGGTCCTGGCCGCCGTGGCCGCCGGTGCCAACCCTGCCGCCGCCGCCGCCGCCAATCTCCTGGCATCCTACGCCGGGGAAGCAGGGGCCGGGCCAGCGGGCGGAGCTGCTCCACCCCCACCCCCGCCACCTGGAGCCCTGGGGTCCTTCGCCTTGGCCGCGGCCGCCAACGGCTACCTCGGGGCCGGGGCGGGCGGCGGGGCGGGCGGAGGGGGTGGCCCGCTTGTGGCCGCTGCAGCCGCAGCGGGGGCGGCTGGGGGCTTCCTGACGGCGGAGAAGTTGGCGGCTGAGAGCGCCAAGGAGCTGGTGGAGATTGCGGTGCCTGAGAACCTGGTGGGAGCCATCCTGGGCAAGGGGGGCAAGACGTTGGTGGAGTACCAGGAGCTGACAGGCGCCCGCATCCAGATCTCCAAGAAGGGAGAGTTCCTGCCAGGCACGCGGAACCGGCGGGTCACCATCACCGGCAGCCCCGCGGCCACGCAAGCCGCTCAATACCTCATCAGCCAGCGGGTCACCTACGAGCAGGGAGTGAGGGCCTCAAACCCCCAGAAAGTGGGATGAGGCCTGTGGTGTGTGCTCCCACCCGGCTCCCTGTCCCTCCTTTCCCCCCCCTCCCCCTCCTCCTCCCCCCCCCCCTCCCCTGCCCCCCAACTCCTGACCTCAGCTCGGTAGAGTCCTGCTCCTCTTGGGATGGGGCTGGGGTAGGCCTGACTGCACCCTCCCTTTCTGGTAGTCATAGGCAGGATTGAGTGATGGCTGGGGATGGGGCCCAGAAGCTCCCTCCCCAGCCCTGAACTGACCCCTTCTTCCTTCCTCCCTATGCTTGACTGGGCCTGACCCTCCTCTCCCAGGGCCCAGGTCTGTGTGATATCTGTATATATTGCATTTTGTTGATTTTAATAGAAAACAAAGCGTTATTTTCTCTTTCTTTCCCTCCTTTTTTTCCCCTCCTTTGATAAGGATTCCCCCCCCCCGCCCCTTTATAAGTTTTTGTTTCCATATGGGAGGAGGGGAGGGAGCCTCTGGGTCACCTAGAAAGAGGGGCTGCCCCAAAACAACACCCCGCCTCTCCTGCTTTCAGCTCCGGATCTGAGGGACCTGATGGGAGCAGAGGTAGCAGAGGAGTCTGAGTTGAAGTGGGACATTTGGAGCAGGGACCTCAGAGTTCCCAGATTTTCTCAGCTACTCTCCCCTCACTGAAGTTGCCCCTCCTAGGTGGGACTTTTCACTTTTTTGTTGTCAGGTTGTATGGGGGGAGGGGTGCGGTGCTGCTGGGAATGAGGCCGGCTCTGGGATTGGGCCAGTCCGGTGGGCAAGGCTCTGGCACAAGGCTGGAACAATTTCCTATGGCATCTCCTATGGTTTTTCCTTGAGTAATGGGCATGAAGGTCCCTGTCGTGCTGTCACTGAGTCAAGTACTTTCTGGGGTGCTTCTGGCACTCCCTATGATGTCACAGGAAGTAGTTCCCTGGGGGTCACTTCCTGTGATGATAGGAGAGACAGGTACTTCCTATGATGTCTCAATGAGCCTTCCTGGAAGGTTACTTCATGATATCATGGGGGCGTGCACTTCCTGTGGTGTCTCCAGGTTACTTCCTATGATGTCACCAGGGTGAGGCATGCACTTCCTGTATCAGGCCATGGCCAGTCACTGATCCTCCTTCTCTACCCACACCCCTCTTTGGTGGGTCTTGGCCTGGCGGTCTTCCTAGGAGGAGAATAAGGGGTGGGAGTTGGATCTAATCCGGAGGACTCTAAGGAAGAAGACCCACTATTGTCAGGGTCATCTCCATGCAAATGTACCAAGTCTGAACTCACCTGGCAGGGAGGGGGTGGGAGATGGAGCTGGTGAAAACTGTTAAAGACCCTCATTCCCACCCCTGCCTTTTGTGTGCATGCTTGTGTCTGCGTGGCTTTGTTTCATTAAGTCTGGTGGGCCAAATGTATGGTGGCTCTGTCAGGCCACGGTGGCCCAGGTGTATTCAGTGAGCCATGGTAGGGTCCCTTGAGCCGGAATGCTTCGTGTAGTCTAATGCATTAGTTGACTTGTGGTTTCCAGCAAGCTGGAGTACTTTGGTGGTATCTGATGGATTGGAATGTTTTGGTGCTCTCACCAGGCTCTGAGGATCTAGAATGTTCTAATGGAGTTTGCCAAGCCAGGCAGCCCTGAGAGTTGGTTTGAGAGTGGCTCCCTGGGCACTGCGGCTGTGATCAGCTCTAAGGCCTTGTTGGCAGGCTGAGATGTCGGGGCCTGACAACCCCATGGACTTAGGATAGCTGAGACCCACTTCTACCCCCATCCATCTCCCCCTCCCCCATGGAGACCACCTCCACTTCCTCCAACCCAAGGCAGGGCCTCCCAGTGCCCTGGTTCCATCATCAGCATCTCTGGGGGAGGGGCACCCCATGCCCACCCTCTCCCCCAATTGTCCCCCTCCTAGGTCTTCCAGACCCTTCTCTTCTCCATGGCTTTGGGGGAATCCAGCCTCCTCGTCTCTCTCCCGGCAAAGGAGGGGAGAAAAGCCAGAAACAATTCCCACCCCTAAAGCCTGGGAGACCCCTGCCCCTTGCGAGAGAGCCACCCCCAAATCAAAATGTGAAAATCCCTAGAGAGCAATAGCCTTCAAGGTACCTTGCACTGAATTTCCCACCCCAGCCCTTCCACCTGGTGGGAGGCTGTAGCTTGGGCACTAGGGTGACTTTTTCCCTGCCCTCTTCATCTCCAGGGTGGGGGGCAGGCCCCATTTCCCCATCCCTCACCTCCCATCGCTGCTGCCCTCACCCCTAATCTCCAGACCGAACCCAGATGGAGATTTGAGTGCCAAAACAATTCTTGATGTAACTTTGTACATATCTTCTGCAGTTGGGGGCTCTTGGGGTCGGAGGTGGAGGTGGCCCTATGGGCCACTGCTCCCCTCCACCTCTCAAAGGACCTTACAGTATTTCACAACATCTCCACCCACATGTGGGTATTGCAGTCTCTAGCTGGACTATCCCCACCTACAACTCCCCGAGCCGCCATAAGGAGGGGAAGGAGCCAGGGAGAGGTGAAGTAAGGTCTGGGAGTGGGGAGGTGGGATTTGAAAGCGCTCATTTGCATATCATTTGCATCCTCAGCTGCCCTCCAGCTTGTCAGATGCTTTCTGTAGACCTATTTCTGGGTCCCAATCAGCGGGGTCCAGTACTCTTCTCACACAGACACGTCTCTGGAGGCTGGGCCTCCTGAAAAGTGTTCCCTTGGTGTATCTGTGTGACAGCCCCCTCCCTATTCACATTTTTCGGGGACCCCCTACCCCGCCAGCCAGGGCTATCTGAAAGGTAGTTTGCTAGCTCAGTGAGCTAGTTCACTCACTATGTTGGTGAGTGGAGAGCCACACACCTTTCCCCATTTTACCTTATGAAATTCACTCTATGGTCTTCCCCATCCCTTGAAAGTCCCTTCTGCAATCTGACCTCAATCTTTTGTGCTGCAGTTTGTCCAGAGGGGACGCAGATGTGGGGTCAGGGATGGGGATCATTGAAAAATCCATCACCTCTTTTTCTCCCCCCCCCTTCCCTGTTAGCCAGTCAGATCTCAGAGACTCTGAGTGGCCTCCCTGCACCCTACTCTTCAGCACCCAATAGGTGCTTAATAAGTGTTTGCTGCATTGAATTGTCTTCTTGTTCTTTCCCATTTGCCCTCCAACTCCCACCCACCCCCACCCCGCCACCAGCATTCTCCTCTCTCTCTGGCTCCCTGTGACTTTCACTTTCTCTCCCTGTGGCTTCCGTTGTTACCTGTCCTGTCTCTATCTTCGTCTATGTCTGTCTTTTCCCTTTCCTCAACTCTCAATCCTCTCCCTTCTTCCATTGCCCCATTAATTAAAAAAGAAAAGTGCCAAACTTCCTTGGAACTGAGCCGCTCTGGGGGGGAGGGAACCTCAGACAGAGGGGAGGAAATGGGACCATCTTCCTTTGAAGAGGCCCCTAAGAGGCATTGAAAACGTCTGTGGACACTTAGCTCAATTGCGTCCCCCTTCCTCACCCCTCCCGCCCCCGAGTTTTTCTTAGAATCTTTGTAAGAAAAAAAAAAAAGAGAAAAAAACTCTCCTTCAGCTAACCCCTAATCTTTTGGATTCCCCCCAATTTCCACCAGCCGGGGAGAACCCCACTTGCCTCCTTCAGGCAAATCTGTAGAAATTGGGGAGGGGGAGACAAGCTCAACCCCTCCTCTGCTGTCCTGAGGGACAGTGCCAACTGGATTTGAGAGAAGGACCTCAAAGCACTTATGAGAAGAAGGGGTTCAATGTGCCAAATTCACCTCCTTCATCCCCTGTCCCAGGGGGCTCTGAGCCAACCTGCCCCAGCCACCTTCTTCCGCCCTGTCCCAGCCATCTCTACATGGGCAAGGAGGCTTCACTGCAATAATTATTAAGGGATCAGAAGGCAAAGATCGTGCCATCTTTATCTGCCCTAATGCCTGCCCTGGACTTGTAGGTGGGAAGTATGGGTATCCCAAATGGAGTTTGGTTAAGAGTCGACTTAATAGATGGTTGCGGACCTATACTTGGAAGAATACGGTACCACTCTTCTCTGAGTGGTATACCTTCTCCCCTTCTTAACCCGCAAATCACTCAACATCCCCTTGTTCCGTTTCTCCTGCCTATTCCTCCATCCCCCACCCTCTTTATTTTGTTTCTGATTGGTGGCCTACTGTTTGGAAAGTGAGAGGATTCCCCTGCGTTGGGTATTGCTCTGTCAAGACCAGGATCAGACGTTGTGATAGACTGAGAGGTGGAAAAAGTATTGAGTATAAGAGTGGCGATGAGGATGGCATTTGGGGCTTCCAGGCTGCTGATTGGGTGCACACCTATCACCACAGCCAGGCAGGCCTTCGCTGTTGGCCACGCATCTGCCCCCCTGCCGTCTGGAACCCCAAGGCCGGCTGTCGCGAAAGCCTGAACTGGATGTCACGATGGGGAGAACGGGATCGCGATGCCCACGTTGGGGCACTGCGGGCCAGGGGCGCTGGTTTTACGGCTCTCGTGGAGTCGCGACACCCAGCCCGGCTATCGCGATCCCTCTCCACTGCAGTCAGCCGCCTGGACGCCGTAGTGGAGGAGGTTTCTTTCCGTGGCTCCTATGCAGGTGTGTGTATGGTCTCTGTGCCCTCCGCCCGTTGCGTGGGGGATTGCTGGGTGGCAGGGAGGGAGATGGGGAAAGTCTCGTCGATGGCGATGGGGGTGGTGAAGGCTGCTGCTTTTTAAACCCTTCTCAGCCAGTCCAGGACGCTCTTGTCTCCCAGAGATAATTGGGTGGGACTGCCTAATCCCCCTCCCCTCCCCGCTTCTCCTCTCCTCCCCCACCCCCAAAACCACCAACCTCTCATCTTCTAAGTGACTCCATCACCACCGGCCACCGGGACCTGCGGCTTCATTGCTCCAGCCCGCCCCACTCGACCGTCAGACTCGCTCATCGAACTCTTTCTGATTAACCCTTTCTGTGTTCATCCCACGGAAAACTGTGTGTCCGGCGTGGGGGAGGGGGGAGGCGAGGGGCAATAGCTACCTTTCCTCCATCGCCTCCCACCGCCCATGCCTCCCCACCCGCACCCCATCCCATGCCCCACCCCCATCCCTCACCCCGAGGGTCCTCCCCGGCCTGGGGATAGAGACCCTTTATAAATATCTATGCTGTTTGGCTTTGTCCCTTTCAAGGCAGGGTCAGGGGTGTGGCCTCCTCCGAGTGGAGAGCTCACTCTGGCCCCACTCCTTTCTGTGCCCCCCCCACTCCCCACCCCTTCATTGTAAATAGTCACTTTTGTACTGGTTTGAGCCAGGGGACGTGGGGAGTCATTTTTTTTTTTTCTTTGTGTTGGCATCTCAGGCCACTGGAGGCATGGCCCACATCCCAGCTTGATTTGGGAGAATCCCAAGATGTGTCCCCTCACCTGCCCCCAATGCTGAGGATTTCAATATATCAGTATTACTCCTGAAGGGATGGGGTGCACAGATCCCCTGGCAGGGAGGTGGGAGAGGTGTGACAAGGTGTAGCCTGAAAGGATGACTCAGTTTTTCCCATCTGTGAAATGGGTTCATCCTCCAAGTTCCCTCAGGAGCCTCAGTGAGATAATGGTGGAGTCAGAGGAGTTAGAATCTCTTTCCGCTTTCTCTGTTTGGGACAGATAGGGTAGGAGAAGAATGGGGGTGGTGGGTAGGACTGTCTTTGGAGAGCTGATTGCTAAATCCTTATTAGGACCTCAAGCTAGCTTCTCCCGGGCTTGTTCTCTCTCTTGGAAAATGGAGGGAACTGGAGGACCTCTAAGGCTCCTTGGGTACCCCCAGTCCTTAGATTCAAAGCCTGAAGCCCAGGGCTGGCCCCCTGCCTGCTGCCCCTCTCCCACATTCCACTTCTTGGCCCCAGACCATCTGCCATGTGGCCATGCCTCCAGTGCCTCCATTCAACCCCCTCTAACTGATTCCTTCCATCCTCTGCGACCAGAGACGCCGCCCACCTCCCCACCACCACCTCCAGAAGCTCCTGGCTGGGGCCCACTGCCCTCTCCTCTCCCCTCCCCCCATTGCCATGCCTGGGCCATGCCCACCTCCCCACCCCACCCCCAGTGTCCGTCGTGTGACCTAGTGCACCATGTATTAGCTTCCATGGCCCCCCCCCGGCCCCCACCACACCCCTTCCCCCACCCCCTCTCCCTCGGCGACTTCACCTTTTTTTGCCGCGATAAACGCCATCTCAGCATCTGTGTCTAATGTTGTCTTTTTTGCTTGACATCACACACTCCTTCTTAACCCATCCCCTTCCCTCTCCCTCCTCCCCCCACCTCCACCCTCATCCTGAATTCTTTCCCCCTTTCCCCCAGGGCTCTGGGCATCTAGGGGAGGAGGGTGGGGGGACCCCTGAGGATGGGCCCCGGAGGGGGGAGGGGGAGGGGCGGATTGTTCTCTCTGGACTGGGTGAGCACCCAGAGCAAGTGTCTGAGGGGAGCCAGGGATCCAGGTTGAGCTCCCAGGGCCTAAGTGTCCAATCAGGAGGAGTGACAGACACCACCACCGCCACACACACGCAACACCACAATCCCGGGACGCACATCCCCACACAGCATTGCAAATGCACAACCCCAAGTAGAGTCAGGAGAGCCCAGGGTTAAGGTTTTGGAGTCGGGTGAGTTTAGATCCCAGTGCTGCTAGGTAACCGTGGGACTTTGAGCCTCTGAGCCTCCATTTAACTTTTTTTTTTTAATGTTATTTCTGTGGTTTATGCTAGAATTCAACGTATCATTAGCTTTAAAAAAAATTATTGAGCACCTACTACGAGTAAGGCGCTGTTCTAGGTGCTGGAGAGAAGGCGATTAGCAAAACAGACTCAGATGTCTGTGCCTTCATGCAGCAGAGATTCTACTGGAATCTGCAGATTCTTCTTCAGCACAGAACCTGGCACAAGGGACTGAAAACAATTCAAAGGTTGCAAACCATTGGCCAGCAGACAGGTCTGCTGCACATATCACCTCGTTTGGCCTGAAGAGCGTTTCGTGTGAATTTGGTAGCAGCATTTAAACCTTGGGAGACTTCGCCTACACATGTGCCCCTTTGGAGAAATCAGATGTGGCCTCTCTGAGTGGCGATTGTCACCTAGCCATAATGGGCTGGAGCAGAGCAGTCACTCCATCCTCCAGGGAGGGCAGCCTCAGTCCCTCCCTGACCTGCACTGCTGATTTGTGTCCTGTGCCTGGCCCCTGGATCTATTTGTGTTTGCAACCCCTGTGGTAAATGTTTAATGCTAACATCCTTATATCTTGGAGGTGTCAGAGATGCAGCTGGGCAGGCGATGATGTGCCACGCAGGAGGAAGGATGAAGTTTGAGGCGGAGAGACAAAAAGAGACGGCTGTGGGGTGGGGGGGGGGGCAGAGGCTGTGGTTCCGGTGTGACCAGGGCACCTCGCTTCCTCTCTCTGGGTCTCAGTCTCCACATCTGGAAAACGCCCGACCAAGCTGTACTTACCTTCTGAAATATTCCAGAAGGATTCCGAAAGCAAATCGCTCCATCAGTACCTGACACGGGGGAGATGCTCAGCACATGGTGGTAGCCACTGGAGTGTCCCCTCCAGCTGAAAAATAACAATAAAAATGATTCTAAAAAAGGACAGAAACCAAGAGAGGGGATGGGAGGAAAAAGGAGATTGAGGCTAGGACAAAGTAAGAGACAGCGATGGGGATGAAGGGAAGGGAAGACATGGAGAGGAGTCCTCAACTGCTTGGGGTGTGTTTTTTCATTCACTCATTCATTCATTCATTCATTCAACAGACATCTGTTGAGCACCTACTATGTTCTCAGGCCTGGGGACATGGCAACGACCGTGACAAGTCACCGCTCTCAGGCATACAGCCTGAGCACCATAACCCCAACTCTTAGCACATAGTAGATGCTCAAAAGTCTCCCATCCCTTATGCCACAGGTACCTCTGGTCCTGGCCTGTGACCTTCTGGGATTACCTGATGTTCAGAAATATCACCAAGCCAGGCCCATTTTCAGGAAAAGTAAATGAATTTTCCATCAGGAACCTGGGGACTTTGAAGGGTTTGGGGGATCAGAGTCGAGGAGGTGGAGTTAGGTCTCAATTCAGCTGTGTGACTTGGAGAAACTCTCATGACCTCTCTGGTCCAGGAGATGGAAAGGAAAGGAGATGAAGTCAGGATGCAGGTGAGTAACCGGGGACTCCTCACTTCCACAAGGCTTCAGACCTTCTCGTCTGGTAAGGGAAGGGGAGAAAGGAAGGAAGGGGTGGGGGGCCTCGATGAGAAGAGAGATGAAGAAAGAAGACGGGGGAGTTGCCTGGAGGAGAGAGACGGCCCTAGAGACAGGGCTGGGGTAGGAGGATGGAGGGAGGAGGGGACCTGAGTGGGGATATGGGGGGGGTCTCAGGGGTGGCTCTGAGAGGCCATGGCGAGGTCATTAAGAGTGAACAGAGGGCTTCCCTGGTGGCGCAGTGGTTGAGAGTCCGCCTGCCGATGCGGGGGACGCGGGTTCGTGCCCCGGTCTGGGAGGATCCCACGTGCCGCGGAGCGGCTGGGCCCGTGAGCCATGGCCGCTGAGCCTGCGCGTCCAGGGCCTGTGCTCCGCAATGGGAGAGGCCACAGCCGTGAGAGGCCCGCGTACCGCAAAAAAAAAAAAAAAAAGAGTGAACAGAGAAGGCAGAGGTGGACTGGCAGAGAGGGAAAACAAGCACAAACCGGAAACGGAAATGAGGCAGAAACAGGACAGAGATGGAGATAGGGTTGTCAGATTTAGCAGATAAAAATACGCGTATGTCCAGTGAGATTTGAATTTCAAATTTTAAAAAAGATTAGTTTTCTTAAGCATAAGTATACCTCATGCCATATTGGGGCCATCCTTCTACTAAAATATTAGTCGTTGCGGGCTTCCCTGGTGGCGCAGTGGTTGAGAGTCCGCCTGCCGATGCAGGGGACACGGGTTCGTGCCCCGGTCTGGGAAGATCCCACATGCCGCGGAGCGGCTGGGCCCGTGAGCCATGGCCGCTGAGCCTGCGTGTCCGGAGCCTGTGCTCCGCACGGGAGAGGCCACAACAGTGAGAGGCCCGCGAAGTTCAAGTGTCACTGGGCATCCTGTATTTTATCTGGCAACCCTAGAGGGCGAAGAACAGAGATCTGAATGGCCACAACGAAGCCAGAGCTAGTCAGAGGAGCCAGGTCATCCAGGTCCACTGTCTGGAATCCTAAATCCGGCATGCCTAGCTCACTGCCTCTCTCTGCCCCTGGGTCTCCCCCTCTCTCTGCCTCACTCTCCCCAGCTCTCTGCCTCTAAGGCCCCCTCTCTGTTTCACAAAGCCTCCCTCTCTTCAAACCCTCTCTCTGATCCCTCCACTCCTCTTAGTTCTTCAGCCTTCCACTCCCCTCAGGAATCTGCCTCAGACATCAAAAGTGGTTAAGTCACCGTCATCACCACTTCCCAAGTCATCAAAGGGGCTGGTCTTTGGCGGTAAGGCCTGAGGGACAAGTGACAAGAGAGGTGGGGGCTGCATTCGGGGCCACTACTCCTTCCTCGGGCAGGGCTGTTGAAGTTGGGGCTGCGTCTAGGCTTTGGGAAAAGAGATTCTGTCAGAAGAGTGCTCCATCAGTGGGCGGGGCCTTGGGGATTCTGGCAAGTCAGGGACCTCCCTCTCCAGCATCCCTTCCATCGTCCTGCCTCCAACTGCCGTGCCTTCCGGAGAAGTTTAGTCGCTAAAGGGTCCTCTCTACCACCACTCCCACTCCAGCATTCTGGGGATGTCTCTGTGTCACTTTCTGGCCCCCTGTCCTTGCCTCTCCTTTCGCTCCTCTCTGCTTCAGTTTACCTTCAGTATTTCTCTGGGTGTCTGTCTCACTCAGCATATCTTCCTCCTTTCCATCGTTTCCATCGTATCCCTGCAAGTCCTGTCTCTCTCCTAGTTTCTGCTGGAGGCTGAGGTCTCTGTGTGCCTCTCTGACTTTCCCTGTTTCTGCCCGCGCCTGAATCTCTTTCCCCCCGTCTCTGTACCCATTATTATTGCTCAGCAGTAGCAAAAAGAATCCACTCTGGGGACTTCCCTGGCGGTCCAGTGGTTAGGACTCTGCGCTTCCACTGCAGGAGGCACGGGTTCTATTGCTGGTCGGGGAGCTAAGATCCCGCGAGCTGCACAACGCGGCCAACAAAAACAACAACAACAAAAAGAATCCGCTCGGGCCAGTGTAAGCAGAAAGGGACTTTTTAAGGGACCTTGAGCCTGGTAGAAGAAACAGCTTCCAGGGCACTTCCAAATCCAGAATGGGCCACGCAGGAGCTACTGCTCCCCTCCGCGATCAGGAAGCCGGCCACTGGCCCCACAACCGTACCAGCTCGCTGAGATCTGCACTGGCAGGGCCTCGGCCTCGCGGCTGCCTCTCTCCCCATTTACTTTGGTTGGAAATTCAAGCTTCCCGCGGAGGCATCTGATTGGTGGAACCTAAACCCCCGTCCCGAACCCCACCACATGGCATTCTGGGAAATGTAGTTTTTAGCTTGCCAGCCTCTTCAGTCCCAGGAAAGTGCGGTAGGAGAGTGGAATAGAGAGACACTAAGTGGAAAAGAGGTTGAGGGAGCCCATTGACTCCCCATTATTGCACGCAGTCTGTCTGTCCATCTTTCTTCCTATGTGCATGTGTTTCTCACATTCGGTCTTTCTGTTTGTCTCTGTTTGTTGTTGGGTTTTTTTGCCTCTTTTTCACCGTCCGGTTTTATTTCAGCCCTTTCTCTGTCTCTTTCTTCATCGCTGGTTTCCCTGCCTCACCCTCACCTCTTTCCCCAGTTCCAGCTCCAGTATTTAAGGGAGTCTCTCTCTTGACCCACATCCCATCGTAAGCTGAAATGGAGGCCCGGAGCTATAGGGAGGGAAGATATGCGTGCCCCTCGGTTCAGCGGTTCAACGGACAAGCCAGCAAGACGACCCAAGCTATGGAATTTCTCAACTGCTCTGCCTGCAGGTGGGAACATCCAGCCCCCGCAGGTGGCAATGTGAACTGAAAAAGTTTGGTGAGTTCCCAGCCAGAGCTAAAGTGGCCACAGGGTTTTGGGAACAGAGCCCAAACCTCATTCGGCCAGTAACTGACAACTCAACCTGCTCTCCCAGAAACTGTGGTGACCTCCACCCTCTCCCCTCTTCACTGTTCTTCTTCTTACCCAATGATCTTAGAACTTCGGGGAAATGAAGCTGCATCCTTCTCAGGAGGTACACAGTCACTTCAAAAACATTTATTAAGCACCTACTATGTTCCAGGCATTGTTCTAGACATTGGGCAACAAAAGACACAACAAATTTCTCTATCCTGAGGGGCTTACATCCTACTGGGGGAAATTGACAATAGGCAGGATAAATAAATTATACAGTACACTAGATGATAATACATGTCATGAAGAAAAATGAGACAGAGACAGGAAATAGAAAGTGCTGGAAGGGAGGGACACCGCAATTTTCAATACGGTGAATGTAAAGGCTTTATGGAAAACCTGGCATGTGAGTAAAGACCTGAAGGAGAGGTGGGAGTGGGCATGTAGATATCTGGGGAAAGAGCATTCCAGGCAGAGGGAATGGCAAGTGCAAAGGCCCTGGGGTGGGATGTATCAATACCTGGAATACGTGTGGGATAGCAGGGAAGCAAGAGTGGCTGGGACAGAGTGAGCAAGGGGAGGGTGGGAGGAAATGAGGTCAGAGGGGAGACAAAGGGGGCCGTATTATTTAAGGTCGTGGGGGCCACTGTGAGACTTTGACTCCTAGTGAGAAGGAAGCCACAGGAAGGTTCTGACCAGAGGGATGTGAGCTGACTCAGGTTTTAACAGGATCCCCCTGGCCATCATGTGGGAAACAGTCTGTAGGGGATGGGGGCTAGGAGAGTGAAATAAACAGGAGGAGCCCAGAGAGAAGGTGACTGCAGTAGTCCAAGTAGAAGATGATGTGGCTGGACCAGATAGTGGCTCTGGAGACTGAGACGAATAGTTGGATACTGATAGAATTTGAAAGTAGCACTGACAACATTTGCTGGTAGCCTGGATGTGAGAAGTGAGAGAAAAAGGAGTCAGGGATGACTCTAAGTCACATAAAGCTCTTAGGACTGGATTTTGGTTCCAATTAGGATTAGAAATTAAGAATCAGGCTAAGGCTGAAATTAAGGATCAGTAGCAATCATTATCGGTGGGGTTTGGTTTGAGGTTGAAAACAGGGTTAAGATTCTGGCAAAGATGACAACCAGCCCTGGTATATGGGTTATGACCATGGTTGGGGTTAGGATTAAGTATGTAGGATAAGGGTAAAGATGAAGTATAGAGTTAAGACACTGGTTATAGCAAGAATCACAGTCAAAGCTAGGATTATGGCTAAGATTAGGACTGGGTTTGGATCTAAGACTGAACTGGGGTTAAAGAGAAACTCAGAGACACGGAGAAGTGATCAGAGAGCAGAGAGAATGGGGGGGAGAACTCAGAGAGACGAGGGGACAGAGACCTAGAGAGAGTAGGGGACAAAGATCCAGGGAGAGGGAGGACAGAAACAAAGAAGGGGAAATGGAGATCTAGAGAGATGGGAGACAGAGACCAGGACAGAAGCCTAGAGACTAGAGAGGAATGGACAGAGAACCAGAGAGAAGGGGTCAGAGACCTTGAGAGGGAGTGAGTAGAGAACCAGAGACAGGAGGAGACTGAGATCCAGAGAAAGAGAACAAAGATGGGGGGGCGGGGCAGAGAATCAGAGGGAGGGGGAGATGGGGGAGAAAATAGGTACCCAGAAGGGTAGAGGATAGAGACCCAGAGAGAAAGAACCAAAGACAGAGAAATTCAGGGAGGAGTGGCGAGAGGTGGAGCCCAGAAGTCCCCTCCTCACCGTCACCTAAGCCAGCTTCTCCTCCCTTTTTATTTACTGAGGTGTGACCCTCCCCGCCAACACACACACACACACACACACACTGGGTGGTTCTGAGTAATATCTATATGTAGTTCATTTGTTGATTTTAATAGATGAATTGTCATTTTCTCTTTCTTTTCCTTTTTTTCTTTTTAAGTTTTGTATCTTAGAGGCAAGGAAAGGGAGCCTCTCCAATCCTGACCACTCCTCTTTAAAAAAAAAAAAAAAAAAAAAACCTTAACCCTTTCCTCTCTTGCTATGGAGCTCAGAGATTGGGTAGAACGTTGAGGATGAATGTAGCAGACAAGTGTCCTTTGGTGAGGGGTATCTGCACATCCCCAGATGCCTGCAGCTCTTTTCTCCCCACCGGAAGGTTAATCCCCCAGATGTTTTTGAAAGATCGCTTACGGACAAGGGGGTGGGGGTGGGCAGATGCTTGTGAGTCGCATGACCTTCAGGGCCTCTGCCTACACCCCTCCAAGGCACCGAGATTCATGTGTCTCTAGGAAAGAATGTACCTCGCCCACTCCCCACGGCAGCGCCTTTCCAGGGGCAAATAAAGTCTCCAGGACCCACACTCATCCAAACTAGTGATTACTCAAGGTCTAGGGCATTGAGGGGGCTGCGGGGGGCTTCAGGCACCCAGAACCTAGTGGGCAAGGGACGGTGATAGACCGGGCGGGGAGGAGGCATGGTGTTCTGTGGGCGGATTTGGGCTGACCCAGACCTGGAATTGACAGGGAAGCGTGGCTTAAGGACTTTATGTCTGGGATTGGAGGAGCGATTGGAGGCGTGGTCCAAGGGCTGTGGGCGTGGTTAGGGAACGCGGGACTTCGGGACAAGGGAGGTAGCTGACTTCTTTAGCCCTGGGATTGGAGGGTCGGGGAGGGGGCGTGATTCCGGACCAGTGTCCGGTTCGTACTAGGGTCGGAGAGTGGATGCGGAGAATTAATCCTGTAACTAGTCCTGGAGTGGAAGATCCAGAGAGTATCGATGGGGCATTTCCAACCGCTCAGGAATACACAGGAAGGCAAACGTAATAACATCCAATGGACAGGAAATGAAGCTTAGGGAGTATCACCCAGCACACACTGCAGAATGACACACTGAATCAAATAGGCTGCCCTTGATGAACCACAGGCTGGGCCCTATGCCTGACACCTGACAAGCACCATCTCCTTGAGTCATCACGAGGCCATGTGAAGCAGAAATTGTGATTATCTCCATTTTACAGAAAAGGAGGCACAGAGACGCTAAGTAACTTGCCCAAAGTCGCCCAGCGAGTGAGACATGAGTTTGGATTTGAAGCCATGCAACCTCCTTCCCAAGCCAATGCTTTGACGTACTAAGACTCAAATACTCCCACGGACCCCGGGGGCAGAGTCAAGGTAAAAGCAACAGATGCACACGATGCACGCCCTGACCGCATGATCCTCCCTCTGCGCCCACGTTGCCAACTGTGGGACCCCAACAAGCCACCCCCGCCCCAAGCCTGGGGTCCTCACCTAACCCAACAGTGACAGCCTCTGCTTTGCCCAGTTTTCCTGGCAGAGCTGGAGTCAAATAACCGACCAGAGTTTTTGACTGGGCTTGAGACCCGTGGGAAGACCCTGGTTGGATTTTAGGGCATTCTTGACCCCTGAGATGCAGTTAACTTGGAGGGAGTCCTGGCCCAATGGCTAAAACCAGAGACTCCAGGTTTGTCACCCTTCCTTTGTCCCTGACTACCTGTGTGATCATAGGAAAGGCAGTTATCCTCTCTGGTTCTCATTTTCCCAACCGGATAATGAGGATCACCAAGCACCTTCCCAAGACCTTCCTCCCTGGGTTGTTGTGAACCCTGAGTTACCTGCTTATAAAGCACTCAGAGCAAAGCGTGGCACACACCAAATGCTCTGTAGATGCGAGTTATTACAACTAGCTGTGAGTCTCCGTTTACCTGTGTGAGGGGGACGGCGTAGACCAAACCACACAGTCCGCACCTGAGTGTTCCATGAACCCCCTGAAATCGCACACAGAATTGCACGTGTTTCCATACAGCTTTTCTCAGATTCCCCAATGGTGAGAGAAGCAGAGAGAAAGACAGAGACAAAGACACGCCCCTTTCTAAGCAAGGGTGAAAGGGACCTCGGATCACATCACGCTCTGCTTACAACCCCCATCCCCACCCCAGTGGCTTCCCATGTGAAGTCCTTGCTACCCACGTGGTCTTCAAAGTCCCACCCCGCCAGCCAGCCCACCAGCCTGATCTAGAGGGGACCCGGGCTCAGCCTCACTTGCTCTCCTTGACCCCCACCCCCGTCGCACCCCCAGCCCTCTCTCTGCTCATCAAATACACCATATTGCGTGTAGTCTCAGGGACCTATTATATTTGCTTTTCCCTTTTTTTCTGACTCAAAAGCACGGGCATGTTGACACTCCTAACATCTTACCTAAAATAGCCACACACCGCACCTCACCCCACCCCAGAGTCTCTTTAACAAATACTCAGTTTTGCAGTCTTTATAGCACTTAATGTTATTCATTCATTCATTCATTTCAACATGTTTTTATTGAGCGTATGTGCCAGGTGCTGTTCTAGGCACAGATGCAGCAGTAAACAAGACAAATCCTCTGGCTTCACCCAGTTCACGTTCGGAACCTCCTAACGATTGGTTTATTTGCTGGTCTGTTGTCTTCCGCCCTCCACCTCACCCCCAGCTAAAAGGTTGCTTGGTGAGAAGGAGGGGCATTTCTGTCTCCTCTCTAATGGTAGGCACTTTTTAAAATGTTAAAATGTATCCTAAGCAGGATCTTCACATAATCTTGAAGTGTTACCCCAGCAATCGCTTGGTAATTACAAAGGGGAGAGGGAGTACACAGCGGTGAGGTCTGGTACACACCACCTAAACCAAGGCACAGAACTCAGTATTGCCCATGACAGGCATTCTGATGTCCTGTGCCCCCCATGTGACATCCATCCTAGCACAGAAGGACGGGACAGCACCTATGCACTATGATTGCCCCGAATGCCTGCATCTAATCATGAGGAAGTATCAGGCAAACCCAAATTGAAGGACATTCTACCAAACACCTGGCTTTCTTGAAAAAAAAAAATCAGTATCACGAAAGAAAAAAAGGTAGGGGATTGTTGTCGATTAAAAGAGACTGAAGAGGGGCTTCCCTGGTGGTGCAGTGTTTAAGAATCCACCTGTCGATGCAGGGGGGACCCGGTTCGAACCTTGGTTTGGGGAGATCCCCACATGCTGCGGAGCAACTAAGCCCGTGCACCACAACTACTGAAGCCTCCGCGCCTAGAGCCTGGGCTCCGCAACAAGAGAAGCCACGGCAATGAGTAGTCCCCGCTCACCGCAGCTGGAGAAAGCCCGCAAGAAGCAACGAAGACCCAACGCAGCCAAAAATAAATAATTACATAATTAAAAATTTTTTAAAAAGACTGAAGAGATATAACAATGCAGCAGGGATCCTACACTAGATCCTGGATTTAAAGGGGAAAAAAAACACTGCTATATTATTGGAAAGTTGGAATGATTAGGCAATTTTGAACATGCGTATTTGATGATAGTAGTCCGTCTATGTGAAGTTCCCTGAACTGGATCATTGTGCTGTGGTTGTTTAAGAGAATGCAGCTCTTGTTAGGGGGTGTGCACATGCTGAAACGTGTACAGGAGTGTCATGATGTCTGGAACTAACTCTCAAAAAAAAAATCAACCAAAAAATATATATATATAATTACATTATATTATATATAATATTATATGTAAGACGTATTACATATAAACTTTACAAACACACACGTGTGAGAGAGAGGAAGCAAGTGTTAAAAACTGATGCCTCGAGGAATTCCCTGGCAGTCCAGTGGTTAGGACTCTGCGCTCTCACTGCCGAGGGCCTGGGTTCAGTCCCTGGTCCCAGAATTAAGATCCCACAAGCCACGCGGTGCGGCCAAAAAAAAAAAAAGTTAAAAAAAATTGATGCCTCAGTTCATACTGTATGGGGTTTCATTATACTAGGTTGCAACTCTTCTGTGAGTTTGAAATTTTTCAAATTAAAAAGTTGAGGGAGGGAGAATGAATCAAGGACACTTACTCCGTAAAGGTAGGCTATGGTTGTGCTTCAGGGCATCTGTATGCAAAGTTGTAGGTGGGGGGGTGGATTTTCCTGGGAGGGTGGGGTGGCCATAGCTTTCAGCAGATTCCCGGTGAAGCCTAAGACCCAGGAAGGTACCACAGAAAGCAGACAGGAGACTCTTCATATATGGAGGGTATCTCACTGGGGAGCACAGACTTTTGACACGGTGGTCAAGAGGATCCCCTGAGGGTGTCCACAAATATCTTGGGTGTCCATGAATACTTCAGGGAAGCAGATCCACAGATTGCAAGAAAATTCTGCACTTACAAATGCTATACCAAGTCCTGGTCCATACAAGTACTGTCCCAAGTGGGGGCGTGCAAGATGGCCCAGCAGGAGGCTAGAAGGAAATATTAGAACCTGTTTCTACTGTTGATTTTTATCTGGTTCTTTTTCATTTTAACTGGATTTTTCAGGTGGTGTAAATTTACAATGTACATTGAAACATCAGTACAGGAAGAAATATATATTATATCTAAAGTTTGTAAATAAACCTACCTAGTGGTACATTCATGAAAAAATTTCACTGAATAATTTCACTATTTGCAGCCAAAAAATAACAAAATAAAAAATGAATAAAAGAATGGCCATGTGTCGACAAGAGTGGAAGCTGTGTGATGGGTAGGTGAGGGTGGATGTATTAATCTGCTCAGGTAGCCATAACAAAATACCATAGACTGGGTGGCTTAAAAAACAGAAATAAATTTTCTCACAATCTGGAGGCTAGAGGTCCAAGATCAGGGTTCCAGCTGATTTAGTTTCTTTTACATGGCCTTTCCTCTGTGCTGGTGGAGAGAGGTCGGTTTAGTGTCTCTTCCTCTTATGTGGACATCGAATCCATCAGATGAGGCTCCACTCTTATGAGCTCATTTAACCCTAATCATCTCTGCAAAGGCCCTATCTCCAAATACCACCCCATTGGCGGGCGTAGGGGTGGGAGGGGTGGAGCTGGGGTGGACACAATTCAGTCCATAACAGTGTGTGTTTGAAATTTTCCGTAATAAAAAGTTCTTAAGGAGAACTCAATGTGCGTCAGAATCACCCAGAGTGCTGGTTAAAAATGCAGATTTTTTTTATAATTCATCTGATGGCCTTTTATTTTTCTATTATTAGAAAAGTGCTATGAGTTCACTGTACACATTTCAATCAAACCGAAATATAGAACGTGGAACATACAAGTTCACTAAGAATTCTATTTCTAGACTACCACCATTTGAAGTTACATTAAAGATGGGAATATTTTAAGACTCATCCTCAGAAACATCTGCTTCTCTGGTGTGGGACACAGAAGGCTGTATTTTTTTTTTTTTTTTTTTTGCGGTACGCGGGCCTCTCACTGTTGTGGCCTCTCCCGCTGCGGAGCACAGGCTCCGGACGCTCAGGCTCAGCGGCCATGGCTCACGGGCCCAGCCGCTCCTAGGCATGTGGGATCTTCCCGGACCGGGGCAGGAACCCGTGTCCCCTGCATCGGCAGACGGACTCTCAACCACTGTGCCGCCAGGGAAGCCCGAAGGCTGTATTTTTAACAAGGTCCCAAGCTCCTTCTTACAGTCCGTGGACCACCATCATCGTACTCCACTCCCAGTCTTGGAGAAACAGTGCCAAGGATTGAGGTCCAGGAATTAGGATGCAACCCAGTCCCGCTGAGAGCAGGAGGTTGGCAGACTCTGGGGGAGGGGATCCCAGGCTTGCTTCATGGAAACCTCCACTCTGTTACACCAAACACATCTCAGGCCTCCTAACATTTCATCCACAAATATTCCGGGATGTGTCTTTTAAAAATAAGAGTTTTCTGTTTTTTAGGGTTTTTTTGGCTGCACCATGTGGGAGGTGAGATCTTAGTTCCCCAACCAGGGATCAACCAGGGAGCCACCAGGGATCGAACCCGAGTCCCCTGCATTGGAAGCACGGAGTCTTAACCATTGGACTGCCAGGGAAGTCCCATAAAATAATGGCTTTTTAAAACAACAAGATCTTCCTGTATAGCACAGGGAACTATATTCAATGTCCTGTGCTAAACCTAACGGAAAAGAAGATGAGAAAGAATGTGTATATATATATATATATATATATATATATATATATATATATATATATGAAACTGAATCACTTTGCTTTACAGTAGAAGTTAACACAACATTGTAAATCAACTATACTTCAATAAAATAAATTTTCTTAAAATTTTAAAGATAAAAATAAGGGCTTTTAAAAACATTGCTATAATACAATGATCACACCTGAAATTTTTTTTAGAATAATTCTACTCTCACTTGATAAAACTAATATGATACCTGGTGTGTTTGAACATAGGAGAGGTCTTTTTACTCTTATAGTGAAGAGTTTGGGGTTGAATCCATGGTGGAAAACTAAACCAACAACATAAATGACAATTATTCCATCTCATGAAAACAACAAATGTTATCTCAGAAAAGAAGTATAATCATAGCATATGCTAAGGCTCAGCTGAGGACAGGATTTTACTTAGTCATCATAATATAGACGTGAATATTGATCTCATGCTCAATTGGGAGGTGATTCTGCAGTGAGGAAGGGGAGAGGAAGTGTATTTGTGAAGTGGTGTGTATGAAGAAACCTCAATCTTTACCTTCCATAGCGGAAGTCAATTGATAATGTGAAATAGAAAAATAAGAAGTAGCAAATGATTTATTTTTATTTCATATTGGAATATAGTTGATTTATAGTGTTGTGTTTGTTTCAGGTGTAAAGCAAAGTGATTTAGTTATACATATTCATATGTCTATTTCTTTTCAGATTCTTTTCCCATATAGGGAAAAGAATATTGAGTATAGTTCCTTGTGCTATAGAGTAGATCCTTGTTGATTATCTATTTTATATACAGTAGTGTGTATATGTTAATCCCAACCTCCTAATTTATCCCTCCCCCCGACCTTTTCCCTTTGGTAACCATAAATTTGTTTTCTTAGTCTGTGAGTCACTTTCTGTTTTGTAAATAAGTTCATGTCTTTAGATTCCACATATAAGTGATATCATAAGACATTTGTCTTTCTCTGTCTTATTTCACTTAGTATGATAATCTCTAGGTTCATCCATGTTGCTGCAAATGGCATTATTTCATTTTTTTAATGGCTGAGTAATATTCTATTGTATATAGGTACCACATCTTCTTTATCCATTCATCTGTCGATGGACATTTAGGCTGCTTCCATGTCTTGACTATTGTAAATAGTGCTGCAGTGGACTTCAGGGTGCATGTATCTTTTCGAATTATGGTCTTCTCCAGATATAGGCCCAGGAGTGGGATTGCTGAATCATAGCGTAGTTGTATTTTTAGTTTTTTTTTTTTGTTTTTTTTTTTTGCGGTACGCGGACCTCTCACCGTTGCGGCCTCTCCCACTGTGGAGCACAGGCTCCGGACGTGCAGGCTCAGCGGCCATGGCTCACGGGCCCAGCCGCTCCGTGGCACGTGGGATCTTCCCGGACCAGGGCATGAACCCGCGTCCCCTGCATCGGCAGGCGGACTCTCCACCACTGCGCCACCAGGGAGGCCCGTATTTTTAGTTTTTTAAGGAACCTCCATACTGTTCTCCATAGAAGTAGCAATTTAAACATGTTACCTAGAATCCTGAGGGTAAAATACCCAGAGAAACACCTACAAGAGTTCAAAGTGATTTGATAAAAATTAAAATTAAATTAAACAAATAATTGACACAAAATATATTAGGGGTCCTTAAGGTGGAGTGTCCATAGGGCCTCTCAGAAGGCTGGGGGTCCTTGAGCCATGGCCTTGTGTTTGTGTAGGTTTTGTTCAAAGAAGAAGGGTGCTGGACTCTGGAAAGTGAAGGGCCCTCTGAGATGAGATAATGGGAGAGGGGGTGGGCAGGGCCATTAGGATTTATAAAGTGCCTGGCATGTGTGCAGGGGGCTGTCATCCCCACAAGAAAGCTCAGGATGCCCCCACCTGCCACCTGGGAGGCCAGAGACTGGTATTCCGGCAGAAACAGGGCACATTCAAATTGGGTCATTTGAGGAGTTTGAGAAAGGAGCTATTGACAAAGGTGTGGGCAAGGTATAGGGACATCCCAAAGCATGGTGCAGTGCCCTGGGCCAGGTAAAGGTGGGCACCCCAGGCTGACAGCTGTGAGGGGAGGGAAGAGGACCCAGATCTGGACAGAGAGAAGGTTTTGGGAAGGGCATGAACTCTGTGAGGTAGTGATGCCTTGACCTCTCTCTCGTCTCAGTTCCTCCCATCTCTTGGGATGGGGTGGGGGTCGAGCATTGGCTGAATCCTGTTGATGTAATCTGTACGGGTCAGCATCCCAGACAGAAACAGATGGGAAGAGACAGGCAAAAGTAGATCTGGGGGCTTCCCTGGTGGCGCAGTGGTTGAGAGTCCGCCTGCCGATGCAGGGGACACGGGTTCGTGCCCCGGTCCGGGAAGATCCCACACGCGGCGGACCGGCTGGGCCCGTGAGCCATGGCCGCTGAGCCTGCGTGTCCGGAGCCTGTGCTTCGCAACGGGAGAGGCCACAACAGTGAGAGAGGCCCGCGTACCGCAAAAAGAAAAAAAAAGTGGATCTGGAGGGACAAACAGGAACTTCCCGCAGCAGGGAACTGAGGGACAGAAACTTATCAGTATATCAAATTTCCACACGCAATTAAAAGGGAGAACAGTGATAGCTAGAATGTTGGCTCCTTAGAACCTCTTCCCAGCTGACCCCCCATCTCCTCCCAGCCCCTCCTCAGGTGTTCCTCCCCACCATCCCTACTCCACCTTCTAAACTGCTTCCCTCAGGGATGCCTGGAAATAGCAAAGGACCAGAGAATACAAATGACTCATCCACAGAAAAGAAGATAGCTCAGAACACCAGGAGAATCTCTAGGAAAGCTTTTAACCTGGAGAAGTTACGGCCTGGCCATCTTTTTTTTAAGTTGAAATATAGTTGACATACAGTATTGTGTTAGTTTCAGGTGTCCTACATCATGATTTGACATTTGCATACATTATGAAATGATCACCATGTATAAGTCTAGTAACCATTGGTCCCCATATAAAGTTATTACAATATTATTGACCACGTTCCTTATGCTGTAGATTACATCCCCATGACTTATTTATTATATAACTGGAAGTTTGTACCTCTTAATCTCCTTCACCCGTTTTGCCGCCACTCACCCGCTGGGCTGGCCATCTTCTTAAAGGGAATATGTTCGGATAATTGGAAAGTTTAACATCGTTTTTTCTGCATTGGGTAATGGCTGGCTGAATTATTCACAGCACCCTTCCCACTGAACACAATGGAAATGCTGGATATTTTTTTTTTAATCTCAAAAACACTATGGAGAAACAGTCTGACAGTTTCTTATAACACTAAACAGGCCATTACCATATGACCCGGCAATTGCACTATGGGAATTACCCAAAGAAATGAAAATAAATTGTTCACACATAAAATTGGTACATGAATATTCACAAGAGCTTTATTCAAAGAGCCCAAAACTGAAAACACTCCAGATGTTTTTCAATAAGTGAATGGTTAAATCGACTATGGTACACCCAAACCATGGACCACAACTCAGCAACAAAAAGAATGAAGTGTTGGCACGTACAACAACTTGGGTGAATTTCCAGAGAATTCTGCTGCATGAAAAAAAGCCAATCCCAAAAGGTTAAGTGCAGTATTATTCTATTTCTGTAACATTCTTGAAATGACAAATATCATAGAAATGGAGAATAGAATATGTTGCCAGGGTATAAGGAGAGCGTAGGAGCCAGGAAGGAAGTGAGTGTGTCTATAAAAGGGTAACACAAGTGATGCTTGGGGTGATGGAAATGTTCTGTGTCTTGACTGTGATGGTACGTAAACAAACCTACATCTTACAAAATTGCATACAAGTAAACACATACACACACGAGTTCACAGGGCAAAAGCTAAACAAGGGGCTTCCCTGGTGGCGCAGTGGTGGAGAGTCCGCCTGCCGATGCAGGGGACACGGGTTCGTGCCCCGGTCCGGGAAGATCCCACATGCCGCGGAGCAGCTGGGCCCGTGAGCCATGGCCGCTGAGCCTGCGTGTCCGGAGCCTGTGCTCCGCAACGAGAGAGGCCACAGCAGGGAGAGGCCAGCGTACCGCAAAAAAAAAAAAAAAAAAAAATGCTAAACAAGATCAGTAGATTGTATAAACGTCTACATCCTGGTTGTGGTACTGTATTATTTTGTAGGATATTATCATTTAGGGAAACCGCCTTAAGAGTACACAGGATTGGGGCTTCCTTGGTGGCGCAGTGGTTAAGAATCCGCCTGCCAATGCAGGGGACACAGGTTCAAACCCTGGTCCAGGAAGACCCCACATGCTGCAGAGCAACTAAGCCTGTGTGCCACAACTACTGAGCCCACGCACCTAGAGCCCGTGTTCCACAACAAGAGAAGCCACTGCAATGAGAAGCCCGCGGGCACTCCAACAAACGGTAGCCCCTGCTCATGGAAACTAGAGAAAGCCCGCGTGCAACAACGGAGACCCAATGCAGCCAAAAATAAACAAATTTATTTTTCTAAAAAAGAGTATACAGGGGCTTCCCTGGTGGCGCAGTGGTTAAGACTCCGTGCTCCCAATGCAGGGGGCCCAGGTCCGATCCCTGGTCAGGGAACTAGATCCCACATGCATGCTGCAAATAAGAGTTCACATGCCACAACTAAGAGTTTGCATGCCACAGCTAAGGAGCCTGCCTGCTGCAACTAAGACCCAGCGCAACCAAATAAATAAATAAAATAAATATTTTTAAAATAATAATAAAAAATAAAAGTTACTATTTTTCCTCTTTCCACACTCTATTCTTGGAAGTAAGTCTTTAAAAAAAAACTGAAATAATAGTCTGACTTAACAAAAAACAATATATTTTTTAATATAAAGCTTTACCAAAAACCTAGAATGCTGAAAAGCTGTGTTGCACTCACCACTAGAGTTCCCATATACCTCCTCTCCTCCAGTTTCCCCCATTTCCATCCTGGTCTATTTAATTTTGCTCTGTCTGGAAGTTCTGGGTGGTTGCAGTGAATGAGAAAGTGGTTCAAAACAAGGCTGGAGAAAAACTGGGCAACTACTCCTCAGAGTAAGACAGCTAGTGTTGTATAAGAGACAGAGCCCTTGGCTGGGACCGGCCCCCATCCCTGCCCTCCCCAATTCTGCTCTAGTTTTGGTCTCATTCATTTATCCCCCCAAATATCCCTTTGTGCCCAGCCCCTGTATAGGACAGTGCTGGGGACACAGCTGTGATCAAGACACTCCTGGCCGTGCCTTCACGGGGCTTCCAGTCCTGTGGAGAAAACAGACCTGTCCCGAGACAGACACGACTCAGAGTGGGCAGAGCTGGGATGGGGAAGTACTGGGGGCTGCAGGAGCCCAGAGGGGTCATCTGACCCAGCAGGGGGTCTGGGAGGGCTTCTTGGGAGAGGGAATGTTGGAGCTAAGATTTGAAGGAGCAGTCGGTGTTATCGGGTAGAAATGTTTCAAGCAGAGAGAGTAGTATATGCAATGGCCCAGAATGGAGAGGAAGCCTAGAGTGTTTTCTAAAGCTCACAGGACTTCCCTGGCAGTCCAGTGGTTGACTCCTTGCTTCCACTGCAGAGGGCACGCCTTCGATCCCTCGTCGGGGAACTAAGATCCTGCAGCACGGCCAAAACAAAAAGAGCTCAGATATAACCATGGCGTATGAACCTTCCTCGGCTCCCAGGGGCCTTAGTAGCACAAAGTCCAAAGTCCTCAGGTTGGTATTCATGCATTCATTCGACAAACGTTTGCCTACTCTGTGCTGTCTGATGGTTGAGTGGGAGTTACCAGGCCTTATACTTGGGGACACATCGCTGACTACTGAGAAAGCCCAGCCCTTGGTACATCAGAATCACAGGGGTGTGTGTGTGTGTGTGTGTGTGTGTGTGTGTGTGTGTGTGTGTGCGCGCATCCTCCAGGAGGGGATATGTGAGACTGTTCCAGAGCAGCGATGATAAAGTCAGACAGACAGACTTGGGCTCTCCTTGGACTCTGCCATCCTGGAACATGGATCTTCCATCTCTGAGCCTCAGTTTTTTTCCGCTGCAAAATGGGCTTAATAGTAGAACCACTGCACAGAGTTTTATTCAAACGCACACGTAATCCTAGAGCCCAACCTTCCTCAGAAGCCACTGTTAGATCTTGAATCAAATCATGTCACTCCTGTGCTCAGAGCCCTCCCATGGCTCCCACCTCACTCAGAGCACAAGCCCAAGTCCTTGCAGTAGCCCATGGGGTCCTGTATTACCTCTCACCTACTCCCACTCTTCCTCTCAATCTACCCAAGCCATGATGTTCATTGAACACAGCAGTCCCGCTCTGACCTCAGGGTCTTTGCACTGGCTGTTCCTTCAGTCTGGGACACTCTTCCCCCGTATATCTACAAGGGCTCCCTCTCTTACCACCTTTAAGACTCTTCTCAAATGTCACCTTCTCCAAGAGGGCTTCCCTGACCACTCTTTTTTGTTTTTTAATTTGTGGCTGTACCACGCAGCATGCAAGATCTTAGTTCCCCAGCCAAGGAGGCAATCTGCATCCCCTGCTGTGGAAGCTCAGAGTCTTAACCACTGGACTGCCAGGGAAGTCCCCCCTGATCACTTTTATCTCCCTACCCCCTTTATTTTTTCTCTATAGCACACAGCCTTACCTGAGATATATTTCACTTTTCTCTCTTGTTATCTATATAAAATTTCAGTTCTGTAAAGGCAGAGACTTTTGTATTTTTTGTTCATTGCTGTATCTTTGGCACCTAGAACAGGGCCAGACACATGTTAGGTATTGTGTAAATATTTGCTGAATGAATGAGCAAATATTCCTCTACTGGGGCCTGCACACTCTCCTTCCCCCTGCCTAGCACTCGTCAATGAATCTTTAGCGAGGGAATAAAACTAAAAATAATGGCTAAAGCTCACTGCGTACCTGTTCTAATGCCTTCACCTGTGTTCTCAGCTGCCATCTTCAAAACAGCCCCAGAGCAGGGGGTCTTCAATGATCTCCCTTCTTGTGAAATGGAGGAAACAGAAGCCCAGAGAGGTGACATCACTTGCTAAAAGCCACACCTCTGTAAGTGGCAGTGCCAAGATTTGACCCAGGCCCTCTGGCCACAGCAGCCACACACCCAACCACGTTATTTTCATTTTTTGCCCCTTGCTTCCATCTCTCTCTGCTGGAACCTCTGTCCCTTTCCATCCCTGGGGAGTGTGAGTGTGTCCCTCTTCTCTCTCTGCAGACCTGGATTTGAGTCTAGGCTAATGGGATGACATCAGTGAGAAATGTCACCTCCCTGGGCCTCAGTTTCCTGCTCTGTAAAACGGGGATATTATAACACTACTTGACAGGGTTGTTGCAAGGGTTTCATGAGACCTCACAGGCCAGCACCCAATAAACAGAGACCATGAGGACGATGACCATGACCTCCTTGGACTCCGGGTGTCTCACTTTCCCCTGGTCTTCATCTCCCCTGTCTTGGTCTCTGCACCAGTGTGTCCCTCCGTCCCTTTGGGAGCTCTCCCCCTCTTTCTCAGGGTTTCTCTCCTCCTGACTCTCCCTAGCTCCTCCCCACCCCTCTCTGGACCCTACGTGAGCTGTTTCTGGCAGACATGAGGCTGAGAGGGAAATTCACAAGTAAACAGGGCAGCTGCGGAGTCTGTGCAGCAGGGAGTGACGGGGCCTTGCCGTGGGGGTGGAGGATATGATCAAGTAAACACCAGGCTGATGAATTTCTCATCAATATCATCTTTGACTTTCCCTCAGTACACAGCAGCAACCCTGCAGAAGGCGGCTTGCCTGAGAAGGGATGCCCTTCAGTTACTGATCCAATAAAACACCACAGGATGGGGGGTGAGCGTGGGGGTGGGGGGAGGGTAGTCATGGCTCCAGTAACAGAGTCCTAGACTAAAACAATTGGGGAAAAAATAAATAATAAAGAAAAAATACTGGGAATTCCCTGGCAGTCCAGTGGTTAGGACTCGGTGCTTCCACTGCAGGCGGCACGGGTTCGATCCCTGGTTGGGGAGCTAAGATCCTGCATGCCCTGAGTTGCAGCCAAAAAAAAAAAAAAAAAAAAAAAATTTCACAAGCAAGAGAATCTGAGAGTCTCCAAACAATAGGTGCGATTGTTAAGGGGATTCTCACACTTCCAGCAGATGCCACAGCTGCAGCGACCAGCACTGACTGGGTCACCGGGTCCCGCCCTGCTGCACACAGGGGACGCATGCATCTTGAGCTGGCGGTCTCGGCTGTGACTTTATGGAAAGGACTTACCGCAGAGGCCTCCCGCACCCGTCCTGGTTCCTCCCTCCAGGAGCCTTATTCTTCCACATGGGAGAGAGCCTGGCCTCTTCTGCCTTGGAGTATGTCCATCAGTGACCGACAGGTCCTCCCTGTGAAAACTGTCACTCCAATCCCCCCTATCCTTCCTGGCTTCTCACCTCATTCTGTACCTACGCCTAGGAAGTCCCTGGCTCCCTTGCTTTCCGAGCCCTGGGTTCGAGCTCCAGCCTACCACTCACTGTCTGTATAACCTCGGACAAGACCCTCGGCCTTTCTGAGCCTTTACTCATCTGTAACATGGGGCTATTGCTAAACCCAACTTCACAGGGTCTGGGGGGGAAGCAAGGAAAGCCCCTGAGCATGGTGCCGGCCCAAAGGAGATGCTCAGTAAATAAGTGCCCTTAAGATTATTGCCTTAAAAAAAAAAAAAAGATTATTGCCTTAATTGTGTCTCAATTTTCATGACTAACATTGAATAATCATACCCCACAGCCAAAATGTGCTATTCGCAAACACAATTGCAGTCCATGCCCTGGGGCACGCACCCGTGTCATCCCCTCTTGACAGATGAAAAAACTGGGGTTAGGAGAGGTTAAATAATAAGCCCACAGCCACTCAGTGAGCAGGTGGTAGAGCCTGGCTTGAACTCAGAGCTTATCACTGAATGTTTACCCACGATGCTGCCCACCCCCTAAACTGTGGGGGGGGGGAGTTGTGCTCAAGTCACCCCACTGCCCAACCCGATGATCCCAACATGATAACACAAAGGTCTGATTTACCTCTTCAGGGAGATGAACAAGCTGAAAACCTTACAGCCTACCCTATGACCACTGGTGTGTTTTCATGAATAGGTTTCCAGAAGGTACTCAGTGTGCCTGTGAATCCGGGGACCTTGGCAAGGAACCATGACTTTAAGAGACTGAAACTTGGATCCTTCCAAGGAGCCTTCCTTGTATCCGCCTTGAGGCCTCATTTCCACCTCTGTAAAATAAGAAAGTGAGGTGAGCTGGACCAGGTGATCTGGAAGATGCTGTGTATGCATTCATTTATTAGTTCATTCTCTTGATGAGTGTTTACTGAACAGTGTAGGGCAATGGTTAAAGGCAAAGACTGAACTCAGGTAGACCCAGTTTGGAATCCCAGTTCTGCTGCCTGCCAGCTGTGTGACTACAGACAAGTCACCTAACCTCTCTGAACATCAGTTGCTGCCTTTGCAAATCAGGAATAATACTGGTACTTAACTCGAGAAAGCAATGAGGGGAATTCCCTGGTGGTCCAATGGTTAGGACTCTGCACTTTCACTGCAGGGATCAGGGTTCGATCCTTTCTTGGGGAACTAAGATTCCCGCAAGCCGTGCAGCGAGGCCATAAATAAATAAATAAAAGCAATGAGGGTTAAATGACAGGAGACACATAAACGTGGGAACAGCCTTAACCCTGCCCTTACAGTCCAGAGGGAGAAACAGACCCACCCCCAGTCAGTGATGACCCAGAGTGGGCAGGGCTGGGATGGGGTCGCCGAGAGAAGGCTGACCCAGCCTGAGGGTCGGGAGGGCTTCCTGGAGGAGGAGACGTTAGAGCTGAGCAGTGAAGAACATTGTAAGCACTCAAGACACAGGAATCACCCATGTGAATGATGTATTAATAGTCTGTGGACATTCTTCCTGCTAACATCTCCTGTTCTGCTCGCCTGGCCCTGTGCTGGCTGATGCTGGGGACACATCAGTGACCGAGACAGCCCTGACCCTGACCTCCTTGGGCTCACAGATTACCGGTGAGGACAGACATCAAACAAGTCATTATCCAAATCATTACTTCAAAAGGAAATTACAGAAAGCTAGACGATCACACCGCAAGAAGACCTTTCCTCTGACATTCACAAATTCCTCCCTTTGTCATCTCCCAACCTTGAGCCCATCCACAGAGAGAATACATTCACTCTACAAGCATGTATTAAGCTCTTTCTGAAGGCAAGACAGTGTCCGCCAAAAGGGAGTCCTCAACAGACTTTGTTCAGACTTTGCTCCCTGACTAGACGGAAACAATGTGAGCTGATGGGCACAGCCTCACTGCCTCTATCCAATCAACAGTAACCAGAGGAGCATCCTAAAACACATTTCTCATTCGTCCCTCCCTTGCTTATACCCTTCAGTGGCTTCCTATTGCTCTGAAGGCAAAGACCAATGGGCTGATCTTGGCCTATATCACGGGTTCTTAAGCGGGTGAGGCCTGACACCCACTTTATCTAACATTTTAAGATGCCCCTTTAGTATTCTGAAATTAAACTCAGAGGTAATAGAGCCCACCAACACACAAATTTTATTTTCTGAAATTAATATCATGTCCTAACTGAACTACAAAGGAAAAATAAAAAGGCAACAACTTATAATCAACTAATCATCTATTTTGGTGTAGAAATGATGCTCAGGCATGGCCGCTCTAAAAAGCATCTCATCAGGCAGATACTAGCATCTCCGTGTAGACTCCATGAACGAGATAGGAATAAACTGTGTTGTTTGGACAATCACCACAATCAGCATTGCCTGGGGTGATGTGGCTTCTAGAAAGAGTGAGCAACTCCGGATCAAGTTCCCAACAAAATCAAGAATAGGCAGGCTGTGATGGACACGGTCTTTGCATTTCAGGAAAGGTCAGTGTATCTTAAAATATTGCAAAAACACTTAGTGTTTATACGTAAAACATAGCTGAGCTCTAGACTCAGACCATCATAAGTGGGTTTTTCTACCCACATGGGTGTCCAGTGGGACGTTGGAAAGTTAAGTGTGTCCGGGACAGATCTTGGTCATACGGATGGTTGAGACATCTGGCATCCCTGGTCCCTGTCCGTTACATCTCATCACACGTCATCACACCTCCAATCACTGTGGCAAACCCAAGACACCCCCATCATTTCCAAAACATCTCCTGAGGGAGGTCACAGTCTGATGGCATACACCCCCTGCACACGGGGCTGGCCTCATCTTGGGACCCTCACTCCGTTCTGGCTACCCCTGCCCCCTAGCTGTCCCCAGGCTTCAGGCTTCCACAGCTTGTGTTCCTTTTCCTGGAAGATTGTCCTGTGTGGTCTCAGCTTCCAGGCCGCCTCTCCCAAGCCAGCCTATGTAATCGGCTCTTTATGATCTATTGTTTTCTCATTTGCTGGCTGTTTCCCTACTGGACTGGTTGTCCATGAAACAGGTACAAGATAGCTGTGGTCACTGCTGAGTTTCCAGAAACCAATGCAAGGGGCCTCAATGATTATGTTGAGTGGTCAAGGGGACCAACTGGGGACCACAGGTGGAGGAAGAAATCCTGGAGTTGGCATGGGCAGGAGGCAAGGCTTTTACTGGGTCCAGAAGGTCAGGAAGGATCTGGGACAATGTACCAGGCCAAGGGGGAAGGGTGGGCATTCCAAGGGATTCTGTGCCATGCCGAGGTCCTCTGCTGCTTCTCAGATCAATCCCCAGTGTCTCTGGGGCCAGACCCGGGTGCAAATCCCAATTCTGCCATTTCCCTGCTGTGTGGCCTTGAGTGCTTTCCTTAACCTCTCTGAGCATAACATCCTTCTTTATAAGATGAAAGTGATGGTGCCCACCTCCTTGAGTGATTATGGGGTTCAAAGAGATCATTTTTATAAAACATTGAATACCGTAGTGTGCACTCAATGGATACTTGGTGAATAAGTGGCTCTTAGTTCCAGATGTGATGAAAAATGAGGTTTTAATCCAAAAGAGGTAGGAAGGTATTTGCTTTGGAGTCATATGGCCCTGGGTTAGAGCCTCAGCTCTGCCACTTGCGTGTTATATGACTCCGGGCCACTGAGTTTTCCTCTCTGAGCTTTAGTGACTTGTCTCTAAAATGGGATCATAACTGTGTTACCCACATGGAGTTGTTGTGAAAATTAGATCAGACACGAAGGTAACTGTGCAGCACAACGTCTGGCTCACAGTAAGGGGCTGTTGTTATGATTAGGAATGGCTCTGGAGTATACGGAGGCAGCAGACTCCCAGCCTTGGAGTAAGGGAAGATGGGGGTTAGGGGAATTTTCAGATATGGAGTTTAATGAATGGATAGGGAAACTGAGCCCCAGGGAGAAGGGTCTTTCCAGAGGTCACAGAGCACCTTGCAGGCCAAGCAAGGACCAGCAACAAGGGAAATGACCCCCTTCCAGATCTCCATGGGGAATTAAAGTCAGAAGGGATCAAGGGTAAGGGGTTGGGCCCTTTAAATCCTAAGCTCCACCTTTGCTTAGAAGGGTCTTTGGGGAGTATAAAAGGGGGTGCAATTCCTCTCTGCTCCAGAAAAGCATCTGCTGCTCCTGTCCCCGGGCCCCCAGCCCACCTGTCTCCAGCTGCCCACCACCTCCACCTGGACGCCATGCAGCAGCCACCCTTCGACATGTGGAAGGACTACTTCAACCTGAGCCAGGTGGTGCTGGCACTGATCCAGAGTCGGGGGCAAGGGCCGGAGGCCCAAGCGACCGGGGAGCCGGGACCTGGGCCCCAGCTGGGGCAGGATCAGGGGCAGGGAGGGCAGGGGGCCAGGGGGGGCCTGGTCACCCTGTGCAACTTCTGCAAACACAATGGGGAATCTCGCCACGTGTACTCCTCACACCAGCTGAAGACACCAGAGGGCGTGGTGGTGTGTCCCATCCTGCGGCACTATGTGTGTCCCCTGTGCGGGGCCACGGGGGACCAGGCCCACACACTCAAGTACTGCCCGCTAAACGGAGGCCAGCAGTCTCTCTACCGCCGCAGTGGGCGCAATTCGGCCGGCCGCAAGGTCAAGCGCTGAGGGCCATCAAGTGCCCACCCCCTGCACCCCCCAGCCCTCCTGGTTCAATCTTCCCAAGTCCCTGGACTCCCCTACTTCCCCGACTCCCCCAGCCCTCTGGAATGTCTGACCCCCAGAACTCCATCCCTGCTGAATCCTGAAACAATGGAGGCTATGGGGAGCCAGGCCAGCCCTGCCCTTTGGAACTCTCAGCCACTGGGGTTCTGTCCTGGCAATTCTGTGGATTCTCGGTGCAGCAGGACCCCTGCCCCTTGGACCACACAACCCTGTGGCTCCTTCTGGGTCACAGTGCATGGATCTTTAGTTCTTCTGGGATACTAGCTCTGCCCCTTTGACTTCTCAGCCCTCAGGGTTCCATTCCTTGCAGAATTCTTGGACTCTTGGACCTACAGGAGCCCACTGTGCTCTCTCAGAGCAACCCTCAGAATCTGGAGAGCTGTGAACAGGCTGGCTTGGACCTTCCAGCCCAAGAACTTCAAGATGGGATGCTGACTTGAACCAGCCTTCTCCGTCTGCTCCAGCCACCAGCAGACCCACCGTTTCATCGTGGACAGCGCCAGATGGGTCCTTCCCTGCCCTCAGCAGCCTATCCATCAGGAGCTGGGGGAAGGACGGGGCACGCCTGAGGGGCACCACGTCTTCGCAGGCTTATCTGGGGCTGGAGAGCCTTGGAGTGAGCCGATACCCTTGAACTCCCCCTGGTTGTTCTTCCCATCGTTCACTCCGTTTCACGGCACTGGTGCCGGACACGGCAAATCACCGATGGGTCCTTTCCCCAGCGAGAGAGCGTCTCTCCGCCATCTCCCAACTGCCCCCAAGTCACCATAGTTTGTAAAGTTCCTTTTTTTTTCTTCCCGTTTTTTCATCCTCCAACAGTTAAGTCAACGAAGCTCCCACAGGAAAGAGGTGTGGATACCCGGATGGGAATGGCAACCGCCTAGATTTTATTTTAGGGGCAAAAGAGAAGCCCCAGTCAGATTTTAAGTTGTTCGGTTTTTGGCTTAGGGCCCGGCGCGGGTGTTGAGCTCTAGTAAATAAAAAGTGTTTCTGGTTGGCTTTGAAATCGCTATGTCTATTTCCTGCGAGGCTGGGGGAGGGAGAGTGGGGAGATCCGAATTTGGCCCAAAACGTGGGAAGCAGGAGGCAGAGCCGGAAGGAGACCTGGGTCCCACCCACGCATGTGACCCCCTTACATCCTCTGACACAGGTCACCTATGGACTGGTCCCCAAGTCCCAGCCTCCACCTTGACCCCAGATTCTCTTTCCCTGTCCTTCCCAGGGCTCTGTCCAGGGTCCCCTCCCAGCCTGCTAGAGCCCAGGTCTTCCAGGACCGACTTTATGGTTGTCCTTAAACTTTAAGCTCCCAGACTCCATTAGAGAGGTGACAAAAAGTATGGCCCCCACCTCGGGGAAACGCACATATGCACAAAATGTTGCATATAAAATCAGGGCTTCTTTTATTCCATTGTTCCACACATATTTACTGAGCTCCTACTTTGTGCCAGGCACTGTTCTGGGTATTGGCAGGTACAGCGATGAGCAAAGCAGACAAGACTCCTGCCCTCGGGGAGCTGACATTCTAGTGGGGATGGGGGTGCCGTGACCATCAAGCGATAAATATGTAATATGTCAGGTGGGTGCTAAGTGCTGTGAAGGAAAAGGAGTCAGAGTAAAGGGATGGAGAGTGAAGGAGAGGCTGTTTTACGTGGGGGTGTGGTCAGGGGAGGTCTTTCTGTGGAGGTGACGCTTGAGCAGAGTCCAAATAAATTGAGGAAACCAGGAGGGCATTCCAGGCAGAGATGGCAGTGAGTTCAAAGGCCCTAAGGTGGGATGGAATCTGGTGTGTTTGCAGAATAAGCAGGAGACCGGCTGAGTAAGAGATAAGATCAGAGAGGCGAAGAGAAGATCAGAGAGGCGAAAGGGCAGGCAGAGAGTTCAGAATCTTGCGGCCGTTGGTGAGAATTTGACCTTCATTGTGCATTTTCAGACTCTGAAATCTGTAAGAGTGAGAGGGCTCCACTCTCACATACAGTAGTCACAGAGAAAAAAACAGAGACTCCCATTAAGGACCTCCGCTCACAGGTCCTTTTCCAGAAACGCAGCTCTGCCCTTAACAGAGATCCCCAAGGCCCCCCAGACAATAGCCCAAAGGGACGCCCTAAGCCCAGAGCTGTGGTGTGCGCATGCGGCAGGTTGAGCCCTGGAGAAAGTGGGGGGCTGCATCGGGCAGGAAGCTGATGGCCTCTCACATGTGATGACGGAGGAGAGCTTAATAGTTCAATAAAGGGACGGACTCTGGTAAAGCGTGTGCAGCGGTTATGGAAAGCAACAAGGGGTGGTATACTCAGGACTGGAGTGGGAGGGAGAATTACGACGGGGGGACGGGGTGCATCTTACACTGGAGAAGTGAGGGGGGAGATGCTGAGGTCAGTCTGGGGTAGAGGATATGAAGTCCCTGGGGACATCCAAGGTGAAAGCGTCCAGGAGGCTGCCGGACACCTGATCTGGGGCTCTGAGGAGAAGACAGAGAATTAGTGATCAAGTTTTGTTTTTTTGTTTGTTTTTGGTTTTTTTAAAATTTAATTTTATTTTTTTGTTTGTTTTTGTTTTTGAAGGAATTAATTTTTTAGTGAATTTTCATTTATTTAGCAGCTAATTAAGTGGCAGCATAGCTCTGACAAGAGCGGAGGACACTAAAGGAGCTGCAGTAATAATGTACCCTGACCTCGATCTCCTCCAGCACCTGCAGAGCTCCACACACCCCTGCCGATGGCTCCCTACTTGCAGGCTCCTGCAGAGCTCCAGGCCAGATTTAGACCCAACTCCCGCCTCAGCCCAGACTCCCATGGAGTCACAGCATCGCGGATGCCTCCCCTGGATGCCCAGTGTATTCATTTCCAAGGGCCACCATAACAAAGGACCATAAACTGGGCGGCTTAAACACCAGAAATGCATTCTCTCACTGTTCTGGAGGCTAGAAATCCGAAATCAAGCTGTTGGCAGCGCCACACTCTCTCCAAAGGCTCTAGGGGAGGATCCTTGCGTCTTCCAGCTTCTGGTGGCCCCAGGTGGTCCTTGGCTTGTGGCATCATCACTCCCATCTCTGCCTCTGTCTTCACAGAGCTGTCGTCTTCCCTCTGTGTGTCTCTCTCCTCTTCTTATAAGGACACCAGTCATGTCAGCTGAAGGACCTACCCTACTCCAGTATGACCTCATCTTAAGTAATTACATCTGCAATGACCCTATTTCCAAAGAAGGTCACATTCTGAAGTAGTAGGGGTTAGGACTTCAACATTATTTTGGGGGACTTGGGGACACAGTTCAACCCATAACACCCATTGAGAACCTTACACTCACCATGTCCTAACTGACCCCATCTCCCCAACCGGGACCTAAGCTGGAGAACTGGGTGTCACCTCCCTTTCCCTCCCCAACCTGACTGCACTCTGTCCACTCTGTCACTGCACTCTGTACATCCTGCCTCTCAAATGTCTTCCAATTCATTTGCACCCTTCCCACCATCCCTGCCCTGGTCCAGTCTCTCCCACCCTGCCCTTGGTCCACCCCTGACTTCTCCCTTGACTCTGGCTCACAGTCTTTCCCCCTCCCATCCACCCTCCACACAACAGCGGGGGTTCTTTCTTTTTTTTTTTTTTTTTTTTTTTCGGGGGTTCTTTCTAAAGCACACATCACACCCTGCCCATCCTCACTCATTCAAGCTCCTTAACTTGCCCATAAGGCCCGGCATGGGCTGCCTCTGCTTCCTGGACCCTGACCCTTCATGGAGCACATGGTGGGAGATCATCTAAACCCAGCCCTGGTGGAAGTCAGCTTGCCACCCACTCTGCACCTGCTCCCACTCAGAAAAATATGAACAGAGAAAAACACACCATCAGCGGGACTCATCACTCTTTTATATCCAATTACCTCAAGTGATTGGCTCTATTTGTCTACAATTCCCTGGCCATTCATTCACTGTTTCATGCTTTCTCCTCTCTCTCCCCTATCCTCAGCACCTCCTTCTCACCCTGACCTTGCTTCCGACTCTACTGAGACAACAGAAGGAACCAGGAGACAACATCCACATGCTCCTGACACTACATCACCACCTGCCTGCCCCATGCCCTCCCCGTTTACTGTGGCTGAACAGCCCATGCCCCTTAGAGCACCCCCTTCTTGTGCCTTGAGTCCCACCCACCGTGCCCACTCAGGACATGGCTCCAGCAATTCTCCCCTCTCTCCTCCGCAGCACCAATCTCCCCCCTTCTGGATCATCCCTTTGGACACACAAACATACTGTGACATCTCCCATCTGAAATAAACCTCTGGAGATCCCGTGGAGAGATACCACCCCATTTCTGTGCTAGAAAGGATCATCTACACTGGCAATCCCTAAAGGCTCTCCTGAACCCACCCAATCAAGCTACTGCCCCCACCACACCACCAAAATTGCCCCTTCCAGGATTACTGATGAATTCCTTATCACTAGCCCCAGTGATCAGTTCTCAGTCCTCATTGGACTTGACTTCTAGGCAGCGTTTGGCATCATGAACCCTTCCCTCCTCCTGGATTTGCACTTCTCACCTGGCCTCCAGCACAGCAGACAGCGCTGGTTCTCCTTTCACTCTCTGACTGTGCCTCCTCAGTCTCCTTGGAGGATCCCAGCCCTCTACATCGGAGTGTCTAGCCTCAAGGCCATGGGACTTTTTTTTTTTTTTTTAATGTGGACAATGGTTAAAGTCTTTATTGAATTTGTTACAATACTGCTTTTTGCTGCTTTGGGTCTTCGTTGCTGCACGGGGGCTTTCTCTAGTCGCGGCGAGAGGGGGCTACTCCTCGTTGCGGTGCGCGGGCTTCTCACTGTGGTGGCTTCTCTTGCTGCGGAGCACAGGCTCTAGGCGCGTGGGCTTCAGCAGTTGTGGCTCGTGGGCTCTAGAGCGCAGGCTCAGTAGTTGTGGCGCATGGGCTTAGTTGCTCCGCAGCATGTGGGATCTTCCCGGACCAGGGCTCGAACCCGTGTCCTCTGTATTGGCAGGCGGATTCTTAACCACTGCACCACCAGGGAAATCCACTTCTTTTCTATCTAAACTTGCTCCCCTGCCAATCTCTCCCAGTCTTAAATGTCATTATTCACGGATAATTACTAAATTCATATCTTAAGACTGGAACCTCGGGCTTCCCTGGTGGCGCAGTGGTTGAGAGTCTGCCAGGTAATGCAGGGGGACACGAGTTCGTGTCCCAGTCCGGGAAGATCCCACATGCCGCGGAGCAGCTGGGCCCGTGAGCCATGGCCGCTGAGCCTGCGCGTCCGGAGCCTATGCTCTGCAGCGGGAGAGGCCACAACAGTGAGAGGCCCACGTGCCACAAAAAAATAAAAAATAAAAAAATAAAAAACTGAAACCTCTCCCCTGAAGCCCAGACTCAAATATCCAACTGCCTACCTCACCTTTGTACTTGGGCAAACCTGCACTCCTGATCCTCTTACAGCCCTTTGCCCGTCTTTGCTTCTGGCAGCTCCATTCTTCCGTTACTCAGGCCAAAGTCACTGGAGTCATCTTCAACTCCTCTTTCTCTCACTTCCTCTACCCAATTCCACTTCACCTCACCTCAGCAGCTACCACCCTAGTTGAAGCCACCACCACGACCTCTCACCTGAGCCCCTGTAGTCACCTCCTCACTGGGCCCCAGATTCCACTCTCGCTCCCTAAACTCAGTTTCTGCTACGGTTAACACCAGAGTCAGGGACTTCCCTGGTGGCGCAGCAGTGAAGAATCCGCCTGCCAACGCAGGGGACATGGGTTTGAGCCCTGGTCCCAGGAAGATCCCACATGCTGCGGAGCAACTAAGCCCGTGTGCCACAACTACTGAGCCTGCGTACCTAGAGCCCGTGCACCTAGAGCCCACGCTCCGCAACAAGAGAAGCCACTGCAGTGAGAAACCCGTGCACCTCAATAAAGAGTAGCCCCTGCTCACCACAACTAGAGAAAGCCCACATGCAGCAACGAAGACCCAACGCAGCCAAAAATGAATAAATTTACTTTAAAAAATAATAATAAAATTACACACACACACACACACACCCCATACTCCCCAACCCTTTTGCCTACTTCCATTTATTTCATGGTACTTATCACCTTTTCGCTTATATATCTTATTAATTTTGCTAAATGTTTCACTCTCCCAACTACAAAGTGAGCTCCATGAGCGTACAGATTTTTGTCTTCTATATTCACCGCAGCTAGAATTGAATAGGTGCTCAATAAATATTTGTTTGAATGATGAATGAAGCACTGTTTGTGGAATGACCTTGAGAACTCCAGCAGGATGCTAAGCTACAAATTTCTCAGTGTAGACTTAACTCCATCATCCTACCTTCCAGCTAGAACCCGTGTTCTAGGTTCATTCCTGCCTCCATGCATTTGCTTAAAGTCATGCCTGTGCTAGGATCACCCCTTACCAGCCAAGAAGCTCTCCCTCTTATCTCCCTCCCTGCGTGCCAGCAGTGAGGTGTGTGGACACGGGTCCCACCAGGCAGGGTTGGAAGGTAGATGAGTTGCTATGGTTACTGCACCCGCCTGGAGCCGAATATCCCCAGGGTGCCCCGCCCCTACGGGTAGTAGTTAGCAGATCCCGAGCAGTCCCGCGCAGGGGCGGGTATAAGGGGCTGCAAAGCCAGTTTTGTTACGCTCCCCACCCCACCCACGCAGTTGTCATGGAAACGAACCGCTTCCCTCCAGCACCGTCTCCCTCCCTGTCCTCTAAGAGACACAGGCATAGTTAGAGGGCTGGGTGGGCTGGAAGACGGTCCGAAAGGCTAGGAAACCATTCGGTCCCATCACTCTCCAAGGTCTCTCCCTCATCCTCCAAGGATTGCTACGCCTGCGCAGAGACGGAGTCCGAGTACCAAAGCTAGCGGGGAGAGAAAGGCGCGCATGCGTGCGAGGGTTTTGAGCGTGCGTTCTTGTGGCATCAGAGAGCTAGGGGAAAGAGCGCTGCGCTAACCTTGCGCCTGCGCAACTGCGGCCCGCTTACGGAGGCCGGTGGAGGGCAATTCTGCGCTTGCGCTCTGGCGGGAGGAGTGAAACCCAAGAGGTTCGGGCGTTGGGGGACCGTCTGGCGCTAGGTGCGCCTGCGCCTTGGCTCGCGGGGCGGCCGGGGGCGGGGCCCAGAAGGGGAGGGAGAAAGCCGGCAGGGGGAGGGAAGAGGCCGCAGAAGCCCGAGTCTTGACAGACGGGCAGGCGGGGGCTGCGGCGGCGCCGGTGAGTGACCCGCGGCCCAACTCGGTCCCCACCCTCCGCGACCCTCACTCTTCCCAGAGTCTCCCGTAGCCCCAGTTGGCCCCTCCTAATCCCGGACCCTCATAACCCTCAGGGATCCCCTTGATTCGTGGCAATCCCCAAAGCCCCCACAATCCCCGCAGACCCTAATGCCTAATATTTTATTCTCCCAGTTTCTCCACTGTCCTAGGAGCCCCCAGTTCACGATTATTTCTGGACTGCTCCTCTAAGGACCACTTCTCTTATTGGTCTTACAGACGTCCCATTGCCCTGGAACCCCCAGAGCGCTCCTCTGCTCCAGATCCCCCCCTTCCTGCTGCATCTCCTCTTCAGCATCTCCTTATCCCCATCACCCTCGTGCTTCTTTGACCCCCGAGATACCCCCATTCTCCTTCCATTTCCCATCCTCCTATGCCCCCAATTCTCCTCTAACTCCCGCAGACACCCCCTCTTCCTTCCGCTTTTCCTCATTTCCCTCCACTCCTCCATACCCATACCCAATTAACATCAACTCCATGGCCTGGCACTTTGCGCCGCGCCAGGCACAAGATGAGCGCTCAGCCGGTGTCATCTATTATTAGGCACTCTGACGGACCCCCGCTGCCCGTCGCCTCCGTCCGCCCTTCTCCCCCACCCCTATCCCCGGGGACATAGGAGACGGTATCGGGGCGGCCGGGGTGGGGCGGACGGCGCGGGGCCGCTGAACCCCTGCCAGCGCCGTGCGCCCTGTGCCCGCAGCGCCGGCGCCCCCCATGCGCCAGGCGGCCGGACGGCGGCGTCGGGGGGCGCCATGGCCTCGGCGGCGGCGGGCGAAGCGGAAGAGACCACCCGGCTGCGCAAGCCGCGCTTCTCGTTCGAAGAGAACCAGATCCTGATCCGTGAGGTGCGCGCCCACTACCCGCAGCTCTACGGCGCTCAGAGCCGTCGGGTGAGCGTGGCCGAGCGGCGGCGTGTGTGGGACGGCATTGCCGCCAAGATCAACGGCATCACCAGCTGGAAGCGCACTGGCCAGGAGGTGCAGAAGCGCTGGAACGACTTCAAGCGCCGCACCAAGGAGAAGCTAGCTCGCGTGCCGCACTCCACACAGGGCACCGGGCCTGCCGCCGAGGACGCCTTCTCCGCCGAGGAGGAGACCATTTTTGCCATCCTGGGGCCGGGTGTGGCGGGGCCAGGAGCTGGTGCAGGGGCAGAGCAGCCCTCCGCGGCCGCCTCTTCACAGCCACCGGCCCCAAGCTCCTGCGCCCAACGCTGTGTGTTGTCTGAGGACCGCAAGGAGGACCGACGGGCAGGTGAGTTCCTTCAGCATCACCTCAGCAAAAGCAAACAGAAATTTTACTTTGTGCCTGGCGCTGTTCCAAGCCCTTTATATGGTTCATCAGATCCTCCCTATAGCTGTGGGAAGGGGGGTACTGTTATAATCCCCATTTTACACCTGTGGAGATTGAGGCTCAGAAAAGTGTGGTAATGGTCGGAGTCGGGAATGGAACCCAGACCTAGGAGGCTTGGCTCCAGAGTCCACACATGGGATCATCAGCTCACCCATGATTTCATTAAACTGTAGCGTAGGGGGAGTGACTCTGAAGGCAGATAGTCTGGGCTCCAGTTACAACTTTGCCACTCAACTGTGTCATTTGGGATAAGTTATTGCACATCAGTTTCTACATCCGTAAAATGGGGATAAAAAATGGTCCCCGCCTCAGAGGTTGCTGGGAAGATTAAATGAGTTAATATGTGTAATTTGCTTGGTACATTACTTCCTTGCTAGCTATTGATATAATTACCAGTGCTGTGAAGCACGAACTGTTTCACCATTTTATAAATCAAAGACTCAGGGAGGTTTGGAAATTTTCCCAAGGTCATGCCCTGAGTAGAGGAGGTGGGGAGAGTGGAGTACAAAACTCCCCACTCAGCCCTAACTCTGGATGATTATTTCTTCCACAGCTATTCCCCAGTCAACTGCCCCGAGCTGGACAGTGTTGGGGACAGAGATGTGACTGAGACATCCTCAGGCCTGTCCTTCTGGGGCTCACAGTCCACTGGGGGAGACAGACCCATGTATAGACAGTGATGACTCAAAGCAGGCAGGGCTGGGCTATGAGAGTCCCTAGGGGACATCTGATCCACACTGGGAATTCAAGGAGGGCTTCCTGGAGAAGGAGCCATCAGAGCCGAGATGCAAAGAGTGAGGATGAAGAAGAGACGGGAAAGTGTTCCTGGAGAACAGCATGTACAGTGGCTTGGAGACAAGAAAGCTTGGCCAGTTTAGGAAACTGAGAGATGCTGCCCAGTTAGGGGAGGGGAGGAAGGGAGAGTGGAAAGATTAAAGAAAGGACATGTTTTGAGATGAGATCAGAAAGGTCAGCAAAAGCCAAACCTTGCAGGACCTTTAGGCTGAGATAAGGAGTTCAATTTTATTCTAAGTACTATGGGGAGCCATACAAGGGTTTAGAGAAAGCGGGGGCACATGATCCAACAAGGCAGCTCAGGATCCTGGAATTTCTGAGAGGTTCATTCACCCACCCAAGGTCACACAGCAAGTAAGTAAGTAGAAGGGTTGGAACTTGAATATAGGTTGTGTCCAACTCACCGTGCATGCACTTAACCACTGGCTAGATGGCCTGATATATACCATATATATGCATACATATATATGTAAATATGTAAGTAGTTTACATATATATAAACAGTTAATATTGACTACGAGTTAATGGGTGTGCCAGAATTGGATCACATGTGGTTTAAAATAAAGGTCAGGACTTTGGATTTTATCTTGAGGGCATTTGGGAGGCATGAAAGTGTCTTAAGCCAGAGAAAGACACAATCACTCGGGACCCTTGTACTCAATACGAATCAAACCTCAGTGTTTCTACCTGTGAAATGGCCCCATTGAACCAGCGTGGAGATGGCAAACTTATTACTTCAAAAGCTGTACAACCCCTTATTCATTCATTCAACAGATATTTATTGAGCGCGTATTCTGAGGCAGACACCGTGGTAGGTGCTGGGAATACTCTGAAGAAAGAATTTTCCATCCCTTATGGAGCTGACATTCTAGTTACGGGAGACAGACGACAAACAAGTAATCCCCCAAAGCAGATTATACAAAGAGGTGATAAGAACTAAAAGAAGTAAAACAAAGCATGTTAAGAGGATAGTGAGTGATGGAAAGGGGGCCTCTGTAGAGAGGGGAAATTTGAGCAGAGGACCTGAATAGAGAGACTGAGCCAAATAGATATCTGGGGGAAGAGTACTGCAGCTGGAGGAAACAGCAGGTGCAAAGACCCTGAGGCAGGTATGTGCTTAAAGTGTCCTTGATTAGAATCTCACACAGAGATTACCCACTGTGTAAAACTCTTAAAAGAGGAACTGCTCTGATTGAAGGACAAGAACAGGGCCTGGGGCAGCCTGAGGCATCTTTGTTGACACTGGAAGGAGAGATAAGAACCATTTATCTTGTGACCTAATATTTGAATGAAAGAACAGTAACAACCACATTGAGACCTTATTATATGCCAGGTACTGGCCTATGCCCTGGCCCATGGTAATTCACTTAATGCCTGTAAGGGCCCTCGGGGAGATATTCCTTTACAGGGTTACTTGGTCCTATGTTCACACACATCCATTTACAGGTGGGGAAACTGAGGCCCAAAGGTTGCGAATAACTATGATTTTAACTCTCACGGTGGTCCTTACATGACGCCTGTGAGCCCTGTGGGCATGAAGGCTGGGCCCCTTTTCTGTTCTTTTTACTCGGTAGACTAGAAAAGTCATATATTTTTCCAGGTGGCTGGAATTCTCATGCCCTTTATGAAGAAGACTCACCACCCCACCGTCAAGCCCACAGCCCCAGTCCAAGGAATGGTTAAAAGCATAGGCTCCAGAACCTGCCTGGTTCAAAGTCCTCTTCTCCCATTCACCAGCTCTGTGACACCTCTTTGGGCCTCAAGTCACCTCATCTGTAAAATGGGCTAATACTGATAGCACGTACCCCAAAGACTGGCTCGGAGGACTGGGTGAAATAACATAGGAGAACTTAGCCACTGCGCCCAGGGTCGGCCAGGAAAGTGTCCAACCACCGTTAGCTCTGGTTATTGTCTCTCTGCCAGCCTCTCTTACTTGCCCAGGCCGGCCGGCCCAAAGAGTCTGGAGCCCCAGCCTTCGAGCCTGGGGGTGTGGGGGGATAGTGGTCCTGGAAGACGGAACAAGATGTGCACTGAGGCAAGGAAGAAGAATAGAAAGGGGCAAAAGCTGAGGCCTTGTAGCCCTAGAGAGAGGCCTGGACTGTCCCCTGTGGGTGCTGCGGAGCTGCGGGAGGGTTGTTGCCAGGACGTGCCCAATCAGTACTGACTCCCAGGAAGCCACAGTTCTTTTCTCATTAAAGACAAAATTTTGTGCTGGACATTGTTCTAGGCGCTGGGTAAACAGCAGTGAACAAAAACAAAGCCCTGCCTGATGGAGCTGACATAAGGAGGAGGAGACAGACCACAAACACAGAGCGATCCCATGCCAGGTGGAGATAAGTGCTATAAAAGAAATCAGGTAGGGCTAGGAGAGAGAAAAGGACAGAGCTGCTTCAGACGGAGGGTCAAGGAAGGTCTCTCCAAGGAGGCCATGTTTGAGCAGACGCTGGAGGAGGTGAGGGAGGGAGCCAAGCAGGTGTCTGGGGAAAGATCTTTCCAGGCTGAAGGAACAGAAAGTGCAAAGGCCCTGAGGCAGGAGCGGGCCTAAAGTGTATGAGGACCCAGGACTTCCCTGGTGGTCCAGTGGTTAAGACTGTGCTTCCAACGCAGGGTGCTCGGGTTTGATCCCTGATCGGGGAACTAAGATCCCACATGCCGCCCGGCGTGGCCAAAGTTTAAAAAAAAAAGTGTATGAGCCCCTGCAGGGAGGCCAGTTTGACTGCAGTCAAGTGAACGAAAGAGAGTGAGAGAAGGAGTGGGAGACGAGGTTAGGGAGGCAATGGAGGCACATCGTGGGGACCTTGAAAACTTTGCTTTTACTGTGGGTGAGATAGTAGCCACAGGAGGCTTTTGAGCAGAGAAAGGCATCTCACTTGTATTTTTTTAACATCTTTATTAAGGTAGAATTCTCATACCATACAACCTACCCATTTAGAGCATACAATTCAGTGGCATTTAGTATATTCATAGAGCTGCACAACCATCACTACAATCAATTTTAGAACATTTTCATCACTCCGGAAAGAAACCCTGTACCTCTTAGCCATCAACCCCCCGCCTCGTTCCCCCATCTCTGCCCAGCCCTAGGCAACCACTAATCTACTTTCTGTCTCTGTAAGATTTGCCTATTTTGGACATTGCATGTAAATGGATCATATGACATGTGGTCCTTTGTGAGTAGCTACTTTCCTGTAGCGCATAACTGTGGTGTATTTTAGTTGGACCCCTGAGGCTGCTGGTGGAGAACAGACTCTAAGGGGCGGGGGTGTGGGCTGGGAGCCCAGTGAATAGTCCAGGTTGGGAGATGGTGGTGGTTGGACCAGGGTTGGGGCCGTGGAGGAGGACAGATGTTGGGTTAGTTTGAAGGCAGAGCCAACGGTATTTGTACACGAGTGGTGTCTTGGGAGAGAAGAGTGCGTTTTTGTCCCGAGCAGCTAGAAGGATGGAGCTGCCAGCATCTGAGATGGGGTGTCTGAGGGAGGAGCAGGTTGGGGGAGGGCCAGGAGCTCAGCTCCAGGCAAGGGGGTTGGAGGCATTATAGGACGGGATTACTGGAGGGGATATGCCGAGTACACAGCCAGAGGGAGAGCTTCAGGCTGGGCCCGGAAACCTGGGCGCCTCTGCTCGCGGACTCTTCAAGTCCGTGAGCACGAATGAGATCCCAGGTGAGAGGGGGCGGAGGAAGCCCCGCAGGCTTGGGGTTAAACTGACACAGACCAGAGTTGAGACTGAAATCCTGCCCTCCTGACTGGAGAGAGCCCCCTACTCCCCGCCTCCAGAAGTTCCCCCTTCTCCTACTCCAGCCACCCAACCTCTTCTCCAGGCCCTCCTCCCGTGGGGCCTCCCCAGGATCCAGCAGTGCTGCCTGAGGGGGGGCGGGGGGGCGGGTGTGGATGGTTCAGAGACTTCTAGCATGTTGGCATTTACACTGAATGAGATAAGAGCTGCTTGGCTCGGCAGGGGACCTCCAGGACCCTGTTCCATGAAGGCTGGTATCGGCCACCAGATTATTGTTAAATATTTTGTCTCTCTCCCCTGGGTCATGGGGCTTCTGCTCCAAGGCATGACCTGACTTAGGTTTGAAAAGGATGCCTTTGGGTCCAGGGTGGGTGGGAGGTGGGAAAGGGAAATCATGACAGCGTTAGGGGTCCCCCACATCTTACCTACATCTCTCTCTCCACAGATACACCAGCCCACAGCAAGGGGGGTTCGAGCAGCCCGGAGCCTTGGGCCAGACCCTCCTGCAATCCTCAGGAAGGGGGCTGCCCGGCACCCAAGGAGCGTGAGTCCCCGCCCCCTCCGGCCCTGCAGACCATCCAGCTGCCCCGCCTGGCCTTGTCTCCACCCCCCCCAGCCCCTCCGCTGCCACCACCCCCCGAGCCACCGCAGCAGGTCCAAGTGGCACCCTCGCCTTCCAGCTCCCCCTCCCCTCCACTGCCTCCACCCTCGGCCCCAGACCCCTCCCTGGACTTCCTGCGGGCCCAGCAGGAGACTGCCAACGCCATCCGGGAGCTGGCCGGCACCCTTCGCCAGGGACTAGCCCAACTGAGCGAGGCCCTCAGCGCCCTGCTGCCCCTTCTGCCTGGAACCCCCGCTGACCCACTGCCCCCGCCCCCGCCCCCACCTCCACCGCCCAGGCCTGTCTTGTCCCCCCCCTCCCCCAAGGTGGAGGTCACCCCAGAGCCTGTGTCCGTGGTGGCTGCAGTCGTGGACGGGGCTGTGGTGGCAGCCAGGGGGGTGATCATTGCCCCTAGGAGCGAGGAGGGGGCCCCCCGGCCGCCGCCCGCCCCACTCCCTCCCCATGACTCCCCACCACACAAAAGGAGGAAAAGTTTCCCTACACGGAAGAGGCGGGGGCGGTGGAAATCTCCGTGACATCTGCCGTGGGGTCAAGCTTGTCTGCGCACCTTCTGCCTGCACCTCCTCCCCCCAGCTTAGCCCAGTGGAGGAGGGCAATGCACTTTCCCCATCCCAGCTGCACCCGGGCTCCCTGCTGCGGGGCACGAGCACCCCACTCCCTGTACTAGTTAGTGCCTGATTCTGGGGGGCCTCCTTGATGGGCCCCCCAGCCCTTATCAGTACAGCGCTGTCTGCCTGGCTGCTTTCCTTAACCCTGACTTTTAAGCCATGGATTTTACGTTATTTATTATTGCCCTTCGTGGGTTGCGGAGGGAACCTGCACATCCCCCTCCCCTAACAGAACTCCTGGCCTTGACTTGAAGACAACTGACCCACTTCCCCTACCCAGACTTTGGAGCGGGTGGGAGTTTCAAGACAAGTCAGAAAATGGATGCAGAGGCTATTGCAGTCTGTACCCTAGGGGCGGATGGAGTTCTCACTGGTGTAGGTTGAGCCTTCTGCCTCCCGTTGCAGTCTCTGACCTCCAGAGCTCAACCCCCTCTGTCCTCCCCAGTGGTGACAAGATATCAATAAACTTATTTTTAATATAATTACTTGGGGCTGTCTGAGACAGGCCTGACGTTCCAACGCCTACACCTGCCTCATCCCTCCATGGGCAGGTGACACCCCCTTGAAGTTTTAGAGGCTGGTGGTTTTCCAGACTTTTTTTTTTTTTTTCTTAAAGCCATCAAGTCCTGTGTTCAAATCTTATTCCTACTTTTTCATCCTTCGGATACCACCCTAAATGTCATCTCTGGGAGGACATCCTGGATTCCTTCCCCCAGGCTAGGGTGGGTCTGCTTCTTAGATCCTCTCTCAGCATCCTGTGGTCACTAAATGAACACATGCCCTTATCTATTTAAAGCCTGCTTCCCGTATAGTTTCATGAAGGGAGGAGCTGGTTCTCTTTTTTACTCCCAAACTGGCTGCAGAGCCTGGTAGCAAAGTAGCTAATAGCCATCACCCTGGACTCAGACCTGGCTCAACCCCTGGTGCTGCCCTGGCCAGCTGTGTAACTATGGGCCCCACTGTCCTCATCTGTAATACGGGCATAAAGATTTAGGTGTCTTTGCTGCCTACAACTACATTCTCTTCATCCTTCAGGTCACAGCTCAAATATCACCTCCTCAGGAAAGCCTTTCCTGACCACCCCCTCCTTTCCCCCAGCAGTTGTGAAAGAAAGGCAGTTAAGTAATCATTTGAGTAAATTTAAATTGAATGTCCCTCCATCACCAGGATGAGCCTTGTCAGGGCAAGGCCTGAGCCTATCTTAGTCACTGCTGTGTCCTCAGCATTGCCCAACACAGAAGAAAGGTTGAATCTTTTAAGTAGTGGGAGCTTAAAAACAACTTTCATTTATGGTGCTCCTTTTCTGGGCCAGGTGCCATGCTAAGAATTTATTTGCATGTTTGCATTTTAACCTGAAGGTACCCAATGAAAAGCCGATTTTAGGGGGTCTCCATTTTTTCCTGAGAAGTTTAGGGACTTGCCCTAAATTTGTCAGGGGCCAATCCAGTCCACCTGAAGCCAGCCTCCGGCCAGAACTCCTGACTCCAACTACTGTTTACTAAAGAATGGCCCAAAGACAATTTTAGGCGATATGTTTATGGCCTTTTTAACTGTTCTATGGTTATATGTGTATGTAGTTTTATTTTGTAAAAATGTACCTAGTACATAAAACCCATGATCATGCACATAATACTGCTTAGGATGAGGCAAAAGTAAATAGTGTTTGATTCACAGGAGTCAACTTCAAGAAAAATGTTAATAATACAGGTGGTAAACAAAATGGTGAAGCTGAGACTGAAATTTGGGCAACATAAAATCAGACCTGCTGTGGTTGCAGTGGGATGAGGGAGAGTGGGGGCAGGCATTCCCTGATTAGTTTGAAAACTACTAATGAGTTCAACCCTGGCAAGTCATTCAAATATTTTTGAGCGCTTAACACAGACCCAGGCCTAGAGAGAGGAAGAGGCTGATGTGGGTTAGAAGCTGGAGACCTGTCTCTCCTCCACATGCCCCCTCTCCAAGCCTGCCCTGCAGTGTTCCATCGCCAGGAAGAAAAAAACATGGGGGTCGCCAAAGCCTGCTTGGGCCTATCAGGTAGTAAGCACCCAAGGTTGGAGAAAGGTGGTCTGGCTCTCGCTCTCCCCAGAAACTATGTTGCCATCTCTGGCCTCCTTTCCGCCCCCCAAATTGGTGAGCCCTAGAGGGTGTAAGGACCCTCTCACCCGGTGCTCGAAAAGATCCCCCAGAAATTGAGGCGGGGGGGGGTTATGGACAGCCAGCGGGAATCGGGAAGGCCTCCCCCAACCTCCTAGACAGCGGAAGTGCGTCAGTTTGTTCGCCCCGTAGAGCATTTTGGGAATTGTAGTGAAGTTGGGGTGGGGGGGCGGAGAAACTGACAGTGTAACCCCTTGGAGACCAGAGCGCGCCCGCAGAGCTGGAAGAGAGGGGCGCTCGACCACTCCTTTTAACAGATAAAGCAACTGAGGCTGAGACCGTCAGTCCTCTCCTTTCTCCGGCTTTTGTTGGCCCCAGTCAGAGGCTTATATCCAAGATCCTGGGCAAGACGAAGTGCCAAGTGGACGGTCCTGCCCAACACTAAATTGACAGCTTCCCTTCCCCCCACCCCCGAAAACGTCCAATTAAGGCCCCTCCGCCCCGCCCCAGGAGCTGCTGCCTTCGTAACCGGTCATTGGCCCACCTTTGAAGGGCGGGGAACTGAGCCTCAGAGAAGGCAAGACTTGTCTAAAGCTGCAAAGCAAGTCGGAGCAGAGACTGGCCGTCCGGAAGCCAGTCCGCCCGCTACACTTTCTGAATACGTGGTGGCTCTCACCATTCGTATCACATCCCCGTCCCCAACCCTTTTGCTCGAGCTGCTTGGAGCCAGTCAAACTCCCTGCCCCCCCGGCGAGGAGGGGTAAAGGTTGCGCAGCGGAGAGGCTGTGAGCCCCTACCCTCCGGCAGCCGGCGGTCCCCTTTAAGAAACGGCCCCGGAGGGACTACGTTTCCCAGAAGGCTTTGCCGGCGCGTTATGTAACTTTCCCTGCGTAGCGGCCTCTGGGGCAGAAGGAGGTGGAGGAGGCGGCGGCGGCGGCGGCGGCGGCTGCGGCGGCAGTTGCAGCGGCAGTGGCGGGAGCGGCGGGAGCCCGAGGCGGCGGCGCCCGCGGCCTATCGCGGGGCCCGAGCTGTGCGCCGCGCCCCGGAGCTCGGACCCGGCGGGAGCGCCGACGTGCCTCTGCTTGCCTTTGAGGAGGCGGGAGTGAGGAAAAAGGCTTAGGGCCCAGGGGGCGGGGAAGGGGGGCCGGGCCTGGATCCGCGGGGAGGCCGAGCCAGAGGCCCGACCGTGGCTCGCGCGGTCCCGGGGACACGAATCGAACGTTGGCGGCGCGGATCGAACGTCGGCGGCGGGTGGAACGCGGGGGCTCGGAGGCGCGCGTGCGGGGGCTATGGCGTCCGTGCAGGCTTCCCGCCGCCAGTGGTGCTACCTGTGCGACCTGCCCAAGATGCCGTGGGCCATGGTGTGGGACTTCAGTGAGGCCGTGTGCCGCGGCTGCGTGAACTTCGAGGGCGCGGATCGCATCGAGCTGCTCATCGATGCCGCCCGGCAGCTCAAGCGAAGCCACGTGCTCCCCGAGGGCCGCTCGCCGGGGCCCCCGGCCCTCAAGCACCCGACCACTAAGGACCTGGCAGCCGCCGCTGCACAGGGGCCTCAGTTGCCGCCTCCACAGGCCCAGCCCCAGCCGTCGGGGACAGGCGGCGCTGTCTCAGGCCAGGACCGCTATGACAGGGCCACATCGTCGGGCCGCCTCCCCTTGCCCTCGCCCGCCCTGGAGTACACCCTGGGGTCCCGCCTGGCCAATGGACTGGGCCGCGAGGAAGCTGTGGCGGAGGGGGCGCGAAGGGCCCTGCTTGGCTCCATGCCCGGCTTGGTGCCCCCCGGGCTGCTGGCAGCTGCGGTGTCTGGCCTGGGAAGCCGAGGTCTGACGCTGGCACCCGGCTTGAGTCCTGCCCGTCCAGCCTTCGGCTCCGATTTCGAGAAGGAGAAGCAGCAGAGGAATGCGGACTGTCTGGCAGAACTGAACGAGGCCATGAGGGGCCGGGCAGAGGAATGGCATGGGCGCCCCAAAGCCGTGCGGGAACAGCTGCTGGCGCTGTCTGCCTGCGCCCCTTTCAATGTCCGCTTCAAGAAGGATCACGGGCTGGTGGGACGGGTGTTCGCCTTTGATGCTACTGCCCGCCCGCCAGGCTACGAGTTCGAGCTGAAGCTCTTCACCGAATACCCCTGTGGTTCTGGCAACGTGTATGCTGGAGTCCTGGCCGTGGCTCGCCAGATGTTTCATGATGCTCTGCGGGAGCCGGGCAAGGCACTGGCCTCATCAGGCTTCAAGTACCTCGAGTATGAACGCCGACACGGCTCAGGGGAGTGGCGCCAGCTGGGGGAGCTGCTAACCGACGGTGTCCGCACCTTCCGCGAGCCAGCTCCCGCCGAGGCCCTGCCCCAGCAGTATCCAGAGCCAGCCCCTGCAGCTCTTTGTGGCCCACCCCCACGAGCCCCATCCCGGAATCTGGCCCCCACGCCGCGCCGTCGCAAGGCGTCCCCTGAGCCCGAGGGCGAGGCATCTGGGAAGATGACCACCGAGGAGCAGCAGCAGCGGCACTGGGTGGCACCCGGTGGCCCGTTCTCCGCTGATACCCCTGCTGTGCCCTCGCCAATCGCCGCCCTGAAGAACGTGGCCGAGGCCCTTGGCCACTCCCCCAAGGACCCTGCAGGGGGTGGGGGCCCTGTGCGCACAGGGGGCGCCAGCCCCGCAGCCTCCTCTGCGGCCCAGCCTCCAGCCCAGCATCGTCTGGTGGCCCGAAACGGTGAGGCAGAAGTTAGCCCCACAGCAGGGGCGGAAGCTGTTAGCGGGGGTGGTAGCGGCACTGGGGCGACTCCTGGGGCTCCCCTGTGCTGTACCCTGTGCCGGGAGCGGCTGGAAGACACCCACTTCGTCCAGTGCCCCTCAGTGCCCGGACACAAGTTTTGCTTTCCCTGCTCACGGGAGTTCATCAAGGCGCAGGGTCCTGCTGGGGAGGTGTACTGCCCCAGTGGAGACAAGTGCCCGCTAGTGGGCTCCTCTGTCCCCTGGGCCTTCATGCAAGGAGAGATCGCCACCATCCTTGCTGGAGACATCAAGGTTAAGAAAGAACGGGACCCCTAGGCCACCACTGCCACGAGTCTACTGCCCATCCGCCCCCCCCCCCTTGCCACCCACCGCCGCTGCGGATAAATTATTCCCACCCAGCCCAGTGCCTCCCCCGCCTGTGTACATACCCCCTTCCTTATCCCAGATGGGTCCCCTGGGGTAGATGCATTGAGGGTGGGGGGAGAAAACTTGTGGCTTCTGTCCGAGGGGGTGTTTGGGGTCCCTTGACCCCTCCGGTTTCCCTCTCCCCTCCTTGGCTTGGCTTTGCTGCTGCTTGTAGTTGGAGGAGAGGTGTCCCCGCCCCTCCTTGAGAAGGGGCCTCCTGAAATCTCGCTCTTTATAAACGAAGCAAAAGCATTTTATTGCCCCTCTCCCCTATCCCCTCTCCCTCCTTCAATAAACCGAAAGATGGGTTTTTTCCTTCTTGGTCCCTTAGTTGCGTGAGATGCTGCGCCCCCTTTGGGACCGAACTGATCCTGCAGGGGAGAGGACGTTGCCTTGTAGCCTCCAGGTGGCGCCCTTCACTCAGGTGGGCCCCCCGGCTGTTTTTATAAATGCTGGCCAACTAGTCAAGCGTTCTAGCCATCAGCCCGTTTTCCAGATGACAGAACTAAGGCTCAGAACTAAGAACTAAGGCTCTTGCGAGGGAGCCACAGCCAAGCTCGGGAGCTAGCCTTCCCTTCTGGCCCATCCCCTGTATCTCCCCCGAAGGTGGAGGACTCAGTGCCACCGACGGGGAGGGTCAAGGGGCATCCGGAGGCTTCCCAGAACGACGGGCCGCGAGTTCTTGCTAGGCACGGAGAGAATTAGGCCAGATTGCTAGAGGGACTGCCTGAGGAAAGAGGAAATTTACCTCATGAGGTACACTAACAGGTTCCCTGGAAACAAGGTGACTGCTTCTCGCCTCTGGTGGTGCCCTGAACTGCGCTCCCATCTCTGGAGACCAGCCTCAACGGCGGCCGCCCTAAGACACCGTGACTGGCCGGGTAAAAGGCCCTCCCCCCCGCGGTCGCCTCTGATGTGCGCGGCCTTGTCCCGCACCTGTCCCGGCGGGCTGATTATTAACCAGGACTTCCTGCTCGCTGGCGTCAGAGGGCGGGGCCTGAGCCGGCTGCGGCAAAGCAGGGGTTAAGGGTAGGGGGAGGCCCCAAGAGGCAGCCCGCACCCCAGCGGCCTCCCCCTGCGACCCTGAGGTGGAGATTTCGTGAAGGGGGCAAAGCCGGGCGCAAAGGCCAACGGATGGACAGAGAGATGGGGAATGACAGTGTGTCCTGCCACCGCACAGCCCTGTCACACGGCTGTGAGACCCTAGGTTGCCCCAGGTCTCAGGAACCCAGATGTTATATCACCTAAATCTGGAAGACCTTAGCGTCCTGACCCATCTTGGTTATCCAGGTGTCCCTCCCACACATCCCGCAGACCCCCATGTCCCAACTCCCAAATATTAGGGACTCTAGGGCTTGGTCCTCCACATCTGGAGGACCCTCAGTTCTCGGACTGAGGAGTCCCCTCCCCCAGCCACCGGGTCTCAGGTGTTCTGTCACCCCTGGCACTGCCAGCCTGGGCTCTGGGCAGGGCTGGGAAAACCACCCCTGATTAAATATACCAGGCGATAAGCCAGGAGCAAGAGAGACGCTGGATGGAGCCCCATGCCTGGGCACCCCTCCTGGGCAATCGTGTGGCCTCTCCTGACCCAGCTCTGCAGACCCAAATACTGGGTAGCTCCCCCTCCCCCATCCTCAGAGCTAGAGGCCTCCAGACACGGGGGCGCTGTGCCCCAGTGGGGGCTAAAGAGCTGTGGAGGACACCTGGTCCTTTAAGAACAGCTGGTGGGTGGGTAGGGGCCAGGGGAGTCACCCCCCAGCCTGGCTGGTGTGTATTCTAGATAGAGGTTGGGTTAACTATTAACAGAGCAGGCGGCCTGAACTGTGTGGGTGTAGGGGCCTGGATCAGCCCCTCTTCATTCAGTGCCAGGCTGGGGCCAGAGTGGAGGGGTTCTGGATTGATCTGGGGGATCAGTGAGTAGGTGAAGAGGCTTCATGAAAGGAGAGACAGAGACACAGAGAGAGACCCAGGGAAAGATGGAGACGACAGAGGTGGGGAGGGAGATGTAAAGAGACCAGCTCACTGAGAGAGAGAAGACAGAGACCCAGAGAGAGAAAAGGAGCTCACTCGGAGATGAGGGAGATGAGATAGAAACAGAGACAAACGTTCAGAAAGGAAAATTAGAGAAATATCCAAATGGGTTAAGAGAGGCTGAGGTACACTGAGGAAATGCCAACCATAGAGACAGAAGGAGAGAGAAGAGAGACTGAGATGCGGAGAGAGGGAGGGAAGGCGGGAGGCTGTGAAATCAGGGAAGGTACAGAGAACTAGAGAGTTAAGACATCTTCAGACTCAAAAGTTCTATGAGACCGAGGGGGAGAACAGAGCTCTGTGAAGAAGGGCAGGGCTGGGTCTGTCTTAGTCACTTGGTCCCCATGACAGGACCTGGCTCACTGCTCACCCTCCAGTTCTCAGCTCAGCTGACCTCTCCTCCAGGAAGCCCTCCTTGACCCTCAGTCTGTGTCAGGTGCCATTTCTGGGGTCCCACTCCCCTATCCCAGCCCTGAGCATTCTAAATCATTATTGTCTGGGGACTGGACTGTGAGCCCCATAAGGGCAGGGCCAAGGCTGTCTCAGTCACCACTGTGTCCCCAGCATTGCCCCGCACTGGCAAGTTTAAAGGATGGATAAATTAATGGACTCCTTTCTTTCAACAAATGTTTATTCAGCATCCACTGTGTGACAAGCCCTGCAGTAGGTGCTGTGGATACAGCAGGGAACAGAGTGCAGCCCCTGTTCTCATGGAGCTGACATTCAGGTGGGAGATACAGACCCATAAAATGTGACAGCCATGGCGGTAAATCCTAAGAAAAAATAAACCAGGGAAAGGAGACAGAGAATTATGGAGACTGGTATTTTAAAGAGGGAGGTAGGGGGAATTCCCTGGCGGTCCAGAGGTCAGCACTCCATGCTCTCACTGCCGGGGGAGTGGGTTCGATCCCTGGTCGGAAAACTAAGATCCCATGAGCCACGTGGCCCAGACCAAAAAAAAAAGAGGGAGGCAAAACTGAGATGAGGACTTCCCTGGTGGCGCAGTGGTTGGGAGTCCGCCTGCCGATGCGGGGGACGCGGGTTCGGGCCCTGGTCCGGGAAGATCCCACATGCCACGGAGCAACTGACCCCGTGCGCCACAACTGCTGAGCCCGCGTGCCTGGAGCCCATGCTCCACGACAGGAGAGGCCACCGCAGTGAGAAGCCCGCACGCTGCAACTAGAGAAAGCCCACGTGAGGCAAAAAAAAAAAAAAAAAAAAAAAAAACCCCAAAGCAGCCAAAAATAAAATAGAATAAATAAATTTATAAAAAAAAAAACTGAGATAAAACTAAGGGAGGTGAGTGAGTGAGCCACGGGCAATCTAGGGAGATAGCAGCACATGCAAAGGCCCTGAGGTGAGAGCCAGCTTGGTTCATTCCAGAAGCAAGGTGACCAGTGCAGCTATGGCATGAGAGAGAGTCATAAGATTGAGGTCAGAAGGATAGTAGGGTAGGGAGCGTTGGGGGCCCTGTCTGCCATGGTAAGGACTGTGGATTTAGTTTTAATGGGAACAAGTAGAGGGTTTCAAGCACTGAGGGAAGGGATGAAGCAAATGAGACAGAAAAAGCAAGGAATCAGCTGGGATGGACAGCATCCCGTTCACCTCTGTGTCCAGGGCTCAACAGAGGGCCTAGCACAGATGCCCAATGACAGTGTGTGCACGAGTGAATAAGACCCAAATCGACAGAGAAAGAGTCAGAACGACATTAGATGGATGGACAGACTCCCAGGGAGAAGCCAGGTAAGGACCCGGGGACGCCCAGGGACAGCAGACACAGACAGACAGACAGCAGCTCAGCTGAGAAGTCCTATTCCTTCCAGAACCCTCCCCACCCGGAAACCTTCCCTGCAGCTGGAAAAATTCCCCGGGCCCTCCTGCCCGCCTTGCCCTGTGGCGTGCCCACTCACACCTCAGGCAGAGGAAGCTGGCAGGCCTCACAGGAACCTTTCTGTGAGGGGGGAGTAGAGGCGGGCGGGCGGGCGGCAGGGACGAAGGGAGAGGAGTGGCGGGCGGGCAGGCAGTGGGCAGCAGCTACACAAAGGCCCCAGTGTCTGCCCCTCCTGCCCCCGGGTACAGATATAAATAATATGTACATATACCTTTAAATACACACACACACACACACACACACACACACACACACACACACACACACACACACACACACACACACACACACACACACACACACACACACACACACCAGTGGGCTGGGGTAGGAGGCTGGGGGCCACACCCTTCCCTAAGGACCCTGATATGGCAGAGGTCTGCTCCTGTGGGGCTTGGGGGCTCAGAGACCCACAGAGATAGTGACCAAGACTGAGAGGCTCGAGCTGAGAGGGACACAGGGACAGAAGGGCGAGAAGGAAACTTACAAAGTGCGAGAGACAAACAGAAAGAGACTGGCCGACTGCGACGCCGAGTTAGAAACCAAGATTGGCTCAAATGGAGACAGATCAGGAAAGCAGAGAAATCAAACTTCGCTGAGAAAAGACAGAAAAAGTCAGAGGTAGAGGGGCAGTGACAGAAGGAAGACACGGGTCATTCCCCCGAGAAAGGCAGAGCCACAGGGAAACCCAGCTGAGAGGAAGTAGGGACAGAAAGAAGCAGAGAGGCCAGCAGACATCCAGAGAGGGACAGAGAGAGAGAGAAGCCGGCAGGCAGGCAGGGCCAAGGCTGGGGGCTTGGGAAGGCTGGTGACCGTGGGTGGGGGAGGGTCAGGGCACGTCTCCAGTTTAGGGGCACCGCCTGTGCAGCTCTGGTCCAGCCCAGTCCAGGGCAGGCTAAGGGGCAGGGAGTGGAGGTGAGGGAGGTGGCCCTTGGGTTCCGGATCTTGGTGTTTACCTGGGGCAGTCATTGCAAACAGGCGCCCAGCCTGGCCCATGGCAGAGTGAGGGTGGGATGGGCTGGGCCCCAGCTCTGGGCACCAGTGGGCCCGACACGCCCACCTGTGGCCTGGGTGGTGAGTAACACACACAGTGACACCTGGGTAGATGGTGACACATAGGGGGACAGACACGGTGACACACAGGGACAGATATAGGCAGACCCAGAGTGTCTGAGACATAAACAGACACACAGAAGCCAGTGACAGAGACACACTGTAATAGACACAGTGACAGAGACCAGGACACAAGGATGGGCAAACATAGTGTTAGGCTTAGAGACACAGCAACAAAACACAAGGACAGAAGACACAGTGACAGACACAGAGAAGACAATGATAGAACAGTGACATACATGCATACCCAGTGACACAGCACTGCAACACCTACAGAAACCCAGTGAGAAGACACTGACACAGAGACGTACAGGCACACACAACACACACTCACACACTGAGCAGACAAGTCATGGAGTAACACAGAAGCCTGCAAACACCTTGACATTGACACAGACTCATAAACCTCCCTGGCTGCTGGCTTCTGGGGTGCCCCCTCGGCCTCCAGGAGCAGGGTGTGAGTGGCGGTGACCATGACGGAGGGCTTGGGACCCCAGGGCCCTGCTGTGTCGCTGTTGCCCCTCCTATGCTCTAGAATAGCGTCCCGGTTAAGGGCACTGGCTCTGAGCCTGGGTTCAAGTCCTAGCTCCCCACTCACTACCTGTGTGACCTTGGGCAAGTCACTTCATCATGCCTCAGTTTCCCCAATAATAAAATGGGTGAGGGGAAGGATTGGGTCTATCGATTCTGTAAGGTGCTTACATAATGCCAGACACATGGTAAGCCCTAGTAGCTGTTATTATTAATTTATTATTATTATTATTTTCATCTCATGTCTTCTGCCCACAGGGGGGACCCTGCCTTGGCCTCTGTTTCCCCACTCACGGCCCCTCACTTGGACTATGTCACCTAAAGCCCACAAGCCATGCCCAGGTCCATCTGTCCCAGCCCAGGCTTCTCTGTGTCCCCATGGCTATCCCCCATCCCTGATCCCTAGCGTCCTCATGTCTGTCCATGCGTCCCATGTCTGACTGCTGTACTTTTCCATTGCTGGCCACCAGCCGGCTGTCCCTGGGGTAGGGGTCACACCTGCCCACGCCAGCCGAGCCGGTGGCCACCAGACACCCTGACGGATGGCCCCACCCTCCCCCCAGGACCCTACAACAACACCCGCCCCTCCGGCCACCTGAGGTCCCCACTGGGGCGGCCTGAGGCCTGAGCCTGGGGACAGGAAGCCCCAAGCCTGGCTGCCCTGAAAGCCTCTTTCAGCCTGGGCCTCCTCCCGCTGCCACCGACTCCTCCTGCGGAATAATATTTGGGCTGTTGGCTGGGGGGCGGGGGCCAGATCCGGAGGCCGCCTGGGAGAAGCCAGAAACCGCAGGGCTTCCTGCCTCGGGCCGGCATGACTCTGGGAGAGACCCCCAGGCCCGAGGGAGGGGGGTGGGCACCCAGGGAGACTGAGGGCCTTTCTCTCGACACCAGTTGTTTTTTCCAGGAACCAGGAGGAATTCCCCAGCCTGCCCAGGACAGCGAGGCTGGTGGGACGGCTGACTGGGAGCCAGCACGGCAGGGGGCGGAGGGGGGTGACACGCAGCCGGCAGGGCGGGCACGGTGACAGAAATAGAGGGCCTGGCCTGCGAGGTGGCAGGTAGAGGCGGAAACTCAGGGAGCTGGGAGAGAGAGACCGGAGGAGGAGGAGAGAGGCCAGAGAGCCTAAGGAGTGGGGGGAGGAGGACCCCAAGAGAGGAAGACCCAGAGCCCCCAAGGGAAGGAGGGAGCGATCCAGAGGCCCAGAGAGAGGGAGGACGGAGTCGAAGCCACGGAGCGGATGGAGAGAGAGAGCAAGGCAGAGAATACGAGAGACAGAGGCACAGGGCATGATGAGCAAGCATTTTCCCATAAACCAAGGGACAGACATAAAGGCACAGAGAGAGAGGTAGGGACATAGGTGACACTAAGAAACAGAGAAAGATGGACACACAGGAACTGGGAGAAACATCTCTCCCCCCCCCGCCCCCAGCTCCCTCTCTCTGTCTGTCTCTCACACAAACCACACACACACACACACGCACGCACACACGCACGCACACATGCACGCACGCATGCGCACATGCGTGCGAACATAAAGAGACAGCCTTTGGTCTTTGAATGACTGACTGACTAAATGAACGAGTGGCTAGAGAGCCAACAACCAAGTAAGACAAATGCAAACTAAGGAAATCACACCCGCTCCAGCGTGGCGGAATGACCTTGGCCCAGTCCCTTCCCATTCTGGGTCTCTGTTTCCACTCTGTGAAACGAAGGGTGTGAGGAACACAGTTGCGTTTCACAGAGCCATCCCTTGGAACATCTGAGCCACAGATATCAGACTCAGAGCCCAGGCAGAGACCTGGAGGAATAGAAACACCCAAACCCCAAACCCAGAGGCTCCCAGAAGCCCCCAGCACCCAAAGGAGGACCCAGCTCCTTTCCCACACACCTGCACGTGAAAGAGACAGACACACCAGGGCCAGTCAACACACGCTCACACACAGCCACAGCAGTCACAGGCACACAGCAAAGACAGGCATAATACACAAAAACGGACATACTTTTAAAAAAAATACAAACACATGCTGATTCCCAGACATACACATGAAACACAAAATGACCCACAACGCCAATGTAGTCACACGTAGACTCTTTAAGGCAGCAAGTATGTAGACAAATGGACATACAGAAACACACATCCAACAGAGTGAGACCCAGGGGGTCCCAGGGATAGGTGTATAAGAGAACCACACACACAAAACAATAAAGGAAACACGCACACGAGTCTGATATCCCGAGACACCGACAGTAAGCACATACCCAGGGGAGGAACAGACACACAAATTCAGACAGTTGAGGGACACAAACAATAGAGAACACCCTGCAGCAGACCACAGGGACCTCAATGGCCGTAGCGATGTCCTATGACCCACAGAGGCACAGGCGCACACATGCAAACAAACTAGCACACACCCTGTCTCCTTCAGTTAGCGCCCTGTTTGTCCCTTCTCCTCCTCCCTAGCTTAACCAAAAACCAAGCAGCCCCTGGGCTCCCTGAACCTCGGGGCTAGGGGCATGTGTCTGGAGAGTGGGGGTAGGGAGATGGCCTTGGTCACTGCACAGACACCTCCTCCTGCTGCCCTGGCCCCACTGCTGCAGGGGCTGCTATCTGTGAGCAAACTGTCCTTGGGGTCAGGGACAGCAAAGAGCCAAAGGTCAGGTCGATGCCTCCCCCAGCCCTTCCCCCAGAGGCAGCCAGCTCTTGGGGGCAGGAAGGAGAGGGGACAGGGGACAGCAATGCAGGTGTTCAAGCCTCAAAGGGCCCACTCGCCAAGGAAAAGAGACATTCAGTAAGAGGCAGAAATGGTGCCTTTAATGGTCATACACAGCCAGTATCCCGCTTCCCAGGCAAGAACCAGACTTCAGTAGAAATTCCCCACACCCTAACCAGTCCTTTCTGGTTTCTCCTGGACCGGAGCGGGGGATGGGCTCCAGAAAAAAACCAAGGAGTATCCTCATCTCCATCCCTCACTCAACTCACACCAGACAGTGATGACATGGCCAACACAGGGGCTGTTGGTGGCCATCATGCTGCACAGTGGTACACTGGTTATGTCAGCCAGTAAAGATGGTGGCCATCACAGCACCCAGTGGGCCAGCGTCACCACCACATCCAAAGGATCACCCAAGGGGATGTGCATCACAGCACCCAAAGGGCCAACCGAGATGTCATCCCAGACGGTGGCCATCAGAATACCCAATAGATCAACCAATAACATCAGTCAACATGGCAGTCTTCACAGTACTCAACGGGCCCGCCAGGATGTCAGTGGCAGTTATCACAGCAGCCAGTGGGTCAACGCGATGCCCACAGAGATGGCAGTCACCACAGTGAGTAACAGACCAGCCAAGATGTTAACTGACAGGACAAGCAAAGTGTCCCCAGGAGGATCAGGCCCCACGAGCCTGATGGTGTGAGCTACAGTCATACCCCACCCGCCACGTTCCCAGCCCCCTGCTAGGAGGCGTTAAGCAGAGAGCGGGAATAGAGGCCCTGGTAGTAGATCCCGGGCTCCCCACCCTCCGCCCCGTAGCCCCCAAATCCCATGTCCAGTTTGGGAGGTGCTGGTGTCTGTTCCGACATCAGGTTGTTGATGGAGAAAGGGTGGTTGAAGTTGTAGGGTGCATCCAGCTTCAGCTCCCCCGGGAGCTCCAGGCCAGTGAAATAGGGTGTGGAGGACGGGGGTGAGCCACAGTCCAGAGTCCCCACATCTTCCCCACCCTGGGCCTCAGGTTCGGGGGCTGGAGGCTGGGCCTGCGGCGGAGAGGCGACTGTGGCAGCGGGGGTGGTGGTCGAGGAGGCTGACCCCGCACTGTTCCTGGAGGCAGAGGTCCCGCCGCCCCCTTTCTTCACCTTCTCCTCCAGCTTGAAGCGCTTCTGGCGGCGCAGGTAGCAGCCATTCTCAAACATGTTACCTGAGCTGGGGTGCAGGGCCCAGTAGGAACCCTTGCCCGGCTTGTCTGGGGAGCGCGCCACCTTGACGAAGCAGTCGTTGAAAGACAGCGAGTGGCGGATGGAGTTCTGCCAGCGCTGCTGGTTCTCCCGGTAGTAGGGGAAGAGGTCCATGATCCACTGGTAGATCTCGCTCAGGGTCAGCATCTTGCCCGGCGCCTGCTGGATGGCCATGGTGATGAGCGAGATGTAGGAATATGGCGGCTTGGCATGTGCCAAGGGCCGCCGGTACCCTTTCGGTATCTCCTTCCCATGCACCAGCCCTGGTCCCGGGCCCCCATACCCTGAGCTGCTGCCACCACCACTGCTGGCACCCAGGCCTGGGAAGGTGGGCCCCAGGGGTGCTGTGGGCGCCGGGGGCGCCAGGGGTCCAGTGGGAAGTGGGGAGGCAGGGAGCCCCCCCGGGGGGTAGGGAGAGCTCAGAGGGTTCAGGGTCATGTAGGAGTTGAGGGGGGCCATGGTGGGTACTGGGGTCACCGGAGAGTAGACCTACAGGGAAAGAAAGAGAAACAGCGGGTGGTGAGTCTCGATTCTGTTGGTAAGCAAAGGGTCACTGGACCCATTGTGTGCCCATCTGTCTATCTGTCTTGCCTCCTCTGTAAACAGCTGTCTGTTGAAGTCTCTCTTCCCCCACTCCTCGTGCACCTCCCTCCCCGACCCCATCCCCCCACACTCCCATATACTGAAGCTCACACTTTAAGTGGTTCTCAAAGTGTGGTCCAGGACACCCTGGAGAGTCTCCAAGACTTTTTTGGGGGGAGTCTCCAAAACTATTTTCACATAATGGAAGATATAAGATATGACTAGCCTTTCTCACTCTCCTTCCCTCATGAGCGTACAGCAGAGTTTTCCAGAGGCCACATGACAGGTGATATTGCAATAGACCAAATGTAGAAGCAGCTAGGAAAATGCAGCTGTCTTCTACTGAACCAGACACTAAAGAGATCTGCAAAAATGTAACTGTGCCACTCCTCTCACTAAATGTTTTGAAATAGTTATTTTAGTAAAAATACATTGCTTATACTAACACATTGTTGCTATTTTAAAAAGAATTAATGCCTATTTTTAAAACGCCTCAGTTTTAATTTTGAATGCTGTTAACAAGCAACATAACCCCGATCAATAAAAACTGTTTGGGGTCCTCAATAATTTTAAGAGGGTGGACTTCCCTGGTGGTGCAGTGGTTAAGAATCTGCCTGCCAGTGCAGGGGACACGGGTTCAAGCCCTGGTCTGGGAAGATCCCACGTGCCACAGAGCAGCTAAGCTCACGCACCACAACTACTGAGCCTGCGCTCTAGAGGTCGCGAGCCACAACTACTGAGCCCATGCGCCGCAACTACTGAAGCCCGTGCGCAACTACTGAAGCCCGTGCTCCGCAACAAAAGAAGCCACCGCAATGAGAAGCCCACGTGCCGCAACGAAGAGTAGCCGCTGCTCGCCGCAACTAGAGAAAGCCCGCGTGCAGCAACGAAGACCCAACACAGGCAAAATAATAACTTTAAGAGTGTAAAGAGGTCCTGAGACAAAAAAAAAAAAAAAAATCAAGAACTGCTGATTTATCTAACAATGGAATCTATATGTGTACTTTTTTTTTGATGTGGACCATTTTTAAAGTCTTTATTGAATTTCTTACAATATTGCTTCTGTTTTATGTTTTGGTTTTTTGGTTGCGAGGCATGTGTGATCTCAGCTTCCCCGCCAGGGATCGAACCCACACCCCCTGCATTGGAAGGCAAAGTCTTAACCACTGGACCGCCAGGGAAGTCCTTCTATGTGTACTCTCTGTCCATCTAGCCATCATCTTTTAGGTTATACAATTACAGTTTTTATAGATCAAAAGCATTTGAAAATCAGAACTCACATATTTCTACCTAATATATGTCGTCTGTTTATTATATATCATCAAATCTAAGACATCACTTCGTAAGCTGCAGTATTATTTTAAGTATCAATAAGAATGGAAAAAAACACTGTCAATTATAATCCCTAGACACCATTGACTGTAAAACCCATTCCATTTTCAGATATGTTCAATGGGGAGAAAATGTGCCTCTTAGCTCAGTGAAATATAGTAGACATTGCTATGTCTTTGTAAGTAACTATATAGTCTCTCAATTGTTCAATATTTCTTGGCCCTACTCTGTGCCGGCACTGCTCCAGGCACTTCACAGCAAAGGTCTGCTTTCATCTTTACAACCACACTATGGGGGAGGCACTATCATGCCCATTTTACAGCTGAGCAAGCTGAGGATCAGAGAGGTTGTCCAGGGGTCACACAACAAGAAAGGAAAAGAACGGGGATTCTGAATCCAGGCAGTCTGGCTCCAGATCGGTGTTCTGGATCAAGCTATAAAAGCAGTGACCAAGACAGACTGAAATGCCTGCCCTCAGGGAGCTGTCAGTCTAGCAGGAAGTGAACAAGATAAGCAAGGAAAATAGGAAGCATGGTGGATGGTGATTTCTTTCTGTCTGCATTTACCCCTTTCATCCCGTCTTCCATCCTTTCTCTGTCAATCTTCCATCTGCCTGTCTGCCCTGCTCCCTCCCCCTGAGGGAGGGTGGTCTCACGGCACTGGGGGGGTGCTATAGCTCTGGTGGGAGCCACCTCTGCTATGAATCAGTGTGTCCCATCTCATTCCCTTGTCACTTAAGTGTCTGCACATCCAAAGGTCCAGAGAGAAAAGGGAAATGCCAGGGTCACTCAAGGAGTCAGGGGCAGGTGGTAAGGAACCCAGGTCTGCGTTCTAGTAGAGAAACTCTCCCCTCTCTCTTTCACATGACTTCCAGGTAGTTCTTTTCTCCTATGTCTCTGAATCTCCCTGTGGCTCTGTGTGTATCTGTGCATCTCCTTCCCTGTCTCAGTACCTCTATACTCCTTCCCTCATCCCCTCCCCACGTCTGTCTCTCTCCCCTCCCCACGCTCTCTCCCTTTCTCTCTCCTTGTCTTTCTCTCTCTCATCTCCCCCTCCTCTGCCTTTCTTTCCTTGTGACTCTCCCATACCCCATCTCTCTCTCCCTCTGTCCCCCACCCCCGTCATCTCTCACATCTTTTTCTCCCTGCCTCGGCACTCTCTCTCTCTGTCTCTCTCTACCCCACTCCTCTCCCACCCTGTTCTTTCTTTCCCCTTCAGCACGTCTTTGCATCTCTCTGCCCCTTGCTTCAGCACCACCATCTCCCCAGAAGTCTCACATTGAAATTGGAGCCACAGCTACTCCCCTCCCCCATGCACTGGTCTCCCCCCACCCCCCCACCCCGCCCCCGGGTTGGCTGGTTCTCGCCCCTCCCTAAGAGTAAGGGAAGAGGGTCCTTCAGAGAGAGGGGAGAAGGTGATGGACCCAGGGGATCCACAGAGAGGTCCTAAATCCCTCTACAACCCCCTACATTTCTCCAACTCAGTCAGACTCTCCTGTATCACAGAGGAAGACAGACTGGGACCCCAGAGCCCTTCTCTTCTGGCTCCCCATCCACCCGGAAGTCCTCTTTGAGGTCTGACCTCAAGCACTCCAGCTGCCCTAATCCACCCTAGGCTTTCACATGCCTGGGGCTGGGATGAACCCCCCGTGTCCGGGTCTGAACCGGATCTCCCCAGCGAGGGCGGGGCTGAGATTGGGGGGGAGGCCCTCAGGGGACCTGCACGCCCACCCCAGGAGGCTGGAATTTCTCCCCTTTCATTTCCTTATTGTCTCTGGAGGAGGGTGTGACAGGGAGCAGGGGGCAGTGTGAAGCTACAAGCTCCTTTCTAACCCTGGTCCCAGCCTAGGACCTCAAGCGGCTCCCCCCGCACGCCAAGAGGCTTTAGGTTTTCCACCTATAAAACTGGGGAGCAGTTGGACCAGCTGATCTGTGAGAAGCAGAGGCCAGTGGGGATGTCTTAGGGCAATAACTTTCCAGTTTCCTTCCAGACAGGGAGCCAGCCTGGGGAGGTCAACATCACCCCAACAGGAGGGTGGGTGTGGTGGGCAAGAAGCAGTTTGGGGGCCCCTTCAGTTCTCAGTCGCTGAGTGAGTGCACGTGTTTCTCCCCACATTGTTCTGACCCAGGGGGAGGAGGTGGTTCGGTTGATGGGAAAGCTGAGGAGACCCTCACACATTATGTCCATTTCCAGCCCCCTACATGTCAACTCTTCCAAAATACGCACTCAAATGCTGACTATCTCTAGACTGTCCCTCAATTTCAGAGACAATTTCCACACAAATTGTCCCCTACCAAACGTCAGGTTTTGCCCCAAATAATGACTCCTTCAGCCTAGACCCCTGCAATTTACTTCTTAAGATATGCCTCCAGAACACTGATTTGTAGTTGGTACCCTTAAATCAGGTCCCCAGACTCTGAACTATGTGGGGGCTTCAGCCGGGATCCCCCAATACCTGGGAGTCTCCACCTCCAACCTGGTCTCTGCCTTCCCCACCATGTAACTTACATCTCCAGCTGCCCAGGCTCCACCTCTCAACACTCCCAATCCCTTCTCTGCACCACCCCACGTGCACCTCACACCTCCACAGCCCCAGGACTGGCCCCTCCTGGGCACCTTGCCAAGCCCCGCAGGCCTAGGTATTCAGGAGTCTCACCCTACAGCTTCAAACCCCAGACCCAGGACTCAGGCGCTCTGGGGCCCCTGTAAACCCCAGATCTTGGTCTCTTTGGAGAACTCAACCATTCCAGTCCCATACCCCACCTCAAGCCCACAGTCCCCTTCCATCAGAAACCCAGGTATCCAGACCCCCCATAACCCTCTGACGAGGACCCCTCCACTTCACAATGTTGACTAGGCAGAGAGCACGCTCAGAAGGAGTCCTTGCAGCAAGAGGAATGGGAGTTAGACCTGGGGAGGGACTTCCCGGCGGCTAGGGTGAGCGAATTAAGATACATCCCTGCCCCCTACTCCAGGGAAATCTTGTCTGAGATGGGACTGGTGAGGACATTAGCAATTAGTGGAGATTGCTGGAAGGTGGAGTGGGGGCGGGGATGGGGGGTGCGAAATCTGAAACCCTCCAGACTCCAACAAGGAGAATCCCTGCTGAGGGTCTCTGATAACAATTAAACCACTGAAGTTCAGCTGGGAGGGGTGAGGGTCATTAGTAGGGATGGGGGGCGGGGGTGGAGACCGACCCCTCCACTGCCAATGCTGTTGCCGACATGCCCTGATCTCAGGATCCCGACTCTGACCCCTATCTATCCGAGCCCCAACTCTTAAATCACCTGTTATTTCACACTCCCCAGACCAAGCTTCGTCTCTGAGCACCATCATCTCTTATACCCGAGCACCAACCCCCATTTCTGACTTTGACGTAGTCGCAGCCCCAATCCGTATACCGGAACCCCAATTCTTATTTCTACCCCAGACCCCCATCTTTAACACTAATTTCTAACCCTGAGCTCCCAGCTCAGACTTCTCTTAATGGTGACCTCCCTCTCCCATCACTTAGTCCCTTATATTTTCCCCAGTTTTGAACCCCATTTCCTAATCCCCCAGCTCTGTCCGTATCCCGGAGTTCTGAGTCTCATCTTTGGTCTGTTAATTTTAATTCCTTGTACTTTGGGTCCCTGACACCCAGCCCTCACATTTAAGCTATGACTTGACCCTTGCCTAAATCTTCCTGATTCCCGTTTAAGCCCTCACTCTGACTAGCCTGCCTAAACCGCGCTCCCATGCATTGTCCCCCGTCCCTGACTCCTACACCTGGTCTCCGTGTCTCTAGTTCCTCCGCTCCCCAATTCTATTTGGGGCCCCCACTTGAGTCCACACCCCGGTTCTTGCCCCCATTTAGGCCCGCACCCTGATTCCTCCCCCCCACCCCCCCCCACCCCCGCTTCCCGCTCCGCCATCCCCGAGGACACACCTCGCCCGCCTCCGGGTAGTAGCTCCACTCGGCCAGGTCATGGGCCTCCATCTTCACCGAGCCCAGCATCCCCCGGGCCTGCGCCCCCACCCGCCCCCGCTCCGGCCCGGGGGGGAACCAAGCGCTTCGGATCTCTCAGCCTGCACGGCCTGAGTTCCGACCGGCGCCCGTCCGTCCGACCGCCCAGGGTCCCAGCCTTCCCGGGCGCCGCGGGAGGCGGCCACGCTTTATAGCCGGGACACCCCCCCCAGCCCCCCCGCCCTCGCCCTCGCCCTCGCCCGCCCTGGGCTCCCCTCCCGCCTCCCCGAGGGCGGTGCGCCCGGTTTGGGGCGCCCCCTGCGGGATTGCGAGGAGAAAGACCTCAGGCGCCGGGAGCCGCAGCCCGGGGACGCGAGAGCTGGAGATGGCTGAACGAGTGAGGAGCTACAGGTGGGAGGCATTGCTGATACTAAAAGCCTCGAGGGCAGAACTCTAGGGCCCTTCCATCCAGGGGGTTCATCTCGACAGGAGCAGGCGAACAGCCAGAGCCCAGCAAGACTGCCGCGGAGTAAAGGAAGCTCAGAGCCGAGTGGTCTCCATGGGTCCCGATGTGTTACTATAAGAACCTGTAGGAGCTCCTCGAAACCACATTTTCCATTGGACGGACTGGAAGACTGAAGCTTCTGATAGCTGGAAATGCTCCATACTGTGTAAATGGTCAGGATCAAGGGTTGAAGGGATCGAGGCCTCTGCTCAGACCCCGCTGAGGAAACAGACCACCTTCCAGACCTAAGAGCTTCGCCTCCCGGACTCTCCACTCTCTCTAACACCTGCCGTCCAGGGACCCAGAACTACTGTGAACTCCATTTCCCATAAGCCTCTATCCCCCTTTCCTTCCCGACCCCGTCAAAGGACTACATTTCCCAGGAGGTATGGCTCCCGAAAGCCGGAAATGAATGGCTGCCCCGGCGTCGTAGGGAGCGGAGAGCGGAAGGCCGGCCGCGCGGCCGAAGGTAGGGGCGGGGTACTGCCGCAGAGTGGACTCCATTTCCCAGCGACCCTCCGTGCACGGCGCATGCACAGTGTCACGGCGGCGAGCGGAAGATGGCGGCGGTGTCTGTGAAGAGGCGCTGCTGAGGGGGCGCGAGGGGGACGGAGGCCTGAGCCGCGGTGAGAGGGGGGGCGGCGTGGGGGCCCGGGGACGAAGGGAGGAAGGACCCTGAAAGGGCAGGGGCGCTGCCGGGGGGAGTGGGGACGCTGAGAGGGGAAGGGAGCAGTGACGCTCGGGACCCCAGTTTCTTCCCCAGTTCTGGACCCTCCCGTGGCTCCCCAGTGCCCTCAGGGCAAAGTTCCAACGTGGCCCCCAAGGCGCGTCCGCCCAGCCGGCCTCGGCTCTGCCTCTTTGCTCGTTCCTCACGTCGCACAGCTGCACTGGCCTTTCGGTTCCTCAGACTCGCCGTACGCCTTCCCGCCTCAGGCTTTTTGCACATGTCGTCCCCTCTGTCTGCAACATCCTTTTACTCATTTCGCCTGGCTGACTCCCATTCATTTTTCGGGTCTGGGCACCAACGTCACTTCCTCTGCGAAGCCCTCCTTTCCCGCTCTCCGTCCCGAAATCCGCCTGTTAAACGCTCTTATAGGTTCCTGTGCCTTTCCTTCATGTCACTTGGCGGGGGGTCTCATTTGTTATTGGACCTTTATTTGTGTGGCTCTTTAGTTCTGTCTGTGACCATGAGCTCAGCGTTTCCCAGTACAGCGCTGTCACGCCGAAAACTCCCAGTTAATGTTCGTTGAATGATGAAAGATTTTCGTGGGGCCACTCTGTGTATATGCGGGGAGTCGTCATATTCCCAGGTGGGAGTAGGGCGGTGGGACCGGGAGGGAAGGGGAACCAATGATTGTTGGTAATAGCAAAAGACTACAAACACCCCAGATGTTCTTTAGTAGGGAGACTGGCAGAGGAGGAAAACAGATAACAGCCACATAATAAAATACCATGCAGCTGTAGAAAGGAATGAGGGAAGGGGGGCAAAAAAGGAATGAAATATAGAGAGTGGGCTCCAGCATATATTAAGTGAAAAGCGAAATGAAAGACGGTGTTTATCGTACGCTCCCTTTTTACAGAGGAAAAGGAAATATGTATATACGTTTAAAAAATAAAGAAACCAAAAAGTGGAAGAGGAACAACATGGTAAAAAGTTTGGGTGGATCAATGTGAAAGGTTCATCATGAAAAAGTTCACTGTGTTCTGATGGGAAACAACAGTATACTGGATTGTTGGGAACAGACCTAGCAGGGGGAAGCAGTTCCTTTAGAGAGGCAGTCCAGCACAGCAGTGAGAAGGCTGGATTCTGCAGCCATACTCCTAGGTCTACATCTTACAGGTTGTGAGCCTTTGATCAAGTGACTTTACCTCTTGGACTTAAAATTTCCTCATCAGTAAAATGGAAATTAAAAATAGTACTTACCTTGGAATCTAGAAAAATGGTACAGATGAACCTGTTTGCAAGGCAGAAATAGAGACACAGATGTAGAGAACAAACTTATGGGCACCAAGAGGGGGTGGGATGAATTGGGAGATTAGGATTGACATATACACACTAATATGTATAAAATAGATAACTAGTGAGAACCTGCTGTATAGCACAGGGAACTCCACTTTGCTGTACAGTAGAAACTGATGCAACACTGTAAAACAACTATACCCCTATTAAAAAAAAAAAAACAGTACTTACCTCAAAGAGTTGGTGATGTGAGGTTTAAATAAGTTGCTAAGTTACTATATGTGTTAGAATTGTGTCCAGCACATATTAAATGTTCAGTAAATATTAGCTGTTATTTTTCAAGCATTCTAGAGCCAAAGGGTAGGGATACTAAGCCCAGTGATTGTTGAAGCCCTTTGGCATTCACTTAGCAGATTTTTTTTTTTTTTTTGGCGGTACGCGGGCCTCTCACTGCCGTGGCCTCTCCCGTTGCGGAGCACAGGCTCCGGACGCGCAGGCTCAGCGGCCATGGCTCACGGGCCCAGCCGCTCCACGGCATGTGGGATCTTCCCGGACCAGGGCACAAACCCATGTCCCCTGCATCGGCAGGTGGACTCTCAACCACTGCGCCACCAGGGAAGCCCCACTCTGCAGATTTTTATTGAATACTTACTAGGTGCCAAGCTCTGTTCCGTGCTGGGGATAGAGAAAGTGAACACACACACACACACACACACACACACACACACACACACATCCACACATCTCTGCCCTCATGGAGCTTATAAATATGTGGTGTGTTGATAATAAATGCCATGGAGAAAAATAAAGCAACACAGATGGGGACGGAGAGGAAATGGAAGTTTGAAGTGCGATAGTCAGAGACCTCACTGCTGGGATATTTGAGTTGAGACCTGAAGGAAATAAGGAGGGAGGGAGTTGTGCCAGGCTGTGAGGGGAGGGATATCCTGGGCAGAAAGAAGAGAAGCCCTTGGAGGAGAAGGCTTGGAGGAAGGGGTATGATTGGCATGATGACAAGGAAGCCAGTGTTGCTGGAGAAGGGAGAGCTGAGAGGGAAATGAGGGCAGAAGTAGAAGGGGCCAGATCACATAAGGTCTTCTAGGTCTTGGTGAGGAGTTGGCTCTGACTCTAAGCAAGATGTGGGGATGACAGGCAGCAGGGAGACTAGGAAGGAGGTTGTTGGATAGTCATTCATTCAGCAGATACCTGTTGAATAAACTGCTGTGTGCAGTATATCTCTTAAAAGATGCACCTTTTTCACCCTTCTCAAATTGTTGTTAACAGTTTATGCAGTAGCCTTCTGAAACTTATCTACTCCTCAAAATAGTTCTGAGAGAGAAACACTGTTACCATCCCTGTTTTACAGAAGAGGCAGCTGAGACCCAGTGGTTTCTTGCCTGGGTCATTCTGTGTATACACACACAAACTTGACAAAAGTCAGTTTAATTGTATACATTCTTCTGTGATGCAACAGGCTGTCACTGTCGTCTTTTCATGATGATAATACATTGAGATCCATCTTTTTTTTTTTTAAACTATATTCTCCCTTTTCTACTTTTTGGTTTTTCCTTTCAGTTTTTTTTTTCTTTTTTTAACATATACACATATTTTCCTTTGTTTTGTAAAAAGGGAGCATACAGTAAACATTGTCTTCACTTTACTTGCTTTTACTTAAAATGTGCTAGAGCCCACTGTTTATCAGTGTATATAGAGATTTTCCTCATTCCTTTTTTTTTTCCTTCCCTCATTCCTTTTTATAGTTACATAGTGTTTTATTATGTGGATGTATCATAGTTTTTCGGCCAGTCTCCCTATTTGAGAACATTTGTGTTGATAATAGTCTTTTTTTTAAAAAAATAAATTTATTTATTTATTTTTGGCTGCGTTGGGTCTCATTGCTGCATGCGGGCTTTCTCTAGTTGTGGCGAGCCGGGGGTACTCTTCGTTGCGGTGAGTGAGCTTCTCATTGCGGTGGCTTCTTTTGTTGTGGAGCACAGGCTCTAGGCACACGGGCTTCAGTAGTTGTGGCTCACGGGCTCTAGAGTGCAGGCTCAGTAGTTGTGGCGCTTGGGCTTAGTTGCTCCATGGCATGTGGGATCTTCCGGGACCAGGGCTCGAACCCATATCCCCTGCATTGGCAGGCGGATTCTTAACCACTGCACCATCAGGGAAGCCCGATAATAGTCTTTTGCTATTAGGAATAGTGCTGTATTTGATACCCTTCTTATTTGTTAATTTTGCCAGTGTGACTTTGGGACAGATGCCCAATAGTCCCCCGCCCCCGGCCTTTTAAAGCACAACTCCATAGTAATCCAGAAAATGGCAGAAATATAATTTAATTAGGCCTTCTCTGATGTATTGAGTACTTACGACGTACAGGACTCTGACTGGAGCTCCTCAGAGCTATGTTTTAGAAAGCTTGCTCTGGTGTCCAGTCCAGAGTACAGCCCTGATGGAGAGACAGGAGGCACTGAGACCAGTGCGTGGCTGCTCTGTGTTCATTTGTTCAGTCATTCAGCAGGTGTTTGTGGTCAGCCCGTTATGTGTAAAGTACTGGAGGTGAGGCTCTGTACTCCATGAGGTACTGCCTCTGAGCTGGGAGACATCAGTCTCCCCCAGGTTGTAGCCTCATGGACACGTACAGTCTGATCCAGACTCTGGAAGGGGGAGGGGCTTCAAAAGACCCAACAAAGATCCAACAGGCTAGAAAGGAGGGTTGAACCCTTTGCAGCTAGTGAGGTAAGGTGCAGAGCTTGATCTGTCTTCTCCAGGGAGTACCAGGCAGCAGCCATGGCAGGCAGCAGTGGGGACAGCGTCACTCGCCGGAGCGTGGCATCACAGTTTTTCACACAAGAGGAGGGGCCGGGCATTGATGGCATGACCACATCAGAGAGAGTGAGTATGGAGAGAGGGGTTTGGAGTGGGGAGGCACAGGCCCTGTCTTTGGGCCATCCACCTCTAGGTGGCAGAACCCAGGGGGCGCCGTCAGGGCTGGGCTGGCAAGGTGAGTACTGTCACATGCCTTTCACCTTCCTTCCAGGTGGTGGATCTCCTCAACCAGGCAGCACTGATCACCAATGATTCAAAGATCACAGTGCTCAAACAGGTGAGGGGAAGGGGGTGATGCTGGGCTAAGCAGGACAAGGGGAGCCAGGATGGGAACCTCTGGAAAAGAAGACACTGGTAATAACACTAGTGTCCACAGTTAAGCACTTGGGATATGCCTGCCATGGTGCTCAGTGCTATTTGGCCACGCTGTCATTTAATTCTCACAAAAACTCTATGAGGCAGGGCTCTTCCCTGTTTTATAGAGAAAGAAGCAGAGTCTCAGAGTTTAAACTAGCCCAAGGTCACTCATAGCAGCTGGCTGAACTAGGACTTGAATGCTGGATTCAGACTCCAAATTCTATGCTCTTGATCCTCGTATTTGCTCTCTGCCAGGGTCCTATCCAGTGGGGAAGACATGCAGGTGACCAGACAGTGAGGACCCAGAGTGGGCAGGGATGGGATGGAGGAGCCCAGAGGGGTGTGGAACCCAGAGGGAGCTTCTGACCCAGCCTAGCGGTGGGGAGTCAGGGAGAGCTTTTTATAAGAGGGATGTCTGAGCTGAGACCTGGATGATACGGAGAGAACCAGGCTAAGTGAGAGAGGGAGAGTGTCTTGACCAGAGGGCATAATAGCTTGTACAGAAGCAAAAGAGGGCATGGGGAATTGGGGAGGCAGGTGGAGTTCAGAGGTTGGGAGGTCAGGTTGCCTGGGTGAGGACCCCAGTTCTACTTGTTCAGCATGTGGCCTTGGGTAGTCGATTCCACCTCAGCAGTAGAGTGGGGTCCTGACGGGGCCTCCCTCGTGGAGTGGTTGTCAGGGCTGTTCAGTAGTGCCTTGGGTCATAGGCAGTGAGCTTCTGTGAGAATGTTTTTGGGAAGGGCTTATTCCAAAGAGCCTGGCAGGTACAGGGGCCTCAGAAAATGTGTTCTCATTGTCATAAAATGCCCGATGAATTGTGACAGTTGAGTGGGGAGTAGAAACAGAAGGAGAGTGGAGAGGATTGCTGGGTGAGCCTCAGGAAGGTAGGAGTCCTGCAGCACTTCCCTCTTTTCTTTAGCCTCCATCTGTAACACGTACTCACTATCCACCAGGACCTGCGCCCCATAACATCTTCTTATTGAAGCCTCACAACAGCCCTATAAGTTGTTTACGATTCGCATTTTACAGAAGAGCAAACTGAGACTCAGGGGAAGCCATTTGCCCAGGCCATGGTAGGAGTGGCAGAGCCAGGATCTGAACTGAGCTTTTCTGCTACCTACCCCCATGCTGTTTTCTCCTACATGTTCCTATCTGCACTGATGGGACCCTGGTTTTATATGTGTGTTCCTCCTTCCCATCCCCAATCTCCTTCCAGGTCCAGGAGCTGATCATCAACAAAGATCCCACACTACTGGACAACTTCCTGGATGTGAGTGACCGACAGGAGAGAAAGGGTGTGGGCGTAGGGATAAGGGAATGGATCCTGGGGCAACTCTGACCTACCTTCTTCCTGACCTTGGCAGGAGATCATCGCTTTCCAAGCAGACAAGTCCATTGAAGTGCGCAAGTTTGTCATCGGCTTCATCGAGGAGGCATGGTATGGGGTGGTGCAGGGAGCCCCTGGGAGCACCCCTGCTGGAGTCAGCCTCTTTGGTGCCTGGCCCTGCCCTGAGAGTCTTGCCCTCTGCTTCTCAGACCCATTCTCCCTCCCATGCATGGTGATTCCCCAGCAAATATTTAATAAGGTCGAAATCTTGAACTCATCTACAGTTCCTCTACTTCTCCCACACTTCACATCTGCATCATCAGTAAGGACTATCGGCTATACCTTCATATTGTAAACAGCATCTGACAGTTTTTCAGCTACTTCCCTTGGTGTACTAAATACTTTACCTACTTTGTTATTCGATCCTCAAAATAACACTGGATTATTTGTTTGGCACATTTAACTGAAGACAGAACTGTGACTCAGAGAGGTGAAGTGAGTTTCCTAAGGTCACACAGCCAGTATGTGGCCATGCTGGGATTTTAACCTGTGTCCCTAACACCATTGCCCAAATTCTCAGTCTCCACCTTTTACTGGGAGAATTTTTTTTTTCAGTTGAGGTATAGTTGATTTATAATATTAGTTTCAGGTATACAACATAGTGATTCAGATTTTTTATACATTATATTCTACTTAAAGTTATTGTAAAATATTGGCTATATTCCCTGTGGTGTACAATATATTCTTGTAGTTTATTTATTTTATGCATAGTAGTTTGTACCTCTTAATCCCCCTACCCCTATCCTGCCCCTCCTCCCTTCCCTCTCCCCATTGGTAACCACTAGTTTTGTCTTTTTTTTTTTTTTAAGGTATAGTTGATTTACAATATTATATTAATTTCAGGTATACAAAATAGTGATTCAAAATTTTTATAGATTATTACTGGGACAATTTGTGGTAAGTTTTCTGAGTTTGCCAAAGAACTTTTTGTTCGACAGATATGTATCGCATAACTGCTATGTGCCAGGCATTTGTGTCAGACTGTAGGACTATAACAGTGAATAAAAACAGGTATCGTTCCTGCCTTCATGTAGTTGATGGCTGAGTTTCATATTTTTGACTGATTAGCTTAATAATTAAATTCAGATTGTAACGTGTTATGAAAATACACATTCTGAGCTCTAGGTGTAGCCTTGAATTTATTCATTTCACTGAATAAATATTTATTGAAGGCCTTTCGTTTTTTCCTTCAACAAAAAATGAGACTCTGCTAGTACTCAGACTAGAAAGGGTCCCCCACTTTCAGAGCCCTCAGACTTAGGTAAACAAATTAGTAAACAAAACCAGTGATTACATAAAATAGAGTGCTTTAAAGTAATAATGGCTAATATCTATTGAATGCTTTCTATGCTTTTCTAAGAGCTTTACATGTGTTGTTGCAGTTTTCACAGCAAGCCTTGAGGTAGGAGCTGTTCTAGAAGACACAGTTGCTTATCCAGACTTACAGTTGTCTGGCTCTGCTGCACCTTATGTGAACAGCAGGGCCCTAATAATACAGAACAGTGGGGGTTACAGGACCAACCTAGACAGCGTTTGGGGTCAGCTCTGTCTGAAGGTGCCAGGCATTGTTCTCAGCTTCCAGCTGTGCTGGCAAACAAGACAGGTGTCCACCTCCATTCCAATCTCCTGACACACTGACCCTGATTTCCCTTTCCTTGTGGACCCCAGGCTCCCATCACCTGCCCAAAGACCACCTTGATCTTGCCCTTTTTCCTCCATCCCCTAGCAAGCGAGACATTGAGTTACTGCTGAAACTGATCGCGAATCTCAACATGCTCTTGAGAGATGAGAATGTGAATGTGGTGAAGAAGGCCATCCTCACCATGACCCAGCTCTACAAGGTGGCCCTGCAGGTAAGAGCTCCCTCCCCACCTGGGGCTGTCCCAGCCTGACAGGTCTCATTTACAGACTCATCTTTTAGGGTTCAAAACCAGCATCAGATCAGATTCGTTATGAGCAAGACGTGCTGTTGATCTTTAGGAAAAGACAACAAAGGGGTTCTAATGTCTAATGGTCAGGGAGTTGCCATTAACCCATCCTTCCATCCATCTGTCCATTCATTTGTGCATTCAACAAACATTCCCTGAGTACCTCCTTTGCGACCAGGATGGGCCAGCCAGGTCCACACTGTTAATGTGATGTACATTAACATTAATGAAAGGAATGAATCCATTTAATCTCTGCCACCACTTTGTGAGGTTGGCACTGTTGTTCCTCTGGCTTCCTTAAGATCTGAGTCTTCATCACTCTGGGTTGTCACTATCTGTGAACCTCGTGAGGGCAGGACCAGACCTGGCTTGGTCACCACTGGGTCCTGTCCCCAGCATCACCTAGCATGGGGCCAGAGACAAGAGTTGTAACTCAGTGAACATTTCCCCAATGAATGTATTCATCATCATTTATGGATCTCTGGGAGTTGGTGGAGTTGGTGATTGATATCTTTTCCCCATCTGTCTGTCCGTCCGTCCTTCCCTGGCCCACTCGCAGTGGATGGTGAAGTCACGGGTGATCAGCGAGCTCCAGGAAGCCTGCTGGGATATGGTGTCTGCCATGGCTGGGGACATCATCCTCCTGTTGGACTCTGACAATGACGGCATCCGTACCCACGCCATCAAGTTTGTGGAGGGCCTCATTGTCACCCTGTCACCCCGCATGGCCGACTCGGAGGTGCCCCGACGCCAGGAGCACGACATCAGCCTGGACCGCATCCCTCGTGACCATCCCTATATCCAATACAGTGAGTGCCACCTATCAGCTGGTGCCATTTGTCAGTCACTGCACTGGCTTCCTTCCTCCTCCTCCCCCCCCTCACCCCCTTTTTTCTTGGTTTTTCATTTCTGGAGTCAGTTTAAAACAGTGCTTAAGAGCCCTGATGCTAGGTTCAAATCTCAGTGTTACCACTTACTCATGTGAGCTTGGGCAAGTTACTCCTCTCTGAACTTTATCTTCTTTTTGTAAAATGGAGGTGATAGTAGTACCCCTTTCACAGGTTTGTTGGGAGGTTCCATGAAGACGTGAGCACTTAGTAGTAAATACTAGCTAGTTTTACAGTTTTTCTAATTGCAAATTATAGAAGTAGTAGATGCACGTTACTGAAATGTCAAGCAATAAATATAGAGAGGTATAAAGGGAAAATACCCCCTCCCCCAGTCCTGCTCACCAGAGATGAATACTGCTAAGAGTATTGTTTTCTTTCAGACCTTTTCTGTGCAAAGATACTTACGTGTATATATTCATAGTTTCTGTGTCTGTTGGCCCTGTTTTTACAGAAAACAGGGCCATGCTTTATACTTTCAACTGAGAGGCATTAGAGTGTAGTGGCTTGTGTTTGAATCTCTGCTCTACCATTGAGCAACTGACCTATTCTCTCTGATCCTGTTTCTTCATTGGTAAGTTGGGGGTCATTATTATGGCATCTACTTTAGGGTGTAGGTATGAGCATTTGGTGAGTTAACGTGGCTGGCATAGTAAGCATTCCACAAAAATTAGCTCTTCTTATATGTTGTTTGACAACCTTTTTTTCTTTTTAAATTAATTAATTAATTTGTTATTTTTGGCTGAGTTGGGTCTTCATTGCTGCATGCGGGCTTTCTCTAGTTGCGTCGAGTTGGGGCTACTCTTCGTTGCGGTGTGCGGGCTTCTTGTTGCGGCAGCTTCCCTTGTTGCAGAGCACGGGCTCTAGGTGCACAGGCTTCAGTAGTTGTGGCACGCGGGCTCTAGAGCACAGGCTCAGTAGTTGTGGCACATGGGCTTACCTGCTCCATGACATGTGGGGTCTTCCCAGACCAGGGCTCGAACCCGTGTCCCCTGCATTGGCAGGCGGATTCTTAACCACTGTGCCACCAGGGAAGTCCCTTGACAACCTTTTAAACTCAACAAAATTAGCTTGTTACTTCTTTTCCTAACAATATCATGTTCAGATGCTACAAAATATTTCACAGTATGGTTACATCGCATTCTATTTTTTATTCACTATTTCAGATAATGTGGCATCCAGTATGTTTGTGTAAGAAATGTCAAGATATCTTTCACAGTTGTTAAGAGTTAACTTTTGGTGACTGGATCAAGGAGCGTGGTGATAAAAAGAACTTTCAGTTCTTTGTCTGTGTGTGTACAGACATATACATATTCAAAGTTTTACATCAGTGTAGTTCAGACAGTCAGTTTCCTTATAGTTGGATATTTTAAATTATTTCTACTTTTTCACTATTGCAAGCCCATGCTTTGAGCATCAGCTCTAGATTTTTATACTCATTAATAGTCTTATAGTCAGACGCATCAGCCATTAAATTTTCTGTGTTTTTTCAGCCATTCATAGCCATCCATGTATGAGGATCTTTCTCCTTTTGGTCCCAAAGGCTGCTCTCTCTGGAGGCCAGGGAGAAAGGGCCCTACTAACTGGTTCTCTTCTCTCCCTCATTAGATGTGCTGTGGGAAGAAGGCAAGGCAGCCTTAGAGCAGTTGCTCAAGTTCATGGTGCACCCCGCTATCTCCTCCATCAACCTGACCACAGCCCTGGGCTCCCTCGCCAATATTGCCCGCCAGAGGCCCATGTTCATGTCTGAGGTGATTCAGGCCTATGAAACCCTGCACGGTAAGTTGGTCCCCTCCTTCTCCCCTTCGCCTGTCCACAGACCAGTCTCCTCTTTTCTGAGGAAATGTGAGCTAGGTAGTGGGCCCATAAGGGATGCATCATCAGTCTAGTAGGTTGTGGACACAGGGAAGGATTCTCTAGGTTAGACATGTATATTTCGGTGGTTGCGTGTGACAGAAACTTGGTTCAAAGCTGATTTTAATATTGAGGTATGTGTGGGTGAAATGACCTGGTTGGTGTCTGTGAAGTACTTTAAAATACTCCAGCTCTTCCCTTCTCTCCCCCAAAAAGCAGGGAGGATCGATGTGCCAAGATCAGCAAAATATTGATGGGTACATGGTGATTCATTATACTGTTTTCTCTACTTTTGTGCATGTGTGAAAACTGAAAAGTCTGGAGTTGAGGCATGAGTGTGTGCAGATCATGAATCCCTCTGCATCTCCTGGCTCTTGTGTGTCTCTTTCCTTGGGGTAGCAAAGATGGCCCCCAGTTGTTACAGGCTTCCATTCCATCTCCTTGGCAACCCCATGGGAAAGAGAATGTCTCTTCCCAATCATTCCAGCAAAGATCCAAGGGCTCATTGTTTCTGATTGGCCAAGAAGATATTGTGAGCCTATCTCTGAGCCAGTCACAATGGCCAAGAGATTGCGGTGTTCTTACCGGCCCTGAGTCTCTTGCCCACTTGGACTGAGAGTGGAGCCGAGGTGGTTCCCTCAAAGGAAAATGGGAGTGTTGCTGGCTGAGGAAGTGGGAAGGGATGCTGGGCAGGAAAGATTGCAGGCATCCTCTTTCTCTCTGGAACAGGGGAGGCTTACTTGTCAAGGTGATCGTTAGACATTAGAAAGTCATTCTGGTGTCAGGGACCAATGATGAACTGTTGTGGCAGTTCAGTTGGGACATTCTGGAGGTGATTATAGCCTTCCCCAGGGCAAGCATGTTGGAATTTCCAGACCAGAGATGGAGGGAGATGTGACTATGTTTAATGAAAGGGAAGGTGAGTTTTCTCGTTGTTTTAAGGTTGACTAATGCTGAAGGAGACCTCTCAAGGGTTTTGCGTATCAGCTTGTACAGGGGGAAGGCCATACATTAGATCTGAGAGCGAAAGAACTTTTCTAGGAGATGTCCGCCACCACTGCCCAAGATGGGGCTTGGGAAGTGAGGGTGGTAGGACCCCATGAGCTCTGTCCACAGCGCGAAGTTCTTGCTACTTTCCTCACAGCCAACCTGCCCCCAACGCTGGCCAAATCTCAGGTGAGCAGCGTGCGTAAGAACCTCAAGTTGCACCTGTTGAGTGTGCTGAAGCACCCAGCCTCCTTGGAGTTCCAGGCTCAGATCACCACCCTGCTGGTAGACCTGGGCACACCTCAGGCTGAGATCGCCCGCAACATGCCCAGTGGCAAGGATGCCCGCAAGCGGCCCCGAGACGACTCAGATTCCACACTCAAGAAGATGAAGCTTGGTGAGCTGAGGAGCTGAATCAGTCCTGGCAGGAGGTGGTGGCGGGGACTGACCACGTTCGAAATGTCTAATTATTTACAGGAAACTGTAAGCTAAATTCACATTACAAATTATGTTGTATAAATATGGTGACATATGATAAGTGATATCAAAGTAAAATTACTGAAGAATATAATACACTTACAAGTAATTATGAGTTACTTAAGTTATACAGGAAGGAGTAAAATAAAAATAGTCTCTCTTTCATCCCTCACCCCAAAAGTAACCACTCCACAAGTATTAACACTTAGATTTTCTTTCAGAAATGCCTCATATGTGTTATATGTATAGAGTTCTCCTTTCCTGTGTTTCATTTATAAATCAAGTCTCTTTTTGAAGTAATTTTTTTTTTTTTTTTTTTTTTGGCTGTGCCATGTGGCATGTAGGATCTTCGTTCCGAAACCAGGGATCGAACCCACACGCCCTGCAGTGGAATTGCGGAGTCTTAACCACTGGACCACCAGGGAAGTCCCTGAAGTAATTTTTTAATGGTTGTATTATTTATCAATAGTGTTGACCATGGCAACCTTCCTTACTGTAAAAAAAAAAAATTTTTTTAAGTGCTCGTTTGTTTCTAGAACATTTATGAAAGAATCGAGTTTTGGATTTCCCTGGCAGTCCAGTGGTTGAGACTCCGTGCTTCCACTGCAGGGGGTGTAGGTTCAATCCCTGGTCAGGGAATTGGGATCCCATGATGCAGCCAAAAAAAAAAGAATCAAGTTTTGTTTTCGTTTTTTTTTTTCACTTTGAAAAATAACTTATTTTGATATAAGGAGTGAGGTAGGGATCTATTTTTCTCCCCCTAATTAAGCACACAAGGCAGAGCGTTCTGTACCTTATATGTTTAGGAATTATCTTGGAGTTGTTTCTTTATGTGCACATGGAGATCTGCTGCATCCTTGTAATGGTGGCATAATAGTCTATAGGGTACATGGACCACTTTAACCAGTCCCCCAGTTGGTGGGCACTTCATTTGTGCCCAGTTTTATAAAGTATGAAGATTGCTGTAGTGCACAGTCTTGCATGCGTGTCAAGTCATGAGACAAGTTCCCAGTAGTGGGATTGATGGGGCAGAGAGCTTATACATTTATTTTTTGCCAACCAATTTTATTTTTCTATTACTTTAAACTTTTCATTTTGAAATAATTTCGAACCTGCAGATAAGTTACAAGAATAATACCAAACACTCCTGTGTACCCTTCACAAGGTGGGGATCACACATTCCATTTACTTGTCACATGCCTTGAGTCTCCCAAATCATTTCCTCAGCCTTCTTCTGTTTCATGACCTTGACGTTGTGAAGAGTCCAGGGCAGCTGTTTGGTAGAATGTCCCTCCTCTTGGGTTTGTCTGCTCTTGCCTCCTGATAGGATTCAGGTTCTGCACTTTCGGCACGAACACTGCAGAAGTGATGCCCCGACCTCCTCTGTGTGTTGTGAGGAGGCACATGATGTCAGTTTGTCTCATCATTGGTGATGGGAATTTGATCTCTTGGTCGAAGTGATGACCGCCGGGTTTCTCTAGTGTAAAGTACCCTTTTTCCCTTTGTAAATAATAAGCTGAGAAGAGATACTTAAAACTATGTAAAATACTAGTTCTGCTTCAAACTTTGTGTGGTTTTGGCATCCATTAATGATTGTTGCCTGCATCTGTTATTACTGTAATGGTTATAAAAAGGTTTCTTTCTACATTTATTACTTGGCATTTTCCTATAAGGAAGAGCTTTCTTTTCTTCTTCCTACTTTATTATTAGTGTGGACTTCTGGATTCTTATTTATTCTCTGGGTTATAATCCATTATTGTTGTTATTCATTTTGTTACTCAAATTGCCTTATATTTAGTAGCAGGAGCCTTTGAGCTGGCTCCATGTCCCTTTAATGTGTCCTGTAAGTTCTTTTGAGCATTTCTTACTTTCTGGCATAACAAGGTGTTCTAGACTCATCATGTACTTTCCTTACCCCAGCCTTCAATCAGCCATTTCTCTAAGGAGCCCTGGTTTCTTTCCTTTTCTTTCTTTCTTTTTTTTTTTTTTCTGGTTTCTTTTAAGTAGGGTATAGTTTCAGAAACCAAGATCTGAGCCGTGGATGTGCCCATTACTGCTGGGTGCATTTAAATTCTTTTTTTTTTGGCCGCAATGTGAGGCATGCGGGATCCCAGTTGCCCGACCGGGGATCGAACCCATGTCCCCTGCAGTGGAAGCTCAGAGTCCTAACCACTGGCCTGCCAGGGAGGTCCCTAAATTCTTGATAGCAGTTTTTCAAAAAATCGCACCAGCGTATACAACCCCAGCAGTGTGCGAGTGCCAGTTAACCCGTTCTTACCAGCCCTGGACATTTGTTAACTCTCTGGGTAGAAATGGTATCCTAGGTCTCAGCTTGCTTTTTTGCATATGTTGGAGTCAGGCTGCATGTGGTTTTACATTTATTAGCTACTTGTATTTCTGTGAAGTGCCCGTTCTATTGTGTTGGTCAGCCTTTTGTAACTGAATTGTATGTGCCCTTAGTTAATGCAGGGTATCAACTCTTTGTTACATGTGTCACAAACTTGAAGAGACTGCATAACATATCATCATATTTTTGCCTTAATCTACTTAAATCATTACTCTATTGAACATTCCAGCTTTTCCACTCTTATAAATACAGCTTCAAGGAACGTCTTTGCACACAAAGCCTTTTCTCTAAGGTTCGCGTTAGTTTTTTCCCTTGAGCTAGAACTGCTGTGCTTGTAGTCAGCCAGCCTGTTATTGATAGAAGCTGTATGCCATATCTCTGTACAGTCAGTGTTGCAGTGAATTCTCTGTACATCTTACCTTAGCTGTATCTGTAAGTTTTTAGGGTAGATATTTAAAAGTGGAATTGCTGTGTTGAAGAGGTGTGCACATTTAAAATATTGACCTACTATCAAACTGCCCTTCCAAAAGGCGATACCAGTTTACGTTTCCACAGTTCACACCCCTATTAACAACTGTCACTACTAACCTTTTTATTTTTTGTCAATCGTATAGGCAAATTCACTGTCTTATTAGGATGTTTTTACATTTTCCTGATTCCTGGTGAGGTTGAGCACTGTTTCAAACTTAGGTGTTTTTAAACAGTAAAGCTCTGTGAACTTATTACTTAACCTTTTTGTCTTTTGGAGCTTAGTTTGATCAGCCAGGCTGGTATGGCTTATTCCCATTTCCCAGATGAAGAGAACTGAGGCCTAGAGAGAGGCAGGTAGTTCCCCAGGGTCATATGGCACAGAGGTCTTCATCTGCTGCACTGCTTCTATTTGCTGAGGCTGCCTGGGAGCAGGGACCACTGGGGGTGCCTGGGAGGAGGGGAGGGCTGCTGCCCTCTCTAGAGCCATCATCTTTTCTCCTTCTCTATCCCAGAGCCCAACCTGGGGGAAGACGACGAGGACAAGGACTTGGAGCCAGGCCCCTCAGCGACCTCGAAGGCCTCAGCCCAGATCTCAGGCCAGTCAGACACAGATATCACAGCCGAGTTCCTACAGCCTCTGCTGACACCTGACAATGTGGCCAATCTGGTGAGGATGGGTGGGGGCCATTTCCCACCAGGCAGGGAGGAAGGGTCTCTAGTCTTTTCTCTGCCCCTCCGCTCCACACTGCCCACCCTTTCCAGATGACATCAGACCTGAAACACTTTTCTGTTTTCAGTGTGGGGAGGGTGTGGTCCAGTGGGCCTTCCTCGCTTTGGACGGACCTCTTCTTGCATGATGTTTACTCCTTCAGGAGGTTACTTGTCACTGCCCCCGCCATCCCCCTTTGGGTTTTCTGAGTCTCCATCTAGACCCACGCACTCGCACTCTCTCTCCTCTCCTTTGCAAGGAGGGTCTGTTAACTGGAGAGTGAACCCCATGACTTGTTTGCTAAGTGGTGTAGGATTGGCATCAGTAGGGTGGGATGACCAGTGTTTTCTTCGGATTTTCAAAGATGACCTGCTTCAAAGTGAAAGAACCACTGGTTTGAGTTGATGAGGGGAGCTGGGGTGGTGGGGTGTCTCACATCAGTCCTCTGGCTGTAGCAGCACCGAGACCTTTCTGTTGGGTGCTCATGGAGAATAAATACCTCTTCCCATGCTCAACAGCAGTCACCATCAGCTTTCCCTTCTCTCTGCCTAGAGCCTCCAAGGGGCTTAGTTGGGTGATTGGGGTGGCGAGGAGTTTTCTCTCCAGCTCAGATCTCTTTGGTGAGCTCTGGGCCTGGATATGCGGCCACATCCTGCATCTTTCTCTCCTTGGGTGTTTCACAGGCACCTCAGACTTAACATTTCAAAACTAAACTTGTGAAATTTCTCCCCCGACTCTTCTACAGGCCCATGGCCCCTCCTGTGTTCTTGGCACACATGCCTCTCGTCCCCACACCAGAAACTTGGGAGTTAAACTCTTTGCCTCCCCCTCAGGCCGAGTTTTTCCCCTCTTCTCCATTCCCCATGGCCCATGCCCTCTCCAGGCCCCACCCTTTTCACACAGAGAACTACCTGCTTGTTCCCTGGCTCTGCCTTCCACTCTCCCTGTGGCAGGCAGAGGCATGTTTGTAAAGTACAAGTCATGATGCTCCCCTGCTCAGATCCCTGCCAAAGCTTTGTTTCCTTCCAGATAAAACTTAAATTCAACTTGCCTTAGACCCTGTCTGATTTGGCTTCCATTAACTTGTTGTACCTTATCTATCCCTGTCACACTCCGGGAAATTGTCTTTTTCAAATTATCAGCATGAAGTTCATAAGATTCTTTTATTTTTATAATACCTGCTGTCTCTGTAGTAATGTACCACTTTTTTGTCCCTAATACTGTGTCCTTCCTCTTTTTTTGTTTATTCTTGCTGTAGATTCGGTTGGTTTCAGTCATTTCAAAGGACTGGCTGTTAAATTTTGTTGATAATCTTTTGTAACCTTTTCCGTTTTATTTCTGCTGTCTTTATTTCTTTCATGTTACTTTCTGTGAATGTTTTTCCCCAAGGTTAAATGCTTGGCTTATTAGTTTTCAGTTTTCTTTTCCAGTGTAAGCATTTAAGGATCTGATTTTCCATCTAAGTACCCTTGTAGCTGTATCTTACACATTTTGATTTGTAGTTATTTCGTTATCTTTCTGTGCTATTATTATTTAAGAGCATGCATTTAAACTTCCAAGCCTGTAGGGAGTTTGAGATTATCTTTTGTTACCAATTCCTGACAGACATGGATGTGCTCTATTAGGATACTGATTTTTTTTTTTTAAGTCAATTTCTGGTTCATATTATACTGTGTCACTGAACCTCCTTCCGCTCACTAGGCAGGGTACCAGCTCTGCTGCCTCTTAGCCTTCCTGTACTTGGAATATATTACCCCCCAACCCCTCGCTTGCAAGACTTCACTCTGTGTCACTCTGATTCTGGCCCTTCTCTCAATTCTCAGCCTATATGCCACTGCCCTGGGGAGCCAAAGCCATCCCTGGCACCCTTTACTGTGTCCCGTGGCACCCTTTACTTCTTCTCTCGTGCACCACACTGCATCAGTACTCGTTTTCTCTCTGACTTGTGCAAGAATTTGCGCTCCATGAGAGCAGGCCCAGGTCTGTCCTAGTCACTGCCATTTCGCCAGCATTGGCCTGGGTGTGGAACGAATGTTTGTTGAGTCAATAAGTAAGGGAAGGTTCCTTTTCCTGGGCATCTTGCAGGTCCTCATCAGCATGGTGTACCTGCCTGAGGCCATGCCCGCCTCCTTCCAAGCCATCTACACCCCAGTGGAGTCAGCAGGCACTGAAGCCCAGATCAAGCACCTGGCTCGGCTCATGGCCACACAGATGACGGCCGCAGGACTGGGGCCAGGTGAGTGTCACATGGAGCTGACCAGGGCCAGGGGTTGGCACTGTGGCCACTGGGTCCTCCTTAGTGGAAGAGCACCTCTTTGTAGTGCTGCAAATGGAAAATCATGCTATCTTAGGTGTAAATAGTTACAGGTCCCATAGATACAGTGACCACTCAATAGTTTCAGGCCCTGGGCTTTGAAATCCAGCAGACCTGGGTTTGAGGTCTGAGTTGAACGAGACTACCTCAGCCACTTAATAGCTGTGTGCCTTTGGTCAAGTTACTTAACCTCTCTGAGCCCCAGGTGGTTTCCCATTTTAATAATACTATTGAGGTATAAATTATGTACAGTGAAACACACAGCTCTTAAGTATACACTTTAGTGAGTTTTCACAAAGTGAACACACCAGTGTAGCCATCACCCAGATGGAGAAGGACTGTTACCAGCACTCTGGAAAATTCTTTCTTGCTCCTTTCCAGTCGACACTCAAAGCATCCCCTGTCCGGAGACAACCACTGTGCTGACTTCTGTCTCCACAGATTCGTTTTTTCTAGTTTTGAACTTCTTATAAATGGAATCATAGAGTCTGGCTTATTTTATTTTGCTCAGCATAAGGTTTTGTTTTGTTTATAAATTTATTTATTTATTTATTTATGGCTGTGTTGGGTCTTTGTTGCTCTGCGGTGGCTTCTCTTGTTACAGAGCACGGGCTGTAGGCGCACGGGCTTCAGTAGTTGTGGCTTGCGGGTTCTAGAGCGCAGGCTCAGTAGTTGTGGCGCACAGGCTTAGTTGCTCCGTGGCATGTAGGATCTTCCCAGATGAGGGATCGAACCCGTGTCCCCTGCATTGGCAGGCGGACTCTTAACCACTGCGCCACCAGGGAGGTCCCATCAGCATAAGTTTTTGAGGTTCATCCATGTTGCTGTGTGAACCAAGAGTTTATTTTTTATTGCTCAGTAGTCTTCATTATGTGAATAGGCCACTGTTGGTTTATCCACACTCCTCTGTTGATGGACCTGTGGATTGTTTATAGTTCTTGGCCATTGTGAATAAAGCTGCTGCGAACATTTGTGTATAGGTGTTTTGATGCACATGTGCCCTCATTTATCTTGAGTTTATACCAAGGAGTGGAATTGTTGAGTCGTGAGTTTGGGTATGTTCAGTGCTATTCGAAACTGCTCATCAGCTTTCCAAAGTGGCAATACCATTTACTACTCCCACCGGCAGTGAGTGGACATTTCTAGTTTGAGTCTCCGTTGTTGTATTGCAAAATGGGGATGAAGAAGGTACCTGCTCCAGAAAGGCATTTTGCAGATTTAAATGAGTTTTGTGTGTACAAGGCTTAGAGTAGAGCCTGTCTCACAGGAGGTCCTTGGGTGGGAGCGGGTGGGTCTGACATGCCAAGAGCCCGTTTGCTGCCTCCCCCTCAGGCGTGGAGCAGACCAAACAGTGCAAGGAGGAGCCCAAGGAGGAGAAGGTGGTGAAGCCTGAGAGTGTCCTGATCAAGCGGCGCCTGTCAGCTCAGGGTCAGGCCATCTCGGTAGTGGGCTCCCTGAGCTCCATGTCCACTCTGGAGGAGGAAGCGCCCCAGGCCAAGAGGAGGCCAGAGCCCATCATCCCCGTCACGCAGCCCCGGTGAGTCCCCTTGCAGGTGCTGGTGCAGAACTAGAGGCCTGGCTCTTGGTGTGTGTGTGACAGACAAAGACAGATAAACAGAGATCGGTCTGGATGAGGGTCTGTCTGATTCCAGAGTCAATGCCCTAACCACTAAGGCTTAGCTGTTGTTTTCTTTTAGAAAAAACACCCCTTACTTATGTCTAAAATTGGGATGGGATGATAGTATCTCTCTCTAAGGATGAAGGAGAACTAAACAAGTTCACAGTGATGGTTAGATGATTAAATCAGATAACTCTTGGGGGGGACAGGGATCATGACGTAGAAAGCGCTGAGCGTGATCCTAGCGCGTAGGGAGAGCTGCTGGTTGCTGCCGTCATTGTCCTCATCATTACCTGCCTGAAAGACCACAGAATCCAGCCAGTCCCTGCCCTGTCCCCAGCCAAGGCTTGCTAGCAAGGCCCTGCCTGATATGCTGCCCCTCCGAGCTCTCCATTCCCCTTCCTCCCTCCTCCAGTCACACCAACCTCTTGGTATTTCTTGAACAGCCAAGCAGGTTCCCACTTGAAGGCCTTTGCACCTCCTGTTCCCTCTGCCTGGAAAGCTCATCTCCAGATATTTGTGGATCTTATTCCCTCGCTTCACTCAGATCTCCAGTCACACGTTGCTTGCTCCTTATAGAGGCCTTCCCTGAGATGCTGTTTACAAAACCGAAATAGCATCCTCTTCCTTCCCATTACCCTGCGCCCTGCCGTGCCTGAGAGTCACAGGGGAGCTGGAGAGACAGTGTGGGGGGTGTCTTTGTATGTATGGCCTGGGGTGGGCCTGGGCTCCAGAAAGGGTGTTCCGAGTCACCGTGTCCCTGTCCCTACTCTCCCATGTAGGCTGGCAGGCGCCGGCGGGCGCAAGAAAATCTTCCGTCTGAGTGATGTGCTGAAGCCCCTGACCGACGCCCAGGTTGAGGCCATGAAGCTGGGCGCTGTGAAGCGGATCCTGCGGGCTGAGAAGGCCGTGGCCTGCAGCGGGGCAGCCCAGGTGTGCCTCTGTACCCCCCAGCCCATCCTTCCAGTCCCTCTCCCCAAGAGTCTACCTCACATCCCAGCAGAGAGACAGGCCCCGGGGTCAACCTCCCTGGCTCCAGATTCCAGCTCTGCCGTTCACTGGCCACTTCTCCAAGCCTTACTCTGTCGTCCCATAAAACGAAGAGATAGCAGCTCCACACAAGTGACAAGGAGGAGGAAACGTGTGGACACGCATGCGCTCTCACTCAGCACAGGGCGGCTGCAAGGAAGAGCCCTGCGAGTGCGGGCTGCCATGATGCTCTTTCTGCCTTGTGATTGACAGTATTCTTGTTCGTTAGCTTCAGAAACACACACCTGCTTTAAATCCTGATTCTGCCACTTCCTGGGATTGTAACCTCAGTCGAGCGACTTTTTCCCTATTTTTTTGAAGTTTATTTTTAATTAACCAAATAGTATATGAACGTATTCTCTCTGTTAAAAAAATATTTCCAGGCCACAGAGGGCCTGTAAGTCTCCTTTGGCCCGCACTGCATGCCATCCCCTCCACAGAGGCGACCAATGTACAAATGAAGGGAATCCTTCAAGATCTTTTTCTGTGTACCTAAGTATGTAGATATTACTCCTAGAAATTTAGATATTTATATTTTAGATACATTTTAGATATTTAGATATATTTTAGATATTTGTAATTTCATATATTTACAATTTAGATATTACTCCTAGAAATTTTAGCGATTACTTCTAGTTTTATTCCGTGATGATTACTTTTTTTCTCCCTTTTCATTTTTTTTTCTTCCATACAAATGAGACCTACCGAGAATAAGGTTCTTCACCTTTCCTTCCTCACTTAACACCGGGTCTGCGCTGGGGGTCCCTGAGGCTGGGCGGGAGTAGTTGCAGGGCACCATCGTGGGGTGCCTGGGATTGCCCACCCCCGCGCCAACACAGACCCTTGCTCGCGTCAGGTGCGCATAAAGATCCTGGCCAGCCTGGTGACTCAGTTCGACTCGGGCCTGAAGGCCGAGGTCCTGTCCTTCATCCTGGAAGATGTGCGGGCCCGCCTGGACCTGGCCTTTGCCTGGCTCTACCAGGAGTACAACACCTACCTAGCAGCTGGTGCCGCGGGCACCCTGGACAAGTATGAGGACTGCCTCATCCGCCTGCTCTCCGGCCTTCAGGAGAAGCCAGACCAGAAGGATGGGTGAGGGGGATGGCCCTGCACCCTCCTGTCCCCAAGAGTCCCCCCACCTGTGTCCTGCCTTTTCTTTCTAGTTTCTGACCACTTCTGTCTTCATCGGCACCCGAGTCAATCCTCCATGCGCCCATCCCAAGTCCCCCTTCTCTCCCCACTCTCCCCACACGCAGACAATGTCACCTCACTGTAGGCTCTGGGTCACGTGCCCTGGGCTTGTTTCCCAACTCTGCTGCTTGCTCTGACTGACCTGTGTCACTCAGTTCTGGGCCTCCGTTTTCTCATATAATATAGAATAAATAACAGTGCCTGTTTCAGAGTCTTGTTCTGGGGGTTGACTTCTCACCATCCCCATCTCTTGCCTGAATCAGTTCTGTGGCTTCCTCCTTGTCCTTGACCTCCAATTTATCCATTCTCCACACAGCAGCGCAGGTGACATTTTATAATGTAAATACCGTGTTGTTATTCCCCACTAAAAACCTTCAGTTGTCCTCCAGATAAAATGCAACTTTCTTACTATGTTTTATGAGACCTTGTGTAATCCAATCCCTACCAACTTCTTTAGCCTCCTTTCTTACCTCTCTGCTTTTCCCTGCCCCCAATCTTTAGCCGCACTGGCTGGCCTTCAGTCTTCTGTTCCTCAAACATGATGAGTTCAGGGCTTGGCACTTACTGTTCTCTCTACCTGGAATGCTGTCCCCCTACTCCTTGCATGGCTGGCTCTTCCTCATCTGCCAGCATTGACTAAAGTTTCATCTCAAAGCAGCCTTTCGTCTAAAATCACGTCTAAAATAGCAACACCCTTTCCAGCCCCCATCATTCCCTCCCATTGCTGTATTAAACGGCCTTCTCAGCCCGCAGCTAGAAATCCCCATCTGACAGAGGGGAGAAACTGAGTTTCAGAGAGGCAGTCTCTGCCCAAGACACCCACCTGGCAGCGTTTGAACCCTGCTCTGTTGCCTCCAAAGCTTGTACCCAGGGGGTTGAGCGAGCTCTCTGTGAGGTGGGGGGCCCTGCCAGCTGTGAGCTGCGATCAGCAGGACAGGGAAACCAGGGGGCCCCTTCTCTGCAGCCGTTCACTGTCCCTCCCTCTCTGGAAGGATCTTCACCAAGGTTGTACTGGAGGCGCCGCTGATTACTGAGAGTGCCCTGGAGGTGATTCGCAAGTACTGTGAGGATGAGGTGAGGATGGACGGCAGATCTGCCTGCATCCCCAACATTGTGGTGCGGGCAGGAGCCCGACTTGTTGCAGCCTGTGGCGGGGGGTTCTGTGAGGGACCAGTAGCTTTTGTCTAGGACCAGATCTGACTGAAGCAAGGGAGACACCCTAAAGGCACACCGCGGGTGCCTTCAGCTCTGGTTCCCTTCCTTCCTGCTGCAGAGTCGCACCTACCTGGGCATGTCCACTCTTCGAGACCTGATCTTCAAGCGCCCGTCCCGCCAGTTCCAGTACCTGCATGTTCTGCTAGACCTCAGCTCCCATGAGAAGGACAAGGTGATCCCCCGTCGCCCTTTGCTGGGTTACACTCAGTCCTTCCTCTGTCCCAAGTTACCAGCCCAGTCTTTTCCACATTCCCCTGAAAGTTTCTGGGCCTAATGTCCTTCTTACAACAATTTTTTGGTGGTGGTGGTGGTTTTTCCATTTACGATGGCATGAGGCTGCTTAGAATATACACACATATACACTCACCGCCTCCCAGGAAGGACAGTCCCATTCTCGCTCTTATTCCACCCGTGTTGGTGCGCCCCTCTCAAGGCCTGGTGGTGTGCTGGAACCTGGGGGAGCGCTGACCAGGAGGGGAGCCATTGTGGCCCACACAGTGTGTTCAGTGTCAGGAGTGGAGTAGGGTGTGCGGTGGCGGAACCCTGGAGGCTGAGGAAGGGAGGTGGTCTAAGGAAGGCTTCTGGAGGAGGGGTCGTGTGAGCCAAGACCTGAAATATTAGTCGACGGGTGTTCCCTGGACGGAGGGAACAGCATGTGTGCATGTGTGTGATTGAGAGGGCCCTTGCTCCAGCCTCCTGCCAGCCTCCTGCCAGCTCCTTTCTGATGTCTTGTGTCCATTCATTCAGCAGACCCTCACTGTACACCCTGGCTCAGCCCTGTGGTGCTTTTGGGGACAAATCACTGCCCCAGACCAGGCCCTGTCCTCATGGCTCCCAGCAGGGGATGTCTGAGTGAAATAGGATACAGCCAGTGACAGGCACGCCGGGCAGTGGGAACCTTTTGTGCCAGGTCTCAAAGCCAGGGAGAACGCTGTTACTTTTGAGGAACTGGGGAAAACTTCTGGTTGGAGTAAAGCAAGCAAGGCAAGAACGATAAGAGGTGGGGCTGGGCAGGTAGATGGTGAGGTGGTGCAGGGCCCTGGGGTTGGCCAGGAAACCTCTCTTCCAAGCCGGTGACCAGTCTTGGGCACAGGTAAGTCAGCCCAGCTGGGCCTCTCTCAGACTTCAGCTTGTTTTCACACTGGTGCTTCCAAGCTCAGAACAACTGTCTTCCCCTCCACCATCTTCCCCCACTCTCTCCTCAGGTGCGTTCCCAGGCCTTGCTATTCATCAAGCGCATGTACGAGAAGGAACAGCTACGAGAGTATGTGGAGAAGTTTGCCCTCAACTACCTACAGCTCTTGGTCCACCCCAACCCACCATCTGTGCTCTTTGGAGCCGACAAGGACACAGGTTTGGTGCAGGTTCTTCAGAGGTGTATTGAGCACCCGCTGTGTCTCAGGCTCTGGGCTGGGTCTTGGGGACAGAGCTGGATCTAAGCTGAGCCCTTCCCAGCCTGCTAGAGAAGACAGCCAGACAGTAATAACCAGAACGAGCAGGCCTCAGGTGGCGAAACTAGGAGTCTGTGGAAGCCCAGAGGGAGCGCCTGACCCAGCGTGAGGGGTCAGGGAGAGCATCCTGAAGGAGGAGACAGCTGGGCTGAAAGCCGAGGACAAGGAGAGCTAGACACTGATGGGGCTCCAGGAAAGGCCAGGCCGGATCATCGCAGGCCAATTTCCTCAGCAAAGCTCTGGGTCCTCCAGAATTGCAGACAGGGAGACCCGGGCCCCAGGGGAAGGGACCATTAAATTGGAAGGTTCAGGCTGTGGCAGGAAGCACAGGGCCTTCGAGGAGCACAGGAGCCCTGGTGCAGCCTGGGTGCCAGGAAGGCTTCCCAGGAGAGGTACTGGCTATGTGAGACCCAGAGGAGGAGGTACAGAAAGAGGAGTTGGGCAGCAGTGTTCTAGGCATCAGAGCAGCACGTGCAAAGGCTCCAAAGTGGGGGCCCTGGGGGACTGTCAAAAGTAGGGTGTAACCAGAGCACACAACCCCAGAGGCAAGGCCACCCTGAACAGGACCTGGCAGGTGGAGCAAGGTGAGGAGCTGGGGGTTTATCCTGAGGGCATAGGACAGTCGTGGGAGCACTGAGCAGGGGAGGGACAGGGTCAGAACTTGGAAAGATCTCTCTCACCGCCTTGTGGATTGGTGGTCAGAGGAGACCAGATGGGAATTTAGTGCAGAGACTTCTGAAAGGGGAGCAGTCCTGGTTCCACCCCATTTCCCAGATGATTGGCTTCCTGCCCAAACAATTTGCTTCCCAGGCCCGCTCCCTTATGTGCCTGTCCCCCAAGAAGAGCCAGATGCTGGGGGTGGGAGGGGAGTGGGGCCGCCCTGATCTTCACCCCCTGCCCTATTAGAGGTGGCAGCGCCCTGGACTGAGGAGACAGTAAAGCAGTGTTTGTACCTCTACCTGGCCCTCCTGCCTCAGAACCACAAGCTGATCCATGAGCTGGCAGCCGTGTACACTGAGGCCATCGCTGACATCAAGAGGACAGTGCTGAGGGTCATCGAACAGCCGGTGAGGCCCCTGAGCCCACCAGGCTCTGCCCACCCATGGGTGGGGCTCAGTCCCCAACTCCAGCCCTTCCCCTGGTATATTCTCCTTGTGTGTGCTGAGCACTAAGGGTTGTCACCCCAGGCTGAGCAGCTGTGTCACTTGCGGGTAGTCCACTGCTACTGCGGGTAGCAGTTCCATCTGCTCCTGAGAAGACAGCAGGGTAACCCCGCAGTTAAGAGCCTAGAGTTGGATGGACCTAGGTTCACATTCCGCCTCTCACTTTCTCACTGCGTAAACTTGCAGCCTTCAGTAAAAACGGGGAAGATAATTCAGTCCCCCAAGCTTGTTGGAGGGATTCCGTGACCTCATGCATGTAAACATCTGTGTCACTGTTATCATTTATGAGCTGTCCTTCCCCTGCCTTGCTGACAGGAATCTTTAGTTGTCATTGCCTAAGTCCCTCCTGCTCCTCTCTGGAACCCCAGGGTCACCCACAAGAGAAGCATCTCAGTTACAGACTGGCCCCTAAAATTCAGAACGTCTGCCATTCCGATTTGTAGCTGGGTTTGAAACAACTTTTTCGTATTTCTGTCGCTGACATTTTATTACTGAGAATTTCCAACATAAACAAAAGGAGAAAGTGTGGTACATTAGTTCCCACATACCCACCCCCCAGATTCAACAGTGTCTTTACCTGTAATGTGGGGGTAATAGGCTCGGTGTGAGGAAGAAGCAGATTCTTCTCCCCATTCTCAAGGTGAGCCCACCAGACTCTGAGCTCTTCGAGGGCAAAGACTGGCAGTTCCACTTGGAATTGTAAAGATTTATGGGGCAGAGGAAGGCATGAACCCTTGAAGCCTGGCCCTCTGCTCCCTGTGTTTGGCGTTTGTGGTGGGTTGGGGGGAAGCCTGCAGAAGCAGCAGCAGGTCCGAGCCCTGGTCTGAGCACGCAGCCAAGCCAGGGCCCTGGCAGTCACAGAGGTGGGTGGGCAGGGCGCCTACAGAAGCCAGAAAAGTCTTCACCGAGGAACCGAAGGACAGGTTGGGCATTAAAGCTCAGGTTAAGTCAGAGATGGCAGAGAGAAGGCACGGTCTGCCTAGAAGGGCAGCATGGGTGAAGGCTCAGGAGCTGCAGGAAGCCTGTGTCTGTGTGAGATTGGGTGGAAGAGACGGAGATGCTTCTGCCCAACCCTCCCTCCCCTTCCCCCCACTTCTGTGAACGCTGTCACCAATACTTTTTTCCCCTGTTTTATTGAGATATAATTGACATATAACATTATCTTAGTTTAAGGTATACAACATAGTGATTTGATGTATGTATGTATGGGGAAATGATTATTACAATAAGTTTGATTTACATCCATCACCTCACAGAATTAACGATTTTTTTCTGTTGAGAACTTTTAAGATCTACTCTCTCTGTCACCACTGCTTACTCCCAAGTCCCAGCATCCACCCGGCCCCTGACACCTGGGCCTCCCCGAGCTCTCACCCTGGGCCCCTCATCGTCCTCACATCACCTAGCCCCTTCCCCGGGCCTTCCCTGTCATCCCTCTCTCTACATCTAGATCCGAGGAATGGGCATGAACTCGCCCGAGCTGCTCCTGCTGGTGGAAAACTGTCCCAAGGGGGCAGAGACACTGGTCACACGTTGTCTGCACAGCCTCACGGACAAAGGTGCCCCCTGGGACCCTACCTTTCATCCTTTTCTTCCATTGCCCAGGTCTTCCCCATTTCCCCTTCCCTGGGCCTGGGGATCAGAGCTGCTGGGTCCCCAGATGCTTGGCCCTCTTGTGAGTCTCTCCCCATCCTTGGGCCTCAGTTTCTCCATGTGGAAGAGTGTATTGCTAAATGCACTTGAGAAAGCAAGGGGCCAAGGACTTCTGCTCTGAAATGGAGTTGCCCCTCCCTGCCCCTCCCACACACCCACCACCATTTCTCCTCCTCCTCGGAGCTCACCTTCACCCCACCACCCCCAACACCTGTGCCTCCTGCTGCTTCTACCTGCAGTCCCACCCTCCCCAGAGCTGGTGAAGCGGGTCCGGGATCTCTACCACAAGCGACTGCCCGACGTCCGCTTCCTCATCCCTGTGCTCAATGGGCTGGAAAAGGTATGGAGCTGGATGCCTCGATGCCCCCACTGACGAGGACGTGGCAGGGCAGGGGTGGGGAGGAGGTAGGCAGGTGCCCATGTCAGATGCTTGTAAACACATTCTGGGGCTTGTCTGGGTCAATGTCCACTTTGCAAGCCGCTCCCCTCTCTGAGCCTCAGTTTCTTCCTCTGTCAAGTGAGTATCACAGTGATGCACCCTCCTCGCCTCCCCCACCCCCCATACACACAAGATTGTCCTGAGACCTAAATGTAACCACAAAAGCAGCACTCTTCCTAGCGTAGGAGGCACCTCCCCTTGAGGATGTGCATCCGCTGCCCATGCTCAGTCTTGTTGCTAACAGGCTGTGGGACCTTGGGTGAGCCTCCATCTCCTCCACTTGCAGGAGGAATCACTGCGCTGACCCAGGGGGCTCAGATGGGGGTTGATGAGGCTGGGGCTGAGTCAGGCCCAGAGAGTTGGGCAAGCTCAGCCTTGAGGGACCAGAGGAAGTGAGAGGAGGAAAGCACTGAAGGGGCTTGCTGAGGCCAGAGCTTGCCCCCCACCTCCCCAGGGTGAGCAGTGGGGAGGCTTGTTTGGAGGAGGTGGGTGGGTGTATCTGACCTGCCTCCCCTGCCTTGTCCTTGTAGAAGGAAGTGATCCAGGCCCTGCCAAAGCTCATCAAACTCAACCCCATAGTGGTGAAGGAGGTCTTCAACCGCCTGCTGGGCACCCAGCACGGTAGGTGATGTGCTCTCCTCCCCACCAGAGGCCAGCTCAGCCCTGGCCCTCATATCCCTCCCCCGTGGCTCCCTGTGCCCCAGTTCCCCCAGGAGACCCCACCTCAGGTGGCAGGAGGAAGGGGTCCTGGAGGTGAGATGTGGCATGCTGGGGGAGGGATGCCATCTTTAGAGAGGAAGGGGTGGGGGCTCATCTTGCTCTCTGGGGCTACCGTCCAGACTTGGCGACATCTCAACGTCTATCCCAGAGCTCCCAGGTCACCCTCCTGTGATACATGGATGATGGTTTCATCCACAATGGGGACAAAATTGTGGAATTGAGGTCTGACTCTCTATAAGCGTCTTGCCTTCTAGGACCCAACTACTCTTCCTCAAACATGGGCTGCACTCCTGCCCTTCCTTAGCTCTTGCCTGAACCCCTCCAGCTGTGGGTGAGGGGTCTTTGTTTGACCTGGTCAAAAAGAAAGAAAACTTCCAACCTAGAAAGACTACCAAGTGGCATAGGGTAGATTCCTCACCCCTCACCCCAGTGGCTGGAGCTAAGGAGGGTGGAGGCTGTCTGTTCCACATGTAATTTGGTGATTTAAAACATACACACAAGAGTGACTGGGACCCTCAAAACCCCACCAGAAGACTGCCATCTCCCCCAGCCTCCTCCACTGTGGCATTCAGTTCAAGCACTGTTTGCAAGTCTGTTGCCTGCCCCAGCCTTTCCTGTCCAGCGAATTCCCCTCAGTATCTGTGCTGTGCTGGGCACCTGGGATGAGCTCGTCCTAGCTCTGCCCTCATGGGTGCCCAGCCTGGGGCAAGTGTGGGGGAGAGCAGCCGAATCACACTAGATGTTGCCCTAATGAGGGTAGGAGCCCAGTGCTGGGGAGGAGGAGAGCACAATGAAGGCCTCTGATGATGCCCTCCGGTTGTGAAGGATGGCTTTCTAGCTGCTGTTGCATTCAGGCCCCTCCTTTTGCGTTCTCAGTCTCCTCCTTCCGCTACTTTAGCCCTTTGTACCCCTAATCCCAGAGGGCGCCTGTCTTCATTTGCCGCTCCCCCCAATTGGGGGGACTTGGACCTGTCTCTTAGGCCTCCATACTGTCTCCTCCACCTCCCCGCCACTCCCACCTGCTGCAGGTGAAGGGAACTCAGCCTTGTCCCCCCTGAACCCTGGAGAGCTTCTCATCGCATTACACAACATCGACTCCTCAAAGTGTGACATGAAGTCCATCATCAAAGGTGAGGCGGTCCCCCCAAACCCCCTTGAGTGGTCTGGCCACTTCGGACCTGGGGAAGAACCCAGTCGCCCACGTGCCCCTGCTGGAATCTGCCAAGTCGGAGATTATGCTGCCTGCAGCCCCATCTCAGAGTTCCGGACACCTACCCTCGTTCCTCTCCCTCTCTCCCGCTTCTGTCCTTCCTTTCTCCCTCCCCCCACCTAAGGAACTGATGCACCCACTGTGCACTGACACAGCGTAGTCCTCAGGAAGGGTGGGGAGCCCCTCCCTCCCAGCACCAGCCTGAGGAACTAAGTAAGCAGAGCCCTTGGCCAAGCTGGGCAGATGCACAGCCGGCAGAGCAGACAGAGTGCACCAGGGCAGTTGTTGGACCAGGAGTCTGGTCTGGCCTCCAATTGAGGCTGGAGAGTGTGCCTCCAGGGCAGGGGAGTTGGTGGCAACCTGGTGGGCTCACCACAGTTAGCAGTTTCATAATAGCTGCTGTCACTGTTTACCTAGCACTTACTCTGAGCCAGGCTTTCCTCAGAACCTTACAGGCCTGCCTGCCAGTCCACACCACTCTTTACCTGGGAAGTATGCTGACTTCCGTTTTGTAGACGAAATGGAAGTTCCAGAGAGGTTAAGTAACTTGCTCAGGGCCACATAGAACCTAAGTGGTATAGTGCAAAAAAACAGAATCTGAAGTTGGGTGGATCTGAGTTGGAAACCCGGTCCTGCTGGTTCCTCCTGCAGATGGCATCCTGGGTCCCAGGGCTGCCTCCTGTGGGACAATCTCTCTCCCTCAGCTCTCCCCAGCGCTCCCCTCCACTTCCTCCCTGAAAGAAGTTTCTGGTCCAGAAGCCATGCTTTCCCCCACAGGTGGAAGCCCTTACTGTCCCCTGCTCTTCTCGGAAGACAACTGTCCTTTGCTTCCTCCACTCTCCTTTAAAAGCGGGGACGGGGTTTTCCCTCCTTGCCACTTATGTGTTTCATGTTTAGCCTGAAGTAGCTTCTTCAGTGACTTATTTCCTAGTCTTCCTCAGCAAATTCTCTCAGAAACTTTTAGGTCAAGAGAGGAGCTTATGAAAATTTTAAACACACGCTACAACTGAGAAGGAACTAAGGCCTCTAGTGGAAGCAGTAAAGTGAAAAGTATCTCAAAGCTGAGACTCCAGGAGCAGTCTTTTTACACGACCTGGCCCCTTAGATGATCTCTGGAAAGTTACGAGCCCATTCCCAAGGACGGTACCCTCACATGTTTTTATGTACAATTTGAGAGGTTCGGATTATGCTAGTATGGCCCGATTCTGGAACTGCAGAGCTGACCCTGGCTGGGTCTGGTGGTTTGGGGGAGGGGGCCTGGTCAAGAGATGCGGTCAGGTGGTAACCGTGTAGGCCCCACCCACCCCTGCCACCTCACTAAAGCCCATTCATGGACCCAGATTAGTTCCTGATCTTATACATGGGAACCAAGGCCCAGGGAGAAAAAGGGCTTTAGCACAGGTCACACATGAAGCCAGTGACCAGGCCCTGGAGATGTCAGCAAGTCCTGGCCTTTAGAACCCCACGTGTTTCTTCCTACAAACCCAGGCCCACACAGAGCCTCTATATTGGTGAGCTCTTGGCAACCCTTCAACTGGTCACCCTACCGGCTGTTCATCGCCAGCATGCAGTCCAGTCAGTTCCCAGAGCACGCTTCTCTGCTCAGGCACCAGTGCTTTTCTCAGTTGCACTAGTAACCCTACTTGACTGTAAGCTCTAGATACAAAGTCCAGATACAAAGTCTAGTCCTGTTTTGAGCCCCAGTGGAATCCCCAGTGCCTAGCAGTATAAGCAGTCATTCCTGGCATTCACTCTCCCCTTAAACCACCCTTTTTCTCTGGTGAGTTTTTCTACAACTGGACCTGTCCAGTGGACTGGTTCAGTGATTAAGAAAACTCACTGAGCACCTCTGCTCAGTCCTTTGCTGGGCAGTGCTGAGGATACAACAGGGATGGGGACAGTCCTGGCCTTGCCCTGCTGGGGCTCACAGGCCATCCCCAGAGTAACAGTCTAAAATGAACAGGACTGGGACAGGGGGCCCAGCGCAGCCACTGACTCTCCCTTGTATGGGACGTTAGGGAGGGCTTCCTGGAGGAGGGGACACCTGAGCTGAGACCACAGAAGGATGAATAGGGGTGAGGTAACAGGAGAGAAGATGATCCCAGAGACAGGAAGAACGTTTGCAGAGGCCAGGAGAGATGCTAGCGTGGCCTGGTTCTGGAACTGCAGAGCGCACCCTGGCTGGATCTGGCGGTTTGGGGGAGGGGACTTGGTCAAGAGATGAGGTCAGGCTATAACCGTGTAGGCCCTGCCCACACAGGGTCTCATAGGCCACAGTTCAAGTGTGGACTTGCTCACTTAAGGGCCTGTGGGAGGTACAGGGTCAGGTTGAGTTTTTTTTTTTTGCGGTACGCGGGCCTCTCACTGTTGTGGCGGTACGCGATGGCTCAGCGGCCATGGCTCACAGGCCCAGCCGCTCCGCGGCATATGGGATCCTCCCGGACCAGGGCACGCACCCGTGTCCCCTGCATCGGCAGGCGGACTCTCAACCACTGCACCACCAGGAAAGCCCCAGGTTGAGCTTTTGAAAGACCCCTCAGGCTGCTGTATGGAGGGTGGATTAGAGGGTGGGTGGGAGGCCCAGGAGGAGGCTGGGGTGGAGCTGAGGGGGAGGAGAGGGAAGAGGGTTGATTTTGGAGGCTTTTAGGCCGAGCAGGCAGAAGCCAGCAGCTACCTAGAAGGGAGGAGGAACAGCCTCGGTTTCTGACAGGTCCTCTTGCACTTTGTTCACCTTCTCTCGTTTCTGCTCCTTCAGCCTAGATATCCTCACTACCCTGCCTCCAGCCTCCTCCCTGCCTGTCTACCTGTAATGCCTCCATCCTCCCCCTTTTCCTTATAGGAGCCCCACACCCCCCATTATTTATAGGCACCCACCCCTGTTCTCCATTAGCTTCTCAAGGATTGGGGGGTCTCTTCTAGCTCAATAAAAACTTCCTGGTTGACAGACTCACATGGCAAGTGGTGTTTGGGGAAGAAGGGGTTCAGAGGCAGTTCCCGGAGTCTCCCCATTAACACAATGGATCCGAGCACCACTGATTTTGGGGTACCACAACCCACTCCTGAGGGAACAGACCCCTGGGCCTTCCCTGGTCTGCCTGCCTTCGTGGATGCTTGTGTTGTACCAGCACTCCTTGGGCCCTTCCTGGCACTGGGTGCTGAGCTGGGGAGCTCATCGTATGCCCAGACATCCTCCTCTTGCCCCTCTCTCATTACTCTGGACCGTGCCTTCCACATAATCCTACACCTGGTAACACCTGAGCACCAGCGCAAGCCCTTATGCACTGGGTTGAGAGTGGGCAACCTCTTGACCAGCCTGCTGGTGGAGACCATCTCTTCTGTCTCCTATGGGATTACTTATGGAAGTTAAAGCTGTTTCCCTCTCCAGTAGGGGTGGAGGTGCCATGCCACACCAGTCAAGCCAGAATAGGCCCCCAGGGGTTGGCAATATATCTTTCTCACCTCACCCTTTCTGGGGGTTGTCCCCAAACAGAGAGGGCCAAAGTCTTCCCACTCTGCCCAGTGGGGCTTCTAGGAGATGGACGTGTCTTTTCCCTTAGACCCAGCTCCCAGGCTTTCCAAGGACCAGGCCACAGTGTCCCCTTAGAAGGAGACCTTCTGCTGGGTGGGGGAAGTCTTCTGTCTTGCCTGGAGCTTCAGGAAGTCAGGGCTGGGTCTCCCCTCACACGGGCAGATAATGGGGCTGAGGTTCTCTAAGGGGTGGGGCTCCCACTTCCCAGGGGGCAGCTGGGCAAAGGGGACAGGCCCACTCTCCGCCTCCTCGCAGCCACCAACCTGTGCTTTGCGGAGCGGAACGTGTACACATCGGAGGTGCTGGCCGTGGTGATGCAGCAGCTGATGGAGCAGAGTCCCCTGCCCATGCTGCTCATGAGGACCGTCATCCAGTCCCTGACCATGTACCCCCGCCTGGGGGGCTTCGTCATGAACATCCTTTCCCGCCTCATCATGAAGCAGGTAACCCACCCTTGACTACCCCAGTCTCCCAAGCAGGGGACTGCAGCAGGACACACTACAGAAAGACTTGAGGCAAAACCCCGGGCTTTTCCAGCCTGCTTGGCCCCTACCCCAAGGGAGCCGTGATGCAGAGAATAAGCTCTACCAAGACAGCCAGCTCCTTTGTCCTGCCCTCTGCTGAGACAATACAACCTTTTAGGGGTCACTGAGTCAGACAGGTATAGGGTGGCAATGTGATGAGTGAGGGCTGTTGGGTGGTAGAAGCAAGCAGAAGGCTTCAGGGGGTGCACATCCAGGAGAGGTATGGCCGCCACTTGCCCCCCACCATTGTGCACCCAGCCAGGATGCATACTAGAGCTGAAAGATGGTTCCATTTTTCAGGAGAAGCTAGACATTGTTTTTAGAAATACCATGATGAAACAAAAAACAAACCCCATGCACAAGCCTTCAGACTGAATTTAGGCCACAGGTTGCTACTTTGCAATATCTGGTTTAGAGGTTAAGTGCAGATTCAGACAGACCTGGGTTCAGATGTTGGTTCTGCCCCTTGGTACCGTACCTGTGTGACCCTGGACAAGTCCCCGCATCTGGGCCTCGTAGGTTTTGCAGGGCTAATGTCGCCCTCTAGAGGCTGCTGTGAAAGAAATGAGGCGTTGCCATCTTGGCAAGGTCTTTCTGCCGGTTTCTCGAGTGGCTGGCTGCCTGCAGGCCCCTTGATGACTGCTTCCTCCCTGCCTGGCCCAGGTGTGGAAGTATCCCAAGGTGTGGGAGGGCTTCATCAAGTGCTGTCAACGCACCAAGCCCCAGAGCTTCCAGGTCATCCTGCAGCTCCCACCCCAGCAGCTGGGTGCCGTCTTTGACAAGTGCCCGGAGCTCCGGGAGCCCCTGCTGGCCCACGTCCGTTCCTTCACCCCCCACCAGGTACCCCAGGGTGTGGGGTGGGTGGCCCCATGGGTCCAGCCCTGGGGGACTGGGTGGGATGGGCAGAGGGGAGCCCTGCACTGCCATGAAGGTCTGGGCCTCTGGAGGGTCAAGGACACCAAGGATCTGGGTGAGGTGGGGCGTCTCTGGGTCAGAGCTGTCCGCAGCGCCTCCATCCTGCTCTTCCCCTAGCAAGCACACATCCCCAACTCCATCATGACCATCCTGGAGGCCAGCGGCAAGCAAGAGCCAGAGACTAAGGAAGCACCTGCCGGGCCCCTGGAAGAGGTGAGGGCCTGCAGCCCCCTCCCCAGGCCACAAAGGCCCCGTCCCCTCCTACCCACTCCAGCCATATCTCTGCCGAGGCTTCTACTGAAAGGAACTGGGGATGGGGAGACAGCTGCCCCTTACTCCCTATACCCAGTCTGCTGTCTGCCTTAGGACGGTTTCTGTCTTCTTTCCCACCAACCTCTTGAGAGCAGCCTAGGTCCTACGTCTCACCTGTCCCTGAGCTTTTGTGTATCCCTCCCCACCCCCAGGATGACTTAGAGCCCCTGGCCCTGGCACCGCCCCCGGCCCCCCGCCCCCCTCAAGACCTCATCGGCCTGCGGCTGGCCCAGGAGAAGGCCTTAAAGCGGCAGCTGGAGGAGGAACAGAAGCTGAAGCCTGGGGGAGTGGGAGCCCCCTCCTCGTCCTCCTCGTCGTTGTCCTCTTCCTCGGCCCGGCCAGGCCCTCCCCAGCCGGAGGAAGCCATTGATTTCCGGGAGGAGGGGCCTGAGTGTGAGACCCCGGCCATCTTCATCAGCATGGATGATGACTCGGGGCTGACTGAAGCTGCACTGCTGGACTCTAGTCTTGAGGGACCCCTACCTAAGGTAGGGATGACCACCTCAGAGCAACAGAGGACGAGAAAGATCAGGGCCCTGGGGTTAAGTGTGTGCGCCGAGTGCCCAAGGCGGGGAGGGGGCAGAAAGGGTACGGCCTGAAGAAATATTGGAGGTGGGACCACGCTTTGACCGCTCCCCATTTTCCTGTCACCAGGAAGCTGCAGCGGGCGGATTGATTTCAAAGGAAGAGCGGAGCCCCCAGACCCTCACCCTTGCCGGAGAAGACACCGTGAAGACTCCCAGCCCCACTGCTGAGGAAGCCGGGGAACCCGAGACCAAGGGGAACAGCTGACGGGGCTTGGTGGGGAAGGGGAGTGGGACTGGGAGCTCAGGGAGGCCTGGGAGGGGCTTGACCGGCGGTGCTTTGCCTTTAAAAATTAAAAAGATCGCTGGTCTGGGGCAAGGGTGCAGTCTCTTCTTTGCCTCCGTGTCAGCTGTGGAACTGCAGAAGCTAGTGGGCGTGCCCTGGAGCTCCCTGGAAAACTGGAAGCCCTTCTGGCGTGCTGTTGCGCCTGCGCGGAAACCAGCTTCTTGGCCTCAGCGTCTCCGCGCGCCCTCCCCTAGTAACGGGCCGCCCCCTCCCTCCTTAGAAACCGGCACCGCTGGCCTAGCGGCTGCCGAACACACACAAGCCGGGCGACTGGTCTGGCCTGCCTATCTGCAAGCCTTCCTCCTAGAAGTCTGCGATCCCTTTGAACTATGGGAGACCTACCACCTGACCCTGAGCTCCCTCCTCAGCCGAGCTCCAGCCTTAGGAATTTCCAGGTCTCCGAGCGGCGGCGCAGTCGGGAACACTCTAGGCCCCAGCTCACAGTCCCTGAAGAGGTGCAGCAGATACCGCTTGACGCTCAGATCCTGCGCGGCAGTCAGGAGATGGTGTCGAACCAGATCAGCCGGGGCTGGTCACAAGAGGCCAGTGTGACCCCAAATGAGAACTTTATTTTTCAGGCCGAGGAAGCCCAGCGGGGGGGCATTGAATACCCTTCCCTGAATACGGGCTTTCCCTCAGAGGTACAGCCCCAAACTTACTTGAGTGAAGGCAGGCTCCAGGCCAGTCACAACGCCAGCCTAATGCTGCAGCAGCTACAGCAGGGCGAAGGCAACCTACTCCAGCAACTGGAGTCTGCCTACCAGGAGCCCCGGGCTGACCTCTTGGGCCAGTACACCAGGTACCAGAGAGAAGACCTGCAGTTCAGCCAGGACACCCAGCATGGGCCCTACCTACGGGATGACCCTGCGCTCCAGTTCTCGCCCTCTGAGCCGGGCTTCACGCCCTTCAATATGGAGGTGACTGAGCCAGAACCTCGAGAGCTGGCCGTGCAGAACGCCAAGGCCTACCTGCTGCAGACCAGCGTCAATTGCGACCTCAGCCTGTGAGAAAGGGGCCCCCCGGAGTGGGTAGAGGGAGGGGCCCAGGCAGGGAGAAGCCCCAGGCAAGGCCCTGCCTCAGGCCTGGGGTCTCAGACGAGATTGCTCCTCATTGAGAACCAGCGACCACTCTGGGGGCCTCTAACTCAGCCTAGGAGTCGGGGAATAAATACTAACAATAGCTAGCATTTACTTACCAGACCCTGTGCCAGTGCTTCACACAGAAACATCTGGTCTCATGGCTGAGATTAGTACATCTTTTGTTCCTATTTTACAGGAGAGGAAACAGACACAGAGGAATTAGGTCCCATATCCAAAGTAACACAGCTAAGATGTGGCAGAGCCAGGATTTCAACACAAGTGATTTGGCTCCTGAGGCCCTTTTATCCACTAAAATTACCTGCCTGAGGAAGGCACTTGCCAAGGCCACTTAGCTGCAGTCATAATACACCTCTCAGCCCCCTATCACATCCTCATGAAGCTGACACTCTAGTGGGAGAGCAGACAATAAATATAGTAAGGTATAAGGTGATGATAAGAGCTAAGGTGAGCAATAAGGAGAGTAAGGGGGATAGGGAGGGGAAATTAAATAGTGTGAGGTCCGGGAAGGCCTCTCTGAGGAAGTGACACTTGATCAGGGACCTGAAGGAGGTAAGGGAGAGCATCTTGCAGGTAATTGAAGGGAGAGTCATCCAGATACAGAACACAGTGAGCTTCAAGGCTTTGAAGCTTGCCATGTTTGAGGAACAGCAAGGAGGCTGGTGTGACTGGAACCAGGGGAGGAAGAGAGGAAGTGAGAGAAGAGTTTGAAGTAACAGGTCTTGCTAAAGCACAAAGCTGACTCCCATTCCTCCTATGCGCCGAGCCTGCTGTGGCTCACCAGTGCCCTCAGGAGAAGGTTCAGGCTCCTCATAACAGCCTTCAAGGCCCAATATGATTCAGCCCCTTCTCCCTCTCCAAACTTCATCTTTAGTCAGCTCCTACCTCAGATCCTAGAATCTAGTCAAAATTAACCTCCAGCTCTTCCCCAATAGTACCCAGCCCTCAGGAGCTTCAAGGTCCCTTATTGTAAAGCCCTGGCCAAAGTCTCACTCCCCTTTACCCTTCCCAATTCAATGATGGCCCTCCACCACACCCAGGACTGCTGCCAAAGGGTTTGCACACTGAAGAGGGCTAGACATACATGTTTTGAAATCAGGCCAACCTGGTTTTAAATCCTGGCTGTGTTACCACTGTGTGACCTCATGACCTCAACTTTTCTAAGTCTCAGTTTCCTCATCTGGAGAGTGGAGATCGTAATTGTTCCCCAGATGTACGATTGTGGTGAGAATTCAACGTTGCTCTCAAGTGCCCAGCACAGTGCCTGACTCAGGTGATTGGAAGCCATGATGACACTGTTATCACTCCGGCCTCCTTTCCTGCCACAACCCCTCTTCCTCACTCTACTCCAGACCTCCTCAGTGTTCCTCCAACATGCCAGGCACACCCTCAGCTCAAGGCCTTTGCACTCCATTCTCAACCATATCATCTGCAAACCATGACAGTTTTGCTTCTTCCTTTCTAATTCTTTTACCTTTTTCATGTCGGATTGCATTGGCTGGGACCTGCAGTGCAGTATTATATAGACGTGGTGAAAGAAGGCATCTTCATTTCCAATCTCATAGGAGAAATATTCAGTCTTTTACCATTACGTTTGGTGTGTGCTGCAGGTTACTTGTGGCTCCCCTTTATAAGATTATAAAATATTACATTCTATTCCTAGTTTGCTAGGTTTTTAAAAATTATGAATGGCTGTTGAATGTTATCAGTTTCTCTGCATCTATTGAGGTGATCTTACATATCTCCTTTAACATGTTAATATGCTGAATTATTTTTTCCTGTTTTTCTAATATCAGTTCAGTCTTGCATCCCTGTTCTTAACCAAATTTAATCATGGTGTGTCATCCTTTTGAGAATGCTGGATGTCACTTGCTAATATTTTGCTTAGGATTTCAGCATCTATATTTCTAAATGAGAATGACATGGAATTTCCTTTCTCCTAGTTTCCTTGTGTTTTGGTATCAAGATTATGTTAGACTCATAAAATGTCTCAGGGCCTATGCACATGCTGTTCCCTCTGACTGAAATACTCTTCCTTCCAATATTCGCATGGTATGCCCCCTCCCTGGCCTCCCTATTTAAAATTGTAAACCATCTCCTATCCCTGGCATTCCCAGTCCCCATTCCCTGCTTTATTTGTCTCCGTATAAATTACCACCCCCAACACACTATATATTTTGCACATTCGGTTAATATGTCTCCATCACCAGACCATCAGCTCCACCAGGGCAGGGACCTTTTCTCTTCCCTGTGTCCCCAGAGCCAGGCACAGGGCCAGAAACACAGCAGCAAGCTCAGTAAGCTGAGTCCCCCACCTCCCATTCCCCTCTCCCGGAGGCAGGTATGAGCACCTGGTGAACCTACTGACCAAGATCCTGAACCAGCGGCCCGAGGACCCCTTGTTCCTCCTGGAGTCGCTGAACCGCACCACTCAGTGGGAGTGGTTCCACCCCAAGTTGGACACGCTTCGGGACGACCCGGAGTTGCAGACCACCTATGAGATGGCCGAGAGGCAGAAGGTGCTGTTCAGCCGGAGCGGCGGCAGCGAGGCCGAACAGGAGATGGAGGAGGAGGCAGTGAGTGAACCGGTGGGGAAGAGCGGTGGTGGCCCGGGTTTAGGCACAGCTCCTGCTAATGCCTGGAGGGGAGGGAGCGCACAGCACCACCCAGAAACACACGCGATTTCAGTCCAGAGTGTGGGTTGGGGACCAGGTCACAGAGGTCCTTGAACGCCAGGCTAAGGGGCTTGGGCTTTCTCCTGAGACCACTGGGGCGCCATGGGAGGGTTTGAAGCAGAGGAAAGGTTGGACAGCTCTGCTTTGTAGAAAGCTGACTCCAGCGCCACATGGAGGTGGAGGCTGATTTCTCCTACCATCCCTTACTCCTTTCTGCAAATAACTGCTCTGTGGACGTTTTCTGTGAAACCCACTGACTCCTGGAGTCTCTCAACACTGAATTTGCCTCCTATCCCCGGGACTCAGTTTCCTCTTTTGCAAGTTGAGACCCGCTGAGAACTCTTCCACCCATGATTGATGAACATTCTACTATCCTCAGAATATTTAATTCCACGATTCTGTTTCCAGCATTGGACGACGGCTTAAAATTTGGCTGAAATGTTCTTTCACTCGTTTAAGAAACATTTGTTGAGAACTCTGTTTATCGTAATTCTGACACCTCCTAGCCTCCCCCCCCCCCCCCCCCCCCCGCCGCCAACCCCGGCTAAGAGCTTTAGGAGCATGGGCTCGTTTCCTCCCTGAAACAACCTTGTAAGGCAAGTGGAGGAAGGACTTAGAGGACTCGAAACTAGAAAAGACAGGACTAGGAAGGCAGGACTATGTCCTCCAAAGCCCGGGCTATCACCTCTGCCATCTCTGCTGATGTTGTTGGTCTGTGCTCACGTTTTATGCTTCTGAAATTCTAGGATTCTGGCGACAGTGGGGTGGGATAGTGAGAGAACTGGAAACGACAATCTGACCAAGGAATGAGCCCTTCCTTGGGTGAGCAGAGCGCAGGTCGGAATCCAAGTCTTAGACATGAGGAACAGTCTTACCTGAGAATATGGTTTTAAATTTCAGATCAGCAGTCTCTCCTTGGGAGGCCGCACCCCCTTAGAACTGCACCCTTCCTCTCCCACACCTCCAGGTCGCACCCCTATCTAACGCAAGTCCCTGTCGGCCCCGCCTCCTTAGAACGCTGTGCCTCCAGAGGCTCCACTTGCTTAGAATTCCACAGCCCGTGAGGCTCCGCCCCCTTAAAATTCAATCCTGAGAGAGGCTCCGCCCTCTTCGAACGCTTGGTCCCTAGAGGTCCCATCCCCTTAGAACTTGGAGCTGGAGGTTTTTTGGTTTTGGTTTTGGTTTTGGTTTCGGGGTTTTGGGGGGTTTTTTTTTGAGCTGGAGTTTTTAATATGAGGAGGTCTGTAGAAGGGCAAAATTGTGGGCGTTTGTGGCCTGTGCATGTTTCTAGGAAGAGACTCAAATCCATGATTCAGCATTTTGTATTTGTTTTTCTGTCTGAGGGGAGGAAGGGCTCTCATTTCTCTCATTTTCTGTTTCTTCCAAATGCAAAGAATTTCTGTTTCTTCCATGATCCCCAACAGCATTTATGGAAAAATCCATCCTTTCTCCTGCTTTGAAAATGCCACCTCTACCATTTATTTACACCGGCACGGACTCCAGTCTGTTTCTGGAGTCTCTATTTTGTGCCTTGCTCTGTAGATGGCTTTCTGCTCTGGGACTCTCCTGCTTGTTGTGTACAACCGCTGCATAGCAGGTTTGGCTGTTTGGTAGCATAAGACTCCCCATCACAGCACCTCTGTTTTGAAAAGTTCCTGACTATCCTCACATTTATAGTTTTGTTTTGTTTTGTTTTGTTTTGCGGTACGTGGGCCTCTCACTGTTGTGGCCTCTCCCGTTGCGGAGCACAGGCTCCAGACGCGCAGGCTCAGCGGCCATGGCTCACGGGCCCAGCCGCTCCGCGGCACGTGGGATCCTCCCGGGCCGGGGCATGAACCCGTGTCCCCTGCATCGGCAGGCAGACTCTCAACCACTGCGCCACCAGGGAAGCCCACATTTATAGTTTTAAACTAACTTTAGTGTTATTCTTGTACTTGTTTGGCAACACAGATCACTTTAAGACAGGAAATAGTTGTCGCAGAAATGAAGACAAGTGGCTTAGACGAGATAGTTTTTCTCACACCTAATAGGTGCAAGCCGTCTAGAGCTGGTAAGTTGGCTCCGCAGTGAAGGGGCACTGAGGGTTTTCTTCCCTCATCCCTCCCCTCCACTCCACCCAAACCAAGAAAGCCGTTTTCAGCATCATAGAAGCCTGGTTAGAAATCCTATTTCTGGGGAATTCCCTGGCAGTTCAGTGGTTAAGACTCCATTTCCACTGCAAGGGGCTCAGGTTAGATCCCTGGTCAGGGAACTAAGATCCCACATGCCGTGCGGCATGACCAAAACATAAGAAAAATAAATTCTCTCCCTTCCTTCCTTCCTTCCTTCCTTCCTTCCTTCCTTCCTTCCTTCCTTCCTTTCTTTCTTTTTTTTGGCTGAGCCATGTGGCTTGCGGGATTGTGGGATATTAGTTCCCCAATCAGGGATTGAACCCAGGCCACAGTAGTGGAAGCGCTGAGTCCTAACCACTGGACTACCAGGGAATTCCCTCCCCCTTTATTTTTTTGAACAAGGGGAGCAAGGGAATTCCCTGGCGGTCCAGTGGTCAGGACTCTGCCCTTTCACTGCTGAAGGTACAGGTTCAATCCCTGCTTGGGGAACTAAGATCCCGCAAGCCATGCAGTGTGGCCCTCCAAATAAATAAATACATGCATACATACATCAATCAATCAGGAGAGCAAAAGTTTCCCAGGAGCACCTCAGAAAACCTCTGCTTGCATCTTATTGGCCAGATTGGGTCACATAACTATCCCTTGACTGCAAGGGGCTCTGGGAAAGTGACTGGAGAAGGCAAGCAGTGGAGAAGGGGGTTGAGGACGGTGCTGTGTGCCGTCAAACCCAAGGGCAGGAATGTAGCTGGGCCCCAGGCCAAGCTGGTATTCAGGGATCTCAGTGCCCATATCTCACCTCTGCTCCTCTCTCTCCCCTACCTCCTCACACGGCAGCATACAGCTGCCCCACAGTTCCTGAATTTTTTTTTTTTAATTCATCTACTTGCCACTAGGAAATCTTTTCTCCCAGATCATAGATAGGATCTTCCTGGAAACTGGGAGAAAGAAAGAGGAAGGAAGATTCTGACCATAGTTAATAGAGGAATTAAGGAGTAGGGACTAAGAATATGACCTCTGGAGGCAGACCAACCCGGGTTTAAACCCAGCCATCCCAAAGAAGTAATTTCTAGGCAGGGAGACTCCAGATGTACTTTCTCTCCACCCAGTTACAAATTGCAGAGGTAGAGAAGGAGAGCCTGATCTGCCACTTTGGAGCATTAGTCCTCACTTGCTCCAATCACCAGTGGCCAGAAGGCTGGGTGATATCACTTAATCACGGTTGGTGAGGCCACTCCATTGCCAAGTGGGTGGAAGACATTACCAGAAAGAGGGTGATGGCCATTGGCTCATGGGCCAGGCACACACCCCAAAGAGAGTTTTCCATGCTCATTCCCTTATCTTCCCTGCTGGCAGCACCGTGAGTCTTGGGATTAAGTTTTGACCCTGTCCCCGAGTTGCTGGTGTCAATATCAATTAGGCAGACAAGCTTTATTTATTTATTTGGTTGCATGGGGTCTTAGTTGTGGCAGGCAGGCTTCTTAATTGCAGCTCCAGGAATCCTTAGTTGCGGCTCGCCGGCTCCTTTAATTGTGGCATGTGGGCTCCTTAGTTGTGGCATGTGAACCCTTGGTCGTGGCATGCATGTGGGATCTAGTTCCCTGACCAGGGATCAAACCCGGGCCCCCTGCATTGGGAGCACGGAGTCTTATCCACTGTGCCACCAGGAAAGTCCCCTAGGCAGACAAGCTTTTGCACTGCGTTTAAGATTGAGGGCAGGGAATTCCCTGGTGGTCCAGTGGTTAGGACTTCACACTTCCACTGCACGGGGCGTGGGTTCAATCCCTGGTCAGGGACCTAAAATCCCACAAGCTGGACTGCATGACAAAAAGGAAAAAAAAAAGATTGAGGGCAACTGCCAGAATCCCTTTCAAAATAACAATTCTCCTCCTATAGAGCATTAGTCAGGGCGTGCCGTTTCAAGCTGAGATAACAAACAGCCTGGGCTTCCCTGGTGGCGCAGTTGTTAAGAATCCGCCTGCCAATGCAGGGGACACGGGTTTGAACCCTGGTCTGGGAAGATCCCACATCCCGCAAAGCAACTAAGCCCGTGTGCCACAGCTACTGAGCCTGCGCTGTAGAGCCCGCGAGCCACAACTACTGAAGCCCATGATCTGCAACAAGAGAAGCCACTGCAATGAGAAGCCCAGGCACCACAAGGAAAAGTAGCCCCCACTCGCTGCAACCAGAGAAAAGCCCGCATGCAGCAACGAAGACCCAATGCAGCCAAAAAATAAAATAGAATAAATAAACATTAAAAAAACCCAAACAAACAGCCACACAATCTCAGTGACTTAACACCACACAGTTTATTTCTCACTCACACTACCTGCCCATCCAGGCTTGGCAAGGGGGCTTGGCTTATCAGACCCTTGAGCTGGAGGGTGATGGAAGTGCCACTGTAACACAGGCTTCCACAGTTGCAGAGCAGGAAAAAGAAGGCAGAGCACAACCCACGTTGCTTCTTACATCTCCTGCCTGGGTATGACCCGTGTCCCTTTCACTGCCATTTCAAGTGGTCAGAACAAGTGACATGGTCACTCCTGAATGCAGTGGGGTGGGGGTGGGAACATATAATCCTCCTGTGGACAGGAACTTCAGGCATTTGTGAACAACGAAGCAGTCTGGCAGACATAGGAAGAGGATGCAGTAATTGTTCCTTTTAATACTGTGTTGTTCACAAATGGAGCTTGTAAGAAAATGGGAATGCAGTGTATACCTTTAGGAAAAACCTCAGGATGCTTGTCCCCAAATCTTTTACATCAGCTGTACAATTTAGGCATCATCGTTCCTTGGCACACTTATCCCTACATCTCAGTGGCCAGAAACGGTGGCATGAGCAACTGGGTTACAGAGTCGTTTCACTCTGTAGACTCTAGAAAAGTCAGGCTGGGGAGCAGGGCTTCAGCCTGGTTCCCTCTGCCTTCCGCCCCGCCCTCTGCAGGCTGGGACTGCCGTGCCCAACATCATGGAGAAGGCCTTCTACCTCGAACAGGCCGGCGTGGGCCTAAGCTCAGACGAGAGCTTCCGCATCTTCATGGCCCTGAAGCAGCTAGTGGGGCAGCAGCCCATCCAAACCTGCCGCTTCTGGGGCAAGATCCTGGGGCTCAGTCGCAACTACCTGGTGGCTGAGGTGGAATTCCGGGAGGGCGAGGAGGAGGTGGAGGAGACGATGGAGGGCGGCGAGGTCATGGAGGAGCACGCCGAGGAGGAGAGCGACGAGGGCGACGAGGGCGAGGAGAAGGCCGCCGACGTCATCCCCAAGCCCACGTGGAAGCCGCCGCCCGTCGTCCCCAAGGAAGAGAGCCGAAATGGCGCCAACAAGTACCTGTATTTCGTGTGCAACGAGCCGGGCCAGCTGTGGGTGAGGCTGCCCCACGTCACGCCGATCCAGATCGTGCAGGCCCGCAAGATCAAGAAGTTCTTCACTGGCTTCCTGGACGCGCCGGTCATCAGCTACCCGCCCTTCCCGGGCAACGAGGCCAACTACCTGAGGGCCCAGATCGCCCGCATCTCGGCCGCCACACAGATCAGCCCCCTCGGCTTCTACCAGTTCAGCGAGGAGGAGGGCGACGAGGAGGAGGAGGGCGGTGCCAGGCGCGACTCTTACGAGGAGAACCCCGACTTTGAGGGCATCCCAGTCCTCGAGTTGGTGGACTCCATGGCCAACTGGGTGCATCATACGCAGCACATCCTGCCACAGGTGAGGGCCAGACTCCAGCCTCCCCGCGGGTCGTAGCACCAGGTGTGACTCCAAAATAAGACAGCAAGCACCTGCTCGGCAGCTAGGCCTCGTGCTCAGTAATATTCATTCATCCATTCCTTCGTTCATTCAACAGATACTGGTTGACAGTCCCCTGTCAGAAACCTTTGGGGCCAGATGCACCTTGGAATTCTGAATTTTTCAGATTTTAAAAAGGTGACAGGAATTCCCCCGGTGGTCCAGTGGTTAGGACTCAGTGCTTTCACTTCCGGAGGGGGGTGCCCGGGTTTGATCCCTGGTTGGGGAACTGAGATCCCACAAGACTCCTGGTGCGGCCAAAAAAATAGTACTTAGAAAAATAAAAGTACTTTAAAAAAATAAAATAAAGGTGACACACACTAAAAAAGTGACACAGTGCACATACTACGTATTACGTCTACGTATTACGCAACATCTCAAGCAGGGGCTGGGGCTGCAGCCCGTATTCAAAGGCATCATTATTTCTGCAGCAAAACTGAAGAGCTTCTGATCACTCAGGTCAGGGTTTCTGCCAAATGACTTATGGAAAAACTTTTGGTTTTCAAAGCTTTTCAGATTTCAGAATTGTGGTTAAGAGATGGTGGACCTGCATTTATTGAATGCCTAGTGTGTCTGAACTTTACATACATTTATTTATTCACTCAAGGCAGCACCTGCTGTGTGCTAGGAACTTTTTATTCATTCATTTATTCAATAAACATTGATTGACTCCACAATGTTTTATTGAATCCAAATAACTGCTTCTGAGATGGGTACAATGGTCATTTGCATTTCATAGTTGCTGAAACTGAAGTCTGCTACATGCTCTGCACTTAGGTTCACTCATTCATTCAACAAACATTTATTGCTCTTCAGTACCTCCTGCAACCCAGCAACAATCCAATGAGAGAGGCACCCATGACACCCCCATTTCACAGATGAGCAAACAGAAGATCATTTGGGCTGCCAAATGTCAACTCCACAAGGGCAGACATTGGGGGTGGTCTCTTTTCTCAAGGACACATATCTAGCACTGAGAGCAGTGCCTGTATATGGTAGGTGCTCCTTAAATATACAGTAAATGAATGGATGAAAGGATGCACAAATGGAGGCCACAGAACCTGAGAGAGGCAGGAGTCCCCATCTCACTGCTGCAGCTCTCAGCCCATTCTCCCCCTCACCTCCTACCTGTGCGACTAACCTTGTCCTTCTACCCACTTCTGGGTCCCTGAGAACAGGACCCATCCCCAGTATCCTTGCCTGGTCCTTCACCTCCTCCCAGAGTACAGGCCGGACTCTGTGCCCTGGGGGTAGCACCTGACCTCCTCCCCACCTCCAGGGCCGCTGCACTTGGGTGAACCCTTTGCAGAAGACGGAGGAGGAGGAGCTGGGGGAGGAGGAAGAGAAAGCAGATGAGGGGATAGACGAGGCGGGGCAGGAGGTCGGGCCCCCGCTGCTGACGCCACTCTCAGAAGATGCAGGTAACAGCCCCCACTTCACACACAGCTCTGGTGGAGACTGGGAGAAAGGGAGGGGCAGCGAGACTGGTGGCGGGGGGCACCTCTGTGAGCTTTGGTTGTGTTCTCATCTATAAAATGGGCATCCCATGGGGTTATAGGAATGTGTCCATCATGTGAACCTTGTCTGGCACGTGGCAATGGTCCAGATGGTGACATATGGTCTTTCGAGTCCCATATGGGTTTGGGGAGGGGGAGAGATAGCTAGGGAGGCCTCCCCAGAGGAGGCAGGACTTGAGCTGGATTTTGGAAGACTGGACAAGAATTTCCTGAGGTGGGGATCTCAGGCATCTGAAGGAAGAAAGGAGAGGCTGAGAGTGGGCGAGTGAACAGAGTCTGGGTGTGGACCCCGATTTCCATGAGCCTGGAGCCTGTGCCCTGTCCTCTGATCCCTGGTCCAAACTGATGGCCAACCTTGAAGGAGAATCACAGTAGCTCCCCTGTCGGGGCCTCAGGGCTCACTGCCACCCTACAAAGGAGGTGAGATAAGTGCCTCCTTTCCCGGGTGCGGTCACTGAGGCTCAGACAGGAGTAGTGGCTTCCTAGGGCCACACGGTGAGAGAGTGGTCAGAGCCCGGGTTACATTGAAACCAATGCTGTTGGCCCCACAGGCCCTTCCTTGTCCTCCCTCTTTGCTCCCTCTCTTCCTCCTCTCTACCTTCCCTCCAGGGGGCTGTGCAGGGCAGGGGGAGCTGCAGCCTAGCCTCTGACCTACCTGGTGCTCTCTGCTCCCCCACAGAAATCATGCACATGTCACCCTGGACCGCCCGCCTGTCCTGCAGCCTCAGTCCACAGTACTCCGTGGCTGTCGTGCGCTCCAATCTCTGGCCAGGGGCCTATGCTTACGCCAGTGGCAAGTAGGTCTTCTCCTAGTGCCTCCCAGCAGAGGGCGCCGCTACAACGTCATCAGAGCCAGGCCGGGTGGGGCAACTCACCAGGGTGGGCAGAGATTGGGACAGCTCCCTTCAGGAAGCCCCCAGGGGCTAACCTCCTCACTCAGCTCCCAGGGGTCCCACTAGGGCTAAAATGAGAAATCCCATACCAAGTGTGTGAGCCCCTGGGATGAAACAATGGAAGGTCAGGAAGGGGAAGGGACTAACTCAGGGATCACACTGCCTGTGCAGTATTCAAACGTGGATACCTTGGCCCCTTGGCCCAGGCTTTCCTGCTGTTTGAGGCATGGAGCCAGACAGGACTCAGATGTCCCCTTTGGGGTGGGCTTGATGGGCAGAGTCTCATCTCTGGGGAAGCTAACTCCTTCCCTGGGCCTCCTCCACAGTTCTTCCAATCTGAAGGATCTTTTCTCTAAGGGCACAGATCTTCCCCACCAGGATCCCCCGCCAGCTGTTCCCAAAAGATTGGCAGGTGGAAGTCACTCCCACATCCTCCCACCTCGGCTACACACTCGAGACAAGTCCCTCAGCCTCTCACCAGGCACCATCCCAGCTTTTCTGCTCAGCCACTAGAGAGCGTAGCCTGCAGCCACAGGGCATGCACTTACCGGCTCTGTCCAGCAGATGGCATGACGGTTTTTCATAGCTTTTCCTTCTCCATATCAGTGAACAGCCTGCACTGTATTCGATACTATGCTTCACAGTCAAGGTGGGAGTTTACATCATCTTGATAATTTAACCACATTCTTGACAATGTCTTTTTCGCCTCCAGAAGCATGGAAGAGGTATGCTTGCTTTTGCCAGAGCCCTTCTTCTGGCCACACCCTAACTTGCCAGCATCCCTCTGAAAGCAAAGGATACAAACTTGGAGCTCCACTCACCCACCCATCCTCCAACCCCCACTTACCCAACCACCCATCCACCCTCCCATCCACCACGCAACCATGCATCCATCTCGCCACTTTTCTTCCTTATAAAAGACTCTTGAATGTCACCGTTTACCAGCTGTACACTGGGCCCCAAGTACTTTGTTGAAAAAGCAGATACGGATCCTACTCTGGGAGCAGGCAGAGGAAGCATAGGTGTTAGATGTGCACCGAGCCTCACCCTCCCTCACCCCCTTACCCCCCTGAAATATCCTGTTACAAACTAAGAGAAGTACCACTAGGGAGAGTGGAGGGACCAATGACAGCTCATACCTGACATGTCTTGAGGGGATCAAGGAAGGATTCAAGGCTGAGAAAAGCAGCCTTGATCGGAAATCTTTGGGGGAAAAAAAGAAGTAACTAGGGGAAAAGCAGGCAGAAGGACATTCTAGACCAGAGCTTCCCAAACTGTGAATGGGTAGGACTCACCAGGGGCTCTGATTAAAGCTCAGGTTCTGATCGCCTGGGTCTGGGTTGGAGCACAAGACTCTGCCTTCCTAGCAAGCACAACCTCCTGGGTGAGGCTGCTGGTTCCTGGACCCAGGAACCGGGGCTGGCAGAGGTCAGGGGCTTCCAAGGAAGCAGTGTATTTGAAGGCTCCGAGGAAGACCCGGAGGAAAATGATTCTCGAGGGAAGAGCAAGGCTATGAAAATAAGGTCAAATCCAAAGTGCTCCCCGTGGCAAACTCTCTGCTTCTCTCCCTCTTAGTCCGCTCCCTTTCCCCCCATCTACTCCTCTTTCCTTCTCCCATTAAAATTCTGGGGAGAGGTGAATTGGTGGGCCTGGGATGCAACCAATTATGCTCTTGTTTATTGTCAGTCTCCTCTCTCTAGAATGTAGGCCCCACAGCAGGGATTCTTGTCTAATTTGTTCACTGCTAGGTTCCCATATCTAGACCAGTGCTGGTCAATATAAACAAAAATGTAATAATGTATTTAACCCCAAATATCCTAAACATTCTCATTACAACATGAAATCAATAATGTAAAAATTATTAACGAGCTAGTTTACACTCTTTTTTTCATACGAAATCTTCAGAATCTGGGGTGAAGTTTACACTCACAGTACATCTCAATTCGGGTACTAAATTTTCATCAGAAATACTTGACCTGAAAAAAAAAAAAAAAGAAATACTTGACCTGTATTCAGATTTCACAACACTTACAGTTGAAAAAGTAGATTCGTGTACCCAGGTTGTCCCAGACATACTTAGATGTCTTCCAATAAATGAAGTATCAGTTTTATTGTTTAAATTTAAGTGAATTAAAATTAAATAAAATCCTCTCCAACAACAGTAGAACACACATTCTTTTCAAGTGTGTATAGAACATTCTCCAGGATAGACCAAATGCTAAGGCATAAAACAAGTCTTAATAAATTTAAAAGGATTGATCATATAAAATTTCTTCTCTTACCACACTGGAATGAAATTAGAAATCAGTAAAAGAAGGAAATGTGGGCAATTCACAGGTATGTAGAAATTAAACCACAGAGTCCTAAATAATCAATGGGTCAAAGAAGAATCCACAAGTGAAATTTGAAAATTAAATAAAATTAGAAATTCAGTTCTTCAGTCTCACCACATTTCAGGTGCCCAACAGCTACATGTGCTGTTAGACAGTGCGGCTCTAGACAAGACCTGGCACTTAGTAAGTGCTAAGTGAATCCTGAAAGAACCAATGAACGGAGAAACCTGGTGGGCACATTCCACTCTACCACACATAACTTTGCAGGCATGCCATGCCTAGGCTGGGTCCCACCTTTAACAAAAGTCCAGGCTGGGGTCTTTGAGGGAGGATTTCCCAGCATCTCTCTGCCCCTCCAGGAAGTTTGAGAACATCTACATCGGCTGGGGCCACAAGTACAGTCCTGAGAATTTCAACCCGTCCCTGCCAGCCCCTGTTCAGCAAGAGTACCCCAGCGGCCCGGAGATCGTGGAGATGAGCGACCCCACGGTGGAGGAGGAGCAGGCCCTGGCGGCCGCGGAGGAAGAAGAAGAGGAAGAGGAGGAAGAGGAGGAAGAGGAGGATGAGGGCCAGGATGACTGAGGCCCCATAGCCCCCTTCCTCAAGCAGGTAGATAGCAGGTTTTCCCTTATACACAGTTTTAGCTTGGTTTTTTTTCATTGTTGGTTTGCTTCCTGCCCCTAGAGGGCAGGGGTAGAAGAGGAAGGCAGCTGCTCTAAATAAAATTTCCTCAGGGCATTCCAGCCGAGTCACTCATTCATTTGTTCACCACATTTGTTGACATGGCCTCCAAGTCAGGACAGTGGCACTTTGCTAGGAACACAGACATTACCCGGCATAGTCTCTCCCATCTGTTCATTTATTCATTCATCGGGCCATCAAACAACGCTTGAAGTGCCCCGGGTCAACCCAGCCCTGTGCTGGGAACACAGCGTTGACCCAGTGGCCCCAGATCTGCTTTCCAGGGGCTCACACTCTACAGGAGAGACAGACACATTCCCTAGACAATGACAACCCAGATAGGGGAGCCCAGAGCTCCTGAGGTGGCTCATAAATGGTCAAAAACAGAGTGGTAGGCCATTCCAAGCAGAGGGAACAGGGCATGCAAAGACCCAAGGGCAAGAGAGAGTGTGTTGTGTTGGGGTAGATTCTCAAACCTCATTTTTGGGACATGGTGTGAGGAGTCAGTGGTGAGAAATGAGGCTGGAAAGAGAGGTTGGCAGGAACAGATTACCCAGGGCTGAACTTTGTCCTGAGAACCCTAGGGAGGCCACCGATGGGCTTTGAACAGGGCAGGGTCCTGATCATTATCATGCTTTAGAAAGACCTCTCTAGATGCCAAGTGGAGGGCAGATAGAGGGGTGAGACAGGAGTCTGGGAGAGCAGAGACAAGGCTCATACAGGGAGGGCCCAAGCAGGAGAGGAGGAGTTTAGACCAGGGCTGCACAGAGGAATGGACTGGAACAGAGGAATTCAGGTGACAGAATGCAAAAGACTTGGGGACTGGAATCAGGGAGTGAAGGGAAATAGCAGAAGTCTAGGGAGACACTGAGTTCTGCAGCCTGGTGACTGGAGGGGATGTCAGTGCCAGCCCTAAAATGAGGACACAGGAGAGGAGCAGGATTTGGAGTAAGATGTCAATTTTTTTTTTTTTTTGCGTTACGCGGGCCTCTCACTGTTGTGGCCTCTCCCGCTGCGGAGCACAGGCTCTGGACGCGCAGGCTCAGCGGCCATGGCTCACGGGCCCAGCTGCTCCCGGACCGGGGCACGAACCCGTGTCCCCTGCATTGGCAGACGGACTCTCAATCACTGCGCCACCAGGGAAGCCCAAGATTTTAATTTCATTGTAGGACTTGTTGAGTGTGAGATGCTTCTGGGACATTCCAGTGAGAAATCTGGGGGGCAATTGAATAAGTGGGTCTAGGAAGATCTGTGATGGGGGCAGTGTGGTGTCAGAAGAAGTGAGGGGCACTGGCTATCAGGGGGCTGATGGGATCAGGAAGAGATTTCAGGTTACTAGTGGATTATTGGGACACTGGGGACATTGCAGTGATCAATAAAATTTTGGTGGGTGTCGGAGGACCGAGTGAGATTGTTGAAGATTGTGGAGCTATGGAGATACATAGGAGGTTGGTGGGAAATGTGGAGATGTTTGGTGTTAGTATTAATCAGTAGTGGGTTAGATGAAGTCCTTGGAGTTTTATGGAGGCAATGGAGATCAGTGGGATTTGTGGGATCATCTAGGGTGGGGAGGAATGGTTGGAGATGCTGTGGCCAGTCTGGGACTTTAAGATGTAAGTGGGAAACACCGGAGGGTGTATGTTGGGAGTCTTCGGGAGACTCCAGGGTCACCTGGAGTCATTTGTGACGTCATGGGAAGGACAAGGTTTGGATGAGGCCTTCTCTTGAGGGTACTCCCGTTGCTAGGCAAACGGTTCCCAGAGCGCCGTTGCTAGGGACCTGTGCTCTTTTGATGGCCACGCCCCTTTCCCTACGGGGCCCGCCCCCACAGCCAACCACGTCGGCCGCAGGCACGAAGGCCGCGCCCATCTTGTAGCCCCGCCTTCAGTCCAGAACCGTTACCGGAGCGACGGCTGGAGCTCGTCCCGCCTCCCTACCCTGTTGCCAATCGAAGAGGCGTTGCCCGGGCGACGACACCACCTCTTCCGGTGCGGATCCACGGCTTCCGGCAGGGGGCCCGGCGGCAGGCGGCTGTCCGGCACTAGCGGGGCCCTGGGCTGGGGTGGGGGTCGCCCAAGATGGCGGCGGGCGGCGCGGAGGGCGGTTCGGGCCCCGGCGCTGCAATGGGGGATTGTGCGGAGATCAAGTCGCAGTTCCGCACCCGCGAGGGCTTCTACAAGCTGCTCCCCGGCGACGGCGCCGCTCGCAGGTCGGGTCCGGCTTCCTCCCAGACCCCGGCGCCGCCCCAGCCGCCGCAGCAGCCCCTGCCCGGCCCTGCCTCCACCTCCGGCCCCGGTGCTGCGGGCGCCGCGCCGTCCCCTCCGCCCGCAGGCCCAGGGCCCGGGCCCGCGCTGCCTGCGGTGCGCCTCAGCCTCGTGCGCCTCGGGGAGCCCGACGGCGCCGGGGCCGGGGAGCCTCCCGCCACGCCCGCCGGGCTGGGCGCTGGGGGAGACCGCGTCTGCTTCAACTTGGGCCGCGAGCTCTATTTCTACCCGGGCTGCTGTCGCCGCGGGAGCCAACGGGTGAGCGGCCCGCATCGTGGGCCCCTGGGTGCTGGCTGAGAGGATGGGGATCCCTGAGGTGATTCACAAGTGACAGGAGAGTCCCTGAATGATAGGGGGCCCTGAGATAGGCATCCTACATGTGACGGACATCTTAAGGGGAAAGGATTGTTGGAGGTAATACAGGATTCTGAAAGGTGATGGGAGGCTCCCTGGGTGCTGGGAGGTGCTGGGAAACCTCGAGATCATGTGAGATCCCGAGGTTATGCGTGAGGGTCCTGGGATGGTGACTGTTCTGGAGGTGATGGGGAATCCGAGATGCTATGGGGAGCTCCCAGGTGCTGGCTGGCAGGCATTTTGCAGGTGATGGGAAATGCAGGCTCAGAAGTGATGGAGAGCCCAGGGGTATTGCTGTCTGGGGGTGTTGGGGGGACTTGGGGAGCCCAGAGGTGAGGAGGATTCTGGAAGTAATGGGGGCTTAGAGGTAATAGGGATCCTGAAGGTGAATGGGATCCTAGAGAAACTTGGGGTTCTGGAGGTAATGAGGGTGCCGGAGGAAATGAGAATCTCAGAACTGATGGGAGATCTGGAGATAATGAGATCCCAGAGGGAACATCCTCAGGTGTGATGGGTGTCTCTAAAGTGATGTCAGTCCCAGAGGACACGAGACCCTTGGAGTTTATGGTGGTCCCCAGAAGTGATGGGGATCCTGAGAGCCCAGAGATGATGAAGGCACCTGAAATTTGGGGGACCATGAGGTTTAATGGGTCCCTGAACTGTGATGGGGATGCTGAGATTTAAGGACTCCAAAGTGGGGAGAATCCTGGGACATTGGACTTTAGAATTCTGGGGATTGGATGATCCTGAGTTTTGAGGGTCTTGGAATATAGTGGTGCTAAGACCCAGGGGAGTTGCTGAAATTATAGAAAGGAATTGGAGCTCAGGGACTACAGGGGCCCTGAAACTGACACTGTGGCCAAGGGTGTACCAGAAGTTGGGGGTGTCCAACTTTGGGGAGGACGCACTGTGGTCTCATGTGGTGGCAGGGGGCAAAGCTTCCTGCCTGGTTTTTTCCTCTGTTTGTGATTTGGGTGCTCCTTCCTGTCTGTGGTTGCCCCTTCCCTCCCCGCTCACCCATCCACCTACCCACTCCCCTCAGGGATTTAACCCTGCTTCCTCTTTGTGGTTTTCCCCCAACCTCAACACCCTCTTCCTTCCTCTCAGTGGTAGAAGCCATTAACTCGTTTTCTCCCACCACCCAAGTCCATTGACCTCAACAAGCCAATTGACAAGCGGATCTATAAGGGCACCCAGCCCACTTGCCACGACTTCAACCAGTTCACTGCTGCCACAGAGACCATCTCCCTGCTGGTGGGATTCTCAGCCGGTCAAGTGCAGTACCTGGATCTCATCAAGAAGGACACCAGCAAGCTATTCAATGAGGAGGTGATTGTGGGCCCCCAGGGCCCAGAACTGCTCCCGTTCCCACCCACCCATACACTGTTTGCCATGAGACTGCAGCTGCCTGGGAAGCAGTGTAGGCCTGAGGGGGCAGGATGAGGGAGAGATGGGGGATGGACTGATGGACATGGAGGTTGGGTGATAGCTAATAATGACGGTTGCATCTCTTGTGCCCAGGCCCTATGCTGTGTTAGCCCTATGCTGAACACATTACTCCTGGAGTTTTCATCAACCAATGGGTTAGGATTGTGATACCCATTTTGCAGATTAGAGAACTGAAGCTACTCACTGGTTGGGATTTGTTTGAAGCCACAGCCCTTGCTTTTCAAATTCTGGGCCCTGTGGGCTTTGGATTCAAATCTTTGCTGCACCATCTACTCACTGTGTGGCTTTGGGAAGTGACTATTCCTCCCTTAGCCTCAGTTTTTCTCCTCTGCAAAATGGGATTCCCATCCCTACCTCACGGGACTGTTGTAAAATCATACATGGAGGTTGCTCAGTCCTGGGTGGACCTGGCAGAAGGGGAAATGCCAGTGAAAGACCTTATCTGTGTCCAGAATTACTCTTGTCCTCTATCTCTTTCTCTCTGTTCTGAGAAGGTGTTTCAAATGTACAGAGTGCATGAATGGCGGAGGGGAGTGAGTGGAACACGGAATGGACTAAAGTGGACTAGGTCATCCATTCACAAAATATTCATTGAGCATTCGTTCTTTGCCAGGCATCGTTCTAAGCACTGGGAATACTACATCTCGGTGAACAAAACAGAGGGCCCTGCCTTTGTGGAGCTTTTATCTAGCTGGAGGAGACAGATAGTTATCAAATAACTAAGTAGGCTGTGTGTCAGAGTGTCGTGGAGAAAAATCCAGCAGGGAAGGCGAATGGGGAGTGCTCGGTGAGGTTAGGAAAGGTCTCATGGAAGGTGACATGGAAATAAATTCCTAAAGGAGGCAAGACAAATTATTGGAGAAAAGGACATTCTGAGTAGAGGGAACAGAACAGCTAGGACAAATGGCGGAAGCAGGACAGCAAAAAGGCTGTGTGGCCAGAGCAGTGTTGAGGGGGAGGGTAGTAGATGAGCTCCGAGAAACAACTCGGAGGGGCCAGGAGAGGTAGGGTGTGGCAGGTCATGGAAAAGACCTTGGCCTTTAGAGCCTCTCGCCACTGGGGTTCATCTGAGCCAAGAACACAGAAACAATTTGATTTAATTTCTAAATTCTCCAGAGAATGGAGAATGGGAAGCAACTTGGGTATCTGGGAAAGAAGTTACTTTGTTACAGACGGTGGATGCCAAAGGGCTTTAGAGCTTGGTTCTCCCTGGAGTCCTGCTTGAGAAAGGCTGCCATGGTGTTCAGAATGGGAGAGACAGTGCCGGGTGCTGACTTAGGTTTTAATAGCATCTCTTTGGCACCTGTGCAGAGAAGAGACCCAGGTGGTGGAGACCGGTCAGTTAGGCCGTTGCAGGCCTGACGGCAGCTGAGACCAAGGTGGTTGGAGTTGGGGGTGGTGAGAAGAGATCGGGTTCTGGGCACATTTTGCAGATCAAGCCCACAGGATTTCTTGCAGGTTTGGAGGTGAGTTGTGAGGACAAAAAGGAGCAAAGATGCGTGGCTGCCAGGATGGGCTTGTCACTCAGGTGTCCTGGAACTACTTTCCAGGCGCCACCTGCGGGTACAGCTCCGTGCTCTGGGGCTAGAACAATGAACCAAATAAACAAAGATACCTTCCTTGGGGGAGCTGATACTCCGTGACTCAATATCTTGCCTTAAGCATGACATGGTAAGGATGGCGGAGGGGGTTAGAGGAGACTTCTCTGGAAGGCAGCACTGCCCTCCTGCCGAAGAAGGGACATCGAGGCTCCACGGCGCTCCCCTCACACAGCCCTTCTCCCCCTGCTTTCCCCTAACCTGGTGTCTGTCCGTTTCCCTCAGTCCCTCCTCTCCGAGGAGGCCCGGGCCACTTACGATGACCTTCTCCGGGGAAGCAGGCTGGGGAGGAGGTGGGCCACGGGAGGATGGCCCTCTCCCAACCCCCGCTCTCTCCCCTGGCAGCGGCTTATCGACAAGACCAAGGTGACATATCTGAAGTGGCTGCCTGAGTCAGAGAGCCTGTTCCTGGCATCCCACGCCAGCGGCCACCTGTACCTGTACAACGTCAGCCACCCGTGCGCCTCGGCCCCACCGCAGTACAGCCTGCTGAAGCAGGGCGAGGGCTTCGCCGTCTACGCCGCCAAGAGCAAGGCGCCCCGCAACCCGCTGGCCAAGTGGGCGGTGGGCGAGGGGCCCCTCAACGAGTTCGCCTTCTCGCCCGACGGCCGGCACCTGGCCTGCGTCAGCCAGGACGGCTGCCTGCGCGTCTTCCACTTCGACTCCATGCTGCTGCGCGGGCTCATGAAGAGCTACTTCGGGGGCCTGCTCTGTGTGTGCTGGAGCCCCGACGGGCGCTACGTCGTGACGGGTGGTGAAGATGACCTGGTCACCGTGTGGTCCTTCACCGAGGGCCGCGTGGTGGCCCGAGGCCACGGCCACAAGTCCTGGGTCAACGCCGTGGCCTTCGACCCCTACACCACGAGGGCCGAGGAGGCGGCTGCTGCCGGTGGCGACGGGGAGCGGAGTGGCGGGGAGGAGGAGGAGCCGGAGGCCGCGGGCACGGGCTCGGGCGGGGGCGCCCCCCTCTCCCCGCTGCCCAAGGCCGGCTCCATCACCTACCGCTTCGGCTCGGCCGGCCAGGACACGCAGTTCTGCCTGTGGGACCTCACCGAAGACGTGCTCTACCCTCACCCTCCCCTGGCCCGCACCCGCACCCTCCCCGGCACGCCGGGCACCACGCCGCCTGCCACCGGCAGCTCGCGAGGTGGTGAGCCAGGCCCCGGGCCCCTGCCCCGCTCACTGTCCCGGTCCAATAGCCTCCCACACCCAGCGGGCAGCGGCAAGGCGGGCGGCCCGGGTGCGGCGGCGGAGCCGGGGACGCCCTTCAGCATCGGCCGCTTTGCCACGCTCACGCTGCAGGAGCGGCGGGACCGGGGGGCCGAGAAAGAGCACAAGCGCTACCACAGCCTGGGCAACATCAGCCGGGGCGGCAGTGGGGGCGGGGGCGGCGGGGACAAGCCCAGCGGCCCCGCTCCCCGAAGCCGGCTGGACCCCGCCAAGGTGCTGGGCACCGCGCTGTGCCCGCGCATCCACGAGGTGCCGCTGCTCGAGCCGCTCGTGTGCAAGAAGATCGCCCAGGAGCGGCTCACGGTCCTCCTCTTCCTGGAGGACTGCATCATCACCGCCTGCCAGGAGGGCCTCATCTGCACCTGGGCCCGGCCGGGCAAGGTGGTGAGTCACCCCACACCAGCCCACCTGGGACCCAGGCAGAGGCGGGCATTGGCAGAGAGGTTTGGTAGCATCACAGCCTCTAGCCGTGTGGGATGAGGGGAAGCCATGGAAATCTGTGTCCCGGAACAAGCCTTCTCAGATCTTAGAGTGACTTCTAGAGCGCTTGGCAAGCAACGGTAAGCAGAGAGAGGGTCAGGCATAAGAGACATCTGGGAGTGGTGGAGAACATGGCCAGTTATCAGAAGGGCAGCCGGTGGGCCCAGCATGGCTAGGTCTTACGGAATGGTGAAATTTTATTAATACTGCAGTTTGAGCTCTATGGGCAAGGTTGAGCCTGTGCACCCAGCTTCCAGCCTGAGTGTCAGACTCTTGGGATCCGAGCCCACTGCTGGAGGCGTGGGCTGTGGGATCCCAGGCTCAGGGTCCAGTCCAGCACTTCTGCTCCGTGTGACCTCGAGCAAGTCACTGCCTCTTTATGACCTTTCTCACCTCTTAGGGCAGGGAAGCTTGAAGATGGGTAGGCCATGGGGTTCAGAAAGGTGCTAGTAAGGTGAAGTGCGGGCCTGGTGCCTTATAACTTGGGACCTGTGTTCTCAGATGTCTCCTAAGGGTTTGGGCTCTGGGGCCCAGGATGCCAGATCTGAGGGCTGTGCCTGGCTCCCTGGAAGAGCAGTTTTGGAATTGTAGGGTCCTGAATCCCTAGAACTTAAAGTACAGTCTCAGAGGCAGGGGCATTGGGATTTGGGGAATCTGGTAAGTCCTGAAAGAGATCCCTCTATCTCCCTAGTTCACAGACGAGGAGACCGAGACCCAGACAGGGGAAGGAAGTTGGCCCAGGTCACCCAGCAAGTCAGTGGTAGAGGTAGGACTGTCCCTAAGTTCTTCCCTCCCAGAATCTTAGGACCCCCTCCGCAGTCAGAAGGGGACCCCAGTTTCCCCCTCTCCTCCCTACCTCCACCCCTACCCCATCCTCTTTGCTCAGGATCACCTGAGGACTTTAATTGTATAAGAGTGCCACCTGCTGGGACAGGGAAGCTAGCTGAGATGTAAGTTCCTGAGCCTAGAGCAGCGGCCTGTCTGGGTGGTCTGGGGTGGATTGAAGGGCAAGGCCAGGGTGGCAGCAGCCTGGGGGACTCCAGGCTGGCTTCCCCCCTCCCCGACCCCCGCCCCGTGGGACTGGTGAGAGCCCCAGGCTGTCTCTAACCCCCTCCTGTCTCCGCTCTCATCTTCCCCAGGGCATCTCCTCCCAACCAGGCAACTCCCCGAGCGGCACAGTAGTGTGAAGCCATGGATGTCGGGGTCCCCCACCCGATGCCCCCAGCTCCTAGCATAACCGTCCCCGCTGACCTCATGGATCAACGTATTAACAAGACTAACCGTGACGGATGGACTGCTCCGGTCCCTCTCCCTGCTCAAATTTGGGGCAGAGGGTCCCTCAGACTGACCCAGACACTGGGGGGATGTAGTGGCCCGTGTGGCCTCAGCCTTGTCCCCACCCACTGCCAAGTACAATGACCCCTTCCTCTGAAACATCAGTGTTAGCCTCATCCCTGTCCCCAGCATGTGACTGGTCACTCCTGGGGGAGAAACTCCCCACCCACAAGAGCCCCAGCTCTGCAGTGCACCTCTCGGTCCTGTGTGCAGGGCAGGGGGTGGCCCACCCCTCCCTGGCCCCCGCCCTGCCCTTGCTGTTACTTGTGCTTTTGAAGAATGTTAAATTATGGAAGCCCCTGGGGTCCTCGCTGTCCCCCAGGACCTCTTATTTATACTAAAGTTCCCTGTTTTCACAGCGTCTCTGTTCCCTTCCGCGGAGGTATGGAGGAAGTGTGTGGGTGCTTTCGATGCAGCCCTAGAATCAGTCCACTTTATCCAGAGGAAGCGCTAGGTCCTGCCTCCCCCCCAGACCCCCTTTTGAGGGCAGGAAGAACTGAAAACCAGAGGAGGGATGTGCCTGAGGCCCTGGGCAGGGCCCTTCAGACAGAGGAGAGTATCCCTCGCCCCACTCCAAACTCTCGGAGGGAAGAGAGCCACCAGGACCCCCTCTTCAGAGTCTTCAGTGGGAGTTTTAAAAGTTGTTTCAAAGTGTCCAGATATTATAGGGGCCCCCGCCAGGCAGCTCCCGAGATGCCCAGAGTGAGCTGCCACAGCATAGGCCCTGGCCTTCTGCTGCCTCAGGCCTGGCTTGGCCGGGCCCAGGCATCCAGGACCAATTAGAGACCATGGTTTCCTCTGGGAGAACTGTCCACCCTGGAAAGAACAGCGAAAATCCCTCCTGGCTGGCTCTCTGGAGCCACAGGGAGTGGTGTCTTCCCGCTCTACCCTCCACCCCCCGAAATGTTTCTGTTTCTAATCCTAGCCTGGGCAGGAATGTGGCTGCGCTGCCAGGGTCCAAGGAGCTATTCTGGGGGCTCCTTTGCCTCCCCCAGGCTTTGGCCAGTGGGTCACCCCTGATCCTGGCTCCTGAGGGCCTCCCTTCCCGATTCTCTCACCACCCCTTCCCCATCTCCTGCCAAAAACAAGTCAGTGTAAAGCAGAGGGCCTGAGGGCTAAATTTAAACCATCCCAAAGTCTGCCTCCTTGGCTGAGTCACCCGCAAAGCTGCCCTGGCCTCCCGCCCCCCTTCCCAGGCCTCACCCCTTTTTCTCCCCCCCTCCCAACTCAAGAGCTTGGGAGGGGTGTTACCAAATCACTGTGAACCTCAATTGGTCCCCTCTGGGGAATGGGCGGGCTCATCTTTGGCGTCTGTCATACCTGTAGCGTTCCTCTGTGCTTTGCCTTTTCAGTGGTGGGGTAGTTTGAGGGTAGAGATTCTCCACCACCCCTCATCTCACACTGAAGCGTTCCGAGGGGCCCTGGAAGGAGCAACTTGGGGGGGCCTGGCTTGTGAGGGGTTAAGGCTGGGAGGCTGGAGGGGGCCGGACCGAGGGGTGGGGAGAAGGGGAGGAGGCCTTAGCAGCCAGCAGAGAGAAGTGGCCAGAGAGGCCCAGGGGACAGCCAGGGACAGGCAGACATGCAGCCAGGGCCCCAGGGCCTGGACAGGGCCCTCCAGGCCCCGTGACGGGAGGACCCCGAGCCCCTGGCCCGGGGAGGGGGCCATGGTGCTGCCTGCCCGACATGTCAGCCGAAGTGCGGCTGAGGCGGCTTCAGCAGCTGGTGCTGGACCCCAGCTTCCTGGGGCTGGAGCCCCTGCTCGACCTTCTCCTGGGCGTCCACCAGGAGCTGGGCGCGTCCGACCTGGCCCAGGACAAGTATGTGGCCGACTTCTTGGAGTGGGGTGAGTGCCTACCTACCTGCATGGCGCCCCACAGATTCGGGGGTGGGGGCAAGGCAGAGGGGGGAGGTGGGTGTGGGCTGGGTGTTGGGGGCAGGACGGACACGGGGAAAACCTCCCATTCAGGGGCCCAGAACTTGGGGCTGGGTCTTGGGCGACATATTCCTACCCCTGTGCCACCCTGGCAGGGCAGGGTGAGATGAACAGAGGCCAGGGCAGCCATGACTCAGAATCATGACTTGGGAGCCATGGTAAGCCGGGTTGGGCACAGCCTCTCATGGTCCCCTTGCACCCCATTCCCGAGTCTAGGCCTAGGGACATGCTGGGGAGCCCTGTCTTCTAGGACCCCTCCCCACCAAAATGGGCCCTGTGGCCCTCCACCCTGGTTCCCCAGATCGCAGGGGCAAGCGGAAGGGATAGCACAGGGCAGCTGCCAGGGGCGCGGCCGACGGGCAGGTGTTCGGCGCCAGCCTCTCCAGCTGCTCCAACAGGTGCCCAGGCACTGGGAGGGCGCGGTGACTCAGGCAGGCCCGGGGAGAGCCAGCTCTGCACACAGGCCCCACCAAGCACCCCCTCCACCCCCTGGTTGGAGGAGGAAGAATTAGGATTCTTCTGAGTGGGCCCACTTTCTCTGTAGGTTCCTCCTCCACCCAAAGTCCCTTTTGGCCAAGTCTTCCCCTGGAGACAGGTCCAGAGGGAAGATGCTTCATCTTCAGCCTCAGCCTCCTGCCTTGTCTGCCCCACTCCCTCCTGGCCCAGGCTCAGGCTCACTTGGGTTTCTGTCTCTCTAACATCTGCCATTCTGTCCCTCCACTGGTCTGTCCCTCAGTGGCTTGCTCTTGGTCCTTAGGCTCTGTGTGTCCCTGCCCCCGTCCCTGTTTCCTGTCTCTCTGCCTTCTCCCGCTCCCTCTTTTCTTGTGTCCATCTCTTTCTGACCCAGGCCCTGCTTCTCTCTCCCCATTTTGCAGATGCGAAGGTGGAGGCCAAGGGCTAGACCACTTGGCCTCTGGGAGAACCTTCTCCCCACATCCCCCCAGCCCTTAGTAACTCTCTCAGCTCCTCTTTTGCAGAGGATGAACTGAGACCTGAGGTGGGGGCAGCTCTCCTGTAAGGAGCACTCCTTTTGTGGCCCGAGCAGCATCCTGCGGCCCCTCCCCTGCCAGGCTGCTGGGGCGGGGGAGGGGGCCTGGGTTCCCGCTGCCTTAAAAGGGCTCAGTGTCTTGGCTCTCTCCTCCCTCCCCCATCCTGGGCCCTGGCTGCTGCTTCCCTGCTGGCCCACTCTTCCTGAACCCCGAACCCTCTCCATAACCCACTGTATCTTCCCTCGTTCCTAGTTGCACCCATTGCTCTCTCCCTCCTGCCTCAGAAGCTCCCAGCTTCTTCCACCTCCGGGAGTCCAGGCTTCCCTCTCCCCCTGCCTCCACTCTCCGCCTTCCCCCTCCCAAACTGCTCTCTGTAACATTGCTAGCTGTAGGACGTTGGGCAGAGGACTTCACCTGTCTGAGCCTTGGTTCTTCATCTGTAGATAAGGGGTAATAGCAAAACCTCCTCCTGGAGTTGAGAGCGTAGAGATAACACACTTGACTGTGCCTGCGGCCCTGGAGCCGGGATGCGGATCCACGCTGGCTTTGTCTCCCTCTCCCGTTGCTTCTCCTGGTCCTAGCCCTAAACTCAGGGTTTCCCAGAGTGTGGTCCAAGAGCCACCAGTATCTGAGCCTAGGATTAAACTGCAGCCTCTGGGCCATGACCCAAAACAGACTGAATGAGAGCCCTGGGGGTGGGCGGGGTCACCGGGAGTAGGGGCCCGGAAGCCCAGGGAGCTCTAAGAACTGGGCCTATTTCTTCTTCCTCTGTTCTTCAGGGCCTCCCTTCGGCAGACTTGTTACCTCACCCTGTCCATCCTGCACCCCCTAGAGCCCTCTGGCCCAGTGTCCTGTCCCAGAAAGGGGTTCCCAGGCATCCCACTTTTCTCTGTACAAGAGCAGTTTTGGGTCCCCAAAGCCTCACATAATGTTTATGTGAAGTCTTTAAGGAGGCCGACTAGTGCTAAGGGGAGGGGCAGGGGCAGGGGAGACTCAGCGACAGAAGGTGGGACTGTCTCTCCTCGTCTCCAGTGTCAGTCCCTCGGATTCTCGGTTCTTATCCCCGCCCCTTCGCCCCCTCCCCCCCAGTGGAGCCCATCGCGGAGAGGCTTAAGGAGGCCCGACTGCAGAGGGATGACTTCGAGATTCTGAAGGTGATCGGACGCGGGGCGTTCAGCGAGGTGAGCCTGGAGCAGCGGAGGCAGCTCAGTGGGGTTAGAGACCTGACTTTTCCTGCAGTGGGCGGGATGTTGGAGTTCCGGAAGTGGGGCCTTAGAAATTGATGAATGACTGAGTTTAGACCCTAAGGCGGGGCTTGAGGCCAATGGGCGTGGCTTTGCCGAGGGGGCGGGGCCAAGTCTGGCCCGGGTTAAGGGTGGAATCCAATCTGGGGGAGGCCTGGTGTTTCCCCGCCACCTCCGCTCTATTACCCTGTTTGGGTTTTCAGGTGGCGGTGGTGAAGATGAAGCAGACGGGCCAGGTGTACGCCATGAAGATCATGAATAAGTGGGACATGCTGAAGAGAGGCGAGGTGACGGCCGGGCTGGGTGTGCAGGGTGCTGAGGACCCCCCCTTCCGTCCTCCCACCCCCGTCCGCTTCAGCTCCTCCGGGTGCCCCGCAGGTGTCGTGCTTCCGCGAAGAGAGGGATGTGTTGGTGAACGGGGACCAGCGCTGGATCACGCAGCTGCACTTCGCCTTCCAGGACGAGAACTACCTGGTGAGCCGCAGGCCGGGCGACTAGAGAGGCGGACCCCCACCCCTGAGGCTGTCAGTTATCGAGGTGTGGGCAGGCAGAGGAAGTTCGAGGATCAGGGAGCTGCCTCGAAATGCATGCGGCAGTCCCTGGGTGTGGTAGGAGCTGGCCTTCCTTTCCCGGGATGGGAGATGTCCCTTACTGCCTTTTTCCCCGGGTTGATTCCGGGGGGCACTACCTGGAATGATATAGTCTCTAGAGTCTATGTGGGAGCCACTGGGCAGGGGGTATCTGGGCTCCATACCCTGGATAATCGGGAGGTCTCTGAGTTCTCTTTTTCCTGACTCTCTTGGTCGGGGGTGGGAGAAGTGAATCTCTGTCCAGTGACATCGTGGGGGAACGAGGATTGGGGGTGGGCGTGTCTCTGATTTGGCCTGGGAGATCTCCTGGGGCTGGGGCTGGGGCTGCGGAGTCTCTGCCCAGGGATGGGGCGTCTCTGGGAGTCTTTGTCCCGGGCTATCGGCCGTGGGCGCCCAGACGAGGTACCGACCCCCGTGACACGCCCCCTCCCAGTACCTGGTCATGGAGTACTACGTGGGCGGGGACCTGCTAACGCTGCTGAGCAAGTTTGGGGAGCGGATCCCGGCCGAGATGGCGCGCTTCTACCTGGCCGAGATTGTCATGGCCATAGACTCGGTGCACCGGCTGGGCTACGTGCACAGGTGGGCGCTGCAGGGGCTGAAGGCCGCGGGAATTGGAGAGAGTGGTCCTTAAGAGGGTGGGGCCCAGGCGGTGCTGCCTAGTGGGGTGGAGCCTGGTGAGATGGCAGGAGAGAGGCTCACTTATCCCTCTCCCTTCCCTTCTTTCCTCCGCGCAGGGACATCAAACCGGACAACATCCTGCTGGACCGCTGCGGCCACATCCGCTTGGCCGACTTTGGCTCCTGCCTCAAGTTGCGGGCGGATGGAACGGTGAGCGGTGCGCCGCTCTTGGGCAATTCGGACTACCAATGACGGGTCGGGAGCAGGAACCCGAGGTGCAGCGTGGGGGCGGGGCTGAGGCGTGCGGGCAGAGCCAGGGTGAGGGCAGGACTAGATTTGGAGGGGAAAGAAGGAGGCGACCCAGGCCGTAGCCTGCCTGTGGCTCAGGCTTAGAACAGGCAAAAGGAGGGACTAAGCTCTAGGGTAGTGTTAAGAGGGGGCGGAGCCAGAGCTAGGAGGGGCGGGGTCAAGCCTAGCTCGGATCCTCTTGGCTCAGGTGCGGTCACTGGTGGCTGTGGGCACCCCGGACTACTTGTCTCCCGAGATCCTGCAGGCCGTGGGCGGTGGGCCCGGGACTGGCAGCTACGGGCCCGAGTGTGACTGGTGGGCGCTGGGCGTGCTCGCCTATGAAATGTTCTATGGGCAGACTCCCTTCTACGCCGACTCCACGGCTGAGACCTACGGCAAGATCGTGCACTACAAGGTGAGCACAGCCCGGGGAGCCCCTGACCTCTCTGCACATGCTCCCAGGTAACATCCCCTCTTTTCCCCTCCTTCTGAGCAGGAGCACCTGTCTCTACCGCTGGCAGACGCAGGAGTCCCCGACGAGGTTCGCGATCTCATCCAGCAGCTGCTGTGTCCCCCCGAGACGCGCCTGGGCCGGAATGGAGCAGGCGATTTCCAGAAGCATCCTTTCTTCTTTGGCCTTGACTGGGACAGCCTCCGAGACAGCGCGCCCCCCTTTATGCCGGATTTCGAGGGTGCCACAGACACATGCAACTTCGATGTGGTGGAAGACGGGCTCACTGCCATGGTGAGCGGGGGCGGGGTAGGTACCTGCGATCGATCCCTGGTCTGCAGAGGGTACCCCCGCATCCGACCGCCGTAACACTGAGGTTAGGAGAGTACCCTCCTCCTGGGGTCCTGAAATCATTCCTTCCCCAGAAACACCTGCCCTGTTTGGCCCCAGGGCTGGGAACCCAGCAGTGACCTAGACTCACAGTCCAGTGGAGGACACGGACTTGTCCCCAGACAGTGATGCCCCAGAGAGATCAGGGCTGAGATGGGGGTGGGGGGTGCAGGGGGGCGGGCCTCCTGACCCAGCATGAAACGTCCTGGAGGGCTTCCTGGAGGAGGGGGCTATCTGAGCTGAGACCTGGAAGGATGAGAGGTGAGAAAGCACCATAGAGGAATCTCCCTTGCTTAGGCCATCTCTCTCTCAGCTGTCCTATGAGCTATCCCGTGCTTGTTCAGCCTGACTGCCTTTGTGCTGGGCACAGCGGGGGACACACATGGACCAAGTCAGCCCTGGTCCCTGCCCTCATCTACTTACAGTCTGGAGAAGTATATAATTATACTGTGGCAAGTGCCCTGAGGGAAGCAGCAGGATGTAATGAAAGAAAATGACGCAGGGTCCACTTTAGATAGACCCCAGGCTGGGGTGGGGGGGTGGCAGGGCACTTAAGCCAAGACTGGGAAGGGGTGAGTGAGGGGCCATCCCTGACTGCCACTGGTCACCTCACATCTGTGTTTCTCTCCTATAGGAGACGCTGTCGGATATGCAGGAAGGCATGCCACTGGGGGTCCACCTGCCTTTCGTGGGCTACTCCTCCTATTCCTGCATGGCCCTTGGGTAAGTGCTACCCTGTGCAGCTTGAGAGGAGTGGACGGGGGTGGGGTGGGGGTGGGGGGGTCCTGCCTCCAGAGGCCCCAGGAGGCTGCTCGGGGTTATCACATCCTGGCCCGTTGGTGCCCAGGAGAATTGCAGGGTCAGTCTCGGAACCTTATTGTCTTGGGACTAAGGGCTTTCAGAAGCCCAGGATTGTAGGACGTTAAATTCTCAGACCATAAGTACTTTGAAACTTAGATTCAAATGTAAAACCTCAGAGTCACAGGCTCAGCCTTCCGGAATCTTCTGACCTTCCACTTTTAGATTTCTAGTATACAGTCATGGGACCTCAAAATCTTAGAGAATTAAGAAGTTTAGAATTGTTACGTCAATCTTAAAAGAACATGGACTCACTGAATTACATAACCACAAAGCCTTCTTAAAACATTGATTCTGAAAATAATACATTGCTTATCACAAGTATATTAGAAAATAGGGATGAGAAAAAGGAAGGCCGCCAGCAGCGGCCTTGTGTTCCTGGCTCACAGCACACGTACTTACCAGCTGCGAGAACATGCTGTATTCTGATCTGTTCTGTTACTGGACAGTGTACCGCAAGTGCCATTTCTTGAACAAACTGTAACACAATCCTGACCCGCCGGGGAGTGTTCTCCTTACTGGGCGGGTCAGGACTCAGCTAACCCGCCTCTGCCATGACCCAGGCTGGATGAACAGCCGCAGGTTGGTCTTGGCGCTTGTCGAGCGTCATTGGGTCCTTGAGACATATTTCTACAAGAGGGACTGCTGGGTTGGAGGGAACATCACTTTTACTGCAATTTCATATTCCTTGGGAGGGTCTGTCTTCCTCCCAGCACCTGGGTCTGGGGGTGGGAGGGGTGGCTGCTGTCTAGAGTCAGGCTTGGGGTCCAACCCCCAGTCTGAAGACCACCCCTTTGGAGGTGGCCAGAGCTGGGAGTGTCTCCCTCACTTCCTGAGGCCCTTAGGAGAGGGGCTGTAAAGCGCACGTGGAGACGGAGATGGGCAGATGCTAGAACATGGGTTTCCTGACCCCAGGTTCCCAAGGAAGGTGCAGAGGCCAGCTTCCAGGGGCCTGAGGCCATGCCAGGCGCAGGCCTTTTCCTAACAAGAGGAGGACCTGTCTCACCAGCCTGGCCATTTATTCCCTTCACTCTGCCCCTCCCCCTCCTCAAGCCTGGAGCCTTCAGGTCTGGCTGCCCCAGGGCACAGGCTAGGGAGTCCTGGCTGTAAACGCAGAGGATCGAGCGTGAGGCCGGCTCTTCCTCCCCTCGCCCTCTTCCTCTCCCCAGGGATGATGAGATCCCGGGCTCCACGCCCATGGAACTGGAGGCCGAGGCGCTGCCTGAGCCATTGCAAGAGCCCAGCCTGGAACCCACGGTGGCCCCACCAGAGGAGGCGGTGAGTCTTTAGAGGAGAGGGTCAGTGAGGGACGAATCGAGAGAAAAGTGGAGGCCTTCAGGGATAGTGTGCGCCATGGAGTGCTAGGCCCTCTGGGAGGTTCCTTGACAGAAAGAGATGGAAAACAAAGTAGAGACAAGGTTACTTCAGTCAGAAATGATCCCCACAGAGAAATGAAAACAGGTCAGTGAGTGTGCATGGAGGGGAACTCTGGGGAGGGGAAGCCCTGGAGAAGCAGGAGGACCACCCATTGGTCAGCAAAGAGAAGGGTAAGGGCTCTGAGGGGAGAACCAGCTGGTGTGCTCTGAAACATGCAAGGAGGGTAGTAAGGCTGCGCTGTTCCAGGAGGAAGGAGGGTGAGGAGTGAGGAGCGGGGAGGCTGGAGAGGCCAGCAGACGCACACCAGACAGGGCCTTTAGTTTTCATGTGGTGGGCCTCCTCCTGAGGGCACTGAGGGGCCGGAGAGATTCTCCAGGGGAGGGACATGGTCAAGCTGCGTAGTGTTACAGGAACAGCCCTTTGGTGTGGAAGGTGGATGGGAGGAGACCAGATTAAAGGCTGGAGATGAGGGCTGGGCTGGGTTAGGGAAGGAGGGGGCTTGGATCACTGCAGGAGCTGTGGGGATTCCAGAAAGATCTCGGGGGTGCAGGAATAGAGGTCAAAGGAGGATCCCAGGCCTGGAACCTATGCCTAAGTCTCGAATGCTCCAGGAGCCACAGGCAGCCCTAAGCCCGGTTCCCATACCCAGGCTGAAGCGGCAGTTCCGGAGGCCATTCCGGAGGCGGTGGCAGAGGCCCAGGTGACGCTGCGGGAACTCCAGGAGGCCCTGGAGGAGGAGGTGCTCACCCGACAGAGCCTGAGCCAGGAGCTGGAGGCCATCCGAACGGCCAACCAGAACTTCGCCAGGTCAGGGTCGGGAGTCGGGGACAGTCACTACCTTTAGCAGCCTCTCTAGCCGAAGTGCCGAAGGGCTCATGGTCCTTACCTCCCCTGCAGCCAACTCCGCGAGGCCGAGGCCCGTAACCGAGACCTGGAGGCGCACGTCCGGCAGCTGCAGGAGCGGATGGAGTTGCTTCAGGCCGGGGGAGCCGCAGGCGAGTCCCTCATCCACCACCTTTCCTGAGGCGCCGGCGGGGGTGGGGGTTGGGGGGGTGGGGGGGTGGGCGGGGAGGTGGGCCCGCGGCGTGTGTATACACCTGGGGGAGGGTGAGGGGCCCAGGCTGGGGCACGCCGCGCCACCGCCCTTCTCCGTCCCTCCACGCGCCCTATGCCTCTCTCTTCTCCTTCCAGCTGTCACGGGGGTCCCCAGTCCCCGGGCCACGGATCCACCTTCCCATGTAAGACCCCTCTTTTTCCCCTGCGTCAAGCCTGCTGCCCCCTTTGCAGACTCTGTCCCCATCTCCCCGTACCCCTGTCCAGACTTAGAGGCTCACCCCTACCTCTTTGAGGTTCCAGTCAGCAGACACCCTCCATTCATGCCCAAATCTACCAGATCTCCCTCGGTTCAGGCCTCTCCCCAAATCCCATCCAGGATCTCCCTAGATGACCTCCCCGACCTCAACTCCCCTCTCTGTCTCTTGCACCCCGCCGAGGGCGGCCGTGCCGAGCTGGGCTCGGATCGGGTCACCTGTCCCTTCTCTCTCCAGCTAGATGGCCCCCCGGCCGTGGCTCTGGGCCAGTGCCCGCTGGTGGGGCCAGGCCCCATGCACCGCCGCCACCTGCTGCTCCCTGCCAGGGTACGTCCGGCTGCTCACGCCCGCCCGTCGCGCGCCCCCGCCCAGCTCCACGTACCCCAAGCCGCCTCTGCTTAGCTGCGCCTCTGCGGGGTGGGGCCCGCGGCGGGGAGGGAGGATACTCGGGCAGCCAATCAACACAGGCTTCTAGGAGGCAGCCAATGAGGAGTTGGGACAAGACTTAGGCTTGCGAGCCGACCAATCACAGCTACTCGCGCTGTGAGGGGGCGGGGCAGGTGCAGGGAGTGTGTGGACCCTCTTATGGGCGTAGGCGGGGCTGGCCCCAGGAGCCAATCAGAGGCCCGCGTCGCCAGTGCTGACCCCCGCCCTCTCCCCGCAGGTCCCTAGGCCTGGCCTATCGGAGGCGCGTTCCTTGCTCCTGTTCGCCTCTGCTCTGGCTGGTGCCGCCGCCCTGGGCTGCATTGGGTTGGTGGCCTGCGCCGGCTATCTTGCCACAGTCTGACCCCGCCCGGGAGCCGCCTTCGCCGCCTGAACCCTAGAACCCGAGCCTGTCCTCCACTTGGGCTCCGCTGGAGGGTTTGGTGACCCAGGCACGGCCCAGAAGCCACTCCCACCGCCCCCCAGTTCACAGCACTCCGAGCGTGGGTTTCCGCCCCAGCTCCAGCCCTGTGATCCGGGCCCGCCCCCTGGCGGCCGGGGAGGGAGGAGCCGGGGCCGCGGCTCCAGGGAGGCTTGTAGCCGGGAATGCTGCTGCTGCTGCTGCTGCTGCTGCTGGGGGAATCGCGGACCTCTTCCTTTCTCCGGCCTAGCTGAGGCATCCGACGTGGATGGGCAAGCTGCGACCTAGAGAGGGCAGCAGGGCCAGGGCTCGGCATCTGTCTTTCACCCGCCAGGCACCCCCACCCACATCGGCTTGCAAACCACAAATCCTCCTTGTGCATGAGGCCCTGCCCTCCCGGGAAGACTCTCTTGCCGCGGTGAACGTCTAGCGCGAGCTCCGCCTTTACCTTTTGACAGCCCCGCTTTTTTCGGGGACTCTCGCGCCCTCCTCACGTGCGCTGTTCTCGGAGCCACAGCCGGCTTTGCCCGCCTCGGCAGTATGGGTATTTATTGACCTTTCCTCCGACCCGCTGACAGGCTCCAGGACCCCAGCACCCTAATCCACATTTTGGATGCACTGAGACCCCGACATTCCTCGGTATTTATTGTCTTTCCCCACCTAGGACCCCACCCCCGATCCTCGCGAATAAAAGGCCCTCTCGTCTGCCCAAAATTCTGAAATTCCTTCGTGTCCGCTGTTTGCTTTGAGGGCAGGAGGCTTTTCAGTGGGCCAATAGGAAGGCGAGTGGAGGTGGCCAATGGCCTGGCAGCAAGCTAGCGGGAGGCGAAGCGGGCGTATCAGGGGTGGGGGTGGGACGCGGGGCGTGGCTTCGACATCCGGCCAATAGGAGAAGAAGAGCGGGCCACCAGGAGGCACCGCCTCTTGTCCAGCTGTGGCCCAGCTGTGCCATCAGGCCGCGGTGAAGGGGGGGCTGGGCTGGCAGCTAGCGCAGCCATCCTCCTACCACTGCGCCTGCGCGGGCCACGCGCATCCGTTCCAGAGACTGACTTACGCTCAAGAAAAGTTGCTGCAAACTTTCTAGCCCGTTTCCCCCGCCCCTTCTCCCAGCCAGACCCGCCCCCCTGCGGAGCCGGGAATTCCGAGGGGCGGAGCGCGGGCCGAGATGGGGAGTGAGGGGGGCCTTCGGAGGACCCTGGAGACGGAGGCGTGCAGAAGCTCAGTCTCGGGGCGGAGGCGGCTTCGCGCCCTTAGCCCTCCCGGACGGCCTGTTGCCTTCTCCGTTGTCCCGATGGGGAAACTGAGGCCCTGAACCAGAGGCACACGCGGGGGGGAGGCAAAAAGCGCGGCCTGAGGCGAAGGGAAAACAAAGGGAGAATCACGGACAGACGGGGAGGGGGACGGGCACACACACACACACTGGGACAGAGACCCTAATAGAGAACTGGGCCTGGCATCGGTGGTGAGGGGGGAGACGCGGGGTCGGCGGGAGAAGATCGGGAAGGGCGAAGTTGCGGGGGGGTGCGGGGAGGGGAGCCGGGCGGGGGAGGGGGCTGGGGAAAGCCCGAGGGAGGAGGAGAAGGAGGGAGGAACTTCCCAAAGTTGCAAAACATGGCTACCTTGCCTGCGGAGCCGAGCGCGGGGCCGGCGGCTGGGGGGGAGGCGGTGGCGGCGGCGGCGACCGAAGAGGAGGAGGAGGAAGCGCGCCAGCTTCTGCAGACTTTGCAGGCGGCCGAGGGTGAGGCAGCGGCGGCGGCCGGGGCCGGGGCGGGCGAAGCGGCGGTGAAAGTGGAGGGCCCGGGATCCCCGGGCGTACCCGGGTCGCCCCCCGAGGCCGCTGCCGATCCGCCCACGGGTCTCCGCTTCTCGCCGGAACAGGTGGCGTGCGTGTGCGAGGCGCTGCTACAGGCGGGCCACGCCGGCCGCTTGAGCCGTTTCCTGGGCGCATTGCCCCCGGCCGAGCGCCTACGTGGCAGCGATCCGGTGCTGCGCGCTCGGGCCCTGGTGGCCTTCCAGCGGGGCGAGTACGCCGAGCTCTACCGGCTGCTCGAGAGCCGCCCCTTCCCCGCCGCCCACCACGCGTTTCTGCAGGACCTCTACCTGCGCGCGCGCTACCACGAGGCCGAACGGGCCCGCGGCCGCGCGCTGGGCGCGGTGGACAAGTACCGTCTGCGCAAGAAGTTCCCGCTGCCCAAGACCATCTGGGACGGCGAAGAGACCGTCTACTGCTTCAAGGAGCGGTCCCGCGCCGCGCTCAAGGCCTGCTATCGCGGCAACCGCTACCCCACGCCGGACGAGAAGCGCCGCCTGGCCACGCTCACCGGCCTCTCGCTCACGCAGGTTAGCAACTGGTTCAAGAACCGACGACAGCGCGACCGGACCGGGGGCGGCGGCGGCGCGCCCTGCAAGAGGTGAGGGGACCCGGGCGGCGCCAGTCCCGCTTTCCCGGAGACGTGCCATCCACCAGCCCCCCCCGCAATGCCTGTTGTCCTCGGACACCCCTCGCTCACACCCTCAGGCGCCAGCCGAGCGCGGGGAATCCGTGTGCATGGAACGGGCACGCGCCCCGGCTCTCCCAGACACCCGGAGACCAATGCTCCTCTCGCGGAGGCCGGGAGACCGCCTCTCTCTGCTCCACTCAAGGCTCCGTCCCAGATCCCATCCGTGTCCGCGGCTAGACTCGGGGCGGCAGTGAGAAAATGAGGGGTTGCGGGAAAGGAGGAGGGGCCTTTGTCCTCCCCACCGGGCGTAGGGGCTTGTTCAGTCCCCTTCGCGGCCAGGCCCTCCCAGACCGTCGCTCGGTCTCACCTCCCCCCTTCCCGCCCCCCCTTCAGGGCCCAAACAGCGTGGTCCGTCTTCTGTCTTTGTTGTGAAACGTGAACCTTCCCCAGCTCCGGTTTCCCTGTAACCCAAGCCCTTCTCCTCCCACCCTGCGCGTCGGCCTCCTACTCCTCAGACGCCCGGGGAGGAGGGGGGTCGGGGGAGGGCACCGGGAACTGAGCGGGCGACTACCTCCTTACTCTCTCCAAAGCCACTCGGCTCCTTTCAGGCCGACTCAGGAGACTTCAGGCAGCCTGGTTGCTCAGCCTCCGGGGCCCTGAGGCCGAGGAGTTGGGAGAGGAGGGCCTCCTTCCCCCCAAGGCGGCAAGCTTGAGCCTTTAGTCAGTGGTATTGCAGAGGCTCCTCCCTGGGGCCCTTGGGTGGTCTCAGAGAGGAGGTTTCCTAACCCCCTGAAATGGTGCACAGGAAGTTGGGCTGGGGAAAGGTGGGGAGGCAGTGGGCGGCTTGTGCTTCCTCCGAGCACTTTGCAGCCGGCTCCGTGCAGGAATCGGGCTGGCCAGCGGGGAAACGCAGCATTCGGGACCACAACTCACAATCCTTTCTCCGGCCAGCGAATCTGATGGGAACCCGACTACGGAGGACGAGTCCAGCCGCAGCCCTGAGGACCTGGAGAGGGGGGCGGCTCCAGTGGCGGCCGAGGCCCCCGCCCAGGGCTCCATATTCCTGGCCGGGGCCGCCCCTCCCGCGCCGTGCCCCGCCTCCTCCTCCATCCTGGTGAACGGGAGCTTCCTGGCCGCTGGCAGCTCTCCAGCGGTGCTCCTCAATGGGAGCCCCGTCATCATCAACAGCCTGGCCCTGGGCGAGGCCTCCAGCCTGGGCCCCCTGCTGCTCGGCGGGGGCGGGGGAGCCCCTGCACCGCAGCCCAGCCCCCAGGGGGCCAGCGAGGGCAAGACCTCCCTGGTCCTGGACCCTCAGACTGGGGAGGTTCGCCTGGAGGAGGCTCAGCCTGAAGCCCCTGAGACCAAGGGGGCCCAGGTGGCTGCTTCAGGGCCGCCTGGAGAGGAGGTCCCAGGGCCTCTGCCCCAGGTGGTGCCTGGCCCCCCGCCGGCTGCCACCTTTCCTCTGCCCCCAGGACCAGTGACTTCCGTGGCTGCTCCACAAGTGGTGCCACTTTCCCCACCCCCTGGCTACCCTGCCGGCCTGGGCCCCACCTCCCCACTGTTGAACCTGCCCCAGGTGGTGCCCACCTCCCAGGTGGTGACCTTGCCTCAGGCTGTGGGGCCACTGCAGCTGTTGGCAGCTGGGCCAGGCAGCCCTGTGAAGGTGGCAGCTGCCCCGGGCCCTGCCAACGTGCACCTGATAAACTCTGGGGTGGGCGTGACTGCCCTGCAGCTGCCTTCGGCCACTGCCCCAGGTACCCCTTTCTGGTGGCTGGGCGGGGGGTACAGTTACCTCAGGGAGGGATGGCGCTGTCAGTGGGCTTCCTGGGGCAACGGTGGGGAGTGGGGAGCTCATCCCGGGTGGGTCCCAGACCCTCCCGTGCCAGGCAGTACCCTGAGGCTCGAGCCACGCAGACTTGGCCTCACCCTGACCCTGAAGGGGCTCCTTTTGCCTCTGGCTGATCTCCCTGCCTGCTCTCCAGCGGCGTACTCTTCACCTCTGCGCCTGGCCCTTCTCCTCTCCCCACAGGAAACTTCCTGCTGGCCAACCCCGTGTCTGGCAGCCCCATCGTGACAGGTGTGGCCGTGCAGCAGGGCAAGATCATCCTCACCGCCACCTTCCCCACCAGCATGCTGGTCTCCCAGGTCCTGTCGCCGGCCCCCAGCCTGGCCCTGCCCCTGAAGCCAGACGCGGCCATCTCAGTCCCCGAAGGAGCCCTCCCGGTGGCCCCCAGCCCCGCTCTGCCAGAGGCCCACGCCTTAGGCGCACTGTCTGCGCAGCCGCCCCCCGCCCCGGCCGCCGCCAGTCTGCCCTTCTCCCCAGACTCCTCCGGCTTCCTGCCCGGCTTCCAGGCGCCCCCGCCCGAGGGGCTCCTGCTGTCGCCTGCGGCGGTGCCCATCTGGCCAGCCGGGCTGGAACTGAGCGCCGGCACTGAGGGGCTGCTAGAGGCAGAGAAGGGGCTGGGGACGCAGGCCCCCCACACGGTGCTGAGGCTGCCGGACCCCGACCCCGAGGGGCTGCTCCTGGGGGCCACGGCGGGGGGCGAGGTTGACGAGGGGCTGGAAGTGGAGACCAAGGTCCTGACCCAGTTACAGTCGGTGCCTGTGGAAGAGCCCTTGGAACTGTGACCCGCCAGGCCCCGTGGCCTCCCATGACAATGGTGCTCGAGGACAGCGGGGAGGAGGGAGCCTCTCAAACACGAAGACGGCTGCCATCCACACACACTACACCCTCCCCGCGGCCGCTCAACCTCTCCACGCCCTGGAGGCCCACTTCTGTCCGGGGCAACGTCCTCTGACGGGACGCCTCCTCTGTTACAGCCCTCTCCTTGCTCTGCCTCCTGATCTACATGGGGAGATTTGGGGCTCCTGACTCAGGGGCTCTGCCCCCCTCGACCTGGTACTAGCTGTGAGCTGAAAGCCCTGCCGAATGGCTGGATTTCCAACCCCCTTGAGCCCTCTCCCTATCACTCCCTGAAACACTATTAATAGCTCCACTGACATCCAGTGTTCCCAGAACTGCTCGGGAATCCGAGGGTGGAGGACGGGCAGTCCTGTGCCCGGAGACTGATGGACCCTCCCCGCCGGGCCCTTCCTGCCCACGAGGGATGCGGGTGTGCGGTCTGTGGGCCAGGGTCCTCCGTTAGCTCCTCCTGGACTAGAGCCCTCAGTAGCACGTCCAGCCCCAGACCAAAGATCCCTTGACCCTCGGGCCAACCCTGACCCCTGTGTCTAGTTTATATCCTAAATCTTTATTTTTCTAGGACATGTTATGCCTTCATTTCAATTAAAATAAAGTTAACAGACAACTAGAACCTCGGGGGGTGTGGGCTGTCTTCCAACGGCTTTTGCGCAAGGAAAAGCTGAACCACAAAAAGCTCACCTTGAGACTCTGGCTTTCTGACCAGATGTTCTCGGGGGAACAGGGTTGGAGGTCAGATTTGTGGTGCTGCTTGGGAAGGTGCCTGCCGTGAGCAGAGCTGAGAAAGCAGGAGACCAGGGGCCCGGCCCTGTCTCTTGCTGGTAACAGTTTCCACTTTATTTAGTTAAAAACAATAAATAATCTATAAATAGAACTATAAATAGAACAGGGCCGGAGGCATAGAGTGAGGTACAACTGGGTGAAAGCATTTGATTCTGGGCTGGGCAAAGGACAGGCAGAGGGCAACTGCACCTCCTTGCATTTCATTGTTGGGGGTGGCGGGGGGGGGGGGGGGTCCTTCCTCCCCACCTGCGGCTCCTCTGATAGGCCAGGCCAGGCTTGAAAGGGGCTGTGAGACGCCTGCTACCCCGGGCGGGAGAAGTTCTGGCTGCCCCGTATCAAGGCAAACGCACAAAGCACCGGGGTCAATAAATAGCCGCCTCCCAACTTGGGGGTGCCTGACTGAGGGGCTCTGCACTAGCGGCGGTGATGCCCAGGACGAGACAATCTCTTCACCACCGGCGCCTCGTTTCAGACCACGGCTGCAGGAGCTGCGAGGCAGTGGCGGAGGGAGTGAGGCTGCCCTCACGCGCGGTATAGCGTCGGCGGGCCTTCTCAGCCAGCAGCTGGTAGAAGGGCTTGGGGGTCTCCCAGTCCTCGTCCTCGCTGCTGGAGCTGACCTTCTTCACGATCCGGTTGTGCCGGCGACTGAACCTGCGCGCTTTGGTGCTGGGAGAGAGGTGGCAGGATGGGCAGGATTCCTCAGTCGCCTCCCGACCATCTCTGTCCCACCCCCAGTGCTCTGGCCCCAGCAGTGACCAGGGCCTGGGCTGAGGGGGTGTCCAGGGCTTTATTTGGCCCCAGCGGGGGAGCCACTGGCTCCCGTGAGGACCTGTCACCATCTGCACACGTGCACGTGTGTTTCCGGGGCCAGTTGCAAGCTGGGCAGGTGGAGAGGAGAGGGTTTCAGGGGGGACGGGGCATCAAGAGGGGAAGAGAAGAAGAAGACCAAGCGACAGGGAAGTTAAGACCCAGCTTTCTGCTCTGAGAAACTCCCTGTGGCAGAGAGGGCAAAGGAAATTTAGGGCAGTGGGGTCCAAATCCAGAATTAAGCTGTTTGCCCTTCGAAGTTACAGCCAGGGGTAGAGTGCCGCTCTGCTTCTGTCACCCCAACTCTTTCATAAGAGCTCGTGACACCCAAATCTCCTGCCCGAGGAAACTCCCAACCTGTTTCCAACATCACAGAGCTCAAGGCTCTGAAAATCAGAGCAGGATGAGAAGCAGGGGCCTCGCCTCTGCCACCCACACCTTCTGGGCAGGGGCTGCTCACCAATATGGTCTCCGCTCCTGCAGGGTCATCATCCGCCAGAGGTGGGCCAGCTCCTTGGTGGCAGTCGTGGATGCGGTCCCAGGGCAGGCTCTGGGGCAGGAGGGAGGAGGAGGTGAGGAGAGGCCTGTAGCCTCGCCTGGCTTGGGCGAAGGCCAACGGTGTGACCACAAAAGGGTCCCTGGCCCTCTCAGAGCCACAGCTTTCCAAAGCTGAGAACTCGGATCTTTCCGTGTTGCCCTGAAAGATGCCTCCTTTCGCGCCCCCTGAAGGGAGTTGGACTAAATGGTGGTTGGAAAGGGGCCACCCCGTGTCCTGGGACCTGTATCCGCTGCTCCAATACCAGCACCACCTCTTCTCCATGGAGGCTGCAGACTGGCAAGATAGGTTCAGGGCTAGGTGCCTGATAGATCATGTCAAGTTGGCCCCAAGAACTTTTGCTTGAAATCTTAGAAACGAGGAGCACTCCTCCCACAGGGTTGCTGGGGCGGGAGACAGGACACGAGCCTGGAGCTCCTGCGGGAGAGCCTGCCCCAGCCCAGCCCAGCGTGATGGAGCACAAAGCCAACCCAGAGCGCGGAGTGGAGGGGGACAAGGAGCCCGGGCAGTGTCCCTTGAGCCCAAGGACCAACCACGTCTGAAGGTGGCTCCTCTTTTTTCAGGTTAATTTAATTATATTAATTAGTTCATTATATTAATTAATTCAAGCCAGTTAGTTTCCTATTTTTCCTAAGTCTGAGCTGAGTTTCACTGCTTGCAGTGCACGGGCCCTGACCAGTGCCACGGGGCCGGGGGAGGCCGGGAGAGCGTGGCTGAGGAATGTGTCGGCAGCAGTGGGTGGCCTGCTCTGCCGGTGGATGGACAGTGAGGTAGGGCCCCAATCAGCGCTGAAGAGGACGCCCTCCCACCTGATGTACTGCTTCCGGTTCATCCTGCAGAACATGATGAAGCCGTTGACACACTTCTTCTTCATCTGGGTGGGGCAGGGGGTTTGCTTGCTCTCATTGGGCTTCACAAGGCCCCTGCCCGCCCTGCCCTTCCTTCCGGCTGCGGGCAGGGCTGAGGCCCGCTGGGTGGGGGTCCACGTATAACTCTCATCCTCATCGCTGGAGGACTGCAGGCCCTCGAGGTCGGCCTGAACATCCTGGGTGGGAGACAGAGAGGTGAGGGCAGGCAGGAGACGCGGACTGACCAGGCGGATGGCTTTCTGTCTCCCTCACCTCCTGCTGCCTCCACACCGAGTCTGTGTCCGTGTCCTCCGAGCTGGGGCTGCACAGCTCCTTGCTGTTCTCACACAGCGACAGGTAGCAGTGGTCCAGCGAGACCAAGGACTGGCACCGGCTGAGGGAGTCGGGAAGGTCTTCGGGGGCCTCAGGGGGTGTGTCCTAGGGGGTGAAGGAGAAAGTTGGGAGAAGACGGAGGGGGACAGTGCTGTCCCTTCATGGCCCCCACTCACTGCTTTCCTAGGAGGTCACACGAGCATCATCACAAACAGCTCAGGCTCAAAACAGCCTCCAGATGCCTCCTCAGAAATTCAAGCTAAGTTTCCCCAGTTCCCACAGGGGGCTGGAGAGGAGGTGGATGGGGGTCTTCTGCCTCCTATTCTGGGGCACTCTCTCTCAATCCCATCAGTTTACCACCTTGCAAAGTAGCTGTGATGCCCCGGGCAAGTCTTAGCTCCTCTGAGCCTCAGTTTCATGCACAGATGGTGTCACTACACATCCTCTGCAAGGCCGAGAGGCACTTGGTGCAGTGGCTGCACTTCCAAGAGCTCCGCTAAAGGTGTCTATTTTTGTTTCTACAGCAGATTCAGCTATTCATTGAGGCAGGGGGCCACCTTCCCACACACTGGAGGGGGCCACACACTGGGGACCGGAGCTGGGGCTGCCCCTCTGGCAGTCAGACGTTGAACTGCTGGAGCAGACGGTGCTACAGAAATCAGCCCGGGGGCCTGGGAAGGAGGCTCTTTCCAACTGAGGATCCTGGGGGTCACCGGCTGTTTTCAATTTCCTCATCTGTCAAATGGGTTCACAAGAGAGCCTGACTCATAGAGCAGTCATAAAATTATGTGGGGTCTTTTCTGGGCACCTGGCAGCTTTCAGCTTTTATCCTTTGTGTCTGGTTCATTCTAAGGGCCCAGCACAGAGCAGGGCGCCTGGTGGCCAGCAGGGAGTGTTCAAAGGATGGGCAGGCAGGTGAGGGCACAGATGGTGGGTGAGTCTCTGGAAGGATGAGGAGAAGCATGATGGATGGACAGGTGAGTGGGGGAGGAGCTGAAAGGTCGAGGGGACGGATGAGTGGATCAAGCGGGTGGAGAGAAGGATGGACGTGTGTGCGGACAGATGCATGGGCAGACACCTACCTTCTTCTGTAGTCCCTCAAGCGTGCAGGCGGAAGGCGAAGACGCAGGATCTAAGAATACTTCTTCAAAGAGAGCTGTCGGGGGCGGGGAGGGAGGCCAGAGGGGTGGCTGGGGCGGGAACGCCTCTCTCAGGGCCCCGTGCCTGTTCCGCCGCCCCTGCTAGCCGGAGTGCCCTTCTCTGGCTTTGGCTTTGGGATCTTCTGCCCCAAGTCCAAATCCGGCTCACAGGCCAGCTCCCGTGGGGAACCACCAACCTGGGCAGAGTGAGTGGGTCCCTATTCCAGGCTCCTGGAGCCTTCCACGCGCCACGCTGGCCTGGGGCTGCTCCCCACCAGGCTGTGGGCTCCTTGAGGGCTGGGATGGGATTCATCCCTGGTTATCCAGCACTGCCAGCACAGGGCTGCACACTTGGTGGGTGTCACTGCAGGTGTTTTTTCTGAATGAACCAAGGTGCTCACCTTGGGTCAGGTGCTTGGCGCCATCCTCCAGGATCTGTTCTGGCTGCAGTTTCCCCGGGGAGCTGAAGAGGGAGGGGCTGAGCCCTAGGATCTCGCTCCGGTGGCCTGTCGCATTCCAGTTGTCAATCTGGGGAGTCCCCAAGGCGAGTGGGCTCCCTGAAAAGGAAATATCAGGCTCGAGGGTGTGTCAGAGGTTGCCCTCTTCCCCAGCACAGCAGCTGGCTTTGAGCAGATGGTGCCAGACACTGGGGAAAGGTGACTGTCAGTTCCTTGTGGTGAGTGCTTGGAAGAGGAAATTAAGAGGCACGGTGCCTGGCGTCTTGTTAGGAATGGCCAGGAAAAAAATCAATATCATGATGTGCCAGATCCAATAGACTGACTTTAGCTATCTGGAGCTCTGTGTTAAGAAAGATTCTGAGGCAGTGTCTGGGATCAACAGAAAGAGTAATGATTGATCAGCAACGTCTTCCATGGCAACTGATGGCTCAGGGACAGTGGGCAGGCTGTGTGTTGCCATCCCTGTGCTTAGCGGACATCCATCCCTTTCCCGCTCTCCTCCCTTCCACAGACATCCTCAGAAGGAAGGTACCAAGAAGACCCCACTCCAGGCTACAAGGAGGACAGACAGAGCTTCAGTTACCATGGGCGCTGCCCTTTGGGGTCCAGGCAGGAAGCCAAGGGTCAGCATCTGGGGACTCCTTGTCCACCTCCTCGCTGTAATCGCACACCAGCTTCTGCCTGCAAGAGGAGGAATTGAAGAGGCAGACCTGGAGCCCCGGGCTGGAAACACCGCGGGCCCTGGGGCGAGCCCTTTCCCCTTTGGGTGTCTCAGTGTCACCCACTGTGGACTAAGACAGGGATCTCTCCGTGCCGGCCGCTGGGGGGTGCCCGCCCTCAAGGAGCTTCAGGGCTTATAAGGAGAGGCCAGCTGCAATCAGAGCTGACTACACGGGGGCAGAGCTGTGATGGGGCTTTGAGGAGGACACAGACGGTGGGCAGGGCAGGAGGGAGGACCGAGCTGAGCTAAGCTTAAAGGATGGGTAGTTTTCCAGGTGGACGAAGGGATCAAGCTTCCAGGAAGAGGGAACAAAGGGTGAGAAGCCCAGAGGGGACACGGGCCTGGCTCCCGCAGGGAGTGGCGAATATTTGGTGGTGTTAAGGGTAAGGTTTGCAGTTGAGGAGCAGGAAAGGGGGCTGGCAAGGTGAGCTGGGACCAGAGAGGGTCTCAAATGCTAATTAAGATATCCGGGCTCTACCCAACAGGAGGGAATAGCTTAAAGCCAAAAACTGACATGATCAAGGTCTTGTGTGTTAGAAAAGCCACGCAGGTGACTACTGGGGACAGGGTAGGGGGCGGGGCGGGAGGCAGGGAGAGGATGCGGCCCTGGGCAACACGTAGGAAGCAAGGCTCTCCCTCGAGCTCATGATGCCTGACGCAAAGCTAGGCCCTCAGAAGTGCTCACTCCACAGATACCAGTCGAGGGTGGTGATTGACCCCATTTCTCACCAAGCCTTAGCCAATCCCACCAAACGCCTCAGCTTCTTCCACTCACATACCTCGGCTTCCCTTACCTGGGACGGGGCTGGGTCCTGTTGAGAAAATGGATCCTCTCAACCCGTTGCTGGGCCTCGAAGGCAGGGTAAGGCCCCGCATCCTGGGCACTGTTTTTGCCACAGCAGCCTATGGGGGGTGGGGCAAGTCAGGATGGTCACTCCTGTGTCTGGCCCAAATCCTGGGACTCACAGAGGCAGGGACGGAGAGGTGCTGGGGTATGCCACAGCCTATCCCTCCCCCCATCCCAGCCAAAACCTCAGGCTCTGGGGCCTCTGTGTGAGGTTTGGGGGCTCCCTGAATCACCTGCAGGTTTCTAGAATCCCACGGCCCTATCAGAAGCTGTAAGGAAGATAAAATCCTTAAGCAGAGTGATGATGATGAAGATGATGAGAGCAAACAAGTATATAGTGCTCACCAAGGCAGCACGGTTTTAATCTTAAGTTTTACGTACTACTCGGTAGCCCTTTACCAAAGGCTACGGTTTTTATAATACCCATTTACAGTTAAATAAACTGAGGCATTGAGATATCAAGTAACTGGCCCAAGGTCACAAGATTAGCTCAAGATCTGGGACACCCTCCTTCCCCAGGTGGGTCAGGCGCCTCCTTGGGGCTCCCACAGCCTCCTGGGCGACCCCAGGAAGTGAGAGTGTGGGATTTCTTCACTGGACTGTCACCGGCACCGCTCACGTGGCCTGGCCCAGAGGAGATGCTCTGGGAGGAAAGGCTGAAGGAACAGACAGAGGAATAGGATGACCTGAGGCCTCGCCTTCCAGTCGCGCCCGTATCTCCTGGGGGTGTCACACCTTTGCAAGCTGGCAAAGGGAGGGGGACTCACAAGAGCGTTTGGCTGCTTCAAGTGAAGGAAGGCTCACGAGGCGGCCCTGCTCTTGCCTCCAGTTCTGTGACCCTGACCCCTGCTTACACCCCCAACAGAGCCTGAAGGGAAAAGGAAACTTCGAAAGAGGCTGCGACACAGCGTCTCTCTTGTCCACTGTAGAATCCCTGGCGACTAGGACTGTGCCTGGGACGTCGAGGGTGCCTGACAAGTGGTATATAAACGAGTGGTTAAGTTAGTGGAGAGGAAAGACACCAACTTGAGATGTCACAGTGGACGCTGTTCTCAGCCATATGCAGCAGTGTCAGCCAGGATCTTCCTCCCTTTCTGTCACCTTGAGACGGGGATGACACAGCCTTGGGGTGACTGCAGGAGTCGAGGCATCTTGGAGGGGTGATGGTCGCCACCATGTTTCCTCCTCTCTGGTCTGGGGATGGGGTCACCTGCTTCTTAGGCTGGTCCAGGGCCAGACAGCGACGAGGGTTCTGGGCCCGGGTCTGGCGTTCTGGGAGAGCAGAGAGATGGCGTCAGACAGGGCTGGGGGCCTGACTGTCACCGGAGAGTGGCTGAGGTGGGGGTCTTTGCTCTGGGCCCAATAACCTGCTTCAAAGCTTTGTCTGGCCTGGTCACTCAGTCCTTCCCGGAGAGGCCCAGATCCTCAGTTAAAGACCACCTAGTCGGGCACCCCCTTCCCCTGCCCACACGTTAGAATCACCTTGCGAGCTCTGAAAATACTGATGCCCAGGTTCCACCCAGATCACTGAAGCCCGACTTTCTGGGTGTGAGGCACAGGTAATGGGCATTTTGAAAAGCACCCCAGTGATTCAGATGTGCAGCCAGAGCTGGAAATCATTGATTAGGTCCAACTCCCTTTTTAAGGACGTGGAAACGGAGGCTCGAAAAGGGGAAGGGACAGGTAGTGTCAGTAGCAAGGCTGAGGTGGGACCTGGGACACTTGCCTCCCTCACTGGGGTCCTTCTGTCACCCCGCACTCCCTGCTGCCCTGGCCTGGGGATGGATGACTGGGCAGAGGGATGATAAATGCTGACAGCAGCTTCCGTTCCTGGGCACTGGCCATGTGCCCCATCACTTAAGCACTGCCTGAGCGGCATGCGCCTGGCTCCTGATCTGAGGGCCACCCTGTGGCAGGCCCTCCAATTTCCAGACCAGGAAGCTGAGGCTCACAGGAGAAGAGGGACCCACCCCCAGGCCTCAGAGCTAGGAAGAGGAGGCACCACAGCTGAACCCAGGCACATCTGAATCCAGAGCCTTGTCAAGGGCTCAGGATTGCCGACTGGGCCTCCCGGGAGTGGGGACGGTCCTGGAGAAGGAGCCCCGCTCCCATCTGACCCCTGCACCCTCTTCTGTCCCCACTGACGGCTTGTACCTGATGCTTGGGCCGGCTTCTTCTTCCGAGGTTTCTGGCAGCCTCCCCAAAGATGGGACTCATGAGAGTGTGGGGTGCTGGATGGGGTGGAGTGTCTCCACTTTGCTGGGCCTGCGGCCGGCTTCCAACCCAGCCCTGCGCAGGACGGAGAATGAGGCAGGTCAGATGCCCTCACCCTTATCCATCCTGAATGCTGCCTCTGGACAGCACTTCATGATGGACAGGGAGCAGGGAGGCTGCCACGGTCCCCAGACTGACTTTACAAATGGGGAAACTGAGGTCCCGGGAGGAGATGGGACCTGGCTGAGGTTGTGTAGCCAGGCGGCAGAAGTACAGGCGAGAACTCAGTTGTCCTCAGGGCCATTCCGGGCCCCGGCTGAGAGGAAAGACAGACCCAGCACTTCCCAGATGCTTCCCCGTCTTCTGCCTCCCAAATCAGTTCTTCCTCCAGCCTCCTCAAGATGGTAGGGGCTCCAGCACCCACCCTGGGTGGCCCGGGGCCTCTCAACTCTTCCTCATTAACGTCTCCCAAGGACTTCCCTGGCGGTCCAGTGGTTAAGACTCTGCACTCCCAAGGCTGGAGGTATGGGTTCGACCCCTGGTCGGGGAACTAAGATCCCGCATGCTGTGCGGCATGGCCAAAAAAAAATACTCCCAAATTTACCTACTTCTGTCTACACCCTCAGCTATGGTGCTACATTGCCTCATCACTCCCATCCAGATCACCCCTAAAAGTATCTTCACTCATCTCCCCCACTCCAGCTTCTTACTTAATAGCAAGTCCCCACGCTAGATGTCAGGCACCTCTTCCTCAAAGTAACTCTGATCATGGCTTTCCTCTGGTTTAAAGGCCTCCAGTCATTCTCATCTTCTTCATCTCCCTCCTCCGCCAGGCGCTTGAGGCTCTTCAGAATCTCGTCCCTGCCTCATCTTCTACCCCTCTTGCCCGTGTATTCCTCCCACCAGTAACCACAGCAGCCGGCACACACGGCATGGGATGACTGGCTTGTTCCAGGCGCCGTGTTACAGCACTCTTTACATGTATTAACTCATTCAATCCTCACAACAAACACAGAAAGGGGGTATGGGTCCATTTTGCAGATGAGGAAACTGAGGCACAGAGCAGTGTAGGTCACCCGCAGGTTTCTGGAATCCCACGTCCCTATCAGAAGCTGATAGGACTGTGCCTGAGTTGGGACCTGGCTCAGGAGTCTGCGCACATCATCTGGGTGCTACACGACCCCTCCAGTCATACCCAACTGCTTGCCTGTCCCCGGACGTCCCACAGGTGTCTTCTCGTGCCTTCAGACTCTTGTTCACCTTGTTTTTTCTGCCTGGCATGGTTCCCCCTTCCCTGTCCTCGAAGGCCCAGCTCCGAGGCCCCTCCCACCACAGTCTTCCCAGACACCCTCCTCTGGGGTCACAGCACTTTGGACATCCCTGTGACTTGTCCCGTGAGACAGGCTGTGAGATCCAGGAAGGACTGGACCAGTCTAAGTCACTCAGCGTCCCTGACAGCCAGGACAATGCTTGGCACGTAGCAGGTGCTGGGAAACGTCGGCTGAACTTACTTACCCCCCAGTCCACCGTTCCCATCGGTGGTGTGGAATTCGAGCAAGGCCTTGGCCGCATCGATTTTTCTCTGGAGGTAGTGAATGTAGTACAGGACGTGCAGCAGAATCTCCTTCTGCCCCCAAAAGAAAGACAGGGTTGAGCGGGGGCCTGAGATGATGTGAGGCTGCTGGGGGCCGGGGACCCTGCCCCAACAATCCCCCCATTGGCAGAGAGGTTCCTATTCTGCTCTTTAGTCCTCACTGTGGCCCAGTAAGCCAGCGGTTACAGCTAAGGAAACGGAGGCCCAGAGCGTTAAAGAGACTTGCTGGGTTACGGAGAGGAAGTGGCAGAGCTGGGATCTGAACCCAGGCCTGCTCGCCTCCTGGTCCAGTTTTGGGGACACACACTGCTCAGCTTCCCACCCCTGGCCCTTGGCACACGCAAAGCCCTCCTCTTCTCCCCACAGACTCCCTCCCTGGCTTCTCCTCCTTTGAGCCTCAGCACAGTGTTCTCCCCTTCTGGAAGCTTTCCTGCCCTCCTGACCCCTCACCCAGGCTGGGTCAGATGTCCCTCCTCTGCATTCTTGTAAAACCCTGGGCCTGTTTCCACCAAGGCACTTGCCACAGTGTTTTATAATTGTCTGTTTATGTATCATTCTCTCCCATTGACCTTGAACTAGCTGAGGGTAGAGACTGTAGCTAATTGATTTCTGGATCCCAAGCACACAGAATCGAGAGGTGACTTAGTCAGTTATCACTGAAGGAACGCCTCTTCCCCACAGCATCAGCGGGCATCCCCCAACCGGCCACCAGATACCGGCTGGGCCGGTATTGGAGACACTAAGCTAAAAAAGATACTACCCACTAAGAGCCATGTGGAGGGGTGAACTAGACATACTTTTGTTTGCCTTCATGGAACTTACAATCCAGGGAGGGCAGCGGACCTTAATAAACTCATAATTCATAAAAAATGATCAAGTGTGTGATAAGCATTATGAATAAAAGAGCATAACAGGTGACTCTGAAATTAGACTTGGGTGTCTAGAAAGGCCTCTCTGAAGTGGCAGCATTTAAACTGAAGACTGAAAGGAGTTAGCCTGGTGAAGGAAGAACACCCATAAATATTTTTTGGATTGAACTGGATCCCCAGAATAACAACAAAACCGTTAGCAGGAATCTTCCAACCCCAAATCAGGAAACATGGTCTGGGGGGGTGGGGGATACATTGGGAGACTGGGACTGACATATACACGCTACTATATATAAAGTAGATAACTAATAAGGACCAACTGTATAGCACAGGGGACTCTACTCAATGCTCTGTAATGGCCTTTATGGGAAAAGAATCTAAAAGAGTGGATATATGTATATGTATAACTGATTCACTGTGCTGTACAGCAGAAACTAACGCAACATTGTAAATCAACTATACTCCAATAAAAATTAATTTTAAAAAAGGATGGTCTCATGAGGTGACTTATGTGAAATCGTTCCATAAAATATAATACAGTCACTGAACTTATTTAACCTGATCCAGGGAAGGAAGCTATAATCTAACTAAGGAATAACGTGACACAGCCAAGAGATTATTGGTTTGGGGCCTGGCTCCAACCTGCTACTTACTGGCTGTGCACTGGGAGCGGGTCATTTTACTTCTCTGGGCCTCGGTTTTCTCATCTGTGCAATGGTAACGAGGATATTCATTCAGCCTCAGAGGATTATCATTAGGACGAAATAAATTAGTGTGTGTGAAATCGCCCAGCACAGAGCCTGATAAATCAGTTCTCCAATAAATGCTTAGTTGATATCTGGATGAGAAAGAACACCTTCATCGGCTTCTCAAGGGATTAAATAGAAACCTTTGGGGGCTTCCCTGGTGGCACAGTGGTTGAGAATCCGCCTGCCAATGCAGGGGACACGGGTTCGAGCCCTGGTCCGGGAAGATCCCAAGTGCCACGGAGCAGCTAAGCCCGTGTGTCACAACTACTGAGCCTGTGCTCTAGCGCCCGCGACCCACAACTCCAGAGCCCGTGACCCACAACTCCTGAGCCCGCGACCCACACTACTGAGCCCGCGTGCTGCAACTACTGAAGCCCACGTGCCTAGAGCCCGTGCTCCACAATGAGAGAAGCCACCACAATGAGAAGCCCGCTCACCGCAACGAAGAGTAGCCCTGCTCTCCCCAAGTAGAGAAAGCCTGTGCACAGCAACGAAGACCCAATGCAGCCAAGAATAAATAAATAAAATAAATTTACTAAAAAAAAAAAAAGACCTTTTCTATCTTTGTATAAATAGACCATGAGTTTTTCAAAAGCAAATCCTGTCTTTTTAGCTTAGTATCTCCAACACCAGGCTTGGCACATGGTGGGCATTCACTAAGCTAATTCTCTGTAAACTGTAAAGCAATATAAAGTGTCACTTATTATTACTAGCACAAAGATTTTATGCAGAAGGCAACTGGGCATCAACTCAGATTTCAGGACAGAAAGAAAGCTTGGTAATTGAAACTTTGGGAAGGTTAGCTCAGGGGCTACACCAGAGGTTCAAATCCCAGAGACTTCCTGAAGGTAAGATCGATGCAAACTATAACTGTCTCAACAGAGGGAAATTCATTCATTCATTCATTCAGCAAACATCTATCGAGCATCGAGTGACAGAGTGGTGGAGGGTGTGGGCCTTTGGAATGAGACACATCTGACTCACTCTGCCATTAGCCAGCTGTGCCTCTCTGGACAATATGACCCCTCTGTGCTCCTGTTTCCTCGAACCAAAAAATGAGCATACTCATACTCATCTCACAAGCCTTGGGGGGAGGATTAAATGAGAAAATGTAGGGATTTCCCTGGCAGTCCGGGGGTTAAGACTCCAGCGTTTCCACTGCAGGGGGCGCGGGTTCCATCTCTGGTTGGGGAACTGAGATCCTGCATGCCTCATGCCATGGCCAATAAATAAATAAAGTAGCTATCTCAAAAAAAAAAAAAGAGAGAGAGAAAATGTATCTAAGAAGCTTGGCATCCACTGTCTGACACCTAGAACTCTCAGTCAGTGGGGAGCAACTGTTATTGTTATCTGCTCTGTGTTAGGCCCTGGGGTGCTGGGGATAGAGATTCATCCATTATGGTTTTTACCTTTGCAGAACTCTTCATCTAAAGGGAATCAGAGAGGGACTTCCCTGGTGGCGCAGTGGTTAAGAATCCACCTGTCAATGGAGGGGACATGGGTTCGAGCCCTGGCCCAGGAAGACCCCACATGCCGCGGAGCAACTAAGCCCGCGAGCCACAACTACTGAGCCTACGCGCCACAACTACTGAAGCTCACGTGCCTAAAGCCCATGCTCCACAACAAGAGAAGCCACTGCAATGAGAAGCCCGTGCACCGCAACGAAGAGTAGCCCCCGTTCGCTGCAACTAGAGAAAGCCCACGCGCAGCAACAAAGACCCAATGCAGCCAAAAATAAAATTAGAAAAAATAAAATAAGATAAAGGGAATCAGAGAAATGGAAACAATCACAGTAATGTGCAGAGGGCTGTGATGGTCAGAGGGATGGGAAGCCACGGACCACATGGGGCAGGGGCACTTAATCAGCCAGGATGGTGAGGAAGGATACCACGGACCTAAGCTGAAGCCTAAACCTCAAACACGGGCAAAACAAGGCATAATAGCTCCCACGGTTTATTCAGCAGTGGACTGAGCACGTCACACAGCCCTTGGACGAGCTGTGATGATGCATGTCAGGCAGGCTGGGGACTGAGTGGGACACTGGTTGTACATGGAGCCGGGGGCCCAGGAATGAATTTAAGGGAGGATGAAGATGGGGAAGAAGTGGGATTATTAAGACAGCAGAGAATCAATGGTAAAGAAAGTGGGCTGAGGCCTGGGGAGGATTCCACGAAGAGATGTGGTCATCTAGTCAGTGATGAAATGCTGCCTGTGCCCTGGCTCAACTGTCATTCCTCCAGGGCAGGGGCTGTGTCCCAGTCATCTCTGCCTTGCCCGACGAGAACTTATAGTGCCTACGCACACCAGATACTCAAATGCTGGAGGACAGAGGGCAAAATCCCCCAGATATTTTTTGAGCACTGTGGTGCTCTACATAATGCCTCCCCCAAAGGCATCCACGTCCTAGTCCCCGGGACCTGTGAATATGTTGCCATGTATGACAAAGGGGACTTTGCAGATGTGATGAAGTTAAGGATCTTGAGATGGGGAGATTATTCTGGATTGTCTGAGTGGGCCCAGTGTAATCACAAGCGTCCTTATGAGCAGGAGGTTGGAGGGTCAAAGGCAGAGAAGATGAATGACGACAAAAGCAGAGGTAGAGGAGAGACTAGAAGATGCTACGCTGCTGGCTTGGAAGGGGCTGTGAGCCAAGGACCATAGGCGGCCTCTAGAAGTTGGCAGAGGGAGAGGAAATGGATGCTCCGCTGGACCCTCCTGCTGACACCGTGACTTTAGTCCAGTGGGACTGAGTTTGGATTTCTGACCTCAGCACTCTGAGAGAACAAAGTTGTGTTGTTTTAAGCCACTAAGTTTGTGGTAATCTATTAGAGCAGCCACAGGAAACTGATACAAGCACCTACAATTGAGAGGGATTTAGGAGAGACAAGCAGCGTGATCTGGTGATGGATGGGCTGTGGCTGGCAGGGAGAAGGATAGGGTTAGGGTCGGGCAAATCTCTCCCAAACACCCGCTGCCCTGAACCTCTCTGAAGGCAAGTATAACATTCTAGGTCGGATCAGTTATTGTGCATTCAAATCTTCCTCTTTTTTTTCTTTCTGGCCGTGCCACACAGCTTGCAGGGTCCCAGTTCCCTGAACCAGGGATCGAACCCGGGCCCCAGCAGTGGAAGCACCAAGTCCTAACCACTGGACCACCTGGGAAGTCCCTAAATCTTTATCTTCTTGACCAGATTCTAAGTTCTCAGAGGAGGAGGTCTGGGTTTCAAATTTCTTTGCTTCCCCTTGTTGCCGGCAGAACAGCTTCTGACATCTGACAATCTTTCCATTAATGGCTGATGAATGAATGAATGAGAGAAACTATAGCAAGAAAACATCACACCAAACCTTCCAGATCTCTGAGTCTCATATTAAGTTGTTCGTCCTGGGAGCAAGTGTTAGCTCAGCACTATAAACATTTATTGAGTGGCCACTGGGGAGGCACCGAGAAGCTTTATCCCTACCTCATGGAGATGATCCCCACAAAGTCACAAAAGAAGGCACCCGGAAAGGGAACCGACATTTATTCAGGCCCTGTCATGGCTATCATGTCACTTTGGTCTCACAATATCGCTGAGTAGGAGGAGTTATTTTTTTCTTGTTTTATAGCTGGGAAACCTGAGGCTTGAGAGGCTGATAACCTGAGCGAGCTGCCCAGAGTTCTGCAGGTGTGGGGCTGGAGGGCTCAAATGCAGGCTGTGTGACCCCCAGAGGGACGACCTTGACCCAGCACCTTGCCTATTTTTCCCCTCCCAATTCCCCCTGCCTCCTTTGCAGGAAAGAATCCCCCAGGCTTCTAGTCATGGGATCACAGACTCCCAGAAATTCCCAGTCAGGGCCATTGCCATGTCAGTGCTGTCACTGGGTGGGTCTGTCTAGGTTTCCTAGGACAAGGGAGGTCAACCCGATTGCTGATATGTTCAGATCTGCCTCCCAAATCCACCTCATCTCCTTCAGCCCCCTTACCTTGGTGAACTTCTTGGTACTGGTCCTCAGGGCCACAGGTAGCAGCAATGCCAGCTCTTGCAGTTTGTTGGTGTGGTTTTTACTCGCCCTCCTGTTTTGGGGCAAGAGCTGGTGTGGGTTAGGACATCCGAAATGGAATTTGGCATCTGACCCCCCAGACCGCTTGTCTCAGTGTTCCCCAGCTCAGAGAAGCTCCCTGCCCCAGGCACCCAAGACAGAAGCCTGGGAATTGTCTGCACTGCTCACTCTCCCCCATCCCCTGGTCCAATCAGTCACCAAATCTTGCCCATTCCTCCTCCAATCCCTTCTCTCCGTCCCCTCGCTCCTGCCCTAGTCCATGTGCTGACATAGTTCTCCCAGCCTTCCATCTGGCTTCCTCCAAGCCACACTCTCTACAAGAGTCACGGTGATCTTTCTGAAACACAAACCTGCCTATGGTTTTCTCATCTGTGCAAAAGGAATGAGGATATTCTTTCAGAGGCAGAGGGCTACCAATAGGACTGAATACATTAGTTACTTAATAAGCACTTCAAACCTCTCAATGCCATCCCATTATGAAGGATCAAGTTTAAACCCTTACTTAACATGGCTTATAATGCCCCCCATGGCCTGGCCCGCCTGACCCTTCTGGTCTCATCTCTTCCTTCCTTTCGTTCTCTCCCATCAGTGGACCCCAACTCCACAGGCCAGGTGAGGTATCTCTGCTCAGGTCCCCCTGCCCCTGTGCTCGTGCATTTCTCTGGTCCCTGCAGTTGGGGGAGAGCTGAGTAGGGGGCACCGCTGTATCTCCAGCACCTAGAACAGGGCCTGGCACACTGCGGGAAGTCATCGCCTATTTGCTAAATGATTGAATAAATAAGGGCATGAAAGAAGTTGACTCCTGAGCAGATGCAGAACTTCCAGGATCTAATCCCTGAATCCATAATTCATAATATATCCGTGTACGCACACCTGTACCCCTCTCTCCTGACGGATGGAGACACAAAGACGTTGGAGTCTCTCTCCCAAATTACACACCGCCGCCACTACTCCTGCTACTTCTTCGGGAAGGCCCAAACACCTCGTCTCCACCAAACCTTATCTCACCTTCCTTCAGGGCCTGATTCAATTGCCACCCGAGGAAGCCTCCCCCGACCTCCCTTGTTTTTCTCCCCGACTCTGAATGTCCACAACACTTTGTGTCACCTGCAGCACTGCCCAGCCCAAAACACTTCCTTGATTACAGATGTATCTTTGGTTCCTACTCAGACCCACGAACTGACACCCCCTCTTTGCCAGGCCCTGTGCTGGACACTGTGGAAAGGGAGAGGAATCACTGTCCTGCCCTCGAGGACATGGGGGAGCAGTGTGGGAGACACTTATCTCCCTAACCCAACTCTGAAGTCCTGAAAGAATCGTTCTCGCTCATTCATTCAGCAATTACTTATTAAGCCCCTACTATGTGCCAGGAAGTGTGATCGGTGACAGGGACAGAAGACTATAAAACAACTACAGCCCCTTCTAGAGCCTACAATGCAGTCAGGGATAAAGTCATTCATCAAATTGTCACACAAATAAACATAAAATGGCAACTAGGACCAGAACCAGCTGTATAATTTGCTGGGGGTGGGGGCATTGCAAATGAAACTGTGGGTCCCCTTGTTCAGAAATTAAGAATTCTGGGAATTCCCTGGTGGTCCAGTGGTTAGGACGCCGCATTTTCACTGCTGAGGACCCGGCTTCAGTCCCTGGTCCGGGAACTAAAATCCCACAAGCCGCACGGCCTGGCCAAAAAAAAAAAGTGAAGAATTTCAGGATGGTGAGAGCAGAGCATTAAACCAAGCATTGGGCTCTTCTAAGCTCAAGGCTCTGTGACTGCATGAATCACATGTCCCTCCTGGGGACAAAGGAGAGGTGCTGCTCGGTGTTATGGAAACTTGTGATAGGTGGTTTTGATCTAACCTATGAGGTTTTTCCAGAGGAAGGAAACCTGGCCAGAAGCTGCTCTGAAGGATGAGTGGAGCTGCGTCAGTGGAGGGGGAGAGGGAATGTTTCAGACAGAGGGAGCATGGAGAAGTCAGAGGAAATAAAGCTGAAGTGTCTGGAGCACAGAAAGCAAGGAGTCCTGTGGGGTGAGATGAGGCTGGAGGACGAGGTAGGGGCCAGATGACGCAGGGTCTTATGGGTCTTACAGGCTCACAGTATGAAGTTATGCCTTTATCTGAAGCCCAACGGGAAGCGTTAACGTGTTTTCTGCAGGGGATGGCATTTCCAGTGCACCCTCCCAGAACCACCACGAGTACGGGAGACTACACGTATTAGTCAGCTGAATGAAGGAATGAAAGAAAAGCAAAACCACCAATTGGCCTCTAGTTCTTTCCTGATAGAAACCATAATTTCGAGGGGCAAGAGTGGGTGCTGGGTTTCTATCCGTGGAGAAACACTGGGTAGGCTGACCTCTAACGTCTTGCCTGGCCCTGATATTTATTTTCTGCATGCAACTTTCCTGCTGTTCTAGAGGACTCCCTAGAAACTCCAAAGAGAAACAGCACAGAAAGCCAGGAAGAAAAAGTATCCAGGTCTATTTAAGTTCAAGGTGCTATTTGACCATGTCTGAGAAAAAGGGTTTCATATCAACTAGTCCCTGGGTGTTTCCTCTGGGTTTTGCAAAGCACTGAGAGAGCCTTCTGCACAAACACAGGAGTTCCAGGAAAAAAAAAAAATTGGAGGGAGAAAAAGGGTGACCAGGAAATGCAAAATCTTGGCTGCTCTTGGGCAGCGGTCCTGAAGAGGTGTGACCTGGGGCTCTGCTCACAGGGGCCTCAGGGAACTGGGCGCTCGCTCTCAAGGCTGCTCCTTTCCTGGCTGGATGGTTTTGGTTTCAGCCAAGTTCTTTCCTCAGAGTCTGTTTAATTTTCACCCACTAATCCCAGCTCTGCCCTCTGATTCTGTGGGGAACAGGCCAGCTCCAGCCACATGGGTCTTTTTCTGCTTCTTTCAACTGCCAAGTTTATTTCTGCCTTAGGGCCTTTACCATTGCCTCCACCTGGAATGTTCTTTTGCCCCGATTTTTACACGGCTGATTTCTTGCCATTCCACGCTTAGCTTAAATGTAATCTCCCTAGAGGCCTTTCCTGACTACCTGATCTAAATAAGCACATTCTTGGTCACATCCCCATATCCTTTATCAGCATCTGAAATCTTTCTTTCTTTCTTCCTTCCCTTCCTTCCTCCCTCCCTTCCTTCCTTCCTCTCCTTCTCTCTCTCTCTTTCTTTCTTATAAATATAAACATAAGGAGAGGGATTTTTGTCTCTCTTTTTTTTTTTTTGCAGTACGCAGGCCTCCCACCGCCGTGGCCTCTCTTGCCGCGGAGCACAGGCTCCGGATGCTCAGGCCCAGCGGCCATGGCTCACGGGCCCAGCCGCTCCACGGCACAAACCCGCGTCCCCCGCACCGGCAGACGGACTCCCAACCACTGAGCCACCAGGGAAGCCCTGTCTCTTTTATTTATTGTTATATCCCGGACTGACTTATCCATCAGGTAGCGTAAGCACAGTGCCTAGGGCTGGTGCTACTTTTAGGGGCTTTGAGAATGTTTTAAGAGAAATAAATGAATATAATTCAACTTGGATTATATTCATATTTATACCAGTGCTGTCATAAACTATAATTTTTAATGTGTTTTTAAAAATATTTAACTAATTTATTTGGTTGCTCTGGGTCTTTTGCGGCACGTGGTCTCCTTAGTTGCGGCTTGCCAGCTCCTTAGTTGTGGCATGCAAACTCTTAGTTGCGGCCTGTGGGATCTAGTTCCCTGACCAGGGATTGAACCCAGGTCCACTGCATTGGGAGCACAGAGCCTTAACCACTGCACCACCAGGGAAGTCCCTTAATGTGTTTTTAATGCAGGAGCTGGAAGAAGCCTTAATCAAGAGCCAGTCCAAATTTCTCATATTAGCTATGGGAAAACCAAGGCCCAGACCCTAATTTGCTTTAACATGTGCAGGAACTTAAGAGTAAGAGCTGTCCCAAAGTGGGACAAAGCAGGGGGCAGTCCCAAGAAGCAGCATAATAGTTGGTTACAAGGTTCAGCTTTTGAAGCAAACAGATCTGGTTGAAATCCCAGCTCTGCCACTTGCTGTGTGACTTTGGGCAAGTGCTTTCATCACTCTGAGCCTGTTTATAATTCATTTACAAAATGGAGGTGGCTGGAAAGTGTGATCTTGTCCAGAAGGTGTTTAGCACATAGGGAGCGCTCACGAAATGTTAGTTCAAGACAGAAGGTAGACAGTCATTTGTTGGAACGATTTAGGGATAAGGGATGTTGGAGAATGGGGTGGGGGTATTGTACTGGATGACTACTGTTGATAAAACTGTTGTTTTTGGTTGACCGACATCCAATTCCTCCCTTTCCTGGTAATAGTTTCCTTTGGGGAACGATCCCTCCCCACTCTCAGTCCATATGGTTCAGAGAAGCTGACCCCAACCTCCCCTTCCACTAGGGAGCACTGAAGCAAGGTCTAGCCAAGAAGTCAAGTGATTGATTCAGGACTGTGGTTGTAACCTAGGCTTGACCAATCAGAGTCAACGGATCCTGGAAAGAGACTCTCTGCTAGGCTTGTCAAGTTGGCAGGATATGGACCTGGAGTGGCTGGGAGCCATCTTGCCCTCACAAATGGAGAGCCAACACAGACAAGAGCAGAGCAAAGAGAGGCAGATTCCTGGCCATATCATTTAACTCCTCAACTAGAACCAGCCAAGCCTGATGCCCCGGAATTTTTTGTTTAAAGGATCCAATAAATCCCCTATTACGCATAAGCCAGTTTTAGCTAGGTTTCTGTTAATTGCAACTAAGAGTCTTTATTAATACAAAGACCCCACATCTAGAAAGGGGGGAAAGAGAATGCATTGTTGGTGACCTCTGGAATTCCAGGAGGAAAAGGCAAGTGAGAGAGGCATTCTTCATTTTCTTCATTTGCCCCTTCTGAGCACAGTACCTAAGTAGAGAACCTGAACAAAGCAGACACTTATTTTTGGAGTTAATAAATGAAGACATAGGTGGGCGGGAAGTCACTGGGGAAGACAGTGGGGAATAAGATGAACTCTGGCTCTCTTCTTTATCCAGACTTTAGAGGAAGGGAGAAATCTGATCCAACCCTCAATCTGCTAGGAAAATCCCCTCTGTACGATTCCTGACACTTGGTAGGTGCTTGATGGCAAAGTGAATATGTGAATTAAAGAAAGGAAGGAAGGGCATTTAAGAAAATCAGGATGTCAAAACCTGCAAGGGCTTAGAGATGATCTTTGCCAACTACCTCAGAGTTCTCTCATCTTGAAATGGCGGTAATATTCGCACCTACTTCCTCGTGGAGTTGTTGTAAGGATTAAAGGATTTTATACAAACAAAAGCCTTAGCAAAAAGTCTGGCAAACTAGTAAATGCTCAGTAAACACTACTGTTACTATTATTCAACCAGAGTGGCTGGAGCTGTGAGGGAGGTGGGCCGGGGGAACACTTACCTGTTCCTGGGACCCAGGAAGTTGGTCCTGGGCTGTTCAGGGAAACACAAGTGCTTGCTGGAATTCCACATCTGCAAAGAGGGGAAAAGAAAGAATTATTAGTGACCTCTGGGATTCCAGGAGGAATGCACAGCTTGACGGGCAGCCTCATTTCCCCCATCATACTCCTTTGAGCACTCAGAGATCCCAAAATAAGTCCCCAGTCCCCATAAACACAGGTCAAGAGACCAAATTAAAATGCCCAAACTCTGAACTGAAGTCCATGAATCTCAAATTGCAAATTGGGGCCCGTAAATCACGATCCAGACCTAAAACTAAAAGGAGCAGATTCCCAAACTTTGACTTCAGAACTTCAGTCTTAACAGTGAAATGTCAGACCCTGCAATGGGAACCACATCTGAAAACTGTGGCTTGAGATCTCTACACTGTGATATTAAGATACTAAAACTATGTCTTTAAACTCCCAAAGTGAGGACCTAGAACATAAAAAGGAGGCCTTCCCAAACCTAAACGCCCTAAATTCTAATACTGAGATGCTCTAGACCCCCAAACTGTTAATTTCTGATCTCCAAATATGAACCCAATCCTAGTATTAAGAACACAGACCAGGGCTTCCCTGGTGGCTCAGTGGTTAAGAATCCGCCTGCCAGTGCAGGGGACACGGGTTCAAGCCCTGGTCTGGGAAGATCCCACATGCCCTGGAGCAACTAAGCCCGTGTGCCACGACTACTGAAGCCCGCACGCCTAGAGCCTGTGCTCCGCAACAAGAGAAGCCACTACAATGAGAAGCCCACGCACCGCGACGAAGAGTAGCCCCCGCTCGCCGCAACTAGAAAAAGCCCACGCGCAGCAACGAAGACCCAACGCAGCCAAAAATACAAATAAATTAATTTAAAAAAGAAAAAAACACAGACCACAAACTTTAATATTGAGAACCCAAACCCTAAAGTAAGAAATCCAATCTCCCCAAAGCAAACCTCAGTCCCCCAAATTGATCTCAGATCCTAAAACCAAGACCTCTAGATCCCCAAACTGTCACTTCAGACCCTCAAATTGTGACCCCCAACCCTAAACTGAGATCTCACCCGTGAGTTCCACTCTGAAACTCAAAGTCTAAAACTGAAGCCTCATACTCAATGTGGGGGACTGCAGGCCCTAACAATTCTCAAAGCTCCAAACTGTGACCCCAGACCCTAAATCTCATACCTCACACTCTACATTGAGATTCCAGACCCTAAATCTACACTGAAGCTTCAATCCTCCCAAATTAGACCCCGCACCCCCAAAATGCTATTCTAGACTTCCAGATCCCCAGACTAGGATCTCTGATTCCAACAGGAAAGCTTCCAGCCGCAAAACCCAAGACCTGCAGATTTCCAAAACGAGTTCTCTCCAGACACAAATCCCGAGACCCCAGATCCTAACCTGTGACCCCCAAATCCCCAACACTATTCAGAGACTTCGTATCTCAAACTTGAGCGTGGATCCCCAAACCTAGGCCCAGCCTCAAACCCAAACTCCGGCTCTGCTGCTCGGGTCCTGCCTCCCCCAGGGCCCGGGCGCCCAAGGCACAACCGCCCTCCCGTCTGCCTGACACTCCCAGAGGGAGGCCACGACCACGAAGTGGACCCCAGGCTCCCCTCTGGCCGGCTAGTCACCCGACCCGTTCCCCTTGGCCTCCAGCACCCGCCTCAGGACGTGCACAATGGCGCCCTTCTGGTTTTGCGCCAGCCCCACACTTGGGAGCCTGATCAGACAGCGTCTCGTGCTGGTCCCGGTAGGCTGGTTGCGTGCGCGAACCTCAAGCCGGCCTCAGCCACCACGTTCCAAGCGTGAGGCGGACGCGAATCCCCTTTGGCGCGAGGCTCCTGCGCGAGGCCTGAGGAGGAGAGCAAGAGCGAACTCCTGAGGCGAGGCCACGCCCTCAGCAGTTCCTGCCAAGATGTGCTGGGTGCGAGACTGGCAGGCTTCAAGTGGCCGTGCGCACGCGCGCCTGGGGAAGGCCCTGTCTTCCACCACAGAGCTAGCCTGGCCTCACGCCTCCTGACACAGTCTTTTCCGGTGCGCGCCAAAGTGCCGACCAATCAGCGCTCGCTCAGCTGCCCGCCTTTTCGGCAGGTGCCGCCCCCTCAGGCCACGCCCCCAGACCTCTTCTGAGGTCCTGAGCCAGTGGAGCCTAATGAGGAGGCGGGGTCTCCCTAAGTGCCAATTCTCCGGAAGCAAAGGAGATGTGACCAGTCTCCCTTCCCAACCTCTGGTGTCCCGTTGCCAACTTTTCTCTTTAGCGCATGTCTAATGAGGGCCTATGCCAAGCGTTATGCTACAAGTTGGGAATTTAGCCAAAGTCTTCCCAGTGCAGTTGGGAAGGCTCACAGACCGTGAGAATCTAGTGAGGCACAGGCTGCATTAAAGAGAGATAAATTGAGAAAAGATTCAGAGGAGGGCCATTGGAATCGAGCCTTAATAGCAGTTCCCCTCATGAAGTTACGTTCCTTAATATAGCAAACTTTCCATTTTAGAAAGTTCACTCTCATGGCCCGTGAGGAGGATGGACAGGAAAATATAGCTTAAGGGGAGACGATCTAGCAACCTAGTGGAGAGCAGAGGCCCTGGAGTCTAACACATTTCAGTTCATATCACTTTATTGCTGTGTTGCCCTGGAGAAGAATCTCAATCTCTTTCTGCCTTAGTTTTTATAAATGTGGGATAATTCTTGGGTTCTGTGCAGAGTGTCTGGCATATAATTAACATACAATAGATATTTACTCAACATTTATTTACACTCTTCTGTGTGCTTGAACAAGATACAAAAAGGTGCCTGTCTTCGTGAATCTTCTAACTATGATATGTACAAATTTCTAGTGCATGGAGCTATCCTCCCTCCTAAAGTTTAAGGCTAATTTCCTTATTTGTAAATTAGGAGGTGGTGGTAAGAAAACCAGGGGGGAAAATGGATGGGAAAGTGTTTGAGAAAGTACAAGGCACTGTTAATTATTATGTTAATCAGTTTAAGTAAATCGGTAAACTTGCTCTTCCCACCTCTCCACCCCTCACAAAAACTGCCCCTTTGCAGTTTTCTCAACCCCTTTTCCAAGGGCCCCGGGCCAAAATGGAGGAAGTTGCACTCCAACTCCCAGTGCGCCTGGCGGGGGCGCTCTGTGCGCCTGCGCTGTCAGGCCCCCTCTCTACCGCTTGGGAGTTAGAGTCGTTCTTTTCCTCAGCCCGCCCAGTTTGCTTCCTTCCCCACCTCCAAGCTTGACCGTGCTGCCTTCTGGGAGTTGTAGTCCGTGGCCGCCCGGACTCCAATTCCCAGCGGGCTTCGGGGCGGGAACCCGGAAGGGGAGGCTGGAGAGGAGCGAGTGGGGGAAACCCGCGTAGCCGAGGGAGCTGCAGCGCGGGGAGATGGTGAGAACCCCGAGACGGGGCCGGGGGCGCTTGAGAACCCGGGCGGGGGTTCGGGACCCTGTGGCGAGAGGGAAGAGGCAGGGGCTAAAGAAGGGACTGGGTGAGGGGAGATCGCTTGGGGGAGGGGTTTGGGAGAAATGGGAGCCGGAGGGAATAGTAGAAGAATGGGGGCTGGGGATGGGTCTTGAAGGTGGGGAGAGAGTCGAGCTTTGGGATTGATTGTGAGGGAGCTCAGAGCTGGGGAAATGAGTCCCGAGTTGGAGAAGGGGCTGGCCGTCCTGGCAGAGGCCCTGAAGGGGGCAATTTCGAGGGGTTTAGCGTAGGGGATGTGGAAAGGCATGGGAGTCAGTGCTAGATGAATGAGGGGGTCTGGAGGCTCCGAGGGTAAGGCCAGCTGTGGATGCGGTGGGTTGGAGCTTCTGGATCGGATTGGGGACAGGAGGGCAAGCTGAGATGGTGGAAGAGAGAAATCAGTGACAGAGTGGTGTGTAGGTTAGGATACAGAACTGTGGGTGGAGTGCGGAGCATGAGATGAGGGGCCTGCCTGTAGCGATAGTTTGCTTAGTCCAGCCAGAGACTCCCGATAAACTGGACAGTCACAGAACTGTAGGATAATATGGCCAGCAGGGGCCATAAAGACGACCTTTTGCACTCTCGTTTCTCCAATGGAATTAGAAAAGGGTAGCGGATTATGTGTATGGACATTCCAGCATTCAGATCTTTTCTTCTGCTACTCCTTTGTGACCTGGGCAAGTGTCCCCTCTCTGAAACTCAGTGCCCTTATCTATTGAGGGAACAACATGCCACTGAGAAGAGAGGAGGCTTCCTAAGATCGTCATCCCGGCTCGGGGTAAGTCCTTAGTCTAAGAGCTGTTGGTGGGAAGTTCCCCACCCCAGGAATGTGACTGGGTCACAGGTGCTAATGTATTCCCTTCTTTTTAGTCCAGCCCCAGGGGCGTTATCTCAAACCCTGGCACTGAGCTGGGCACACCCCAGCTCAGAAACATGCGGGGGCCGGAGGGGGGGCTTCCCCACAGTCGATTCCAGCTAACACTTATTGTTTAGGAAGTGCCTGGCCCTGTTCTTAGCTACTTGTATGTATTAAGTCCTTTAATTCTGACAACACTCCTAAGTTGTAGGTTCTGTTGTTTTCTCCATTCTACAGAAAGGAAGCAGAGGCACAGAGAGGTTCAGCAACTTTCCCAAGGTCATCCAGCATTAAACGATAGACTCAGGATTCCAACCTAGACATCCTGGCTCAGAATCTGTGCTCTCCCCACTGTAATTTAGTCCCCTCTCCTTGTACTGACGTACGATGTCATGAGTAGGGCAGAGACTTGAGAACTGAAGCAGTCCTCAGTTTGAATTTTAGTTCTGCCATTTACTTGCTGTGTGACCTTGGGCAAGTCTTTTGGCCTCTCCTCAATTATAAAATGGGATCAGAACCCCTAGGAAGGTTAGAGGGTTCGGGCAGGTAAGCACGTGAAGTGCTTGGAGTAAGTGCTTTATACACCTGAGTTGTCGTTTTTTTTGGAATGCGAATGGGAAACACAGACCTGAGAGAGGGCAGTAGAGAAGGACCAGTGAGGGAGACATCAGCCAGACTGCCTTTCCTTTCTCTCCCAGGTTCCTCCCATATCCTGACTCTTGTAGTTACCCACCCTCTACTCCTGGGCACCCAAGCCCAAGGGTGACTCCCCGAGGGGGTGCTCAGAAAGTCAGTCTGTCCCCATTCCCATTCCTAGCCCCAGCCAAATATAAATATTTCACTTGCCAATGCCCAGCCTGGCCCAACTGCAGGTATTTCTGTGAATATGAAATATTTCTAACAACTGTGTGCTTTTTTTCTCCCAACTTTTTGGTCATTAGGACCTCACTGGGCAGTTTGGCAACTTTGTCAGTCATTTTGAAACAGTTTGGTTCATTTGTCTTGAGGCTTCCGGAGTTTATCCCATAAATTTTCTGACCCTGATAGGAAAGCTTATGGTTAATAGCATCAGCGTCAGATAGGACCACGTTCCTGTCCCGCACCCCTGCTGCTGTGTGTCCTTGGCCAAGTTGCTTTCCCCCTCTGGGCCTCGGTTTTCTCATATGTAAAATGGGGCCACATTCCAGCCGTCAGGCTCTTGTAAGCAGTTGATGAGGTCACATGTATAAAACGCCTAGTGCATATTAAGCTCTTAATAAGTGTGAAGTATTTTGATTAATTTTATTCTTTCAAGAAAAATTTATTGAACATGTGCTCCGGAACCAGAACACCCAGATTTTAATCCTGGCTCCATCACCCACCAGCTATGTGACTTTGGACAAGTCACTTAACCCCTCTGGACCTCAGTTTCCTCTTCTGGAAAATGGGGGTTCATCCCTTGAGTAGTCCACCATGTTGATAGAGCACCTACTATGTGCCAGGGCCTGTACCAGGTACATTTTTGTCTCCACGTCTCCTGTTAGTTTGGGGAAAAGTTGCCAACCTCTTACTTTTCCCTGTACCAGTTTGTCACATCTGGGTGCCCCGGGGTGATGTGACACCTTTTTCCCCCTTTATTTGTTTCTCATAGAAAATGTTTCTCCTTTCCAAGTTATTTTGCCTTTTCTTCAAATCTTAAGTGTGTTTTCAGCCTGTGCTTATCTGAAGCTTACTCATACAAAATGATTTTTTTTTTATCATTGCGAATGGTATATATCGAGCGGCTCTGGTAAAGCTGCGTTATTCCTAAAAGCACAGGTTTTCTCAAAGACTTGGCTTGTCACCTGCTCCTGATGCCTCAGTTAAGATCATAACCCCTGCTTTACGCTCCTCATCCCTCTCACTTGGTATATTTGTTTCCCTGTAGCACCTTGAAAATTACTATCTATTCCTTGTGCCCTCTCTCCAATCCGTAAGGACAAGGAATTCTGTCTCCTGTGCCCTGCATGTCCCCGATGCCTGGAACAGTGTCTGGCACCCAGTAGCTGCTCTGTAAATTCTGTGTAATTACTAGGTGAGACCCAATACCCAACAGTAAGAAAGGCATGGCCATATTTTGATTATTGTGGGGGACAAGGATCGGTTTCATTTCAGAGTGTGGAATAAAGAGAGATGTCTTTGGCTCCATCAGTGATAACCCTTCAACAGTCTCACTTTTTTTTTTTTTTTTTTTGGCTGCACTGTGCAGCTTGCGGGATCTTAGTTCCCCGACCAGGGATTGAACCTGTGTCCCGTGCAATGGAAGCGGGGAGTCCTAACCACCGGACTGCCAGGGAATTCTCTGTCTCACCTTTTCTTAATAATCCTGGTGCCTTTGTATTGAACCTCTCCTTGGTGCCTCGCTGGCAGTGAGCGCTCTACTGGGTTGGTCTCAGTGAATCGGCAGCCAACCCATGGGTGGGTACTGTGATTATCTGTATTTTTCAGTGGGGGAAACCAAGGCACAGAGGGATAAAAACCCTGCCTACGGTCACACCCCTAGAAGTGGGAAAGCTGGGGTGCTCGGAGGCCCTGTCTGGATTCTGTCTGCACCCTGGATCTCTAGCTCCTGAGGATTCGGGTGATTCCTACCATCAGCTGTTAGTCAGAAAGGGAAATTTGAGAGGGGGAGAGAGACCAGCAGACCCTGAGTCCACAAAGCCAATAACGGGACATGGATGGATCAGGGTTGCGGACAAAGTAGTAGTGGGGGTGACGGGGTAGAGACAGTGGAGGATAGAAAGAGCAGGGCCAGGAGCAGAGCCCCGGGGTCCTGCCACCGATGCCTGTTTGGCAGTGGGCAAGTGCGTTCCCTGGGCACCACTCTGTGCCCAGTCCTGTGCTGGCACGACCCTGACCTCCTGGACCATGGGATGGAGGTACCCCAAGGTGGGGGGAGGGGGTATCCCCTGACTCAGCGTGGGGGGGTCAGGCATCTGCTTTTTAAATTTCCTTCCTTCTTTGGCTTATTCTGTGGTTGCTACTGTTTCCAGCTTCTCAAGTCGCAGGCTCAGCTTGTTAACTGTCAGCCTTTCTCCTTTCTCTGTGCATTGCCAGAAGCAGGTTCTCCCTCCACATGCTGCACAGCTGTCCTCCTTGGAGCTCCCTTTACCTTCATCTGGGGATTCCTTCCTTTTGCCTTTTTCTGGGCTAGATCTTATTTCTTTGATCTGATAGCTGCCTTTTTCTTGGTTTATTCCTTCCTGTGGTGAAGCAAATCCTCCAGTAGCTTTCTGAGAAACGGTTCCTGGGCATGTTTTGTTTGTTTGTTTGTTCATTTCGTTTTGCCAACTTGCACCTCTCATGGAAGAATTTTAAACAGGGGAGTGCTGTGGTCTGATTTGTGTTTGGCAAGCTCTCTCTGGCTACCATGGAAAGGATGGAGCCGGAAATGCTAAACCAGGCCAGGGAGCCACGTGCGGAGGCTGGAGCAGCTGTACCTTTGAGGAGAGGTCCCAGCCTTCCGGAAATCCAGAGGATGAAGGGGAGAGAGGCCCTCACCCAGGTCATTGTCATTCAGCGAGGGCAGGTGACAGGTGCTGCCCGAGGAGGCCTGAGGAGGAAGAGATCCTGTGTAGCTTAGGATGGCACCAGCACAGCTCCTGGAGGAGGTGGCATCCTACCTTGGTCCTGGGCGCAGGATTTCCACCGGTGGACTCGGCTGGACCAGCTAGTTTTTCACAAGAGGTCCCCAGTAGCAACTGTGCAGAAGGCAGACAGTATGGCAGTGTTAGGGGTTTGTTCAAACAAATGTGCACTGCACACCTGTGATGTGCTTGGGCGTTGCTTCTCACACTTAATTGTGCTTGCAATCCCCCAGAGAGCTTGTTGAAGTGCACATTCTGATTCAGCGGGTGTAGGGCAGAGCCCAAGACTGCATTTCTAACACACTCCCAGCGGCTGCCGCTCTGGGGACCACACTAATGGTAGCCAACCGCTTGGCGCTGTTCTAAAAGCTGGCGACACAGCAGTGAAAAAAAAACTAGGCAAAAGTATCAGCCTTGGGGGAGCTTTCATTTTAGTGAGGGGAGCGGACAATAAACTTTATGAAGTTTATAGTGTATTAGATAGTAACACATGCTAAAGGAGAAAAGTAAATCAGGGAAGGAGAGTGTGTATGTCTGTCTGTGGCAGGGGCTGCAGTTTTCAATCAAGGAGGGTCTTGTGAACAATAAGGTCCTACTGTATAGCACAGGGAACTCTATTCAATATCCTGTGATCAACCATAATGGAAAAGAATATGAAAAAAGAATATGTATATATGTATAACTGGATCACTTTGCTGTACAGTAGAAATTAACACAACATTGTAAATCAACTATACTTCAATAAAATAAGGTAAAAAAAAAAAAAAAAAGGAAGGTCCCATGAAGGTGATCTGAGGAGGGGGTGAGCCCTGTGAATGCCTGGGGAAGAGTATTCTAGGCATAGGGAACAGAGAGTGCAAAGGCCTTGTGGACTGAACAAGATGATCCAGGAACAAGATGATCCAGGAAAAGTGCTCCGTATACTCAATGAATGAGCTGCTTGCACTCTGGAGTCAGCCAGACTCTTGGAGTCAAAGCTCAGCCACGGAGCTGCGTCCGACAGCAATTACTTAGCCCTTCTGTGCCTCCACTTCCTAATCCCTGAAACGAGATGAAAAATAGTAAGATGATGTGAGAATTAAATGAGTTAATATTTGTAAAGTACTCACAGCAAAGCCTGGCTCACGGTGAGTGCTCCAGTGTTAACTGCTGTTGTGATCATTTGCTCTGTAATATATTCATGTTGGCCATGATTGTTTATTTGGATGTCTGCCCCCTTTCCCATGAGCTCTTTCTGGTGAACTCAGTGTCATCTCTGTATCCCCAGCATCCAACCCAGGGCCAGCACACGGGAGGACCTCTGAATGTCAGATGAGGGATATAAAACTGGATTCTCTAATTGTCGGGGGCATTCCAGCAAGGGTGCTGGTTGTGAGGTTCAGGTCCTTACTGATTTTATCTTTTCAACCAATGTCTTATGGAGAGATATATTAAGGTGTCCCATTACATTTGTGGATTTGCCAAACTGTGTGTCATTCTGTTGTTTTTTGCTTTGTATATTTTGAGGCCATAGTATTAGGAGCACGTATGTTGAGAACTTTTGTGTATAATGGGTCAGTTTGTTTTGTCACCATCTTTGTCCCTGATAATACCTTTTGCTTTTGTCAGTTGTTACTGTTTTTTTAAACAGCAATGTCACTCCTCTCCTTGACTCTTGGTTCTTATTTGCCTGGTCCGTCTTTTCCCATCTTTTTATTTTCAGTCTTTCTGGCTTCTGATGTTTTACAATAAATGGAGCTTCACAGAGCATCCTCTAAAAGCTGTCTTAGCGTAGGGCTTTGTGCTGGGCTCAGTGTGTGGAAGTTAGAAAATTCTGCCCCAGTGACCTCGGACACAGATAGAATACTTGGGTGTGAAACAGAATTTACACTGTCAGGCTTCATGGGGTTTACGACATGGAGCCTCTGGAAAAGGAGCTTTGATCCATTCAGTCCCATGCTGGGCAGGGTTGCTGGGGTCACCATGATGAGCATGATACCTCTGACCCTTCCTCCCTCCTCTCCTCCCGGGGGTTCACTCTCCAGTGGAGGAGACAGATCCATCTCTAGACAGTGATGACTCAAGAGTGGGCAGGGCTGGGACTTGGGGAACCCAGAGGTCCCCCTCTGGGCAGTTGGGAGGTTTCCAGGAAGGGAGCTCGGGGAAGGCCTCTCTGTTAAAAGATACAGGCCCATTAAAGCTACATTTGAGCAAAGACCCAAATGATAGAAGGGATTGAACCATGTGGAGATCTGGGGACAAAGCATTCCAGTCAGAGGAAACAGCAGATGCGAAGACCATGGAAGGAAAGAGCTTGCTGACTCTGAGAAATAGATATCAAGGAGGCCAGTGCGGGAGCCCAGAGGTGGAGCCTGACCCAGCCTGGGAGGTTAGCTTCCTGGAGCAGGGGATGGCTGAGCTGAGACCCCAGAGAATATATAATTAAACAATAGAGCGCAGCAATCTAGAATCAGATTCCCTGGGTTCATACCCCTACTCGAAGTCACACCAGTTATGTGTGACCTTGGGCTAGTTAGGCAACCTGTCCTGCCTCAATTTCTTCATCTATACAATGGAGATAACAGCTCCTATCGAGGATCAGACAGGGCCCCAGTATCCTAACTACTCTGTATGCCAGATCATGTGCTTACCTGGGTCCACTGGGGGTGTGGAAGAGTGGGGAAGGACGAGGCTGGACCAGTGGGGTGTCTGGGCTTTTTCCCAGGGGCACTGGGGAGTTATGGTAGGTTCTGAGAAGGGTAGGGACAAGGTCAGGTTTATACTTTTAGAAGACCCTTCTGGCTCTGATGTGTGGGATGGTTGGTAGTAGGCAGGGTGGTGGGGATGGACAGATGCCTGCAGTGGGGCCACCTTTGAGTGTCTCTTGAGTCCGCCTGGCACTGAAAGGATCTAGGCCAGTGCTGTTCAAGAGAAATATAAAGTGAGCCTTACGTGCAATTTAAAATCTTTCAGTAGCCACATTTAAAAAGTCAAAAGAAGGAGATGAAGTTAATTTTAAGTATTTTAACTCAATTATATCCTAAATAGTATCATTTTAACAGGTAATCAATATTAAAAAAACATTACTGAGGTATTTCATAGTCTTTTATTGTACCAACTCAGAGTCAGATTTGCGGCGCCTGGTTGGAAGGGCTGGCCGGAGAGGTCCTTTTGGCCACAAGGCCTGAGCCTTGACTGCCAGGCCCAGAGGCTTAGACTCAGTGCCGCGGGAGCCATCGCAGGGTTCTGCCCATTTGTTTTTCAGGGTTAGGTGATCCCGCTGCCCAGTTTCCCCCGCAGGAAATCTAGCCCCCCAGGGCTCCCTACCAAAGCTAGGCACTTTTAGACCCCCTTCCTTCCGCCCTGGAGTCTCAATCCCTAAACTGCTTGGGCCTTTAAATCTCAACTGTCAATCAAGGCTCCTGTTTAGAGGAAACGTCGTAATAAACCTCTCCTTGAATGCCGTGGCCTCGGTCGTGGCCTTGTCCCTCCGTTTAGCAGGAAGTTGGGAGTTGTTCCACGCTCTCTAGCACTCGGCTGTTTCCACACCCCCCTTCGTCACCTCTCGCCTACTCCTCCCTCTTCGAAGTTGGGCCCCTTCGCCAAGGCCTTCCTTATTTGGGCATGGCCCCGAACGGCCGCCGCTCATTGGCTGGGGGCCTCACGCGCGCGTCTGTCAACAAAGAGGCGGAGGGAAACTAGTCGGGTACCCGCCCGCGCGACAGCCGGAGGGAAGGAGCGAGGGGGCGGGCCCTCTTCCCACTCGTGCGCACGCGTGTGTGCAGCCACTTTCTCCCGCCGTAGGGGGCGGGGCTCGCCGGTGGGGGCGCTTTGGGGGCGTGTCTCGGTTTCGAGGGTAGCCCCAGGGGTTGGCGGATTCCGGGGAGGCTATATTTGGGGGCTTGGGGATATTCTTGCTTGCGTGTGGGGATACTTTGGGGTTCCCTTGAGTTTAGGGGGCACCTTGGGATTCTGGTTTCCGTTCTGTTGTAGTGTGGAAGGTTCGGTTGTGTTGTAGGGGATCTCCCGTGTGGATTGGGGTGTTTGGTGGGTATAGGATTTGGGGAGCCACGGAGAGACTGAGAAGCAAAGAAAAGAGTCCAAGAGTACCAATTCTGGACCCAGAATGCGTGGGCTTTCGGCTCTCCCGACTTCCTACCTGATTGTCTCCGGACACGGGATTTAACCTTTCTGTGCCTCATCTGGAAACAGGGACTGATAACACTACCTGCTTCCTAGGGACGGGGGAGGATTAGCAGGAGTTGTTAGAACAGTACCCAGTAAAACTGCCAGCGAGCATGCCATAAGCTCATGTCTGCTTATTAACATTTTGTAAGGTTTCTTTGAGAGTATTTTGGAGGTTCTTTTGGCTTTTGAGAAATACCTGGTTTGGGATTAGTTTTATGTGTTACGGAGATTTTATGCTTTAGTGAGTTGTTTTGCGGTTGGGGGGCTTCTGTGGAATTAGGGAATACATGTGGAGGTTTAGAAAGAGTTTGAGATGAGTATAGGATTTCAGGAAACTGGTCTTTCAGGTCATCTGTGAGGTTGGGAAATTGCTGTGTGTGTTCGAGTTCTTGGTTAGGCATGGGAATCTGTGAGGGGTTCGTTGAGATTGAGGCTTTCTGTGCTGGAGGGGATATTTTTAGGTTTGGAAGTTTAAAGCAGGATTTGAGAGGGTCTGGATATGTTAGTCAGGATTCATTTGCATCTATAGAGAGTGAATGGCCTTTGATGTGGTAGCTTCTATTCCTGGACATTTTAGATGTGTTGGTGGTTGGTAAACTTAGCCTTCTGTAGGTTTTAGGGGCTGTGTGGCATTTTTGTTGTTGTTGTTTTAAGCAAGAAACTGGCATTTCGGCAGGGGCTGTAAGTATTGGGGTAGGTGGGATTGGGAATTATGGGGGGCAAGGATTTTTAGGATTAGGACTTTCTGTTTCTGGGGTCTGTGGATGTTTGGAGGCTGTCTAGATCTTGAATGGTGTCTACAGGGTTATGAAGTAAATGGTGATTTAGTGGTGTCTGTGGTATTGCCTGAATTTAGAGGGACCATATATACTGCAGAGGTCAGCAAACTTTTTCCATAAAGGGCCAGATAATGAGTATTTTAGGCTTTGCAGGCCATATGTTCTCTGTTGCCACTACTCAACTCTGCCATGATAGCATGAAAGCAATCATAAACGAATGAACATGTTTCAATAAAACTTCTATTTGCAGAGGCAGGCAGTGGGCCACATTTGGCCTGTGGCTCAAAATAGTCTGACCAGGAGTCAGCAAACTACTTTTACCAGTCTGTAAGCATGTGGAAGTTTTGATGTTTGAAGGGTATTTTGTTGTTTTTGTTTTTGTTTGTTTTGTTTTTTTAATTTTTATTTTTGGCTGCATTGGGTCTTCGTTGCTATACGTGGGCTTTCTCTAGTTGCGGCGAGCGGGGGCTACTCTTCATTGCAGTGTGCGGGCTTCTTGTTGTGGTAGCTTGTCTTGTTGCAGAGCACAGGCTCTAGGCACGCGGGGTCAGTAGTTGTGGCACGCAGGCTCAGTAGTTGTGGCGCACGGGCTTAGTTGCTCCACGGCATGTAGGATCTTCCCAGACCAGGGATCGAACCTGTGTCCCCTGCATTGGCAGGCGGATTCTTAACCACTGGGCCACCAGGGAAGCCCTGAAGGGTATTTTGGTTTCAAGATGTCTGGAGGGAAATGGGCCAGGGAAGGATTGAGACTGAGGGATTGAGACTGTTGGTCCTGCAGTGGAACGTGGTCGTGTCAGAGTCATTAGCAAAATTGCTTCCAGATTAGGTCAAGCACACAAAGTCATTGCAAAATAAAACGGTCACTATTGTAAGCCTTCCCCACTCTGAGCCTCAAACTCAGCAAGTTGTGAGCAACTTGAGGAAACTAGACTAGAAGGGCCTTCTCATCCCAGGGGTCTGCGTTTGTGCTTAAGGGAATTACCTGCACAGTCGTGGTGCAAGTGTGTGCATTTTTCTGGCTGAGGATACACAGCTTTAAGGGATCCTTCAAGAGCCTCACGACCCGAGCAAAGTGAGGAGCTGAATTCTTAAGGACCTCTCTGTCTCCGACCTCTGATTTTCTTCCCCTGCCCAGCCTACCTTGTTGCTTCCTCTGGGCTCAAGCCGCAGTAGCTGTGGGCAGGGCTGGGAATGCTTGTCTTTTCAGGAACTTGTTACTAGGTGAGCAAATAGAAAAAGGAGGAGCTGTCAGTTGGTACTTTCATTTCTGTTTAAAAAGTTATGGCAGCAGGAGACCTCTGGATCGTGAGTGAAACCAGTCAGGCTGTGAGACAGCGGAGGGTTGGAGCAAACAACCAGCTCCGGTCACACTCTGAGTTTTACAGGAGCAGGTCCTATCCCCTCTGCAGCCTTCCATTTGCTCACCTGTGCCAGGGGGGCGGGAACAGGATCTCAGTGGTCTAGTTTGGTCTGTCCCCTCAGGTCAGGAGATGTTGAGGTCAGTGGGGTACTGGGAGGGCAGGCCGTTCCCCAGCTCCCCAGCCTCCTCTTCCCTGTCTCCAGGTGGCCTGTGGAGCCCCCCACCGCCATTCAGGTCCTGAGATGTGGTGAACCCCCGCCTGTCTGCCACCATTCCCCAGAATGGACCGAGGGGGCCTCCTTCCCTTCCAGCTGTGGTGCCCCCGGCCCTTTGGCACCTACTCCCAGAACCAGCCGCGCCCGCCTTCCGCAGCCCTCAAGCCGTCAGCCTGCCCTGAGCCAGGTGGGGGGGCGGAGCCAGACCATGGCCCTGCCCACTCAGAAAACACACCCCCAGCCTTGGCCACGGAGGCTCCTGCCTCCCAGCCTGCCCCGCTCCTTTCAGCAGCGGCTGCCGGCGACGAGGGTCGAGTCCTGCTGGACACGTGGTATGTTATCAAGCCCGGGAATACAAAGGAGAAGGTGGCCTTCTTTGTGGCCCACCAGTGCGGTGGAGGCAGCCGGGCCAGCTCCATGAAGGTCAAGGGGCACTGGGGCAGTGACAGCTCCAAGGCCAAGCGGAGGAGGCGCTGTCTTGAGCCTACGAAGGCTCCTCCGGACCCAGGGGGACAAGACGGGCCCCCTGCTGCTGAGGGGGTCCCAGCCTCAGCCAGTGAGGATGTGGACCTGCTCTCTGTGGCCGAGATGGTGGCCCTGGTGGAACAGCGGGCCGCCCTGGCCCTGCAGAGCTACCCGCGCCCGAGCACCCCAGCACCTGTGGTCTATGTGTCGGCCGAACAGGGTGGGCCTGCCAAGGGGCTGGGGTCCGAACGGCGGTCTGGTGGCGGGGACTGCAGCCGTGTGGCGGAGGCCGTGGCCCACTTCGAGGCTCAGCGGGACAACCCTCCAGCCAAAGGCCTCCGCAAGGAGGAGCGGCCCGGGCCAGGCCCTGGGGAGGTGCGCATCGCCTTTCGGATCTCCAATAGCCGAGAGCCCCGTGCACCGGATGGCAGCTTGCCCAACGGGAGCGGGGGCCGGCCGGGTTGTGCCTACCCTGGCAGCCCGGGTCCTGGGGCCCGGGCCAAGGACAAGATCACCTGCGACCTGTACCAGCTCATCAGCCCCTCTCGGGATGCCCTCCCCAGCAATGTGGAGTTTCTGCTGGCTAGGGCGGATGAAGCCAGCGAGGGTGAGACCCCAGCCCCTGCCAGGCCCGAGGACACTCCCCCGGCCCCCCCTCCACCCCCTGCCCGGGACTGTGGCGCGTCAGGCTTCCATGTGGATGTGGTGGTGACGGGGGTGGTGGATGAGTGCATCTTCTTCGGCAAGGATGGCACCAAAAACGTGAAGGAAGAGACGGTGTGCCTGACCGTCAGCCCCGAGGAGCCACCCCCGCCTGGCCAGCTCTTCTTCCTCCAGCCCCGGGGACCTGATGGGCCCCCCGAGCCACCGCCAACTGACTCGCCTGCCACTGCACCCGGCCCGGACGATGCTGAGGGGACGGTAGACACCTCCCTGTGCCGCCTGTACCGGCACGTGTCGCACGACTTCCTGGAAATCCGCTTCAAGATCCAGCGGTTGCTGGAGCCGCGACAGTACATGCTGCTGCTGCCTGAGCACGTGCTGGTCAAGATCTTCAGCTTCCTGCCCACGCGCGCCCTGGCGGCCCTCAAGTGCACCTGCCACCACTTCAAGGGCATCATTGAGGCTTTCGGCGTGCGGGCCACAGACTCGCGCTGGAGCCGCGACCCGCTCTACCGCGATGACCCTTGCAAGCAGTGCCGCAAGAGATACGAGAAGGGCGATGTGTCGCTCTGCCGCTGGCACCCCAAGCCCTACCACCACGACCTGCCTTATGGACGTTCCTACTGGATGTGCTGCCGCCGAGCTGATCGCGAGACGCCCGGCTGCCGCCTGGGTCTGCACGATAACAACTGGGTGTTGCCCTGCAATGGGCCAGGCGGTGGGGGCGGCCGGGCTGGCCGGGAGGAGGGGAGGTGAAGCCGGGGGAGGGGGGGGGAAGAGCCCACCATGCCCACCCCCACCCCCTCCCCCTGGGAGCCGAGGGTCAGGACTGGGTCACCAGCCCATACCCTCTGCCCAGGCAGCGTTGATCCCCCTCCAGAACTGCGATGGTGTTCAGGGGGATGACCCAAGAAAGCACTCTGATTGACCCCTACTGGTTTTCTACTCTTCAGACCCTCAAGTAGGGTGTTTTTTTATCAGCATCTCAATTTCTTCTCCATTCAGCCCCAGCGCCCTCCCTGCCACTCTTCATACCCCAGGGACCTACGAGCAGGGAGCAGACGGCAGCTAATTTTGGTACTACTTAAGGGTTCCCCCATTCTGGCCCCCTTCCGTTCCCTCCCCTCAGTTCTTTCCCTCTGGAGCTGTTTTTTTTTTTCCCCAGGAGGCTGCAGCACCCAGGGTTGGTACCCTTCCTAACCTACTACACCAGGGCTCACCTCCTCTTTAGGAACTGGGGCCATCAGATCAAAGATCACATTTGGCAGTTTTCATGGCCGCCTGCCATTTCCCCATTAAAACAATAAAAATCAGTTTTCTCCTTAACCTCAAGCTACCAGTCTCTCTACTTCCCCTAAAGGGGAAGAGGAGAAAAAAGTTGAAGTGTAAAAATTCTCCTCCTCCCAATATTTAAGCTATTGCCATGACTCTCCCCCCTCCCCCCTGCAAAAAAGCTGTGAAGCCCTTTGCCTCGCTCTGGACAGCGTCGGGGGCCGGTGGGCAGGGACTGTGGCTTTGAATTTCTGGGTTGTTTTTCCTTCTACTCTGGGTACTTGTTCAGGTGTTGGGGTCTCTCCACCCCCCATCCACATGTGTTTCTTTAGAAGCCTTTGGTCAACCAAGACCTTGACCTTCAGGCAGTTTGATCTGGGGTATTTTTGTTTGTTCTGTTTGAGATGTGTTTTTGTTGTTTTTTTGTTGTTTTGTCTTGGTTTTAGTTTTTCATCCTTGTGGTTCTGGAAAGCTTCTAATGTGTGGCATCTGACCAATTTTGAATTGGTCCTTTCTATAAAATCAGTATTTATAAGGCTGGGCCCAGACTGGTTTGTGTGTTGTTCAGGGAAGGGGTTTGGGAGAGAAGGGAGTCATGGGCCAGTGCATGGTGAAATGGAAAAAGTTGCGAGAAGAATCCTTAGCCGAGTCCCTTAGCCTGAGATTATTTTTGACTCTTCATCTGTGTCGTTTTGGATTCGAAACCTCAAAATAGTAGACGCTCAAACAAGGTAGTTTTTATTTCTTTAGAAACCCAGCTTTTGGCAGGTATGGTGGACCTGAATTCATCTGGAACCCAGGCTCCTTCTGGCCCACTATTCCATTATTCTTTGGCTGTGGCCCTCATCCTCATGGTCCAAGATGGCTGCTGGAACTCCACCCATCACCATTTTGCAGGAAAGGAAGTCCCTTGCCTCCCAGAAGTACCACAGTGTACTTCTGTGCACATCTTACTGGTCAGAACTTTAGCCACGTGGAAGGGCTGCAGAGGAGACTGGGAAATGCAATCCTTTAGTTGGATGCATTATGCCCAACAAAAAACTCTTGCTAAAGATCCCTGTAATTAAAGCTTTAAAATATGCAGATAATTATTTACTAAAAGAGGAAGGAAAAATGGATATTGAGCGGTGGCTAACAGTCTCTGACATTCTTATCAAGGAATCAAAATTTCTAGAGACTAGGCTATATCATAGCAGTTATTAAATACTTAGATTTTAGAATCAAAGAAACCTGGGTTTGAATCTTGGCTTGGTTTTGTGGGATTTTTGGTTTCCTATAGCGGGAAGGCCAGATTATTTGGACTCTCCTGCTGAAAACCAGAAGTAAAAAAAATCTGAAAAGCATCAAATATTCAATAAAATACAGTTAAGGATATACTAAGCCAAAAATTTAAGGGAAAGGCCCATGGGGCCCTGAAGCCACTTTTGCTCTGAGGGCATTTGCTGATGTGAACAAACTTGGATTTCCTATTCGTAGCCTTACTGGGACAAGCAGGCAGAAGTCAAGGTCAAAGCCTGTCCAAGGTGAATCTAATAGGAGGTGGGATCCCACCGAACTACAAGCTCAGGTAAGGCTGACCCAGAACACTGCAGAGAAGATGTTTTAGATGCTGAGGGAGGGACTTTCCTGGTGGTGCAGTGGTTAAGAATCCTTTGCCTGCCAATGCAGGGGACATGGGTTCAAGCCCTGATCTGGGAAGATCCCACATGCCACGGAGCAACTAAGCCTGTGCCAGCTACTGAGCCTGCGCTCTAGAGCCCGCGTGCCACAACTACTGAAGCCTGCGCGCCTAAGCCCATGCTCTGCGACAAGAGAAGCCACTGCAATGAGAAGCCCGCGCACCGTAACGAAGAGTAGCCCTCGCTTGCTGCAACTAGAGAAAGCCCACACGCAGTAACGAAGACCCAACGCAGCCAAAAATAAAATAAATCAAGTAAATAAATTTTTAAAAAGATTTATTGAACTAACGCTAGGTCTGAAGTAGCACAGAGACCAAAAAAAGAAAAAAAGAAAGAAAATAGGAAGCAAGGTTATGGAGGATAGAGTGAGGAAGTCTAACACATTTAACTGGCGTTCTAGAATCAGAAGAGAGAATGGTGCAATGATAATATTTAAGGACACGATGATTGCAAATTCCAGACTGGTAAAAAGACCGGTATGCCCAGTGAGTCATAGGCAGGATAAATAAAAAGAAATGAATACCTAGACACATGCAGTGAAAGTGTCCAGCTGTGATCTTCAGCAATTGATTTCTCTGAAGCTCAGTTTCTTAATCTGAAAAATGAGAATACTGACAGTTCCTCAAAAGACTGACATGTGAGCTCTTGCATCTAGAATGTTCAACAGTTGTGCTCACCAAAGACACTTCATGGCCTCTTCATAGTGTGAAGCTGGGGGAGCCTACGTTTGGGGGACAGATGGGAGCTGGGGGAAACATCACTTTGCCAAGCATCAGCAGCCTCATCTGTAAAATGGGGCTCATGATCCTTACCCTGGATTCAAGTGGAAAATGTGCCCAGGCACCTTGCCCAGAACCTGGCGTGTAGTACACTTAGCACGATGACCTGCAGGGAGGCAAGGGGCCAAGGACGTCACTGAACACACTGCTTCCCCTAACAGAGGTGATGGTTTCACCTACTTCTGGGATGGCTGTGAGGCTAAGGGGACGTGCTGCACTTTTGAGTGCTTGGCACCATGCCTGCCACACAAGAAATGAACAAACAGGAACTAACTTTGTGATTTGAGACCCTCCTGCCACCCTGGCTGTTGATATCTGTCAATTTCCTTTCTGAACTCAACTTCTGCCAATTCCACCGCTAAGAGGCTGTTAGTCCCCACCGCCCAAACCTCACTCAGACTTGCAGCCAGTTAAAAGCCTCAGGAGGAGCTACTTTTGACCAACAATCTGTTGGTCCAGCACAGGTGATTTTTGGAAGGGAGGTAGGACATGGGGATAGGAGCACAGCTGTGGGTGAGCATCTGGGCTCTGTTAATAACCGGTTTGTAATTCTCAGCCCTGGCCACACCTCATTTGCAAAATGAGAACCGCAGTTGTCCTTCAGCCCGTGAGTTCTCTCGAGTCTTCGCCAGCCTTGAGTTGGCTTGCGAGGCTGCTGTTCACCTTCACTCTCTGACCCTGCATCCTGGCCTGGCATCCCTGTGGCCTACCAGGTCTCCATCAAAGTCACGAAATCAGCAGGTACAGAGCCCAACACGGGACTTCCTGTCTGGGTGCCCTTTAGGTTTGCTAGGGAGCTGTGAATGAACCAAACTTGAATCTTTAAGGACAGCATGTCCCAAAGTTTTGCTGATCATGAGACTTCCTCAGGTGCTTGTTACAGAGTCCCAGCCCCTCTCTGAAGTTCTGATGCAGTAGGTGGGACCTGGGAGTCTGCATTTTATTTATTTATTTATTTATTTATTTGCCTCGCTGCGCAGCTTGCGGGATCTTAGTTCCCTGACCAGGGGTTGAACCCGGGCCCCGGCAGTGAGAGTGCCGAGGCCTAACCACTGGACTGCCAGGGAATTCCCCGCATTTTTTAATAAGCACCCCAGTTGGGTCTGAAAATTAGGACTGGGAAATAATCTCTTGGGTCATCACTAGAGTTTGCAGTTACACACACCATCTCCCACTCCTGTACCCACAGCCAAAAGGGAAAGGATGGTTTGGTGTAACTAGTTGACCCATTTCTACCATAAGTACACTCAAAACTGTCAAAACCCAGTGTTTCCCAAAGTATCTTCTGAGGTACCATGGTTCTGTGAGGTGCTTCCCAATAAAGGGGTTCCGTGGTGAAATACTTTGGGGAAACATTGCATTCTCTTTCTTCAAAATTCACATTGTGCAAATGAAGAAACTCATTTAATGTTGTCTCACCCCACTTTGGTCCCCCTTTTCATGCAACACCTATGTATGCTAGTTCTACAGGATATATTTTGCAGAAACACTGGTTTATTGGCCATTGGATCTGGCAGAATCTGGAGTTCCCAAGTACTGGCTTCCATCTCCTCTGTTCCCTGCTTACGAGCACATCTTCTGTGGGCTCCCCATGGCACATCCATGTGGGAGTTGGGTTTGGACTGATGCGGTAGCAAGGCTGCCATTCTGGAGAAGGAACTGCCACAAAAACATAAGCCACAGAGAATTCATTTGGTCAGGGGTATTGCTGGTCCAGATGCCGTTTGCTGACTAAAATGGAGAATGGCATTTGGCCCCTGCAGACCTGCAGCCCAAGTGTTTCCCTCAGGGCAGCGGCCAAGCTCTTATTCCTTTGGCTCTCACACCACAGTGGTCTGTCTCTTCCATGTCTTTGAAGAGTGGCAGCTTGAGATAAAGAAAGAGGGTCTTCCACTGAGAGCACAAGCAGAGCCAAAGGTGTTAAAAAAGGACAAGCCAGCACACCGCAAGCAGGCCTGGCCCGAGCTCCTCGGCTCCAGGTGCCCTCGTCACATCTGCTGCTGGGTGCTTCTCCCTCAGAGTCCACCAGGCAGGCTATAGCCCCAGGTATTCAGCCAGGAACACGGCCAGGATGCGGCTGAGGTTGTGTACCGTGGGTGGGTGCAGGTTGGCCTCAGAGTCATCGGACGTGTGCCAGACAGAGGGGAAGGGTGTGGAGATGAGGTGGAGCACGGGGACCCCTGCAGGACAGAGAGGAGGCTCAGGCTTGTGCGTGGCCCCCAACTGACCCAGGAGCCCAGGCCCACGTCTGGGGAACCTTGCCTTGTCCCCCGCAGCAGAAGATACTCTGTTGTGGCACTTGAAGAATTCTGAACAATGATTTTCAGTGTGTGAGGGTACATGTCCGTTTTTAAAAATACATCCAGTATATTATTTTCATAACGCAAATTAGAAAAACTCAAAACTTAACGGATTATGGAAAGAAGGGAAGGAGGTCTTTGACCTTCCTCGCCGGGTGTACATTATTAGGCTCTTTTTCTCTTCTTTACTGATAGTTAACATTTATGTTCTATTCCAGGCCCGAGTCTAAGGCCATAAACACACACAATTTTATCCTTACAATAATCATGTAAGGTGTACGATAATACCCCTGTTTTACAGATGTGGACACTGAGACACAGAGGCAGGCAGAGTGACTTGCCTAAGGTCTTGCCTCTAGTAAAGAGCACAGTCAGAATTTGAACCCAGGCCACATGTCTCCAGAGTGTGTGCTCCTAACCCTTGCACTGCATTGGGTTCCTGTCCTCAGAGTGTTTCACTCTTTGTTTGTCCAGATTTGGTAAATATCTGTCCCCCTGCTAGACAGGAGCCAGGTGGATCATGGCCCGTCACTGTATCCCTGACAGCTGGCTCAGTACCTGCCTTGGGAAGTATTCAGTGAATGAATCAATAAAGGCATTGTAAGAAATGCATATTTGTTGAATGAGTAAATTATAGAATAAAAATTTAAAAAGCAGTTTTTAGCACTTACTGTATATGCCAAGCACCGTGTAAGAAGGCATTTTATATATCTAATCTCATCTAATCCTCCCAACCCTGTGATTAAGAATACATAACATAAACTTGGTGTAGCCACTATGGAAAACAGTATGAAGGTTCCTCAAAAAATTAAAAATTTAAAATTTAATTTTAAAAAATTAAAAATTAAAAAAGGTTCCTCAAAAAATTAAAAATTAAAAATAAAACTGCCATGAAGAAAAAAAAGAATACATACATACGTATGTGTTTGTATGTATCTATCTCTTCCTTTTCCAGAAGAAATGGGGCCACAGAGAGGCTCAGTAATTTGCCTTAGGTCAACCAATGGTAAGCTGCAGATCGTAGAACCCAGACCTATCCAATTCTAAAACTTGTGTTTTGAACCCGTCTACCAGATGTCGTCAACCCTGGCTGTGCATCAGAATCACCTGGGAGTTTTGTAAAAATAATGTAGAGGCCCCAGATTGTGGTTCAGCAGGCCTGAAACGTGACTGGGCATTTTTCAAAGCTCAGGTGATTATGCTGGGTGGCCAAGGGCTTGAGAGGCAAGAACTAGAAGAAACTGCAATCACTGAGGCACAACCAGTAATAGCTAACATTTCTTGAACACTCGCTAGTGCCAGGCACTGGTCCAAGGTCTTTACATTCAATCCCCTCAACAACTATGAGGTGGAGGCTGTTATCATCCCCATTCTTACAGATGAGGAAATCAAGGCACAAAGAGGTTAAGCAGTTTGCCACCTTCCCTAATCTGGGAAGGGGCCAGGGCCAGGTCGTATCTGTGGCTCCCTGGGACCCCTGCCCACCACTCCTCCCCACTGCAAGTACCTCGGCGGAGGAAGGGGATGTGGTCGTCTTCCACAGAGCCAGGGGGCTCCCCGGGCTGGAAGTACATCACTTCCCAAGGATGAGACTGCAGTAGGTTCAGACGGTGCAGGCGCTTCTCTGGAGGCGGTGGGGATTAGAGAGCAAGGGTCAGCCCCTCAACGGTCAAAGGTTCCCCTGCTCACAAATCAGAGGAGGGCAGGGGGTCTGGGGGCGAAGCACTGATCGTCCCAACAAGGATGAATGTTAGTTACCCCTTACCGCAGGCCAACGATGTTCCCAGTCTCAATCCCTCTGAGTCTAAAGAGGTAGATACCCCTATTATTACCATCATGCCCATTTTACAGATAGGAAATTGAGGCTCAGAGAGAGGAAGCCACTTGCCCAAGCTCACACAGCTGGTAAGAAAGAGAGCCAGAATTTGAACCCAGGGCTATCTGACCCCAGAGCCCCCGTTTGTAATCACTTCATTTGACTGCTGTGGGGTCTTTTTGTGTTTCTGTCCTAGTGCTTTAGAGAGAGACTAGGGAGGTAGAGGGAAGGCTGGATGACCCCTTAGAGGACAGGTGCCTGGCCTCCCTCCAGCGTCCCAGGTGGGTGCCTGCCTCCTTACCGATGCTCCTCAGCCGATGGAACCAGCGGACCGTGCGAGGAAAGTGACTGTAGAAGGTCGGGTTGGGGGCTCCCAGGAGATCAAGAAGCATAAAGAGATCCTAGGGAGAGAGGCCAGGACTGGAGAGGCCAGGCGGGATGCTGCCAGCCTCGTGTCACCCGCTTCCCACCTTACCGGAACCCAGTGGGGCCTGGTCTTACAATAGCCTGGATCCTGGTGAAGCCGGGGCTGTGGGGTGCAGACTCCATGAGCTGGGCCAGGTGCCGGGAGCCGTAAAGCGAGTCCTTGGGTCCCCACTCCTTCAGTGCCTCTTCACCATCCAAGAAGAGCAGCTGCAAGGTCACTGGGGCTGCCTGTGAGGGCCAGTGGTCAGGGCCAGCGCAGTGCCAGCCCTCAGCCTCAGTGCACACACATTTCCTGCCTGCTTGCACAGCTGACGAGGGCAAACTAAGTCTTCTCGCTCGAAAAGCACGGTGGCCAAGAGTACAGACTTGGAGCCAGACTGCCTGCGTTCAAATCCTGGCTGGGCTGCTCAGTAGCCAAGCAGTCGTGGGTAAGTTACTAAGTTCTCAAAGCACCGGCTTCCTTATGTAGAAATGGGGTTAATACCAGTCCTCATCATAGGGTAGGATTCGAACCCAGGTCCTAGGACAGCGCCTGGCACATAGTAACTAAACAAGGGTTAGCTCTGATTGTAATTGTTATTCCTCAAGTTCATGTAGCAAAAGAGACAGACCCACAAATAAATAATTATACAAACGATGAAATGCAGTCGGGCAAATGCTTCCAAGAACAACAGCGTCCTGATCTGGCCTAGGGAACATGTCAGGTCTATCGGAAAGGATGTTTGCCCTGAGGCTGAGTAGGAGCTGGCCTGGTAAAATGGGGCAGAGGGAAGAGTGTCCCCGGTGAGGAAGCAACATGAATCGGGACTGGGGCCAAAGAAGGGGCCAAAGCGGTTTGAGTAGAGACCCAAGGGGTCAGCAAGGGCCAGGGAGCTTGGGCTTTGTTACAGGGGCACTGGGGTTTGAGCCATGGAAGGGATCTGAGCAGGGGAGGAGTGTGAGGAGATCTGTGTTTCCGTTCATTCATTCCATACATTTTTTAAAAAATTTTTTCCCACAGGGTTGATGTTTTTATCTTTTTGTTGTTGTTGTTTTAGCATGTGGGCTCTTAGTTCCCCGACCAGGGATCGAACCCATGCTCCTGCATTGGAAGCGCAGAGTCCTCACCACTGGACCACCAGGGAAGTCCCTCCATACATTTTTATTGACATCCTACTTTATGCCAGGCAATATTCTCAGCCCAGAGGATACAGCAGGAAATAAACGCAGCCAAGGGCCTGGCTATCTGGAGCTTATTCTAGTTGGGGAAACATAAACGAATCAACATAAAGCACCATGAGGCATGAGAGAGTGACAGGGAGCTATTTTAGGGTGGCTGGGAAGGTCTCTTTGAGGAGGTGACATCAAAGTGGACATCTGAATGAAGGGTGGCAGCCAGCCAGGAATATATCTGAGAAAATCACATTCTAGGCAGAGCAAAGAGCAAGTGCAAATGCCTGGGGTGGGAGTGAATTGTGTGGCTTGAGGTACACAGAGGAGGTGGGAGGCTAGAGTGGAGTGAGTGAGGGGTGAGAGGTGGGAGGGGAGACCAGAGAGGTGAGAGGGCACTCCTCGGCTAAGAGAAGGGCTCTGGCTTACTTGTGGAACAAGGTGAGAGCTGTGGGAGAGAAGGGACAGGATCTGACATTCAGGAAATGGAAAGACCCTGTGGCTGTGTTGTGGAGCGGAGGAAGACAAGACCAAGCACGGGATGGTGTTGGTATGGACCAAGGCAGAGGCAGTCCCCACCCACCCACCCCCACCCTACCCCGGCTCCTCACCTGCTCCTTGGCTCTAGCCAGCTCCAGGTCCAGGGCCTGGGCCAGCTCCAGTAGGAGGGCGCAAGGCACAGCCGAATCCGTGGCCCCCACAAAGGGGGCTGACCCAGATGGGAAGAGCTTCGAGTCGTAATGGCAGGCAAGGGTGAGGTGACGGGCAGCCCTTGGGTCCAGCGTGGCCACCACGTTGCTGAAGTGCAGTGGCCCCAGGGGTGTCGAGGCTGTGAAGGGGTCCAGTTCTACATGCCAGCCTGCTGTCAGGGTCCGCAGTGTGGCCTCCAGGAACTAGTGGCAAGAGAGAGGTGGGAGAGTGGGTGGGGACTGGGGAGAAGGTCGGAAGAAGGGCCATGTGACCTGAACCATGCCGAGCAGTCAGGTTGACTCACAAATCTCACTTTAGTTTAATCGTTCCCTTGATACACTTCTGCTGAGTACCTACTAAGTGCCAGGCATGGAGTGACCCTGTCTCTTGATGCCAAGACTAATCACAGCTCACCCTTCCATAGCACTCACTCTGTGCCAAGCCCTTGTTCTAGGAACCCTGTGGAGTGGGGACTGTCAATGGTTCCATTCTGCAGATGAGGCAACTGAGGCACAGAGAAGTTAAGAAACTAGTTTAGGGTCACACTCCAAGTGGCTGATGTGGATTTGAACTCAGGCAGTGTTCAAATGACTCTCAATACTTTCTGAGAGGCAATGTAGAGATGTTACCACACCGGCTCTGGAGCCAACCCATTTGGGTTGAAACCCTAGGTATATCATTCATTAGCTGTGGGATTTGGGCAAAATGCCTAACTATTCTGCGCCTCAGTTTCCCCATCTACACAATGAAGATCAGATTGGTGCCCACCTTATCCGGCTGTTGCTGATGCTTAGCATATAGTAAGATTTTGGTGGGGGCAGTAAAGAGGGCAATGGTCTGGTGGTTAGCAGGATAGGACTCTAGAGTCAGATTACGCCCAGCCAGAGCCCTAGCTCTGCCACTTGGGCAGAATACCTATTTCCTTGGTGGGCTGCGGGGTCAGGGGTTGGAGGTGGGGCCCCTTACCTTTCTGACTTGGAGATTGCCGGGGCTGCCGGGGGTCCGCACAACCAGCAGGGGGCGCAGATAATTGTTCCAGAGACGGTGAGGGTCCAGTTGCCCCACCACCCTCCGCACCCCGGCCTCGGGGAGACTTCCGATCGACGGGCCCTTGGGAAGGAGGTGGGGAAGAGAAGAGAAGAGCGTGAAAGCAACACTCATTCCAACCCTACCCTGGGAGCTGTCGTCCCTAAGAAGCCCCAGTTCCTCTTCCTAATCGCAGCCTCCAGCATCGGAGGTTTCTAGGATAAATCCTAGACTCGGGAAAGTACCCCCAAGCCCATCCGGCCCAGCCCACCCCCATCCTGATGGGGGAAATCGAGGCCCAGCGAGAGTAAGGGACTCTTCCAAATAAATGACTTTAGGATTAGAACCCAGAACTCCCAGTGTTACTCCTCCAGACCCTTCCTCTTACGGGGTAACCGCTATTACAGAACAAGCCCGAAGCCTCATTCCGTTGGAAAGAGGCATGTGCTCTAAAGACGGAGACGGCGGCACCTGCGGCTAGGGCAATCCGATAAAGATAAAGTCACGTCAACCTGAAACCTCGGAGAAGGGGAGGCGGGAAATAAGGGCTCCCGCAGTGCCCGCGTCCCCTCCCGGCCTCACCCGCAGCTCCCGGCCTAGCGGCAGCTCCTCAGACTGGCGGTGCCAGCCGCTCCAACTGGTGTATAACACCGAGGCCACCGCCAGCGCCAGCAGCAGCAGAGGCAACAGCTGCGCCCGAGGTAGCAGGCGGCGCTTGGGCGGTGAGGGTGGCTCCAAAAGGCCGCGTTCCCCGAGCCGCAGCCGGGGCCGCCCGCGGCCCCCGGAACGCATGGCAGCTTTGCCCTGAAAACCGGTCTGGGACAGCGGATAGAGTTTAGGCCCAGCCAAGTCCCACCCCGTGGAATCACGGGACCAATGAGCAACAAGAGCGGCTGCACCATCCCACACTTCCGCGGGCAGTAAAGCCAATGGGACTTTCGTTCTGAGGACACGCCTCCCTGTCTCCCCGGAGCTTTGGGGGTTGGTTCCCCTGAGGGTTGCACACCCAAAAGGGAGCGCGAAAGAGGTAGGCACCGCCTCAGCGGAGGAGGGGAAGCCAATGAGAATCGTTTGATCATGGAAAACATTCGACCTGCTGGGCGCAGGTCCACGCCCCTCCCGGATGTAGGCAAAGGATTGGTTACCCCTAGTCAAAAGATCAATAGACCCTTAAATGAACAGTCTCCGAAGGAAAAGGGGAGGGGTCCATCCCGGAAGCGAGGAGCGGATTGGCTTCGCGGAGGCCGCTCCCCCAAAGGCAGGGTGGGCGGGCATGTGGAAATAGCTTGTCCTTTCCTTCCTTGAACCTGTGCGGTTCTACAACAAAATGGTTTGAATCAGTCCCGCTTTCTTTTCCTCTCCACTGTCGTGAACATCCGCCCCGTACTGTCCTGAATGGCCGGGAATCACCGTGTGAAGCTTTTATCCCACAGCCACGAAGGGCTGGTGGAAATCGCTATGGCAACTGGCCACGCCCCCACCCGCTGGTTGGGTTTGCGCAGGCGCCCACGGAAGTGGGCCGCAGGAAGCGGAAGTCCCGCCTCTGTCGCGCTCTCTGTGGAAGGCTGAGGCAACGCGGAGACGGTGGTGACTTGAGAGTGCGGCCACCACCATCGCCAACATGTGAGGCCGGGCTAGGCTTAGGTGGCGGGAGTGGGGTTGAGGGTGTATATTTGGCCACTTACCGGTGGAAGGGGATGGGCAGAGCCGGGGGCGGAGGCAAACATTTTAGGGGTTAAGTGGCGTACTTTTCTACTGATGCGTTTGAGAACGGACGTGGGGCCTTTGACGGATTCTGACTTCGGGAGGAGGGACAGCTTTATCTGATAACGGGCTGGGCTTTCCCAAATAATGAATCTTACTGAAATGAATTTTAAGGGGAAGCGCTTTTACGAATAAAGAACCTGGAAGAGGGGAGTACGGACTTGTAGGAAAAACGATCTTAGATAAGGGGTTTATACGGATAATTTGAGCTGGAGACGGTTGGCTTTCCAACTACATTCTCGATTTTTACGGATAACGAGTTACGGGAATGATTTTCCTTACGTATTCATTCAACAGTTATTTATTGAGTGCTCCTATATCAGACTGCTTTAGACACATAGGCTCTATCAGTAAATTACCCCACTCCCCCAAGGAAGAAAATCCCCTTCTGCATCTTATGGGATGGGAAGAGGCTGGCAGTAAACGTAATGGTAATAAACAGGTAAAGTATGTGGTGTGTTAGGTGACCGGGACTATGAATAAAGAAACAGTAGAGCAGGGTGAAACAATGTGGAACGCTACTTTTGAGAGACAGGACACATAAAGGAGGCAACACTTGAGCAAAAACCTGAAGAAAGTGAGAGAGTGTACCACAGAGATATCTGGGGAAGTATCCAGGCAGAGGGAAAAGCAAATGCAGGGACTCAAGAAGAAAGTTTGCCTAATATCTATTTTTTAATATAAATGTATCTATTTTTATTTATTTATTTTTGGCTGCGTTGGGTCTTCGTTGCTGCGCGCGGGCTTTTCTCTAGTTGTGGCGAGCGAGGGCTACTCTTCGTTGTGGTGCGCGGGCTTCTCATTGCGGTGGCTTCTCTTGTTGCGGGGCATGGGCTCTAGGCGTGCGGGCTTCAGTAGTTGTGGCTCGCTGGCTCTAGAGCGCATGCTCAATAGTTGCGGCTCGCGGGCTCTAGAGCGCAGGCTCAGTAGTTGTGGCGCACGGGCTTAGTTCCACTGCATGTGGGATCTTCCCAGACCAGGGCTCGAACCCGTGTCTCCTGCATTGGCAGGCGATTCTTAACCACTGTGCCACCAGGGAAGCCCATGAGAGGGTTTTGAAGAGTGAGATGATATATGACTTGAGTCTTGGCACCATCCCCGAGACTGCTTTGTGGAGAGCAAACTGTTAGGGAGTGTGGATGGAGGCAGCGAGACCAGTAGGAGAGAGATGATGGAGGTTTAAGCCATGGTAAGAAATGGACAGATTCCTATATATTTTAGCGGCAGATGACAGGATTTGCTGACAGATTGAATATAGGATGTGGGAGAAGGAAAGAAGAGTCAAGTTGACATTAAGAGTTTTTGCTTAAAGAACTAGAAGGATGGAGTTGCCATTGATGGAGATGAGGAAGGCTGTGGATAGTATAGTATAAGTTGGGGGTATTGGGGGATCTGGAGTTCAGCCTAGGACGTGAAGCGTGGAAATATCTGTTAAGCATCCAAGTGGTGATGCCGAGAGAGGATCGAGCAGGAGGGTGGGTGTGTGAGGGAGACACCAAGCCAGAGGCCATGAGCACCCAGGCTCCGGCTCTGGGCCCTCTCACCTATGGGTTCCATACTTGCCCACTTAGGAGCCTCCTCAACAAGCCCAAGAGTGAGATGACCCCGGAGGAGCTGCAGAAGCGGGAGGAGGAGGAGTTTAACACAGGGCCACTCTCCGTGCTCACCCAGTCGGTCAAGAACAACACGCAAGTGCTCATCAACTGCCGCAACAACAAGAAGCTCCTGGGCCGTGTGAAGGCCTTTGACAGGTAAACGCCTGGGTCTGGGGAGGTGTTCTTTCCAGGCCTGGAGAAGCAGTCCCAGCTCCAGTCCGAAGCCCAGGGCAGAAGCATCTCAGGACCTCAAGATGTGGTGGTCTATCGTTGTCCCTCCAGCTGTGAAGCACAGTGGTTATGGTCATGTACTTGGGAGCCAGTCTTCCTGGGCTCATGTCCCAGCTCTGCCTCTTAACAGCCATGTGACCTTTGGCAAGTGACTTTATCTTGTCCGTACAGTGGCAGTAATCATGGTGGTTGCAAAGATTCAATCACTTAACATATGTGAAACGTAGTAAGTCGTTAGAAGTTGAGCATTTGGCACCCAGAGCTCTTAATCAGTTTTTTTGCAGTTATTGCATAATGAGAGCGTCCACCTGGGTCAGGTACTGTTTTAGGCTCCAGAGATACGGCAATGATGGAAACAAACATGGTTCCTATACTCAGGGAGCTTATGCTGTAGGCAGGGAAGCCGACAGCAAACATGTAAATAATGTCATAAAGACAAGTGATTATAAATTCTATGCAGAAAAGTAAAGCCAGGTAAGAGTTTGAAGTACCAGGAAGGAGGTGCTGTCTTGGGTAGATAACATGGGAGGCCTCAAAGGAAGACGCAACGGTGGACAGGTATGAATAAAATGAAGGTGCAAGCTAGGGTCTGAGTGTTTCAGCCATAGGGAGCAGCAAATGATTTTTCCTCTCTGGGCCTCAGTTTCCTTATCTGTGAAATATGCATCATAATAATACCCCTCAGAACAGTTGTGAGGCTTAAATGATATTATGTATGAAGAGCACTTGGCTCAGTACCTAACACATAATAAATGCTCAGTAAACATATGACCTGCAGCCTTTAGTTAGCATTTGGGAAGTGCTTTCCTCACAGTGGTGTGATGAAACTTACTCCTGGAATGCTTTTGCCACTAGCTTTTATGTGACCATGAACAAGTCTTTCACTCAGCCTTAGTTTCCCCTTGAATAAAATGAGAATGAGAACAACAGGAAGTGCCGGGTACAGGAGGCAGATAGGTCTGGATTCGAACACAGGCTCTGCCACTTCCAGACTCTGTGACCTTGGGTGAGTCACTTCATCCCACTATGCTCAGTTTCCTGCTCTAGAAGCTGGAGAGAACTAGTAAACCAGTCAGTGTTTACCTCCTGGGGGTGAGATGCAGGGAGGATTGATGGGTTAATGCTTAGAAAGTGCTTAAAGGGGCCTGGTGAGTGCCTATATGGTAAGTGCTCAAGGTGGTGCATATATATATATATAAATATAATTTTTTAAGTTGACTCTTTCCTTTTCCCCTAGCTTCCTCCTGTGCCCCCATATCATCCTCTCATCCCTCTCCCCACCTAGCCTACCACCCTAGTATGTGTCCTGCCATGTTTGATTCACCCAGAGACTCCCTTGTGGTGGTAGTTAACAGCTTTATTGAGGCATAATTGATCTGTCATAATATTGTTTTTAAGATAGAATCATCTGTGTGCTCTGTTGCATCTTGTTTTTTCACACAAATCAGTGGTCTGAGAACATCACTGCAAGTTAGCTAGGGTTTTCTTAACCACTTTATTTACTTAATTATGTTACTTGGATGCAAAATTTGAAAAATACAAAAGGCACCCAATGAAGAGCAAGTCTTCCCTCTCCATGTACCAGTTGCCCTCCCCGGGGACCCATCATGGCTAATTTCTCAGGTCTCCTCCAGGAGGATTACTTGCACAGAACATCATACATGTAGATACAGGAGGGTGCTTTTTATTTATTTTTAAGTCACTACTAATGGCATGCCACGCCGTTTAGACCTTGATTTTTTCACTTAACAATATACCTTGGAAATGTTCCCATATTGGTATGCTATTTCCTTTTTTTAACGTATTTTCTCTGAATTGGTAATATATTCACATGATTTCCAAAACAGTAATAACAGTCCAATGAAAAGTTTCCATCTGGTTTGTCTCCAGTCTACCTAGGTCACCCCACTGCCACCAGTCTTTAGGTGTATTTCAAGAATTTAGTATTGCACAACCAGGTGGTGGAATGTATGTTTTTCCTACCCACTTTTTTCCTACCCACCATGAATGTCTCCATTATAGAGAGGAGGAAACTGAGGCACAGAGGAGTGAAGTCCTTTGCCCAAGCTTCAAGCTGAGGACTTGCAGAGGTGGCCTTGGAGCCCCAGCCATCCTGGTCCCGGGCCTGCACCTTCCCCCATGCCACGCTGATGGAGGAAGTGGCAGTGCTGCACAGAGGAGGGGGTCAGGAGGCTCCCTCTAATTCCTGATGCCTCCTTCTGCCCACCAGGCACTGCAACATGGTGCTGGAGAACGTGAAGGAGATGTGGACCGAAGTCCCCAAGAGTGGCAAGGGCAAGAAGAAGTCCAAGCCAGTCAACAAGGACCGCTACATCTCAAAAATGTTCTTGCGCGGGGACTCGGTCATTGTGGTCCTGCGGAACCCGCTCATCGCCGGCAAGTAGGGGCCTCCTCCCTGCCGTCAGAACTTACCCCTCGTCTTGCAAAGACCTGCCCTTTGTGCTGGGAATAATAAAGTCATGTGTTTTTTCTAGTGGCCTCTGTCTGTTCACAGGGCCTAGAGAGTGGGGCAGACCCAGGAGGGGGGCAGCCGGGCATGGGGCCAAGCACAGGGATTGGGACCTCTCTGAGCAGGTGAAGAGGCCTGGTCTCTGCCCCTTCCAGGCCTGACTTTCCCCTTCTGTGAAGTGAATTGGTTGGGCAGAGGGAGCTTTTGCTGCCTTTTGTGCTTTAATTTGTTCTAGCTTCTCGTCATTTTCTCTTTCTCTTCCTTCTCCCCACCTCTCAGTAAGTCGGTTTCACTCAAAATTTCTTTCAGTCTTTTTTTTTTTTTCCATTTGTTCAGTCAGACATTCCCCCAAGTGCCTGCTCTGTGCCCAGCCCTGTGTTGCAATGCCGGGGACACAGCCATGCCCAGAAGAGCCCCCAAGCTGCCCTCACTAACAGGAGAAAGAGCTGCAGTTAAAGCAGTTAGTACTCAATACCAACAGCATTTGTAGCTGACACCTGACCTGTGCGGTTGCCAGGCCCTGCACTCTGTGCTGTTCAGACTTCCTAACAACTCTGAGCAGGCACTGTGATTTATTACTTCCAATTCCGGAGGCGGGGACTGGGGCACAAAGAGGTGATGGCGCCTCCCCAGGGGTATCCAGCCAGGAAGTGGTGATGCCGCCATTCAAACCCACCCTGCTCCTGAGCCTGTGGCCTAGCCCCTGAACTCTGCTGCCCTCAAATCACAGCTTAACTACCCTTGAGAGAAATTCTCTGACAAATGTAGGGAGATAGAGGTGGGAAACGGGGACCTTACTTATTGTGGGTGGATTAAGAGAAATCCCTGTCTTTCTCTGACGCACACACATCATGCTCCGCGCCCCCCCCCCACCCCCACCCCCGCCCTCCAGCTCTCTCTGTGTTCTGTCTCTGCATCTTTATCTGTGTTCTCCAGATAAGGCCAAGTGCCAGGCTGGTGCAGTTCGCAAGTCTGAGGTCAGGGTCGAATGAGTTGTCTGACACACTGAGCTGTGGAAGGCGCAGCCATGATCCCGTTAGCGACAGAGCTGAGGACCCTGCAGCAGGAGAAGGCCTGACACATGCAAGGCAATGGCTGTGAGGTAATAAAGGCTCATGTTTACTGAGTGGTTCACATCTAATTTGAACAACCATCTGGGGGATAGATGCTAGAGGTACCCCATTTTACAGATGAGACAGCCGAGGCCCAGAGAAGGTAGGTGACTTGCCCAGGATTGCTCAGGAGACAATGGAGCCAAGTTCAAACCCAGGGAGCCAAGCCCTCATGACTGTCGGGGAGCAGGATGGAGCCATAACAGTGTGGGGAATGATGCTGCCGCGGGAAACTTACCCCCAGGATTTGGTTCTTGTGCAGGAGCTGGGACAGCACAAGCCCCGGGGTCACAGTTCGAATCCCTGCCCCACATCCCTCCTGTTCTCCCCGGGAAATAGGAATTCCTTTCCCTGCCTTGCAGGCTGGCAGCAAAGATTCTAGCCTAGGACTCCCCTGCCTGGCATCAATCTGAATTTCCTCATCTCTTTACCCAACCCACTGCCCAAATGGTCTCTAATCCCCGCTTCCGTTACGGTGAGTGAAAGTGAAAACAGGTTGCAGGAAAAGCACTAGGCAAACTGGCCAAGTGTGCTGCATGCACCAGGCAGTATCCTAAGAGTTACTCATTGGAATCTCAGGCAACCCTAGGATGTTGGTACCATCATTATTCCCATTTTCCAGAAGTGAAACTTAGGCACAGAGAGGTTAGGAATTTTCCCCAAGTCACACAGCTAATCAGTAGCCAAAAACTAAGATTTGAACTAGGCTGGTTCCTGCAGCTTTATTATTTCTACACTACCTTTCTGGAGAAGCAGCTCTCAGAAAATGTTTGGCACACACACAATTTTTAATCATACACATTGTAAATAGTTTAAATAACAGGAGATCACATGAACGTTCCCAGCTGGGAACGTTCTCTTAGGCATGGAGGATGGTGGCAGCATGGTGTCCATGATCTCTTGGCAACACGTGGCTGAAGTTGAGCAGTACTGCTCTCCAGAGGGTGCAAGGCCAACCCCGGCATCTGGCCACACAGCCCGCCTCTGTCATTTCCCTTATGGCCTGGCCAAGAAGATTTTCCCACCCCCCACCCCCACAAAAAACAACTGTTTCTCATGCTTTATTTACAAGGGCCCAGCCCTAGGCCCCCACCTTCCCAGAACCCACAAGAGGGGCCCAGCAGGACCACATGCTTGAAAGGACTCTGAGTTCAGCGACCATGGGCCATATCTGTCCAGGGAGCTGGGGACCCCAAGGAAAAGAATGGACAACACCCAGGTACCAACTGAATCTAAGTGTGTGTCTATGTGGGGGAGGGATTTAGGAGTGAGGGTCTTGCATGTGTACAGGTGGTCCAGCGACAGTGAGACTGCTGGCTTTCCTCCTAATTCTCCTAGTTCCCAGGAGCCACCAAGAAGGGTATACATGTGTGTCCACACACTCCAGCTAGCAGTGGTCTTGGCCTCCCTGGATGTAGGTTTCAGCTCTGACACCTGCCCTGAATTGCCCATGTTGATATCTACACACAGAATCCTCCTCTCTGGACCCCAGTGCCACTCATATTTCTGTCTCTCACTCTGACCTCTCCTGTGAGCTCCAGACCCTTATTCCCAGCTTAACATGTCCAAAGAGCACTATTGGTTCTCCCCACCCTGAACCCCATCTCCCTCTTTCCTCTCTCCAGCCCCAAATGAGAAGTCTTCCCTGGCTTCTCTCCTTCCTCGGCAAGTCCTCTCAGTTCTACCTTTAAAACAGCTCTAGAATCTAACTGTTTCACACCCTATGTGGCCACCACCCTGGTCCAGCCAACATCACCTCCCACCTGCATTAGCCTCCTCCCTGGGCTCCCAGCTGCCACCCTTGCCCCTAATAATCTGTTGCCCCAGAGGGCAGACAGAGGGATCTGTTTAAAAAACTTAGCCCACTCCATTAGGAGCCGCTCCAAAGAACCTTCAGTGCACCTGAAATAAAATTCCCACTCTTCTGCCCTGTCCCACTTCTCTCTCCATCTGTTGGCTCTGACTCACCCCACTCCAGACACGCAGGCCTCCTCTCTGTTCCTCAGACACCGCCAAGCTCCTTCCCGCCCCAGGGCCTTCGCAGATGTGCTTCCTTCTGCCTAGAATCTCGCCGCGAATTCTTTCCAAAGGTGTCTCCTTCACCTCTTTCAGGCATGGCTTAAATGTCACTTCCTCAGAGATGCCCCAGACCACACTAGGTCCCCTTCTAACTTTTCTTTATAAGCCGTTCCGCAGCGTATATGTAACTTGGTTTATCCTCACGGTCTGTTTCCCCACTCAGTTGTGATTTCTAGGAGAATAGGGACCTTGTCTTCTGTTTCCTTCCCCTCCGCCCCCGCCCCCGCGCCTCCCCATTTCCCCAGCGCTCTCCACACCAGGCCTGGTACACAGCAAGCGCTCAATAAATACGTGCTAATTGAATGGACCCAAGAATCCCGCAGCCTAGCAGTAACTTTCTAAGACATGGCTGGCCTCACCCCCAGGACCTGGGAGTGTCCTCGAGCACAGAGCGCGGCCGGCGGCGACCTGGCCGGGGCCGGAACCCGAGGGCAGGGTCCGGAAGGCGCGCTCGGGGGGTTGGCACGGCTCTTCGCCGAGTCTGTGGCGCAGGCGGCATTGGTGCCAGCCCCGCCGGATCTCCGACTGCACCTGCAACGGGACAGCGCTCAGAGGCGGCGCGGGGCGCGCCATTCCCTGCGCGGCCGGCAGAGGGCGTGGGCGGCGGGCCGGGGCTCTCCCTACCTCCTTGTTGATGAAGCAGTAGAGGACGCTGACCAGAAAGCCCTGCCAGAGGAGGTGCGGTGTTAAATTGGGGGCAGGGGCAGGGTTATAAACACCCCTTAATGAGCTCTGACCCCTTCCAGGCCCCAAACCACCTCGCCTGCCGCCACCCTGGTCCTACACTATTGCAGTCACCTTCTCCCTGGCTCCCGAATCCCCCCTTGCCCTCGCCAGTTTGCTGAGCAATCAGGGCTGGAGGTTAAGAACAAGTGACCCGGGAGGGAGCCTGCTTGGATGTGATCACCGCTTCCCCACTTTCTTCCCCACTTGGGTAAGCTGCTTAACCCCTCTGTGACTCAGTTTCTTTATCTGGAAAATGGAGTAATAATACAGTGGTGGTCGTGAGAATTGAGGTATTATTAATATGCAAGAAGCCGTAGTGCGTGGCACATAGTTAAACCTTTTTCTGAATTTTATCATAACTTACTACATGATTTTATTTATTTAGCCACACTGTGCGGCTTGTGGGATCTTAGTTCCCCAACCAGGGATCGAACCCAGGCCCTCATCAGTGAAGGCACGGAGTCCTAACTACTGGACCGCCATGGAATTCCCTACTTATAAACTTTAATAAAGAATTAGTTTTATATTTATATAAATTTATACATATTTTAAATATAAATTTAAATAAATATAAAGTATATTTATAATTAAGAAAGTAATTGATATATTAATGCAAGACAATTATTTTATGTGTAATTATTAAGATATTTCTTATCACTTTCCACGATCCTTTTAATATCTAACTCTGATCACGTCCCTCTGCCCTCTTGGCTCCCACCTCACTCAGAGGAAAAGCCAAAGTCCTCGTTTGGCTCAAGGATCTGCCCAGGTATCTCACCTCTGTCCTTCCCCCCACCACCACCCCCGCTTGGTCTCACTGGCTCCCCCTGCTGAGGCATGCTGACCTTCTTCCATCATGACAGGTACTCTCTCCCACCTCAGGGATCTTGCACTTCACATTTCTCTTTCTGGAACATTTTCCCCAAATATCTTCCTGGCTTGTTCCCTCATCTTTGGGTCTCTGCTCCAGTGTCTTTTCAGCGAGGCCTTCCCTGACCCCCTGTCTATAACCCCATCCTTCTTTGTTGGCTCCTCATCTCTGTTTTCTTGCTTTCTTCCCCTCTCCTTTAGGCATGTCTCACCATCTGACATTCTGTATATTTTACTTATATAGTATCTTCAGCATCTGTCTCTCTCACTAGAGGGCAGGCACCATTTGGTTCTTGGCTGTATCCCCATAGTAAGCCTGGAAGAGTGCTTGGTACATAGTAAGTGCTCAATAAAGTTTTGCTGAATGTAATGAATGAACAGCCTTATGAAATGAGACAAGTATTGTCCCCACTTTAGAGATGAGAAAACTGAGGCCCAACAAGGTAAAAAGCAGGGTGGAGGCTAGGGTAGGGCAAGCACGGACAGGGTGGGCCTTCAACTTCAGGGAGCACTTCCTTAAAATTTGCGCTTTAGGTACTTCAGATGCCTCACCCTTGCCCTGGCCCTGAGGTGAAGGCCACAGAGCTGGGAGTGACAACCCAAATTTGGCCCCAGCCCTGGCTGGCCTCAAAGCCCTCTATCTTAACCGGGAGGCAGTACTGCTGGGGCTGCCTGGTCTCCTGTCTCCTCTCTGCTGCTTCCCCAGCCCGGGGACGGCGCTAGCTCAGTATTTTGTGTAGAATGAATGAACAAAATCCCATCTTCACACCCCATTCTGTGGCTGCGCCAGAGGATGATTGTAACCCTCGTGCCCCTCTGAGTAGGAGGGCCCCAAGTCAAAGGGCGTAGCCCCTGCACCCTGCTTAAGCACCTGGAAAGAACTGAGGAAGATCTCAAAGCTGAGCTTGGCCAAGCGCAGGGCACCCCGGGCCTGTTCCTCAGTCACAGGAGCAAACACCACCTCGTGGACGCCCAGCAGGGGCACCAGCGTCAGCGTGGAGCGAGCCAGCCTGGGGGTAGAGGGTGGCAGTGGTCCCACGGCCCTGGGTCCCCCATCTTGCACCCAGCCACCTTCCCCTCCGTCCCCACTGCCCTCCTTCACCTCAGTCGGTAGTCTGGGCAGCGCATCTGTTGCGTCCTCAGCTTTGACGCGAGGATGCCAAGGATGCGGATAAAGATGAGAAAATTAATCTGCGGGGGGAGAGAGAGAGAGACTGAGCCAGTTCCCCCCTCTCAGGCCTACCCCCCACCGCCCCGGCTTCCCAGGACAGGAAATCCCTGAGACCAGCCTGAAAGAGGTGGGGCCGGCCGTACCAAGATGGTTAGCAGGATAGGGGTCCTTATAATCCACCAAATGCCCTTGATATCGTTCCGCTCCCAGCACCTGGAGGAGGGGGAGTAGAGCTAAGGGACAGAAAACCTTAGGCTCGACGAATTAAGCACTTGAACTCCCAGGCCCCGCCCACCTTCCTTAACGCCACACCCACATTTCCTTAAAGCCCCGCCCGCTACTACTTAGGCCCAGCCCTCATCCCTCCCCTTCCCGTAGTCCTGGAACCCAACTTGCTAAGCGACCTGTTCCTTCAGAACCCACCCAGGTCCCTGGGTGCAATTAGAACCTCCCCACGTTTCCATCGCACCCCTCCCGCGTCCCTCAAAGCTCCGCCCACCTCCCAAGCCCCGCCCCAGACCCACGACTCACTGCGTGTTCTCGTACAGGTACCTGACGATCACCCAAGGAATGACGAAAAGTGCGGGGGCCCCTGTGCAGACCCAACCCCCGCCCCCCACCCCGCCGCAGCTGTCAGAGCGCGCACGGGCCCCGCCAGGCCCAAGACCCGAGGAATTCCCCCGCCGGGAAGGGGAGGCAGAAGCCTAGAGAGGAGAGGAGACCACCTGAGGTAGACCAGCAGGGTAGCTGGGGAGAGGGGAGGCGCGCTGGGCTGGGCAGGGGACAGGGTCGGGGCTCACCCCAGCCGAGGAGCATGTAGCAGCGGAAGTGGCCCTCCTCGGAGCCTCCCACAAGCACCAGGAGGCTGTGCAGGTAGATGCCCTCCACCAGCAGCCACGTGTAGTTGGCACCCACGCAGTACTGGGTCAAGATCTGGGCCGTGCGACAGGCAGCTAGGGCCTAGGGGGTGGCCAGACAAGAGAAGGGGGCAGTCAGGGCCCCCTCCACCCCCATCTCTTGTCGTCTCTTGACATCAAATATACTCCTCTCATTCTATATCACCAAAGGATGATGTCGTTTTGGTTTCTCTCGCCCTATTCTCTTTCCCTATATGAACTCTCCCACTCTAACATCTTTAATTGGTATCTTACATCTTGCTATCAGAGTTCCCCCCAGATCCCCCCAAATATGGCCTCTCCCACCCCATCTCCTTCTAAGAATTCCACTCAACTACTCCACCTCTCAAAAGTTTTCTCTCATGTCCCGCCAGCATATGGACTCTCCCACCCCTTGGCTTTTTAACAATTGGTATGGCCCAACTTAATAGGTTTCCTCCCCGCTGTCCCTAGAGTTTAGTCTCTCCCACCTTGTCTCTCAGGAACAAATTGGTATCTACCAAATCCCCCCACTAGTTAGTTTCTCCCATCCTGCCACCTTCTCACCTCTAGCAGGGGATTTCTCTCATTGGTGCGAAAGTCCAACGATGGGTGAGATACTGAGAGAACGGGAATGGAAAATTCCAATAGAGGAGGTGATGGGGTGGGAGAGTTCAATGATGGGGGAGGCCGAGTTGGGAGTGTCCCTCTCCAATTGTGTTGGAAGGGTCAAGAGAGATTAACTGTCGATAGGGTAGGAGGTAGTAAATGGAATGGAAACCCTCTGGCCTCACCAGAGGAGAGAGAATCCCAATTTGAGAAAGAGAGAGACGGTGCTCACCCGGTTCCACAGGATAGGAGCCTGATCCCCAGGGTAGGGGCCAGGTGGAGGAAGCAGACGGTCTCGGGTGAGGATGGCTGCTGCCCGCAGCATGAAAGACATGAACAGGTTGATGTGGATGTAGTTGCGAGTGCAGCGCAGCCGCCTGGGGGATTGGGAAGGCAGTCTGAGGACCTGGCCTTGGCCACACAGAGTCCCTTAAACTACCCCCCAGCCCTTCCCACGGAACCACCATTAAATGCTTGTTGCCGGTGGAGCCTGACTACCCCATCTTACTGGGAGAACTGAAGCCCAGTCTCTGCTGCCTCCGCTCAGGGCTGGGGCTCCCACCTGAAGAAACTCAAGATGAGCAAGGCGAGCAGCAGTGTGGCAAGGGACAGGGAGTAGCCCACGGTGTACACAACCTGCAGCCGCTCCAAGCTGAGCCTTTGGTCCTGGGGGTGGGGCAGGAAGACCCAGAAACAGAGCTCAGTTCTTCCCCTAGGGCCACAAAGGTGCTGGAGAGATATCTGCTCTTTGTACCCCACACCCCAGTGTTCCTTTGGGGATCCACCTACCATTGTCTGAGTGGGGCACTCCGCCCCTCAACTCCAAGTCTGGGCATGTGACCAGCCAATCAAAGCATTCTATCTAACACTACACCACACACACACACACACACACACACACACACACACACACACAACGATTAGTAGAGGGCAGTTATATGACCCAAATCAGGCCAATGACAGTCAGTCCTGGGACATAAAGTTAGAGCTATTGAGACAAAAACTCAGTCTTCCTACATTGTTGCTTGGTAGGTGGAATGTGAGCCTGGTGCCAGTGAGAGCCACCTTTTCCACTCCACAGAGAAGAGGACACCATCATACAGAAAAACAGAGGAACAATATGGTGAGATTCCCAACTACATCATTTTAGCACCCAGATCCAGCTCTGCCTGAAGCTGTAGCCTTATACTTTTCAATCACAGAAGCCAATATATTTCTTTTTCTTTCTCCTTCAAACAAGGACCTGAATTTCTATCACTTGGAACCCAGAGTCCTGAACAGTACCAGGGGTTTGAGGCTCTGTCTGAGGCTGCTTTCTGCCTATGTCTGGACATCCTACCCTGAATCCCTCACCTCTTCTTACCTGAAAAACCCCATTCTTCTCTGGGTTCTCACACTGAGAATGGTCTCTCCAAGGTCCCCATTGGCCATCACTGCCACAATGGCGGAGGACAAAGCCTGCAGCCACTGTGGGGAAACAAGGGAGGGGATCAGAGGCACAGAGATGGAGGCAGAAAGACAAATTGTGAGACGAAGGCAGAGAGAGATCCAGTGATATGATGATGATAAACCCTTATGTAGCATTATACACGTATCAATTAATTTAATATTCATAACAAGCCTGTGAACTTGGTACTATCATAAACATCATTTTACAAACGAGGAAAGTGAGACGTAAAGAAATTAAATAAACTACCCTAGGTCACACAGCTAGTTAGGCAAGGAAGACCAAGATGTGCAGAAACAGACTCATGAAAAGGAGAGAAAATAAGAACGTTGTGGTCCTCAGAGAGATACAGAGACAGAGAAGGGGCATTATGCGGTGACCCAGCCAGGGGTGGACAGACAGAAGGAGACACCCAGCCGGACAAAGAGGAGCAGGATTGCTGCGGGGCAGTGGTGTCTGGGGTCAGGGTTAAAAGAGAGCTATTTGTGTCAGGGGAGGGCCCGGTGTCCACGAGGCAGCTCACCATGGCGGTTCCAGGGCAGGTACCAGGGGCAGGACGCACGGGCAGTGGCATTGGGTGCAGTGTGGTCCCAGCAGACGTACATATCAAAGGACCCGTTACAGGCGAGGCCTGGGGTGGGCGTGGGGGCCAGATGTCGGGTGGACCTTCTGTACCTCTCGCCCAATACTTCTCCGCCTTCCACACACAAGCCCTGCCCCAGCCCCGCCCACCTGGAGTGGTCGGGTCCCTGCTCCGTCACAGCTCCTCCCACCAGCTGTGGCCCCGCCCACCTTCCGAACCCTGCTCTGGGCTCCTTCCACCAAGCAAGTTCCCGCCGCAGATGCTTCCCACTCTGCAAGGCCCTTCCTAGGCTCCACCCCAAACTCCCTCTTCGCGGTCCACTCTAGGTCCCACCCACCTAGTATAGGCCTCGCCCAAGACCCCTCCCTTTTCAAGGTTCATCTCAGGCCACTCCCACGCCGCCCACATTTAACACAGACTTCTCTCAGGCCCCGCGGATCAGTCCTAGGCCGGCCTCAAGCCCACCCCTCTCAGCCCCAGACCTTCTCTTGCTCCCAGATCTCCACCCCAGTAACACCTGCTGGGGGCGCCGCAGCCTCCAGTGTCGCCTGGCACTCCCTGCGGTACCGTTCCCAACGCTGGTACAGCTCTCCCGCCGTCTGCCCCTCAGAGCCTGCCTACAAAAAGAGAGAAAGGTGGACCCCCCCAAACCCGCCCCGCGCTGACCCCTGCTCCCAGGCAGCGTGGTTCCTGAGGGCCAGAAACACCCTAGAGGGACTTGGAGGGGCTGTCCTGTTTTGCTCAGGAGTCTTGGGTGGCTTAGAAACCTCTTCTAAGTCTTGAGGGGTGCCTAGAAACCACCAGGGGAGTTGCTGTGGGGAACTGAAAACCTTCAGGAAATTTACGGGAAGGAGGCGGCGAGGTCTTAAAACAATCTTCCCAGTGGGATAAGCCGTAAAAGCCGGCCCCAGACATCCCTCCAAGCCTTGAGCTCCTTGGCTCCTCGGGTTCTCACCTCCGCCCTCCGGAGCAGCGGCTCCGACAGCGAGAGCAGCAGTAGCAGCCACCAGGGTGGACAGCTCGGCATCGTGTGAGAGGCAGGGCATGGGGGGCGACGGGTCCGGTCACGCAAGGGCAGCCGGCTCTGGGGGTCCGAGGGCAGAATCAGGAGCCGCCGCCCCCCTCCCCCAGCCCCAGCGCCACCACGCAGAGGGATTCAAGTACCCGGAGGCAGCGCCCCCTCCCCCAAGAGTGGTGATTTGGGGCGGGGGGCGGGAGTGGTGAGGAGTGGGCGGAGACCGAGATCCAACACCTGACTCCCGGGCCCGCTCCCGGCTGTTTCTGGGGCAGCGGCGGTAGAAGGGGGGTGTTTGCTGAGAGTGCGGTTGCCTTAGAGCCGCGCTGGGCAAAAGCGCCAGTGTCACCCGGAGTATAGACCTAGAGACTCCGGGGAACCTGGAGACCACCTTGGAGAGGCGGGCACGGAGCTTGAAATGACTCTTGAAGTTCCCACTCTCCCAAAGGGTTTTCAAATCGCGGATAGGAACCCGACCGTATCAAACTTTCCCTACTGTGGATAAAACCCAGAGTCAGCGGGACAATCGTCTCCTAGGGACCAGAGAGGCATCAGACCCTCTTAGGTCTGCAGGGGTCCAGATGCCTGGAAATCGGTCTAACCCCCAACACCCCACAGCCGGCACCATGTAGGGAAAGGGGAAAGCAAGGAGGATCTCGGTTGGAGCCCCAGAAAGACACAGAGTCACAGAGACATGAGACAAATATAGAGACTGAGAGACACAGAGACAGACAGGATGAGACACACAGCAAGAGACCAGAAACCAAAAGGCAGAGGAAGACAGAGACAAAAATGTGGGCTAGGAGACAAAGAGGAGATAGAGACGTGGAGAGAGATACAGAGAATGGGAGAAAGAGGCAGAGATACAGAGCTATCTAGAGGCTAAACAGAGATTGTGAGACATGGAGACAGAGATGCTGAGAGACAGACAGAAGGAGGATATAGACTGTGGGCACAGAGGGGCGGAGGGACAAAAGCACAGGCTAAGAAATGCAGAAAGAGGGGCCCAGAGACTTGAGGGGGACGTGTGGCAGGGGGAACGGACTGGGATGGGGGGAGCCCTCACCTGTCCCCAGCCCTCCTCTCGATCCCTTGCTTCTGACGCTGCTGCCTCCACTGCCTCGCCTGGGCTCTGGAAGAGGTGACAGCCTAGGGTGGTGGGAGGGGGCGGGGCCAGGGCGGGCCAAGGAACAGGAAGGGGGAGCTCGGGGCAGAGACCCAGCACAGGGGGCCAGTTGCGTGTGAGTGTCACAGCCACTCACAGCCAAGGGTCACGTGGGAGAACAGTCACTGTCATCATCCTGAGGACCCCCCCTCCCAGGGTGCACAGCCTCTCACACTGTCCCACCCGCCCCACTCAGCCACTGCACACGGAGTCGCAGTCACACACAGTGTCACGCACAATCCCATACACCCAGCCGCAGGGAGGCATGACACAGAATCTCACACACTGTTCCTCACAGAACATGTTCTTCATGTTCATTCACAGTCCTACAATCCAGCGTCACACCCAGAGACCCAAAGTCTCTCCCCCACAGGCTAACAGTCATTCGCAGTGACGCAGCCACATACCTGGGGCGTGGACTCCTCTGCTCACACGGAAACACAATCACAGCTTCCCACAGTCCCAATGATACAGTGTCCATCACACACACATTCACACCATCACTAGGTCACATCACAAACACTGTCTGTCTCCCCTCACTGGCCTGTGTGCCCCTTGAGGACAGGGCCAGGGCATCTCAGTCACCACTGGGTCCCCAGCATCACTCAGCACAGGTTGGGGCATAGAGCAGAGGCTCAAAGAATGATGGTCGACGAAATAAAAGCAGACAGTTATATGGTTCCTCACGCAGTCATGCAATCCTTTAATGACGTGATCTGAAGGTAACACACAATGTTACACAACTCCACCCATTAACACACTCACACATCGAGTCACACACTTCACATAATCACCTACAGAGTCCACAGTCATATTCCAACAACACACATTCCCCCAGTGTCACTAAGGCACACTCTCATGAGCTCCTGGTGTCACATTGTCACACTGTCATCCTCAGTCACATCCAGTGCTAAGGTCATACAAACATACAACGCTCCATCACAGCCTCACCTGCACTCACAAGTCACACACAGTCACACAGTTTTCCACAGGATCACACATCATCATCCCATGATCACACACGAACCCATAGCCTCACGTGATCTGGTCACAGTCACCACTGAATCGCACGCCCCCTCACAATCTCCACTTTCAGTCTTTTCCGTTGCTCTGAAATGCGGAGAATATTTGGCTTAGAAACTGCGTCCCGGCTCTCAGCACTCGCTTCCCCCTTTAATACAAATCACCAATTCCTGCACGTTAATCATACTAGTAACATTCACGAGCACACACTCCCTGGGGAGCTGTGAGGTAAATGGGACAGAGGTGAGCCTGCCCATTTTGCAGAGGAGAAACTGAGGCCCAGAGGCCCCGGGAGGGGCAGGGAGTAAGGGTGGCGTGAGATCCAGCACCAGAGGCTAAAAGGAGACCAGTCTGGGGGAGGGGGGTTGACATGGGTGGGTCCTGGCTTCCTGACCTCCAGCTGGCCTCCCTGCTCTCTGCCCCACATTCCTGGCGCCCTCTGGGTCCTGGGAAAGGCTCAGTTGAAGTGGAGAGGGGAGGGGTCTGAGATTGCCCGGCACCTCGGGAAGAGGCTGGAGTTGGGAGGGAGTCTCTTCTTGGCCTCAAGAGGGCCTGGGGGTCACTTGCTAGGGATGGGAAGGTGGGGGGAGGCTGGAAAGTGGGAGGAGAGAGGCTGGGGGCAGGAGGGGGAAGCAGGGGAGAGGAACTGAGGTGGTGAGAGAGACAGGAAAAGAAACCAAGGACCAAGAAAAACCAGAGACAGGCAGAGAAAGGCAGAGACAGGAAGAGGCAGAGACGACAGAGACTAAGAGAGACAGATAGTGAGAAAGAAATAGAAAAGGACAAAAAAGTAGAGAGAAATACCGAGAGAGAGAGAGAGAGAGAGAGAGAGAGAGAGAGAGAGAGAGAGAGAGAGAGAGAGAACAAAACAAAACAGGGGAGAGAAAACAGGGACCAAGAGAGGAGAAAGACAGAGAGAGAATAGATACAAATTGGAAGATGGAGATGGGGAGGGGTGGAGGGAGAGAGAGCCTGAAAGACGGGGACCCTGAGGAAAGATAACCAAGGCAGGAGCCGGGAGATGAGCAGCGGGGCTCAGAGCCCCTCGCCCCTCCCTCATCAAGTCCCTCTGGGAAAGCACAGGGCAGAACAGAGCACTGGGTGGGGGGTGGGCGTGAAGGACAGGAGGGGTGATGCCTGGGTCCCCGACTGGACCCCTGCCCATCTCAGCCCTCCTGAGGGCTTTTACAGTCTCCCAGGGTCTGGGGAGGAGGCACCAGGGCCACAGGGGTGGCCACAGGGGCCCTCCCCCATCCCCACGCTCAGCGCTTCTGGAAGCTGCAGGCAGAGAAGCAGCCCTGCCCTGTCCCCCTGTTCTTCTCTCTCTATCATCCATCTCTCTCCACGCCATCTCCTCTCTCCTCAGTCTGAATGTCTCCTTTCTCCTTTCCTCTAAGCCCGCACTCAGTTTGTCTGTCTTCTGCTCTTGTCGGCTAGACTGTCTTTTCTCTTCCCTCCAGGTTCCCTTTCGCCCCCTCCTCATCTCTCTTGCTCACTCCATTCTCCAGGTCAGTCTCTTCTTGCCTGTCTTGAAGCTTTCTCCTTTCTCATTCCTCTTTTCCTATCTCCTCTCAGGGTGTCTGTCTGTTTTTCTCTCTCCATGTCCCCTGGTCCCGGGTCTCCAGGCTGTTGTTCCCTCCACCCCAGGCCTGACCAGGCAGTGCTCCCCCCACCTCAGGATGAAGCTGGGGGACCTGTGCCTCCCCCCATGGGGCTGCCTGGCCAAGAAGAGCCTGTGGGGAGCAGGCAGGGGCCTGGAGTGCCGGCAGATGGTGCAGGAGAAATGAGGCAGAGAGAGATGGGGAGAGGGGGGCCCCATAGGGACTGAGGCCAGAAATGGGAGGCCAAGATGGCCCCCTGGGGACTGCGGAGAGACAAGGCCTGAAAGACAGAAACCCAGAGAGAGACACACACACACATACATAGGATCCAGAGAAAGACAGGAACCCAGAGACAGAGATCCAGAGATGGGGGCCTAGAGAGACCAACACAAAAAACATGGGACTCAAGAGAGAGACAGAGACAAAGAAGGACATGAGACCCAGAAAGACAGAGACAAGACCCGAAGAGAGACCGAGACATAGAGACATAATACCAAGAGAGACACAGAGACGTGGAGAAACCTAGGGATGGGAACCTAAAGAGAGAGAGAGAGAGAGTAAAAGGGCAGAGAAAGAGACTCAGAGAGAGGAGACCTGAGAGACAGAGACCCAGAGACAGGTATCAGAGCGATAATCAGAGACAGAGATGAAGAAACGGTCCAGAGAGACAGACTTGGAACACAGATAAATGAGGATGGGGATAAACTCTCAAAGACACAATCAGATAGAGATGAGACAGAGATGAGGCCTGGCTCCCTTCACCCTCTTCCAGGAGGGGGGGTGCTTCCCCTGACCCTGCCTCTCCCCCCTCACTGCCCCCCACCCTCCTGCAGCACGTCCCCAGTCTCCATAGCAACCTTCCCAGATCCTGAGGGCAAATATTGTCCCGGGCAGAAGCAGCGGGGCTGTGTTGACATAATCTCTTGCTGGTGGACTGAGGGCTCCAGGGAACCAAGAGGCCAGGATGGGAGGGCAGGAGAGCAGAGGGGCTCTCCGCTGGGGCCCCAAAGACAGCTCCCACCTGCCACCACCTCCAGATCAAGGAGCAATGCTCCCTGCCCCTGGGAGGAGCCTCTGAGACATTCAAACCTGGAGCCCTGGCTGCCCCCTGGTGGTGGTGGGCCATCCCTCAAGCCCATTTTCTAGCGTCATGGAGAGCAGGCTGGCATTTTCCTCCTGGTTTGTACTTACTTTGTTTTATATTATATTATTTAATTTTAATTTTATTTTTTGGCCACACCATGCGACTTGTGGGATCTTAGCTCTCCGACCAGGGATCGAACCCGTGCCCTCGGCAGTGAAAGCGTGGAGTCCTAACCACTGGACCGCCAGAGAAGTCCCCTTTCCTGGTTTTTAGAATCTGGCTCTTCCTCCCTCTCCTCCCAGCCCCTACTCTGATCCAGGACCCTTCTCTCCCTGTTCTGCTGCCCCAGTCGTGTCCTTCTCCTTTCCATCCATCCCCCAACCTCCCCAGAGCAGCCAGGCAGTGACAGTGGTCCTGCTAAAGCACAAACCTGTCCCTGTCCCTCTCCTGCTCAGAACCTGCCATGGCTCCCTCAGGCTCCTCTCACAGCCTTCCAGGCCTTTGCTGAGCTCTCCAGCCTTCTCTCCATCACTTCCCGACTCTTCAAACCCTTTCCAGCCCCCCAACCTCGGTTCCAGCAGTTTTTTCCGCCTCACATACTTCCACACAATTTTGGTCAAGTCTTCCAAGCCACCTCAAAATTAGCTCAGTCACTCAACAAATAATGATTTCTTCTCCTAAACCATGAGCTCTGCGAGGGCAGGGCTGGGGCTGTCTCAGTCACTACTGGGTCCCCAGCATCACCCAACACGGGTTCGGCACAGAGCTGGATTCAATTTACTTTATTGGGTACTTGTTATATATCAGGCCCTGGGCTTGGTGATGCTGGGGGCCTGGATGGCCAAGATAGCCCTTGCCCTGCCCTCATGGAGCTCCCAGCCCAGGTATAGACTTAGGGAGACAGACTAACAGAAGGAGAGGTAGAAAGAGAAACACAAAGAAAGAAAGAGTCAGAAAGACAGAGGAAAGGACTTCCCTGGCAGTCCAGTGGTTAAGACTCCATACTTCCACTGCAGGGGCTATGGGTTCGATCCCTGTCCGGGGAACTAAGATCCTGCATGCCACGCGGCATGGTCAAAAAAAAAAAAAAAAAAAAAAAAAGAGGCTGAGAAAAAATCAGTCCCAAATCAGGCTAATGAATAATAATGATTGTACCATATATTGGGCATTTTACATATACGTATCTCACTTGATCCTCATAACAGACCTGTAACAGAGGCATTTTCATTTCCATTTTCCAGAAGAAGAAACTGAGGCTCAGAGAGAGGCAGTAACTTGCTCAAGGTGACTTAGCTCATAAGTGATACATCAAGGACCCAATTTCCAGACGGAGACATAAAGAGAGACAGAGATGAGAGAGAAAAGCAGCTGGAAACCTAGAAGAGAGAGAAGGAAACCTAGAGGCAGAGAGAAAAGACAAAGCATGACGGTGAGCCCTGCTCCCAGCCCCCTGGCAAAGCTGCCCCCTCCCCCCTCCTGTCACCCGGGGCCTTTAACATCTATCTGAGAAAGCACTTGTAATAAAACTAGCTCTATTAGCCTTACCCAAAACCCACTGTGCCGAGCAGCACTTAACAGGCATGAGCTCACTGAACCTGCTCTTCTCCCCTGGGAAGTGGGTGGTGGGATGACTCCCATTTGGCAGAGAAGGAAAAGCCAAGCTATTGGGCCAAGGTCACTGTATGCACACAGAGCAAGGACTGACTCATCTTTGTGTGTCACCTGCCCCAACAACCCACCAGCCTAAACTCCTCCCGCTGTGGTTCCTTCATTCACAACCTGGTTGCACTTCCCACCCCCAACACACAAGAGCCTTCAGGATCTGAATTCCCTTGGGCTCCCACAGGCCTCTGGGGACGCTCCGGTAACAGCCCTTAGCACATTGCAGCCTGCTGCACACTGTTCTGTATGTAGGAGTCTGATTTCCCCTCTCCTAGAATTGGAGCTCAGGGAGGTGGAGGGTGGGAGAAATGGGTGTTTGGGAAGCAGGAAATCTGAGTTCCTGCATTGTTTCTGTCAGTGACACAGTTAGCTGTGATCGTAGAAGGATAATGGCCCACGTCTATTTTGGTCATCACTTGGAACCCGTTATTGATCTTATATAGTAGGTTTCACTGAGAAATGAATAGGGGTTGCTGTCATTTATGTGTGCCTACTGTGTGCCAGGCACTGTTCTCATGTGTGATTTACATAGGTGGCCTCACTAGGGCTTACAGGAGGATACAGTGACAAACCGCCAACATCTGCCCACAATCTTCGAGGTCCTGCAAGATCTGCAGGCCCATTACCTCCCTGACCTCATCTACCTCCTGCTCTCCTCCTCCTCCACAGCTCCATCCTCACCGGTCTTCTTGTTGCCCCAGGAATATGCCAAACTCATACTTACCTCTGGACCTTTGCACTTACTCTTCCCTCTACGTGGGAAGCTACTTCCTACCCCCACCCCCACCCCACCTTGTGTGACTGCTTTCTTCTTGTCATTTACATCTCAGCTCAAATGTCACTTCCTCAGAAAGACTTTCGCTGGCCCCACTCTCTCTAAATTAGCCTCACCCTCCCATCCCTGACCATATCACTCTATCTTATCTCTGTAATGCCAGGACCTGAAATTATCTTATGAGCTCTGTGCCTGTTTCTTTATCTGTAAACTGGTGATGAAAATAACTGAGTGCTTGGCACATAGTAAGTGCTCAATAAATGTTAGCTATTACTATTTACTTGTTTTCTGTATTGTGGTTTACTTCCTCCGCAAGCTGCACAGACCACGAGGGCAAACTCTGGGGCTGACTTGCTTATCACTGAAACTCCAGCACTTAGAACAGAGCTTGGCACATAATAGGCACTCAGTAAACATATTTATTTATTTATTTATTTATTTATTATTTATTTTTGTCTGCGTTGGGTCTTCGTTGCTGCACGCAGGCTTTCTCTAGCTGCGGAGAGCAGGGGCTACTCTTCGTTGCGGTGCGAGGGCTTCTCCTGGCAGTGGCTTCTTTTGTTGCGAGGTTGTAGGTGCGTGGACTTCAGTAGTTGTGGCATGCAGGCTCAGTAGTTGTGGCTCGCAGTCTCTAGAGCACAAGCTCAGTAGTTGTGGCACGCTGGCTTAGCTGCTCCATGGCATGTGCGATCTTCCCGGACCAGGGATCGAACACGTGACCCCTGCATTGGCAGGCGGATTCTCAATCACTGCGCCACCAGGAAAGTCCCCAAACTTTCAAATGAATGAAAGAAGTAGGCACGATATGACCCCCCACTTTCCAGATGTGGAAACTGAGACTCAAGGTCACAATCAGAAACTGGTGGAGTCAGGATTCAAACCCAGGCCAGTTTGGTTCCAAAGCCCTGGGCTTCCAAGGCCTGCTTGTGTCCATCCAGAGGCAAATCTCTTCTGCTTTGGGCTCACTTCCCACCGCTATAAAGCATATTCTGGGTCATTTCTAGGTGCTGACCCTCAATGGAGACTTGGAGAAGGTGATCCAGTATTCTTTAAGTCCATTGTCAGCGTTTCTACCCTCCCCTCTCCCCCCAACTTCGGAGCCGCCTCCGACTGACACCGCCAGCCATCCAGGCATCACAGCTGGGCCTTTGTCAAAACCCGGACTGGATAACAACGTTATGGGAGATGAACGCTGTAGGGGAGGAGCTAAGGGCCTGGGGCGGCCAATAGGAAAGTGGAAGGAAAGGTTAGGGAGGGACTAACAGACTTGGGGGTAGGGGTATAAACTTAAGGGGCGGAGCCAATCCTATCAGGAGGCCGAGTCAAGGGCTCTGGGCCAAGCACCATCGCCCTGAGATGCTTAGGGGGCGGTGCCAAAAGCTCTGGGGGCGGGAATAGAACTTTAACTCCCCCCTCAGGATTCTGGGGGTGGAGTTAAGAGCCCTGGGGGCGGGCGTAGATAGAATAAACAAGAGTTCTAAGAAATGAGCTAGAATAAGAGTTCCAGGGCGGAGCTAGTGGATATCTGGGCGGATTTGAGACTCTAGGGTCAGGCTCTAGTCTTGCAAGGTGGCTTCTCGAAAATCCAATAAAAGATTAGGGAGGTTTGCGGGGTGTGGAGTGTCTTCTTCCACCCTATCTTCCTCTAAGAGCCGGGGGCTATGCTTCGGGCTGAAAAGCAGAGAAGGCCCTGCCCCTTCCAAACCTTCTGCACCCCTATTGGCGGAGGGGGCCTGCGCGACAGGCTCTCATTGGTCCTGAACAGGCGGGGGTGTCTAAAGAGAATACACGCCTGTTGTGGGCGGGACCAGACAGTACCGAGGGGGATCTCGGGTCAGCCAATCCCGGCCCGAAGATTGTGTTGGGGGGCCTGGCAGGGGGTGTTCCGACCCCCCCCCCCCGTTCTGAGCATCCTGGGGGATGACCCCGGTGCCAGGCCCGGCGTCGGCCGCCTGATGCCGGGCAGGCCGAGCCGGGGATGCTGGAACGAAGGGCGTTGCTATGGCAACGGGAGGCAGGACCTGGGGGGGGAGCCCAGGCCCGAGCTGGGGCCGGGGGGGCTGGCGGTGGCTGTGGCGGGGCGATGGCGGAGCGCGGCCCGGCCTTCTGCGGCCTCTACGACACATCCTCCCTGCTTCAATACTGCAACGGTGAGACCCCTCCTCAGTTCCGACCCTGGCCCCGCCCAGGGCTGGACCTATCTCCTCCTGCCCCAACCTCCTCCTTCCAAGTCCCCATCCTGGCCCCTTGCTGAAGATTCTCCTTTCTCCCCTAGCAGGACCCTGACCCTAGAGCAAGCTCCCTGATCCCCAAAGCCCTGATCCTAGTCCCCCACCCTCTTCAACCCTCCCCTTTTTCGGAGGTGTCTGAACTGAGAGAAAGGAGCAGAACCTCAGGAGCTTGGGGCAGAAGCGGGGGAGGCCTGGAGGTCTGGAACTCTGCGTTCCCTATCCCCTCTCAGTCCTCTGGGACCCTCCCCCTTCTCCCTAGCAGAGGGACAGATTAGGGGGAGAGTGGTATTTGGTGTTGGCTTGTGGGCTGGATGTGGGACTGGGTAGGATGACCAGAGGACTTTGCTTCGACTATACCCCCCCAAATCCTCAGGCCCCGCCCCTCCCACCCGTTAGGACTCATCCCTTCTCCCTAGACAAATGGGTACAATACAAGAAAGGTCACTGTGGGTGTCAGGCCCAGATGAGGGAAGCTGGAGGCAGAGGGGAGGAGGGAGGGATGGGAGAAGTGGGAAGTGGGGGCTGGTTTCCGGGCAAAAATGCCGAAGGTGGGGGAATGGTCAGGAGGGAGCGGAGGACTTGAGTCATGGTGGGTGGGGGGTGGGCAGGCCAAGGCCTCAGAATGCAGCTGGCTCTCTGGATGGGGGTTGAAGGGCCAAGGTGAAAGCTCCCCCATTTCACTCAGGGGCCCTGAGAAGGAACTGTCTTCCATTTGGAGGCTCACTCCCCTGGGCACACAGCACAGTGTCAGGGACCACTGGAGTTGGCAGAGCTCCAGAATGCTTATTTTGTCTCCTCTGCCCCTCTAAGAGGCAGGCTGACAGGCTGCCTAAGCCTGGGGTCATGTACCTGTTCTGCTGCTGAAAGGCTGTGTGTCCATGCACAAGCACCTTCATCTCTCTAGGTCTCAGTCCCCTTCCACCTTCTTGCCTCCTAAAATGGGTATAATACTACAGCTGCTAGAGTTGCTGGGAGCACTGGGTACCATATAACAGTTAATTATATTCTGGATTTACTGAGCACATAACCAGAGCCAGGTGAGGTGCTAAGTGTTTTGCAAGAAGAGTGCCTGCCACGTGTAAGCTCCCTATAACAGATCTCATTTGGGGGGGTAGTATTATTAATGGTAGGTAAGAGGGGTCTTGGCACAAGGAGGTGACCAGGCCCTCCTGCACCTCACCTATTGGCTGTTTGACCTTTGGTGATCTCTGCACACTCCCCAATCTCCGTCCTTAGTTTCCTCTTTTGCAAAACGTTTTGCCAACAGGACCCTGAGATTCCTCCTCTTATGAGTTCCAAGTCCTGACAGCTCTCTCCCTCAGACCTCGGGAGGCCCCCACCTTCCAATGCAGGTCCAGGCACCCGACCAGAGAGGAGCTGGGTGGGGGGCAGGGCGGGCAAGGCCAGGCAGGCGATTGGGCTGCGGGGGGTGGAGGGGAGGGAGGGACGGGATAGACGGCTGCACTGCGGAGCCCAGCGGACGGGCGGGGCGGCCTACGGACAGGGGATGGCAGGTGCTACTTCCACGCCCGGTTCCTGTTAATGGTACCAACCTTACTTCTACCCGACTGGGAGCCAGGGCTTTCTTGGTTATTGCCAGCAATGAGTCTGGGTATGAGTGGTCTGGGAGGGAGGGGGGAGGGGGGGCCACCTTGGTCCTTTGCCCCTCCCACTTCGGGAAAATGGGCGAGGGGGGGCCCCCGCGGGAGATGGAGGAGTTATTCGGTTGCACCCATGGCCTAGAGGGGAGAGGGAGAGCCGAATCAGGGGCATGGGGTACATAAGCCAAATAAAGGAGGGGAATAGACGGGAGAAGCTCGGGTCGGGGAAGAAAGCTTGGGTGTCAGATCCCCGCGGGTATCTCCCTTCCGTGGGTCTCGGGTCTTGGATGCGCTGCCTGCAACTCCCAAATCTGCCGCCAGGGGCCGCAGAAACTCTGTCCTTGCAGCAGGCTCGTGTGTCGAACCCCTAGGTGGGGGGGGAATGCGAAGGCGAGGGACCAGGCACGACCTTTATGGCTTGGAAAGTCTTAGAAACAGAGAGGGAATGTTAGTACCCGCGATAAAATCTTGATATTTGTCAGAGAATATTGGAAATCAATTCTAGAATGTTGGTTTCACTAGCGAAAAGTTGGTGTCATCCTTAAAATGTTGATATGACTCATATGTATTTAGCATCTTAGTCATAGAATCTTAAAACCAGAGTCGAGAGGCTCCTGATTCGTAGTCTCTTAGAAGGTTAGAGAGGAAGGGACTTCCCTAAGGTCACGCCTCCAGGGCGCTGCAGCAGAGAGGAGTGTGCGGACAAGGGCTGAGAGCTATGGGGATTTCCTTCCCCTTTTCTTGGCCCACATCCAAGCGTCCCAGCCCCAGGTTACTGGAGAGGAAGGGGGCGTGGCTGGCCCCAGGATTAGACCAGGGAAGGCTGGAGGGACGTCTCACCTCGGGCGTTGTAGCTCCTGGGTGGCCCCCCGCAGCCAGCGCTCCCTTGCCTTCCAGATGACAATTTGTCGGGAACGAGCGGGATGGAGGTGGACGACCGCGTGTCGGCGCTGGAGCAGCGGCTGCAGCTGCAGGAAGACGAGCTGGCGGTCCTAAAGGCCGCGCTGGCTGACGCGCTGCGTCGCCTGCGGGCATGCGAGGAGCAAGGCGCTGCTCTGCGCGCGCGGGGCACCCCCAAGGGCCGGGCGCCTCCGCGCCTAGGCACCACAGCTTCGGGTATCTTCACTAAACTGGAGGGGTGAGATGGGAGGGACTGGGGCCAGGACCTCACACTCACCCCCTTCTGTCCTCTAACCCCATTCCTCTAGTGTGTCAGCTCTTGAAAGGCCTTCCCACTAGGACGCCCCTCAATGGCTCGGGACCCCCGCGGCGCGTGGGCGGCTATGCCACGTCCCCATCCTCCCCCAAAAAGGAGGCGACCTCCGGGCGCAGGTAAGTCACGGAAGCCAGGATCCCCAGTTTCCTTCAAGACCTCGGAGGCTGTTTATGTGGAAATGGATGGACTCATATGTCCGAACACCAGCAGTGGAAGGTCCGGGGAAGTTCTTGCCTCCGGCACTCGCCTGCTGGCCTCGCGGGCTCTGCCCCTACCTACGTGCTCTCCATTCGCAGTGCCCGCCGCTACTTGTCACCAGAGCGCCTCGCCTCAGTGCGCCGCGAGGACCCCCGCAGCCGCACCACATCCTCTAGCAGCAATTGTAGCGCCAAAAAGGAAGGGTAGGTGTCCGAAGCGGGGTCGTGACACAACGGGTGGGGCCAGGACCCCAGTTAGGCTTGGAAAAGGATAGGGAATTTAGGGTGATGCCCCAGGCCACGAGTTGATAACCTAAAGGGCGGTCATCTAGTTCAGAATGCGGAAACAGTGCCGGAGGCTCGGAGAGACCAATCTTGAGATAGCGTGGTTGAACTGCGAGGCATGGAAACGCGGAACCAACGCGGAGGGGCGTGGTCAAAGCATTAAGGGGCTGGACTAGAACCTAGGAGACGTGGATGATTAGCGTCTCTTGGATGAGCCGGAGTAGAAGTTAGGGAGGAGCCAGGTTTGTGGGCGTGGCTATTAAGGTAAAGGGGAGAGTCCCCATTGAGTCTCAGAGATGTAGCCAGGGCAGGACCCTCAGAGGAGTTTCTGCAGGAAATGGGGTAAACAGAGGGAGGGAAGTGATTGGAATTTGAGGGTGTGGCCAGAGGGTTAGCCAGGGCAGAATCAGAACCTGGGGTGGGGGTAATGGGCTAAGACCAGGTGCCGTAGTGTCCGATGCAAGAAGCTGGGCGGCGGGGAGCCTGGGGCGCTGCCAGGTGGAAATGGGCGTGGTTTGAAAGTTGGGCGTGGTCATATGTGGGCGTGGGCAGATATCAGTAGGCTTGAAGGGACTCTAGGTGAAAGTGGTCACGGTCTGAAGTTTAACCGGACCTGAGGAGGGTAGGCGGTTCCATGGAGAGCTGTCAGTTCAGGGGCAGGATCGGAAGGAGAGGTGTGTATGATCAGAATGTTGGGCGTGGTCAAGTTCCCAGAGCCCGGGCCACACTGAAGGTCTGGGCGGTGTAAAAACCTGAGTGTGGAGTCCTGATGCAGTGGGCGTGGTCAGGGCTTGGCGGGTCCGGACTAAGGCAGGACCAGACTAAGGCAGGACCAGAGTCAAAAATCACACATTTCAACCTCACTGAAATAATGGCAAACACGTACAGAAGCTATGTGCCAGGCACCACGCAAGGCATGTTACATGAATTAACTAATTTAAGCTTCGCAATCATCCGGGAGGTATGTATTTTTATTATCCCCAATTTAAAAGTGAAGAAATCGAGGCAAGAGGTTTGGCAACTTGTCCACACTGCTAGGAACTGGCAGAGCTGGGGTTTGAACTCAGGCAGACACGTCCCCGAGTCCATGTTCTCAAAAAACACTCTCCCTCCCCCCAAAAAAGAGCCTGGTATCAGGACCCACAGCCAGGGACCTGAGACCCAGTGTGACCCTCCGGCTACGGGGTTGGCAGTGGAGGGCGGGGCAGGGCGCGGCGGCGTGGGCGCCTCCCAGGGCCGGAAGCGGCGGAGCCGGTCCCGGCTCCACCCCCGGCCCCGAAGCTTCGCCAGCCGCCGCCATGAGTAGCTTTGGAGCTGGGTGAGACTCTCTCGCACACCCCCCTCCTCCTCGCGCTACCGGGATCTGGATCCCAGGTTTCCCCCTTCTCCGGGGACCCAGACCCGCGGGCATCACCACCTTCCGTCAGCAAAGGGAGTTGGAGACACGCCCCTTCCCTTAAACCCTCACCTCTTCCCTCTCTGCTTGAAGTTTGGGGCTCTGTGGGACTGGGGGTGGGGAGCGTTGGGAGAACCGTGCTGATTAGGTGGGAGGGTTACCTGTGACGCTCCTCTTTCAGGATCGCGTCCCTGCCACTTCGTGCTGTTTGATCTTTGGCGATCACTGCCTCTCTGGGCCTGTGTCTTAGGCTCTGCAAGATCAACCGAGCAAAGCACACGGCCTGCAGAGAGGCAGCGCTCCGCTCCTTACTCGGCCCCCATTTTTCATCAAATACCTCCGGGGAGCGCTGGGGTGGGGAAGTGGTTTCTCCCAATTTCTGACTTGCCTGCTAATTAGGGCTTTCTTTCTTTTCTTTTCTTTTCTTTTCTTTTCTTTTTTTCCCTTTCCTGACAGCAAAACCAAAGAAGTTATCTTCAGCATGGGTAAGTAGGGAGAATGGGTGGGGCTTCCTGGGGTGAGAAGCCAGAGCTGGAGGTCAGGAAGCCTGGCTACTGGCTGGGCCTTTGCCTCTTTGGCCTCATTTTCCCCGCCTCTGCTAATTAAAAAAGTAAAAAAGTGAAGTCGGAAGGGGAAAGGAAATAGGGTTGGGGGCTGGTGTCAGCACCTGACCTCTGGGGTGTTCTGGCAGAGGAGGGCTCCGTGAAAATGTTCCTGAGGGGCCGCCCTGTGCTCATGCTGATCCCCGACGAGCTGGCACCCAGCTACAGCCTGGATACACGCTCCGAGCTGCCTTCCCGCCGTCTCAAGCTGGACTGGGTGTATCCTTTTGCTTTAATCTCTTCCTCCCACTTCTCCCAACCCACCCGCCCCCAGCCTGGAAGGGACCAGAGCCTTTCTGGTGTGGGACTTCAGCTGGAGGGAGGGTCTTTGTACCGAAGGTAGGACTTCCCAGGCCTCTGTGGCTTTAGGGGTCAGGAAGAACTGGAGTCTGGAGGGAGCAGAGGAAGGCAGGTTAGCTGACATGACCTTTTATGATTCATTCAAGGAGCAAATGTTTGCTGAGCGCCCTCCATCTGTCGGATCCTCGTCTGCATGTGGGCTGTGTTCCCTGAGCTCACACAGTCTGGGAATACAGTAAACTAAGCTCAAGTGAGAGGAGTAACTGGGTTTCTCTGAGGAGAGGGCATTTGAGCTGAGAATCGGACATTCAGGGGCCAGCCTAGGAAGAACAGAGGGCACGGCAGGTCTAAGGGCTCTGCGATCAGAGTGAGCTTGGTGTATTTGAGAAATGGAAGAAGTTGATAATGGTTAAGAACCCTGTCTTTGGAGCCTGGCAGAAATGGGTTGAAACCCCAGCCCAGCCTCTGGCTGGCTACGTGACCCTGGACAAGTCACCATGCCCTTCTGTGCCTCAGTTGCCTCCTCTGAAAAATGGGTGTCGTGATCTCAGATTCATAAGGCTGTGAAACAATGTGCTCATCATATGGGCCCCATAAACAGAGATTGATTAAAATAATAACTAATCATTATTGAGCACTTATTATATGCCAGGCACTGTTCAAAGCTCTTTCAAGTATAAATACGTTGAATAATATGATCCTTTTCTTTTGTAGGATTGAGAATATATTTTTACAAGTGGCCTCCGAGAGCTCTCTGAGGCCTGCAGGTTGGGAACTATTACCCTTTTTTCCAGATGAGGAAACTGAGGTCAAGCGAGGGGACCAAGCAGGAAGAAAAACAAATATATTAACGTATATATGTGGAACCTAGAAAAATGGTATAGATGAACCGGTTTGCAGGGCAGAAATAGAGACACAGACGTAGAGAACAAACATATGGACACCAAGGGGGGAGGGGGCTGGTGGGATGAATTGGGAGATTGGGATTGACATATATAGACTAATATGTATAAAATAGATAACTAATAAGAACCTGCTATATAAAAAAATAAATAAAATTTTAAAAAAAAAGAGAGGGGATATCAAGCCCTGTTCTAGGGAGTCAGCAGATCTGAGGCAAGAGCTCTGATTCTGAGCCCCAGGCTTTTCCCAAAATGCAGACTGGGGCTTGGGATCAGCATCTTAGGGACCCAGTCCCTGTCTTCCTCTCTTGGCCTTGGTTTCTGCTCTGGAGGAGGGAGGAATGTGGGAGCCCAGAGCCTCTTTAAGGCAGCTGGAAATATTCGCGGGAGTCAAAGAATACCATGCTGTCATGTCAAGCTGGCCTTGATAAGTGAGCATCAAAAGAAAAGCAATTGAGATAGCAACAGTCAGTATAGGCCTCATTCCCCAGCCCCAAATGGCTGCAGGGTGAAGCAGTTTCTGTGGGGTCGGGATACACATATCGACATTCATTCAAATGTTTCCTGAACATTCTGGGGCTAAGGGCTGGGTTCCAACAGTCCCCAAATCACAGTCCAGTGTGGGGACAGAATCCGTGACAATGACAACTCAGGCTGGGATGGGAGAACCCAGAGAGGGCAGCTGACCCAGCCTGGGCATCAGGGAAGGCTTCTCAGAGGAGGAGTTGTAGAAGAGAACAAAACAGCCCAGTCTTGGCCACTGTGGAACTGATAGTCTCATTAAGGAATAGGTGACGTTAACAAATTGATCAGATAAGTGGGATGAATCTAGCGGAGGAAGAGAGCCTGAAGCTTGATCTGAGGACAGGGCAACTGAGAAGGGTGGCAGGTAGCTTGTGCTAGACAAAGGGGAAGGTTAGTGCCAAGACCTGGGTGACAGTAGTGATCTTAGTGTTTTGAGAAACTCCAAGGTCAGAGAGCAAAGGAGGGCAGAAGCCCTGCTAAGGCCAGGGAGGGGCAAACCAGGCCAGTGGAGGAGCTTGGGCTTTGTCTTAGGGGAACTGGGGAGCCACAGAAAGTTCTGAACAGAGGAGGGTCACATTCCTTCAACAAATATTGAACTCATGTCTGCTGTGTACCAGGCCCTGATCTGGTCACAAGGGGTACATCAGTTAACAAAATGGACAGAGGTCCCTGCCCCCCTGGAGCAGACACTGTAGTTCGGGAGACACAAAATAAATTAAACAGATAACGTGTGGGATGCTGATGAATGTACTGCAGGATTATGAAGAGGGAGGGGGATGGGGGCAGTTGAGGGTGTGTGAGTTTGCAGTTTTTTTGTTTGTTTGTGTTTGACTGTGGCGCGACTTGTGGGATCTTAGTTCCCCAACAAGTATTGAGCCCAGGCCGCGGAAGTGAAAGCACTGAGTCCTAACCACTGGACTGCCAGGGAATTCCAGTTTGCAGTTTTAAATAGCTGGGAACTATTTGGGAGAGGCTTGGGAAGGCCTCTCCAAGGAGCTGACAGTTGAGTAGAGACCTGAAGCAGGTGCGGGAGCCATGGCGAGATGAGGAAGAGGCCCCTGTTTGTCTCCCAGCTTTTGGTGGCTACTGGCAACCCTTGGGGTTCTTTGGCTTATAGTTGCTTTACTCCAATCTCTGTCTTCACACCGCCTTCTCCCACCCTGTGTCTGTGTCTTTTCTTCTCTGTCCCTTATAAGGACACTTGTTGCTGGAGTTAGGGCCCATCCAGATAATCCAGGATGATCTCGTCTTGAGATCCTTAATTACATCTGCGAAGACTCCTTTTCCAAGGAAGGTCACCTTCACACTTCCCAGGGGTTAATATTTTGGTGGACATATTTTTGGGGGATACCATCATTCAACCTCCCACAGGGGTAAGAGTGGAAACAGGAAAACCTAGCTCTGATGACCTTCATCTGGGAGTCAGTCAGCAGATGCAATGCAAAACAGGCTCTTTAACCAGCCCCTGGGCACCTCCAGCTATGGCTACCGTGGCCGAGACTGCCGGGCCAACCTTTACCTGCTGCCCACGGGGGAGATAGTGTACTTCGTGGCCTCTGTGGCTGTGCTATACAGTGTGGAGGAGCAGAGGCAGCGGCACTACCTGGGACACAATGATGACATCAAGTGGTGAGGCCTGGGAGGAGGATGCCAAATATTTCCTGCTTGGGACACTCTTAGGGGAGGTGGGTGGGGCCAGGCCTTCCCTGGCCAACAGGCTGAATTCAGGGGGAAAAAATGTGGATTGATTATCAATACGTCAAATGTCGGTGAATTCACTCAGATGCCTGAATTTTTCACTTCTTTTGAAAACTTCAAGTGGGCACCCCAGACGATCCCACAGTGTGTTGGAGCCCTGTGGTGACAGCCCCTTTATTTTTTTATATTTAGCCTCACCGCACAGCATGTGGGATCTTAGTTCCCCAACCAGGGATCGAACCCGTGCCCCCTGCAGTGGAAGCGTGGAGTCTTAACCACTGGACCTCCAAGGAAGTCCCTTTTATTTTATTTTATTTTTGACAGCCCTTTTAAATGGGTGTGTTCTCCTGGCCGTTTGTGGTACAGGCTTGAGCCCTCTGGGCACTTGAGTTAGAGACTGCAGGCCTGAGTCTTGCTTCTGAGCCAGAGTACCCAGAGAGTATACCCTTATTGCTACTGAAGAGCTGAATCAGTGTTTATTGACTAAGTAACTCATTCAAGCAAACTGCGGAATGAATAATCAGGCATCGCGACTGTGGCCTGCTGTGGGAGGGGTCCTGGTGTGCTGTGAGCACCCCCCTGCTGAGCCCTGTCCATCTGCCCTCTCTCTCCTCAGCCTGGCTGTCCACCCTGATATGGTCACCATCGCCACTGGACAGGTGGCAGGCACCACTAAGGAGGGGAAGGTAACAGAGTGGAGGGAGCAGGACCTGGAGACTGGGATGGAGTCGTAGGTGGGTCAGGAATCTGGGCCCCCCAGGTAACCGGCCTCTCTCTTCCCTGCAGCCACTGCCGCCCCACGTGCGCGTCTGGGACTCCGTTTCCCTCTCCACCTTACACGTACTGGGCCTGGGGGTGTTTGACAGAGCTGTGTGCTGTGTGGGCTTTTCCAAATCTGTAAGTCCTGTACCATCCCTCGCCTGCCCCGGGCGCCCCTTGGGGCTGGAGGCCACACCTTCATCATGGCGTCACAGGTGCTGGCCACGCCCCCTGGCCCTCCAGGCTGTGTGCCCACATTTGTGGCCTCACAGGCCTGCTCTATTAGCCCTTATGAGGGGACCATATGTCTTGATTGCTCCGCAGAGAAACTCCTCAGTGATCCTTTGTCCGTCAGTTAACGCTTTCTGCATTATTTTTTCACACCACCTTTCATTCTGGAAGGGTCCTTATCCCTTAGGCATTTTAAGCCCTGTGTCTAGGGCAGCCCTGGCTCCTAGTACCATCCTAAGTGGGTGTTGGCAGGTATGGAGGAGATAAGCACAGAAATCGAGAGTTAGCCTTTAGGAATTTGTCCAGCAATTTGACATTCACACAACATCCAAGTGTGTGAGTGGTGGGCTTTTTTTTTTTTTTTTAAATCATATTTTACAGTTTTACTGTATTTTACCAGAGTATTGGCTGCAATGGATCGGGGAATAAAAAACAACCTGTCATCCCATAGACAGTTTAAGAACCTCACAGGTTTTCTGAGACCTGAGGAGACACTTGAGAACTTTGGGGAAATAAAGCTATTTTGTTGCCAAAATGTGGGGGAAAGGAAAACTTTGCAAAATCAAAACTAACCTGCACTTAACTACAGGTATAAAAAAGCAACATCATCCCGACTTTATTAACTGTTTAACTTCACAGCCCTAAAAGTCATTCCATAGGAAAATGCAGATTAGAGGCTCTCAGTAAGAATTCCTGACCTCGGGCTACTTGCAGAGAAATTGTAGCTGAGGGGAAATTAGAGGAAATTCTTAGGGAGGAGTCATTTCAAAAGGAAAATTATAAACAGCCTTTAAAATGTGTGTGGCCCTGGACGGGGAGTATATTTTCATGTGTTTCACATGACTTGGGTCAGGGCCTTTGAAACAGGCCTGAGTAGCTAATGCCCCAGTGGGCAAGGTGTTGGAGGGAGGGGGTGGATCCTGACCCGCCTGCCCCTCCCCCATCCTCTCTCCTCTTCCTAGAATGGGGGCAACCTCCTCTGTGCGGTAGATGAGTCCAACGATCACATGCTTTCTGTGTGGGACTGGGCCAAGGAGACCAAGGTGGTAGATGTCAAGGTGAGGTAACCCTTCTTGTCCCCTCTCCTTGGGGTCTCCCTGTGGGATTGGCCAGATCTCAGTGTTCACAAGTCTGGAATCAGACTCATGTTGAAGTCCTGGCTTTGCCATTTGCTGGCTGTGTGACTTTGGGCAAGTGGCTTGCCCTCTCGGAGCTTCAGTTGCCTCATCTATAAAATGGGGATAATGGTAGCATCTTCCTTGTAGGGAAAATTTGGCTTTGATGTTGGCATATGGGGTGGGCAAACCAGGCCCAACAGGAGGATCGGTACAAGGTGGCTGCTGGTTCTGCTGTCCTGCGATGTCCAAGACAGACCTTGACTTGCATCTCCGGGAGATAACCTGCTTTACAGATGAGGAACCTGAGGCATGGTAGAGGGGAGAGCTACTTGCCCAAGGTCATGTGCTTATTCTGGGCTGGGGGCAAGAGACCTAGGATTGGGGCCCATGGTTTGGGGAAAGAGAAGTAGTTGAGAGGCTGGGCTCTCAGTGACTTGATTCTGGACACAACCTGGCTGTGTGTCCTTAGGCAAGTGAATTCCCCTCTCTGAGCCTCACTTCATCATCTGTAATGGGAGGTGCTAATGAGCCTTACCTTACAGGGTGCTGTGGGGTTAAATGAGTTGATGGATGTTAAATGCTTGGCACAGAGCTTGGTACAAAGTAAGGGCTCTCGTGCCTGCCATTATGTTGATGAAGAAAACAATAATGTTTCACTGGCTGGCCCTGCTTCCTGTACTTTAGTTTGCCCGTAAAGGAGAGGTACAGGCAAGTTGGGCGTGCAAGCACACAGCCCACACAGCTGTATAGGGCAGTCCTTCCTGGGTTGGGTATCGTGGTCCTGATGGCTTTGAGGTCCTCATTCAGAATCTCCCCCACCCCTTAAAGTGCTCCAGTGAGGCCGTGCTGGTGGCCACCTTCCACCCCACAGACCCCACCGTGCTCATCACCTGCGGGAAATCCCACATCTACTTCTGGAACCTAGAAGGAGGCGGCATGAGCAAACGGCAGGGCCTCTTTGAGGTGAGTGCCAGGGGTACTGGGACAGGCTGGCCCTGAAGGAGGCTGGCAGGGACACCCAGGCAGACAAGAAGATACCCCAGGGGCTGGAGGTTGTAGGGATGCTGAGCTATTGCCTGCTGGGGCCTCAGTTCCCTTATCCATACCAGTGGCGTGATCCACCTTAACTCTTTGAAGTTGTGAGGATTCCGTGGGATGAAGAGTGTAGCGACTCCTAGCAGATAGTGGATGCTCAATACATGGGTTGCTGCGGTCGTCAATATTCTGGATAAACCGATGTCAGAGGCTGACTGGCCGAGAGAGACAGAGAAACAGCAGGAAGCACAGGGCCTGGGAGAGAAGATGCAGGCACACCTCTGACAGGGCTCCTTTGCCTTTGGTGGGAGTTGGGGCTTCTACCCCAAAAGGGGAGGCCCTGAGAACACCAGGCTCAGATGGAGATGAAGATGGAGATATTGAGATGAGAAGAGGGTGGGGCGGGGCAGGGTGAGGGACCTAGAGACAGACAGAAGAGGGGGCGGGAGGGAAGGAGAGGAGAGGGGCGGGGGCAGAGAGGGGGAGACCAAGGGACAGAGAGAGAGGAATCCAAGCGGAAGACAGCAGGGGAACGAAGGACAGAGACTGGGACAGGAGTCAGGGAGGAGAGAGAGGAGGGAGGAAGGGGGTCCGGGGTGGGTCAGAAAGTGGTCTGTAGGCGACGTGACACTCCATGGAGGTGGATTGGAGATGAGGATGCTCCACACAGGGCCGCTCCCCAAAGCATGGAGGGCATCCCCTGGACCATTGTCCTGGGTAACGGGTGAGCTCTGGGAGGCCTCCCGGCTTCAGCGACACTCTGACACCTTCCCCTTCTCCCCCACCTTAGAAACACGAGAAACCGAAGTACGTGCTGTGTGTGACCTTTTTGGAGGGTGGCGATGTGGTCACCGGGGACTCTGGGGGGAACCTCTATGTCTGGGGCAAAGGTCAGTGTCAGCCCCCCCGATTGGTTCCCCAACGCGGTCCTCCCTGACTCCCTTTGGCTGTGCATCCCTTTCTCGGAGCATGCTGATGTGGAATGTACTATACAACAATACAAGTCATTACTTGTCCAATTCTAACACCTCCATCAAGGCTCAGCTCCAGTATCCCCACCTGCATGAAATCTTCACTTATTCCCTCCCCTTGTCCTCTGCAAATCCCATGGCAGCGATCAAGTTTGAGCTATAAATGAATGGGTTAACCCAGTGTGGATGGACGGATGGATGGAGAGGTGGTTTGTTCCAGAGCAATGAATGAATGAATAAGTTAATGAATGAATGAAGCGTTTGTCCCACCCAGTGAATAGAAGAATGAGTAGATGAATATGCTGTCCTTAATGGGTGGGTGATTAGGTGAGTGAACAATTAAATATATGAATGGCTGTCCCCAGAACGGATGACTGTGTTAATAAATGACTGGGTCTTTTCCCAGGCAGTGGATTACTGTAAAGTTACGAATGAATGAATGAATGAGTTTATTCAGTCATCAAACCACTTCCTGGAACAATCAGTTCTTCATAACATGTTAATCCATTGGCTGAGGTAACCATTCATCTTGGGGTAGTGGGTGAGGAGTGGGTTTGGGAGTTGGGCAGGCTTTGGGTTCAGGTCTCAGCAGTGCTGTGTGCTCTCTGTGGCCTTGGGAGAGTCATCTCCCTTCTGAGACTCAGTTGCCCCATCTGTAAAATGGGTGTAATACTCTCTCCCTCACACGGTTGTTTTGAGCTTTTCTTGAGATTAGACAGCTGAGAATAAGTTCTGAATAATTGGCAGTGTGTCTTTCCCAGCAGACTCTAAGCTCTCTGAGGGCAGAGACTTGGTCTGATTGGTTCCCATATCTCCAGTCCCACCACTGGGTCCAGCCCGCAGGGCTACAGGATGTTGGGTGGGTGGGTGGTTAGAAAGATAAGTAGACAGAAGGATGTATGTACACGTGACACCACTTCTGAGCCTGGAAGGATGGAATTGAAGAGAGTTGCTTTTTCTTCCTCTCCACTTAGTCCCTGCCCCAGCCTCTTCCCTGGTTCCCGGGCCTTCAGTCTTGTCCCCTCCAATTCAGTTTGTTGTCAGAACCAAATGTAAATCTGACCCTATCCTTCCCCTGCTGAACCCTTCCATTACTACACAGTTCAGATCCCTCAGAACAAGGTCTGGATTCCTCACTGAGGTCTGCAAGGTCCGGATTCCTCAATGAGGCCATGCATGGTCTGGCCCTGCTTTCTCTTGTCCCTTGCATGTTATACTTGGTCACACCAGATTTCTTTAGTTTCCTAAATAGTCCATGTTCTCTCTGCCTTTTGCACATGTTGTTCCTTCTGCCTGGAACACTTTTCTACCCTCTGTTGTCCTAGCCAACTCCTACTCAACCTTCAGATCCTTGCTCAGCTGTCCCCTCCTCCAGGAAGCCCTCCCTGGCCCACCAGGCTAGGTGCCCACTCTGGGATCCCACAGTCTCCTGGGTTTCCCCATCCCAGCCCCAGCCATGTTGGGTCGTCACTGACTGGTAGTAGGTCTGTCTCTGAAACTGGACTGTGATCCCTGTGAGGGTAAGATCTGAGGTTGCCTTCATCAGTACCCAGCATCACCCAGCATGAGGCTGGGCCCAGAGTCAATGCTAGTTTAATAATTGTTGACTGAATGGATGGATGAACAGATGGTTAGGTTGACAGATGAGTGGATAGATGGGTGAATGGGTAGATGGATAGGAAAAAAAAATGGAAAATGGGTGGATGTTTGGATAGAAGGATGGATTGACTGGTGAGTGGGTAGTCAGATGAAAGAGAGGGTGAATGAATGGATGAGAGGCGGATTGATGGATGGATAGAAGGAAGGAAGCGTTGATGGCTGCATGGATGGGTAATTGGATGGGTGAGTAGATAGATGGATGGACAGACCAGTAGATAGGTGAGTGGATGAATAGGGTTAGGATCAAAGGGTGGATGGGTAGATGTTACTTCAGATGGTTTATTAGATGGATGATAGGGTATTTGAATAGATGGGTGGTTGAGTAGATGGGTGGGTGGAAGGCTGGGTAGAAGAAAAGGTGAGTGAATGGCTGGATGTAGGATTGAGAGTTTGAGGTGTTTTCTGGGGTCAGTATGGGGGAGCTTCCCCATGCTGACCTCTGCCCCTGGCCACCCTGCAGGTGGGAACCGTATCACACAGGCCCTGCTGGGTGTCCACGATGGCGGCGTGTTTGGGCTCTGCGCCCTGCGGGACGGGACGCTGGTGTCAGGAGGGGGCCGCGATCGGCGGGTGATCCTCTGGGGTTCCGACTACAGCAAGCTGCAGGAGGCGGAGGTGAGGGGAAGAGGCTCATGAAGGTGAGGATACCTCCTCCCACCCCACTAATACTAGACCCTGCTCTCCCAGCCTGTCTCCCCCACCCCCCAACCCCACCTCTGCGTGTGTCCTACACTCATCTGCCTGCCCCCCACCCCCCTTTGCCTACTCAGGTCCCCGAGGACTTCGGCCCCGTGCGGACCATAGCGGAGGGCCGGGGTGACACGCTGTACGTGGGGACCACCCGCAACTCCATCCTGCAGGGCTCTGTCCACACTGGCTTCTCGCTGCTCATCCAGGTGAGCTTCTCTTCTGCACCTGCCCTGCTCCCTCCCCACCCGCCTCTCTTCTCTCCTCTGCACCATTCATTCCTCCTCTCTTCCCACTCCCATTTCACCTCACCTCCCTGCCCCATCCCTTATCCTCTGGCCTGGTAAACACCACTTACCTTCCCTTTAACTGCTCCTGACACATAACCCCACCCCAGAACACCCCATGGTCCAGCAATGGGTTAACTGGTAGCACAGCAGAGGGGTCCCAGGACCCTGCTCCAGCTGTGCTGCCCCCTGCTGGTCAGGTTGGTGTCCATTTCTGTAAGTGCCCTGGCAGGTTGTCACACAGGCCTTGAGCCACACACCTCCCAGGTCTTCAGCTACAAGGATCTAGGAAGACCCTCTGGAGTCTTCTCAGATGCGCATTCCTTCATCCTCGTGGGCCAGAACCCTACCACACATCCAAGTAAAAAACCCAGCCTACTGGGGGAATTCCCTGGCCGTCCAGTGGTTAGAACTCTGCACTTCCACTGCTGGGGGCCTGGGTTCGATCCCTGGTAGTCAGGGAAGATCCTGCAAGCCACATGGTGCGGCCAAAAAAAACCCTGGGATCGAAGCACAGCCCTGTCGCTCACTCGCTGTGTGATATGAGGCAAGTGAATAACCTCTCTGTGCCTCTGTGAACCAGGAGAATAATAGAACTGACTCATGGGGTTTTGTAAGGATTCAATGAGTCAATTCATGCACAGCATTTAGAATGGTGCCTGGCACAGAGTAAGGGCTCAAAGAGTCTTGGCCAAAATTACTTCTTGTTCAGTGACCCCCCCGCCCCTTCCTTCACTCCTGACATGCATTTTACCTCTTACATGGTAGCTGAGATCCGTACAGCAGCTGCATTTAGATTCCCCCCCTCTGGCTCTTGTTTCCATGGAAGAAGATGAGGAAAAACAAGGGCTAGAGGGATTTCCTAGGGGTCCCAAGACCAGAATGGACCTTAAAGACCTCTAATAATAGTATCAATATTATTTAGTATTAATTATATTATTAATATATTACTAGCTTTCTATTATTTATTAACATTAATCATTATACTAATATCAATAATTATAATTCTGTTGATTATCGTTGTTAATTACTTTAATTATATATTAATAGTGCATGTTATCACTACTGATAATAGTCAGCCACTTCCATTTGGTGAGCACTTTGTACCAGCCTCGTACACTTTCCATCTATTCACACTTTCCACCCATAATGTGAGTGAGCAGAAAAATGCCATGAGCCACATACAGTGATTGGTTCCATTTTACAGAAGATGAAACTGAGGCTCCAAGGAGAAGTCATCTGCCCAGGTGACTGCCACAGTCAATAAGAGAGAGCTGCAGTCAGACTCACCAGGCTGAGTACCCTCCATGGGTTCCTACAGCCTGCTGGGCGCCATCTGTCTCCCAAAGTCAAGCTCCTACTCATCATGTCTCTTGCCTCCCATTGTGCACAGTGGAAAGCAGAGACCTGGGGGGAAGGGCAACATTTGCCTTGAGCCCCACACTGGGGCAGGGGTCTGCCCAATCACAGCCTCCTTCAGATAACACTGGGGAAAGGGTCTTCCCTGGGTAACCTGTGGGGAGAGTGTGTTGCTGGGGCTAGTCCAGCACTTCTTTCTGGCATCAGACTTTGGGGAGGTGGGGGATGCAGAGGAAAGGCCTGGATTGGCAGTCTCCGTGCTGTCATCTCTCCTTTCTGCCAGGGCCACGTGGAAGAGCTATGGGGCCTGGCCACACACCCCAGCCGGGGACAATTTGTGACATGTGGTCAGGATAAGTTGGTGCATCTGTGGAGCGTGGAGTCCCACCAGCCCCTGTGGAGTAGGATCATCGAGGTAAGGGGATGGGGGACTTGGCACGCCATTCTAACAGAACGACTTGTCTCAGTGTGTCAGGGTTCAGTGCATCAAATGGAAGCCACACTTGGCGTCTTTAAGCAGAAGGAGATTTAATGCAGGGCACTGGGTGCTTACAAACTCACTTGGAAGTGCTAGAGGAGTGAGTTCTTGACTGGACAGAAGCCCAGAACAGCACCACAGAACTGACCTGCCAGAGGAACTGCTGCCTCTGCCACAGTCAGGAAGGTGGGGAGTCAGGAACCACTGAGTTCAAGAAAATGCTGTCATTGTAACTGCAATCCAGGAACCAGGATGCTGTGGTCACTCAAGTGTTGGTTCTAGAGCTACGCTGTCCAACACATGTGGCTATTCAAACTTAACTTAACTTTAAATGTAAGTAGAATTAAACATTCAGTTTCTCCATTGCACTAGCTACATTCCAAACATGTGGCTAGTGGCTCCCATATTGGAAAGTGCAGATAAAGAACATCTCCATTATCGCAGAAGGTTCAGTTGGACTATCTTGCTCTAGAGTGACCCAATGCTGGCTACCTTTACACTGGCCAAAAACAGATACTCTGTGCCCTTGCCTTTTAAGGCTAGTGACTGCTCACCAGCATAGCAAATGCTATTGCTTTCACAACCCAGCTGATCAGTGGAAGTGGCAGAGCGGGGCCTCCACCTTGTACCTTCCAGAGCCCACAATGGTGCAGCTGATTGTCAGACCCAAATCACAGCCAACCCTAGCTACAAGGGATTCTGGGCAATGTAGTTTTTAAGCTCTCTTGCCTGTGGGGTATGGGACAGTAGAAGGTCAGTCATCATATTCCCCACACTACCCTTTGAGGTTTTGCTCCAGGAATCCAGGGTTACCTATGATCCTGGAACACTTGATGGCCTTTGAACTTCTAGGAGTCAGGGATAGTGTACCCTGGAAATTATTAGGGCCATGTATAATAATCCTCACTCTGGCTGCCTAATTGAGCACCTACTATATGCCAGGACCTGTGCTCAGCACAGCAGTTCTCTAGCCAGGGCATAAGAACCACCTGAGTTGTTAGAAACACAGAATCCTGAGCCCCAAGCATGGGAAGTCTGGTTCAGGAGGTCTGAGTTTAGTCCCAGAAATCTGCAGTTTATAATAAGAACAAGCTCCCTTGGGTTATTCTGATTCGGGCAGTCTGCCCACCATGCCTGACATTGGCTTAGCACTTTACCCACATTGTCTTCTTAACTCCCTCGCACCCCAACCTCCACAAGGCAGTAGAGATGATGGATCGCCCAGAAACAGGAAGGTAAAATCAGGAAACGGGCCCAGAAAGGTAACATCACTTGCCGTTCGTAATTACAATCATAGCTGACCTTTATTCAGTGCTTCCTGTAGCCCGTCTTACTCACCAGCTTACCATTCTAAGGACTTTACACCTTGCTTATAACAGTCCTGGGGAGTGTGTATTGATGTTCTCCGTGTGGGGCAACCAAGGCCACGATGGGGAAAGTTATTTGATGTCACATAACGAGGAAGTGTCAGGGCCACAGTTTCAAACCACTTCTGATTCCATGGTGCTCTGTTGCCTGCAAATCAACCAAATGCCCCCGAAATTTAAAAATTTTGTGCTAGGAGTTAGATAAAGATATGGGGAAACAGGCACTCAGACAAGCCTAATGATAAGTCAATATAATTTTATAAGGGAAAGCAAATTGGCATGATATATCAAAAGTCTTAAAAATACGGATAGCCTTTGTCCCAACGATCTCACTAGTAGAAAAGTCCCTAAGGAAATCATCTTGGGTTTATAAAGCTGTGGGAGGTTAAAACAGGAGTGAAAAAGGATCCAGAGTCAACAGTGAAAGGAGGAATATTTTCTCTTCGAGCTGACATGTTAAAGGAAAGGAGAGCGGTTTCCAGAGCATCTGCATCAGCAGGTTACTGGAGGGCAGCAGCGGGAGGTGAGAGCCCTCGTGCCAGGCTGAGAGTTGCCTCTGAGGCTGGGGAAGTGTGGGCCAGATGGAAGGGGGACCCCAGCTCCCAGCCCTTCCTCTTCTCTCCCTCCTCAGGACCCGGCCTACTCTGCTGGCTTCCACCCCAGTGGCTGTGTCCTGGCCATTGGCACGGCGACTGGCAGGTAAAGCTGATGGGCATTTGGGGAGGGCTTCTCTGCGCCCCCCAGGAACTATCCCTTGATCACCTCCCCCTGCCTTCCCTACTGCCCCAAAGCTTACAGAGAATGATAATTAGGTACCAACTGTTTACCAGGCCTTGATCTCCCAACATTCCTCTGGAGTCAGCCTCTCTCCCTAATCTTTTCTGGGGTCCTTCCCTCAGGCCCCACAGATTGCCACCCTTCTCTACCAGATCAGCTCACCCCTCCTCTCCCACCATGCCTTCTCCTTAAAGATGGCTGCTGCTGGACACGGAGACCCATGACCTGGTGGCCATCCATACAGATGGGAATGAACAGATCTCAGTGGTCAGCTTCTCTCCAGGTAAGGGCCGGGGCCGGGGAGGGGACCTTGGAGAGGCCAGGCCTGGGAACTGAAGCTCAGAGTTACTGGCAGGGGGAAGGGGTGGAGTCTATGTGGCACGGCCTAAGGGCGGGGCCAGGCCTGTGGCAGGGATGGAACTTGGGACTACTGAGGAGTCTGGGATAGTGGGGGGCTGAATCTGAGAGAGGAGGGGTAGAGCCTGGGTGCCTCCTCATAGCCCCCTCCCCCTCCCCCAGACGGGGCGTACCTGGCCGTGGGCTCCCACGACAACTTGGTGTACCTGTACACGGTGGACCAGGGCGGCCGCAAGGTCAGCCGCCTGGGCAAGTGCTCGGTGAGTGGGCAGTGGCCCCCAGCCCGCGCCGCCACCCCGTCCAGGGGGTGCAGAATTAACCAGTTTTCTACCTCAAGGGCGCACAGCTTCAACACTCAACTGACTGCCCTGCTCACATCAAGGAGTTTTAGCCCCGCCCACACATTTACCCTCTCCTGTGTTTCAAGGCCGTCCCTTTGTGTAGCCCCGCCCCTCACGTTCTAAGCACACCCTCTGTGTAGCCCAGCCCCTTGCATTCGAAGCCCGCCCCTCCGTGTCTAGCTCTGCCCACTTGTTCTAAACTCCCCCTTGTGTTCTAAGCCCTTATTTGTCTAGCCCCCGCTCATCACAGTCTGGCCCCGCCCATGATAGTGTGGCCCCATCCCCACACCCCAAAGGCTTGTGTATCTTTCCTCGAGACCCCCTGTGTTTTCACCCTACCTTTGTATTTTGCCTTCCACCCATCCTGGTCTGATCCTACCCGCTCCAGCTCTAACTCCACCCCTTCCCTCCCCTGCAGGGCCATTCCAGTTTTATCACCCACCTGGATTGGGCCCAGGACAGCAGCTGCTTCGTCACCAACTCTGGGGACTACGAGATTCTGTACTGTGAGTTCTCTGAAACCCAAAGGCATTCCTCCTTCAGCCTCTCTACTGCGTGTGCGATTTGCATAGCCTTCCCTGGGTTCTGGAAGGGGAAGCAGGGGCTTCAAGTCCCTTCTCCTCTGGCTGTTTTATTCAGGGGTTGATCTGATTGGCTGGTCTCCTGGCTTCTGGTTTCCTCCCTGGTGGACCCAACTTTTAACCAGTTCCTCCCCCTCCGGGTTGGATGGCTGGGGTACAGGTTTCTAAGCAGATACCCCTGCTCTCGTCTTGAGATGTCACCACCCAGGATCTAGCACCAGTCTGGAGAGGTAGAATTAGCCTCCTGTGTCGGACCTCAGTGCCCGTTGTCTGTGGAATGGATGAATTAAGTCAGTAGTTCTTTCCGTTTGGTTTTTGGTTTTTGGTTTTCTTGGCCGTGCCGCGCAGCTTGCCGGATCTTAGTTCCCCGACCAGGGATCGAACCCGTGCCCCCTGCAGTGGAACCGCGGAGTCCTAACCACTGGACCGCCAGGGAATTCCCAGTAGTTCTTTCTGCTCTGAACACCTCCTCCCATTTTCTGCCCCAGGGGACCCAGCTACCTGTAAGCAGATCATTACTGCAGATGCTGTGAGGAACGTGGAATGGGCCACGGCTACCTGTGTCCTGGGTTTTGGCGTGTTTGGTAAGTTCTGGAATGGGGAAAGTCTTGCTGAGGACAGGAGTTCCAAGAAACATCCCTGACTGGTGGTTTTCACAGTCTCTTATTACCTCTAAGGTGGGAAACTCATTCCTTTAGACATGTGAGCAGCAGTATTTGTACAAGAGAAAAGGTTAGGGTGAGGTGACTACTCAGATCCCTTGGAACTGTAATGAAATGAGAACAATTGGGGGTGTCACCTGGCCCAGGGAGATTCACACAGCCTGTGTCCCAGTCACCCATTCATTCAGGCATTAATGCACTCAACACATACCCCCTGAGCACCTGTGTGCCCAGCTGGGCAGTGCTAAGACCCAGTCAGTGGTGACCACGACAGCCCTGACCCTGCCATCATGGGTCTCACAGTCTAGTGGAAGAGAGAGACCTGTCCCCAGACCACCCAGAGTAGACTGGGCTGGGACAAGGAAGTCCAGAGAGGACGCCTGGCCCCAGCCTAGGAGGGAGTCAGGGAGGGCTTCCTGGAGGAAGGGACATCCAAACTGGATCTGCAGGATGAGGAGTTAGGTTCTAGGGTGGTGAAGAAGGAAAGCAATGGCTAGGCAAAGGGAATGATAGCCATGTATAAAAGCTTAGAGGTGACAGAGCTTGGTATTTGGAGAAATGCAAGAAGGCAGGATGGCTAAATCATTGCAGAGTTCAAGGGAAGCACTGGTAAGAACAAGGCAGGAGCAGTGTGGGGGACAAGGCAGAGCTTGGGGGTCATGGTGAGAAGCCTGGGCCATGGGAGGGTTTTTTTTTTTTGTGGGATCTTAGTTCCCTGACCAGTGATTGAGCCCAGGCCCTTGGCAGTGAGAGCGTGGAGTCCTAACCATTGAACTGCCAGGGAATTCCCCATGGGAGGGCTTTGAGCTATAGAGGGATAGGGTCAGATAAGCATTTCCAAAAGATTATTACAATTCTCATCCCCGGCTAGAGACGGGCTAGGTGAGAGAAAGGCAGGGAGGCTGGGGCTGGGGCCTACTCGCCTTGGGGGTCCCTGGCCCCAGCTGCCATCTTACCACCAGCCACCCCCAATCTTGCCCGCAGGGATCTGGTCTGAGGGAGCAGATGGTACTGACATCAATGCCGTGGCCCGTTCCCATGATGGGAAGTTGCTGGCTTCAGCTGATGACTTTGGCAAAGTCCACCTGTTTAGCTACCCCTGCTGTCAGCCTCGAGTGAGTCCCTCTGGGGGGCTGGCAGGGTGGAGGTACCAAGCAGCACTGCAGGCAGGATTAAGGCAGCCCTTTCCGGATCCCAGTTTCACCGGCTGTACAAGGAGGGCAGTGGCTTGATCCCAGGGGCCCTTCTTAACTTGAAAGTCGATAAATTACCAAGTCTGTAGTGCGAAAGCTCTGAGCATCTGCATTGTGAGATCTTTGGTTCTTTTTCCTATTAACTCAAGAAATATTTATTGAGCACTTACCGAATGCCTGGGCCCAGGGAATACAGCAGTGAACAAGACAGATGACTTCCTTTCACTTCCTTCTTTCCATATCACAGGCTCTCAGCCACAAATACGGCGGACACAGCAGCCATGTGACAAATGTGGCCTTCTTGTGGGATGACAGTGTGGCCCTGACCACAGGGGGCAAGGACACCAGCGTGCTGCAGTGGCGGGTGGTCTGAACTGGCAGGTGGGGGGGTTCCCAGGAACATGGGGCCCAGGTAGAGTCAGGTGGCAGTATTGGAATTCTATTTTCGGGAGATGTCTATTGCCGAGTAGAGTAATATATACCCAGAGTATGTCTATAGCAAAGGGGGTTATGGGGGTGGGAGGGTGGAATGACAGATAGAAGTCTCTATTTATTGGGGTGGGAAAAGGGGTCACATTGCTTTGGGGGAGCCATTAGGGTGTTTGGTTTGGGGTGTTTTTTAAGTTTATTATTTTATATCATCCGGAAATAAAAACACGTGCACTGAGGTGGAGTGTCAGGGTCTGTGTATATGGTGTGTCCATAGATTGTGTCTATAAGTGTATATGTACGAGGTGTGTGTGTGGTGTGCATATATTACAGCGTTTGTGATGAGACACCATTATCAGGTCTTTATTCGTCTTTAAGCTTGACAGAAACCAAGCTTGCTCTAACTTAGGCCAGAGGAGGACTCAATTGATCGACATTGCCAAACAAGGAAGGGCAGTTGTCCCCTCTGGCCTTCAGGGCCATCAAACCAAGGATTTGAGGGCAACCAAGGTACTCCATACCTTCTCTGACCTTCTGCAAGTCAGCATGTTTCTCTGGGACCAGCATTCTCCACACCACGGAAGGATGGCACCCAGCAGCTTGAGCCCCAAGTCCAAAAATCCCAGGGAAGGGCTATGATTGGCCCATCTGCAGATCTATCAACGTGGCCTGTTGTTTGGCCTGCTGTGATTGGTTCCACTTGGGTGAAGGCCAACCCTGGACCAATGATTGTGGCCAGGAAGATGGAATATGTAAAAACACGGAAGCCTCCACTTGAACCACGAGGTTGAAACAGGGCAAGGAAAGTTTTCAGAGAAGTGGACTGATGACACTATCGATGTCTAGGAGATGGGGTATGAGGATTCTGGGTAGCAAGAGACAGAAACCTAACTTCATCCAGCAGAAACAATAAGAAGCCATTGCCAGGTCATGGAACTGGGTAGTCCAGGAGGGACCCAGCTAGATTCAGGGGCTCAGATGTGATTGGGGTTTTCCTTTTGGTGATTTCTCAGTGTAGTATCTAACTTTGAGCAAATTTTTAACTTTAACTTTGTATTGATGTATGCTACATGCAGAGAAGTACGCTCATCATAAACGTATAATCACAAACTGATCCCATCCATGCAGCCAGCTCCCAGATGAAGAAGTAGAACATCCCCAGGCCCCAGAAAGCGTCCTTGTGCCCCTTCCTAGCCATTGCGCACCACCGCCCGGCCCCCGCCAATAATTGCTATCCTACTTCTCACACCATAAAACAGTTTTACCCAGTTTTGTACTTTAAATCAGAGGTCAGCAGACTGTTTCCGGAAAGGGCCATATAGTAAATATTTTAGATTTTATGAACCACTCAGTCTCTATCCCAGCTAACTCTGACGTGTGAAAGCAGTCACAGACGGTGCAGGTGTGAATGAGCTTGGCTGTGTTCAAATAAAACTATGGATACTGAAACTTGAGTTTCTCAACATTTTTGCGTGTCATGAAATACTATTGTTTTGATTTTTGGGGAACCACTTAAAAATGTGAAAATCGTCTTAGCTGACGAGCCGTACAAAGACAGGCGGTAGATAGGGTTTGGTCCACAGTGGTAGTTTGCTCACCTTTGCTTTAAATAGATGGAATCATAGAGTATGAACTCTTGGATCTGGCTTCTCCCCTTGAGCGGGTTTCTTAAGCTTCTCAAGGCCTCAGTTTCCCAATGTATAAAATAGAAGTTAATAATAGCACCTGCCCCATAGGGGTGCTGTGACAATGAGTTAAATAGACGCAAAAGCTTAGGACAGTGCCTGGCACATAGCAAGCTCTCTACAAATGTTAGCTGATTATTTTTACACTGTTGAGAACACAGACGCTGTGGCTGCAGGCATTCTGCCAGGCCACATGGTAACAAAGCCAGAGGAAGTCTTTCTCTCATACCACTCAAGCGTCTTCAGGAGTAATCTGATTGGCTCACCTTGGATCATGTGGCCAATCTCCATGGCCTAGGGAGTGGAGTCATCTGATCGGCCAGGCCTGGGTCACGTGCTCATCTTTTTGCTTAGGAAGGGGTTAGTGTACCTGGGACTGACAGCGCCACCTAAACCTCGCAGAATGGGTGGCGGAGTTCTCCCAAAGGAAGGGGGATGGGAAAACACTCAAGCAGGAGACGGAAGCTACCAGCAACCTCAGCATATTTATGTCAAGGTGGGTGACACCCTGGAGGGCAGGGTCAATAATGTTTCTGGGAGTTTGAAGACCCCTATTCCCAGTATCTATTGCTTCAGAACAAAGCATTCCAAAACTTAATGGCTTAAAACAACCACCATTTTGTTATCACTCATAGTTTGGTGTTAGGCATTCACCCATGATGGAAGTTTGGGTTGTGTCCATCGTTTGCTATTGCAAGTAAGGCTGTGATAAACATTTATATACAAGTTTCTATTTGGACATATGTTTTCATTTCTCTTGGGTATATACCTAGGAGTAGAATTGCTGAGCCATATGGTAATTCTGTATTTAACTTTTTGAGGAACATGTGTGTGTGTGGTTTTAATTAAACAGTTTTGAAATAATTATAGACTCAGGGGAAGTTGCCAACATAGTACAGAGAGGTCCCCTATATCCTTCATCCAGTTTCCCCCAATGGTAACATCCTGTATAACTATAGCACAATACCAAACTTGGAAACTGACACTGGTGAATCGACAGACCTTATTCAGATTTCACCATTTTTACATGCCCTCCTGCTTGTATGCGTGTGTGTATATGTGTGTGTGTGTCTATGCAGTTTTATGACGTGTATAGATTTTTTCCAAGGGGGTTCCAGCAAAGGTTAGAAACTCCCTTTTGTTTCCAAAATATTCCCAAAGTATACCTGCTGTCTGTATATATGTATGTTTGCTCTCTGGTCTTTAGCTAGTTAACAAACCCTAATAAGCTCAATGAGGTCTGCCATCTGGGCTGTTCGTACCTCAGGTATGGGACTGTATTCTAAAGGAGACCTTAAATTAGTGATAGGATACCTCTATTTTCAGTTTTGAAGTATTGTATTAGAGAAAACGCCAGAGAAACAGAACCAGTGGGATGTATATATTATAAGGAATTGGCTCATTCAATTATGGAAACTGACAAGTCCTAAGATCTGCTGGCTGAGTCGGCAAGCTGGAGATCCAGGAGAGGCAGAGGTGCAGTTCTAGTCTGAATGCCGGCAGACTCGAGACACAGAAAGAACCAATGTTTCAGTTTGAATCTAGAAGGTAGGAAAAAGCCAGTGTTCCCGTTCAAAGGCAGTTGAGCAGAAGATAGTCTCTCTTACTCGGGGAAAGGTCAGCCTTTTTCGTTCCATGCAGGCCTTCAACTGATTGGGTGAGGCCCACCCACATTGGGGAGGGCAATCTGCTTTACTCAGTTTCCCAATTTAAATGTTCAGCTCATCCAGAGCACCCAGAATGTTTGACCAAATATCTGGGCACTTCATGGCCCAGTCAAGTTGGTGCATAAAATTAATCATTACAGGAATGATCATCAATTAAAACATAATAGGTCAGCGTTCTCAATGGGAGTCTCTAATAAACCTGCAAGAGGTACAGAAAGTTCCCCAATCAAGGTAAGACAATTGAGGTTTCCTTTCTTCTGTTGGGGCCAGAGAAGTGGCAGGATTCAGAGTGCTGCAGCAGTGAATAGAAGTAGGAGAGAGAGAGAGGGTAACAACTTCAGAAGAGGTTGGCTGGCTGGCTGAAATCATTGTGTGCTTTTAGTCAGTAGTGATGTGCTGGATGAGGAATCATAAAGTCAAGTGGGGTGCCTAGAACTAGCCCAGCAGAAGCATCAAGTTTTGCAGCCCCAACTATTGCCTTAGGACAAGGAGGAGAAGTCTGCTCTTGTTAATGACTCTTTACTGCCTGGTATGAAAGCATTTCAGTATTTTAACAAATGATACGGCCCTATCAGTGTGAACCAGCTGAATATTAACTGTGACTGTCCAGAAGGAGTAGGGATTGAATTGTTCTGATTCCTTTATCTTTGGTAGGCAAGATAATTTATGGTGATGCTATCTAATTACCTCTCTCTCTTTTCTCTCTCTCTCTTTCTTTTATGTTTGAGGCGCTGACATTTCCCCCCACTATTCTCGAGTTCAGTAGTTCTTACACTTGAAGGAGCAGTAGTAGAATCATCTGTAGGGTTTGTTATAATGAAAATGCACCTCCTCCCAATTCCGCATCCAGGGTTTCTAATTCCATCAGTCTGGGTGGGGCCCAAGAATTTGCATTTCCAAAGAGTTCCCAGTTGCTCCAAGGACCACACTTTGAGAACCACTGCACTAATAGAACTATAATAAGGTAACAAATCTATAGGATTTCTCTAGACAGAGCAATACATAGAATTTTGTAGAACATTACACACTTGTGTTTCTTTTCCTTGTCTGAACCGTACAGATGATCTCTTGGGATGGAAGGCTCAGAACCTTGCAGTTTCAGAGTGACAGTTTATCAAGGCCATTAATTCCTAAGGGAAGGAAAAATTACTGCAGGAGAAACCTGCAAATCCCTCTTTGACCAGCAAGGAGGATTGTCCACGTGTCTCCAGGAACAGCTGCCTAAGCTATAACTCTCCAAATGTCAATATCCTTCAGAAGTGACAGCCCCCAGAGCCAAACATGAAATTCTAGGAAGGGGAGGGTGTTTAATCATATCAAAGCGTTTCATCCCCTCCACATTTCTGGCGAGAGATCTCAATTAATATGACCGGAAGTCAATCATTCACTAATCAATTGCCCACGAGGATGAGGATTTTGGCTTTTAAGACTGTATTCTCAGGGCCTAGCGCAGTTTCTGGCATGCAGTAAATGCTCAACAAACACAAATGTTGATTAATCAATGAATGAATTCATTCAATATATGTAAGAAACATTTTACTCTAGGCCAGAGCCTGAGCTGGGCAGTGCTGGGCAGAGTGGTGACTGAGACAGCCCCAGCCCTGCCCTCAAGGGACTCAGTCCGGTGGGGAAGGCAGACCCATCCTTAGACAATGATGACCATAAGTGGGCAAAGGAAGGCCAAGTGGGTATCAGGGAGGGCTTCCTGGAGGGGACCACAGACCTGCCTATTGAAGGATGAGTAAGGAACGAACCAGGTAAAGTGAGGGGAGTGTTCCAAGTGACAGTTCTGACAGCTCCCTCCTTCCTCCTATTCCCCCAACAAACTGAGACAAGACCCCCTCTAGACTCCAGCAGCCCCCTGGACCCCCGTTCCAGCCTTGACCACTCTGAGGTATGACTGTCAGGGACAGATCTGTCTCCCCCTCACTGACTGCCAGCCCTGGAAGAGAAGGGCCAGGGCTGTTGTGGTCACTGCCGTGTCCCCAACACTGCCTAGCCCAGGGCCAGGTGCAGAAGCAAGGGCTCAGGGAGTGTTTACTGAATGAATATAAGAGTGGTGTGTGTGGATATGTGTGTGTGAAACAGTTGAAAGTGTGTTAGATGAAGAGGATCAAAGTTCAAACTCCTCAACCCTAATTTCCCACCCCCAAGAAGTGGCATAACAGCAGGTAGAGACTAGAGCTCCACTGTTGGGAGTCCAGCATTTCCACTTTCCACCCATCCTGGCCCCATCTGTAAAACGGTGCCTCTGCATATGGTTATTTTGAGGATGAAATGAGTTATTCACATAAAGTGCTTAGAATGGTACTTGGAATGCAGTAAGTGGTCATTAAATGTTAGCTGTCCTTATTTTTCAATCATTTCTGATCCTTCCTTTTTTTTTTTTAAATTTATTTTTGGCTGTGTTGGGTCTTCGTTGCTGCGCACGGGCTTTCTCTAGTTGCAGCCAGCAGGGGCTCCTCTTCGTTGCAGTGCACGGGCTTCTCATTGCAGTGACTTCTCTTGTTGCAGAGCACAGGCTCTAGGCATGTGGGCTTCAGTAGTTGTGGCACGCGGCTCAGTAGTTGTGGCTCATGGCCTCTAGAGCGCCGGGTCAGTAGTTGTGGTGCACGGGTTTAGTTGCTCCGCGGCATGTGGGATCTTCCCTGACCAGGGCTCGAACGCGTGTCCCCTGCATTGGCAGGCGGATTCTTAACCACTGTGCTACCAGGGAAGTCCCTGATCCTTCCTTTTTAAGCCAGCATCCTCTCCTGTCCCCATCTCTTATATCCAGCCACTTGAATCACCAATACTTGCCCTTCCTTGTGACATTTCATGTCTCTGAGCCTCTGCACATGCTGTTCCCTCCCCGCTGGTACACCCTTTCTGAACTTGTCCACCCAGGGAACTCCTATTCAGCCGGCACAGTCCAGCAATCATATCAGCCCTCCAGACCTCCAGGTTTCAGATCTATGGGATCAAAGTCTTCTTTCCTGTCCTCCAGCTTTTGACCCTTCCCTAATGTCCAAGTTCTGGGGAAGTAAGTGGTCCAGCGCTAAGCATCCCTTTCATTGGGTCTCTTGGTGCTCTGTCACCCCCTTGTGCCCAGCCTCAGACCTGCATGGAAAAATGTGCCTAGAAAGTTCTGGGAGAATAGTGCTGGTAATTCTCCACTGTGTACCCCAGGGTCACTCTCAGCCTTTCTCCTCCTGCTCTGGGCCCTGGGAGACTGCCCTGTGTGGGCTCCATCCACGGGAGTCCCTTGCCCTCTGCCTTCTGGTTGGCTTCTCCCCGTTACAGGCACTGACAGGGAATCTGAAGGTAAGTAGAGAGGGAGAGGTTGGAGTATTTATTTTCCGGGCCCCTCCCTGCATCCCTGCGTTCTGGCAGTGGCTGTGTTCCTCTACCTAGAGCTACAGCTCCTATGGTCTCCACTCCAAACTTTAGCTTTCTGCCTGAAGGGTGGTAATGGCTTGCTTCTGGCTCCAGCTGGTTCCCTGGCGTTGCCCCACATTTTGTGGGTTATTTCACCCTGCCAACCTCTCTAAACCTTCCCTTCATAAATGTTCTCACTTAAATTCTTTTTTTTTTTTTTTTTTTTGACCGCACCACGCACGTGGCTTGTGGGGATCTTAGTTCCCTGACCAGGGACTGAACCTGGGCCCTCGGCAGTGAAAGCGCTGAGTCCTAACCACTGGACCGCCAGGGAATTTCCCCCCACTTAAACTCTTTGAATGGCTACCTGTTTCCTGCCAGGACCCTAACTGAATCACATAAACTTAGGGTGAGCCCAGGAGAGAAGGGGACCCTCGCCCACCAGTGCACTCCAGAATTTCTCCATAGGATGAGCTTGGGATGGCCAAGGGGCTGACAGGAGGGCTTGTCTTGAAGCTGATAAGATTTATATTGGGTTATTTGTGGGGAGGGGGCTAAAACCTTCGTGACACTTCCATTGGAGTGTCTCTGTCTGTCCCCTTGAAGGAGGGTGGAAGGAAAAAACTTTTACTCCTGTGTGTATTGCAGGTCACTTGGGTCCTTGGTTAACTCTCTCACTTTCTGTTTCCCTCAAGAGCCCTGAGAGGAAGGTGGTAATATGGTTCAGAGAGGTGAAGTCATTTGTCCAAGGCCACATGGTGAATGATTATAATAGCTACCTTAAACAAAACAGAAGTGTTTCATCACATTTCTGTGAAGCTCTGGAACAGGCAACACTAATTTCCAGTTTAAAAAAAAAGGAAAAGAAAAACAGAAAGGCATGGAGTTGCCTCTGGGGGTGAAGTAGGGTGTGAGTATGCCCTGGAAATGGGCAAAAAAACAATGTTCTCAGGTGATGGAAATGTTTATGTCTTAATTTGGGTGATTAGTCACATGGGCGTATCTGTTTATCACAACTCGTTGTACTGCTCTCTTAAGGTCCAAGCATTTTAATTTTTATTTTCAAAATAAATAAAAAAGAATTTGCAAGCCCATCTTTGAGTGCTACATCCCAGGTCGGTCCAAAGTGCTTTGCCCAAGAATGAATTCTCACGACCAATTTATGAAGAACGTGATGATAATAATCAGCAAATAGTTTTGAAGCACTTATCATTCGTGTATTTACTCTCTGAAAATAACGTGTATGGAACGCCTGTCTTGTAGTAAACTAACCAAACACAAAAATGACACTCCTCCTAGTGGGGAGGCAGATAATTAGAAAAAAAAAAAAAAAGTGGGGCTTCCCTGGTGGCGCAGTGGTTGAGAGTCCGCCTGCCGATGCAGAGGACACGGGTTAGTGCCCCGGTCCGGGAAGATCCCACGTGCTGCGGAGCGGCTGGGCCCGTGAGCCATGGCCGCTGAGCCTGCGCGTCCGGAGCCTGCGCGTCCGGAGCCTGTGCTCCGCAACGGGAGAGGCCACAACAGTGAGAGGCCCGCGTACCGCAAAAAAAAAAAAAAAAAAAAAAAAAAAGGTGAAATACATAGAATGTTGGATGGTGACAAGTTCTATGGGGAAAAGCAAATAAAGCAGGAGGTAGGGGATCATGGCGATGGCGGGGGCGGGGGCGGGTGGGTGGGTCCTGTTTTATAGACTTGATAGTATGACATCCCCATGACAAAGGGACTGTGAGAGACCACGTTATCAGAAGAGGAAACTGAGGCACAGAGAGGTCACCAGCCTAAGTCTCGCCAAGAGGCAGGGCTGGAGCTGGAAACCCCAGGATTCCTTCCAGGGCTGGCGCTGACCATGGGCAGGGGGAACTAACAGACCCCTCGTTCTCTCCCTTGGGGAAGGGGGCATGCAATGATCAGAAAGTTAATGACTTGGGACTGGGGTCTCCGAAAGGAGGAAATCGTTCAGCTCAACGAGGGACCCCCCCTTCCCCCTCCCCACCCCCAGCTGAGGGCATGATCTAGGAGCGCGGGACTGGAGGCACGGTAACCAAAGGGGTTAATGAGGTGGGGGTCTCCAGGATGGGGATGTTGAAGGACTGGGGGGTATTCCAGCGGCAGGTGAGATTTCCCCAGGGCTGGAAGACACAGCCCTCTCTCCATCTCTCCATCTCACAGCCCTCTCTCCATCTCTTTAGCGGGGTGAAGGCTCAAAGGGGTTAAGGGGGAGCGACAAAGGAGGGGTTAATGGGGGCGGGTCCGGCCGGGCCGGGGCGGGGCCTCGGCTGGCGGCTCTGGCCCGGGGGCCAGTAGAAGTCGCCGCCGGGTTCCTGCGCCGCCTTGGAGCCCGGCTCTCCCAGCCGCGGAGAGAGACGCCACCTGCCCCGTCCAGCCGTCACGCGCAGGTAGCCGCCGGTCCCTCCCCTGCCCGCGCCGGTCCTGCGGCCGCCGGGGACTGCTCGTCCCCGCGTCCGTCCGCTCCTCAGTCTCCCGCGCCGTCTCCGTCCCCGCCCCTCTCTGGGGCTGGCTCTTCCCGGCGTCTGACTTTGTCTCTGGGTGTGTCTCCATCTCTCCGTCTGTCTCTGATGTCTCTCTGGATCTGCGGTCCCTCTCCCTCTGGGTGTGTCTCTCCTTCTCCATCTCCGGATGTCTCTGTCGATTTCTTTATCTCTGCCTCTCCGTCGCTCTCTCACTCTGCCTCCATCCCTGTGTCTTGGTGAACTCTCAGTTTCTGTGGATCTCTCTGCTTCCATCTCCCCGTCTCTGGGCATCTCTTTGCCCTTTCCCTTCCTGTCTGTGTCTCTCGGTATTCCTCTGTCGCTGTCTCTCTGTATCTTAGACCCGGTTCTGGGAACTTCACCCCGTCATCATCTCATTCCAAATCCTCGCAAATTCCCACTTTCACCTGGGCCGAGGAGCTGCTTGGGAGTGGGGCAGGGGGCAGTAGGGTAGCCACCTGGGGCAGGTGGACTCTGAGCGCCCCTGTGACCCCGCCTCCCCCTTAACAGTCACCCCACTGCTCTGGAGGTCGCACCCACCCCACCCTCCAATTTCAGGAATTCCTGGCTGGGGGGTAAACTTCCTCCCCCACTTCCTCCCTTCCAGGATTTGGCTGGGTCACCCGTTAACTCCTTCCTGACTTGGCTTCATCCCCCCCTCCTTGAGCTGGACACCCCCCACCTCCAAGCACGCTGAAGGACAGCTCTGGAATTTCGGTTGTGGGACGTGTGTTGTGTACTCAGGCGGGACATGCGCTGGGGGAGTTTCTTGCGGGCACAGATGGAGTTAGTTGATGGGGGCCACATCCCCACCGCCCCCCACCAGGGCCCATCACCAGCCCCACTCTTTCTGAACTCACCAAGGGCCCCTCACAACTCTGTCTCTGTGGTTGAGCTTGACTTCAGGTTTGGGGTGAGGTTGGGGAGGTTTTCCTTTCTGGTGGTGGGGCATCCAGTAGTAGAAAATGAGAGAGGCTGATGGGGGAGGGGCTCCAGAACTCTGGGAATCATAGAATCAGGAAGTCTTGCCTGTGAAGTCTTTGAATGAAAGGACCCAAGTAAGTGAGAATGATCAGAGAGGGGGACCAGGAATGCTCAAACCTTCAAATTAAAGGTCCTTAGGGTATTTGAATCCTTCAATCCAAAAAGCTTGGTGTTGGAATCTTAGCAGTTGTCAGTGTTCGCGCACAGCCGAGAGCTTGAAAGTGCTTGCAGAGCCAGCTAGACCAAGCCCCCTATTTTACAGATGGGGAAACTGAGGCCCAAGAGTAGAAGTCCCTCAGTGAGTCAGTTTCAGGCTAAGGTTGGGACTCCAGTTCCACTGAAGCCGCAATCCAAAGATCTGGCTTCTTTCGCTGCCACTAAGTCGGATTCCTGTGGGGCAGGAGGTCTTCATAGGCAGGAGGGAAGAATGCCAAGGTGAGTGTGAATGGCTGGAACCCAGGAGGGAGCCTTTTAGAGGCAGAGGAGAGAAAATATTTCTAAAACCACGGTGTTGGAGAAGGAGAGGGGACAAGAGTTGGTTTGGGTGGAAGGGGTGGAGTTTCAGAGAAGGAGGGAAGTGAGGGGAAGGGGAGGGGGGTAGTGCAGAGATTAACTCCCGCCTGATTCTGTCTCCTGACCCTCCCCATGAAGCCCACTGCTCCCACAGGACAGGGCCTATAATTTGGTTTGTGTCTAGACAAATAATAACTCAGCTGGTGTGAGCGAGCAGGGAGGGACGTGGCAAGGCTCCCTGGGAGGCAGCCTGGGCTCCGAATGTCCCCCCCAGGGGGGTGAGAATTTAGGGACCAGGTGAATGTGGTGACTACCCCTCCCCCATTGGATCCTTAGTATCTTAGAATTCTGCATAATCTTAGAACTTTAGGCTGCTAGAATGTTAAAAAAAACAAAACGGATTAGATAGGGAGGAAAAAGGAAGTGAGGTTTACGGTATGTAGAGTATGTTCCCATTTCTGTAAAAAAGAAAAGGGAAATACATATTAGTGTTTGTTCAGCAAAGATAGTAATCACTGAGAACTAATAATAGATTCTGAAAGTTATAGAATGTTAAAAAAAATCATAGAGCGTTCTAACAATAGAACTTGAGAATCTTGGAATGTGAGACGCTGGGATGTTGGAAACTTAGAAGGAGAAGGGCATGGAAAGCCACCATGATAATAACAATAGAATGGAAGAAAGGTAACGCTCTAGAATGTTATAATAATAGAACAGTAAACCAGGAACTGGACTAACAATAGAACCTGAGGATTTGAGAACCTTGCATTCTAGAACATCAGAGGAGTAGAGTCAAGGACTCTGGTGTCCCTTTTGGATGGTGTGGGGGTGTGTGGAGGGATGGGGACCCCTTCGGTAGAACTGGGGAAACTGAGGCCCAGCGGAGCGGTCACGGTGGCCGGCCTGTCCCCCAGTTTCCGCCGGCCAGCCGCCAGGACACCAGGTGGGGAGCGAGGCTTGGTGATCACATTTCGTCCCCTAATGAGCAGACCGGAGCTGGCTGGTCCCCCGGGGCTGTCAGGGGAGCAGGAACCCTCAGAGGAGGGAAGTGGGGGTTGAGAGAGGCGACCTGGAGGCTTCTAGGACAAGACTGGTGAGTGAGGGGCTGTGGGGCTCTATTACCTCTCCATCTTGTCCTTTCACCGCCCCCCGCCCGCAGTCCTTCAGCCTTGCTGGACTTAGAGGTGGCTGCCAGGGCCCAGGGACTTATCTGGCTTGCGCAGCTGAGGGGGGCAGTGGTCTGACAGTCCTTCCTGTCTCCCCACTATCGCTCCACATTCTCAGCTTATCTCTCTTCCCTGCCCCTCTGGGAGGGGCCTGCAGGGACCACGAGGGAGGCCTGTGGCACTGGGGAGCTTCTTGTGGGCACTGTGAGATTTGGGGATTGACGTCCCAGACACAAAGCCTGAGTAAGAGAGGCAACTTAGATCCCAGCCCAACAGGGTCTTGGCTCCAGGGGGCTGGGCAAGGGAGTCAGGTGATGGAGGGGCACCCAAGACGCTGAGGTCATTTGCTTTCTTGTGGTGAGAGTCCGTGGATCTTGCAGCAGATTCTTTTTTTTTTTAATATTTATTTATTTGGTTGCATGGGGTGTTAGTTGCAGCAGGCGGGCTCCTTAGTTGCGGCTTTCTGGCTCCTTAGTTGCGGCATGTGGGCTCCTTAGTTGCGGCATGCAAACTCTTAGTTGCGGCATGCATGTGGGATCTAGTTCCCCGACCAGGGATCGAACCTGGGCCCCCTGTGTTGGGAACGCAGAGTCTTATCCGCTGCGCCACCAGGGAAGTCCCTCAGCAGATTCTTAACGGGGGCTGAGAACCCCGGAAAGACTTGAGAAGAATTACGGGAATGCAGGGGGTGAAGAGAGAAGCATTCAGGTAAGGGGAAGCTTTTTAGTTAAGAATGACAGATCTATGCAGTCTTGACACACCATGTGACTTAAGACAACTGCTTTGTGGCTCTAGGCCTCAGTTTCCCCATCTGTATCAGGCAAGGGTCAGAAAGAGCCTCGTGCCCCTATATGTTGTGACGTATAGGCCTGTTGCACTGTGGAGTTCTAAGAGTCTGCCATTCCGCGCTGTCTTTCGGGGGTTTGGTGGTGGGCAGATCTCAGGTGGGGGACAAGAGAGGGTTGAATGCCCCTCCCCCATGCCCAGCATCCCCCAAGAAACAGATGGGTTGAGGAGGAGGGATGGGAGGAGGGAGGGGTAGGCGGCCAACTGGTTCCCCCTCGAGGAAATTAGCAATGGGAAGTGTATTTCCTTTGGCTGCAGGAAATCAGTCTCATGCCTGTGTACCCACCCCAGCCTCAGCTGAACCCAGGGGTTCTTGAGAGGGTGGGGCAAAGGGAACTCCCAGCTCTCAGTGCCTCCTCCCATTATGAACTGGTTCATTCTTGTGTCAGCTCCCCAGTGCCTGTGGAATAGTAATAATTGTTCAAATACTGCACAATTTATAGATGATATCACCTCTACCAAGGATTTTCTTTTTTTTAATTAATTTTGTTTTTTATTGAAGTATAGTTGATTTACAATATTGTGCCAATCTCTGCTGTACAGCAAACTGACTCAGTTATACACATATAGACATTCTTTTTTTTAAATATTGTTTTCCATTATGGTTTATCACAGGATATTGAATGTATCCATAGTTCCCTGTGAATAAGTTCGGAGATGTTTCATCCTCTTCAGTTTTCTGGAAGAGTTTATATAGAATTGATATTTTCTTTTTTTCTTCTTCTTTTTTTTTTTTTGGCCAAGCCGCGCAGCATGCAGGATCCTAGGCACAGGGTCAAACCTGGGCCCCCTGCAGTGGAAGCGCAGAGTCTTAAGCACTAGACTGCCAGGGAGGTCCCAAGGATTTTCATATCTGGGATGTGACTAGTATAAAAGTTGTGCCCACCCCCCCCCCTTTCTATAGAAGGGGAAACTGAGGCTCCTGAAGAAGTAATTCCCTCAGTGTTACAGGAGGAAGGAGAGACTCAGGGCAGACAGAGGGGAGAGAGGTGTTTGGGTTTTTGTTTTGTTTTTTAATATAAATTTATTTACTTATTTAGTTTTGGCCGCGTTGGGTCTTCGTTGCTGCGCGCGGGCTTTCTCTAGTTGCATTGAGCGGGGGCTGCTCTTTGTTGCGGAGCACGAGCTCTAGGCGCGCGGGCTTCAGTAGCTGTGGCTCGCGGGCTCCAGTAGTTGTGGCTCGCGGGCTCTAGAGCTCAGGCTCAGTAGTTGTGGCGCACGGGCTTAGTTGCTCCGCGGCATGTGGGATCTTCCCGGACCAAGGCTTGAACCCATGTCCTCCACATTGGCAGGCGGATTCTTAAGCACTGCGCCACCAGGGAAGCCCGAGAGAGGTGTTTTGAGTGATTTGCTCTGGGCGGGCGGTTTCAGTTCAAAGGTAGGGACCGGATTGCACTGTTCCAGCCAGGAGCAAGCCACCTCTGTCCCATCTCCACAGGATCCAGGAGTCTCTGTGAGTCTGAGGTGAGGGCAGCTCTTCAGTCATGGAGGACCCGACAGCGGGGAGGACTTACTAAGTGGGACTCAGCCCTGATCTTTCAAAGTCAATTGTGCAGCAGATAGATCCTACCCTTTTCACTTTTTCCCTCCACGCCTCCTTCTCTGGGTCCCTGCAGGGGCTCGCTGGAGCTTGAAGTCGGGGGTGGTGCCGCCTCAAGGTGAGCAGGAGCCTGTGTTGGAGGAGGGGCTGACCAATGCCTGTTCCCTCAGTCCAAAGACATTTCTTGAGCGCCTACTGCATGCCGGGCCTGTCCTGGGCGCTGGCGATACAGCAGTCAGCACAAGGTCCCTGCCCTCCTGGAATGTCCGTTCTAGATAGACAGACGGACACAAACAAGATGCAAAGTGATGTGAGGAGAGAGCCCTGGGAATGGGTGGTCAGGACTCTGGGTCCAGAGGGCTTCCCTGAGGACGTGAAGGAGGTGAGGGAGCTAGTCGTAAGTAAGTCTGAAGGAAGAACAAAGGTTTTGTTTTGTTTTGTTTTGGCTGCGTTGGGTCTTCGTTGCTGCGCGTGGGCTTTCTCTCCTCGCGGTGCGCGGGCTTCTCCTCGCGGTGGCTTCTCTTGTTGTGGAGCACAGGCTCTAGGCACGTGGGCTTCAGTAGTTGTGGCACGCCGGCTCAGTAGTTGTGGCACACGGGCTTAGTTGCTCCACGGCATGTGGGATCCTCCCGAACCAGGGCTCGAACCCGTGTCCCCTGCATTGGCAGGCGGTTTCCTAACCACTGCGGCACCAGGGAAGCCCAGAACAAAGGTTTTGACGCTGGAAAGAAGGTCCAGCCTTGAGGCTGCTGAGGTGGGGGAGGGGAGGTGGGCAAGAAAGTCAGCTAGGTTGCCCAGGCTGGTCAGGCAATGCCTTGTCACCTGGGGTTAGGATTTGGGATTTCACCCCAAGTCCACTGGGAAGCTTGGAGAGTTTCAGGCAGAGAAGTGACAAGAGCTGATTTACATGTTAGAGAGACCTTTCTGGCTGCCACGTGGGAAGTGAGTTGAGGGAAGTCACAGTGGCCAGGAAAGCCGTGAGCAGGCTACTGCAAAGTCCAAGCCAGTGGCGATGGCTGAGCAGAGCGGGCAGAAGCAGGGGTTTTAGAGACATACATGGGTTCAGGATTTAGTGTGGAGGTGGGGAGAGCCAAGTGGCCTTTCCCATGAGAAGATGCTCAGGCATCTGGGAGGTTCCCATGTACCTGCTGTGTACCTTTGGGCTCCTCCCTTCCCCTCTCTGGGCCTTGGTTTCCTCATCTGTCCAATCGACTCAACCAGTGGTTTTCAAAGTGTGTCCTAGGGATGCTTCAGAGGTGGCCTTCTTCCCGCCACCTCATTTTTTTCTAGAGCACAGAGCAGCTTCTTCTGTCACGGTCTTAGATGGGGTTTCCAGCTGAGATGTCTCTCTCTTTTTTTTTTAAAGTGGTTTCACAGCCTAAAAACTAAACTGATGCAAACCCTTGGATGGAGTGGCTTGTGCAGGTCCCTCTAATTCAGGACTTCGCTCCCCACCTCTCTGGGGGTTGACAGTGGTCCGGGGCTTGGTCCAAGATTGTCCTTTGCCCTGTCCTTAAAGGTCTCCGCAGGACCAGGAGACTGGGGCCCAAGACTCTCACTTGGGAAAGTCGGAGGGGAGTGGGGAGAGACAATGAAGGGGGCAGTCTCTGAGGGAGGGGACTGCTGGCACTGCCCCCAGGGCTTCCCCTTGCTCCCGACCTCAACCGAGTCCAGCATCTCCTCCTCTCAGCCCTTCCCCGCCCCGCCCCCGCCCCAGCCCCCTGCAGCTATGCTTCCCTGGGCTGTCAGCCCAGGGCCCTCTTCTGTCCAGTTATTCTTGGGTGAAAACTGAAGTGCAGACTGGAGAAAGCTGAGATTTCCCCTCTCCCGCTATCAGGACCTTGGACAGGTCTCTGAACCTCTCTGTGCCTCAGTTTGTCTAACAGGGGGAATAACCCTATTCCTCATAGGATTCTTGAAATTTTAAAATTCATACCCATAAAAGTGCTTAAGACAGGGTCTGCTATGTAGTAGGACTTAATAAACTTTAGCTGTTATTATCACCACCATCATCATTATAGTCAAAAATGGGGTGCCCTGGGTTAGGAGCAGGAGGGCTGCTTCTAGCCCGGTTCTTGCCTTGCTGTGCATCCTTGAGGGGAGTGACGCAGCCTCTCTGGGCCCAGTCTCCCTGTCTATAACATGAGAGTTGAGACTAGTTCTCCATTTCCCACAGCATGATATGATACTTGTGCAAGTTTTACATGGTTTCTGGAAGAAAGTTTTAAAATCTGAGTTGGATCTTTATTTTTATTTTTTTGCGGTACGTGGGCCTCTCACTGCTGTGGCCTCTCCCGTTGCGGAGCACAGGCTCCGGACGCGCAGGCTCAGCGGCCATGGCTCACAGGTGCAGCCGCTCCGCGGCATGTGGGATCTTCCCAGACCGGGGCACGAACCCATGTCCCCTGCCTCGGCAGGCGGACTCTCAACCACTGCGCCACCAGGGAAGCCCCTGGATCTTTATTTTAACATCTGTTAGGGAAAAAACATATCTGGCATCTCAAATCTGTGTTTTCAGAGATCCGTTGCTTAGAGTGGGACTCAATTAGGCATCGTTAGGGTCCCCACCCTCTGCAGCCCACTGGAGTCAGGGCAAAAGGGGTGTGGGGAGAAGGGGGTGGTCTATGACTCCTCTCACTGCAGTCTTCTCTCCCCACAGGTGCTGCAAAATCAGCTTTGAACTGTGAGGCGGGGCCACCTCATGTCAACTGCTCAGCTCCCACCGGGACCAAGCTGGAGCCCCGTCCTTGTCCCCTTTAAATTCCCTGTATTAGTAACCCTGCTCTGATCTAGCCCTTACTCACCTCCTTCCTGTTTCTTAAAAACCCTTCCCACATTCCCCAGACCGAGCCCTTCCTCTCTTTCATCCCTCACAGGACACCTCCTTTTCCGTAATCTTCTCCTCACTGTTTACTTACTTATTTCCTTATTTCTTACTGGGGTCCTAGGAAATGCTAGCACCCCCATCCATCTTGCCTGGTCTTTTCAACACTCCCTAACTGTAGACTATCCTATCTCAACACTATTCCATACATTTCCACCCCACCGTTACTTCAGCATGGCCACGCTTACCTTCTACATCCTCCGCAAATCTCTCTCTCTCGCCACTGCCCACTGATGCCTTCAGCTCCTCTATGAACAGCCCCCTCAGTCAATTTTGTGTGACCCCAATACTCCTCCACTTATGCTCTGATTGGGTTCATAAAACCTCCTTGACAAAGATCTTTGTGAATCCTGCCATCCCCCAGACCTCCCTCTTGTCATAATTCTATCCCTCCTCCAACTTTTCCCTCTCAAGCTCTATCCTTCCCTGCCCAGCCTGGCCCACGATTCGTGGTCAGCCTCATCTCTTCACTGTGGACTGCCTCCCACCATGTTCCCCTGAGCCTCCGAGGAGGGGGCTCAGGGGGCCTGATGGCCTCCCGCCACCCATGGCCCCACAGCCCCCGTGGGCCAGGGGAAGCATCTCGAAAGCCTCAGTGCCGAGGATGGGCAACCGCACGTGGGAGGGCTGCCACGTGGACTCCCTCGTGGACCACCTCTTCCCGCCCTCCCTCTACATCTTTGTCATCGGCGTGGGACTGCCCACCAACTGTCTGGCCCTGTGGGCCGCCTACCGCCAGGTGCGGCAACACAACGAGCTGGGTGTGTACTTGATGAACCTCAGCATCGCTGACCTGCTGTACATCTGCACGCTGCCGCTGTGGGTGGACTACTTCCTGCACCACGACAACTGGATCCACGGCCCCAGCTCCTGCAAGCTCTTCGGGTTCATCTTTTATACCAACATCTACATCAGCATCGCCTTCCTCTGCTGCATCTCTGTGGACCGCTACCTGGCCGTGGCCCACCCACTGCGGTTCACCCGCCTGCGGCGCGTCAAGACGGCCGTGGCCGTGAGCTCCGTGGTCTGGGCCACAGAGCTGGGAGCCAACTCGGCGCCCCTGTTCCACGATGAGCTCTTCCGCGACCGTTACAACCACACCTTCTGCTTCGAGAAGTTCCCCATGGAGGGCTGGGTGGCCTGGATGAACCTCTACCGGGTCTTCGTGGGCTTCCTGTTCCCGTGGGCCCTCATGCTGCTCTCCTACCGTGGCATCCTGCGGGCTGTGCGGGGCAGCGTGTCCACCGAGCGCCAGGAGAAGGCCAAGATCAAGAGGCTGGCCCTCAGCCTCATTGCCATCGTGCTGGTCTGCTTTGCGCCCTACCACGTGCTCCTGCTCTCCCGCAGCGCCGTCTACCTGCGCCACCCCTGGGACTGTGGCTTCGAGGAACGTGTGTTCTCGGCGTACCACAGCTCACTGGCCTTCACCAGCCTCAACTGTGTGGCTGACCCCATCCTCTACTGCCTCGTCAACGAGGGCGCCCGCAGTCACGTGGCCAAGGCCCTGCACAACCTGCTCCGCTTTCTGGCCAGTGACAAACCCCAGGAGATGGCCAACGTCTCGCTCACCCTGGAGACCCCACTCACTTCCAAGAGGAACAGCGTGGCCAAGGCCATGGCAGCCAGCTGGGTGGCCGCTCAGCCCTCCCAGAGGGACCAGGTGCAGCTGAAGATGCTGCTGCCGGCACAGTGAACCCCGTGTCGTGCAGAGCCCCCACTCCTCCATACTAACCCCACCCTCCCTTCCCTCCTGGTCCGGTGTATGCAAATTGTATGTAAATGAGGCGATGCTAATTTCCATAAGCATGTAAGAAAATAGGAAAATAGTGAGGTTGATGTGTCACTGGTCAACCATCGTCCTCCACCATGACCCCCTAACAATTCAGTGGAACTGTGCCTAGCCCTGCGCTGGGTGGTGCTAGTGACCCAGCGGTGACAAATGACAGTGCTGGCCCTGCCCTCATGGCTCCCACTCCACTGGGGGAGACAGATCTGTCCCTGGATAGTGATGACCCAGAGTGGGCAGGGCTCAGACGGGGAGCCCAGGGGCTGGGGGAACCCAAGAAGGCATCAGACCCGGTCTGGGCGTCAGGAAGTGCCTCCTAGAGGAAGGGACCAGTAGATTACCTTTCCGGAAGGTAAAGACAAAAAAGTTAGGATTACTTTCAACAAGGGGGTAAAAGTCTGTGACTCACGGGGAAGGTGGAAGAAGAAACTCACCGAATGCTGAGTGGTCCCTTTTGCCTTTGGGAAGCCCCCGGTCCTACAGGGGAGAGAGCGAGCAGGACAGAGCGTTTCAGAGTTTCAAGGTAAACAGCATTCTCCAGGTCAGGACTGAGGAGGAGGGAGCAGGATCAAATGAAGGGCGATCAGCAGACGGGCCGGTGGAGCAGGGAGCAGGGCAGGCTTGGGAAGGGGGCTGCGGACAAGAGAAGGCTATTTATTCATTCATTCAAGGGAGATTTGTTTATACCTACCCTCTGCCCAGCCCTGTGCTGGCCGGCAGCTGGGGACAAAACAGTGACCAAGACAGCCCAGGCCCCGCCCTCACGGAGCTCACAGTAAATGAATAGAGATAAACATCACATTTGGAATCGATAAGGGTAATGGGGAAAAATAAAGCTGACTGAGGGGACAGAGAGTGATGTGGAGTCTGATCTAGATAAGGAGGTCGGGGAGGGCTCACGGAGAAGGGGGCATTTGAGAAACGACCTGAAGGAGGAAAGGGGTCAGATGGAAGAGCGCTGCAGGCCGAGAGAACAGCAAGTGCAAAACATGGAGTAAGAGACTGCCTGCGTTTGAGGGCCAGCAAGCACACACAGCGGTGTGGCGGGAACCAGAGGCGGGAGGATGTGAGGAATGGAATTGAGACAGGCCAGGAACAGGGGCCCATATTACAGAGCTTTGTGAATCCACGTGAGGACTTTGCCTTTTATTCCAAGAGAAATGGGAGCTACAGAGGGGCTCTTAGCAGAGAAGGATTGGGATTTGGCTTAAATGTTAACAGGATTCCCTGGCTGCTGAGTGGCGAACAGAATATGGGAAGTAAGGGCGGAAGCCAGGAGCCCAGGCAGGAGATGCTGATGGCTGGACTGGGGTCGGGGGTGGGTGGTGGTGGAGTGGGGAAGGATCGGTGTCAGCTTTGGGATTTATCTTGAAGGAATTCGATGATGGAAGAAGCACAAGGGCCGGTGGGATTGTGTAACTCAAGCCCCTTGCCTATCCTGGGAAAAGGGTGACCAGGGGACCTGAACTGGAAGGACGTCTGGGAATGATCCCAGGCCCTACTCAAAGGCCGTCACCGAAGAGGCCAAGTGATTAGCCCAGGGTCACACAGCCAGTGAGTCAACGTTGGGGCCATCCTGGGCTCCCTCTCCCCTCCCTGTCTCTGCCTCTGTTCCCAGGCCCCAGAGTGGCCAAGGCTGCTGTCCTGGCTGATGGTGTTCCCCTCCCTCCCCTGGCCCTCAGGGGTCAACCAGGAATGGCTGTCCTTCTAGAACTAGGCTGGAGAGCAGGAGGAAACACACAGCTCTGGACAGGCCTCGCCCCTTCTGATAGCCCATCTCCCTCCCTTCCTACACACCCACACACACACACACACACACCATTGCCCCAGAGGTTCCCAGAAGAGTTTCCTGGAAACCCTTCTCAGAGAAAGAAAGAGGAGGGAGGAGGGGAGTGAGAAAAAAAATGAACTTAATGAGGAAAATAGTTTTGCAGGAGGAGGGGTGGGTCACTGAGATGCAGGAAGTTGGGTCTTCGGTGTTGTGGGGAAGAGAAAAGAGGGAGGCCTGGGATTGGGCGGGGAGGGAGGGCTGGTAGTTTTCCCACCCTGTCTCACTGCTATAAAGCTACTGGGATGGAGATGTAGGGGAACAGAAGCTTTCTGAACACAGTCCCCTCAGGGAATCAGATGAAAGCCTGCATGCTACCCCTCCACCAAATGCTCATTCCCATTCATTCAATAAATATTTATTGAGCACCTACTATGTGCCAAACATTGTTCTAGGAGCTGAGGAAACAATAGTGAATTATAAACAAAAAAGTCATGTACAAGTTTGGAAGCTTCCTAAACCCATCATGTGGAACCTCAGCGCCCCACCCCCACCCCGAGTAGGTCCTTAGGCCCCAGGCTAACACCCCCAGGGATCAGGAGAAGACTCTGGGCTGGGACTCAAGAAACCCCAGCCTCAGTTCCATCTTGATTACCTCTGGAACTCTGGATAAACCCTTGTCATCCTCTGGCTCCAGTTGGTCAGTCAGTAAAATGGGGGGGGAGGTCCCTAGTGGATGATGGACCTTGAATGGTCCCAAGCTCCTTAACATCTTTAGCCCAGAAAGGGTCCTGGGGAGAAGTTGTTTTTATGGAGTCTTGGCATTCTTAGTAATTTAGAATATCGAGGTTCACACATGTCAGTATCATCATTACAGATGGAGAAATGGAAGTCCATCAGGGCCAGGAAAGTGACAAAGGACACTCAGGGAGTCCGAGAGGATGCCAAGTAAAGCCCTGGGTCCCCCAACTCTGTGTCCTGAATGTTTCCTCCTGTACACAGCTTCTCTGTTCCTTGCACTTCCCCTCTTCCTCTGCCTCTTCGAGAATCTCTCAATTACCCATCAGCACTCCACCATCCAGAAATTTCTCTCAACCTCTTCTTGACCTTGTTTATATGATTTTGCTCCCTGCTGGGTAAGGGATGACAGTCTGGGACACTTCCTTAAACTCCTTCCTGAGCCAGCTCCCTAGGGACCCTTGCCCCCCAGTGGAGGAAGTGGGGCTGCTTGAGAACGGTATAGTTTATTAGCCAAGATGCTGGGCTATCAACCTCTGCTGGCTGGGGGAACTTGTGCCACTCTCCTGGCCCCTCTTTGAGTCTCAGTTTGTCAGTTACTTGGGAAATGGTTGGATTAGTTGCTTCTGGAGATGAAACGCGCCCTCATGCTGGAGTTAGCAATAGTAATGCTAATACCTGTATAGTAATAAGGGCTGTTTATTGGGTGATTGGCACCATTCTAAGCTCTTAACATAGTTCACTATGTTTTTATATTCAAAATTTGCATGCAAGGCTTATAACAACCCAATAAGGTAAGTGTTCTTTTTTTTCTTTTTTTAGTAAATTTATTTAGTTTTGGCTGTGCTGGGTCTTCGTTGCTGCGCAAGGGCTTTCTCTGCTTGCGGTGAGCAGAGCTACTCTTCCGTGCGGCGCCCGTGTTTCTCATTGCGGTGCCTTCTCTTGTGGAGCATGGGCCCTAGAGTGCACGAGCTTCAGTAGTTGTGGCACACGGGCTCAGTAGTTGTGGCTCGCAGAGTCTAGAGCGCAGGCTCAGTAGTTCCGGCGCACGGGCTTAGCTGCTCCGCGGCATGTGGGATCTTCCCAGACCAGGGCTTGAACCCATATCCCCTACATTGGCAAGCAGATTCTTAACCACTGCACCACCAGGAAAGTCCCAAGGTGTAAGTGTTCTTATGATTCCCATTTCGTAGATGGGAATACTGATGCCCAGAGAGGTTAAGTCACTCGTCACATACTGCAAGTAAACAGTGGAGCTGGGTTCCCAATCCAGGTCTGTATGACTACCTGGACAGTTTCTTACGCCCAGTGAGAGCTCTAAACTGCGGGGGGGGGGGGGGGGGGGAAGGTGCTTTTGGGACTCGTTAGCCCTAATTAGGACTAATTAAGACTCCTCCTTTGGAGATGCCACCCAGGTGTGTGACGTCACGGAGGAGGGCGGTGACGTCAGCCGAAGCGGGCGTGGGAACCCACGCAAGCTCCGCGAGCTGCCGTTTAACGGCACCACCCTCTGACACTTACTTTCGCCGTATATTTGCATATTCATCGGAACGGACGTCGGAGCGTCAGCGTTGACGTGGTGTCGTCACGGAGCGCCCCTGCAGTTCCCAATAGGGCGTACGCACGTACGTAGGCACGCACAGCGACGAGCGGGCGGGGGAGGAGGGAGAGATCGGAGGCGCCCCTCCCAGTCAGCAAGGTTGCGCATGCCCCTTGCAACCGCCAAGATGGTGGTGGGCGCCTTCCCTATGGCGAAGCTGCTATACCTGGGCATCCGGCAGGTCAGCAAGCCGCTTGCCAACCGCATTAAGGAAGCCGCCCGCCGAAGCGAGTTCTTCAAGACCTATATCTGCCTCCCGCCAGCTCAGCGTGAGTCTGACCCCACGTCCCTCCAACCTTCCCATTCTCTAACCCCTTTCAGGTGGTTGCTCAAGAGGTGGACTTCTGTTCATGACCAATCACAGCCCGAACCGGCAAAGTCTTTCAGCCAGTAGGGATGGTCCCTGGGAGAGGGGCATGCGGGTAGCCCAATAGTAAGAAAGGGCATGGGGTTAAGGGCGGGGCAGGGCGCCCGCGCTTGAGTTGGGAATACTAGCCAATAGAGGAAAAGAGCGCGTGGAGACTGACGTCTAGACGGACCAATAACCTGGGGAATGGGAGCGCTTTGGGCGGGGCATTCCAGGGCTGAGAGGAGCCCGGGGAGACCGGAGCTCCGGTCATTTGACCAAGTGGGGTCGTTTGCCAGACTATCCGTGGGAGGGTTCGCTCTGAAGACGCCACCTCGTGCCTCAGTTTCCCTCCCGTCCTGGGAGTTGAGAGGTGCTTATGTATCATCCGTTTAGAACATTCATTGGTTTGCCCCAGTTGTACTCCGGGAAATAGGCCTGGGTAGAGGCGTGGCTCGGGGCGAAGTCTGGGGTCTGGGGGCGTGACCTGGGAATCCGGCTAAAGGAGTAATTTTAACTAGAGTGAACATTTGTCCGTCTATTCATTAATCCACCCATACTCCGTATTTGTTCGTCCATTCATTCAGTAGACAGACCATGCTGGCTTTTTCTGGGCTGGGAGACACATTTATGACCCATCACTGTCACCCCAGTGTGGTCAGGACGGTGTGAACTCCAGAGCTCAGAAAGACCTCCTGACCCGGGGGCGTGGGGTCAGGAAGGCTGTCTAGACGAGGGCTGCCTGAGCTGAGATCTGAAGGGCACAGTAAACATTCAAACTATGAGCTACTGTCAAAAGGCGATCTATGTGCTGTGGGCCTGTGGGAGCACAAAGTATGGAAATTTAACGTAATTTGCTGGGTCAGGGAACCACCAGTAATCCATCTGTTACTTCATTTAGTTAGTGTTTACTGAGCGTCTGCTTTGTACCTGGCCTTGTGCTGGGCAGTGATGGTGAAACAGCAGGAATCAAGCTAGCCCCAGTCTCTGCCCCCAAGGAACTCGCAGTCAGGTGGGGACAGACCCATCCTTCAAGGTGACGACCCAGAGTGGGCAGAGCTTGCATGGGGGATCCCACTGGACGCCTGACCTGACATGGGGTTCAGGGAGGGCTTCCTGGCAGAGGAGACCTCTGGGCTGGGAACTGAAGGGTGAGGAGAGTCTCACCAGACAACACGGGGACAGGGATGATGTTGAGGGCGAAGGAGGAGCATGCGCAAAGGCCAAATGGTTACAGGGAGCACACGTTTTTTCCTTACAAGTTTGGATGCTTAAAATTTGCTTTCCAGGGCTTGGAATTCTTGGTCTTTTGGTGTTTGGTCGGTCCTCTGCCAGAGCTGCAGATCTTAGAACGGAGAAGTGTTGGATTACAGTTTCTGAAGTGCTTCCATGTAAGCTCTCTCATTTGAGCCTCACACTTTTTTTTGTCCCCATGTCAGGGAGGGGAAATGACTTCCCCCAGTTTATAGAAGAGAAAACTGAAGCCTGAGAGCAGAGGGGAATTGCTGAGGTCACACATGGAGTTAGTGCCAGAGGCTGACTCAAATCCTGCGTTCGGGATTCCCAGAGCTGGTGCCTGTTTCCTGCCTCTGTCTTTCTCCCAAGCACTGTGATGTGTCTCAGCGTTGTGGTTTAGAAAGTGGCTGCTTGAGTCAGACTGACATGGGTTCCAATCTGGCGCACACACACACACGCACGCACCCCGTCCCCTTCTCAGCCAGGTGATTTTGGGCAGGTCACTAACCCCTCTGAGCTTCAGTTTCCTCCTCTGTACAGTGAGTATTATATAATAGTGGCATTTAATGGGCGCTCACTTTGTGCCAGGCAGTCTGCTGAGAACGTCACAGCATTAAGTCCTCACCAATTATTATGAGGTAGACATCGTTATTATTCCTATTTTGTGTATATCTACATATGCATTTATGCTATAAATAACACTTACCTCATCAAGTTTTTGTGAGGAGTAATGGATGTAAAGTGATAGGTCAGTGCACGGCACTGAGTTGTGGCTGTTGTGTAGATGTTATGGTTACAGCTGAGAAGAAAAAGTAAAAAATTTTATCTTCAGGGGACCTTGCGTTCTTGGCATGGGGGGAAGCCAGACAATAAAGAAAACAGTTAAAATGTAAAGTTAGATATTGGATAGCACTAATTGCTCTGGAGAAAACGTCAGGGATGCAGGAGGAGGAGTATTTGGGGGACGATTGTGAAGTTTAGATAGGATTACCAGGGAGACCTCACTGAAAATATGAGAGGAGGGAGCACGCAGTGCGGGCATCTGGGGGAGGAGCTTTCTAGCCCGAAGTTTCCACAGGTGTGAAGACCCTGAGGTGAGTGTGCGCCTGGCCTGTTTGATGAGCATCGAGGAAGCCAGTGTGGCTGAACAGTGAGACCGAGTGGAGACTGAGGGCCGAGAAGGTGGTGGGAAGGGGGCAGATCGTGCAGGGCCTGTGGGCCACCACAAACGCTTTGGCTTTACTCTGAGTGGATGGGACTCACTGGAGGGTCTGAGCAGAGGACGGATGGGATCTGAGTTCGATTTTAATAGGATCCTTTTAGCAATCAGAGGGTGAGCGTGGATGCAGGGAAGACATGACTACAGCAGTCCAGGTGGGAGGTGAGTGGGGAGGAGGGGTCAGATCCCAGAGACAATTTTTTCCCCAACTACTTCTTTTTAAAATTTCAAACCCTGGGGCCTCCCTGGTGGCGCAGTGGTTGCGAGTCCGCCTGCCGATGCAGGGGACACGGGTTCGTGCCCTGGTCCAGGAAGATCCCACATGCCGCGGAGCGGCTGGGCCCGTGAGCCATGGCCACTGAGCCTGCGTGTCCGGAGCCTGTGCTCCGCAACGGGAGAGGCCACAGCAGTGAGAGGCCACAGCAGTGAGAGGCCTGAGTACCGCAAAAAAAAAAAAAAAAAGTTTCAAACCCTGAGAAAAGTTGAAAGAAAGAATGGTATGGTCATCAGGTATATGCCCTTCAACACCTAGTTCATCTCTTATTAGTCTTCAGCAGATCTGCTTTGTCTTCAACACCATATATGTATGCGTGTATGAATGTATATACACAATCTTTTTTTTTTTTCTGAACAATTTGAAAGTAAGTTTTGGACATGCTTCTAAACTCCTAAATACTTCAGTCTGTATCTTCTAAGAACAAAGGCATTCTATATGACACAGAACGAGTGTCACGCCTGAGAAATTTAACATTGATAACAATAATATTGATGACAATATTGTTTAATATACAGCTCATATCTAATATATAGCTCATATTCTGGTCCCCCAAATGTCCTTTTAGCTGTTTATTATTTTTAACCTAGGGTCAGCTCAAGGATCATGCACTGCATTTGATAATCATGCCTCTTTAGTGTCCTTTAATCTACAGCAGGCTGGGCAATCTGGCTCACTGCCTGTCTTTGTAAATAAAGTTTTATTGGGACACAGCCCTGCCCATTCGTTGTACATTGTCTGTGGATGCAGAGTCGGGTTTCCATGGCCCACAAATCTAAAATATTTGCTCTGTAGCCCGTAGCAGAAAAAGTTTGCTGGCCCTCCTCTGTAACAGTATCCTTGTCCTTTCTTGTTTTTTGTGACATTGACATTGGAAAGGGTCCAAGCCAGTTGTCCCGTAGTGTCCCGCAATCTGGGGTTTTCTGATTGCTTCCCCTGATTTGATTCACGTTGAGCATATTTGGCAGGAACACCACAGAACACCTAAGGACATCACCTCAGGGGGCTCCTGATGTCTGTTTGTTCCGTCATTTGTGGCGGTACCTTGGATCCCTTGGTTAAGGTGGTGACTGCTAAAAGAACCTTTCCTTTTCCCCTTAGTAATGAATAAGCAGTAGATTTGTTTGAAAGGTAGTGGCGGCAGGATTTCCTGTGGATTGGGTGTGACAGGCCAACTGGAAGAGGGGCAGGCTGGACGGAAAGTACCAGGGGCTCAGTGGGGGACAGGTTTGGTTGGAGATGCTTTTCGACGTTGGTATGCCCTGACTTCTCATATTCACACTTTTTATTTTTAATAATTTAATTTAATAATAATTTAATAATTTAATAATTTAATAAATTTATTTAAAATTTTATTTTATTTTTGGCTGCGTTGGGTCTTTGTTGCTGTGCGCGGGCTTTCTCTAGTTGCGGTGAGCGGGGGCTACTCTTCGTTGCAGTGGGCAGGCCTCTCGTTGCGGTGGCTTCTCCTGTTGGGGAGCATGGGCTCTAGGCACACAGGCTTCAGTAGTTGTGACATGTGGGATCAGTAGTTGTGGCTCATGGGCTCTAGAGCGCAGGCTCAGTAGTTGTGTTCCTCCGCAGCATGTGGGATCTTCCTGGACCAGGGCTCGAACCCATGTCTCCTGCATTGGCAGGCGGATTCTTAACCACTGTGCCACCAGGGAAGTCCCTGGCTAAGGTTCTTTTGACACAGTAGGGTAGACCTAGCTGTCAGTCTCCTCACAATAGGGGCCGGAGGGGTAGGTGTTTCTGCCTGGGAAAGAACAGTAAATGCAAGAAGCATAAATCATCGATGATGCACTGTGTCGGGGAGACAAAGATCTTTTTCAACAAAGATTTCTGGGGGAGAGAAAATAAAAGAGGTTGGTGATGCCTGGAAGGTTGGGGCCACTCATGCAAAGTGCACTGCTGATGCTGCCAGGGGAACTGTGGGAGGTCTCTGGGCAGTGGGAAAAGTCCAGTTGGTTTCCGCTTATTCCTTTGGAGAACACTGGTCATTTTTCCAGTTTGCTACTCTGGTAGGCAGAATAACGGCCCCCACAAAGATGCCCACATCTTAATCCCAGGAACCTGTTGAATGTGTTGCCTTACACAACAAAGGGGACGTTACAGATGTGATTGACTCAGGTATTTGGTGACTGGGAGAGTTGCCTGGATCATGCAGGTGGGTCCAGTGTAATCACGAGGGTCCTTATAGGTGAAAGAGGGAGACAGGAAAGGGACCGATTTGAAGCTGCTACCCTGCTGGCCTTGAAGATAGAGGAGGGACCGTGAGCTCAGGAATGCAGGCGGCCTCTGGAAGCTGGAAAAGGCAAGGGAACAAATTCTCCCCTAGAGCCTCCAGAAAGGAACTCTCGCCTGCTGACACCTAGAGTTTAGGCTAGTGAGAACCGTTTTGGACTCCTGAGCTCTGGAACTGTAGAGAATAACTGTGTGTTGTTTTAAACCACTGCATTTGTGGTCATTTATTACAGAAGCAATAGGAAACTAATATGCCACACGATTCATTCAGGCTGCTGGGATAATTTTTTCAGAAGAGTTTAGCTCTGTGGTCATTCTTACAAGTTTTGGCTTTGGAGTTGGTTTCAGTTTTGCTACAAAGCAATCTGACCTACAGTTTAAGGACTTTACACAGTGACCATTTTTCTCTCACAGTTTCGTGGCTTGACTGGGCCAGCTGGGCCTCGGCCAGTCTTGCTAGGTAGTCTCTCAGGGGGTTTCAGTCAGAGGGTGGCTGGGCCTGGAGTCATCAGGAGGCTCTACTGGGATCTTGGAATGGCCAGTTCCTTCCCTCCGTCTCAGTGTTGTCTCAGGACCTCTGCTCTCCACGTGGTCTCGCCTCTCATGGTCACTCAGGGCCCCCAGGAGCTAGATTTCCATGAGGGAAGAAGCAGAAGCCGCAGGCCTTTTAAGGGCAGGGCCTGGATCCACACAGCATCACTTCCAGAACACGCTATCAGTCCAAGCAGCTCTGGCACAGACCAGAGTGAGTGTGAGAGGGGACCGCACAGGGCGTGATGCAGACAGTCACCAAAGGCAGTTTGCCACAGAGTCGATACTCTTGGCCTGGCATCTTGGAGCCGCTAATGAGCTGTGTGACTTTGGGCAAGCAGCTCGACCTCTCCGAGACTCCAAATCCACGTTCATCAAATGAGGGTGATGACAGAACTCACCTCCCAGGATTCTTGTGGGGATCCAAGAGCCAGTGGATATCAAGGCCTGGCCCAGAGCATGTGCATCTGGTCTTTAGTGCTGGCTGTGATAATCTGTTCTTAGCATATGTGGGCATTACTGTCCAGAGGCTGGAAACCCTGCTTCCAGATAAAGGCTTCCTGCACTCAGCTTTCCGCTTTGCCATTTGCCGTGCGTCCCGCGCAAGTCACCCCACCTTTCTGTACCTCGGTTTCCTCCTCTGCATGGTATAGCACTCACCTCATAGGTCTGATGGGAGGGTCTGTTGCGTGCGTGAGTACCCTCAGTGCAGGCCTGGCACGTTCTAAGTTCAGTGACTTAAAGTGAACTCAGTAACTTAGTGGGGCGGAGTGGTCAAGAACGCGGCCTCTGGAGCTGAGCTGCCTACATGTTAATCCCAGTTCTACCATTTTCTATGTGGCCCCAGGGCAGTTTTTTTTTTTTAATTAATTAATTTATTTTTGGCTGCATTGGGTCTTTGTTGCTGTGTGCGGGCTTTCTCTAGTTGTGGCGAGCTGGGGCTACTCTTCGTTGTGGTGTGCGGGCTTCTCATTGCGGTGGCTTCTGTTGTTGTGGAGCACAGGCTCTAGGCACGTGGGCTCCAGAGTGCAGGCTCAGTAGTTGCAGTAGTTGTGGCGCACAGGCTTAGTTGCTCCGCGGCATGTGGGATCTTCCTGGACCAGGGCTCGAACCCGGGTCGCGTGCATTGGCAGGAGGATTCTTAACCACTGCGCCACCAGGGAAGTCCCTTCCGGGGCAAGTTATTTAACTTCTCTGGTTAAATTGTATCTGTAAATTATATCATTATAACTCATATTCCATGAGTTAATATATCCATAAAGCATTAAACAGTGCCTGGCTCTTAAGTGCTGCATAATTGTTTGTTGAATGTGTAGAGATATCAGGCACCATTATTATTTTGATCATCATCGTCATCTTAATACTAAACTTTCTAGTGCATTCCTTCTCTGGTGGCCTGTTGCAGCCAAGCAGTCAGTACTTCAGGCCTCTAGGTGGCGTTGGTCCCTCTTCCTCAGTCAGACCTCACAGGCTTACCACAAGCAGAAGGGTCTGGGCTCTCCCATGAACATTTCTAACTAGCGCGGGGCAATTATGATGTTTGTCTGGTCAGAAGCTGGGATTGGAGTAAAGAAAAGTGAGAAAGGCAAACAGAGAGAGGGCAATGTGGCTGAGTAGAGAGCCTCCTATGACCTAATGCTTCCTAAAATATTTAAAGCATCCTTTGAAATGCATGGTTGTACCTGCAATGAAGAAAAGGGACTCCTCCCAGAGTAAGGAGAAAGCGAGAGCAAAGAGCCAAGGAGGGGAGGGAGCGCTGAACCCTCCTGGTGCTCTGGGGACATTGACTGATTCACATGGCCTTGGGGACAGAGGACCACCTTGTGAACAGCCAGGTCCTGGGGAAGGTACCCCTCAGGGGAAGTGTGAACTAAAAAAAATCCCATCCTGCAAAGGCACACAGCCTTACATCTAGGTAGAGATTGAAAAAGTTTTCCTCTGAGAATTGACTGTCCCTCATGTGGGTTTGAGGCTTCAATTATACTCTTTGGAAGGTCCTGGAAACAGTAGGCTGAGAATGAACCCGGATCTGTGTGCCCCTAAGTACCTGGCCATGACAAACATAAACCCTCCCTGGAGGAGCCCCACCCTCTGCCTGGGCCTTGGAGAATTCCTTCAGGTAGAGTTCCGGCACATATGAGCTCATGATAAAAAAAATTATGTGCCGTACAGAGAAGCAGGCACCATGATCGAGAGTCAGCAGACACAAAATATGGCAGGTCAAGACCCGCAAACAAACAAACAAACAGACAAACAAAAAAGACCCGCAAACATTGTGGATGTGGGAATGATCAGATACGGATATAAAATAGCTCTGTTTATATATGAAAAGGATAAAATAGGACAGATATAAAAACATGAATGAGTACAATCAAAAATCACCAGGAAGTTGCAAAAAGAGCTAAATAGAACTTCGAGAAGTGACAGATACAATTGAAGTTCAGAGCTCGACAGAACTAAAGAAACACCAGACTAAATATAGCTGCTAAGAGGATTGGTGAGCTGAAAGGTAGATGCCCTGAAGGGAAAAATGTGAGCTTTGTGGCGTGCTCCCCTCAGCTGCCCAGGATCCTGATTGGTCCACCTGGGGAAGGAAGGGCTGGACACTTTATTTTTTTATCTATTTTTTATTCTTTTGGCTGTGCCACTCAACATGAAGGATCTTCCCCATCCAGGGATCAAACACGTGCCCCCTGTGTTGGGAGCATGGAGTCTTAACAACGGGACCGCCAGGGAAGTCAGGGACTTTTTTTTTAATTTATTCGGCTGTGTTGGGTCTTAGTTGTGGCACGCGGGCTCTTCATTGGGGTGCACGGGCTTCTCTCTAGTTGTGGTGTGCGGGCTCCAGAGTGCATGAGCTTAGTTGTACCGCGGCCTGTGGGATCTTAGTTCCCTGACCAAGAATAGAGCCTGTGTCCCCTGCATTGGAAAGCGGATTCTTAACCACTGGACCACCAGGGAAGTCCCCATTTTTATTTTCAGTATTTTCCAGACAGGATCCGCGTGTGCATGAGCGCTTGAAAACCACTTCCCTGGAGTCTATTTATAATCTCCAGAGTACCACATCAGTTATGTTACATGACAGCGGGCTGCTGTTGGTGACCTCCAAACGGTTTTATTATGCTCTCCTATTAAGGAAACGTTCTGACAACTCTCCCCTAGTATGAATGTGTTTGTGTGTGTGTGTGTGTGTGTGTGTGTGTGTGTGATATGAATGTGTAGACATAGTTATTTAGGAGTCATGAATAGTACTGACATATATTACTGTGAATATATTATGTGCATTTAAAAACATTCAAAAATTGGAGGGGATGAAATTTTTTATTTTTTGAAATTAATATTTTAATAATAAAATTTTTATTTTATATATTCATAGCCCTCCAAATGTTTTTGCTCTCACTAAAAATATTTTCTTATACAGGCATTGTTAATGCATTTGGAAACTCTCAGTGTAACCATCTCTTTCTTTTTTTTTTTTAATTTTGCGGTACGCGGGCCTCTCACTGCTGTGGCCTCTCCCGTTGCAGAGCACAGGCTCCGGACGCGCAGGCTCAGCGGCCATGGCTCACGGGCCCAGCCGCTCCGCAGCACTTGGGATCCTCCTGGACCGGGGCACGAACCCGCGTCCCCTGCATCTGCAGGCGGACTCTCAACCACTGCGCCACCAGGGAAGCCCTGTAACCATCTTTGAGAGTCGTTTTGACATTCTTTGTGCATGGCTGGCTGTCACAGCTGGCAAAGTCCTAACTGAGGTACAGACCAAATGAGAGAAGTGTGCCGTCAGCTGAATTTAACCCCCCTGCTCAGCTTTCATTCCCACCCTTCATATGCAGAGGTGTTTGTTGGAATTTTCTCGTGCTGGCCTTGGTAAATCTTCCGTCCTTGGTTTCTGAGCAGGACTCTTTAAGAAGCCCTGGTGTGAGGACTTGATTTGCAACCTGAGAATGTCCCCGGGAATCAATTTGCCCAGGCTGCAATGCGCTGAATGGACAGGAGAGGGCGCCCGTGTCGGTCCTTTAGCCTTTAGGTCCAGCGCCTGAGGATGCTGGCACCTGCGGCTGAGGGGCACTAGAGGGCTTCTCTGTAGTCCATCTGTGTGTGTCTCTGTATGCCTAGTAAAGCTTAATTTCTTCTTAAGGGTGAACCTCTCCTTCCTTTCTCCTCTTCTTCTTTCCCTTCTCTTCTCTTTCTTCAAACCAAACATAACGGGAAGTTGATATTTTCTTCCTATGCTCCAGAGAAACACCTTGTTCACCCTTCTTTGTTCACCTGTCCTTGAGACTCCTTGGTCTACCCCAATGTTCTCGGCCTCCCAGGATGTGCTTCTGTCTCTAACTAGGGTCTTACCCCTTGTTTCTAATTTTTGGTTCCTCCTTTGTTCCTGCTGTCCTGGCTCCAGCTGACCCCACCTCAGACCACTAAGCCTCCACATAGCTGGTGATTTCTTCAGAGCCCCCCACTCCCCCTCTTTCCTCAGTGATCTTCCGGCTTCCAGACCCACCTCGGTCCTGCCTTTGATGAGCACACAGCCACAGCAGCTACCTTCTACTGAAGGCCTAGTGTGCGCTGAATTCTGTGCTGCGTGTGTTGCCATTTTTATCTCTTTTCTTTTTAAAATTGAATCAAATTTTAATTTTATTTTGGGGTTTTAGGGGTTTTTTCCTCTGAAGTTTTTTTTGGGGACTTACTAAATTTACAAAAGTAATATATGCTTATTGTGAACGAAAGAACAAGACACAAATCAGTTTGTGCTCATCTGTGATTAATCGAAAACCCAGCCAATAAATCTTACCCAAATCTTAAGTCTAAGGGATGTTTACTGTTGGTGGAGGAAGGTGGCTTTGTGGTTGTTTGGTGGCTTGGTGATGTTATTAGGGACCTGAGGACTCTTTCTGTCTCTACCATCTTGGTGTTCAGGCAGTAACTCCCCTCAAGGCCTCAAAGAGGCTACTGGAGCTCCAGGCATCGTACCTTTATACTGCAGTATCCAAAGGGAGAAAGTGTGTGTGTGTGTGTGTGTGTGTGTGTGTGTGTGCGCGCGCGCGCACGCGCACGCGTTTATATGTGGGACGGGGGTTCTAGGGAAATGAGAGAAAGCTCTTCAAGGAGAAAAATATTCTCCCAGAAGCCCCCAGGGGACTCCCCTCACTGCTAATTGGCCAAAATTTAGTTACATACCATCCCTTGCTATATGGGAGGGCAGGGTGGTGAATGAACATAGCTTCTAGACTAATGGCAGGAGAGGATGGAGTTAATAAGACAGTACAGAATGATATAAAGTAGTATTAATAGTAATGAGCACTAAGGTTGTTGTAGTCTTTCTGTATATTAATCTATTCTCCCCACACCCCGTGAGGTAGATTGCCATCCCTAACATACTTAAACAGATGAAGAAACTGAGCAGAGCTGTTAGGTAACCTGCCTGAGGGCACACAGGTGCTGAGTGGTAGAGCTAGGACCAGACTGTCTGGTTTTACTTTGCACTCCCCGTGCTCACCCCCATCCCCAGTCTCTGCAGGCAGCCATGCCAAATCTCCCACTAGACAGTTAATTCAGGTACAGGCCTTGAATGCACCAACATCCCTGCCAGCCAGGGGTTATGATCCCCATTTTGAAAAAGAGGAAGTGGGGGTGCGGAGAGGTTGAGAAGCTTCCCCAAGCTCACACAGCATGTAAGTAGCAGGGCCAGAACTTGAATCCAGGAACACCCGACTCTAGAGCGCACTAAGCTCTTAGCCTCGTTAGCTGCTTCCCTTGTGCCTCTTTTTTTTTTTTTTTTTCATTTATACTGGATGTTTATTTATTGGAGTATAGTTGCTTTACAATGTTGTGTTTGTTTCTACTCTACAGCAAAGTGAATCAGCTATACGTATACACATATCCCCTCTTTTTTGGATTTCCTTCCCATTTAGGTCACCGCGGAGCATTGAGTAGAGTTCCCTGTGCTCTACAGAAGGTTCTCATGAGTTGTCTATTTTATACATAATAGCAATAGTGTATATGTGTCAATTCCCATCTCCCAATTCATCCCACCCCCCGTTCCCCCTTGGTATCCATACGTTTGTTCTCTACATCTGTGTCTCTATTTCCACTTTGCAGATAAGATCATCTATACCCTTGTCCCTCTTAAATCCCCACAGATGCCTTCTGTACTAAGTTAAGTTGGACAGAGTCTCCAGATATGGGCAGGGAGTAGAAGTGGGATTATTTTCTGGGACAAGGACTTGCTTCAGTCCATTAAGCGGCTGTATAATTGACTCATTCAACAAATCTTAATTTAGTGCCTGCTGTCTGCTAGGAACTATCCTAGGAGGTATGACTAACAACACAAAAGACGCTCCTCTCATGGAGCTCACATTGGAAAGTATTAGTTACCTGTGTAGTGACTCCAGGGCACAGAGAGGTCCTTCTTCCCAGGGTGAATCTCAGTGGTCCAGCTTGGGTCACATCCCCATCCCCGAGCCAGTCACTATGGGCCGGGAATGCTGTGCTCTGATTGGTCAGTCTGAAGGATTGGGTTAACCCCTGCGAAATCCTTTGGACCCAGAGTGCAGCAGATGGGATTCCCGCACTGAGAGACAGAACCAATCATGTTTCCTCTGGTGACTGGTGGGCTGCGCAGCACTGCTGTCTCTGGGCAGTCATGGAGGATGGGACCAGGTTCACCAGAGGAGGCTCCCGCCCTGCTTGTAGCAGCGCGCAAGTCTGTTAACACCTGGAGCACTGTTGGGGCCAGCTTTCAACTGGCTGGAACCCATTCAGGAAAGGGCAGCCAGCGCAGGGACTGGCTCGAAGCTCTGTTTACTCTGAATAGTAATTTTGTAACCGATGACAATAGTTTTTATTTATTATGCTTTCTGTGATCTCAACAAAATATATGAACCACCTTATTAGGGAGTTTATATGATCATCCTGGTTGTATGAGTGGGGAAATAGCCCAGAGACCAGCAAGTTCCCTGAGGCAACACTGAATAAGGAATCAAGCCTACTGGCTCCCAAGCTCCTCCTCTTACATTTAGTTGTTAATATTTGATTTTTTGCGTATTATTTATTGAAGTACCGTATCTATACAGTATAATACTAAAGTTTAATAAAGATCTGTGGTTTAATGAGTATTAACAAACGCATATGCCCGTATAACCAATATTAAAGATATAAAACATTTCCATCACCCTGGGAGAAGTTCCTTCCTTTCCCGTTCTGTCATCCTGTATGACTTCTCTCACTATAGATTGGTTTTACCTGTTGTTAAACTTCGTATAAACGGAATCATGCAGTATGAACCTTACGTCTAGCTTTTGTTCACAAGATGCTTTTGAGATATTTCCTTGTTGCTGCATGTATCAGTGGTTCCTTTCTTTTATTGCTTTTAGTGCATATTCTTTTCTTTTATTCCAATACATATATGAATATCCTACACTTTGTTTATCCATTCTCTTAATCATTTGGGTTTCCAGTTTTTTTGGTTATTACAAGTAAAACTGCTGTGATCACTCTTGTACAAGTCTTTATGTAGACATATGCTTTCATTTCTCTTGGTTCAGTACATCGGAGTAAAATTTCTGAGTTACATGGTAAAGGTGTGTTTAATCTTATAAGAAACTACCAACGAGTTTTACAAAGTGGTTCCAGTTACTCTGCATCCTTGCCAATATTTAATGTTTTCACGGTTAATTTTAGCTATTACAGTTGGCGTAAAATGGCAACTCATTTGCTTTTTTCCTGGGGAATGGTAATATTGAGTACTTTTTCGTGTGATAATAAATAAACATTTGTTACCTCACACAGTCGCTGAGAATTAGGCATTTAGGAGTGGCCCAGTGAGTGGCTTTGTCTCAGAGTCTCTCAGCATGAAGGCTCACCTGGCACTGGAGGTTCTGCTTCCAAGGTGACTCACTCACCTAGCTGTTGGTAGAAGATCTCAGTTCTTCCCTGGCTGTTGACTCAGTTGCTTTCCACATGGACCTCTCCTTAGGGCTACCCGTGACCTAGCAGCTGGCTTCCCTCAAAGAGAGTGATCCAAAAGTGAAAGTGACCGAGACTGAAGAAGCAGTGTCTTTATAATGTCATTTGGGAATTGACATACTAACACTTCTGATCACATTGTGTTGATCATACAGGCCAACCCTGGTACACTGTGGGAAGGGACTATACAGAGGTGTAAGTACCAGGAGACAGGGATTGTTGGGGGCCATCTTGGAGGTTGGCTACCGTAATTCTACTACTATCATGAGCTAAAATGATCGATTTTTTTCTTAAAGAATATTAAACCAATCTTATATTCTTGTATAAACCCCACTTGGTCATGGTGTAGTATCCTTTTAATATATGCTGACTTTGATTTGCTAATATTTTCCAAAAGGTTTTTGTATCTGTAGTCATGAGTGATATAGTCTGTAACTTTTTTTCCCGTCATGTTTTTCTCAGGTTTTAATATCACGGTTTGGCTGACCTCATAAAACAATTGGGAGAATGTTCCCTCATTTTCTATAAGATTTTGTGTAAAATTGGAATTATTTCTTCCTTAAATATTTGATATAAATGTCCAGCTCGGCTTGTAGTTTTTTTTAAGGGAAGATTTTTAATAACTGATACAATTTCTGTAGTAGTTATAGGACTCTTCAGATTTTCTGTTCCTTCTTGTGTCAATTTCCATAAATTATGTTTTTCAAGATATAAGTCACTTCATATAAGTTGTTGAATTTATTGGGATAAAGTTGTGCATCATGTTCCTTTGGTATCCTTGTAATATTTGTAGCATCTCTAGTGATGTCTCCTCTGTCATTCCTGATAGTGATAATTTATGTTTGCTTTTTTCTTTATTCTTGAATACCAATCCTGCTAGTGGTTTATCAAAGTATGTTTCAAAGAATCACCTTTTAGCGGTGTTATTTTCCTTTTATTTTTCTGTTTCCTATTTCATTGATTTCCACTCTTATCCTTATTATTTTTTTCTATTTACTTTGTGTTTAACTTGCTCTTTTTTTAGTTAGATAGAATCTTAGATTATTGCTTTTTCAATCTTTCTTCTTTTCTTAATATAAGCACTTAAATATAAATTTCCCTCTAAGCACTACTTTAGTTGTGTTCCATAAAATTTGACACATTGTGTCCTTTTTAAAAAATTATTTATTTATTTATTTTTAGCTGTGTTGGGCCTTCGTTGCTGTGTGCGGGCTTTCTCTAGTTGTTGTGAGCGGGGCTACTCTTTGTTGTAGTGCACGGGCTTCTCATGGCAGTGGCTTCTCGTTGCGGAGCATGGGCTCTAGGCACACGGGCTTCAGTAGCTGTGGCGCGCGGGCTCAGTAGTTGTGGCGCATGGGCTTAGTCGCTCCGCGGCATGTGGGATCTTCCTGGACCAGGGCTCGAACCCATGTCTCCTGCATTGGCAGGCAGATTCTTACCACTGCGCCACCAGGGAAGTCCCACATTATGTCTTTATTGTCATTCAGTTCTGTATATTTTTTAGTTTCTCTTGTGATGTCTTCTTTGACCCCTGGGTTATTTAGAAGTGAGTTGTTTAGTTTCCAAATATTGGGGCCTTTTTGATTTCTCACTGTTATGATTTCCAATTTAGTTCCATCATGGTCAGTAATAATGCGTGTGATAGAAAAATTCAGGTGGTACAAAAGGAAATATGATGAAAAGTGCATACCTTCTTATCCCTATCAGCCTGCCTGTCTTCCTTCTTTTCTTTGTTCATTAAGAAAGATTTATCAAAGGCCTACTACTTGCCAAGCACTGGGGATACAGCTGTTTAAAAAGAGACCCATGTCTCTGCTGCCCTTTAGAGCTGAGGTTCTCCTGATAAGAGACAGATAGTAAATAAGAAAGTAAATAGGACTTCCCTGGTGGCGCAGTGGTTAAGAATCTGCCTGCCAATGCAGGGGACATGGGTTCGAGCCCTGGTCCAGGAAGATCCCACATGCCTCGGAGCAACTAAGCCCATGCGCCACAACTGCTAAGCCTGTGCTCTAGAGCCCACAAGCAACAACTTCTGAGCCCACGAGCCACAACTACTGAAGCTCGCACGCCTAGAGCCCATGCTCCGCAACAAGAGAAGCCACTGCAATGAGAAGCCCGCGCACTGCAACGAAGAGTAGCCCCTGCTCACCGCAACTAGAGAAAGTCCACGCACAGCAACGAAGACCCAACACAGCCCAAAATAAATAAATAAATTTATTAAAAAAAAGAAAAAAGAAAGTAAATATATTACATGTTAGATGGTACTAAGGGAAAAATGAAGCAGGAAAGAAGAAGGATTAGGTGTAATGGGAGAAGGTATTTGCTCTATTAGAGTGGGTTTAGGAAGCCTTCTCTGAGGAGGTGATTACAGAGACTTGAGTAAAATGAGGAAGTATGCATGTTTGGAGAGTAGTGTTTCAGGCATAAGGTACAGTAAGTGCAAAGGCCCTGAGGCTAGAGCATGCCTGCTGGGTTCCAGGAACAGTGAGGAGGCCTGTGTGGCTGGGGCAGAGGGTGATGGGAAGAGTAGAAGGTCAGAGGTTAGAAAGGAAACCACCAAAGTTCACTCCCCAGATACCCTCCAGAGGTGTTCTGTGCATAATCAGGTGTACTGTATGCATATGTGTAACTCACATAAAAGGTTGTGTACTGTTCACCTCGTTTTGTGCCCTATTTTTTTCCTCTTTAACTACATAACCTTGAAAATTCATCCCACATTCTTTTTCATAGCACTTGGTACTTAGTGTGATCGTACCAGGCCCCTGTTGGTGGACGTTTAGGTTATTTCTGGGTTATGCTCTCCCAAAGAATGCTGCCTTCAGTATTCCAGTCTATGTGGCACTTGGCAGGCAGCCTTCATGCTGTTGTACGTGAATCCACCCCAACTCCCCGCACTCCTGCAAGGAGAGTTTTAAGGGAATCCTTTCCAGAGCTCTAGCTTCACCTGACTTGCCTGAGGAATCTGCTGGGTTTCCTCCCTCCCTCCTTCCGTCCTCCCTTCTTTCCTTCCTTCCTTCCTTCCTTCCCTCCCTTTCCGATGGTTCTGCTCCCAAGAAAAGAAATTATGGGAGAAGTATGAAAAGAAAGGCAAATCGCCTCTCCCTTCTTGGTGATGCATTGCCCCAGGTATAAAAACAACCAGCAGGGCTTCCCTGGTGGCGCAGTGGTTGGGAGTCCGCCTGCCGATGCAGGGGACACGGGTTCGTGTCCCGGTCCGGGAAGATCCCACATGCCGTGGAGCGGCTGGGCCCGTGAGCCATGGCCGCTGAGCCTGCGTGTCCGGAGCCTGTGCTCTGCAACCGGAGAGGCCACAACAGTGAGAGGCCCGCGTACCGCAAAAAAAAAAAAAAAAAAAAAAAAACAACTTTACAAGGGCAGTAACCGTTCTACCAAAAAGAGCTGACTCAAAACTTGGCAGGGAAAGGAGAAGGGAGATGCATGCAAGGCTGAGAATTCCAAAAAAGTTGAAATGATGAGGGGAGAGATCTCCCAAAAGACCCTGGAGTACACGGGAGGTCTGCACCACCACAGCAGTCTTTTCCCTTGGAGAGGATGGGGGAGGAGTCCTCACTTGGCTGCAAACTCTGGAGACTCAGTGCTGGGGCTCGGGATCAGGGCTCCCCAGAGAGCATCACAGGAAGGCGTCGCACCACTCTCACAGGCACCCGAAGCAGTCCCGGGACTGCTTGGCGTTGGCGCCGCGTGTGTCCTTCAGCCATTCCCGGAAGAGGTCTTCATCTTTCTTTAGCACCAGAAACCAGCCAAGAACCACATGGGCCTTGTCAAAGCCCCTTTCCTCCAGCTCCTTGCCCAGGACTTTGCCAGTGCCGGCTAGGCTTCCCACTGGCTTTTTCCCCATGGGCTCTGCCACGAAATCTCAGTGCTTTTGGGAGGTTGTCGTCTTTTAAATATTCTTTATTTTATTTTATTTTATTTTATTTGGCCATACCACAAAGCATGCGCGATCTTAGTTCCCTGACCAAGGATCGAACCCGTGTGCCCTGCCTTGGGAGCGTGGAGTCTTAACCACTGGACCACCAGGGAAGTCCTGGGAAGTTGTCATCTTGTTCAGGCTTAATCCACAGCTCCAGTCCCTGTAGCAGCTTCTTCCGCCACCTGACTCTCCCACCGATACCTCAACCCACTCCGGATCCATCTTATTTTCTTTCCTAGTTGTCCAGTTGTCCCGACAGCACTGATTGAATAAAGCGTCTTTTTATCACCAAGCTGATATGTTTTTATACCTCAGACTTTTCACTTTTGGTCTCATTCTTTCAACATATCTCCTATGAGCATCTTCTCTATACCTGTGCTGAGTGCTGGGGACACAGGGCTGAAACAAACCCTGTCCCTGCCTTGTTTTATTCATCCCTATCTCATCCGTGCAACCAGCACTCCCCAGAATCTTCTCTGTGCTGGGTCCTGTGCTGAGCAGTGGTGGGGACACAGCCCTGCCCTCATGGGTCTCACAATTCAGAGGGGAGACAGGCCCTTCTCCAGACGATCCAGAGAGGTCAGTGGGTCAGTGCTGGGCTGGGAAAGCCTGGAGGGGAGCTTAGCCAGTCTGTGGGTTTGGGGAGGGCTTTTGGGAGAAGGGGATATAGCAGAGCTCAAGGAGAAGTGAGCCAAAGTGGAAAGACAGAGGCACAGGTAACAGCATGTGCAAGGGTCAAGGTGTGAACGAGGGGAATCAGAAGAGGCTGGTGGGGCTGAAATGTAGACGGTGGGGCTGAAAGTGGCAAGAAGAGAGACTGGATGGCCATCCAAGGACAGACCACACAGGGCCATGTTAATACATTTGGACTTGATTCTGAAGGCAGCAGGGACAATATGTCATGATGACAAAAGAAATCAAGAACAGGGCTTCCCTGGTGGCGCAGTGGTTGAGAGTCCGCCTGCCGATGCAGGGGACACGGGTTCGTGCCCCGGTCTGGGAAGATCCCACATGCCGCGGAGCGGCTGGGCCCGTGAGCCACGGCCGCTGAGCCTGGGCATCCGGAGCCTGTGCTCCGCAACGGGAGAGGCCACAACAGTGAGAGGCCCGCATACCGCAAAAAATAAATAAATAATAAAAATTAAGGTTTGATTAAATATATTATCTTTAAAAAAAAAAGAAATCAAGGACAGCGAGGAATTAATTTGCTGTATTATTTTTCAAAGAAAGTTGATTTCTGCTTATAAAAGTAACACCTGTTCAGTGCAGAAGACCTATCTTGCCTCTTTTCTGTGATGTTGGCGTGCTGTTGTATATACACGTTCATGGGTACGCACTTCTTCTAGGAATTTCCCCCTCAGTGCTCCTTGAAACTCCCGTCTCTCAATATTTGTCAGGAAGGGGTGATGACCTCACTCTGAACTCCTCCCTCAACTCTTCACAAGTGACAGAATTCTAAGCTAACGGTCAGATGCTTAAAAGCTCCGGAAGTATATAGCGTCAGCCTCAGCTAGATTCAGGAACTCAGACAATTCCTGGAAGGCGCAGTCCCATCCCTGGGCCCTGTGTTTCTCTGTGCTGTCTTTCTTTCTCAGGTAGTCTCTCCCTTTGGGGATCAGATGGCCTCAGTAGCTCCAGGTTCACAGCCCACTCACTAAGCAACACCAGCAGAAGGAGAGGACCTCGTTCCTGAAATTCCGGGAAAAATCCCAGGGCTAAATGCCAGCATCTAAACATGGGGGTAGGATCGGTTTTACCTGAACGACATGAGGGAACATTGAGGGGAGGGCCTTCCTCAAAGGAGAGTCAGGGGAAGTTTCCAGAAAAAGAGAAGTGGCTGCTGGGCAGATACCCACTTCACCAGGGCTTTAGAGGGAGAGAGAGGAGGGGTCTCTGTGTTCCTGAAGAGAGGAGAGGGGGCCTGGGAGCCACGGGGATGTCCTTGGCCTAGATCTTTCCCATCTCCCTGGATTACCAAGGTCACAGCTGAGCAGAGCCCCTTTCTGTACCTCAGTGGAAGGTGTGACCTCACTCTCATCACCTCCAGCTAGGGCCACTGGGGTTGACTCTTGACCTCTGTGCATTGGCCACCAGCCCCAGGCAAGAGGGTCAGGCGTGTTTCCAGCATGGCGCCCGCCCCCTGGGCTGTTCCTGGAGTCCCCCTGGTTCACCCTCTGCAGCTTCCTGTCAGGCTGGGGAGGAGTTCTGGATATCCTCAGCTTATCCCCGCTCTCAGAGGGACTGGTGCGTGCCATCCTAGTCTGTCCTAGTTCAGCTGCCTGCAACCTGTCCCCCCCCCCCAGACACACCCATGGGTGCCTAGGTCTCCTTCCTGCTGGCTCTGTCAGTTGACTCTCAGCCATCTGCTTCCGGCCTCTGGGCCTGCCCTGGCTTGCTCCCCTCCAGGCCACCACTCCCTCTTCCCTCTGTTCTTGTGGCTTCTGGCTTCTTTCTACCTGAATGCCATCTTAGTGGGGCTTGAGGGAAGAGCAGAGTATTTCATCTAAACAGGTTTGACCACAAATCCTGGGTCCAGGATTATTTGTTGAATTTTTGGAAAAAATTTTAATTATCTGTCTCATTTTTGGTTTTGTTTTTAAGTTCACATGGTTTCAGGTTCACAATAGTATGTAGGAGGAATTCTCCCTCTACTTCTGTTCCCCAGGCACCCTGTTCTCCTCCACAGAGGCAACCACTGTTATCTTGAGTATTTTCCAGAAAAAACAAAAAACAACTATGCATTTCCAAGCAGATGCTGATATGCAACGCGCCCCGCCCCCCTGCCCTTTTTTTCCCCACAATACAGCAAACAGTATACACTGTGCTGGTCCTCACTGCTTTTCACTGACCATGTTACATGTTATCCTGGGGAGAATTATCTATCAGCACATGAAAAACTTCCCTACTCTCTATCTCAGCTGCCGACAGAGTTACTGTAATTTATGAGACTGTAGATAGTCCTGTAGGGTCTTTCCTGGCGTTTTTATTGTTGTCATAAACGATGCTGCAGGACTAACGTGGCAGGCACGCCTTTCACACCTGCGTGACTGAAATCTCTCATCCATCCCCAGAAGCAGAATTGCTGACTCAGGGGTGTGCAGAAGATTTCCACTGGCAGCCACGAATGTTCGCGAGGGTCCATTTCCTCCCAGTCTTGCCACCTGGAGGTTATTTCTTTTCTTACCTTTTTACTTTGAGCTCAGTGTAGATTTACAGGAAAGTTGTAAAAATGGTACAGAGCTTCTGTAGACCTTTCCCTCAGCTTCCTTCCATGATAGCATCTTATGTAAACACAGTACAGGGAGCAAACCCAGGGAATGAACATGAGTGCAGTGCTGGTAACGTAACCACGCACGTCATTCGCATTTCACCAGTTCTTCCACCAAAGTCCTTATTCTGTCCCAGGATCTCATCCTGTATCCTGAATTAGTTGTCATGTCTCTGTAGTCCCCTTTAACCTATGGTAGTTTCTCGGTCTGTCTTTGTCTTTCATGACCTTGACCCTTTATTTAAAAAAAATAAATTTCTTTATTTATTTTTGGCTGCGTTGGGTCTTCATTGCTGCGCGCGGGCTTGCTTTAGCTGCGGTGAGTGGGGACTACTCTTTGTTGCGGTGCGCGGGCTTCTCTTGCTGCAGAGCACTGGCTCTAGCCACGCGGGCTTCAGTAGGTGTGGCACATGGGCTTAATTGCTCCGCGGCATGTGGGATCTTCCCAGACCAGGGCTCAAACCCGTGTCCCCTGCATTGGCCCGCGGATTCCTAACCACTGCGCCACCAGGGAAGCCCGACCTTGACCCTTTTGAAGAATACTGGTTAGTTAATTTTGTAGGCTGTCCTTTGGTCTGAGTTTGTCTGATGCTTTCTCATGATTGGAGAGAAGTTCCACATCGTTGGCAAACATACCGCAGAACCAATGCTGTGTGCCTCTCTGTGCACCACATCACGGGGTTCATGATATCAGCCTGTCTGATGTGTGGTCATATTGACCTTGGTCACGTGGTCGAGGTGGTGTCTGCTAAGTTGGTCCAGTATAAACTTAGTATCTTTCCCTTTGCAGTTAATCTAATTTTGAAATGTATACAAATACCAAATCATTAGGTTGTACACCTGAAACTAATGTAATACTGTATGTTAATTATACCTCAATAAAACATAAAATGAAATAAATCTCTTGGGGAAGACATTTTGAGACTATACAGATAGGCTGTTGCTCCTCAAACTTCTGCCCACTAATTTTATTTTATTTTTTTAACGTCTTTATTGGAGTATAATTGCTTTACAATGGTGTTAGTTTCTGCTTTATATGCCCACTAATCTTAGCATCATCTGTGGATCTTATCTGCAACAGTTATTATTGTGGTATTTGTCCAGTGTTGATTTTCTCTTTCCCTCTTTCCTTCTCCATTTATTAATTGGAAATCCACTATGGGAAGAACTATCCCTTCTTCTTGGGGGCTGTTTTTACCAGTCATTCTGCAGTGAGGGAAAAGGGGGTTCACGGAGGATGTGGAGACTGGATCCAGGCCTGGCTTGTCTCCAATCCTGTGGTCTTGGCATTCGCAGGAGGAAAGAGGACCCGCTGGGTATTGCTAACGGTGACCTCATCTCCCAGGCCTGGAGGAGCACACCCCACTGTATTTTCTGTCAGCTCCCCTGTACCACACTGGGTGAAAGCTTTTCAATTCTAAGATTCAGCAGCCCCAGCCCAGGGCTAATTATAACAATGACAGTGGATGCCCTGTGTGGAAACCTTCTTAATGGATGTCACACACCCTATGGGTAAGGATTATTATTAAACCTTTTCATAAAGGAGGAAACTGAGGCTTGTACAGGGAGCGTCGCTGGGCCTCCAGCCTTGGAACCCCTGAATCCCAGCACTAACTCTTCTTTTAAATAAATAAATTTATTTATTTATTTATGGCTGCATTGGGTCTTTGTTGCTTTGCGCGGGCTTTCTCTAGTTGTGGCGAGCAGGGGCTACTCTTTGTCGCGGCTTCTCATTGCGGTGGCTCCTCTTATTGCAGAGCATGGGCTCTAGGTGCACGGTGTCCAGTAGTTGTGGCTCATGAGCTCTAGAGCGCAGGCTCAGAAGTTGTGGTGCACGGGCCTAGTTGCTCCGCGGCATGTGGGATCTTCCTGGACCAGGGCTCAAACCCCTGTCCCCTGCATTGGCAGGTGGATTCTTAACTACTGTGCCACCAGGGAAGCCCCTCCTCCTTCATTTCTGATTTTATTTGATTCCTCTCTCTTTTTTTGTTGTTCGTGAGTCTAGCTAAAGGTTTATCAATTTTGTTTATATTTTCAAAGAACCAGCTCTTGGTTTCATTGTCCTTTTATATTGTCTTTTTAGTTTCTATTTGATTTATTTCTACTCTGATCTTTGTTATTTCCTTCCTTCTACTAACTTTGGGCTTCATTTGTCCTTTTTCTGGAAGTTAGGTTGTTTATTTGAGATTTTTTTTGTTTCTTGAGGTAGGTGTTTATCATGATGAACTTCCCTCTTAGAACTGCTTTTGCTGCATCCCATGAGGTTTGGTATGTTGTTATTTCATTTTCATTCATCTCATACTATTTTTTAAAATTTCTCTTCTGATCTCTTCATTGACCCATTGGTTGTGCAATACATGGTGTTTAATCTCCACATATTTGTGAATTTTCCAGTTTTCTTATAATTGATTTCTAGCTTCATATCAGTGGGGTCAGAAAAGATGCTTGATATGATTTCAGTCTTCTTAAATTTGTTAAGGCTTGTTTTGTGGCCTAACTTATAATCTATACCGGAGAACATTCCATGTGCACTTGAGAAGAATGTCTATTCTGTGGCTTTTGGGTGGAATATTTGGCTTGGACAAGTCTTCTAAATGTATTTGTGTTTTAAAAATTACATTAATTACTAACGTTGTCAAAGGAGTACGAGTACTTAGTTTAAAGTCAAATATATCTATGATTTATGATAAGAAGAAGAAAACTGGATTGAATTGAATTTGAAATTGAATTTCCACTTCAATTCCTGTTCCCCACAGGTAAACAGTTTAAATGTTTTAGCTGTTTTTTGGTATTTACCACCATATTTCTAAAGATTGTTTCCCCATTTTTAAATTTTATTTTATTTTTTTGGCCACGCTGCACGGCATGCAGGATCTTAGTTCCCTGACCAGGGCTCAAACCCACGCCCCCTGCAGTGGAAGCGTGGAGTCTTAACCACTGGACCACCAGGGAAGTCCCTGTTTCCCTATTTTTTACTACCTGTTGACTTCTTATTATGGAAGGTAAGGATTTAGTGCTTTTATTCTCCCCCTCCCATGTTTTAAAAAGCACTCCCCTCTCCATAGCTAACGCATTTAGCAGTTCAGTATTTAGCATCTCTGTCACAGCCCTTTCATCATCCCAGGCTACCTAAGTAGTAGGTATATAATAGGTAGTGTAGTTAGGATGACTCACTGCTCACATTTGAATGATGGCCCATATTAGGAACACGTTCCCTTTATTTTACAAGGAAGCAGCCATTGTGTGTATGAAGATGTGTTTCCAGTATTGGGGGAGAGGCCCTTGGTTCTGTCTCATGTCCTTAAACTCCCGAGGCGCCTGGCCTCTCTCCCCCCACAACCCCCGCCGGCCCTGTCCTTGTCTTACGAGCACAGTTTCCTGAGGAAACAGATACATTCCAGCCAGATGCAGTCTCACGTGCAGGAAGACACTTTCACAATATACACAGACTTCAGAAATATTGCCAGTTCTGTTCCGAGGCCACCACATAAAGCAAACCCCACAGTAAAGTGAACATCACAATAAGGCAGATGACGAACTGTTGAGTGTGGTGATGCGTAGAGCCAGGTGAGAGGGAGCCGCGCAAGGGGTCCACGGCTCCCTCCCAGGGACTTCCACAGATCAGCCCTGTCACTGAGTACCTGTTCTCTGCCCCATCCAGGGCTGGGGACACTGCAGCGACCAGCTCAGCCCAGATCCTGCCTTCGTGGGGCTCATAGTCCAGTTGAGGGGATAGACTTGTCACCACACACTGATGGCCCAGAGTGGTCAGAGCTAGGGTGGGGGGCTTCCCTGGTGGCGCAGTGGTTGACCGGACGCGGGTTCGTGCTCCGGTCCGGGAGGATCCCACATGCTGTGGAGTGGCTGCGCCCGTGAGCCATGGCCGCTGAGCCTGCGCGTCCGGAGCCTGTGCTCCGCAACGGGAGAGGCCGCAACAGTGAGAGGCCCGCGTACCGCAAAAAAAAAAAAAAGCAAAAAAAAAAAAGCTACGGCGGGGTTGCCCAGGAGTCTGGGGCTCAGGGAGGAGAGGATATCTGAGTTGGGATACTCTGTGGTATGGAGGATGGATCAAAGGGAGTGAGACTGGAGATACAGAGACCAGTGAGGAGGCTGAAAACTGTTCTATGTAGCCGTAGGGCATAGAGCTCAGCCCACTGGGTAGGACATATTTCCAGGAATAAAACTCTGCACAGGAGTCAGGAAGAGGATGCTAACATTTAACATTTATTAAATTGAGCAATTTCTCTTTTAGTCTTGCATTGCCATTCTCCCAGTCCTGCCAGTTGGGTATCCCCAGTTGACTGATGGGGAAACTGAGGTACAGCTTGCATATCCAGGAAGTGACAGGGCCAAGATTTGAGTCCAGGTCTGTATGACTCCACAGGCCTTGCTGCCGTTTGTTAAGCCTGGCCCTGAGTGCAAAGTTTTTGCGTGAACTCATTTAGTCTTTTCAGCAGTACTATCCTGTAGGAGGGAGGGTCCTTATTTTGAAGATGAATGAAGGCTTAGAGAAGAACACTCCCTTGCCCGCAGCCAAATGGCCCAACTTGGACTCAGTGTCTGCTCCTCAAGTGCACAGGCAGAAGTGAAGGTAGCAGACCCACGCACCTACGGTCAATTAATCGAAGACAAAGGAGGCAAGAGCGTACAATGGAGAGCAAAACAGTCTCTTCAACAAGTGGTGCTGGGAAAACTGGACAGCCACACGTAGAACAGTCAGATTAGAACATTTCCTCACACCATGTACAAAAATAAATTCAGAATGGTTTAAAGACCTAAATGTAACACCTGAAACCGTAAAACTCCTAGAAGAAACACTCTTTGACATAAATCGTAACAACATTTTATTGGACCAGTCTCCTAAGGCAAAAGAAATAAAAGCAAAAGCAGGACTTCCCTGGTGGCGCAGTGGTTAAGAATCCACCTGCCAATGCAGGGGACATGGGTTCAATCCCTGGCCCAGGAAGAGCCCACAAGCTGTGGAGCAACTAAGCCCGTGTGCCACAACTACTGAGCCTGTGCTCTAGAGCCCATGAGCCACAACTGCTGAGCCTGCATGCCACAACTACTGAAGCCTGCACTCCTAGAGCCCGTGCTCTGCAACAAGAGAGGCCACCGCAATGAGAAGCCCACGCACCGCAACGAAGGGTAGCCCCCGCTCGCCACAACTAGAGAAAGCCCACGCACGGCAATGAAGAACCAACGCAGCCAAAAATAAATAAATAAATAAATTTTTAAAAAATAAAATAAAGGCAAAAGTAAATAAATGGGGTCTAATTAAACTTAAAAGCTTTTGCTCAGCAAAAGAAAACACTGACAAAACCAAAAGACAACCTATGGAATGGGAGAAGGTATTTGCAAACAATGCAACCGACAAGGGGTTAATATCCAAAATATATAAATGGCTCATACAACTCAATATTTTTTTTAAAAAACCCAATCCAATCAAACAATAGGCAGAAGGCTTGAATAGACGTTTTTCCAAAGAAGGCATACAAATGGTTAACAGGCACATGAAAAGATGCTCAGCATCAGTAATTATTAGAGAAATGCAAATCAAAACCACAATGAGGTACCACCTCGCACCTGTCAGAATGGCTATCATTTTTTTATATATAAATTTATTTTATTTATTTATTTTTGGCTGCATTGGTCTTTCGTTGCTGTGCACGGGCTTTCTCTAGTTGCTGCGAGCAAGGGCTGCTCTTTGTTGCAGTGCACGTGCTTCTCATTGCTGTGGCTTCTCTTGTTGCAAAGCACGAGCTCTAGGTGCGCGGGCTTCCGTAGTTGTAGCACACGGGCTCAGGAGTTGTGGCTCTTGGGCTCTAGAGCGCAGGCTCAGTAGTTGTGCCGCACAGGCTTAGTTGCTCCACAGCATGTGAGATCTTCACAGACCAGGGATCGAACCCATGTCCCCTGCATTGGCAGGCGGGTTCTTAACCACTGCGCCACCAGGGAAGTCCCCAGAATGGCTATCATTAAAAAATCTATAAACAACAAGTATTGGAGATGATGTGGAGAAAAGGGAACCCTTTTACACTGTTGTGGGAATAAAATAGTATGAAAGTTTCTTAAAAAATTAAAAATAGAGCTATAAATGATCCAGCAATTCTACTCCTAGGCACATATCTGGAAAAAACGAAAACACTAATTTGGAAAGATACATGCACTCCAGGGTTCATAGCAGCACTATTTACAATAGCCAAGACAAGGGGAAGCAACCCAAGTGCCCATCAACAGACGGTTGTGATTCTTCTGGGAAGAAGAGGGACCTCAGTCCTTGTCTTCTTTGAAGAAGGAATTCAGCAAAGAGACCAAGATTATGAAACAGATAAAGCATTTAATACAAGCAAAGTACGTGTGGAAGAACACACGGGCGAACTTGGAGTGAGTTGCGTGCCAATAGGAAGGATTTAAGTTGCTTAAGTATCGGGGCAGTCTTCCGGGTTGCCTCTGGCCAATCATCTCGCCTGTGTCCATATTTGGTCTGACTCAGGGTCCTTCCCGGTGTGCATGCGCATCTCTCAGTGAAGGTAGATTCCAGTGTGAAGGTTTCTGGGAGGTTGGCAGGACAAATCCTGAGCTGGTGCCTCCTCCCTCCCTTTTTCCCTCCCCTAGACTGAGGACCTTCTCTGTGCATGTGTCAGGCCGGGAAATCCCCTTCACCACAAGCATGAGAAGAATGTAGTCGCTTTGGCGGTTACCCAGGCAAGGCCCACTACTCATGATGGTATCTTATCTCGAAGTATCAGCAGGAGATGCTTGGAACTGTTCAGCCTGGGGCCTCATCTATCTCCTACCTCAGCTGGATTAAAAAGATGTGAGATATATATGTATGTGTGTGTATGTATGTATAATGGAATATTACCTGGCCATAAAAAATAATGAAGTAGTGCCGTTTGCAGCTCCATGGATGAGCCTAGAGAATATTATCCTTACTGAAATAAGTCAGAAGGATAAATACAATATGATATCACCTATGTGCAGAATCTAAAAAATAATACAAATGAATGTATATGCAAAGCAGAAACAGACACACAGATATAGAAAACAAACTGTGGTTACCAAAGGGGAGAGGGAAGTGGGAAGGGACAAATTAGGGGTATGGAATTAACAGATACAAACTATACATAAAATAGGTAAGCAACAAGGATGTACTGTATAGCACAGGGAATTATACACATTATCATGTAATAAACTATAATGGAGTATAATCGATCACTATGCTGTTCACCTGAAACTAACACAAAATTGTACATCAACATACTTCCAAAAAAAGTAGAAGTGAAGGTAGCAGTATGCCACGTGGTATGATGTTAGAAGTTTCAGCAGGGTGGCTCAGGGCAGATAAACAGGTTAGGTGAGTCCTGCCTTTTCCTTGGCTAAAGCAACCTGTTAAATTCCCTCCCCCTTGGGAGGAGCAGCATTCTCGACTCCTCAGAGATAGAGTAAACATCAAACTTAAGATGTAAACTTCGAAACAGACGACGTTTTGACAAAATGTCGGTGCTTATCGTGACTAAATACAGTAAATTTGAGGAAACCTGAAGGAAAGATGAGCCGTTCATCCACTCATGAAACATTCCCCGAGTGCCTTCTCGATGCCAGGTGCCGGGCTGGGCATTTCTGGGAACCTGCCCTTAAGGAGCTACAGGCTAGCCTCCAGGCAATGATGAAAGAGTTCCCTTGAAGCAGGGAGAGCCCAGAGGCCTCAGGATATTAAAAACAGTGAAACCAGCCTTTTTGGTGAGCTGGGCGAAACATATTTCTATATCCATTTTAGAAGCAAGGAGTTCTGCCTCCATATTCTTTTTTTTAAATTCAACCTAGAATAAACAGCATCATGATGAGGGAAGCCCAGGGAGCTTTGGGAACCTAGAGGACATGTCTGATGCAGCCTAGGTATCAGAGAGGGCTTCCTAGAGGAAGGGACACTCCAGGTGAGACCTAAAAGATGAATTGGGGCACAGTGGGAAAAGAGGAGTGGGGGAATGGTATCCCAGGCAGAGGTGGATTTAGGTGTGAGATGGAAGGGAGAGCAGAACGGGCCTGGGCCCAGCCCTTGCAGAGCGCATGATCCAGTGGGGGAGACAGATCTGTCACCAGTGACACCCAAGATTGATCAGAGTTGGGATGTCAGAGCCCAGGGAGCTGAGGATGCCCAGAGTGGTCGTCTGACCTAGTCCTGAAGAAGGAAATCCCTGAGACGCACCTTGAAGAACAACTAGGAGTTAGCAGGCATTTAGTAGAGGAAATCAACAAAGTCAAAAGATGGTTCTTTGAAAAGATTAATACTACTTACGGGGAAAAACACAAATTTCCATTAAAAGGGATGAAAACTGACACATTAATTCGTCCTAATTCTAGGATGACAAGAGGCTATTATGATCAATTTCAGCCAAAAAATTTGGCAATGTAGAGGAAATGGACAATTTCCTTGAAAAACACAATTAACAATATTGACACAAGAAAAAATAGAGAATCTGAATAGCCCTATATCTGTTAGAGACATTGAATCTATAATTTAAAACCTTCCCATAAAGAAAACCACAAGCTCAGACGGCTTCACTGGTAAATTCTTCCAAACATTTAAGAAAGAAATAATGTCATTACCCAAATTCTTCTAAATTAATAGAGGAAGTGGAACACTTCCTTATTCATTTTATGAGACCAGTAGAATACTGATACAACAACCTAACAAAGTCATTACAAGAAAGGAAAATTTTAGGCCAAGATCTCTTCTGAACGTGGATTAAGATATCCTAAACAAAAATATTAGCGAATAGAATCCAACATGACATAAGAAAGATAATAAATTATGACCTAGTGGGATTTATTCCAAGACTACAAGGTTGGTCTAGCATTTGAAAAGCAATCAGATATGTGTGGGTCTAGTTTTGGACAGTCTGTTCTTTCCCAGTCTTCTATTTGTCCATCCTCGTACCAATACGATCTTAATTACTTTAGCTTTGCAGTTAGTCTTGAAATCTGATAGTGTAAATCTTCAAACTTTGTTCTTGTTTAAATTTTTCTATTCTTAGGACCTCTGCATTTCCTGTGAATTTTAGGATCAACTTGTTCCCAACAACAGAAAAACTCGTTAAGATGTTTATTGCGATTGTCTGGGTGATGCAATGCCCTGTGATTCAGCAGTTTCACTCCTGGGAAACCTTTCTACTCTAGGCTCCCTAAATGTCCCTCAGTGGGGTATGGATGAATGAACTGGTCCATCTATACAGTAGATGAACTGAACCACATGGCAACACAGTGGCTCTCACAGACATATTGCTGAACAAAAGAAGTCAGACCAGAAAGAGAACGAATGATCTATCACGAAGAAGACAGAACAGGATTTAAAGAGAACATATCATCTATCATAAGAGGTCAGAATAGTGACATTAGGGGTACTGACTGGAAGAGGGCTTGAAAGTGGGAGCCATTTGGAGTGTGGGAATGTTCTAGATCTTGATCTAGGTGATGCCTACATATTAAAAAATTATCCAGCTCTACAATTAACATTTGTGTACTTTGTATACGTTATATTTCACTAAAAAGGAAAAAAAAGAATGGATTTAGGGAGGTCACTGGAAAGAAAGTCATTTACATAACTCAATTGTATTTCTATATACCAGCCCCAACCAAATTGAAAATGAAATTTAAAATACCATGACAGGGAATTCCCTGGCGGTCCAGTGGTTAGGACTCTGCACTTTGCAGGAGGCACGGGTTCAATCCCTGGTGGGGGAACTAAGATCCTGCAAGCCGGTGGCACAGCCAAAAAATATATATATACCATGAAGAGTAACGGCAAAAAATATCATTACCTAGTAATAAGTAAAACCAAAGAGGTGTAAGACTTGCAGAGAAAATGAGAGGCTAAGTGGAGAGAGATACCACATTCGTGGATTGGAAGACTCAATGTTGGGAAGATGTCACTGTCCTGAAAATGATCTGTAGACTGGGGAATTCCAAACAAAACTTAGGACAGTGGCTTTCAACCTTTTGACTATGTTCCAGTCACACACACGTATTCGTACAGTCACATAAAAAACAAGACCAAAAGTTTTGTGAAACGGTACTTTCCCTGAGTGCTTAAGATTGGCTTTGATGTTTTATTTTGTTGTTGTTGTTGTATCTGTGAGCTTGGCTTGTCGTTGTTGTTTTTATAAATTTATTTATTTACTTATTTATTTTTGGCTGCGTTGGGTCTTTGTTGCTGCGTGCGGGCTTTCTCTAGTTGTGGCGAGCAGGGGCTACTCTTTGTTGCAGTGCGCGGGCTTCTCATTGCGGTGGCTTCTCTTGTTGTGGAGCACGGGCTCTAGACATGGGAGCTTCAGTAGTTGTGGCTCACGGGCTCAGTAGTTGTGGCGCAAGGGCTTAGTTGCTCCGCGGCATGTGGGATCTTCCTGGATCAGGGCTCGAGCCCTGCATTGGCAGGTGGATCCTTAACCACTGAGCCACCAGGGAAGTCCCTGTTGTTTTTTTTAATTCCACATATAAGTGAGATCATATGGTAATTGTCTTTCTCTGACTTACTTCACTTAGTGTAATGCCCTCAAAGTCCATCGAATATTTTCTGTTAGGTTGCAGGAAGGGGGACCCCTTCCAGGGCCTGAGAGTGGGCTCTCGTCTAACATTTGGAAATGAATTCTCTGAGGAGACACACATGCTGACAAAGCAAAAGGCTTTATTGGGAAGGGGCGCCTGGGCGGAGAGCAGCAGGGTAAGGGAACCGCGGAGAACCGCTCCGCCACATGGCTTGCAGTCTCAGGTTATATGGTGATGGGGTTAGTTTCCGGGTTGTCTCTGGCTAATCACTCTGACTCAGGGTCCTTCCTGGTGGCCCGCTTCTCTCAGCCAAGATGGATTTCAGTGAGGAGGATTCTGGGAGGTTGGCGGGACATATTGTGTCCTCCCTCTTCCTTTTGACCTCTCCTGGGCTAGTTGTAGAAGACATACTGTGGGCTGGCATGTCCTCCCTCCTTTCAGCCCCTCCTGAATTCTCCCAGTTAGTTTTCGGTGGCAGCACCTCATTCTTTTTCTTTTTTTTTGCGGTACGCGGGCCTCTCACTGCTGTGGGCTCTCCCGTTGCGGAGCACAGGCTCCGGACCCGCAGGCTCAGCGGCCATGGCTCACGGGCCCAGCTGCTCCGCGGCATGTGGGATCTTCCCAGATCGGGGCACGAACCCGCGTCCCCCGCATCGGCAGGCGGACTCTCAACCACTGTGCCACCAGGGAAGCCGGACACCTCATTCTTTATCAGAACCTCCTGTTGAGAGACAACTCATGCAAGTGGTTATCATCGTGCCTGGCCGGGGCTGGCGGCTTCAGTCAGCGGTTCCCTAACAATTATATTCTTGATTATATTTTTAACGCTGGTTTGTGCCACCACATTGATCTCATTAGATAGGGACTCACGGGACAGGATCTGCAGTTTGAGAACTGTCATGCGAGGGAAGATCACGTCATCCTAGAAAATCACCGTCCAGCTGAGAGCAAACCGACGTGTGCTCTGTGGGGTAAGGGTAGAGAAGCTGTCTGACCTTGATCCTGAGGACGCCTCGAGGCGTCCAGGTGCTTCCTCCAGGCGGCCCCGCCCTAACACAGCCCATCACAGGGGCTCCTTTCTAGCTTAGTCACACCCCACTGAACAGTGTTTCCACGACTGTCACCGTGTATGTGCCATTTATTTTCATTTTTCTGACTTCGCTGATGCACAGAGGACAAGGGGCCGTATTATAGCCCCCGAACAGCCTGTATGTTAAATCCTGGTCATGTGAAAGGACGGTCTGGCCTAGGGAGATGTGGAGGGTGGGGAGGGGAAAAGGGGCTGCTCGTTTCCTCCCTGACCATGTTGGGAGCTGAGGGAGATGGTGAAAAGAGTATAAATACAAGAATAAGAAATATACAAACCACTTGTAGGAATGGGGAGCAGAGGGTCCAGGGAAAGACAGGCTGCATGGGGAAGAAGGACTCATCTTTTATGGTGGGGCCGGGGGACCAACAGGAAATAGTTGTATAAATACAAGCAAATTTCCAATTGGAAAACTCAGAAATAGATGAGCAATGTATGCTTATTATCAGATGTCAAGGAGAGGACGCTAGGAGACAAAGAGGCCTATTAGGGCAAGATTTAGAGGTATGCTTGAGGGATCAGGACCAGGTGGCATGTGGGATCTTAGCTCCCCGACCAGGGATTGAACCCATGCCCTCAGCACTGAAAGTGCGGAGTCCTAACCACTGGACCACCAGGGAATTCTTGGCTTTTAATTTTATACTTTGAGTACTTGATTTTCATGCAGTGCGTTACTTTTGTTAGTGAAAAGAATGGTAGTTTTTTGGGGTTTTGTTGTCTTTTAACCAGCTCCTGATTACTCCATGGAGAACAGTTGCAGGGGGTGAGGCCGGGGCTGGCAGATGGGGAGGAAGCTGGCGCGGGGACCCATTGACGCAGTCAACGAGATGTACTGAGCATCATCTGTGTGCCTGGCCTGGTTCTGGACAGTGCTAGGGACACAGCCATGACTGTGACAGCCCTGGGCTCACCCTCGTGGGGCTCACAGCCCAGTGCGGAGATGGAGTGCCAATAACTGGCTGGATGACAGGATCATTCCCAGTTGTGATAGGCGCTTTGAAAGGAATACACAGACTGATGGGAGGGATAGAGGGTCCCTGAACAGGGAGGTCAAGAAGGGGACATTGGTCAGAGCTGGGACAGAGCCTGGACCAGAACAGTGGAAGGGAGTGTGGTGTTAAGAGGCAGCAGGGCTGGTGTATGGTCATCATCTCCCCTTTACAGAGGAGCCTCAAAATGAACTGTCATTACCCACACAGTAGGTGGCAGAGCCCCACGTGGGCCTCAGGATGACCTGATGCTGGGACCTCAGTGTGGGAGGGTTCTTTGCAGCCTGGACCCCAGGAACCCCACAGCACCAGGGCCTACGTAACAATTAGTAGTAATGGTGACCGCAGCACTTGGCATACTGAGAGGGCCCTGGGTACACGCCTCGGATCTTACCGCCGGCTCCAGGCAGAGCCTCTCAAACATTTTTCTACTTAAAAAAAAATTTTTTTTCATGAAAACAAAAAAATTTTTTTAAGTTTACTCCTTTAAAAAATTGAAAAGTTACATACCCTCTAGTGCATTTTCAAGTTGACAGCTAAAACTTCTGTTCATAAGTTCAAGTACCTGCAAAGGATATATTGGATTGGCCAAAAAGTTCTGTAACATCTTATGGAAGGGCTTCCCTGGTGGCTCAGTGGTTAAGAATCTGCCTGCCAGTGCAGAGGACACGGGTTTGAGCCCTGGTCCAGGAAGATCCCACATGCTGCGGAGCAACTAAACCCGTGCGCCACAACTACTGAGCCTGCGCTCTAGAGCCCGCGAGCTACAACTACTGAGCCCGCGTGCCACAACTACTGAAGCCCGTGCACCTAGAGCCCGTGCTCCGCAACAAGAGAAACCACCGCAGTGAGAAGCCTGCGCACCACAACTTAGAGTAGCCCCCGCTCGCCGCAACTAGAGACAGCCCGCGCACAGCAATGAAGACCCAACGCAGCCAAAAATTAATTACTTAAAAACAAAAAACATCTTATGGAAAAACCCAAACGAACTTTTTGGCCAGCCCAGTAATTTCTGGTGTGTTAGGAATACTGAAATTTTTAAGCACCTGGAGCATCCTTTCTTTGAAGTATCTAATGCAATCCACATACTCTTGTGATGTGGTACCTGCCGATGTCCAGTTTATAAGAAAAAAAAATGAGCAAAGCTCTTCTTTTACAGTCGGAAATTTTACATTGTTCCTTTTCGTCCTTGAACTTATATTTACAGTTCCGTTTCCCACCGAATTCTATCTAATAAATGATGTGCCCGCAATGAAGACATGTACAGAAATTCAATTTTTAATTTGTGTAATTTCCTGAGACCATGAGATTCTAAATGTTAAAATATTTTCTCCTGGATTGAATTACCTTTAAGATTATTAGTCCACAATTAATTGAAAACATTTTATATTTTGTGCATTTTCATGGATAATTATTAAACGTTCAAAGTAAAATGATACGTAGGAAATGAATCTCCAAATAAGCTAGAAAACAGGGCCTCCCCACTAATCCCATGTGTCCTTGGATGAATGTTAACTATTACAGGAGGGAGTCAGGGGTCAGCATCAATTCGGCCTTGGTTTCTAAGACTCAAATGCTGAGAATCTTCCTTCACAAAGGAACAGCTGGGCAAGCAGGTTCTTGTTCCAGCAGCGTCAGTCACCTCTGAGCTTCTTCCAAGGCGTGTGCCCAAAACCTCACCGGGAAGAGCTCACGGCTCTTATCAGCTCCATCTTCAGGGCCGGTGAAAATCTCGGATGGGAGGCACCAGACTTGCGAAGAGGGTTGGGCACCCTGTGCTCACAGTCGCCTAGCATTGATTCCTACATTTCTGCTGCCCTTTCTTTGGATCCAGGAGGTCCCTCTCCGTTGCAGCCCTGATTTTGCATTTGGGGAAGATCTGGAAAGAAAGGGGGTCTGCCTTCTTGGCAGTGGGTGGGGCGACGGTGCCAGGGGCGGTGGCTCGAGGGGCAAGCAGAAGGAGCTAAGCTTCCAGCAGTTGACCCTTTCTTTACACCTTCCTGGGAGTTTGCAGCCTGGCAGCTCCTAGTGACCTTCCAGGGGCTTGGTCCCCAGTCTCGGGACCTCCCCTCTGCGGCAGAGTTTCTCATTCCTGGCTCCTTGCCATAATTTTCTGGGAGACTTAAAAAGATGCTGTGAAGGTCACCCCAGGTGGGGTGACTGGCATTCCTGGGACCAGGCCAGGTGCAGGGGTTTATTTAAAGTGCCCCCTGGGGCTTCCCTGGTGGCGCAGTGGTTGAGAGTCCGCCTGCTGATGCAGGGGACACGGGTTCGTGCCCTGGTCCGGGAGGATCCCACATACCGCGGAGCGGCTGGGCCCCTGAGCCATAGCCGCTGAGCCTGCGCGTCCGGAGCCTGTGCTCTGCAACGGGAGAGGCCGCATCAGTGAGAGGCCCGTGTACCGCAAAAAAATAATAATAATAAATAAATAAAATAAAATAAAGTGCCCCCTGGTGATTTTGGCTGCTGTGTCCCCATTTCTCCCACCTGGACACCAAGGCGTGGAGGGGCGGGGTTGGCAGGGGGCTCCCAGTGCATGACCTGACCCCTCTCTTCCCCCGCAGTGTACCACTGGGCCGAGATGCGGACCAAGATGCGCATCATGGGCTTCCGGGGCACGGTCATCAAGCCGCTGAACGAGGAGGCGGCCGCCGAGCTGGGCGCCGAGCTGCTGGGCGAGGCCACCGTCTTCATCGTGGGCGGCGGCTGCCTGGTGCTGGAGTACTGGCGCCACCAGGCGCACCAGCGTCACAAGGAAGAGGAGCAGAGCGCCGCCTGGGACGCGATGCGGGACGAGGTGGGCCGCGTGGCGCTGGCGCTGGAGGCCCTGCAGGCGCAGGTGCAGGCGGCGCCGCCGCCGGGCGCCCTGGAGGAGCTGCAGGCGCAGATGCAAGAGGTGCGCGCCCAGCTCTGCGCCGCAGGCCCGCCGCCCGCGCCCCAGGCAACATCCACGTCCCAGGAAGGGTCCTCATCCGAGGAAAAGGAGCCTGCCGAAGCCTGAACTTAGACGTGGCCCTGTGTGTCCTGATGTGGCCTTCTCCCTGCGTTACCCCTACCTGTGCTGGCCCAGTGGAAACCACCGGGATGTGGATGGAACTTGGATTAGGTCACCCCATACCGACCCGTGGTACCTTCCCCTGCGGCCAGCCCCCAGCAGGTGAAGCGTTCCAACACAGCCCCCTCCAACCTCCGGCTCATTTGGTACAGTCTGCAGTGCTGTCTCTCCAGCCCACTCCAAACCACAAAGACCTATGGGGTCCCAGCCAGCAGGACAACGTGCTCACTCCTCCGGCAGAAGAAAAAATGGAACCGGACTTGAGCCAGATCGATCTATCAGCCCTCCATCTACCTGATCAGTGTTAACTTTTCCCGGGGACTCTTACATCGGAATACCTCCTTCCCTTTGTCAGTTGGTACAGGCTGTCGTAAGGAAGCGCAGTGTCTTTCAGTGAGCGTCTGCCTCTCCCACCTTCTAAGGTGGGCTTTCTCTGGGCATCACTCCTCTTATGAGGGAAAAAAAAAAGGGATCTTGGCTTGCAGTTGATCCATCAAATATTACACCTTTCACCTTAACCTGATCCGTGGTACCTTCCCCTGAGACGCTCAAACGGAGTATTCCAACAGAACCCCCCTCATCCTTCAATCTGCGGCACAACCCACTGGAAGGGCTATGCAGGGTCTCCTGGTAATGCCCTACCAACCCTGCTTCTGGTGGAAAATTTGATCCTGTCTGTGGCTAGTCCGACCCGTCTTTCAGCCTCAGCCCCCTGTCAACCTGTCCTCAGAGTCCCTGGGCCTTTCCTGACGTGTCCTTTCCTACCTTCCCCACTGTTTCTTCAGTGGCCTCTCTCAGGGGACTGCCGGCCATGATCACAGCCCCCATGTTCCGTCCGATCTATAGATCTCTGTGCTATCGCCTTCCTTCCCTGCAGCTCTGGACTGGTCCAGCTGTCCCCCTCCTGCCTCCGTAACCCCCTCTATCCCACCGGGCTAGGCCACCAGTTGGTCTTACCCTTGTTATTTAGTTTCCAGGGCTGCCATAACAAGTGACCCCAAACTCGGTGGCTTAACACAACAGGAGTTTATTCTTTCACAGTTCTGGAGGCCAGAGATCTGAAATCAAGGTGTTCGCAGGGTCACGCTCCCTCCACAGGCTCTAGGGGAGGATCCTTCCTTACCTCTTCAGCTTCTCTTGGCCTCAGGCATTCCTTGGCTTGGGGCCCCCTATCTCCAGTCTCTGCTTCCATCTTCACCTGGCCTTCTTTTGCTCTCTGTCTCTTGGAAAGACTCCTGTCGTTGGATTCAGGGCTTACCCTAAATCTAGGATGATTTCACTTCGAAATCCTTAACTGAATTACATCTACAAAGACCCTTTTTCCACAGAAGCTCCCATAACTTTCCCTGGGTTAGGATGTGGACACATCTTTTGGTGGGCCACCATTCAACCCACTACACCTCCCCACCCCAGGAGTACGCTGGGACTCCTGCCAACCCCGTGGGGCATTCAGGGAACCACAAGGGTGAGAGGAACAGTCCAGGAACCACCATTCATTGCCTGGAGTCTCTTCCAGGACTCACCTCTGAAGTGGGAGGGGTCTGGGCCCCACCAGTCTGCATCCTGTCTTTCAGACTGTAGATGTTTTCCAATTAAAAGAGCCCTGGAGAGAGGAAGTCATCTGAAGGGTGTGTCAGAGAATCATGATCTGATCTCCAAAATGAGTACAAGCCTCATTAAAATTAGGAGAGAAGCTGGGAGAGTTCTGATGGGGGTGAGTGGTAGAGCATCGTCCAAGATGGGGAAACTGAGGCCCAGCGGAAGCAAAGGGACTTGCCTGAGGCCAGCAAGCCAGTGAGGTGATGAAGCAGTAAGAGCAGAGGCAGGGAGGGAGATGGAGAAGGGATGCAGGGTGCTTGAGGGTACCGGTACAGGGCAAGGAGGAAGATGAGAGGGAGGTGGATTGCTGGGAGAGGGGCAGAGATCTCTACGCAGAGGCCAAAGGCACCCGAGGGGCAGCATTGAGAGTGTCAGAACAGCCCCAGATTACACCCAAGATCTTAGCATTTAATGAATGAGGTTAGATCCATTCCACCTGGGCCCGTTTCCCAGCAGCTCTAGGTGAAGTGGGAGGGGCCAGCTTTCTCTCCCTCCCTCCCTCCCTCACCTCACTGCCCCAGCGGAGTGAAAATACTCTGGACACAAGACCTCCCCAGAGAGAAAACCAAGAAACCAGGGTTCTGAAACAGCATCTTAATTCCTTCTAGAAGAGCCCCCTCTGATGTAGAGGGAGCTGAGGGAGGTGGACCCCAGGTAGGGGTGTCTTTAAAATTGGAAGTGACTTGAGTGGGTTAAATGACGAGGGGAAGAAGGCAAGAGACAGAGCTACCACTGGATGATGGGGTGATTGATGGAGCCAGGTGAGCAGGCTTAGTGCCTGTTGCCATGGTTACCCCAGGGCAGTCCACTCTGGCACTGACACATCCCTGGAGCACGGGTTGCCACAGGCCAGGGACTGTTTTACTGCCCTCCCCACATCATGTCAATGTCAGTGACCCATCTTGTCAATAAGGTGTGGTCATCATCAAAATAGGTGGAGTTTATTGAGCTCTGGTTAGGTGCGGGGCACTGTTCTAGGTGCTTTACATAGTCCCCATAACATTTTCTTTGTTGCCTTGATGAGGAAACCGAGGCACAGTGAGGGAAAATCACCTACCCAAGGTCACACAGGCAGGGAAGAAGCAGAGGTGGGGTGTGAAGACGGGCAGTCTGAGTCAGAACCCGTAACCCCTGCGCCATCCTGACCCTGACGTAGTGCTGCGCTCACATCTCCGAGACTCAAAACTCAGCCCTGACGTGTACTTACGTGTGGCGATACCTCGTGGGATGCATCCGCTTCACCCACTGGGTGGGGGTGGGATCAGCATGTGTGGAAGTGGAAAGAGTCCCCTCTCAGAATGCACAAGGCCAGAGGATGCTTCATCGCTCTGGTTTCCTGCTAGCTAAAATTTTGTATACATTTGTGACTTGGGGAGAGGGGTTAGAATAAATTTGTAATCCAAATTGGTTGTCTTCAAGTTGATGCATTTTTTCCCCATATTTAAAAAAAAGCCCCGTTAACCTGAGAAAAAATATCCTTCGTTTATTCTTTCATTCAAGAAACTGTCACCGATGGGACTTCCCTGGTGGCGCGGTGGTTAGGACTCCACGCTCCCAATGCAGGGGGCCCGGGTTTGATCCCTGGTTGGAGAACTAGATCCCCCATGCATGCCACAGCTATAGAGCTGACGAGCCTCAACTAAGGAGCCCACCTGCTGCAACTAAGACCCGGCGCAACCGAATAAATAAATATTAAAAAAAAAAAAAAAAACTGAGGTGCCCACCATGTTCCTCACCATGTTCTGTGCAGTGCTGGGGTCCCAGCCGTGACCACCCCAACCCTGCCCTCATGGGGGCTCACAGTCCAGTGGGGGGACGGATGCACATACAGACATTTCTTTTCCAGTGTTACCTGCCCTGTGGTTATTTGGGAAGAAGGGACCAGGCTGAATCCCAGCTCCTCCCCTCCTGAGGGACTCAGTGCTTTAGGGCATTAAAAAACAGAAACGTTTATTTAAACACTGGCTCTGAAAAGCCTCATAGGATGTCCCAAGGGCTCTGCTTCTCCTGTCCCTTGTCAGGCCCCATTGTCCCCTGTACTGGTTTCCCTGTTGGGAAGGCCCTTGCCTGGGGAGAGCCACCCCAGGAGAAGATGGATTCTGTAAAGCCCCGTCTGATCCATTGGCCCATATGGTCATCTCTGAGCTGGCCACTGGTGCTGTGACTGCAGGCCGGGGTCCCCCAGCCCCAGCAGACAGAGGGAGAGGAGAAGCATGTCCAGAGGAGAATCCACCGGCTCGCTAGACAAACGTTGACTGAGCACCTGCTGTGTGCCTGGCCCCATTCTAGTAGCTGGGAGTCAGCCAGGAACGAGGCAAGGTCACCGCCACCACGAGCCAACATCTAGTGCAGGGAAGCAGACAATAAAGAAAAATGATCCAGCGTCGGGGTGACGAGGGCTGAGAAGAAAGAGTTCGGGAGTAATAGGGATGGCTGATTTCGATCAGGTGCTCAGGGAGGAGGTGACATGACAGGAGCTGCCAGAGAGTGTTGTTAGTATCTACAGAGGCCCTGAGGCAGGTGTGGGGATCAGCCTTTCCCTGGAACAGCGGGAGGATCTGCTATCAGCATTGAGCCCTGCTATCAGCATTGAGCCCGGGCTAGCGGACCAAGGGCCTGGCGCTGCCTGTCTTTGGGAACAAAGATTTATTGGGACGTAGCCACACCCATGTGTTTATGTATATTTTTTATGGTTGCTTTTGCACGGCAATGACAGATTTGAGTCATTTGCGATAAATACCACGTGGCCTTCAAAGATGCAAATATTTACTGTCAAGGCCTTTCCGTAAAGAGTTTACGGCCGGAGAACAGAGTAAGCAAGGGGAGGAGGATGGGCGAGGGGCTCAGGAGCACAAAGGCTGGCCCCCTTTTGCCTCAGTTGGCACAGCTCTGGAGGGTCTTACCAGCTCCGATGCCCCATCAGGTGTCCTCCTGGGCCTCCCTGTCCGCTCCCGCTTCCGTCACTCCCCACCCACAGGAGCTACTCCCTGGAGACGCCGCGATAACCCCGCTGTTCAAAGATCTCAGAGTCTCCCCCTCAGTCTACGGCAGCAAGGCACAATGAGACGCATGGTTAATATAGTCCACCATGTTCATATTTATATAATTCGCAATTCACCCTATATACGTAGGATAAGCGCTGTGTAATTCATGCATTATGTGACGTAATGGAATATGATGCCACATAGAATGGAATATAAAAATCTTTTTTGTGTAATATGTCACATGACGTTATATATTCCATGTTGTGTGTGTTGTGTGTGTATATATTTACCATTGGAAGGAAAATTTCGCTAAAAGCTACCTTTAATATGTGCAGTGCAGTTTGATATTTCCTGTTGTATTGCATTTCATGAAGAAAAACTACAGCTGTATATAGATATGATCATATATACCTAATATGTATCCTAACCATATAAAATCTATTGTATTATATAACACAGGATAATATATATTATATATCATATATTACATATCTTGTTAGAACAAAAGTTTCGCTAAACAATAATCGCCCTTACCGTGTGCAACGCACTCTGTTACTTTCTATTCACTTTTATTCTCTTTCATAAAGAAAAGCATACACACATGTATGGACTATACAAACCTACGTAAAGCGGGCTGCCTTGGGCTACGGCGAAGACTTTGGCGTTTCCTGTGGGGTAAGCAGGAGCCACGGGAGGTGCTCTGAGCAGAAGAGGGATGTGAGCTGGCTTAGTTTTAACAGGATCCCCAGACGCACTATTGTGGGCAAAGGTGGAAGCCGCCAGCCCAGCGAAGAGGCAGCTCTGATTGTCCAAGCGGGAGGCGATGGTGGCTGGACCAGGCGGAGACAGTGGAGGTAGACAGAAGTGGGATTCTGGGCATATTAATATATCAGAGGTGGAGCAGACAGGATTTACTGAGTGATGGGAGGTGGGGAGTCATTGATGGCTTCAAGGTTTTTGCTCTGTGTATGGACAAGGGACATACTGGTGCTGAGATGGTGAGGCTGCAGCAGAAGCAGTGTGAGGAGACATGGATAGCCTTGCCCTTGCCTTGCCCCTGGTCGCCTCAGATTTGGGAGCCCTCTGGCAGGCTTTGGTTATTTGTTCTGAATGGCAGCCGGCGAGGGCTGGAAAGACAGTCCTGGTCTCTCTCCTCGCGCTGTGAAACTGACATTCTTTATCTCACAGCTGCCTCCAGCAGGGCATGCTACTGGAGTCCATTTGGGACGTCCTGGAGGAAGGAGGCAACTGGAGGTGGTGGGCTCGGGCTTGGGACTCCAGTCTTAGGGCTCCCCTCACCCCTGGAACGGCAGCACCCAGACCAGGCTTCCCAGAGGCGCCTCCACCTAGTAAGGGCTGATATGGACCTGGGGGCGGGGGTACCGCGGGGTCCGTCACGTCCAAGATGCCTGCCTCACTCGGAGGCCACATCCTTGTGCCTTGATACTTACTATATTTTGATAGTCTCTTCCTAGAGTTCAGCCATTCCAGGGAAACCAAAGTCCCCTCCCTGAAAGGAATCCTGTCTCTGGTTTGGGGGCAATGTTGGCAGAACCCTTTTGGGAGTGATCTGGCCATGCCACCTTTGTGGGCTTGGACGCTGTCCCCCTCTTCCCTCTCGTGAGCGATCTGCACACGCCTCTCTGGCCAGCATGAACGTTTCCTCAGGGAGATGCCAAGTGCTAAAGAACAGCATAGGTTACAAACATTTATAGTTAATGTAAAAATGCCCCCTAAAAGCTCTGCGAAGTGTCAGAGGAGCTGTCAACACTTGCAGTTATCACACTTAAAAATTCTTCAGCCCAAACAGTGCACAGTAGAATTTCATTATTCTTTTAATTTGCATTTACCTTGTTTTACCTGAGCTGCATTTTCTTGTTTTACCTGAGCTGAGCGTCTTTTCGGCCATTTATTGGACGTTTGTTCTGCTTTTGAAAAATGCCCGTTTTCATTGTCTGAAATTAATGTTCGTTTCTGGTGTGTTTTGTCCTACTGAAAGTTTTTTCATTTTTAAGTAACTGAATCTATGAGTCTTTTTTCTTTCAGGCACTTGTTTTTTCTGTCTTTATTTGAGAAGGGCTTCTCAACCCCAAGAATTTGTATCTCCAACTCTCCCTTCTTCTAATATTTGTATCGACGTTCTCTTTGTGCTTGTCATTCACTGAGCTTGTGTTGCATTGTGTCTTGGTTCCTAATGAGTATAACGTTGGGATCTGCGTTCTTCAGTTTCTAAATGTATGGCTGGCTGACATCTCGAAGTGCATGGAATGGCCCATCCTTTCCCTCCTCACCTGGGACTGGACAGCCGCGTTCGCTGTGTTCCCCGGTCACAAGTACCTTTTTCTCAATCCTGTTCTGTCAACCGTTTGTCCATCCTGCACCAACACCAGGTCTTTTGAAAGCCAAGAGCTTGAAAATAGTTTTTGGTCTCTTCAAGGCAACCTGCCAGTCTCGTTCTTATTTTCAAACTTATCTGAGTTATTCCTGTGCCTTTGCTCCTTGATATGCATTTTTGAAGGTTAATGGACTTTACTTTTTGAGCAGTTTTAGGCTTAGAGAAAAATGGAGCAGAACGTACAGAGAATTCCCACATATCCCCTCCCCACATAGGCACACGTAGTTGCCCCTATTACTAACATCTTGCGTTAGTGTGTACATTTGTTACAATTGAGAAGCAAATATATGTATATTTTTAACATCTTTATTGGGGTATAATTGCTTTACAATGTTGTGTTAGTGTCTGCTTTATAACAAAGTGAATCAGTTATACAGAGAAGCAAATATTGATATATTACTAAAGTCAGTAGTTTACATTAAGGTTCACTCTTGGTGGTGTATATTCCGTGGGTTTGGACAAATGTATAATGACGTGTATCCACCATTATAATGTCACACAGAATGGTTTTGCTGCCCCCAAAATCCCCTGTGCTCCACCTGTTCATTGCTCCCTCCCCGACCCTGAGCCCCTGGCAACACTGATCTCTTTACTCTCTCCATAGTTTGGCATGGTATGAACCCTCTGCACCTCTGTCTGTCACTTACTGACACTCCTGCATTTGCTGAGTCTGTGAATCCATGAGTGTCAAAAGATACCTGGCCAAATCCCAGCCAGATAGCCTCCAGGCCCTCCCATCCTATAGAGTGAACTGAATGGTGGCCCCCTAAGGAGCCTAGGTCCCAATCCCTGGAACCTGTGAATGTGACCTTATCTGATAAAAATTTTCGCAGATGTGATTGAGTTAAAGGTATTGAGGGGCTTCCCAGGTGGCGCAGTGGTTGAGAGTCCGCCTGCCGATGCAGGGGACACGGGTTCATTCCCCGGTCCGGGAAGATCCCACATGCCGCGGAGCGGCTGGGCCCGTGAGCCATGGCCGCTGAGCCTGCGCGTCCGGAGCCTGTGCTCCGCAACGGGAGAGGCCACAACAGTGAGAGGCCCGCGAACCCCAAAAAAAAAAAAGCATGGTGTGGCAGTAGTAACATGAACATTGCGCTATGAGGCAAGAGAAAACAGTTCTAGTCCTGGCCCTTTTCCTGTGTGGCCCAGAGAAAGTTATTCTCTGAACCCCAGTTTCCTCATTTACTTAAACAGAGATGCAAAGACTTGATGAACAGGTGATAGGTCACGAGGACATTGAACAAGCATGACTCAGAGTATGATCAGAACAAACAAAAAAGGAAGAGATTCTCCCCTCAGGCTTTGGGAGGGAGCGCAGCCCGGCTGACACCTGATTTTGCCTCAGTGATGCTGATTTTGAACTTCTGTCCCTCGGAACTGTAAGAGAATAAATTTCTGTTGTTTTAAGCCGTCCAGTTCATAGTAATGTGTCATAGTAGCCACAGGAAACTAATCTGCTCCCACGATCTGATGGCTCATCCCGAGTAGTTCTGGCCTTTCAGTTAAAGAAAGGACAAGCCTAGGAGTTCCCTGTGGTCTAGTGGTTAGGATCCGGTGCTTTCATTGCTGTGACCTGGGTTCAATCCCTGGTCAGGGAACTGGGGTCCTGCATACCGAGCGGTGTGGCCGAAAGAAAGAAAGAAAGAAGGAAAGAACAAGCCTACTCCACTTTGCTGGAGGTGTGGAGGGCCTGGATTTTCCAGAGACTTCTCATGGCTTTCCCCTCTGTTGCCTGGGAGAGAAAATTATTCCTCAACTCTGGACCTGGGTATTTTGACAGCACGTTTAGTAGTCTATATCAAAAGACTAGGCAGACCTTTGTTTACTAGCTCACATTTTTTTTAATGTTTTTTATTCTTTCATATATATATATTTTTAATTTTTACTTCTGGCTGCATTGGGTCTTCGTTGCTGCACACAGGCTTTCTCTAGTTGCGGCGAGCGGGGGCTGCTCTTCGTTGCGGCGCGCGGGCTTCTCATTGCAGTGGCTTCTCTTGTTGCGGAGCACGGGCTCTAGGCGCACAGGCTTCAGTAGTTGTGGCACACGGGCTCAGTAGTTGTGGCTCGCAGACTCTAGAGCGCAGGCTCAGTAGTTGTGGCGCACGCACTTAGTTGCTCCGTGGCGTGTGGGATCTTCCCGGACCAGAGCTCGAACCCATGTCCCCTGCGTTGGCAGGCGGATTCTTAACCACTGCGCCACCAGGGAAGTCCCAACTAGCCCACACTTTGTTGAGCAGTTTATTTTTTCCAGATTGTAGAAGCTCTGTTTCTATCCTTGGGTCAATTTTCTCATTGCATGTTACCCTTTTCGTCTGATTTTTTTTTTTTTAGTTGGAATAAAACAAACACACAGTAACGTGTGCACTGGTATAGGGAGGGCTCAATGAATGCTTATAAATGGGGATCCATTGGGAACCAGCACCCAGATGGAGACAGAGGGCCTTCCAGGACCCCAGAAGGCCCCCTCCTGCTACTTCCCAGGCAGCACCCCCTCCCCCTCCCAGCTGTAACCACTGTGCTGAAATCTGTCACCGTAGATTAGATTTGCCTGTTCCTGAACTTCATATCCATGGACTCATAGGGAATGTTCTTCTCTGGATCTGGCTTCTTCAACATAGTATCTGGGAGATGCATCTGTGTTGTTCTGTGTAGCAATCGTTTGTCCTTTTTGGTGCTGTGTAGTATTCCATTGTCAACTAGAACACACTTTGTTTACCAGCCAACTGACTGACGGGCACACAAATTGTCTCCAGGCTCCTGCTTGTTCTGAGTGAGGCCGCTAGGGCCACTTTGACACCAGGCTTTGGTGGGCATCACGCTCGTTTCCCTAGGGAATATCTAGGAGGGGGATCGCTGGGTCACAGGACGAGCCTATGTTTACCCTTAGGAGAAAATGCCAATTAAAAAAAAAAAAAGTGGGACTTCCCTGGTGGCACAGTGGTTAAGACTCTGTGCTCCCAATGCAGGGGGGGGCCCAGATTCAATCCCTGGTCAGGGAACTAGATCCCACACACATGACGCAACTAAGAGTTCACATGCCACAACTAAGGAGCCCACGTGCCACAACTAAGACCCAGCACAAACAAATAAATAAAATAAAATATTTAAATAAGTGACTGTAGGGGAGTTCCCTGGTGGTCCAGTCGTTAAGACTCGGTGCTTTCACTGTTGTGGCACTGGGCTCAATCCCTGCTTGGGGAACTAAGATTCCCACAACCCATGCGGTGCAGCTAAAAAAAAAAAAAGAGTGGCTTTACCATAATAAATTTTCCTGCTCTTCACAATGTTCCATGTCGACAGTCTTTTTTTTTCTCTCTCTTTCTTTTTAATTTAACCATCCTGTTAAGTATGTAGTGGTATCTGATTGTGGTTTTAATTTGTCTTTCTCTGATGAGTAATGATGTTGAGCATCTTTATCTCTCTTATTGGCCATTCTCAGCATCTTCTTTGGAGAAGATAATAATTGCATCTGTTAATACAATTATTCGATAAAAATTAGATCTGTTCAAGTCTTTTGTCCATCGTATTCGTTTCCTGTGACTGCTGTAACAAATTACCCCAAACCTGGTGGCTTAAAACAATGTACAATTATTCTCTTACAGTTCCTGAGGCCAGAAAACTGAAATCAGTATCCCTGGGCTGAAATCAAGACATTGGCAGGGCTGTGCTGCCTCCAAAGGTTTGAGGGGAGAATCTGTTCCCTGCCTCTTCCAGCTGCTGGTGGCTCCAGGCTTTCCTTGGCTTGTGGCTGCATCAATCCAGTCTCTCCCTCCATCTTCCCGTGGCCTTCTCCTCTATATGCCTGTATCTTTTCCTCTTCTCTCTCATATAAGGACACTTGTCACTGGATTTAGGGCCCAGCGGGGTAATCCAGGATGATCTCATCTCACTATCCTTAACATTAATCACATCTGCAAAGACCCTTTTGCCAAATAAGGCAACATTCACCTGTTTCAGGGATTTGGGTGTGTTCATCCCTTCAACCTATTACAGTGATCAGATCTCCCCCTGCCGCCCTTTCATCAGGACACTTTGGGTTGCATTTAGGGCCCACCTAGATACTCCAGGAACATTCCGCATCTCAGGATCCTTAACTCCATCACATCTGTAAAGTCCTTTTTGCCACATAAAGTAAGATTCACGAGGTCCGGGGATTGGGAACCACCATTTAATATACCACATCCACTTTTTCTAGGCTATTCCGTCATCCTTCTCTAGTGATTTGTTGGTGCACTTCACAGAATTTGCATACTACCCCTTCTTTTGAGATGGGGATACTCTTGGTAAACCTCTCGTTAGAGCCTTGAGGTGAGAAGGCTGGCATGGAGGGTGTGGTCTGTGCTTCCCAGATGATCCCTAGTGGGCTCAGCATATTTTCAGCTGTTTATTGGACCTTTGAATTCTGTGAGAGATGCCTGCTTTGGGGAATTCCAGTGGTGGTCCAGTGCTTAGGACTCCGTGCTCTCACTGCTGAGGGCCTGGGTTCGATCCCTGGTCAGGGAACTAAAATCCCATAAACCGGGTTTCCCTGGTGGTGCAGTGGTTAAGAATCCGCCTGTCAATGCAGGGAACACGGGTTCGAGCCCTGATCCAGGAAGATCCCACATGCCGCGGAGCAACTAAGCCTGTGCGCCACAACTACTGAGTCTTCACTCTAGAGCCCGCGAGCCGCAACTACTGAGCCCGCATGCCACAACTACTGAAACCTGCACGCCTAGAGCCTGTGCTCTGCAACAAGAGAAGCCACCGTAATGAGAAGCCTGTGTGCCACAACAAAGAGCAGCCCCCGCTCGCCACAACTAGAGAAAGCCTGTGTGCAGCAATGAAGACCAAATGCAGCTAAAAATAAATTTTTAAAAAATCCCATAAGCCGCATGGCATGGCCAAAAAAAAAAAAAAAAGAAATGCCTACTTTGCTTATCCTTAATGCTTTTTTGTGGGGTCTTCTGTACTTTTACAAAAGTTTTTCAATTTTTAAAATTTATTTTATTTTATTTATTCTTTTATTTTTGGCTGCGTCGGGTCTTAGTTGTGGCATGTGGAGTCTTTAGTGGCGATGCACGGGCTTCTCTCTACTTGCGGCGCGTGGGTTCTATAGTTTGCGGCACGCAGCCTCTCTAGTTGAGGCGCGCAGGCCCAGTAGTTGGGGCGTGCGGGCTTAGTTGCCCCGCGGTGTGTGGGACCTTAGTTCCCCGACCAAGGATCAAACCCACATCCCCAGCATTGGAAGGTGGACTCCCAACCACTGGACCACCAGGGAAAGTCCCCAAGTTTTTCAATTTAATAAGCCAGATTTCCATCTTTTACTTTATGGCTTTTACTTTTCCTCCCTTGTCTGGGAAGACCTTCTTTGCCTCAAGTTATAAGCATCCCCACCCTAAGAGTGCAGGATGATGATAACCATCATTTTACAGAGGAGGAAACTGAGGCCCAGAGGAAACTAATCTCTTTTAGTTCACATTTCTTAGGCTCCAGGCACTGTGAGAAGGATTTTACGAGAGTCATATCTTTGAATCCTTGAATCTCCTTGTGCTGGGGTTCCTCCAAACCACCCTCAGACCCGATGATTTGCTAAGTAGGACTCAGAAAAGCTGATATATAATTTATTGCAGTGGAAGGATACAGATTACATTCAACAAAGGAAAAGATACATGGGGTGAAGTCCAGGTGCAGAGGGGACAGCTTGTGCAAAGGCCCAGAGATGTGAGTGAGGAGGGATGTGCAAAAAAAAAAAAAAACGATTTCATGGCTTAGTCCTGGAGCTAGTGGGCAGGACGAGGGGCGAGTGACCAGATCATACAGGGCCTGGGGCTATGGAAAGGAAGGTATGGCTCCAGGCCTTTCTTGACTTGGGAGCTGAGGGCACTGGATGGCCTGGAGTTCAAGGAGTCAGTGTCAAAAGGAATCCCATTCCGATCACTTCGTTTCCCAATCATATTTTCTACAGAGTTCAAGAGACAGCAGGCTCACTATAGAAACCGCAGCAAACACTGAGAAACAAAAACACTGAGAAATGAAAAAAATCGTCTGTAATTCCACTACCCAGAGATGATCATTGTTAACTTTTAGCTCTGTTTCATGATCCTAAAGGCGCACGCGTGTGTATAGAGAAAAAAGTGAGGCATCGTATATATATTGGTAGATACACACATACGTACAAAGTGGGAATCATTCTATAAAATGCTCTAGATCTGTATTTTAAGTGACCAATAAGGAGTCTTGGAGGAGAAGGTGTCAGACCCCCTTGGCCAGGTGAGGATGGATTTATGAGCCCTTCTCATTTATGAGCAGCAGTTTCCGAGGGAAGGGCGTTCTCGTAAAGGGCGCGGCATGTGCAAAGACCCGGTGGCCACAGGGAACGGTCGGAATGGCTGGAGCAGGGCAGGGGTGGGGCAAGATGAGCTGGCGATGGCAGATTTGTGCAGGACCTCAGGACCCCTGAGAGCCCTGAGCAGCTGTGTGAGTTTTTCCCGTGTGTTTGCTTTGTTCGTTTTGTTTACTGAAGCGCGTGCAGGACAGCAGTGTGGGCAGGAGTGGTGAAGGATCCAGGGAGGAGCTAAGGCTCCCAGGGACTGGACACCACCCAGAGATGGTCAGAAAGGCACCAGGACCAGCACCAGGATGGGCAGATGTAAGAGCTGCAGCCCAGCCACGGAGGGGACAGGGGAGACATGCCCACCTCCACCTTCTCCTTTCCCCCCGCCTTTTTTTTTTAAATTTTATTTTATTTATTTATTTTTGGCTATGCTGGATCTTCATTGCTGTGCGCGGGCTTTCTCTCGTTGCGGCAAGCGGGGGCTACTCTTCGTTGCGGTGCGCTGGTTTCTCATTGCAGTGGCTTCTCTTTTTGTGGAGCACGGGCTCTAGGTGCGTGGGCTTCAGTAGTTGTGGCTCGCGGGCTTCAGTAGTTGTGGCTCGCGGGCTCTAGAGCACAGGCTTAGTAGTTGTGGCGCACAGGCTTAGTTGCTCCACGGCGTGTGGGATCTTCCCGGACCAGGGCTCGAACCCGTGTTCCCTGCATTGGCAGGCGGATTCTTAACCACTGCGCCACCAGGGAAGTCCACCTGTCCCCTCCTCTCTTGAGGGCACTGCCCAAAGTCGTGCCCACCAGAAACAGAGGATAGGCACTCAGCTTCCTGGGAGCAGAGAAGGGCAGGCAAGAGTAGAGAGGGGGTCTGGGAGCAGAGGGAAGTATCACAGCCCCAGCGTTCCCCAGCTTTCCAGGGGAGCATGAGACCAGGACACCCAACACCAGCCAGTCACGTGCAGTTACCTCGTGTGATCTTGCAGTTCGGGAGCTAAGGTCCTGGGCTTGGTGAGTCACACTCAAAGCATCAGGTTGGTTCCAAGGCTTCTCTCTCCCTTCCCAAGTGTGACTCAGATAGCAACAACCCCCGGGACGGCAGGTGGATGGGCTTCCCTGCAACGTGGAATACTGCACGTGACTGCGAGTTAGTGCACGCTTCCCACGGGGCGGGTGGGACGCGTGCTCCTGGGAGGAGTTCACTTTTGGATCCATAGAGGTTCCAATTCCTAGAAAGGAGGTTGCTCTTGTTCTTTCCTGTTCTGTAACATCTGTTCATAAAATGTAATCAGCCAGTAGGAAAAGAGGCAAGTCCCACATTTCTAACCAGTTAATAGTACGATTTGCTTTTCATCAAAACCAGATGAGAGTGTGTGCCCATCAATACCAGACTTGTTCCATCAGGGACGTCTTCGCATGAGAACATACACAAATCTCATCACCAGTCTTCACTTTATTCTGTAAAATACAGAGAAGAGAAAACTAAACACCCGGGTCACCACCAGCCCAGCTTCAGAGACAGGGCTTCCCCTGATCTTGGAAGTGTCTGTGGGACCCTTGAGGGGGGCAGCAGGCCTCAGTGCGGTGCAGTGGCCCTCCAGTGATTTCCACGCGGTTGTGACTTCCAACAACCAGGAGCTGAGCCTCTTTTCCGCCCCCGTGCCTGCCTGCGTTTGGAGTCGGCCACTCTTGTGAGACACCGAGATTTCCCATCACACACATGTGGGCATCTGGGACCTGGAGCGGGGCAGGGGCTCAGAGGAGGGCAGAACACAGGAGGGGCTGCCCCTGACGTCACTTCTGGAACTGTGGGAAGGGACTTTGAAAGCCCCAGCCCCCCTCTGTGTGGATGAGAAGTTCTTGTGCATACCTTAACCTGGTGACAGGGAGACTGGGCCCAGAGAGGGCAGGACCCTTGTTTGAGGTCACACAGTGGGAAGCTGGAACGCAGCTAAGTTAATGACACAGACGCCCTGTCCAGTAGCAGACAAGCCCCTCCGCGGAGGGCAGAGCTCCCGGGAAGGAAGGAGAGAGAAAAGGGTCTCTGTGACCCCCAGAGCAGAAAGGGAAGCCGCCGGCGGGGCCAGGACCTACCTAGAATTTTCTGGGGTGTATGTCCTGCAGTCTTCAGCCTCTAACTTTTCCGGGTTCATGGGGATGACCATGAACTTCCCCAGGTTGGCAGCACCTCTGCGTGAGGTGGTGGAAACGGCAGAAGTCTCTGCAGCAGCTCCACTTCCCGTGCTTGGGGTCCAGCGTCACACTGCCACAGAGCCGCCACGGCTCCTTTCTCACCACCAGCTCTTCACCTGGGGCCAGACACGGTTCAGAAGGAGGGCCTGGGCGGAGGGCCTCTGCCTGCGCCCTGCTCCCATCCCTTATCCCCCTCGCATCCGTTCATTTTGTTTCTTTTCGACTTGCGGGATGTTAGTTCCCCGACCAGGGACTGAACCCGGGACCTTGGCAGTGAAAGCATGGAGTCCTAACCACCGGACCGCCAAGGAATTCCCTTTTCCCTTGTTTGTTTTTGTTTTTTTTCTTAAATACCTTTATTAAGGTAGGATTCACATATCATACAATTCACCCATTTAAAGCCTACAATTCAGTGGGTTTTAGTATATTTGCGGGGTTGTGCAGTCAGCACCACAATCAATTTTAGAACATGTCCATCACCCTAAAAGGAAACCCCGTGTCCATTAGCACTCGCTCCCCATTCCCTCCGACCTCCCCAGCCCCCTCAGCCCTGGGCAGCCACCAGTCTACTTACTGTCTCTATAGATTTGCCTATTCCGGACATTGACCTCCCCATTTTCCATTTCCACCAGCAGTGTATAAGAGTTCTCATTTCCCCACATCCTTGCCAACCCGTGTTATCTGACTCTCTGATTATCCCATTCCCTAGTGAGTGGGAAGTCGTATCTCCTTGTGGTTCTGATTTGCGTTTCCCTGCATCCGTTCATCCTTTACCCAGCACTGATGTCCAACGTCCCATCCGCCTCTGTCCCCAGAGCAGTCGTGACCCCTCTCCTCTGGCTGCCTCCTTCTCATCTGCCTTCTGCCTGGCCCAGGGGCGTGGGTCCTGTGCTGAGCTCTCCAACCCTCAGTGGGCTCCTGCCCTTGTGCGCAGGGTTACCAACCGCTCACCTTGGGCGCCCCGGTCACAACCAAAGAAGTACACTTACCTGGTTCTAGGGCTGCAACTAATGTCACTGAAGTTGCTTAGGCAAGTAGCGCCCGGTCAGGGTTTAAGCTCCGTTCTCCCCCTCAGGCAGTTAACTTCACCCCTCTGAGCCACACTTTTCCCATCTCTAAAATGGGATTGTCTGCTTCACGGGGGTGTCACCCAGAGTGAAAGTGGCTGTCAGGTAGTGGGGTTGAAATAAGGGATAATAGAAATGCTTCGCCAGCTGGGCCTGTGGTAAGGTGGGACTCTTTATTTATTTATTTATTTTTGGCCGCGCCGCGTGGCTTGCGGGATCTTAATTCCCCAACCAGGGATCGAACCCCGACCCTCAGCAGTGAAAGCACCGAGTCCTAACCTCCAGGGACCTCCAGGGAATTGCTGGGACCGGACTCTCGACTTCGGCTCTTGTCTCGGCCGATCACGCCCCTTCTCCCTCCCAGCCCAGCAGATGCCCCATTTCTCCTCCCTCCCGGGAAGCACTCCTTAACCCCCTGCACCCATATTCAGCGCAAGGCGCTGGCATGGGAGATCCACACAGACGACCCCAGGACCCGGGGGTGGGAAGTGGGTCAGAATTCCACACTCAGGTTGGCATTTCAGCTGGTGCGGAGCACGGAGGTGGAGGTTGAGCCCCTCGCTGCTGCCCAGCCACCCCAGAGGGGTCAGACTTCCCTGTTCCCCGCACCCATGGTCACCTTTAGAGAGATGGGGCCATCCGTGCAGGAATGGGAACAGCGCGAGGAAGAGAGCTGCAGGGGAGAGAGACGTGAGGGTCGGGGAGCTGGGCCGGAGGAGGAGGGTGGTGGGGACAGGCCTGTACCTGAGAAGATAAGGAGTCCGGATCCGCCGCTGACACTGGTCCTGGGCCCTGGCCTGCGTCTGGAGGCCCCTGGTTGGCACCTGTTACGGAGGCCAGCAGCACCTGGGGAAGACAGCTTCTGTCTTCTGCCCTCTGTCCTGCAAAGTCAATCACCAATGAGCTCCAGATGCAAGTAACTCACTTGGTAATAAAGAATATATGTAAGCGTTACCACAATTCCTAACACAACCCTTCAAAGTCATTCATAAATTCCTAAAGGATGGGTGTATCTTTGTTATGCTAATGGCATGACTCAGACCGAGCCAGTCACCAGAAAGACCTAGACATAAGGTATAGATATAAGATATAGAGGGTTGTGATTTTGTTTTTATTTTATTGAAGTATTGTTAATTTACAATGTTGTGTTAGTTTCAGGTGTACAGCAAAGTGATTCAGTTATATATATATATATTTTTTTCAGATTCTTTTCCATTATAGGTTATTACAAGATATTGAGTAGAGTTCCCTGTGCTATACAGTAGGTCCTTGTTGCTTACCTATTTTATATATATTAGTGTGTATGTGTGAATCCCAAACTCCTAATTTATCTCTGCCCCCTGCCCCCAGAGGGTTGTGATTTGATTTGATTTAAATAAATAAATGTATTAGTTGCGGTGTGGGGGGTTTTTAGTTGCAGCATGTGGACTTCTTAGTTGCAGCATACATGCGGGATCTAGTTCCCCGACCAGGGATCGAACCCGGGCCCCCCTGTACTGGGAGTGCAGAGCCCTAGCCACTGGACCACCAGGGAAGTCCCAGGTTGTGATTTTAAACTAGCTATATGGGGAGCTCTGGAGATTGAGTTCAGTCACTTGGCCGAAGATTTCATCACTCTTGATGAAACTGAGCTCTTCCTGGGTGGCAGCCTGAGTCCTGTTCTGATTGCTGTTCTGATACAGGGAGAGAGCAAAGGAAATTCTGTGTTCCCTCCTAGACCTCACCCTCTGTACATCTTTTATAATAAAACTGTAATTGTAAGTATAACATTTTCAGGGGGTTCTGTGAGCCATTCTAGCCAGCTATTGAATCTGAGAGAATTGTGGGAGCCCTGAATCTGCAGCCAGTGAGTCAGAAGTGAACATGGCCTGGGAAGCCCACTTGTGGCTGATGTCTGGAGTGTGGGCAGTCTCGTGGGACTGAGCCCTTACCTTGTGGGGTGTGCGCTAACTCTGGACCGCATTGCAGTACACCCAGTAGGTGTTGACCAGTTGGGGGTGAAATAGGCCAGTACCTAAACCAATTTCTCATTACCAAGTTACCTTTTCTTTGTAAACTGTGGCAAGATATACATAACATAAAATTCATCATTTTAACCATTTTTAAGTGTACAGTTCAGTGGCATTAAGTACATTAAGTGTATTCACAGTGCTATTCAACCATCACCATCTATTTCCAGAACTCTTTCATCATTCCAGACGGAAACTCTTTGACTCTTAAATAACCAAGTTAGCTGCCAATAGGGGCCCTTATTCCCCTCTTCAGAAAGTAATTACAGGGATAATAAATTACTGCTATTCTTTGACTCTTTGAAGGGGAGGAACAAGGGGCTCTTCCGGAGGGAAGTGAGACAGAAAAGGAAGGAAGTCTTTACAGGGTATGTTAGTAAGCAGATTACTTCTGTGAGTACCTGGGGCTCAGTCTTGCAGGGACCCTCCAAGAGACAGTGAATAAGGTACCCCAGAGTTTGCCCCCTCACCCCTCCAGGTTTCCTATGAGTTTTGAGTTTTAAGCTTAGAAGATGGACATATCACACCAAACAGCGGCCCCACTTCTACTTGACTTGAAAGGCAACATTAGGATGCCTTGGTGATTGGAAGGAAAGGACCTTCCCAAACAGCCATGCTAGGCAGAGGGGTGTCCTCAGGGACCATGGGCTAAATCTTCGTGCATTCCATCCTTAGCTTCTTAAGAATAATTCCTGGAAATGACGCTGCTGGATCTGATCATGCATAGGTTTTGAATTTTCCTCTTTGATTTAACAAACAAGTCATCAGTGTTCATAGGAGAAAATTTAAAAATCATAGACCACCACCAAACCCATCTCGCAGAAATAATCAGCTCCTACATTTTGGAGTATTTTCCATAAATACTATTTATTTGTTTGTTATTTATATTTCAGTTTTCTCCAATATTTTATTTGGAAAATTTTTCAAACCTACAGAGCAATGGAAGGAAATACACAATCAACACCCAAGTGCCCTTACTGGATCCATCCCTTGTTCACACTGTGTCCTGTTTATGTCCTTCAAATACCTAGGTCTCCATCTATACCCATGTTTATGTCTTCTATCATGCTGCTATAACCAAATACCATAGGCTGGGTGGCTTAGACGACAGGTATATATTTTCTCACATTCTGGAGACTGGGAAGTCCAAGATCAAGGCGCTGGCAGATTCAGTTCCTGACGAGGACCCTTTTCCTGGCTTGCAGACGGCCGCCTTCTCACTGTGTCCTCACAAGGCAAAGAGAGAGAGCGAGCCCTGGTGTCTCTTCCTCTTCTTATAAGGACTCTAATCCCATCATGGAGTCCCTGTCCCCAAGACCTCATCTAAACCTAATTACCTCCCAAAGACCCCACTTTCAAGAAACACCATCACATTGGGGGTAAGGCCTTCAACATACGGATTCGGGGGCACACAAACATTTTAGTCCATAACAGTTTACATCTATATCTTTGTCTCTATATATACGCAGATTTTCTTGCTGAATCATTTGAAAGTAATTTGCAGATGCCACGACACTTTGTCCTTAAATTTTTTTTTTTTTTTTTTTGGCCATGCTGTGCGGCTTGCGGGATCTTAGTTCCCCGACCAGGGATCGAACCTGAGCCCTCGGCAGTGAAAACGCCAAGTCCTAACCACTGGAATGCCAGGGAAGTCCCCATCCTTAAAAACTGAAGCAAGTGTCTTCTAAGAATAAGGACCTTCTCCCACATAATCCACAAACCACTATACGCTAAGAAAATGATTAATAATTTCATAATGTCATTTAAGAAACTGCTTCTTTTCAAATTTCTCCAACAATGTCAAAATGTCTTTTGTAGAGTTTTCTTCCACCTCCAATCCAGGATCCAATCATGATCCACAAATTATATTTCATAGTCACATCTCTTTAATCTTGAAAAAGCTAAGACAGTTCCTTAGCTCTTTTGGATTTTTATAACTTTGGGTTTTTGGAACTTCCAGCTCAGTTGCCCTGTAGCAACTGACCCACACTCTGGACCATAATTAGATTCAGAGTGAACATTTTCAGCGGGAAAACGATGTGTGTGGTGCTGCGTCTTTCCCTTGGCAACTCCATCAGGACACGATGTCGGTGTGTCCCGTTTCTGATGATGGTGAGTTTGATCACTTGGTTCAGGTGATGACCACCAGGTCTGCCTCTGGAAAAGTGCCCTTTGCCCTTTTGTAATTGGTCAGTAGTTTATTTATTCATTGATTGATTCATTCATTCATTCGTTTATGTTTTTAGCAAATATTCCATGAATATCATCTCTGTGCCCAGTCCTGTGCTAGGCAGGGCTGTGCTGGGAACACAGTGGTGACCAAGACACTCTGGATCCTGCCTTCTCGGGACTCCCAGGTCACGAGGGAGACAGTCCAGCCACAGATAGTGACGACCCACAGTGCGTGGACCTGGGATGGGGGAACCCGCATGACTCGTGATGGACCCAGCCTGGGGGGTCACGAAGGACTCCCAACAGGAGGAGGCATCTGAAAATTCAGGGTGGGTGTGGAGAGGAGTGAGTGTTGCAGGCAGAGGGAATAGCATATGCAAAGGCCCAGGGGTGGGAGAGAGCAGAGGGGTCTGGGCACTGAATGAACAGTTGGAAACTCCCCATCAACCATGGGGTAGATCCCATTGGGCCTTGTGGCCATTTTAAGGAGTCAGGACGTTTTCTGTGAGCTAGTAGAGGCCACTGCAGTAGGGTTTTCGTCAGGAGAGGGCTGTGGCTTCGGTGCATTTTTATTTTCTGGGACCATCACTCCGTGGGGAGCGTGGATTGAGAGGACGGGGCTGAAGTAGTGCCGGCTGGGGAGCTGCAGGGGGCGCTGAGGGGCAGAGACTGGGATTCATCAGATCCGGTGACTAATCAGGTGAGGGGGCAAGGATCCAAGATAACAGTGCTCAGGTCCCACGAGTATTGTGTCTGTGCGTGTGCACGTGTGTAATTACACTAAATGTTTATTTTTATTCTCAGTTTAAAGAACAAAACATTCTCTAAGGCTTATCAAAAGCAATTCCCAGCCCCACGCTACCCACGCTGTACCCTTTCTCCTGCCACAAACTCTTTCAGTCCTTTTTCTCTGTTTCTCTGCCTTATCTCGAATTTTTTTGTCAAAGCAGCTTTAAGTGAGGTCTAAGCTTTAAGTGAGAGGTATAAGTGACACACAGTACAATGCACGTATATAAAGTGTATAATTTGATGGTTTAAATTTTTTTTAATTTTATTCAAGTGCAGTTGATTTACAATATTTAAATATCTATTTTTTTCTACCTATAAAATACCTCTTTTATGTAAAGTAGTGCGTATTAATTGATGTTTTGACATACGTATGCACCCGTGAAACCACCACCACATTGAAGGTAGTAGACACATCTCATCGCTCCCCAGTCTCCTCAAGCCCCTCCCCCTGCCCCCTCCCCTCTCCCCTCCCCCAAGGAACCCCTGAGCAGCCTCGTCACAAACGTCAGGTTGCACTCACAGAAAACAAACTGTGGTTACCAAAGGGGAAAGGGGGAGAGGGATACATTTGGAGTTTGGGATGAACAGATACACACTACTGTATATAAAATAGATAAACAGCAAGGTCCTACTGTATAGCACAGGGAACTGCATTCAATATCTTGTAATAAACTATAATGGAAAAGAATCTGAAAAAGATACACATGTATGACTGAATCCCTTTGCTGGACACCTGAAACTATCACAACATTGTAAATCAACTATACTTCAATTAAAAAAATTAAAACATGTCAAGTTCCAGGGCCCATGGAGGAAGCAGGATCCTTCCTCCACAGCTGCTTTTCTTTGGCTTCTTGCAGTGAGGGTAGCTCAGGCAGTGGTAGGAGCCGAAGCTGTGGCCGAGGGTGCCCCTTGTGTGGAGTTTTGCAGTTTTGTTTTTTTGTTTTTTAATTGGTGTAAAATTCACATAACATAGAATTAACCATTTTATAGTGAATAAGTGGCATGTGTACATTCACCACACTGTACCACCATCAGCTCTATCTAATTCCAAAACATTTTCATGACCCCCAGAATAAGAGTTGGTACCCATTAAGTGGCTACTCTCCACCCCCTCCCCCTCCAACTCCTGGCTACCAGCAATCTGATTTCTATCTCTAGGGATTTGCCTGTTCTGGACATTTCTTATCAGTGGAATCATACAATCAGAACTTTTGTGTCTGGCTTCTTTCAACTTAGCATCATGTTTTCAAGGTTCATCCTTGTTGCAGCAGGTATTAGTACTCCATTTCTTTTTATGGCTGGATAATATCCATTGTACGGATAGACCACAGTTTATCTGTACATCTGTCAATGAACATTTGGGTTGTTTCTCCTTTTGGCTATTGTGAATAGTGCTGTGTGAAAATGGATGTAACTGGCAGTCATTTCTAGGCTTAGAGAATCTGTCTGGAGGGCAGTGGAGCATCGTGGAGGAGAGTGTGAGCTCTGACACTGAAATTCCTGGACTCAAGCCCTAGATCCACCTCATACTATCTGGATGAGCTGGAGTTCACCGGATGTCTTCGTGCTTGACAACAGAACTTCCTCTGTGGGATTATTACGACATCGAAACAGTTAATACATGTAAAACACTTAGGGAGGTGCCTAGCTCAGAGGAAATACTAGCAAAGCATTGAATTTTTGTCATCATCAGTGAACACTCTGCATTGCCAGCAGCAGAAACCATCCTGGGCCAACGGAAGCAGAAAAAGAATATATTGGAAGGATATATTGGAGACCAAGGCTAGGAAAATCAGCAGGAATCTTGGAGGTCTATAGTTCAGGACACCAGTGTTGTCACCAAGAGACCCAAAATGTGTAATGGCACCTAGAACAGGGGTTTATTCCTTGCTTGTATAGCAGTTCTTGCAGGGGAGTCATGTGGCAGGACAGCCCTCTTCCTCTGCTCAGTCATTCAAGGACCCAGGCTGATGCAGTCCCACCATCTTCAGCTTGCACCTTTCAAGGTCACCCTGGGGGTCATGTCCACTCCAGCCAGAGGTCAGTAAAGAGCATGAAGGAAGAGAGCACAGGTTTTATGGACCTGTGGCACCTGGAAGTGGCATGTGGGATCTTCCCGGACCGGGGCACAAACCCGTGTCCCCTGCATCGGCAGGCAGACTCTCAACCACTGCACCACGAGGGAAGCCCCTATTGTTGAGTTTTAAGAGCTCTTTATATGTTCTGCAACAAGTCCTTTATCAGATATATGATTTGCAAATATTTTCTCCTAGTCTGTGGCTTCTCACTTTCTTAATCTTATAAAATTCCTTTTTATTTAACAACTTTTTTTGAGGTATGACTTACATGCAATAAACTGTACTTATTTTAAGGGTTCACTTTGATGGGTTTTATCACAGGTATTTGCCATGAAACCACCACCATAGTTAAAAATATTTCCTTGGGCTTCCCTGGTGGCGCAGTGGTTGAGAGTCCGCCTGCCGATGCAGGGGACACGGGTTCGTGCCCCGGTCCGGGAAGATCCCACATGCCGCGGAGCAGCTGGGCCCGTGAGCCATGGCCGCTGAGCCTGTGCATCCGGAGCCTGTGCTCCGCAACGGGAGAGGCCACGACAGTGAGAGGCCCGCGTACAGCAAAAAAAAAAAAAAAAAAAAATTTCCTTCACCCCCCAAATTTCCTTGTGTTCCTTTGCAGTCCATCTCTCCCGCCATACCTGACCTCAGGGAAGCACTGACCTGATTTCTATCACTGTGCATTCATCCAAATCCTTTTTTCTCCAAATGGCCAAAAAATATACTTGTTATTCTTTTTGAACTAATTTTTTCCTTTTAATTGTGAAATATTGCAGACATAGAGGAAATACTATAACCAACACCCGTGGACCTACCACTTAGAATTAATAGATATTAACACTTTGCCCTATTTGCTTTGAGTTTTATTCCCTTGTTTAGGGACTAAAGCTAAAAAGCCTCACCCCGTTCTCACTCCTTCCTCCTTCATCTGTCCTGAAGTTGCTGAGTATTAGTCCCTGTGAGACTTTATACTTTTCCTGAATATATATGTGTGTCCATAGTGCACGTTCTTGTTCACGCTGTTTGTATCTTTTGGACCTAGTATTTCTTCTCGTTACGTTTGGGAGATTTTTCTGTGTTGAAGTACATAAAGCTCATTCGTTCTTTTAATTTTTTCCGTTGCAAATCGTGAGATTGATTAGTAGCGAAATATTTCAGAAGCGTTGGTAAGTTGGCAAAAGCATGCCTGGGGATGTAAGACACTGCTAGGGAAGCAAACGAGTAATTTCACCATTTTTGCTTTGTTTTGTTTTAACTACTGTGCTCGGCAAGCACAGCTTCATTTCTAGGTTGTGACATAAAATCTTCCTCAATTTCAGGCTGAGATTCCCTTTTGAGCCTTTGCCTTTAAGAAACTGTCTAGATTTATGGAGGTCATTGACAGATGGATTCAAATTTTGGTTTTTAAACAAAAAGGAATGTGAGGAATTCCCTGACCGTCCATTGGTTTAGACTCCTCGCTTCCACTGCAGGTGGCGTGGGTTCAATCCCTGGTTGGGGAACCAAGATCTCGCAGGCCCCGCAGCGCAGCCAAAAAATATATATATACATTTTAAAAAATTTAAAAAAAGAAAGGAATGTGCTGTCATCCTGTCTTTGAGTCCCTTTAACACAGGCCATAGTCGTGCCCGTCCCCCTCCCATTTTGAGTGGGGGCCTGGACTTTCTCAGTCCTGGATTCTGAATCCATTTTGCCTTTTAACAGACCCTCAGGGAGAATAGAGAGTTCAAGGTTCCATCACAACCCTGCTTCCTGCACCCAGGCAGGAGCCTGGGGGACATCATAAGACTGGGGCTCCTTTTGGGAGGGGCCAGTGTACTTTCCCAACAGGAAGAGTGTTAAATAGGCAGTCAGGACACCTTGAAGTTAGATGTCTCAGGCTCATCTGACAGGTGGCCAAGGCCAAGTCTGGCTGCCCATGGGCAACAGGGAGGAAACAGACTGACCAAGGGCGTGGCACCAGACAGTGGCATTTCTCTGGGCCTCACCAGAGGCTGCAAGTGAAAGTCACTTGGAAGAGATCAGGAAGGTGGCTGGACAACTCCCGTTCATTTGGGTCATGAAAACTTTTTTTTTTTTTTGGCTGCGTTGGGTCTTTGTTGCTGCGCGCGGGCTTTCTCTAGTCGAGGCGAGCAGGGGGTATTCTTCGTTGCGGTGCGTGGGCTTCTCATTGTGGTGGCTTCTTTTGTTGCAGAGCATGTGCTCTAGGGCACAGGCTCAGTAGTTGTGGCGCTCGGGCTTAGTTGCCGTGCGGCATGTGGGATCTTCCCGGACCAGGGCTCGAACCCGTGTCCGCTGCATTGGCAGGCGGATGCTTAACCACTGCACCACCAGGGAGGCCCTGGGTTATGAAAACTTTTAACTTCTTTACAGTATACCTAAAGCAAAGTGTACAAATCCTAAGTATATAGTTTGATAAACTCACAGAAAGAACAGGAAACAGAATATAACCAGCCCCCCAGAAACCCTACCATGCCCCCCTTCTAGTCACTATGCCTCCCAAGGGTAACCACCATCCTGACTTGTAACCCTGTGGATTGAATTTGCCTCTTTGGGGACTTTATATAAATGGAATCACGCAGCATGTATGCTTGTGTGGCCTCTTTCACTCAACATTGTCTGTGAGATTTATTCAGCTTTTTGTGTGTCGCTGTGGTTCATTTGTTCTCATTGCTGTTGAGTGTTTCACTGTGTGCATCCTTTTTTACCAGTCCTTCTATGGTGGGCATTTGGGTGGTCTAGAGTCTTTTTTTTCATAGCACTGAGGTGAACATGCAGGGACATGTCTTTCAGAGAACATGTGACAGGTTTCTGTGGGTGTCCACCCAGGAGCGGAATTGCTGGCTCATAGAGCACTGAATGCTAAATTTAGGAGTCACTGCCAACCAGCTGCCAAAGTGGGTGTCCTCAATTACCTCCTCCGAGTCTGAGTGTGATACATCTTTGGCAACACTTAGGATGTGTGGGTGTTTCATTTCAGCCATTCTGGGGTGTGTAGAGTGCTTTCTCTTTGTGATTTTAATTAATATTTTCCTGACATGTAATGAAAAGACCGCATCTTTTCACATGTCTAGTGGCCATTTAGATTTTATCCTCTTAGGTGATTCAAGTCCTTCTCTATTGGCTGGTCTGCCAATAGAAGTGGTTAACCTCTTAGCGGTTAGGATTCCAGGCTTTCCATGCTGTGGCCGGGGTTCAATCCCTGGTGTGGGAATTGAGATCCCACAAGCCACGCTGTGCAGCCCCCAAAAAATAGTCCTCCTATTCCTTTGAGGAATAGGAGAACTAAAGTTGGAGGTGGAAAGATGGACTTCTGTCTTGCAATTTACCCCCTTCTATGTAGTCTAAATGATTCCCCCCAGGTGCATGTTATTCTTCTAACTTAAAGGAAGAAAACCTAATTAGGTCAGCCTGGTTGCTGTGGAGGATGGTTGGAAGGGGTCAAGTATAAATGTTTTCAGAAATTCATCCCTTAATGAGCCCAAGGAACCTTATTTTTCCCATCAATTCACGTATCAGTGGATGAATATTAATTATTACTGCAGTGAATCAGGTTTCAACATCAACTCTAGGCTTACGTTGCATTTACAAGTGACCACAATGCTGATAATCCTTGTTCACATGAGTAAGTGATTAGAGAAGGAAGGAGTTGGCGTTGGAGCAGGCGCTGCAGCCCTGAGCTCCGTCCAAAGCCCCAAACCCCACAGTGAACACACGTCAGGACGGAGCGCAGCACCGTCGGCCCCACCTTCGGGGAGAGGGAAGGAGCCTGGCAGGTGGGTTGTGGGAGGGGCAGAAGGAGCGAGCTTTACACCCGCCCTGGACTTCTGACCGCTCCCACCCCCTCCCAGAGATTGCGGCCTCCACTCTGGACCTCCCCTCCAGGGCAGCAATTCTCATCCCCAGCCGATCACCAGAATCTTCTGGACGTTTCCAAAAGATGCCGTCAGGGCCACCCCTGGCCAGATAACTAACTGGGCATTCCGCGTGCGAGGCCCGGCGCGGGTCTTGGCTAAGGGGCCCATTCCCCGCTGGCGCCCGCGGTTCTGGCTGCCGTGTCGCCATTGCTCCGACCCGGACACCGAGGCGTCGAGGGGCGGGGTTTTGCATTCCCAGCAAAGATCCCTGACCCCTGTCTTCCCCCGCAGTGTACCACTGGGCCGAGATGCGAGCCAAGATGCGCCTCATGGGCTTCAATGCTGAAGCCGTCAAGCCGCTGAACGAGGCGGCGGCCGCCGAGCTGGGCGCCGAGCTGCTGGGCGAGGCCACCGTCTTCATCGTGGGCGGCGGCTGCCTGGTGCTGGAGTACTGGCGCCACCAGGCGTATCAGCGTCGCAAGGAGGGGGAGCAGCGCGCCGCCTGGGACGCGATGCGGGACGAGGGGGGCCGCCTGGCGCTGGCGCTGGAGGCCCTGCAGGCGCAGGTGCAGGCGGCGCCGCCGCGGGGCGCCCTGGAGGAGCTGCAGGCGCAGATGCAAGAGGTGCGCGCCCAGCTCTGCGCCCTGGACCCGCCGCCCGCGCCCCAGGCAGAGCCCACGCCCGAGGAGTAGGGGGCCGCAGGGCCCTGGTCTCAGACGTGACTGATGCCTGGGCTGCCATGTCTGTCCCCACTGTCCCTTCCTGAACCGGCCCAGCTAATAGCACCAGGTCCCTTTAGAGTCAGAAGGGATCTTGGACTGGGGCTGATCCAACCAGGCTTCTGGTCACCTCCCTACTAACCTGCCCAGTGAGGGGTACCTTCCACTGGGACACCCCCATCCACCGGTGGAACGTTCCAGCCCGACCCCCATCGCCCCACCGCATCCACTGGTTTAGCACTTTGGAATGGAAAAGCAGTGTCTTCCACTGGACCCCACCCACGCACCAACAGGAGGGCCAGCAGGGCACATGGACCATTTAATTTTGTCACTCATACCTCCAACTTACCTGAGGAGTGGTCCTTTCCCTGGGACCCTCATCCATTACACCAGGACACCTCATCCCACTTCTTCACTGGTACCGACCATTGTAGTGAAAATATAGAAACCTCTGATGGACTTCCCTACCCCTTGACCTTCCATCTACCTCACTCTTCTGGGGGGGCAGGGAATAGGATGGATCTTGGTGGGCATTAGCTCCAGTGGGTCTCCCTGTGGCTCTTCTAGTCCACCACTGGTGCCTTGACTGGGGTCCTCCCCTCTTTAAGTGGATCATTCCAACAGATCCCTCCACCCTTTCCTCCATCCAAATCTCCTCTTCAGAGTACTCAGGGATTCCCCCTTACTTCTTGCCTTTGAACTGGACACCCAGTGTCCACCCCCGTCCTTCATGCAAAGGCTTCCTCCACCTGCCCCCTCAGCCCTGAAGTTCACCACCTCCAACCAAATGGAATAATTCCACCAGGTAGTGTTAAGTGTTACCTACCTCACCTATCCCCTGCCAACCCATTGAACCATTAAAGGGGATGTGTTATGAGCTCTGTTATTTCTGAATTCTATTTTTTTTTTAGACTGTAAATGTTGTATAATTTAAGGAGCTCTGGGGGAAAGTCATCTTGAGAATGTGTCTGAGAACCACGATGTACGTCTGCAAAATGGGTGGCAGGCTCACTAAAATTAGAGGTTGGGAGGGATCTGGTGGGAAGGGGCCAGTGTCATCCTTTGAGCCCTTTCCCAGTTGGGGAAACTGAGGCCCAGGGGAAGCAAAGGGTCTTGTCCAAGGGCACGTGGTCAATGAGGGACTGCCCCTGGCTTTCTCTAGGGTGGTGAAGTGGTTGGGGCAGGGTGGGAAGGAGTGAGGAAGCTGCCTGGTGAGGGGCACAGAGAGGAAGGGAGGCAGGAAGGCCGAGAGGGGCCAGAGGCCACCCTAGCTGCAGGAGTCTGAGGGCAGGTTCGGGTGGGAAGAAGGAAGGTGAGGGGAAGGCAGATTACTGGGGGAGGAAGGGACACGCCCCCATCCTCATGAGAGCAGCCCTTCAAATCACTCCAGAAATCTTAGCATTTATAAAAACTGGCAGATTTATTCCACAGGGGCCCATTTTCAAGAAGCTAAAGGTGAAGGTGGGAGAGGGGAGGTTTCCTCCCCTTTTCCTTTCCCCCTCCTCTTTTTTTCCCCAGGGGGTAAAAATGGCCTGGACCCCAAAACCTACCGAAATAAAAAACCAAAAAACTGAGGTTCTAAAAAGTTACAGCATCTTAATTCCTCATAGAAAAGGGGAAGGAGCCAGAGGGAAGGGAGGTCCCTGGGGTGGGGGGAGCTGCCCCCAGCCTGATGGGACAACCCCCCTTAAATAGCTGTCCCAAGTGGGACAAGCCAGGGGCACAGCATTTAAAAACTCCCCACATCCCATTTTATCAAAACCAAAGAGAAAAAACATTTCCTCCCCCCCAAACCTAAATATATATATATACTTTTTTTTCTTAAAAAACAAAACTTCAAAGGCATTAAGCGTTAAAGTGAATCTAGAACAAGGGAATGTGAAATTCCCTCCTTCCTTCCCCCTTACTGTGGGGTTAATTGGTACATCCCCAGCAGAGGAACCAGCCCCAAGAGGATGGCAGAGGGGAAGGACCAAAGGGAGCAAAGGGTGGGGGCCTCCCCAGCCAATCAGCAGCCAGTATGGGTGTGGGCATGGTGCCAGGGAAGCCACACCCCCTTGGAATTTTCCAAGTGAGATAGGGAGTGGGGAAGACGCATTCCTGTGTAGTCTTCAGCCAATTCCAAGTCAAGTTGAGGCAGGGAAAGCAGGGTGACAGGCGGAGGGCGTGTGCGGAAAGGAGAAACTGGATCTTCTGGGGCCCTGTGGTCAGGGGGAGCCCCGCTTCCTCAGCTCCTGGACAAAGGCTGGAAGGAAACTGGGCAGAGGTCAGGGGCACAGCTTCTTCCCCCTTCCCTTCCAAAACAGGGCTTTCCAAGGGACATGATGCCTCCAAAATAAATAAATGTTTAAAATAAAAAACCACCTCACCTTCAATTATTTCCTCTTTCATTTTCTGCAGTTCCTTCCTCACCTCTTCCAGAAGCTCCTGAAAATGATGGGGTACCAATCAGGAAGGGTACTTGGACTTGCAAAAGTGAATCCCCCCTTTCTTAATGACTGAGGGGCCAGAAGGAGGAGGTTCAAGACCCCTATTACACACACACCACGACATCACTGGCAAGGCCACAAAGTGAGAATTCTAGGGGAGAATTCTGGATCCTTGGAGCCAGAAGGAAAGTACTGGAGAACATCCAGTACCAAGGCTGGCAAATACACTGCAGTCTCCTGCCACCTCCAATTGGTGATAAATGTCTGGGTCCAGTGTACTGAAAAGGATTCTGGGTACTCAACAGAAGTGAGTCCAGTGATAAGATTAGTAAGGTCTGTCATGGGCACTGGGTAAGGTGGTTATGGTGTCTGTGTCATCCCTGACATGATCCAATCTCTCTCCATTTCTCAGACTGGAAAACTGAGGTTCCCAAGGCCTTTTCTAGAATCACATGGCAGGTCAGTGGCAGAGTCTGGACCCAGATCTCCTTTCTATCCCCCGGACCTCACTCCCAGTCCTTTCCCCAAGCTACCTGTTTCACCCTTTCCAGGTCTGACTCATCACTGGAGCTGGGCGTAGAGGGTTGGGCCTCGGAAGTGGTCACTGAAGAAGATGACTTCATCCTGGGAGAGTTGGTGTGGTTTGGGGCGGAAATGAGGTTAGAGAGAGGGTCTGCCTCCCCTGCCTCCCATTCCAGGGGTCACACAGTGTTCCTCCCTACAAATTTGGCAAATTCAACTATTTTGGGGGGTGGGGCCCCAGTATTGATGGCCCACCTTGGCAAGGTTGTGCTGTTCTTCTCCCAGGGTCTCCGCACAGATTCTAGGGGACAGGCAATAAATCAAAAAGATCAGGGACAAGGAATGCCCTGCCTCAATCTTTCTCCCCAGCCTCATCAGCCCCTGTTCAAAGAACCATCTCAGGAGACTACAATCCCCAGCACTGTTTGTACAGACTCTCCCATCGACGTGTGTTATATGTGAGAAGCGGGCATCCTGGGACTTGTAGTTCCTGTGACTAGACTGGGCTCTCACTCACCACTGTGGGCTGGGACTCTGGCCTCTGGCTCCTCCTGCTGGTGGGAAATAAAACTGTCATGAGCCAAGGGCTTCCCTGGTGGCGCAGTGGTTAAGAATCCACCTGCCAATGCAGGGGACACGGGTTTGAGCCCTGGTCCGGGAAGATCCCACGTGCCACGGAGCAACTAGGCCAGTGTGCCCCAACTACTGAGCCTGCACTCTAGAGCCCGCGAGCCACAGCTACTGAGCCCATGACCCACAACTACTGAAGCCCGCGCGCCTAGAGCCCGTTCTCCACAACAAGAGAAGCCACGGCAATGAGAAGCCTGCACACCGCAACCAAGAGTAGCCCCCGCTCAGCACAACTAGAGAAAGCCCGCGCGCAGCAACGAAGACCCAATGCAGCCAAACATAAATAAATTTAATAAATTAAAAAAAAAAAGAAACTGTCATGAGCCAGCCCCCCACCCCCGACGCCGCACCTCTGCTCATTTTCCTCCTCCACCTTCAAACCTAGCCCATTCCTGTCACAGCCCCCTCCCCGATATTCCTACACAAACGGTACATCCTAAGGGGTATATGGCAGGAAGAGCCCCTGACCCACATTGGCAGATTCATCCTTGGCGGTTTTCTCCCCAACTTGTGTGGCTTTCCTTCTGTAAGAGAGAAGGGCAAAAACAGATGGCTTCAGCCCTCCCTCAGCCACTCAACAATTCCCTTCCCCGGAGCTCTAGAAAGGTGGATTCTAGCGTGCAGACTTCTGGAATTTGTCAGGGCTAAGAAAATTTTAGTTTTAGAAGTTAAAGAGAGTACTGCTCTCGAACTGGGGTGGGGCTCTCCGATTCCCACGTTTGGGAGTAACACAATTCTAAGGGCGGAGTTCCCAGGTTCTGAGGCAGGATCTCCTAAGGTCCTGGAATTCTGGGGTTTAGAACATTCCAGAGGCTACCTGGGTGGTTGCAAACCTCAGCCATCTCAGGAGAATGCAATCCCCATCATTATATCCCAAACCTGGCTATCAAAGGGCAAACTTTCACCCAAAGAAACCAACTAACTGGGAATCTGAGCCCTCCCCCCCACCCGGCCCTACTGAACAGGAATCTCCAGGTGATAACTGCTGGTCTGAGGGGTGTGTTCCAAGGGCTTTCTGCGGCTATTAAGGGCTCCAGGCTCAGGCTCACCTCCGGGCCAGCATGGCATTCATCTCTTCCATGAGCCCCCCGCCCGTGCTTCGACTGCTCTCAACTTTGGGGGCCAAGGGCCCCCCTGAGGCCTCCTCCTGCTGGAGAAATTACAAAGAGGTGGGGGTTTATAGGCGGGCCTCCTGGCCTTCCAGCCCTCCTGTGAGGCTCCCAGGAAACTCTGGCCTCATCCCATTATAATATCAGGCCCCGTCAACCCACACCCACTTTGCCTGCCCCCCTCACCTTGCTGACTTTCCTGAGTTTGGCTCCGGCAATGGCTGCGGCCAGGCCGGGGGCCCCAGTCCCTCCACCACTGGGGCCTTGTGCTGTGGGGAGAGGGGGCGCAGGGGGTGGGCCTCCCCCTGCTCCATGCCCCCCAGCCGAGATCCCCGAGGAGGAGAGACCAGGGGGTGGGGGGGGACCCGGAGGAGGGGGAGGTCCTGGAGGCGGGGGTGGTCCCCCAGCTGTGGGAGCAGCTGGGCCTCCTGTAAGAAACACGAAAAAGGAGGGGTGCTGAGAGAGAAGCCTTATTCTCTGTTGTCCGGCTGGCCCACCCCCTCCTCTGGGGTGGTCACCCGAGCCCCGAGGCCATTCGAGCAATCACCTGCGTTGGAGACCCTGCGTTCCCGCTCCATGAGCTCCGACTGCTGCTGCCTGCGGAGGGAAGGCGAGCTGCCATCACTCAGAGCCCCAGGCTGGCCAGCAACTTCCCGGATCGCCCCTCAGAGGTCTCCAGCAAGGCTGGCTCCTAAGCCCCACTCATGTCCTCCATTCCCCAGGGGCCAGGAAAGGGTTGCAGGGGGAGGACAGGGACAGAGCGAGAGCAAGAGGCGAGCAATCTAGTCATCAGACTGTCAAGAACACCAGAATACAGAACACCCAGGATCCTCTAGACAACCAAATTCTGGACTCTGGGAATCTGGGGGACCAGGATTTGAAGGGTCAGAAGGTTCTGCAACTCTGGGTGTCAGGAGTTTTTCAAACTCCAGGAGGTGGGGGGTTTCTGAAAGAGGTCCGTTTCTAGTCCCCTGGGAGTTGGAACATTCTGAAAACTGCAAGTTGGAGAGGTCTGAACTCTAGGAGTCAGGGGTTCTGGAACAATCTACAACTCGGGCAGCAGTAGGGTTCCCCACCCAGGGACTGGCCCCACCTTTTCTGTTGCTCCATCTCCTCTGGGGAGGGGCCGTTCTGGACAGACCAAGTGGGCGGTGCCGTAGGCGGTGTCGGCGGGGGCGGAGGCCCACCTCCTGGAAGGTGAGAGTAAAGGCTGCTGAGTCACCCAGGAAGCGGGCGCCACCCCTCAGCACGTTCCCTCGGCTCTCCCGGGCCTCCCAGGGACTCTGCGATGAGGGGTCAGCACGAGCTTCCCCTGGCTGAGCTGATGTCAGGTGGGTGCTGGGAGGATGCCCAGGTCACAGGCGGAACAGCAAAGGCCCAGAGAGGGGAGCCGCTTGCCCCAAGTCCTGCAGACCCGAATTTGCAGGAACAAGGCTTGAAATCAGGCCCACTCCGGCATCCAGGCTCTTAGGGCACCTGTCACAGCTGCTCAGACTGCCCCACCTGAAGATCCAGGCTCTTAGGGCACCTGTCACAGCCGCTCAGACCGCCCCACCCGAAGACCCAGGAAAGGCTGACAGCCTCTTCCTCACCCCCCCTCAGGCCTCTGGCTCCCATGTATTTTTCTGTGCCTCGGACAAGCAGGCCCCTCCCCACCAGCCCTGAAGCCGCTCCAGGAAGCAAACACCTCCGCCATTTGGTGATTTGTGACCCCACATGCATAGCCGTCACTTTGCTCCTCAAAGTGTACTGTTTATGGACCGGTAGCCTTGGCGTCACCAGGGAGCTTGTTAGAAGTACAGAGGCTCAGGCCCCGGCCAACCCAACTGAATCGGAATCTGCGTTTCTCCTAGATGATTCGTGGGCACATTCCAGTTTAAGAAATACCAACTGAAGGTTTTTTCTTAATACTGTTGCCTGAAAACTAACCGATGATGACATAAGTCAGTATAATGGTTACCTGGGGAAAGGGCACAAGGAACTTTCTGGAGGCTGGAAATATCTATATCTTGATCTGGGAGGTCACACAGGAGTGTGCATGTGTAAAAATTCCTGGAGCAAAATGTACTCTCAGGAACCATGCGTTTTATACGTGGGTGCACTCGGGGCACACAGGAACCCACAAAACCCTCATAATAATTCTCCACAGAAGTTGTCAATTGGCCTCATTTTCAGATGAGTAAACCGAGGCCAAGTGGTGAAGTGGCGGCCCCAGGCCACACGGCAGGGCTCGGTGGTCCCCTCTGCCCGCTCTCTCTAACCTTCCAATGCCTCTAGGGCGCTGGCCATGCCGGCGGCAAACTGTGTTGCATCCTCCTTGCTGCCGAAGTTGAGGCCCCAGACCTGGCGGGCGTCACGCCACTGGTGGAAGTTGGGGGTGGCCTGGTTATACTTGACACCCCGGACGATGGCGCAGTTGATGACCACCTGGCAGGGGGGGGAAAGTGGGTGAGGAGTGGTGGGGCGCAGCGGGTGGAGGGGGCGGGGAGGGAAGCCTCACCTGCTGGTCTGGCTGCATCTTCCGGCCGACCACGCGGAAGGAGTTGGCAGTGGGGTTATGATAGATCTGGACGCGGCTGAAGGCCTGGGGGCCCGTGCCAGCAGGCAGCCATCGCTTGTTGCTGTCATCATAGAGCATCACAGTGGCCCGGCTGGAGCAGACAACCGTCTCACTGCCCGGAGGGAGGAAAGGGGAGAGAGGCCAGTTAGCTGAGGGGAGCCTGGCACCCTCCCTCCGGGGGCCGGTCACCTTCTCCATCTGGGGCCCCCTGGGAGAGTAGGAGACACAAAGACAGTGTGAGAGGAAGAGGGACCCATGGAAAGGCAGAGGAAGACAGGCAGACGGGGAGAGAGGGCTGGGGACAGACCCTTGAAGAGACCCAGACAGGGAGACTGGGAGAGAAAAGACAGACGGGATAGAGAGACAGACAGACTGGGAGAGTCAGACAAAGAGACAAACAGGGGATGGGAGACAGACAAGGAAAGAGACAGACAGTCAGATGGGGGGAAAGAAGGCAGGAAGAGGAAGAGTCAGACAGACTGGAAGAGACAAACATACAGACTGATGCAGAGAGAGAGCTGAGAAAGGAATCAGACTGACGTAGCGGAGACAGACTGAAAGACAGACAGACAGAGGAGTAGTGGGGGAAAACAGATGGAAAGGCAGGGAGCAGAGAAAGATACAGAAATGGAGAGACAGGCAGATGGAGAAAGACAGAGAGATGGACAGAGAGACCGAGGCAGTCTGAGAGATGCAGAGTGAGCTGGAGGAGGGGGCCCGGGAGAAGCGGATGGAAGGGGTGGGGCAGGAGCTCTGGGCAGTGCTGGGAACCAGCCCCTGCCTGGTGCCCTTGGAGCCTCAGTTTCCCCATCTCTGCTGGGGTGCTCGGAGCCCCCCCTTCCCCCAACCACCTCTCCCCACTCAGGAGGAGGAAGCTGAGGCTCAGGGAGGGGAAGGGTGAGGCTTGCAGCAAGTTGGGGACCAAGGCTAGATTCCTGCTGCCAACCCCGTCCCTCCGGCCCCCCTGGCGCCAACGGCCATCAGTGGACACTCACTGCTCCGTGTCAGGCAGGGACCCAGACAGCCCCGGCCCCACCCTCCAGGGCAGGAGAGCATCACAGTGGCCTGTCCTGTCCGCAGACAGTGATAATCCAAGACCAGGCCTGGGGTGCCCAGAAGGAGTGCCTGCCCCAGCCTGGGGATCAGAGACTTCCTGGAGGAGGTGACATCTGACTTAGCCTTGTGGGGAGGGGGTCAGTAAACTGGTTCAGGGTTCAGGATCTGATATCCACAGATGTAGGTTCAAATCCCCGTTGGGCCACCTACTCCATATGACTCAGGCAAGCAGCCTTCCCACATGAGAGAAGGCATCTTCCTTGCCTGCAGACTGGGGAAATGACAGACCCCACCTCCCCCAGGGCAGTGGGAGAAGCAGATGAGTCTGGACATGTAAAGTGCTTGGCACAGTGCCTGGCATGTACTGAGTGCTGAGTAACTGTCAGCATCCTTTCCACGGGCACCCTGAACAGGTACCCCTGGGTCCCTGGACAGCCACATCCCTCCCACCCCCTACCAGTCCTTCTGGGGAGGTTCAATGCCCTCCTCCCCCAGTGGGGAAACTCAGGCTCCCAGACAGGAAGTGACTTGCCCAAGGTCACACACAAACCAGGGGGAAGCAATGGTCCCCACCCCCACCGGACTTTTTCCTGAAAAGAAGAAGTTGGTGGTCAGAGGTTTCCGGGGAGAGAAATTATACCCCACAATGGCTCTGTCTCTACCAGGGCTGGGGGCTGGTGCATAACACTGACGCTGTAAAAGACAAGGCAGGGAAAGCCCCTCAGCAGACCCAGATCTGGGTTCCTAGGCCAGGAAGCTGAGGCCCCAGACCCTCCCTCCAGGTTTACATAATTGGGGCACCTCCCTCTTATCAGGCACTTCAGCTGCTCAGATGCCCTAAGCCCTTTCCTCAGAGTCTCTCATTTTATTCTCACTGCAGCCCTTCTGGATGGGCTATTTCATCCTCATTCTGCAAGGACTACAAACAGAGGCCCAGAAAGGTTGCGTGACTCGCCTGTGGTCACACAGCTAGTAAGTAGCCCAGCAAGGGTTTGAACCCAAGCCACCTGGCTCCCAAGTCCACAATCTTAACCACCGGGGACTGTGTGGGCCCTACCCAAACACCAGGTGCTGTTTCCAGACAAGTGCAGCCTCAGGGGCTCTTTCTGGCTTCCACTGCCCCTGGCAGGGCAGGGTTAAGGCCTCGCCCACACCTGCCACCCACACCCAGGGCAGACTCTGCCCAGGTGCCCGGGGCCTTCGTTGCTACCCAACCCTGGCTGCACTTTGCTCTCCCAAGCGACCCTGCCCTGCTGAGTCTCTGGACTGGCCAGAGAGCTGGATGTCTGCAGAATGACCCCAGACTGGTCTTGTCCCTCTCCAGGCTGTGGTGTCCCCATTACAGCAAAAGGATCCTGTTAAAACACAAGTCAGATCGTGCCCCTCCTCTTCTTGGAAGCTCCCGTGGCAGCTCCCACAGAATTTTTATTCTGGCCAAGTTCTCTCCAGGGCCTTCGTGATCTGTGTGATCTCTGATCTCTGATCTCCCTTCCTTCCCCCCAGCTTGCTGTTCCAGCCCCACTGGCCTCCGCGCTGCTCCTTCAACGTGCCAGACACATTCCTACCGCAGGCTGGTGCTCTTGTTCTCCCTCATCCTGGATTTTCACCTCCTTCGGGTCGCCACTTAGCCGACACCTCTTCCAAGAAGCCCTCCCTGACTACACTATCTGGAAAAGCTCCTCTCCCTCTCACTGCACGTCCCACGTTTCATAGCACCTGATCCCTGCCTGACAGATCCCTGTCTCCCCTACCAAAAGGTCAGGACCATGAGGGCTGGGATTTTTGTCCTTTCTGCTGTGTCCTCGGAACCTAGAATCATGCCTAGGACATAGTAGGTATCCAAGAGTTGTTAAATTAGCCATCTATAAAAAAGGAAAAGCTTTTAACAATGGCAGCTGGTATTTATTGGTTAGCCTGTGTACCAGACATTGTTCTAGGTACTAAGCTGCAAGTTCCACAGTGAACCTTGCAATGACCTCATGAGATGGACTCTGGTGCTCACCCTTTTTACAGATGAGGAACCGTGGCCACAGAGAGGTGAAGACAGTTATCCCAGGTCGTGCAGCAAACAAGCAGAGGGGCTCATATCTGAACCAAGTTCCCCACCACCACCACCGCCCCCCCCGGCAATGTTCTTAACCTTATTTAAAGATGAGAAAACAGCTAAGCTGATTTTTTTTTTTTAAGGCAAGGTATAAAGTGGTGTGTATCAGAAGTATTTTTTTTTAAAAAAAGAAAAGGTGGGGAGGATATAAATACCTCTGCACACAGAGTGGTGATATATGCAGAAGCTGCTTCTCAGGTGACTAACCGTGGCTGCCTCTGAGGCACTGGGGACCCGGGGGCCTGAGGAGGCAGGAAGTGGACATTTTGTACCGTTTACCTTCTTGAATTGCTTGATTATGACTTTTCTTTTCATTTTGTTTTAACATGGGCTGGTATTACCTATAAAAAACGAATTCATTACTTAAGTTCAAAAAATAAAACTATAAACTAGGCAAAAAGCTAGAATGGAAAAATCCCACAGCCAGGAAGCAGGGAGTGAGATGGAAATGGGGTCTGCCTAATTCCAGTGGTCTCTGGGGTCTCATACCCTCAATTGGACATGAGAGCCTTAATCCCCAACCAGCCCAGAACTCTCCCACAAGTCCTCCCATTCTGGTAAACTCTAGCATGTGGTAGATAAAAGAAGGTTCAAGTCACCCCCTCGCTGTGTGGCTTCCCGTCTCTGAACCTCAGTTTCCAGCCCTGGAAGCCATAACTCACTGGGGTTTGGTAAGGATTGAAAGAGATTAAAAGAAGCCCTAAGCACAGGACTTGGAATTTGGCAAGGATTCATATGAGGGAGCTGAGAGGCAATATAGGAGGGAGAGAGCTTCTCATCACGGGAGGCAATCAAACATAGTCACTCTAGTTTACTCAAACCTTCCATATTAGAGGCTTGCCCTTCCTTTCACCCCTTCATCCTATAGCCCCTTAAACCGCAAAACTTGTGATCTACCCCCCAAAGCCCCAGGCACACACAACCTTTCCAAACTACAAATCTTTGAAGAAACCCTGGATAGAAACTCAGATGTAGGGTCTGCAGGGCTTGCATGGGTTCACTCTAGTCCTTCCTCCCTGACAGGCCTCAGTTCCCCATAAGTGATTAGGAAGGTAACTGGGTTCCTTTTTGTTTATCGGCATTATCTTAAGTGTTGGTACAGTGAAAGCACGTTACTTGTATTATTATTATTTTTTTAAAGGCCACTAAAGGTTTGATTTTCCTTTTTCTCTAATAGTATAATACTCTGGAAAGAGGCCTGGGTTCAAATTCAGGCTTGCCCACTTCCAATCTGACTTTAATAGGCAATTTGCTTAATTTCTCTGTGCCTCAGTTTTCCCATCTGGGGAAGGGGGACGGTTCTAATAGTATCAATCTCTTAGAATTGTTATGAGGATTAAATTGAATCAGGCACCTAGTACAGTGCCTGGCACAAAGTAGATGCTTGATCAGATAGTCTCTCATTATTTAAAAAAAAACAACAACAATAATAATTACTATTATTGGAAGAGGAAAGAAATGAACCAAACACTTCTTGAGTCCCTTCTGCCCTGAGATTCTCAGACCTCTGCCCCACTTCCCAGAATTCCAGCTCAGAGTCCCGGACACAGCAGACACTCAACAAATATTTGTCAAACTGGGAGAAAAGGAACTGTATCTTGTAATTTTCCATCTTAACATCCTCTCTTCCAACTGCCCCCAAGACTGTCCCCAGCCAAATCAGCCAGAAATCTGAGGATCCCAGCCCCCTCCCCTCCCTCAATACTGCTTAGGAATTTCTGAGGGATCTTGGGCCAGGCCTTTCTCTCTTTGAGCCTCAGTTTCCCCAGCTGCCCCCAGACAAGGCCATGGGTCTTTCTGAATCCTTCCTAGCTGTCCTGGGAGAAGGGGCACAGCCCAGTAAGTCGGGTGTGGCCATCAGAAGGGAAGACCCCTCAGGAGGTGGGAGTAACTCTCTGGTGAGACAGGCATCAGCTCGACTTCTGCCCACCTCCCAGGAGGTGGGAGGTTTGGTCGTGGCCAGCAGTAGGGGGGCCTTGTGGGAGGGCCAGGGCCTCGGGGACTGGGGGCGGGGAGGCTGGCCCAGACATTGCTCCTGCCCTTTTACGGTCTCAGTGAGTGAGGCAGCACTAACTCGGACATCCGCCATCCGCCTTCCACCGTGCCTGGGACCGGAAACGCGGCGGGGTGGGGGGGTGGGGGGGAGGCAAGGGGCGGGGCTGGGGGGCAGTGGGAGAGGAGAGCCCCCCAGGAAGAAGGTGAAGGAAGAGAGCCTGACTCCCGAAAACCGCCCCCTCTCCCGGGCCAGACCTTGAAGGGATGTTGCTATAATGGGGGAAAGGGTAGGCAGGAAGTCTTGTGGGTGTCTGTGGGTGCCCCCTTGCTCCAAATTTTCCAGCAATCCCTTTACAGCAGAAGGAACAAATGTACGAGGGGGATTCTCTACTGACCGTAAAAACGAATGCCACCCTATGTCAGAGGGCAGGGGTATGGGGAATGTGGGAGGATGTGGGCGCCAGGGGGTTAATCCCCAGCCGCCCCCAGGGGCCTCCCCCTCGAGCTGGGGGCTTTGGGGCAGGAAGTCCCTGACAGCGTAGAGGAAGGGAGATAGTATTGTCAGGCTCAGGCCTCAAGGGAGAGATTATGGGGGGCCAGGGGAAAGGAAGAATAAGGGGGGGCTAGTCGGGTCCCCCAGCCGCACGGGCCCCGCCCTCAGGTGAGCCCAGGAGTTTTGAGGGAGGCCCGGGAAAGACAAAATCCCTGGGTCCCTTCGGCCCCCAGCCCCCAGGATTAAATTCCTGGGAAGATTGCTGGAACTCTCTGGGAAGCCTGGGTCCCTTGGGGAGAGGGCTATGACCTTGACGCTTTGCAACGCCCCCTCCTCCAACCGCACAACTCGGGACTGCTGGGGAAGGGGGGGCGGTGTTGAGAGAAGGGGGAGGCGCCGTGGTGGGGAAAGCAGCCGGCCCACGGCGCTCTTTGCCGGCCCCTCCCCACACCAGCTGTCTCGACAGGTGAGTCAGGAAGACAAAGGCCCCCCTTCCCCCAGCTGCCGCGCCCCCTCCCTCCCCAGGGCCGTGCAGGTTGGGGAGAGGGGCCGCCCTTCTGGCCCGGGGCCGGGGAGCCGCCCTCGGCCCAGAGCGCTCGCTCGGTCCTAGGCACAGCCTGTTTTAAGCAAATTGTGGGTGGGGAGCGGCGGGGGAGGGGAGTCCCAGCCAGACTCTGGAGGCTGCGTCTGGGTCCGTGGATCCGTCCACACCAACCTCCTCCACAGGAGGATGAGCCCCCCAAATTTAGGGGGTTAAGTACCCCCGAAGTTAAGGAGCAAGGTCGCTCTTGAGAAGACTTTTTCCAGCGCCACGTAAAAGGGGACCCCCGAAAACCAAAGTCTACGTCTCAATCTCTCTTCCAGGTCCCAGGGACCCCCAAACCGGCCCCCCACAATCCCTCTAGGGGCCGGGTTGAGATTTGGGGGGAGTCTGAGCCCTGCCTAAATCCTAGCCTCCCTGCGGGGAGTATTTGCCAACTTCAAGGTCCTCTGAAAAAGTCTTTTAAAAATTCGGGAGTCCTTGGAGCGCCCCCAAATCTAAGGGCTCCCGGGAGAACCTCACCGGCACCACGCGGAGCCTTGAGAGTCAAGGGGAAGTGGTCAGTATTTGGAGCTCGTCAAAGGGGGCTCGGCCTCAAATCCGAGGTTCCCAGTGCCCGGTCCCCAAATACCAGCCCGGAGCAAGCTGGGGGGAGGGGGACAAAGGCGGGGCGGGAGCTCGCGCCGGGCGGGGAAGGGTCTGAAGGCAGTTCGAGGCTCACCTCATGGCTGCTCGGCGGGCGGGCGGAGCGCCCACGGGGTAGGTGCTCCCGGGGCGCCCCTGGCTTGAGGTTCAGGGGTTCAGGGCTGGCTCCAGGTTCTGCTCAGTCTCCCCCAGGGTCCCGCCCCATAGAGTCCGGCTTCCTGGGGGGAACGTGGACAGGGCCGGGGCGGGTCCTCGGGCGCCTCCTCTCTCGGGGGCTCTGATCGGGGGTCCCGGCAGCAGAAAGGGGGTGCGGCGTCCCCTCCCCGGCGCGCCCCCTCGGCCGGCGGCGGCTACAATGTTACTCTTACTACTGTACTTCTCTTCGCTACATTTCGTTCCAAAATTCCACTCCCCGCACCCATAATGCCCTGCGCCTTAAAGGGGCCGCGGACACTTCAAGGCGGTGAGGTTGAGGGGGGTGGAGGGTGCTTAAAAGGGCAACGCGGAACCTTAGACTTCCGCTATTTCCCTCTTCCCCAACGTTACTGCATAGCGATACACTCTGGGGGTCACCCCCCCCAAATTAGAGGGGAAGTTTGATGGAGGGGAAGGGATTCTTCCTTGATCCTTCGTTCTCTCCCACGATGGAAATTCTTAGGGGAATATCAATGGGGGCACAATTTCTTCTCACCCTCCCCATCGACTTCTCCATTTCTTTACATTCTACTCAGTTTGGGGGGCGAAGAGGACCTTCTGGTCAAGCATAGATTCTCTCAAATTTTGTCCCTTAAATCCTGCCTTCGGAGCCCTCAACGGTCTCTCTCCACCAATTTATGAGGGATTACTAAGGGGCGAACCCCCTCCCCCGCCGAAGAGCGGAATGGGTGGGGAGGGGGCCCACTCCTCTCACTGCCCCCCCCCCGCTCCGCCCGCCCTGGGAAGGTGAGGAGGAAGTGGGCCGAGGGGGCGCGGCTGGCCGCTGACTCACAGCCGCAGGGTGTGTGTGGGGCGAGGCGGGGGTGGGGGTGGGGGTTATGGGGTGTGTGTGTGCGGCGCTGGACCTCGGTGGGAATGGGACTCCCAGTCCCTGTGTGAATAAGGCCCCTTGTCCCCTCTCCACGCACGCCCCGCCGTGACTCAGTTTCGTCTGCGGAGGATGGTGGGATCATCCAGCAATCCGAGGGAACGGAGGTGGGGGACCCTCCCTAAGCCGGCTCCCGGGAGCCCCCTCCCCCCACGCGCCAGATTCGGGCTGAGCCCCAACACCCTCCCAGGCTTCCGCCACTGGTCCTGCAGACTCCGCCTTACGTGACGTCACCAATATGTTCACGCCCCTCTCGTAGAGCGCCACCTGGCCTGGGTAAGGTGCCTTAGGCTGGGGCAGGAAACTGGGGAATCAGTTCGACATTTAGAAATGGATAAATTGAGGCCTGGAGGCAGGAAGTAAATCTGGGGTATAGCCCTCTTGCCTGAGCCACCAGGACTCCAGTGGTGCAAGGTATGAGTGTAAAACAACTCTTGGGGCCCAGCTGACTAGGTGAGGGAATCAAGATTCCCAGGCTTTTTTTTCCAAGAGGAATCTGCTGCTGGGTGCCGTTCCTGATCTCCTTCACCTCATTCTTCTAGGCCATGCTCTGACATTAATTCTTCTCTAAAGAATGGAGTAATCCTCTCCCCTTATCCACCCCACTCTGGGAAACCTTGAACCCTGATCTATGGTAGGTTATAATTGTTTCTCTGTGTGTCTCCTCAGACTGAGTTCTTTGGGGACAGAGGTAGACTTAATCAATTTCTGAGCCTTACTAACCCAGCCAGGCCCAGAACAGCAGCTCAACACGTATTTACATTTATCCAACTGCATGAAAACCCCAGTTCTGTGTGACCATGGGCAAGTCCTTTCTCCTCTCTGGGTCTCAGCTTTCCCATCTGTGAAATGGGAGGGGTGGTGCTTCTGTGTGCCACCTACACTATAGTCAGCAAACTTTTTCTATAAATGTCCAAATAGTAAATACTTTAGGCATATTAAACATAGGGCCTCTTTTGCATATTTTTTTACAGCCCTTTAAAAATGTAAAAACCATTCTTAGCCCAAGTGCTGTACCAAACAGGTAGCAAGACCCCTGCACTAGAGAAACTCCTGCATATGTACACAGGAGCCTGATCAAGGATCTTTACGGCAGCAGTGACGTAAGGGCAAGAAATTGGAAACAACCTAAATACCCATCAAGAGGATGACGGATGGTGAAACCATCCGTCTCTTGTCTGAAGTGCTGAGTAGCAGCTAAAAAGAGTGAGGTGTGTGAGTGGCATGAAAGAAGTTTCCAACACATTATTGAGTAAAAGGAAACAAATTGCCAAATGATACATAGGGTATGAAAAAAATCAAGGAGACACCTAAGGTACCATATACATGTGTGTACATGCCCAATAAAAGGTCTTGAAAAATCCACTCCAAACTCACTGCAGGCGTTACCAGTAGGACACAGAATGGGATCGTGGAGAGTCTGATGGTCATAATCTCAAGCCTCATCTTGAAAATGCTGAGTTCAATCCTGCCTCTAGGCTTTCACACTGGCTGTTCCTTCTGCCTTGGGACCCTCTTCCCTGCGGTTTTTGCATGGCTGGCGAGTTCTCTGTTAGGTTCCTGCTCAGTTGTCCCCTCCTCAGAGGTCTTCACTGACCCCCGTCTAAAGCAACCATCCCCAGGTGGAAAATGGAGTGGCAGTGGGTGAGGGATGGAGAGAGACTTCATTGTATACCGTTTTGTGCCCTTTGAATTTCAAACTAAGTGAACTTACCACCCATTCAAAAAATAACAATGTAAAAAACCCAGCATAGCTCCCCTAAGACATTTTCTTATCACGTCCCCCAGTTTCATTTTCCTTGAGATACTTGTCAGTGTCTGAGATGACCTTATTTACAGGTTCCCTTGTTTGCTGTCCCTCCCCCACTCCACCCCACACACTAGGTGGTTCCAGGGGCAGAAACCTCAGTGGGTCTGCCAGGTTGATGGCCTGAGCAGGGCCTTGCACATAGCAGATGCCCCATACGTATTTGCCAAATGACTGGGCAAATCGTGTGTGCGGGGTTTTTTCCACAAGAAAAATGTATTTTGAATTATGTAATTAAAATTTAATTGTAAAAAGTTTCCCCTACCTCCCCTCCAAACAGATGAAAAATAGGAAGGGAAGAGAAGGTTATTGAACTGGGTGATTTTCAGGGTCCATTCAGCTCGAAATATTTCAAAGACATTTAGTTTTGGGGTTTTGAGGTTTGGGGTTTTTTTGGTTTTTTTTTTTTTTGGGTCTAGCTGGTCGGCGGAATTTCCCCTCTCTCATAAGACTTTCTGTCTTATGAGAGGGAAGTAGGAGAAAGGGAAATAAACATTCTGGGGTTCCTCCATTGGTTTCTCTTCCTTCCGCTAGTCTGCATAGCTGGGGAAGGGGAGTTTTCTTCCTTAATTCCATTGAGGCCCCAGCTGGGCAGAGGGTCCCTAAAGGATGACAGCTGTCAGGCCTCCAAGTCCAAGGCAGAGCTTGAATGGGTGCCAGTGGGCTTCTCAGCCCCATTCTGCCCCATCTGTAACACAAAATGTGGAAGATGGTGAATAGGAACCCCTTCTTGCCCCTCAGCATTTACTCCCCTGTATTCTGGAAGCACCATTCCTATTTTTCCTTTGAGGAACCAGCATTCCCTATCTCTCATTTCCTCAGTTTTGGGTGGAGTGGACCCCAAGGCCAAGCGCTAGAGGATGGGCCTGTGACCCCAGCCCGGCCAATCAGAGACACAGAGACTGGTCAGGCACATGACCCAGTGTGGCCAATGAGAACCAGCTCTGGAAGCAGGGCTGCAACTACTGGGAAACTGGCGTGCTCTCCCCACTGGGGATGGAGCAGCAACTCTCTGCTACCTCATGTGGAGACGCTGCCTGGGAATGAAGCCAACTCAGAGAAAGGAAAACTAAGACAGTTCCTGATGACATCATCTGACAACCGGATGCAGTCATGCCTCAAGTCCCTGTACTCTTCAATTACATGGCCCAGTAAACTCCCTGGTTTGTCTTCCCAGGTTGAATGGGGTTTCTGTCACTCACAACTCAAAAGAATCCTGACAAAGACCTCCTTTCCGCTGCTGAGAAACCGTCACCAAACACCCCCACCCCCCGCCCCGATTGGTAATAACCCAACTCCCTTCTCTGCCCTGCAAAGGCCTTCTGGTTTCCTCCCTCACATTTCCTCCCAGTCCCCCACCCCATACCTTAGTTTATGTGGCTCCACTCACCACCTCCTTGGACATCTTTAAATAGGCTATCTGGGCCTAATTCACAACCTCTCTCCTCTAAGACCTGGGCCACCCGCAGAGATGTCCTGGTGGTCTCTGCAGTGCAGTTAGCCCTTGGTATCGGTCATCAACATCCCTTGAGTTTTTCTGCCTTATTTCTGGATGGAAGGGGTGGTGCTTGGGATGGTGGGGCTTCACAAAGCAATGTAGGGGGCACACTTCTTGGAGGAGACGCACAATCCCTTCTCCTCTGCTTCTGCATCACCACCGCCCGCTCCCCCCGCCGCACCAACCATCATGCCTAGCACAGGACCAGGTGTGAGAATTTATTACTATATCAGGTAAATTCCTGTCCCCTCTGGCCTCAATTTCCCCATCACTTAAAGAGGTGGCATGAGGGGGGGCGCTGAATTACATGCTTCTAAGAGAAACATTCAAGAACACAGGGTCCTTACCACCCAGCGCTCTCCTGAGGCCTGGCAGAACTGAGAGTAAGCGTCAGCGATGACTGTGGCCCTGGAGAGCAAAGGAAGTCCCTCAGGAGGGGACCCTCCTCCTACCACCCACCCTCCCATTCCACCCCACCCCACCCCAACTCACTTGCAGTGGAGCCCTCCCCCAGGAGGTAAATCCGGGATGTCCTCAGAGGCCAAAGTCCTGAAAACTGTGTTCAAGCTGGGGGGCTCCTGGCCAAAGGCACACAGCTCTGAAAAGGAGGCAAGGACTGTGAGAGTTACCCTGCTTGCTGACCACCCCTTCCGCCGGGCTCCTGGCACCTGCTCACCTGCAACCCTGCGTCCCAGGGCTGCGTCCAGCACTAGCTCCTTCCTGATGGCCTCCTCACAAGGCCTGGGGGCCCCCGGGAAGCAGACCAGGATGCAAGTCATGTTGTCCAGGCTTCCCTGGAGAAGGCAGAGAAAAGGGAGCCTGGTGGAACACGGTTGAATGCCCAGCACAGGGCTCCATGCCCTAGGAAACAGAGTTTCCCAACACTCCCCTTGCTCTAGTGCCCCCTTCCCAATCTGGTTATGCCCATATCTCTAAAGTCCCACCCTTCTGTCAGTCTAAACCAGGCCTCTCACGAGGACCAATTCCTTAGACCACGCCCTCTCACTGTCCTAGCACCACCCTATTAAACAGAGCCACTTCCCTTTTCCAAAGCTCCTCCCACTCTGCTGTTGAGCTGTTCTTCCTTCAGCCACTAGTCACACCTCAGGACCCATCTTTAGGTCTAAGGGCTGTCCCATTCCAAAAGACCACGCCCTTCCTCGTAAATCCCTCCCACTTATCTATCGAGAACTACAACTCTTCCGTCTTGTCTCAAGGCTTCCCTCAGTCTCCGCTCCCTGCACGTTTTGGCCCTGCCCCGTTCCAGCAGGCCCCGTCCCCTATTTGGAGTCCCACCTCTCCTTTTCTAGTTTTACTCTTGCCTCTGCATCAAAGCTCCTCCCCACTAAATCCCTTAGGTTCTTCCCTCTAAGATCTCAAGCCCCGCCCCCAGGACCTTGCAAAGACACGTGTCCAACAGCTGCGCGCAGAGAAGCTGTGGGGCCAAGCCCAAGCAGAGGCGAGACGCCACCAGTCCCGCCAGGGCAGAGCCAGACATGGCGTCCCACACACCATCAGAGGCCAGGAGCATGAATTCGTCCTCTGCTCGGCGTGCCAGGGCGGTCACTTCAGGCTCCGCGGAAACGAGCTGCAGTTCAGGGGGCCTTCCCGGAGCCTCTTTGTAGGCAAAGTCTCCCAGTGCTCGGGACACTGCCAGAGAGCCCTCGAGGCGCCGGCGGCTGATGGTGCCGCCCGCGTCATGGATGCGCTCGCGTTCCCGGGGATGGAGGGGCCGATGGTCTTCGGTGATGAAGGCCACGGCGCCGGCGCGACTCAGCACCGCGCGGGAGTCACCGCAGTGCGCCAGGTACAGAAAGTGCGGGGAAACCAGCAACGCCAAGGCGGTGGAGCCTCCCGGCTCGCCGCGGGGCCAGAGCGCGCGCAGGCGTGCGTCTGCGCTCAGAAAGGCGCGGCGCAGTGCTTCGCACACGCCCTCGGGCTCGCCGGGCGCTGGGCCCAGCGCCTCGAGCACGTAGCCCGGCAGGTGGCGCGCACCGAAGAGGGCGGCTCTCGTCCCACCGTGGCCGTCGAGGATCGCGAAGAAAGCCCAGCCCGGGCCCAGCCCGGGTAGCTCAAGCCAAGCGCAATGCGCGTCCTCCATGTGTGCGCGCCACCCTTGCACTGCGCTCGCCCCGAAGCTCAAGCCCCAAGACGCCGCCGCACCCCCGTGCGGCCGCTGGGCGCATCGCGGCGCGTCCAGGAGGGACTGAGGCCCGTCGGGAGAGCTGCGCCTCTCCTCTGCCTCCTCCACCCTCTCTTGCTTGCGAGCTGGCCAGAGGAGACGTTCCAGCAGGCGGGCAAGGGCCGCCATCCTTCAGCCTGGGGATCAGGAAAGCTCCACCCTCTGCACCTGCTAACAGCCCCGCAACCCCGCAACCCCGCCCCCGTCACCTCCACTAATCCTCTGCACTGTGAAATTTTAAACCACCTAAATCTCCTTCCTATGCCCTTGACTTGCACTCAAGTCGAATCACTAGAAGGGATTGAACTCTTCGTTCTCCTCTCTTCCGCACTTTCAAAGTGAGGATTGGGGTTTGGGTCAGGGAAAAAAGATAATAGTACCAAACTAGCGTTTACCATGAGCTACACACTGTTATACATCATCATCTCCAATTTACCGAAGAGGAAACTGAGTCACAGAAGTAAACAGTGTTACAAGGAAACAATCTCTAGAATCCGTTTTCTCAACACAACACTCGGCTTCGGCTGCCCAGCCCGACTCTGTTCAATCCCTGCCCACATCAGTGGTCCCATCCGGGTTCCAAAAGCTTTACATGCTTAATCTTGTTATTTCGACCCCTCCCCTCTCCTCGCCTCACTCCAGGTTCAGCTCACCTTCTGGGCAGCACCACCACCCTTGATTGTTCTGCCCTATTCCCTCTAGGCCACGCCTCTAGCTCCTCAGTCTCGGACTGACCCCACCCAATTTAGAACAATTCTAAATTGGCTTAAACCTCCCCAAGTCTGAGTTCCTCCCCTTGTCTCAAAACTTTCCGAGTAGTTTCTCCCCGCCCCCTTTCCCACTCCCATTGAGAATCTAGGCTTATACCTCTACCTCTCAGCGGTAAAATCTTTATATCCTCCCCTCAATGCCACCTCTAGCTCCACCCCAACCCACTCTGAGATCCACGCCCCCATCCTCTCCGCCTAGGCTCCTTCATCATCATTTCCCGGAGCCCCTCACGCTACCCTCGGTCCCGCTTCTCTCCCCCTAAAGGCCCCGCCCTCTTCTGCCTAGACCCCGCCCTTCAGACCGCCTTCCAGGCCTTCTCGACGGGTAGCCTACGGTCCTAGCTCCGCCCCTCTATTAGGAAGGCCACGCCCACCTCCAGCCTCCCGGGTGTTTCCCCTCCCCCTCGCCCTCCCTCATGTTCCGCCCCCCGTTCTCTGGCCCCGCCCCCGGGCCCCGCGCTGCAGTCGCCCCACAGCGGCCCCGCCCGCCACCGCTGAGCCGAACCGAGGGCGGCGGCGGCGGCGGCGGCGGTGGTGGCGGCGGCTGTGGCGGCTGCTGGAGCGGCCCGGGAGGAGGAGGCAGCGAGGATGGCGGCGGCGGCGTCCTGGGCGCGGCGGAGATGAGCGCTCGCGGCCCCAGGCCCAGGGCGGCGTGGCCGGAGTGGGCGGGGGTCCCGATGCAGGCCCGAAGGGGGCCATGGGGCAGGTCCTGCCGGTCTTCGCCCACTGCAGTGAGTAGGGGGAGGCTCAGGCCTGGTGTGGGGCCCAGAGGCCCGGGTGGGCTCCTCCCCGGTTTCCCCTCCGACCTGGGCCGCGGGAGAGCCGAGATGGGGAGGAAGCGAAGGAGACAAAGGAAGCTCTCCCTCCCCACCGTGTTCTAGCGGCGATGGGGGCGACTTGACCCGGACAACCTGAGTGAGACTGGGCAGAGGCTGGGGGCACTGAGATAGCCGACGGGGGGCGCTCTGGGCCCTTGAATGTGCCCCGGGGCTCCGCCCGGGGATGAGGAAGCTCTCCGGGAGCTGTCCCCTCGCCCTGGTGCTGGCCACAGCCAGCGGTGAGGGGATTCGAATAGAGGCGTAGAGCCACGATGGAGAAGAGGGTCTGACTCCCCCCTTCCCCCGCATCACCCATCTTCGCATCCCACCTCCGTTTTCTCCCCAGACTCAGAGGCAGCCCCGACCTCGCCCGAATTGTACAATCCCCTGTCCCCGGGATACAGCCATCCCTGGGTTGGGACTAGGACTCCTGGGTCCTTAGGTTTTACCACTCCAGGTCTCTGACTCCTGGCCTCCTATTCCCTAGCTGAAGAAACGAGGTGGGGGCGGGGGGGCATCTGATTTCAATCTCCAAACGGTACTGAGCATCTCCTGTAGGCAAAGCCCCAAGCTAACTCTGAGAGGCTGAATTCCATAATTGAAAACGCCTTGCCTGAGCCTTATGATTTCTGAGCCCAGGGCTCTAACAGTCCTTGTCTAACATGCTCTGTCTCACACCCCTATGGTTCTGACAGCTGGGGATTGCAACGCCGACCTAGCCACTTGCACGTCTTGGGAGTCAACATGCCAAAATTCTGAGAATTTGTTATTTGAACATTTTAGAGTATCATCCCAACATTCTAATATCTTATCCTTACCTGGGCTTACAAAGGAAAGCCCTACGTGATCTCCCCACCCCCACCCCACCCCGCCTTTCCTCTCTGCCCTCATCTCCCTTCCATCTCCCCATCAGTCACCCTGTTCCAGTCCCATCTGCACACTTCTCAGTTCCTCAGATATGCAAAGCTTAGTGCTTGCCTCAGGGCCTTTGCACTGGCTTTTCCCTCTGCCTGGAAGACGCTTCCCTAGATATCCGCATGGTTTCCTCACATCATTCAGGTTTCTGTTCAAATGGCATCCGGGAAGTCTTCCTCACCAACCTGTCTGAAATAGCACCCCCTTACTTTCTCTTCCCTTACCTTAATTTTTCTCCACACACTTAGCACCCAACATCATAAGTTTAATTGTTACTGTCTATCTCCCCTATAGAGTGTAAGCTCTATGAGACTAGACATTTTGTCTGTTTTGTTCACAGTTGTATCCTCAGGATCTAAAACAGTGCCTGGCATGTATTAAACACTCAGTTAATGGTTGTTGAAAGAATTAATTAATTGAAGCCTCCTAAAATCCCTAATTTAAAGACACTAAGATCGAGATTCCTGGATTTGAACTTCTAAGACTGAGCTTCAGACAGCAGGGATACTAAGGTTTTACAGTCTGTATACAGAATGTTCTAGAGGTCCTGTAATTAAAACTCTAAGGTTCCTTAATTCAGACAGGTTTCCAGGACTAGCACACTACTTCTGTAACTCGGGCAATCTAAGCTTCTAAGAGTCTTTGATTCTTTCCCTCTTGCAGAAGAAGCTCCGTCTACAGCTTCCTCTACTCCTGACTCCACAGAAGGTAAGCAGAGAGGGAGGGTGTGAGAGTGGGACTTGAAGGGGGCTCAGAGCTGGGTAAAGGGGTTAAGGGGAGTGGGCTAGGGTCTTGGTCAGAGGAGTTCATGCCCTCCTTTGCTCATGGCAGGAGGGAACGACGACTCGGATTTTCGGGAGCTGCATACAGCCCGGGAATTCTCAGAGGAAGACGAGGAGGAGACCACATCGCAGGACTGGGGCACTCCCCGGGAGCTGACCTTCTCCTACATCGCCTTCGATGGCGTGCTGGGCTCTGGGGCCCGCAGGGATTCAGCTGCTCGCCGCCCACGGCCCCAGGGCCGCTCAGTCTCGGAGCCGCGAGAGCCGCCCCCGCAACCTGGCCTGGGCGACAGCTTGGAGAGCATCCCCAGCCTGAGCCAATCCCCGGAGCCTGGGCGCCGTGGTCACCCCGATTCTGCCCCTCCAGCTGAGCGCCCCCTGGAGGACCTGGGGCTCCAACTGGACCAAGTGGGCTGGGCGGCCCGGGGAGCAGGGTCCGGGGAAGACTCTGCCACCAGTAGCTCCACCCCGCTGGATGACGAAGAGCCCGACGGATCAGAGGTTGGAGAGGCTGGGAAAGGTGAGATGTCCCAGGTGCTGGGACAAAAGCCACCAGGGGTGGGTGGTCTCTCCTTAGGGCACCTCCATGGTGAAAGCTCACAGCCTTCTCTCTCTAACGCACCAGAACTGGACCTACAACTCGGACTCGCTCAGTCCTCACTGCCCGAAGTCTTGACTCCACAGCCCAGCCCTGGCTCTGGAATCCCTCAGGCCCGTACCCCATCTCCACATCGATCTCGGGATTCGAACTCTTGGCCAGATGAGCCCTCGCTGGACAAGAAGGAGGAGGAAGAGCCGTGGGGAGGGCTGGAGCGGGAGCCAATCACGGGGCAGCGCCTCGATAGCACGGACCAATCAGAATTCACATTGGAACCACACTTTCTAGGTAAAGTGCATGAGGGAACGTGCTCCTTTGGACTACAGCGAGGGTGGAGGATTGATTTTTAAAAGGGACCATCCTCTGGAAGGAAGGGAGGAGAATGGAGAAGCGAGGAGGTATTGCTACTGGCAAGACATTGTAAACTCCACCCTTTAAAAAAATTTTCCCGTTACCTGAGATTGCTATTGGCTCTTTTTAAATGGTTCCCCCGCCCACTTGAGAAGTTAGCCCTCCCACCTGAGAAGTTGGAAGAAGCATTAGGATTGGCTAATTGCTAAAAAATAATCCCTCTTTTGGAGTGCTCCCCCTAGAGGCTGATTTTGGACAGGCCAAATCCCTGAAAAAATAATGCTCTTTTCTGAATGTGGCCACCGGGCAAGTAAAAGTAAACTCCGTGCGTTTTAAAAACTCTCCTCTTCCCTGACCACATGAATTGGCCAATTGTAAATAGACCCCGCCTTACTTTAAAGTATGCTCAGCCTCCACGAACGGTTCCTATAGGTAGGTTATAGACATCACTGCTTTGGGCTGTTTACAAAGAGAGCCACCCCGTTTTGGAATTGTTCCCACCGCAATGGAGAGTCATTGGCTGGGTACAAAGGGGCCCCGCCCCCTTACTCCCTCCCTCCGGGTTCCACTGAAGTGGGCAAAATCCCTGAGAAGCAGCAGTGTCTGTAGCCTCTCACTCGGAGCCGAGATGGGGAGTAAAGGTGGGCTTTCGGGGCGGGTTGGAACGCGGGCGCTGGGGGACCGTGGAAAGGGACCCAGATTCACTTTTATCGCCCTCAAATCTGGGGGATGTTTCCTCTTGGTCCCAGATTCCCCAGAGCGGCAGGCTGGGGCAGAGGGGCTGCGGGGGTGTCTAGGGAGGGCGTGGAGGGAGTATGGGGTTCCCTCTCTCTCGAGCCGGAGCTTTGGGGCCCAAGAGCAGCGAGGCCCCCTCCCCCAGCCTCAGGCCCAGGCGGTGCTGTCACTCAGTAGCTGGACAGGCCAGCACAGCTGCCTGAGAGGCACCCTCCCCCCATCGTGCCTAAACTTAGACCCCGCCTCAGGCGACCCGGCCCCTCCCCCACCACTGGCTCAGGCTTTGGGGAGCCTGCAGGGGAGGGGTTGAGGGGAGGTCTACCCTAGTTAGAGGTAGACGGGAGGATGTGCATAGGGAAGATACAGAAGTGAGGAGAGTCAGACTCTGAGGGGGACTGGTTGGGATGGGTCAGTTTGATTGGAGTTAAGGGTGGGAGGATGGAGACTGTCTGGAAATAGATGGCAGGGTACTGGGCTCTCAGTTCAGGGCTCAAAGCAGAGCCGATTATAGGGACGGCTGTTAAAAGTTAAGATGAGTGAGATGAAAGGTTGAGGTCCAAAGGTCACTGATCAGGACAGAGGCTGGGCTTGGGAGGTGAGTTTAGGATCTCTGAAAGGGGTCAGAAGTTTGAGTTAGGGCCTAAGAAGGAGGATGATGTTATTAATACATTTAGGACTTCGATGTTTGTGTTGGTAGGGGTATCAAGGAGATGTGACTTTACACCTGTCAGGGTGCAAAAAATAAAAAGAACAGTAACACCCATTGCTGGGCAGGATGCTGGGAAAAGATCACTTGCGTGTTGCTCATAGAAATAAGGATTGTTACAGTCTTGCTAGTAAGCAATCTGATAATAATTACGACATTCAAAAATACATACTTAGTCCACCCAGCGATTCGACCCCTGGCACTCTATCTCAGAAATAGAACCTCCCGGAGGTAAGAATATCTGCAGGAGGCTGGTCCTTGTAGTACTGTCAGGGAAGAGGATGGGGGAGGAAACAGAGTAAACGACCCAGCAATAGCTGCATGGTTGAATAAAATGAATGATGGTGTAGCCACACCATGGAATATCGTGTAGCCCTTAAAATGAATGAATTAATAGCTATTCCCGTTGACTAGGAGGGAATTCTAGGAGGAAAATAGAGTGAGATATGCATGATGCAGAAGATTGATTTTTCACCCAAAATTGTGTTCACACATTATCTATGGGCAGGAGTAAGCTTGAGGGGCCTTGCTAGACAGTTAACTTGGGTTTTCCAGGAGGCAAGCATGGAATAAAAGAAGATAAATAAAAATCTGGAAATTGGGTTAAGGCTCTGACAGGTGTGTCGAGAGGTGATGTTTCGGCCCCGAGACAGGAAATAGGAGGTCAGGAGGTCAGCCAGGCCAGCTCCAAACCCCAGCCTGATTGCCGCCCCCTCCCTCCACAGTGGCAGACCTGCTGTACTGGAAGGACACGAGGACGTCGGGAGTGGTCTTCACAGGCCTCATGGTCTCCCTGCTCAGCCTCCTGCGTTTTAGCATCGTGTCCGTGGCGGCCCACGTGGCCCTGTTGCTGCTCTGCGGCACCATCTCTCTCAGGGTTTACCGAAAAGTGCTGCAGGCCGTGCACCGGGGAGACGGCGCCAACCCCTTCCAGTGAGAGCCTGCAGCCTGGCCCCCAAACCTGACCTCTGTCCAGACCTCAGCGCTGACCCTAAGTCATGACCCATGACCTCAGATCAGGCACTGACTTCTCACCCTGGCCCTGACCCATCCTGTTCCTGTTCCTGACTCCAGCCTGACCCTGACATTAAACCAGACTCTGACCCTTGACTTCCAGCCGTAACCTCAGACCCTAACCTCTTACCCTTAATCCTTGATCCCGTCTCCTGACCCTGACCTCCACCCTAGCATGCTACACCTGGCCTTACTCCCCAACCCTCACTTCTTGCCCTTGACTCAGCCACGCCCCTCAGCCTGGGTCCCATCCACCCATTGAGTGGCCTCACACACCTCTGTTCTCTCAGGGCCTACCTGGATGTGGACCTGACACTGACTCGGGAGCAGACAGAACGTATGTCCCAACAGATTGCCTCCTGTGTGGTCTCTGCGGCCATGCAGCTGCGGCATTTCTTTCTGGTAGAAGACTTCGTGGATTCCCTCAAGGTGCCCTGAAGCCCCACACTCCCTCCTGGGTCCCAACATTCAACTCCCTGCCCCTGGGGGGAGGAGGGGAGAAGGGCCATTGCTGGGGAAGTTCCCAGCCCAGGGTGTACCCCATAGACTCTGCTGACCCCGACCCTCACCTTCAGCTGGCCCTTCTCTTCTACATCTTGACCTTCGTGGGTGCCGTCTTCAATGGTTTGACTCTTCTCATTCTGGGTGAGCTGGGAAGGCTGTGAGGGGCGGCGCGGGGAGGTGGGTTGCTGGGGTCTGCTGGAGGACAGGGCTCTGAATGGAGCTGTTAATCTCCCTGGAGAGCCCTGACCCCCATCTCTGTGCCCGCAGGAGTGATCGGTTTATTCACAGTCCCTCTGCTGTACCGGCAGCACCAGGTAAGTGCGACAGGCCCTCAGTTGGTAGTACCCCGGCCAAACCACCCCCCACACACACACAGCCGGGGTCCGTGACAGATGTCCCAGCCAGAGACAGGAGGACAAGCTGGTGTTCCCACCCCTGACAGAATCAGGCTCTGACTGACACATGCTAGGCACAGGTGGTCTGCCTGCTGCCCCTCCTCCATGCAGCTAGGGTCTACCTAAGACGTTTCCACAGCCAGAGACAGGCATTTCAATAGGTGGCCCGTGACAGAGCCAGGATCTGACACATTCCAACCCAAGGCAGGTAGACTAACTGATGCTTCTCCCCAACAATGATCCAAGGTCTGCCTTGACACGTCCTACCTCCAGAGAGGCAGCCTGACTGGTGTCTTCTCTCCCTGACATAGCACGAGGCTGAACAACACTCTTTCTAGCCAGAAACAGGCAGACAGATGAATGCCTTCTCCTGATACCCCGATACCCTGTCTCCCCTGATACCACCAGAGACTGACAAACACATATTCCATTTGCAGACAGACTGACGCCATCTATCCCTACACATAGTCTGGGTCTGACTGACACCCATCCCAGCCCAGAACACTGACAGAACCAGGGCCAACTGACATATATCCTATCCAGAGACAGGCAGATGGACCAACATTCCATTTTTAACATTCTCCGGCACAGCTGAGAGCCAAACGATACATGTTCCTGCCAGGGAGATAGCCCTAACTCCCTCACATGCTGGAATCGCTGAGGCTCACAAAGTCAGTTAACACTGAATTAAACTAATATTTAAATCAATCCACTCAGGGACGCGACAACCAACACTAACACCCTCTATTCTTATGCTGCCCCTAAACACACACACACACAAAACTCGCTCAAAGATTAACAGTAGTTCCCAGGACGCAAAGCCACCGGCAGATTCTTGTGTGTCTACCTGACATCACTTCCCACACAGAGTGTGGTCCAATTGACTTGACACTTCACCTTGGACTTCTGATTTCCAAGGGTATTTTATCAGGTTTAGAGTTGATGGTGGAGTGGTGGGCCACTCCTCCCAACTCCTGATCTGGGGGTGGGGGAGGAAGAAGCTTTCTTAATGAATTAGGGAGAAGAACCCCCTCCAATCTCTCCTTTCACCCCTTCTTGTCTCCCCAGGCCCAGATTGACCAGTATGTGGGATTGGTGACCAATCAGTTGAGCCACATCAAAGCTAAGTAAGGGCATGTGGTAGAGACGGATGGGCTGGGGAATGAGAAAACTTGGGAATGCTCCTCCGCGCCCCCACCCCCAATATTCCCTGTCCCTAAGTCTCCTGGGGCTGAGTGCCTGCTTTTCTTAAAAGGTGAGAGACAGTTCCATCGCAGGCCAGTAGGTGGAGGGCAGGGGCTGGCTTGAGCACTCAGTTCCTCCATCGAGTTTTTAGTTCCTAGATACTACTTATCCTGTCGCTTGCCCCACCCCTTGACTCCACCTGTTTCTCCCTCAGGATCCGAGCTAAGTTCCCAGGGACCGGAGCCCTTGCCTCGGCAGCAGCCGCAGTCTCCGGATCCAAAGCCAAAGCCGAATGAAAGGGGTGCCTCTGCCTGCGGGACGCCTGCCCCCACCCCCTGTAGCCCTCTGCCCTCCTCCATTTCCCTTCCATCCCCACCCTCTCCCTGCCTCATCCCAAGCCATTTCCCAGTGGGTGTCAGGATCGCTCACACCAGGGAGTTTGCGCAAATTGCCTGAGTGGCCAGGACTACATTTCCCAAGAGGCTCTGCTCTAGGAGTCTTGGAAAGGCAAGGCACCTTGGCCACGGGGCCTGCTGGGACTTGTAGTTGCCTAGATAGGGCACACGCCCTGCACTTCCGGGACCCCACCGCTGGAGGCGCCGTGAGGGGGTGGTGTCTCCTGGATGCCACTGGCCCCAACGCTGGGGCTTTGCATGGGGCCCAGGGGAGGCCTGAGCTTGGATTTACACTGTAATAAAGACTTCTGTGGAAAACCCAAGGCCTCCTGTGCTTCCAGCCCCGTCCAGTTTTCACCTTCCTGTACTGAAAAGCAGGTAAGTGATACTCAAGGAGGAACCTTCCCCATCTCTGCGGAGGAAGAAACTTCCCCTCTGCCATCTGAGAGTTGGCTGATCCCAGGGCTAGCCAAACCTTGACAGCCACTTTCCATGCCTGTGCTCAAGGCAGACATCGCGAGTCGATCCCCACACTCTCCCTGCTGGGCAACCATTTCACCTGAGTCCGAGAACCATGTATCCAACTGCCTAATGGAAGACTCCCCCCTCAAACACATCTAAACCTCTTTCTTGTCCTATCTGATTTCCTACTCAGGGACATCCCCTCCTGCCCAGCCAGAGACCCAGGTATGGCCCTGGACTCCTAATCCCTCACCCCCCACATCTAGTCAGTCAGCAAGCCATGTCTTTTCTCTCTTTCCAACCTCTCCACCCGTTTCTCTCCATTCCAACTGCCTTGGGAATAAGCATAGGGCCTCGTGGCCTCTTTGGGCCTCAGTTTCCAAAACTAAATTGGGGGAGGAGGAGGCAGGAGACTGGAGTCTAAAGACCGACAGACCTGGATTGAATCATCTTCACTTTTTGGCTGCGTAACCCTGAGCAAGTGAACTCACCTCTTGAAGGCTCATTTCCTCAAATAGAAAATTGTCGCCATAAACTACCTACATGTAAAGCCCTTGTTACAGGGCCTGGCATAGAATAAATGTCCAGTAAACAGAAGCTGCATTGTTAGCTATGACATTGTTTCCCAAACCTCAGTCAGCCCTCAGGACCTTGATGATCTTTATATCACCTGTTCTGCTATTTGCCTAATTTTTTCTTTAAATTGGTTTATTAAAAAAATAAAACAAATGTCTTTTAAAAGGAAATGTTACTCCACCACCAAGGAAGTCAGTATCGCTTGCCAGAAATAGAAGATAACAGTTAAACACGAAACTATTACCATTTAAAATGTTTGGGGGCTTCCCTGGTGGCGCAGATGGTTGAGAGTTCGCCTGCTGATGCAGGGGACACGGGTTCGTACCCCGGTCTGGGAAGATCCCACATGCCGCAGAGTGGCTGGGCCTGTGAGCCATGGCCGCTGAGCCTGCGCGTCCAGAGCCTGTGCTCCGCAACGGGAGAGGCCACAACAGTGAGAGGCCCGCGTACAGCAAAAAAAAAAATAAAAATTATATATAAAAAAAAAATGTTTGTGCATCACCTAAAATCTTGCCTCCTGTGATGCATGTCACATTTTAGGAGATAGATAATGATGTTACAGGCGTAGTAGTTACAGCCTCGGGTTTTGTATACAGGGGTTGCCTAGCAGCAGCTAGCTAACTGAAAGAAACAGGACTTAGGGGGGCTTCTCTTAAATCTGAATTTGCCAAGCAGGGGTAGTGTTTTAAACTTCCAGATAAAAGAGCAACCTTTCCTAAAGATACTTTTATTCATACTTTCCATAAGACAAAGTGTCCGTTTGTCCATCTCAAAGAAAGGAGGAAGATGGACTGGTTGCGATTATGGGTTCAGGAATGGCTAAAGCCCCAAGCCCATCCTTGGTACCCCCACTGGAGGCAAGAAACAGGTTGGAGATGGAAACAGCCTTTATTGAGTGACTGCCAGTTGCCTGGTGCCATGTCAGCCTTCTATAGCCAGCTGCTCGTTATGATTCCCCCGAGTTGCACTAGTCTTGTTTTCCAGATGGGGAAACTGAGGCTCAGAAAAGGATAGTGATAATATTCTTGCGTTCATCCTACAAACATTTAGTGAGCATCCGGCAAGTGCTCAAGCACGCTTTGGGTACCAGGGACATAGAAATGAACCAAAGTGGTTAGGACTCCGTGCTCTCACTGCCTAGGGCCTGGGTTCAGTTCCTGGCTAGGGAACTAGGATCACATCAGCTTCGCGGCCTGGCCAAATAAACAAACAAAATCCACCGAAACAAAGTCCACGGTTTCATGGAGCTGATATTCTAGCGGGAGCAGCCAGACAATAAGCAAACAGAAGTAGAATATGGCAGGTGGTGATCAGGGTGATGGAGAAAAGTCCAGAAGTGGAAGGGGATAGAGTGACAGGGCTTGCTATTTTAGATTGGGTGCTCAGGGAAGGCTTCATTAAGTAGTGATATTTAAGCAGAGGCCAGAGTGAAGAGAGGCAGTGAGTCATGGGAACATGCGGAGGAAAGGAGATTCAGTCAGGGGGATCAACAAACGCAATGGCCCTGAGAAGGGAGCATGCCTGATGTGTGCAGCAAGAGATCTGTGAGCCAGAAACCGAGTATATGAGGAGAGAGGAGTAGGAGATCGGGTCCGAGGAGTGCAAAGGTCTAATCATCGGGTTTGTAAGGCTGTGATGAGAACTTTGACTTTTACTCTGAGACGGGAGCCATTGGGAAGCTTTCATGTCGGGGAATGATATTGTCAAAGGAGCACTGACTTGGATTTTAAAAGGATCACTTTTTTTGTAATAATATAATTACAATGGCACAAGTTCTGTTCTCCCAAGTGGTTGGGCTGTGTGGATAGGGTAGGGTACTATCCGTTTCTACGCCTCACTTTCCTCGTCCATAAAATGCAGATGCAAAAACTGATGATCTCTAGTGCCTAAGCTCAATGGGGACAGAAATTCTGTCATCCCCAGAACCTAGGACTGCGTCTGGGACTCTAGGTGCTCACTGAACATGTGAAAAAACGTAGGGCTCTGTAGATCGCTGAAGTTCCACAAAAGAACAGCAGGTGTCGCCCCAGCCCTATAGCCGCCAGCTCGGAGCCTCCGGGGCTGGGCTAAATCAGACTCTAGCAGGAACCCACCCACTCGAATTCGGATTTTTCAGGAAAGGGGCCTCTGAATGCCGAATTATGAATCTTTTCTCTTAAAAAATGGACTTCTTACTTGGAAAAAAGGGGCTTCTGGCCCTTTAACAGCAAGAAGGGAGGGCTCCAGGTCCCCTGGCGCCGTTTCCCAGAATGCACGGCGCAATGCAAATGCGACAGTTTCTAAAGCGACAATGATTCAACTCATGAGGCAAACTCAACATTTTGGAAGGATATGCACCGTAATAAATAGCTTGGGAGAATTTATGTATATTGAAGTCAACAGTATCACACTCTCCGAAACTACATCACCATAGGTTAAAAAAGTGGAAATTTATGGGTTTTATATAGCTGTGTGGGAAGGAAAGTTATTCGCCCGGATGATCCTCAGTGGTCTGGGGTGCAGGCTTCAAACCTGTAGCTGTCTAGCGACAGAGTGGTTCAATTCCACCTTTCGGGCGTTGTACTCAGTTCCTTCCTCTAAGCTATCCGTTATAGCGTGCGAATTGGCACGGAGAACGTTGTTTCACTTTTGCGCTCGACAATGCATTTCTTTTTTTCCGCGAATAACAAAGAACTCCAAAAGATTAAGAAAAATTCGTCTACACTCTCTGTTCTAGGATATTTACAGTTTGAGAGTGATCCTGGATTCCTCCCCTTCACTTGCTTACTCACTTATTCATTTACTCACTCATGTACTTAATCACGCATGCACTTACTAAGCAAATATTTATTCATTTGATCATTCATTCATTCATTCACTCATTCAACAAGTATCTGCGGGGTGGTTGCTCTATGCCCGGCCCTGCACTGAGCGGTCCTGGGGACACACTGGTGACGACAAAACCCTGACCCTGACTTCATGGTGCTCCCAGTCAAGTGGGGGAGACAAACTTTAAACACTAATCAATTACCCATTTAATTAACAACTACAAAAGTGGTAAGTACGGGGAAGGCAGGCACAGAACCTATGAGGACATCTTACAAGGAGACCTGAGTTCAGGTAGGGTGTCAGGGTAATAACTGAATATACACCTGAAGGATGAGAGAGTGGATTAGCCAGCAGAGAGGGGGAATATTCCAGGTGGGGAAACAGGGTGGCCCCAATAACAGCGATGAAGATGGTGATAACTGCATTTTACTCTGCGCTCAGCGCTGGTGTGTACTAGCTCACTGATTCCCCTCAGCCCCATTCTGCAGCTGAGGAAACTGAGGTTCAGAAAGATGAAGTCTCTTGTCCAAGGTCACCCAGCTTTGGGAAGCCTCCAGCCCCAGGGCTCTCAGACCTCTGGCCAGTGCTATTTACCACTGCCCTGTGCTGTCTTTCCCAAATCAGCTACTCACCACGTCCTGTCTGTTCTGCCTCCTCAAAGTCTTTTGAATCCTTCCCCTCCTCTCTCTCCCACAGCCCTGGTCCTATTCCAGGCTCCCCCTCACATCTCAGTGTCCTCGCCCTAGCCTCATCTCTGATCTTCTGCCTTATCCTTGCCCCCTTCCTCTCCCAGCTACCCTCAACCTGGCAGCTAGAGGAGTCTTCCTAAAGCACAAACCTGTCCCTGACCTTCTTATGCTCAAAACCTGCCAGAGCTCCCCAGTACCCTCAAGAGAAGATCTAAACTCTTAGACTGGAATTTCAGCCTGCAGAATCTGCTCCCTGGTAACCTTTCTCTTCACATCTTTTGTTCTAGCGCCTGTGAACCTCTAGCTCCCTCAATGTATCAAGCCCTCTCCCCACTCACAGCTGTTTGCACTCACTATTTCATTAGACTCAGCCTTTTTCTATTCCCTTCTATGCTGTCTATTTATCCTCTAAGGCTCAGCTTAGCTATCCTCTCCTTCAGGAAGTCTTTCCTGACTCCCAGGTCAGGTTAGGTGCCTCCACCGGGCCCCTCAAGTCCCATGGACTCCCCCAACCTTGTCCAATTTAGATCATCCCTGCCTATGAACAGGTCTGTGTCCCCCACTGGACTGTGAACCTTAGGAGGGGGGAGCCTGGGGCTGTCTCAGTCTCTGCACTATCCCCAACCCTGCCCAGCACAGGGCTGGGCACACAATAAATGCTTAGCAAATTTTGTGAATTAACTAAGAAATTAAGTAATTCCATCCTGACAAATACCCCTGCTTAGTCATTTACTAAGACATCTGACCTCTGGACCAGTACTTCCATTCCCAGAGTGCTTGCTGCTATGCAAATGAGAGCAGGTTTGGATCTTGCAATGGGGATGGCTCAGCTGTATCTTTGGACAAAGTGGCAATGGTTTTGGTTTAGTCAATCTTGGTTTGTCCCCAATATGTTCCAAACCCAGAAGAAGTGATCATGTGAAAAAGCAAAAGGAAACTGATCTTCACGGTAAAAGTGATCCAAGTTTTGTGAGTCATATAACCCTGAGGAGTTGCCATATGCCTGAGTGGTCTTCAGCAGCATAAACTTCTTCTACCTCTAAATTTTGCTCAGACAATTCCCAGAACATTACAGGGTCAAGTACAATAAGTTCCCTATATATGAACCTTCAAGTTGTGAGTTTTCAAAGATGTGAACATTCATTTGCATGCCTAATCATGTAAGTTAGTTCACGTGCAATGATACACGAAGGTTGCAGCAGCCGTTCAGAATGCAATCCAGTGCTACCATGTCATCTATGACGAGAAAAACAGAGAGACTACCTAGACATCACTGGATGACTAGCAAAAAAAGAGGTACTACCCAGACATCACTGGATCGTTTTTTCAAGAGGGTAGATAGAATTGAAGCCAGCAAGAAACCAGAACCTCTGCCATCAACGTCAGGCACGAGTGAAATTGCAGCTCGCCCTCCGTCTCTTATTGTTGACTATCCTTCAGCTCTACCATCTCCCACCTCCTCTCCCTCCTCCAGTCAGTAACTCTTCTTGCCTCTTCATGCCGGCCCCTGTATGCCAGCTGTTGTACTGTACTACTGTACTTTTCAAGGTACTGTACTGTAAAATTTTAAATGTTTTATTTTTTGTGTTTATGTATTATTTGTGCGAAAAGTATTATAAACCTATTACAGTGCAGTACTATGTAGCCGATTGTGTTAGCTGGGTACCTAGGCTAACTCTGTTGGGCTTATGAACAAATTGGACTTAACGAACGCCACCTCGGAACAGAACTTATTTGTATGTAGGGGGCTTACTGTATAAATTCTTCCCTCACCAGGAAACCTCCCTGACCTTTAGCATTCTGGTATCAGACACCTCATGGCTTATATTCTGCCTCATTACTTCTTCAAGGAGGAGGTACAGCCTGTGTGTGTGGGAAGTCCTCCTGACTGTCTAGCCTCCCTCCATCCTGCTGTTGGCTGATTCACTAGTAAGAGTTCCAGCGTGTGTGCGTGCGTGTGCAGTCCCATAGCAATCTAACCTCACTCCTTCATGCTGAAAGGAAGGCAGGCGATGGGTGTCAGGAGCAAACAGACCCTGAAGCTTGGTGGATGCACTTTTAAGAGCTTTTTATTGGCGACAGTGCAGAACCACGAAGGGGAGGGTAGCGGCCCAGTGCCAGCCAGCCCCAGCCCCCCAGGGGTTAGGTGCAAAATACAAAAAGAGAATCACAAATACAGCATGGGGTGGGGGTAGTTGGATATTCAATAAATTGTGGTCTGCAGCGGCAGGCCCTGCTCACAGCTTCACACTCACACCCAGAATCCTCAAAGATACAGATTACAAACATCTATAATCCCACAGGCTTACTCACAAAAATAAAATCTCAGGTCCCCAACGAACCCGGAGTCGGAAGACCGCTGGAGGATCAGGGACAGTCAGATGGAAACGGTCAAGTAAAAACAGGCAGAGAAAAGACAGAGGGGAAGGGACACTCGGGAAAGAGACAGGCAGAGACGGCCAGAAAACAACCAGAGGGGCCGAGACAATCAGAAAAGAGACAGCTAGAGACAGAGGCAGCCCAAGACAGGCCGCCTCGAAGTTTCCAGAAGCAGTGTTTCCAATTCAACGGCATGGCTTTGAGGGCCAACATGACCTAGAACAAGGTTGCGGAAGCTCTCACATACTCACGCGCACACACACACCCACATATAATATATTTATTTATACATAATAGATATAAGTGCCTTTCGGAAATCAGGAAAGGGATAAATAGCGGGGGGGGGGGGGTCTGGGTTCAGGGCGGGAGCTGCGGGACGGGGCAGTGGAATGTTCTCCATGCAGCACGGAGGGCGGCGTGACCCACCCGATATTAAAAAATATCAATTGGCCTCATGATAAAATTCTCATGAGGTGAAACACAGGGAAAGGCGGGGGGAGGGGGGAGGGAGCCGAAACCAAGAATTGGGGCTGGGGCAGGGGGAGGGGAAGCTGGGAGGGCGGGAGCCCAGCCCCTTCGGGTTCAAAGCCTCAGCCTTTAAATCTTCTCCGGAAAAACGTCGGGCCCCCTGGCAATCTCCCCTTGCTCCCTTTCTAGAAAGGATGTGGGGTGCCGAGGGGAGGGAGAAATTGGCGTCCTAGGCTGGGTTAGGGTGACAGGCCTTAAAGGAAAAGGCCAGGGCTTGGTCTGGGGGGAGGGGCGGGGGTCCTGAGGAGAGAGGCCACGCGAATGGGTAAGTGTCAGCCCCTCTCGATTCTGTCACCCCCTTGAGTCAAACTCATTTTGAGGGGAGGAAGGAGGCAGGTGGGGGAGGGGAGACCACGGAACGGCTTTGGGGAGTGGGCGGCACAGTCCCTCCGGAGGGGTTCTGTCCCACCGGGCTCCTCCCCCCGCCCAATCCGGCCAACTCATTTCACAGTATAAAACACTCCCGCGGGACAGGCATCACAGCACCCACTGCTGCCTGAATCAGAGAGGCCCAACAAGGAAGGCCCGGAGGGGAGGCTGACGGGCGGTGGGGGAGGGTAGACTAACACTGGAATCCCAAAAGAGGGCTGGGGGCTGAATGTGCGGGGGATCCTTAGGGTTCAGGAAATTTAAATCAGAGCCAGTCTCGCTGGGAGGGAGCAGCTGGACGGTCAGGGAGGGAGGTTCACATTTCAGACTAAGTCTGGGTCGGGGGGGGGGGGGGGAAGGGGATCATCATAGGGGGGCATCAACTTCCCTTGAAAGGGGGGCTCAATTCAGGGGAGGACCTACCCACATGGAAATGTTAGATAAATAAGCTAAGGTCGTGGTGGGGGGCGAGCAGGGAGAACCAGCCTGGTCACCCCTTGAAGGGTGGGCGTGGGAGACTCTTTGGGGGTCCTGTGGCATTTCCTTGTTGGGCCTCTCTGCAGAGGACTACAGCTCACCCCAAAGCCCACCGCCAGCACCCCTCTCCCTCCAGCCCAAAGGTGGGCGTCACCCCCGCCCCCACTCCCCCATCCCCAGAGGTTGGGTTGAAGCCAGACAGCCGACAGGCAGCCGGGGGGCGGTGTCCATCCCCTCCCCACCCCCTGTCCCCAAAGTCACCAGCTCTCTGGTCTCGCCGGGCCACAGAAACAAGAGGCGGCACAAAACACAAGGAAGTCCTCCTGTCCGACGGCAGTGGCAGCGGAGGGTCAGACAGGAGAGGCAGGGAGGCCACTCGCCCGCTTTGTCTCTTCCCCTCTCTCCTCCTCATCCAAATCTCTCTCTCCCTTGTGTGTTTGTTTGTTTTGTGTCTAAAGAGTTCACAGAGCGAGAAGGGAGGGCGAGTTCAGGGGGTCGGAAGGCTGGTCGCTGCCGCTGGTGCGTTGGGCGCCGGCGAACGCGGAGACCTCCGGGCAGGTGAGGACAAACGAGGAAGTGTACGAAGGGTTAACAACGGGGAAGGGGTCGCCGAGGACTTGAACTTCACTGTGTGTAAAGAGAGAAGCTGTCAGGTTGGGGGGTGCGTCTTGGCTGGTCTGGAAGGGCAGGGGCGGTGGTGGCGGGGGCGGAAGCAGCCAGCTGAAACCATCTTCCTTAGTGGATGCTGACCCCGGCAAATCTCTCACCTCCGCCAGCGGGCCCGGCCCGGGCCCCTCTTCGTAGGGGATCTTGCAGCCCGGTTTGTGGGCCACCAGCACAAACTCCAGACGTTCCTTCTCCTTTTGGAGCTCGGCGATCTCCGACTCCAGCTCCGCCTTTTCTTCCTCCAGTTGGTCTGTCTCCTGAGGCCCGGGCGGCCAGGTCGCAGAGAAGAGCGAGGAAGGAGAAAAAGGCCGTGAGCGACTAGAGAAGGTGAGTCATGGCTGAAGCCATCTCTCCTAGACTGACTGCGGAGGCCCAGGGTTGGAAGGCAGCTCTGGACTGAAAGACCCCCTGAGATGGAGGCCTGGTGTGCTATGGGACTTGGGGCAAGGGTCTTGCTTTCTAGGAGCCTCAGTTTCCCCGTCTGTCCAGTGGATGGTTGGGAAAGGGCCAGGTACACATAGGAAGTCTCTGGTTGCAAGAGGCACTCAGAGGTTTGTTGAGTGAGTGAACGATCGTCATATGTTTCTAAGGCCACCTATTCCCCTCTGTTACTTTTCTCCCTCTGCCTCCCAGGGAAGAGACCAGGTAGCTCAGGGAAGTAAAGAATTTCCCTGATTTAGCAGGGAACCCCCTGCAAGTATAAAGTAGAAAACTCTCAGACTGAGGTAGGGCATGAAAATAGAGGGGCATCGTGGCAGAGGCCACCAGTCCAAGCTCTGAGAACTACGGGTGGCCGGGGCAGGTGGTGGGGGAATTGATATAGAATCAAAGAATTTCGTTTCACAGACTCTCCAGAATGTTAAATCTAGCAGGAACCTGGGAGATTCACTGAGGAGTTGAAGAGATGGAGAAACTGAGGCAAAAATGGGTTATCACTTGCCCAAGACCAAAAAGGGGAAATGACTGGAGCGCCCCTCTATTAAAGTTCGCTCATATGTCCCCTCAGGATGAAGTGAAGGCCAGGCAAGTGGTGTGTGTGGTGGGGGAGATCCGGGGTCATAAACCAGGACAGGAAGCAGCCAGGAGTAGGTGAGAGCCTGCGTGTATGAGCTGGGTGACCCCGTCTGTATCTCGTTCCACATGTGGAACCTCTGGTTCTCAGTCCAGGATAAGGGCACAGGTGGTGGTGGGTAACAGAAGATGGGGAGAGAGCCCCCCTTCAGCATACCCTCACCCCACCCCAGGGACCATCCTCACCGCCTGGAGTCGGTCAGTCAGCTCCCTTCGCCGGTTCCTACACTTTGCTGCTGCCAGTTTGTTTCGTTCTCGGCGAACCCTTCTCTTCTCCTCCTCCTCTGGAGTGAGCTGAGTAGGGGAGATAAGAGATAGTGAGATTTGGGGGACATGTGTTCCTCCCCATCCACCCCAAACCTCCTCTTCTTCAAGAATCCCCAGGAGTCAGAAAAGAACCTTCTAGACCTCACTGACTGTGGGGAGGATGATAGGGTTTCTGCAGCATTGAGGCTACAGATGGTCCCTCACCCCAACAGTGGGAAAGTTCCTGCCTCTCTTGCTTCTTCCCCTGCCCCCACCCCTGCCCCTGCACCCAGAGCAAGCTCTGATGCCCTTTACTCACCGTCTCCTCTCGGGGTCTCCTAGGCCGGGCTCGGGCTGGGCGGGGCCCAGGTCCAGTCCCAGGTCCACTGGTGGTTCCGCTGGTGGAAGGCCCACCACTGCCACTAGCTCCGCCACTGCTGTAGCCACTTATGCCCGGCGTGGAGTAACTGGTTCCTGGCATGTCATAGGGGTCAACGGCTGTGGGCTGGGAGGCCAGTGGCTGCCCCTGGGACTGGGCCATGGAAGAGATGAGGGTAGGTTGCACGAGCCACTGGAGGTCCTGGCTGGTTGTGATCGCGGTGACCGTGGGCACGAAGGAACCGGGCATTTCCCCAAGACCGGCGCACTCCTACAGGGTGACACATACACACACAGGCGTAGACACACAAACAGAGACACCGACACACACACACCCAACACACATACACACACCGACCCTGTGAGTGAGCACAGGGCCAGCGGGTGTGGATGTGTGTGTCACAGGCAAAAAGCCACAACACCCACCCTTCCACTACACCGTGACGCAGTGGTTAATGAGAGGATTTCTGTGCAACTGGCTTCTACCTCCTCCTTCTTCCTCGGGGAAAGGTTGCACGGTTCCAGCGGGTGGTGAATCACACCCCGGGTTGGTGACTCTTAGGTGTGGGGGGTGGGGAGGAGGCTGGACACAGCCGGGTGACAGAACCCCCGGGATGGAGTCACAGCCACACACACAGCCACAACACCCCACCCCCACCCCAGAGGCAAGGGGAGGGAGAGGGAGAGGCCTTAGGCTAAGCCTCCCTCTACACTCACACACATATACACACCCCTCTGAGCGAGGGGATGAGAGACTGGAGGGTCCATGAGACCCCCGTGCAGGGGCGGGGGTCCCAGTTAAAAGGGTGTTGGGGGACGGGCCTAGGAGTTTAGAACAACGTTTCAAGTAATTGTCTCTCCCCAGAGTAAGACTGACAAGCGACAGTTTACGGTGGGCAGACAAGGAGAGAAAGTGAGCAGCCAGGCTCCCTCAGACTGTCGCGGAGGTGGAGTGGTGTAGGTCCCGAGGCCCCAAGCCCAAGCACCGTTCATCTCCCCCACCCCCAAAATGTAATCCTAGAACTGCTCGGAAGGCTTAACTACTCTCCCAGGGGGCGTGGTGAGGGACAGGCTGGCTCGCTGGCCAATCAGCATCCTGGAAACCCAGAGGGGGCGGGGCTCCTGGAGACCACCTGGCTGGTTCCCCTAGGGCTAGCGGTTCTAGTCCTGTCTTCGGACAAACCGGAGACACCCGGCGTCGGGAGCATTAGGAGTGGGAATGTATCTGTGTGTGCCTGGAGAAGTGGGTGACGGTCACTATGTCTCCCAAAGAAATTCCGGCACACAGACACCCTCTGACCCTGAGAGCGGAGGGACAGGATCCCGGCAAGGTCCTTGCGGACTCATTGGATCGCAGAAGATCGCTCCTGTAGCGACAGGAATCCCCTCGCTCTTCCTCTAGAGGCCCGTAAAAGAGACCCTAGTGCCGAAGAACCACGGGTTCCGGGGACGAACTGGGGGAAGGAAACTGCACCCTACAAATAGGAAGGGAAAGTTGATTGGCCAAAGCTTGCGCCGCGGCGGCCAATCGGAACGCCGGGCTGCCCCCTCCCTTAGCAACGTGGCCCCGGCGTTCCAAAATAGAACGCTCCCGGGACGTCAGGGGCGGGGCGGACGAAGGGGGCGCCACGCGCCGTGCGTGCCCCGCGTCAGACGGAGGATTCCAGCGCGTCAGCCGTTACGCACGGGTTCCCCGTTACGTCTCCGCGCAGGAGGCGGAGGCAGCGCCACTGAGGGTTCGAGGCCCGCCTTCCCACTGGGTCGAGGGTGACCCGGCGCCGGAGTAGGCGCTCGGATGGAGGAGGAAAAAGGGAGGAGGCTACTGGAAGCTTCCCCGGGATTTCCCCCACCTGCCTAACGGCGCTAGCTTCAGGTTGGTGACCTGAGTGGGGGGCAGTCCCCGAGCCGGCTAAAAGTTCTCAGCCCTGCTACCTCATACACGTTGCACTGAACGGCGTACTCACCCCACCCCCAAAGCTCACCCCTCTGTGCTCCCTCCCTGCGTTCCACGCACACAACCAATTGCAAGCACGTCCGGACTCTGCAGTTTGCAGAGTGCGCCGTGAGCCTATCCCCTCTCAGATCCTGGATTTTGACGCGTCTTTATTTGGGGTGGGGGGACTGCTCGCTCCACCCTTGACTTTAAAAAAATTATAAACCACAAAGCATCACCCCAACCCTCTAGAACTTACCTGGGAGGCGGCGGCGGTGGGTGGACTGCCGAAGGAGTCCACCGAAGACAGATATTGAGACTCGGCGGAGGGTGAGGAGCTGCACCGGGAGCCGGAGTCGTAGTCTCCGGGGAAAGCTTGAAACATTTCCCTGGGCACAGGGGGGCCCCTGTGACCACGCTGAGGTCGCCGGGAAGCCAAGGCTATGGCCGGGTGGGGGAAAGAAAGGTGAGAGTCCGGGGAAACTCGGGATGGGGGCAGCGTCCCGCTCCAACAAAGGCAAAGTTTCTGTGTAATTCTTTTGCGGTGCCCAGGCCCCCACAAGATGCCGCTGTGCCTCCTGAAAGTCCAGGCTCCGTAGGACCCGGGGGCGAGGGGGGATCGCTCCCCCAGAGGCGGAAAGCTCTGTCCTGCTGTACAGAATCTGCTTCGGGTGCGGTCCCCTCCACGCGTCCGGCGGGTCCCACGGGGGGAGGGGAGTAATAAGGAAGACGAAAAAAAGTAAGTCGATCCTCCAAAATAAAATGTAGAATTATCCAGAAGAATCCTTCCAAAAACTTTCCGGAAAAATAATAAACTGAATTTCACAGCCCCCAAGACGAAGAACCACTACAATCAAGTCCCAGCTCCGCGTATCCCAGCCTTGGCCGTAGCTCTGAGTCTTATGAATGAAGCCCAGAGCCGCTGTATTTATATGCCCGGGGCCCGGCCCCCCTGCTTACGTCACCCTTCCCGCGCTCCGCGAACTTCTCAATATCTCCGGCCCTGGTGAACCCAGCCACGCACCGTCCGGCAACAGGCCTGCCCTAGCCTCGATCTGATCACCTGCATCACCCTCGCGGCCCTGAGGGTCTCGGGGGCTGCGTTCTGAAGCACTCGGCGGGAGGGGATCCCGGCCTGGTCTCCCCGGAGTTCCTGTGACGCAATTAGCCATATAAGGAGCTTGGCCGGCGCCGCTGAGTGTTTGTTTGGTATCCTAGCAATTACGTCAGAGGGAATCCCTCGCTCGCTCGTGCGCTCGCCCCGCGCGCCTGCGGAACCCGCCCGCGCCTGCGCAGTGCAGCGCCGCCCCGGGGGCTGATATTAATAGGCTATTAGACTGACCCAGCGGAGGATCCCCGCAGGGAAGACCCCAGATGGGGGTGCCCCTCACCTCTGGCCGCCCCTCCCATTTCCCCTGGTGGTGCAGCGCTCTCTCTCAAGAATAAGGTCAATCTCCAAAAGCAGCTCTGGCTCTGTGGTGTAGTCGCATAGGCGGGGAAACTGAGTCCCGAACCGGGTGGGAGGGGCTGTGATGCTCCAGGTGAAAGTGGAAGTGGGGGTGGAGTCCCGAGGCTCATACCAGCTTCTGCCCTGACTGGCTGTGCGACCTTGAAAAATGTCTTTTCTCTCTGAGCTTCGGCTTCACTTTTCCCGGATGGACAAAGGATGTGTGTCTTGGACCCCGCTGCCCCCAGAGATCCGGCGGCGTTTGGGAGGTACGCGGGTTTGGTGGGGATGGGGAATAAAACAGGGTGAAGTGTCCCTCCTGCTGATGGTGTTGTTAACCTCTCCTTTCTACTTTATCATTCTATCCGTAGTCAGAAATAATGTATGTGTGTGGGGGCATAATTAATAATAATAGTAATAATAATGATGATGATGAAATAGTAATAATAAATGCCATGTATTTAGCACTTACCAAATACCGGCTCTTGTACTAAGCCTTTCAATACAAGATTTACAATCGTTAAAACAGCTTTGGAAGGTTAAGGGAGGAAAAATCTTCATTTTATAGAAGAGGAAAATGATAGAGAGTTTGTGACTTGCCCAAGATCCCATCTCATCCCATCCCATCAAGAAATTCAAACCCAGGATTCCTATTCTCTTCCTGACTTCTGAGAGCTGCCTGGTTCAGTGAAACTCCCTGAAAAACCTGGGTGTTGGGATTGTTTAATGACAGTTCCATTGGTGGGGAGTTATAAGCTTTGCAGACCTATCCTGTCTGCTCACAGCGTACACTGTTGTAACCCAGGCTCAGAGGGGAAAGCTGCTTACCTAGCCACCCAGTTAGGAAATGTAGTTCAAGAGTCTAATTAGGGTATTTCAAACACCACGGCCTCCAACTCTTGGGCATCCACTGGTAAGGATCTCACTAGCTGCTTCAGAAACCTGACTTCCTGGCCCTTGCCTCCCAGTGCAGAGCCTGGCCCAGCCAGGGCACAGAGGGTGAAGCACTTTAAAATTGTTGAATCCCACAGGCCCAGAGAGGGGGACGGCCTGGCTCATGGTCACACAGCAGGTATGAAGCCAAGCTGGAGGGGTTGGGTGGTTCCTAATTCCCAGGAGAGTCTTGATTCTCTGTCCCAATAGTGGGGAAGGGGTAGGGAGACCTGGAAGGCTGAGGGGACAGGGGGACAATACAGGGAGACTGAGGTTTCCAGACAAAAGCCCAGCCTCAAACACCTCTTCCCCCACGCCCCCTCTGTCTGCAACCAGTCTGGGAGGAGGGATAGGGACTAGGAGATGACACGGCAACCACCAGCAGGCAGTGACTCGGCCCCAGCATCAGACAGGGAGTGACCCCTCATTCCTGTCCTGTCCAAGCCCCTCATCTCCTCTCCCACGGAATAAAGGAGACACACAAATACCTACCCTAGCTGCCCAAAGACCTTCACACCCCGCCCCAGGTGGCCCATACATCCACACATATTCTCACAGGGGCACACAGGCATTCAGACATCCACCCACAAGCAGCAACACACACCGCCACACAGAGAAACAGCTTCACGCGCACACACACCTGCAGATAGAAACACACACCTTCACACGGTTACCAACACACATGACACACACATCCTCACTATAGATGCACGTGGTGTTCCTCACACACAATAACAAGAGTAATTCTTCTGAGCACTCATATTAACTTATTTAATTCTCACAACACTCCTATGAGGTAGGAACTATCATGTTACAGGCAAGGAAATGGAGGCCCAGAGAGGTGAAGTCACTTGCCTAGAGTCACACAGCAAATTAGTGGCAGAGCTGGGATAAGAATGTAGCCTGCAGGGCTTCAGAGCCTTTGCTTTTAATTATTATTAAATGAGTTATATATGTCGATATATCCACATGCAGATGGTCACACTCATGCAGACATTGGACATTCAACCCCCGACAGGCAGACCCAGAATCTAGGTGGCCTGGGCTTACATTCTGGCCCCACCACTTAGTAGTTGGGTGAACTTGAGCTAGTGATGTCTGGAGCCTCAGTTTCCTCACTGGGGAAAGGAGGGCAGGAATAGTGCCCAGCTCATGGGGCTGGTGAGGGGATTATGTGAAATGAATATCAGTAAAGCTTCGGGAACATGCCTGGCACATTGTAGGCACTTGTTTTGTTTTGTTTTTTAATTTTAAAAAAAGTTATTTATTTTGTTTTTGGCTGCATTGGGTCTTCGTTGCTGCGCGCGGGCTTTCTCTAGTTGCGGCAAGCGGGGGCTACTCTTCCTTGCATTGCGCAGGCTTCTCATTGTGGTGGCTTCTCTTGTTGCAGAGCACGGGCTCTAAGCGCGCCGGCTTCAGTAGTTGTGGCTTAAGGGCTTTGTTGCTCTGCCGCATGTGGGATCTTCTGGGAGGAGGGCTCAAACCTGTGTCCCCTGCATTGGCAGGCGGATTCTTAACCACTGCGCCACCAGGGAAGGCCTTATTTTGTTTTTGAAACAAAGCTATGCAGACCTTTGCAGACCCTCATAGAACCGTGACCTTTGCAGACTCTCATAGAGACGTGACCAGAAGCAGAGACACACAAGATCCCATTATAGCTTTCATGGGTCCAGGCACTTTTGCCTTTGTGGGCCTCTTGCTCCATAAAGACATCTTTAAAATTATTTATCATGACTACATTGGTATAAAGACAAATATTAAGTATTAAAACATTTCATTTGACCTAGAAGTTTAGTTCTTCCTTGATTTTAAAAGAAATTAAACACTTTCATGGGCCTCTAAAATTATCATGGGCCCTAGGGCCTAAGGTAAAAATTGGCCCTGGAGACACACACACACACACACACACACACACACACACACACTCACTCACACTCTCACACACACAGAGTCTTACTCAAACATACACATGGACGTGAACACCTTGCCCCCAGAGCATGGCATGGGCAAGGCAAGTCTCTTGCCATGAGGCTGAATCCCAGGGAACTTCCAGGAGGAGGAGGACTTGAGTGTAGGGGAGAGGGCAGGACCCCTGCTCTGGCTCCCGAGGGCTTGGATCTGTGTGTGTGGGAGCAGGCAGAGCCCTCAGCCTTCTGCCCCTGTTGGGGGTGGGGTGGCAGTGCCAGCTCTGTTTGCTCACAGCATCCTGTAAATAGCCCTGGGGACCCAACTCTGCCAAAGGGAGCCCTCAGCACATTCTTCCATTCTTCTTTTGGCAAAACCCTTGCTACTCTATTCCTCAGTTTCCCCATCCATAAAGCAAGAAGGTTGGATGACCATGGGCTCTGAAAGTCCTTTCCAGTTCTGAAATTTCATAATAAAAATGAGGAGGAAGATACGGAAAGTAAACACTTAGCTCTGTTCACATGCATTATCTCGGTTAATCCTCATAGCACATCAGCCCCATAAGTAAGTTATTGTCCCCATTGTACAGAGAAGCAAACCGAGGCACAGGGAGGTTAAACCTGAGAACAGTGCTTCTCAGCTGTTATGTGAAATCAAGTAAGCTGGGGAATCTGGTTACAACTCACATCTGGTATAGTCTTTTGTGTTTCCATGCAGCCCCTGGGTGATGCCAAGGCTCTGGCTCCAAAAGAAATGTCTGTGAGAATTTCTGAAGCACGAGAGGAGTGGGGTGTGCATGTTTGGGTGTGTGTCCTGCTGTGACCTCCGTGAGGGTAGAGCCCAGGTGGTTAGTAACTGCTGGCTTCTCCATGTCCAGCATTGAGTAGTGAGTGTTACTGGCTGGCTGGGCCCACTCCCCACTGAGCAATCCTGGTTGCCTCCTGGAGAGGGTGTCTGTGGTGTTTCAAGGAAGCAGAGTGGTCCAGATTGGAAACTCTTAGCTTGACCCTCCCAATACCCCTGCATCCTGCATTCAAACTCCTCACTCACCACAGCCCACAAGGTCCGGCATGACCTGGCCTAGGCCGACCGCTGCAGCCTTACCTCCCCCTCCTCTTTGCCATGTTCTACATGCCGTGGTCTCTCTCCCTAGTCTTCAGGGACTTTGTATGTGCTCTTCCCTCTGCCTGGAGCATGCCCCTTTTTCCTCCCTCTAGCTCATACTCTCTTCCTCCAGTTCTCAGCTCCTGTATCCCCTCCTCCAGGAAGCCCTCCCTGGGTCAGTACCCCTCCCCCTGAGAGCCCCCCTCTCCTCTCTGCCTCTCTGGGTTCATTACTGTCTGGGGACAGTCTGGTCTTCTTCACTGGTCTGTATTATTATTCAGGCCCGGGCCAAGGCTGTCCAGGTCACGGCCAAGTCCCCAGCACCGTGCCACGCACTCAGCAGGTGCTCAGTAAATATTTGTTGATTAAATGAATCTTCACCACCCACTCATTTATTCATCCATAAACTCTGACAGACTGCCTTGGACGGAAACATATCTGTCTTGCTCAGATCTGCATAAATGCCTACAGGACAAGGCACACAGATACACAGCATCACACACTCAGATCCCATTATCGTGTACACTCTTTCCCATGTATGCTCACAATTACACACACGCATAGTTTCACATGTGCGGGCATGCAGACACAGCTAAGTAGAGGCCACCCTCAGATGCTGGCTTGTCTCAGGCCCTGGTCCAGGTGCGCTGTGGACCAACCTCTCTCTTGTAGGGGCCAACCTCTCACCCACCCCAACCCAGACCCTCACAGTGTGGTGGTGTATCACTGACTATAACCACTCCAGGCATTGGGTGGCAGGAGTGCTCAGGGAGGCCTGAGCAAACCATGAGGACTTCCTGGTGGAGGTGTTTGGACTACTGTCAAGTCCTGAAAAGATTCAGATAAGGAGGGAGTCCCGGAAAGTCCCTCTCTCCCTACTGTAGACATGTAAGAACAAAGAAGAGGAAGCAGGAGACTGTGGGAAGCTAAAAGGAAGGACTGGACCAAGGTGGTGCGGATAACGGTTTTGGAGACCTTTCCAGCTGCACTCTGAGTGAAAATAATATGAGTAGAATTAATAATATAGCTGGCAGTCACTTAAGAAAACTAAACAGGTGCCAGGTGCTACATACAGATCCACTGTATTTTCTTGTTTAACTCTTCCAATACCATTATAAGGAGGGCACTAGCTGTGTGACAGCAGGCAAGTAACTTAAGTTCTCTGGACCTCAATTTCCTCATCTGTAAAGCAGGGTTAATAATAGTACCTCCCTCCCAGCATTTTGAGGAGTAAATGAGGTTGTATGTAAAAATGCCTAGAACAGTGCCTGGCAGAAAGTATATTCCCTGTAAGTATAAGCTACAATGGCAATTATTATTATCCCCACTCAACAGATGAGTAAACTGAGGCCAGGAGCCCTTAGGGAACTTGCCTGACCTGTGGATTTCTGCGGAGTGAGGGCCGGTTACAACCCAGGTGGTGAGGCTTCACAGTTGTGGGTGGACGGAGGCAGGGCCTCCCCGCTCTGGGGTGTTTGCATGCGTGAGCGCACGTATGGTGATTCCATTGTTCTCTGCGCAAACACCCAGACCCCATCCCACCCCCAGCAGGTCAACCAGCTGCTGGCCACAACCCACAGCCTCCCAGTCATACCCGAGCGGGCTTCCTCTTCACGGCCCAGGGGCCTCCCCACCGGCTCTCCCCCGCCTCCCCTTCCTGCACCTTGAGGACGCCTGCGGCTGGACTGGGTGGTCTCAGGCTGGAGCTGCCCCGTCCCTGACTCAGGCCCCACGCCCCCTCACTGACCCGAATGCGGCCTGCCCGGCCCCCGCAGCCAGACGGACACGGGGGGGGGTGTCATGGGGGGGTTCACAGCGGGCCACGTGCCCGCGCCGCCCCGGGTGGCTGAATTCCACCTGTGATTCAGTCGGCTTGTCTGGGCCACTGGGGGGTGCCCTGGCCGGTGATGTCAGCGGCCAGGTATGCGGCCGGGGTTTCTCCGAGGTGACTCAGGCGCCTGAGCTACCCTCTCCCTCCTGCAGACACTCTGGGCAGCTCTCCAGGGCCGGCAGCCAGCAGCCTGACCCTCCCTTCCCGGCCTCCTCCACGCCCTCCACACCCTCCACACCCGTGAGCTGTGGGAACAGCGGGCTTGGGGACAGGCACCAGGCAGATCTCAGAGACTAGGGGCCCACCTGGTGGCAGCCCACCAGGACCTCCCCTGGAGACCAGAACTCACAGGTTATTGTAGGATGAAATTCATTCATTCATTTATTCATTCAATCAGCCATTCAAACACATGTTCTCAGCACCTCCCCTGTGTCAGGCTCTCTAGGCAACAGAGACAGAGCTGAGAACAAGACAGAAATTCCTCACAAAGGCCCATCAGAGCCTGAACACTGTACAACATTATTATTGCTATCGTTACCCCCTCCCGAAATTCCACCAGCCTGCAAGACGCAGGCTGGTTTCTGTTCCTCCAGGCAGCTCTCCAAACAGTTCCAGTTACTTTTAATCCTTAGCCCCCAAACCGTCCCTTGAGGGAAGTCCTTTCAGGATTCTGACCTTCAGCCAGCCTGCTGCAGCCTTTTCTTCCCTCATGGACTTTACTCATTCCCAGTCCCATTGAATGATTTGAACCTCTACTTTCCCCATCCCCAAACTCTGCCCCTCCACTGCCTTCCCCAGAACCTGAGCTTCACAGTGATGATCATGATTGGCCTTGCAGACACTGAGCGCTCCCTAGGTCCTTACACCAGGGTCAAGACTTAGAGACACAGCTTCATTTGGTCACAGCCACCCCTGGAGGAGGCCTGTTGCCATTTTGTAGGAAGGAAACTGACACACAGAGGTATTTTGGTACCCACTAGCTCAGAACCACGCCTGAGTCTGTAGCTCGGATTCTGGACACATGCATACAGGGGCACACAGAGAGGAAGTAGTAATACTGCTGACAGTCAAGTGTGGTATTTTGTAAACATTTATTCTGTGCCGAGCACTTTCCAAATGTTCTCTACATGAACTCATTTACTCCCCACAGCAGTCCCATGAGTGAGTACAATTATTCCCATTTTACAGATGAGAAACCTGAGGTACACAGAGGTCCTAATGCTAATACAGTTCAAGTCCACAAATATTGACTGAAGCTCTGCTATATTTCACAGTGTGGTGGGTGCTGAAAATTAGAGCTACACAGCCAGATGCAGCTACAAAGCTGGAAGGCACACAGAGGAGACTGCCACCCAGAAGCACAGAACCATTCACACAGTTACACAAATGTGTGCACTTGACATGGACACACGCGAGTCACTGATTCATTTGCTCAACAAATAATTACTGAGCACCTACTGTGTGCAGGGCAGTGCTGAGGACCCAGTGGTGACCACAACAGCCCTGGGCCCTGCCCTCGTGGGGCACGCAGCCCAGTTGGGGAGACAGTAAACAAACAAATATATAATGAAAAATTGTGATAAACACTGTGGAAAGAACTGTGAGAGACAACTGGCTGACAAACAGTTACCTGCATAGTTACACACAGATGACCGTACATTGAGATCCAGAACTACACACATACACAGCCAGAAATGCAAGCTAGAGGCAAAACCGTACACATCCATAGGTACCTACACACACATTGTTTCATGTATGACCACACAAAAAGACTCTCACAAGTACACACACGTGAACACATACATGAACATAAGTCAGCAGGGCTCAAATACCCATACATCCAGATACACAAATGCAAACTGGGGAAACCACTCACTCAGTCCAGCAGTTGCTCTCACACACGAAGGAAGCCTTCCTGAGCATGCTCTCACACAGGAAATCCCAGGTAGACACATTGTCACCGACAGAATCACTCACCAACAGTCACAGCCATTCACAGTCACACACCCAATTTCTTCTCTCTCCTTGGACATTCGCCCCAGCCCTGGTCACATGAAGCTACTGAATGGGGGGTGTCGGGGGTGTGTGTTGGGGATGAGCTATTAAAGCCTTCCAGCTGTGGACAGCTTCCTGGACACAGGATGGAAGGACCTCGGGCTGCTTGTCTGATGAAAGAGCCTCCAGAAAGACACGCAAGAAAAGAAAACCCGAGGGGAGCGGGGAAAGGAACGGGAGGGAGCTCTCGCGCTGTGGCTCTGAGTATGTATGGGCGCGCACAGGTTGTTCACTGTGCCTGTCTCCACTGGTTGGGACCCCAAACGGAACAGTGCACCCAGAAACCCAGGAGTCGGAGGCAAAAGCAGCAGGCCAGAGAAGAGTGCTTGGATCTATTTCAGTTGTTATTGTTTGGGGGAATATGAGACAGCCACGGCGCAGGAGATGCTGGACAGACAGACATGCCTGGGACGAGGGGGCGCAGACGGACAGATACCCAGCGGAGGCGGTCCCAGGTCAGACAGGAGGAGCTGGTGACAAGCAGACGGCGGCTGTCTAAAGGGAAACCGGCAATTTGGGGACCTGGTTCTCCCCCGCTCCCATCACCGCAGCGCCCCCCCACCCCCCACCACCAGGCTCCCGGCCGGCCAGTCTGTCCGCCCTGGCTGGTCCTGGTTGCGCCCTGTGCGGCCGCGCGGCCAGGCCCGGGACAAACAGCCTTCACGTTGCTAAGCGACGGCGTTCCACAGCCCGTCGCGTCACCGCGTCGGCGCGGGCGGGGGGAGGGGGGTGTGCGGAGACAGTGGCCGTGTCGTTTGTTGACGTTGCCTGGCAACCGCCGTGGCGCTGCCGGGCAACGCCGGCCGACTGTTCCTTCTCTTAAAGGGCCAGGAACACTTTACTGGCTCCAGCTCGGACCGCGTCGCGGGACTGAGGCGCTGCTGGGAGAGGAGAGGGTTGCTCCCCAGGTGTCGGGGAGGTTTAGGGGATTGGAGACCGGGTTACGCCCTCTTGGAGTAGAGGAAGAATACGAGGCAGGAGCTGTTGATATTTGGACTAAAGTTTTTGAGATGTTAGTGTAAGATGTTAGGTTGATTGCACATGTGCATAGGCGCACTTGTGGGCACGCACGTCCACGGGGCAGTAGGTGGCAGAAATAAACGGAGAGAGAGCCCTGGGTTCAAATACCCACTCTGTGACCTTGACCTGTAACTTCCTTTTTCTGAGCCTCTTTCCTTCCTGAATTGGGAGTGAAAACATCACCCGCCTCCAGAATTGTGAGTGTATGAAATCCTGTTAAGCACTTAGTACATAGTAAGTGCTCCGTACATAACAAGTATAATTATGTTATTTAACAACTGGGTTCTGTCCCTTCTTCACTGGGATTTGGAATAAATGATATGGTGTTTGTAAAGTACTTATTGCAGCACAGCGTGCTTAATACACGGGAGCTGTCATATTATCACTGATATTTTTATTATTTCCTCCAGTCTGTAAAGGAGCGCATCACAGGGCATTGGCAGTCATTGCCTTTCTTGGTGTCTTGGCGTGCAAAGGCAATGGAATCAGGCAGATGAGGTTGGAATTCTTGTCCTACTGGACCCTGGCTGTGTGACCCCAGAGCAAGTGCCTTGCCCTCTCTGACCCTCTACGTCCTCCTCAGTGAAACCTATGATCTCTCACTTCTCACAGAGTCACTTCCAGGTAACAGTCCTGGGTGAGGGGTCCCCTCTCATTGGGCGTGTCAGGTCACTGCCCCACGTCTGCAGCATGACTCATGGGGCTATGTTATGTAAAGCTCCTAGATTCTGCACAGAGGGCAGGTTATATAAACGTGTTTAACGTGCATCCTACATGTAGGGCCTAGGGAGGGAACCTGGCTTGGTAAGCCTGCAATTGTCAAACTACGGCACTGGTGGCTTCTAGGAAGTAGAGCCTATAAAATGTGGGCCACATGTATACTGTTGAAAACGTGCCCCTCTTGGGGTCTCTCTATCCCCCGAAATGACTGTCTGTCTCTCAGTCTCTGTCTCTTAATATGCCTCCAATTTCTCTCTGCATCTTTCTGACCCCTGTCTCTCTGTCTCTGTGGCACCATCTCTGTGCATTTCTGTCACTCTGTGTCTCTGTTCCCCTGAGTCCCTTTCTGGATTTCTGCCCCCCTCCCACTTCCCTTTCTCTGAGCCTTTATCCATTTCTGGGTCTGCCTCTGTGTCTTTGTGATTCTCTTTTATTATTTAATTTAACTCCCAAACTTGTTCCCATCGATTCTGGACAGCTCCAAGCCCCTCACAGCTGAGTGCTGTGGGGTGCTGGGATGGCTCCTCTGCTCTCTGGACCTCTGCTCTTCCTTTTGTGCAAAATTAGATGGAGTAGCTAGTGCAAGTCCCCATCACCTGGGGAGCTTGATAAAAGTGGATTGCCCCAGTCCCACACCCAAAAGCTGTGGGTCGGAATCTCAGAGAAAGAAGTGGCAGGGATTATGACGTGTGAGATCCTGCCTGAGTAATTCTGAGCAGCTGACCTGAGGCCTCCACACATGTGTCCCAATGCCAGTTTTTTTTAAATGTTTTTTTTAATTGAAGTATAGTTGATTTACAAGGTTGTGTTAGTTTCAGGTGTACAGCAAAGTGATTCAGTTTATATATATATATATTTTTCAGATTCTTTTCTCTTATAGATTATCACAAAATATTGAGTATAGTTTTCTCTGCTATACAGTAGGTCCTTGTTGGCTGATGCCAGGTTCTGATGTCACATAATAGGTGAGGTTCTGTGGAGACACGTGGCCAGGGAGAAGAGTGATTTCCCCTGCAGGTAGAGGGTCCTGAGTGTGAGGAGTCAGAGAGACAGATCTGGGGGTCAGGGTGGGGACAGAGAGAGACAAAGATAGCAAGACAGAAAGAGAGAGAGAGAGAGAGAGAGAGAGAGAGAGAGGGAGAGAGAGAGAGAGAGAGAGAGAGAGAAAGAGACCGAGAGATATGGAAACACAAAGAGATAAAGCCAGAAATTGCGTTTGCTGCACATCACCTGAAAAGGTACCTCCACGGGGGAGGGCCACGTACCTATCTGCCTGTGAGTGTGTGACTGTATTAAACAGGTCACTGCAGGCAGCACTGGGGTGTGCCTGGGTCCAGTGCTGGGACTGAGTGCGGGAAGCGGATGCTGGGCTGGGAGGTTCTGGGTGTACCCTCTCTACATGTACATGCCTGCCTTTAAGCAAGTGTTCCGGGCCAGCATGGGTGACTACCTGACAACCGGAACACCAGTCAGGCAGCATTCTCCATCAGGCCACCACTTTCTACACCCACTGGGTGTGGTTGATGAGGATATAGCTCCAGGGGTCCTGGGGCCCACATGGATAAGTTTAGGTATAGTTCCAGACTCTGAGGGTGTTTTGGATTTGGGAATAGCCAACCTAATAGAGGGGTACCATCTTTGGAGCCAGACTGAGCTGAGTCCTTGGGCAAGTTGAGTGACCTCCTGGGGCCTCAGTTTCTGCATCTGTAAAATGGGGATGATAAGGACTTCTATGAAGATTTTGTGAGCACCCCCTAACATCATGGTAACTAATGCCATCTACTGCGGGCTTGCCATGAATGTGCCTGTCAGCAAATTCTACAGCTCTATGTTCAAACACCTCCAGAATCTGATCCCTGCTGCACCTTCCAAGTCACCATCACCTCTTGCCTGGACGATTGCCTGGGGATCCTCACTGGTCTCCCTGCCTCCACTCTGGCCTCCCAAAGTCTATTCCCCACATACAGCCAGAGGGATGCTATTTAAATCAAAATCAGTCCATGTCCCTCTTTTGCTCAAAACCTTCCCATGGCTCCTAACTCACTCAGAATAAAAACCAAAGCGCTCACCATGGCCCACAGGCCCCGTGTCTCTGCCACTCCCTCTCTCCTTGCTTTCTCTGCTCCAACCACATGGGCCTCCGGCTGTTAAACCAACACACCAGGCATGTTCCCACCTTAAGGCCTTTGCACCCGCTTCTCCCTCTGACGGGCATGCTCTTGGCCGGGATATCTGCAGGCTCCTCTCTCACCAACTTCCAGGCTTTGCTCAAGCATCACCTTCTCAGGTCGGCCTTCTCTGACCACCCTATTTAAAACGGCTGCCCCAACCCTCCCTCCCTCTCCACCTCCCCGGCAATGACCACTTTCCAGCGTGTTACATAATGTGCTAATTTGTGCTTCTATATCGTCCATCACCTCCTTCCCCACTCCCGAAGTGGAAGCTCCCACGAAGACAGGGATCTTTGTTTTGCTCTCTGTTGAATTCCCAGCACTTACCACAGTGCAGGGCACATAATGGGTGCTCGATAAATATCTGTTGAACGAATGAATGACGGATGGGATGTGCCAGGAGTGTGCCACGAGCTCCAGGTCGGTGAATTCACTGAATCCTTACGACAGCCCTATTGTCACGACAGCCCTCTGTGCTGGGCGCTACCCATTTTACAAATACGGAAACTGAGGGTCAGAGAGGGAGGCCCTGAGACAGAAGCGCAATGGCCCAGACGATCTGAGGCAGATTATCCTGCCTTCAGGGGCGTCCCTGCGGACACGTGGGGTGTCTGTGTTTAGCCTCGCCATCCCCGAGTTTATTTCGGGGCCCGGTCCTTGTTTGCTTTGTCGCGCGGTATCTTTATCACTGCGCCCCAGACAGCTCCCTGTGGCTTCAGCCTCCACGAATTTCTCGAGGTTTTCTGGCTCCGGGGCCCTGAATCTCTACTTCCGCGTTGCCGTCTCCCCGGGTTTCTGCGCCCTGCGGGCCTCCGGAGGCGAAGGCCCCTGCCCTGAGAGCCCGCCCCGCCTCCGCGCGCAGTCTCGGCCTCGGCGCGGCTGGGCTCGCAGCGGGCCGCCCTGGGGCGGGCGGGGCCTGTTGCCCGGAGACCAATGTTTTGCCGCTGCAAACTGGGTCTCTAGGCCACCGCGGGAGGGCGGCCTGGGAACCGGAGCCGGGCCTGGGAGCGGGCCGGCGAAGGGCGCGGGCGGCCGGGGGCCTGGGGCCGGGGGACCCGGCGGCTGTCTGGAGCCGGGAGGGTATGGGGGACCCGATTTGGCGGGAATGAAGTAGAGATACTGGGGCAGTTTCGGGGAAACAAGAGAGGGCTGGCATTAGGGACGAGAAAGAGTATTCGGGGTCAGTTTGAGGGAGGTGGGAAGGGGTTTGGGGGAGACAGATGATGGGGGAAGTTTGGGGGAGCCAAGGGAGGAGATTGGGAAGGCGGGGGCGGGGTAGGAAGTGGGGGCTAGTTTGAGGGACCCGGTAGAGGGGCCCGCGGATGGGTGAGTGAAGGAGGGCGTGGGAAAATGGACGTTTAGGGGATTCAGAAATCACAGGGGACTGGTGTGAGGGCAGGGAGTTTGGGTAGAGGACATATTTCCAGGCTCGGGGAAAGAGGTGAAATTTAGGGAGGACAAGATGTGAGGGTAGAGAGTTTGGGGGAGATAGGGATTCTTGAGGAGGAGGAGGCTTAAACGGGCCGGAAACAAGGGTGAATCAGAGGAGAGGGTGCCCTTGCCACTTCCAGGCTCCTGGCGGGAGGGCCTCTCCCCGCGCATTGTCCCCAGCCTGGCCAGGACGTCCGGCGACATCCCTGGGGACGCGACGTCGGGGGTTATGTAACAGTGCCAGGCCCCGGGGAGCGGCGGAAGTTAGGACTCCCGGGTTCCTCTCCACGCCCCAACCCAAGGGAGCGACACGGGTCGGGATCCCAGAGCGGCTTGTGACATCACACTTGGGCGGAGTCCATCAGAGGCACTAACTCCTTTTTTTGCTCACCCCCACCCCACTCGGGAGCGAGGACTGAGATCTGAGACCCTAGGTGGGGAGGGGTATCCCTAGCAACGCCATTGGCTGAGGTGGCCTGATGGCCAGGGCTGTTAGGCAAAAAGGTAAACTGAGTCCCAGAGAGTGCTGACCCCTTTCATTTGATTCAGTCATTCAACAAAGATGTATCGAGCCCCTACTGTGTGCCAGTTATGTCCTAGGTGATGGGGACCCAGCAGCAAACAAAACAGATGTCCCTGATCTCAGCAGCCTCTGGGCTGACCCCTGATTCTGAGCCCAGACCTACTCCATCCCAGCCAAACGTTGTTGAAACTAGACCTTCTTCACTAAACAGAACACCAAAACGTGGATCCTCTCACCCAACTTTCCCTAGTGCAGGGGGCAGAACACATCTCTCAGCTGCTGAGTCCCTGGTCTCTAAATGACTGCATCCCTGTCACCCCCACCCCCTGTGGCCTGTCACTTCCTCCCATCCTCATCCCCCCCATGGGGCATGACTAGAGATGCTGGTCATGACAGGCAGGTGGCGAATCACTCAGACGTCATAACAGCTGGCTGTGCTATCACCGTGTCCCTGAGATGTCATCAAGCAGCCTCAGTCTCTTCCTATGAACACCTCTGGGGCCTAAGGAGAGGGTTCTGCCCTGCTGCCAGGGGTACCTCAGCCTCCCAAACGGAGTGACTTACTTCCACCTAAGCCCTTCATCGGAAGGCTCTGGAAGGTGCCTTCCTAGCTTTCCTCACTCCTCCTCCAGGCAGCCCCCTTGAACTCCCTGCCACTCCCCTCCAGTCCCCTGGGCTCTGGCCCTTTGGACTTTTTCCTCTCTGATCTCACCTGCTCCCATACCTTCAATTTTGAAAAACCTTCAAAGCCAGGCCCTTGATAGGACACATTCCTGCATTTCTCTAAGCCTCAGGCTTCACTTCTCTAAAATGGGTATAGCAATGGTGCCTGGCCAACACACTGGGTGGTGAGTGATTTGAGCAATGTCATTTCTGTGACGGGCTTAGCACAGGCTGGGGACATCGTGAGAGCTCAGTGAATCCTACTGGCCAAGGTACACAAGAAATAGTTAACAGTGAGAAGTGGGGATCAGAGGAAGGAAGAGAATTTACTTTGTCAATGTATACTCTTGTATTTGCCAATACATGTTCCCCCAATTTTTAAAACATTTAATTAATTAATTTTTGGCTGCCTTGGGTCTTCATTGCTGCACACCAGCTCTCTCTACTTGAGATGAGCACGGGCTACTCCCGTTCCAGTGCACGGGCTTCTCATTGCACTGGCTTCTCTTGTTGGGGAGCACAGGCTCTAGGTGCACAGGCTTCAGTAGTTGAAGCACAAGAGATTACTTGCTCTGCAAAGCGTGGGATCTTCCCAGATCAGGGCTTGAACCCCTGTCCCCTGCATTGGCAGGCGGATTCTTAACCACTGCACCACCAGCGGAGCCCTTCACTGACTTTCAAATCTGTTCTCTCCTCCTCTTTCCCCTCCTCCCACTCCTACCTAGGTCCAGGCCCCTCCTTTCCCCTTCCCTTCCGCAGTCTACCTCAAGGAAGCAGTCAGAAAGGTATTTAAACCTTCCTCTGTCCCTCCCCTGCTCAGAACCTGCCATGGCTCCCCAGTGCCCTTGGGGGAGCTCCTCACTGTGTGTCCAGGCTCCTCACCATGGCCCATGGGGCCCATTTCTGTCTGGTCCTTGCTGACTTTTCCAGCCTCCTAATTCTTTCATCCAACTACATGATTCTTCTTGCCTTAAAGGATCCTCCAGCTCAGTCCCTTTGCCTGGCAGTCGAGTCCCATCCAGACAACATAACAGTTGGACACCTGGCTAAAGCTTGGTGTCCACTAGGGACAGGGACACCACTTGAGGCTGCCTTCCATCCACAGCCAAAGAGTTCTGCCTGAATTTTCACCGAAGCAACATCTGTCTACTACACTGTGCTCCCTGGGTTCACACAGGTCAGGGCTGTTTCTGTCCTGTGATATTTCTGAGACTAGAAGGATGCAGACTTTGAATCTCAGGTAAATGCGGTATAAGACCCTTGAGGCTGATACTTGGAGTGGGCACTGAAAAAGTCACAGGATATCAGAGTGGGAAGGTGCCCAGAAGATCCAAGTGCAAGAGGGAGCAGGCCCAGAGGGAGCAGGGTTCCTGGCTGTTCCCACTGCCTGGAGCTGTCGTGTCCCATCACTGACTTGCAAGAGAGGGAAGAATCATAGTAGAATTGGGTTTGTTGAACTAAACAGTGGGTGCCAGGCTGAGCCCTGACTCTGGTGACCCCAACCTTGGTGATAGACCTGCGTGACCCCAGTCTGAGCCCCAACCCTGGCCCAGGCCTGAATCCCTGATCCTGGGCACAGTATGAGCCCTGAAACTGGCTAAGACCCAGAACTAAGCCCACTCAATCCACTGTAGAAACTAAGCAAGAAGTCAGAGCCTCATCCCCAGCCCTCTGCTTGCTGGTCTGGTGTGACTTCCTGTGACCTCCCCATCCTCCCCCCCCCCATAGAAGTGGAGCTGAGAACTGGAAGGGGGGGCGGATTCAGAGAGGCGCAAGATTCGTGCTGTGGCTGGGGAGGGAGAATAGGGACAGGACTTCGGGAAGAGTAGGTTGAGGACTCGGGGAGGGGGCGGCAGGGCTAGGAGTGAAGATTAGGATAGGGAAGGGGGAGGTAGATAATGGTCAGGGATGAAGAATGGAGGGGAAGCAGAGGATGCGGGGTACCAGGAGACAGGGGATCGGGGGGATGGAGGATTGGGGGTGCTGATTCGAGGCTGGTGACAGGTTGGGGTCAATGCGGCGACGGCGGGGGCCGATCGTCCGGCCGGGGCTGCGCGGCGAGGCCCAGTCGAGCCCAGGCCCACCCCCAGCCCCCCCGCCCCACGCTGCCTCCCCCTTCCGCTCCCCGGAAGCGCTGAGTCGCACTGCCTTATCTGGAGGCCGCTATTTCGGGCTCAGCTCCTAGCGCGAGGACTATTTTTAGCGGCGCTCGGGTAAAAATGGACGCGGCGCCGCGCGAGTTCCAGAGGCCGTGCGCGCTCCCTCGCGAGAACTGGGGGCCGGGGCCGCGCGCCTGAGTCACCTCCCGCCCAACCGCCCCACTTCGAGGAGCGCGGACACCCCCCCGCCCCCATCCGCACGAACTCTTGGGTTCCTGGACGCCTGGAAGCCAGCGCGGCTCAGAATATTCCAGGACTATCGGGACGCATCCAACCGGGCTGCATCCAACCGGGCTGCATCCAACCGGGCTCAAGCGGCTGAGCGCTGACTTTTGGGCAGAGGCGCTGCGCCCTCTGGTGGCTCCTGCGGGGATAGCAGGCAGGGGCTGGGCCAAGACTTCACACACCCCCAGACCCCCAACCTCCGCCACACACCCATTTTATAAATGAGGAAACTGAGGCCTGGAGAGGAACTGGATTGCATCATGAATTGCAAGGTACGCTCTTTCGGTTTCAGCTTGGACACTTCCCTTAATGGAGAACCCAGTACCTATCAAAAAACTAGGCACTCTGTTTTTATAAGCAGTATTTATCTAGTCATTCAACAAGTAATTATCAAGGGCTTGCTGGGTGCTGGGAACACAGCAGTGAACAAGGCAGAAGAGAGATCCTTGCCCTCGTGAGGCTGACGTTCTAATGGGGGAGACAAACAGTAAATAAATAAGGTGATTTCAGATTGTGGGTAAGCACTGTAAGGGAAATTAAATGGGAGAATAGATTATAATAAAGGGGATACTTTGGTAAGAGTAGTCAGGGAAGGCCTTTTTCTGAGGAGGTGACATTCTAAAATGACCTTCTGGTTTCATGCAGTCCCCTCACTCATCCCATTTCATAGACCTGGAGACAGAAGCCTGGAGAAGAACCGGTTGGGGACTGAGCTTGTACAGTGTAGATTACATGAGCTTTCACTGCGTAAATTGTTCAGTTCCAGTTTGGTCTCCTCCTGAGCCTGGGAGCTCATTTCTTCCAGCATAGACACTCATCATCAGTAGTAGTAATACTGATTACTAGTTTTTAAATAATAGCTACCTTTTATCCAGCACCTGCTGTTTACCTAGCAGTCTACTAAATGTCTCACCTGCGTTAATTCATGGAATCCTCACCCTAATCCTTAGAGGTGAGGTACTATTCCCACGCCCCATTAACGTATGAGAAAATCTGTTTTCCAACCTTCCTTTCCTCCCAGCCACATGGGCATCTACAGTTTTGCCGGCCTTCTTCTTGTTCTTTGGGAAACCACCGCTTTCTCAATTTCAGTTCACCTGGCTGTCTTGGGGCTCACCCCATCCTCCGTTTCCAGGGAATGGCACGTGTCCTAGGCCCAGCCAATCACAGTATTCCAGTTGGGCTGTCCGTTGACGACAGTGATTGGTTCAGAGGTGAGCATGTGACCCATTTAGGACAACGAATGATGGGACCATTGGCTAGGAGCACTTTCTTCCCTTTGGGGTGGCTAAGAGGATGAGATGTGAGCGTAAAGCTGCTAGGGCTATCTTTGCTACCTCAAGGAAAGTCTTTCTGAGGAAAAAGAATCAGAGAAATATGAAACCCAGAGATGGGACAGTGACTTCATATCATCATTTGAGCTCCTGGATCAAGCTGTAACTGAAGCTGGTGTACTCAACCTTCTGATCATGTGAACCAATACATTTCCTTAAACTAGTTTGCATTTGAAACTGAGAGACTCCCAGTTAATTCGCTTTCTCTCTCTATGCCCCCCCCCACCAGGAACTGGTCCTGACACTTTCCACTGCCCCTAGTCCTTGGGAATGGATCACTGTACCCCCTGAAGTACCCATTCATTACACACTGCCCCCAGGGAGGCATGTACTGCTTGCATACATCTGTGCCCTCTACCCGCCACTGGGCAGGCACTCCTGTGGGGACTTTGGGTCTGCTCATCTTCCTGTCCCCAGGTACAGACCAGGATGAGAACCTGATACCAAGGCTACTGTCCCGGGCAGGACCACTTTCTGCTGTCATCACTGGCTGATGGTGAAGTTACCCTACTGCACCTTCCACTTTCTCCCACTGTCAGGATTTCAGCCCTGTCTGAGCTCTGTCGGCCTCCCAGCCTCTGCTTCACCGTCTCTCCTGTGCTCCAGACCCATGTGTCTAGAAGCCTCTTGAATGCCTTCCTCCGGTTGTCCCACAGATTTTCACCCTGACCTCAACAGCTTCCTCCTACACCTGTGCCTCCTTCTCCCGGGTCCCCAGCTCAGGCGTAGTCCCACATAGACCCTGTCTCCTGGGCCAGAGTTCTAGGCCTCCTCCTGGTACCTTCCTCCCCTTACCTCCCATAACCCATCACTCATCTCCATTCTATCTTTTAAAGATTTTATATATTCTCCTTCCTCCCCCTCCTTACGCTGGTCCAGTTGTCTATTTGGTCCCTTTTCCCCACTTCATCCTTCATGTCTATACTCATCCCTGGTTTCCTGCCCCAGTTCTGCCCCTTCCCATCTAGAAGGATTTTGCTAAACCACAAACCTACTCCTGTCAGGTCTCTCCCCTGCTCAGAGCCTGCTACGATTCCCCAGTGCTCTAGTCCTGTGACCTACGAGGCCTTCCGTGGCCTGTTGCTTTCTTCAACCCCATCTCTTGCCCCCCACCCCTTTCCCCAGCACACATTCACTTTGCCCTCTAACAATACTCAAACAGCTTGCCTTTCCCCAAATGCATTGTTCATACCTCCCGACTTGAACATTCGGCTCCCTCTGCCCAAATACCTTTCCCATCCTTCTCCACCTAGTGACTGTTTTTCCATGCTTTGAGGTACAACATAGCTATCCCCTCCGCTGAGAAACCTGGCGTGACTCCCTCCGACCTAAGCAGGGCCCCCGCCTCTCAAGAAACCTGGTCACTGTTGTAGCTCATTCTCTGCCTGACTACGTGTCGGCCCCTGACCACATGTCGGGCCCTGACCACATGTCGGGCCCTTTGCACGCAGGGTCTCACTGAGTTCCCCCAACAGCCCTCAGGGCACAGGGACAAACACTTCCAGTTTCTGGATGAAGAAACTGGGACTCCTGGAAGGAATCACAGCTAGGGAGGGGACAGAGTCAGGATTTGAACTTGTGATCTCACGCAGCCTGGCTCACCCATGAGTACTTTATCTCTGTTTTGGAAGTTTTTATTTTATAACACTCTCAGTAGAGGCACACATGTATATAATTTATGAATAAAAAATATACTCCATATACCAAGTGGCCACAAAGTACTGCCTGGCACTGTGGTCTCTCTCGGTTAAGTAGCTTCTTCACCTGGGTCTGGTGGAGGCAGGGATTTGAGAGTGTTCTTTAAGGCCACATCTTTGACATGAGCATCAGTTGCTCTGTTTGAATATGCTTCTGACATGGATTGTTCCAGAACATCCCAAGAAATCCCGAGGCTCAGCGGCCCCGGAACACATGGCGCTCCAGCATCTGATGTCCTCCCAGATGGAGAGACAGCAAATTCCATGGGCCAGCACTGTCCACAAGAAATAGGACACTAGCCACATATTCAAGCTTAAATGCCCTAGTAGCCACACTAAAAAAAAAAAGCCAAAAGAAACAGGTGAAAATAATTTGTTCCTGTATTTTATTTAACCAGATAGATGCAAAATATTATTTCATACATACTCAATGTCAGCAGTTTTTTCTTTATAAATTTATTTATTTATAGATGCAAGATATTATTTCATACGTAGTCAATGTCAGCCGCTTTTTTTCTTTATAAATTTATTTATTTATGGCTGCGTTGGGTCTTCGTTGTGGTGCGCGGGCTTCTTATTGCGGTGGCTTCTCTTGTTGCGGAGCACGGGCTCTCGGCACGTGGGCTTCAGTAGTTGTGGCTCGTGGGCTGTAGAGTGCAGGCTCAGTAGTTGTGGCGCACGGGCTTAGTTACTCCGCGGCATGTGGGATCTTCCCGGACCAGGGCTCGAACCCATGTCCCCTGCGTTGGCAGGCAGATTCTTAACCACTGCTCCACCAGGGAAGTCCCTCATCAGTTTTTTAAATGAGATAGTTACATTCTTTTTAATCACGCTAAGTCTATGAAATCTGGTGTGGATTTTACACTCATGACACATCTCATTTTGGACCAGCCATGTTTCAAGTGCTTAAAAGCCACGTGTAGCCAAGTGGCTGCCATATTGGACATCACGGCAGTAGACGGTGCCTGACCACGGATCTGGGAGTATGGCTTCCTCAAAGTCCAGCTTTAACATGGGACAGTGTACCTCCAGGTGACAGCATGGCTTAAGGTTAAGATCCTAGACTCTGAAGCCAGACTGTGGGGTTCAAGCTCTGGAACTTCCAAACTGCCACTCCAGCCTCTCTGCACCTCAGTTTATTCTGCTATGAAAGGAGAATCACCAGCAAGACATCAGAGGGTTTTTTGTGAGGATTAAAGGAGTTAATAGATTTTTTTTTTTTTTTTTTTTTTGCGGTACGCGGGCCTCTCACTGTTGTGGCCTCTCCCATTGCGGAGCACAGGCTCCGGACGCGCAGGCTCAGCGGCCATGGCTCAGGGGCCATGGCTCAGGGGCCCAGCTGCCCCGCGGCATGTGGAATCTTCCCGGACCGGGGCATGAACCCGTGTCCCCTGCATCGGCAAGCGGACTCTCAACCACTGCGCCACCAGGGAAGCCCGAGTTAATAGATATTTAAACACTTAGAACAGGGCACATATTAAGTGCTGTATGGGTGTTGATTTTTATTATTATTTGGCATTTTGTGAAAGAGAAAATCTCTCGACTCCACATTAACAGTTGAAGAATGAAAAACTCCCTTAAAGACCTCCCATCCTGGGCTTCCCTGGTGGCGCAGTGGTTGAGAGTCCGCCTGACGATGCAGGGGACACGGGTTCGTGCCCCAGTCCGGGAAGATCCCACGTGCCGCGGAGCGGCTGGGCCCCTGAGCCATGGCCGCTGAGCCTGCGCGTCCGGAGCCTGTGCTCCGCAACGGGAGAGGCCACAGTGGTGAGAGGCTCGCGTACCGGAAAAAAAAAAAAAAAAAAGCCTTCCCATCCTTGTGGAAGATGTCCAGAACATGGGGGACACACGGGACTTCTAACCGCCACAGGTAGGACGCACAGACCACTCTGGGCTCTCAAGGGCAAATGCTTCAACATTCTCCACTGGAACGGGCGTGTGCAATGACAAAGCTTTGGACACCTCCCAGTCTAAACTCTGCCACGTATTGTCCTGTTCTCATTTTTCTGTTTTGATCTGTGTAGTGGGTTGAATGGTGTGCCCTTCCCCCCACCCAAGATAAGTCCACCTGAGACCTGTCAGTGGGAACTTATTTGGAAACAGAGTCTCTGCGGATATAATTAAGGTTAGGATCTCGAGATGATATCACCCTGGATTATCCAAGTGGGCCCTAAACCCAATGGCAAGTGTCCTTACAAGAGAAAGGCAGAGGGAGATTGGACACAGATAGGAGAAGAGACGGCCATGTGAAGTTGGAGGGAGAGATGAGAGTGATGGGGCCACCCAGGAACACCTGGGGCCACCAGAGGCTGGAAAAGGCAAGGAAGAATCTTCCCCGAGAAAATTCAGAGGGAGTGTGGCCCTGCTGATACCTTGCTTTAGGATTTCTGGCCTCCAGAGCTGTAAGGGAATAAATTTCTCTTGTTTTAAACCACGAAGTTTGTGGTAATTTGTTAGGCAGCGACAGGAAACAAATACAGTCTGTTTAGGGGCCTGTCTCCTTCCACCCTGAAGACAGAGTTTCTGTGGCTTTCAGCTTCTGTCTCACAGCAGGAAACAGGCTCAGAAAGAAGGCAGAGCCAGAACCAGAACTCAGGTCTCCAGAACCTCATTCCAGATCCAGGGGTCACTGTGGAATCTCACAGGGTATTTTGCCTGTTAAAGAAATACAGGGTGACTATTGAATTTTCTCTTAAGGCAGTGGTTGAAAACACAAGCTTTTGTTGGAGTCCTGGTTTCTTTGCTTCCTTGCTTTGTGGCCTTGGTCAAGAGACTAACCTTGTTTAGTTTCTCCTTCTATACAATAGAAACTAACCAGTTTCTCCTTCTATAAAATAGGGATAACAAAATAAGATCTCAGAAGGCTGTGATATGGAGTATGTGAGAATTGATCAACTTTGCCATTTGACGTTGTCCTGAAAGTCTTTGCAAATGCTATAAGACAAGAAAAATGAGATGTAAAGATGGGAAGGCAAGACATAAAACTAACATTTGGATCATTTCAAAGGAAAACTAAGAGAATCGACAAACTTTTTGTATGTTTTTGGCCACGCTGCCCGGCATGTGGGATCTTAGTTCCCTGACCAGGGATCGAACCCATGCCCCCTGCAGTGGAAGTGCAGAGTCCTAACCACTGGACTGCCAGGAAAGTCCCTCAACAGAATATTTTATTTTATTTTTATTATTTACTTTTAGAAAAGATTTTATTTAATTTTTTTAAACTTTAGCCATCCTAATGGATGTGAAGTAGTATCTCATTATAGGTTTTTTTTTTAATTAATTTATTTTTTGCCTGCGTTGGGTCTTTGTTGCTGTGCGCAAGCTTTCTCTAGTTGCAGTGAGTGGGGGCTACTCTTTGTTGTGGTGCGCGGGCTTCTCATTGCAGTGGCTTCTCTTGTGCGGAGCACAGGCTCTAGGTGCGCGGGCTTCAGTAGTTGTGGCACGTGGGCTCAGTAGTTGTGCTACATGGGCTTAGTTGCTGCCTGGCATGTGGGATCTTCCCGGACCAGGGCTCGAACGAACCCATGTCCCCTGCATTGGCAAGCGGATTCTTAACCACTGTGCCACCAGGGAAGTCCCCCACTTTAATGTTTGGTTCAACAGAAGATAACTGGGTCTTCACCTCTGCTTGGGTGCTCAGTCTGTTGTGATATTTTGCAGGTTGCATTGAACACTCAGGAGAGAGTGAGAGTGAAAAAAGGGAGGTGTCTTAGTATTATTATGATAATCATTTTGACCTTGGGGACCTCTTGAAAGAGTGCTGGGGAACCCCCCAAGGTTCTGTGGACTGCACTTTAAGAATCACTCCTTACCTTTGGGTTCTATAGGGCCTAGAGACAGTATCTGGGGAACTGAACACCTCTGGGGCCATGGGACCTGGTTCGAGAGACAGCTCTGACTACAAGCAAGGTATTCTCTGAGTCTCAGTTTCGTCATCTCTAACATGGGGTTGGTGATGATGAAAATAATAAAAGTACCTCCCTCCTAAGGTTGTAGTGAGACCCATAGGAAATAACTCCCTGACTCACACCTGGCATGTAGCATACAATAAACATTTGCTATTATAGTTTGGGAAACGTCATTTTATTTTATTACCAACACTTCTTATTCATGCAGTTAACTTCTCCAGAGCCCTATCTTGTGCTGGGCAGTGCTGGGGACATGGTGATGAATGAGAAGGGCCTGGCCCTGCCCTCATGGGGTACCCAGTCCAATGGGTCACAGAGTTTTCATTTGTGAGGCATTGCCTTTAGCATCAGGTCCCTGAGGAGCATGAGTTCTTAAGACTGGGGAGGCAGGGAAAGGCATTCTAGGAAGTGGGAACAGCATGCAAGGAGCCATGGCAAGTGGAGAGGGGGACAGCTGTGGCCTGATGGTTGGTCGGTTGTGTCCATTTCTCTGCCCCCAAGATGCCTCAGTCCTGTTGCTGGTGAGAAATACGTGTGTATATCTGATTCATCTTTTTAATATTTGTTTATTTGGCTGCACCGGGTCTTAGTTGCGACACGCTGGAATCTTCTTTGCAGCATGAGAACTCTTAGTTGCGGCATGTGGGATCTAGTTCCCTGACCAGGGATCAAACCCGGGACCCCTGCATTGGGAGCGCAGAGTCTTAGCCACTGGACCACCAGGGAAGTCCCCCAAGCCCTCTTCTTGTGTAAAGTTAGTTCCTCAATTCTGGGCTCTTTTTAGGGACGTCCCACCTCTGATCTAACCTCAGTCTCTCCTTTTGCTGCATATCCATCCACAGTGCCCCGTGGAAACTTGGGACGTCCCAGCATAAGAGGTGCCCGGGATGGGGCGGGGTCGGGTCCAGCGCCTCCACTGTCCCCCATCCGGGGGCCGCTGCTTGGGGCCGGGTGAGTCAGCCCCCTGCGGCTCCCGCGTCATCCCGGCCGCTAGGCTTCGCGCTATTTCGGGCTCCAGGCACTATAAATAGAGGCTCGCGGAGCAGAGCCGTTCCCCCTCCGCTCGGGCGCCCCTGCGTCCCCTGGACCCGCCGCGATCTCCGGGCCGCGCGTCACCGCGGCTAAGTTTAGAGGCGGGTGCGGACGTCGGCCGGGTCACTGCGCCCCTCGGCCGCGCCCCCGCTAACAGAGCCTTCGGTCCGGCGGCAATATGCCCCCCGCCCAGAGTCACTCGGGTGGAATTAGGGGCGAAGTGTGCCCATATTCTCCATCCCCACCCCAATCCTTCGGAGGCGCAGAGGAAACTCGAAGTTGGGATTAGGGGAAGGTTTGGGAGTGGAGCAAGGTCTGAACTCGAGGAGTCGCCCGGGAGCTTCGGTTGGGACTGGAATTTGAACTTGGAGCGTTTGGAAGAAGGACGGGGAAATAAGAGTACGGACAGCTGTTAGACTCGAACTCGCAACTCTGGGAGCCGGAAAGATGCGAATCCGGAATCTGAAAGTTAAATTTGGGAAGAGTGTAGGAATCAAACTTGGAAATATAATATATTACAGAACCGAGGACAACTTTTCTCCCCCTTAACTAACGTAAATAGACTCAGAGTTACCTGAACCGCGCTCAGCGGGCCCTTTGCCGCATTTCTGCGATAGTGAAACGAGTCGGGAGAAACGAAAGGGCAGCCCGCCGCCTTCTCACGGGTCTTGCCCCGGGGTGGGTTCTGGCGCAGCGGTCCCCGGCGCCTCTACACCCCAAATCCTCTTGTGGGGCGCCATCGCCCCCTGGCGGAAAAGGCACGCTTTGCAGGTTTATTTGGTAATTCCCATTCCCCAACGGGAGAAACTGAGTCCCACCCAGACTGGCTTCCTTCTAGAAGCTCTCTCTGCCCTTGGATTCAGAGACACATTTTCATAGTCCTTCTCTATGTCACTGGGGCCTCAGTTCCTTCATCTGTCAAATGAACTATTGATACCTAAGGGGAGGGTTACTGTGAGGATTTAGCTCATAGTAAGCTATCTATCTGCTTTGATGGGTATATTGTTGATGGTAATATATGTATTTTTTATTTATAGAGCCCCTCTTCCTGTGACCGTGTGGCCCCCTCCCCCATAATCTACTTCACGTCACTGCTTTTTATCGTCTCCAGAGCGTGTATGACTGTCTGGAACTCTTATTTGTGGGTTTCTTTCTTATGGTCTGCCTCCCATGAGACTATCAGCACCACAGGGCAGGGACCTGGTCCAATTTGCTGCCAGCTGTGTCCCCAGTGCCTGCCACACCGTAGGTGCTCAATATGTAGTTATTCAAGGAATGAGTGAACCATGGATTTCAAGACGGGGCTCCATGGTCTTATGGAATTCTCACAAGCTCAGCAGTTACAGATGGGAAAACTGAGGCTCCCAGTGGTGAAGTCGCTTGCTGCCGGATTCTGCTTCTGTTCTTTGTTCATTCATGCAACATATGGTTCCGTAGCCCCTTCTTGTTTCTGGGCACTGTGCTACAGCGGTGGCCACAACGGCTTCAGCCTCTGCTTGCCCAGGACTTAGTCAAGGACTATTTTATTTTTATGACAAACCTGAATATTTCACCTACTGCATGCCAAGTAAAGATGTAGGGACTTGACACGTAACTCATTTCATCTTCCTAATAGTGATGCTATTGTTATCCCCATTTTAGAGATGAGCAAACTGACGCACACAGAGAAACTGAGTTGCTGGTACCAGGTCACACTGCTAGTAAGTGATCCTGGGGAAAAATTACACCCAGCGATGAGACTGCTTATGAAGGAAGGAGAATCAGGGAGATGGTAGACTTCCCATTAGTGACCCAAATGGAGCACCAGTGTCTTCTAACTTTGCAAGAAAGATAACTAGGAACCCAGAATTTGAGATTCCATTTGTGAGGGTCAAATAAAGACATTTTCAGATGAGCAAGACTCAGAAATGTTCTATCCAGAATGTTCTCTGAAAAAGTTGAAGAGAATGTACTCTAGCAAGAAGTAAAAATGAATTCAGAAGGAAGAAGTTTATAAGAAGTAACAGAAAATTGTTAAGGGTTGACTCGTGTCCCCCCAAAAGATATGTTGAGTCCTAACCCCCATTACTTCAGAATGTGACTTTATTTTGAAATAAGGTCTTTACAGAGACAAGTTAAAATGAGGTCATTATGGTGGTCCCTAATCCAATATGACTGGCGTCCTTGTAAAATGGGGAAATTTGGACACAGAGACGGACATGCACAGAGGAAAGACAGTGTGAAGACACACAGGGAGAAGATGGCCATCCACAAGCCACGGAATGCCTGAGGCTACCAGAAGCTAAGAGAGGGAGCTGGAACAGATCCTTCCCTAGTGCGTTCAGAGGGCGCATTGCTCTGTCAATACCTTGAATTTGGACTTCTAGCCTCCAGAACTGTGAGAATAACTTTCTGTGGTTTAAGCCACTCAATTTTTGGTACTTCTTTACAGCAGCCCTAGGAAACTAATACCATGAACCAATTATATAAATAAAAATTAATTAGAAAAAAATCTTTTACAGTAGGTCCCTAACAAAAGGCAAAATCAATGGAGAGACAGAGACAATATGTTCATGGGTATGAAAAAGATGTCAATCTTCTTGTAATTAATCCATCAATTCAGTGCAATTCCAATCTCAATCGCAATAGGATTTTTCAGGGAACTAGAAAAGCAGCTGCTAAAATCCATCTAGAAGAGAAAATGGACAAGAATGGTAAAGACAGATTTGAAACTGAACAGAGGTGGGGGACTTGCCTCATGTGATATCAAAACATATCTAAATGAAATAATTAAACTGGCATGGAGGCAAGGGACAGATACAGAGATCAATGAAACATAATAGAAATGTCAGAGATAGACCTGTGTATACATGGGAATTTGAAACATGATAAAGGTGGAATATCAAAACCAGGGAAAGGACTGGCTTCTTCTTTTTTTTTTTCCCAGCTGCATGACTTGAGGGGTCTTATTTCCCTGATCAGGGATGGAACCCCGGCCCCAGCAGTGAAAACACTGAGTTCTAACCACTGGACATCCAGGGAATTCCCAGGACTGGCTTTTAAAATAAATGGTATCTGGACAATTAGCTATATCTACCATAAATTCCTACCTTAGTACATTTTCAAAAATAAGTCTCATATGGATGAAAGAAATAAAATCAAAACTAGGAAAAGTATTAAAAGAAGTGATAAACTATATGACCTTGGGGTATGGCAAGCCTCTTAAACACACCAAAAGTCAGGATAGATTGATAAATAGGTGTGAATAAACACTAAGAACTTCTGTGTGAGAAAAATAAATAAATAAAGTTAAAATATAAAGTGCAAACTAGCAGGAAATATTTGGAATATGTGTAACTGACTAACAATTAGAATTGGAATCCATAAAGTACTCTGACACATTAACAGTAATAAAAAAAGGCATACAACCATTGAAAAAATGGTCAAAGGATATGCGCAAGCAACCCACAGAAAACAAACTATTAAAGACCAATAAACTCACAGAAAGATGTTCTCTCCTTAGTAATCAGAGAGTTGCAAGTTAGAACAGTGTGATACTATCCTTTCAGGAAATGACTAATATTTACTCATCAACCAGGTCTCTGCTCAGATGTCCCTTTCTCTAAGAAGCTCTATCCTTGCCCTCGGGCTGGATTAGGTGTTCCCTGCCCCACCCCCCTCCCGGGCCCTCTGGGGTCTCCTAGCCAGCCCTGTCCACTCTGGATCGTCACTGTTTGGGAAAGGGTTTGTCTCTCCCAATGCGTTGTGAGCTCCAGAAGGGCGGAGCGGGGCTATCGTTATCTGGGGCAATGTATGTGGAATAAGAGAATGAGTGAATGGGGAAACTGAGGCTAAGTCAATGACAGAGCTGGAATTCAAACCCAAGTCTGTACTGAGAGAAGGAACCTAGTTTGATTACCCGCCATCCCTTCTCCACTAAGCCCTGCCCAGAGCCCAGGCACACAAGAGGAGCTCAATAAGAGCACTGAAATCAAACTGCTCGGCAACGGGAGACGCTGAGGGCCAGAGGCGGACAGCTCTCTCGAAACCCAAACCTCCGCAGTCCTCCAGAACCATAGAGAGCTGCGCGAGGAACCGCCTCTCTCGATGCTCTACGCCTTTGGGGAACGTCAGGAGCGGGCTGGAGGGCTAGAGAGGCCGGAAGTGCGACCAGCCTGGGGCTACGCTGGCCGCGCCGGCGGTGGGACGCCTCGATCTCTCTCCTGTCTTTCTTTCGCGGCCCGGAGGCGAGGAGGTGAGTTCTCGGGACGCTGAGACCGCGGGGCTGTGTTGAGAGGGGCGTGGGGTTGAGACCGCCGGTGGCGATTGGCAGATGCAGAAGCCAATCAATCGTTACAATGTCTGAGAGTTTGAGAAGGTGGAGCGAGGGAAGGTTTGAGCGGGGGAAAGGCATCCTGGTGCGAGCCTTGGGGGCGGGGTGGACGGAGGGTTGGGGACAGTGGTCTGGCCTGGCAAACGGAAGGCGGGGAACAGTGAAGGCGGGGAGAATAGAAAGGTGGGACCCTGAAGGGTGTGGCGAAAGGAAAGTGTGTCCCGGTAAGGGGCGGGGCCTTATAGAACCTGGGGCCCTGGATGTCTGGACCTGGACGCGATGGAGCCCCTGGAATTTTTTTTGGGGTACGGCTGTGTCTGGGGGTTCCTTCTGGGGACTGTCGATGCTTCGCTCGCGCCCGACGCCACGGCTTTATTTTCAGGCCCCCAGAAGGACCTTGCGATGGACGAAGAGAGAGTGGAGAAGCCCGCTGGCCCACCCACAAGGAAGAAATTCCTCATTCCAGTGGACGAGGATGAGGTCCCTCCTCCCGGGGTAGGACTAGGAGATGGGGGGACTGCTGGGAGGCTTGGGGGGTGGTTGGGAGGAAGGGGGACAGGAAGGGGCCTGTGGGACCACAGTGTGGGTTAGGAAATGTTGGGGCCTGGGTCACTTTGAGAAGACAGTCTTTTTGCCTTCTGCAAGTATCAGTTTCCTGTAAAAAGTAAAATGTCATGGTCAGGAGGGCTAAGGCAGCGGCTGCAAACTGGCAGCCAGGAAGTAGTCCTGAGATACGTTTTACATGGCCAGAACCCTGGTTCTGCAAGGAGTGAATTTATTGCTGATAGTTGAGAATTGGAAGGTTTGGCAATTTTAAAGAAATCTGCACTTTTGACATCTTTTGGTAAATAAAGCATCTGGCAACACAGAGATCTCAATCCTACAGGAACACAATTGCCTGGTGATAAGTAGTGGCTGCCACCTGTGTGCTAGGAAGAAAAAGAAAGTAGGCTAAGGATAGAGGGTGTGATGGGGGAGAAGAGCTACCTTAGATAGAACAGTCAAGGGAGGGCCTCTTGGAGGAGATGATGCCTTTGCCAAAATGTGAAAGAAGTGAGTGAGCGAGCTATGCAACATCAGGGGGGAAGGGAAGAGCCAGTGCAAAGGCCCTGAGGTCAGAGAGAATCTGATAAGTTTTAGGGCAGCAGGAAGGCCAGTGGGGCTGGGGTAGAGAAAGCCAGGGGAAGGCGTAGAAGGTGAGGTCCTTGAGGCAAGGGGGCAGGGGCAGATCTCTACGAGGCTTGAGGACTGAAGTGACAGCTTTGGCTTTTACTCTGAGTAGGAACCACCTAAGGGCTCTGAGCAGAAGAGGAACATGATATGACTCAGTGTGGGGAGCAGACTGTGGGAGGTAAGGGCAGAGGCAGGTAACTGGTGAGGAGGTGACTGCAGTGGCCCAAGGGAGAGAAGATGGTGGTTGGGACCAGGGTAGAGGCCGAGGAGGTGGGGAGAAGTGGCTAGCTTCAGATTTTGTATGCCCTCTCACACCTCTCCCCACAGGCCAAGCCCTTATTCAAATCCACACGGAGCCTGCCCACTGTGGAGACCTCCCCCCAGCCGGCTCCTCAGACCTACGCCGAGTACGCCATCTCAGGACCTCCAGGAGGGCCTGGAGCCACACGCCCCATAGGGCCAGAACCCCTGGCAGGAGAGACCCCCAACCAGGCCCCCAAACCAGGAGCAAAATCCAACAGCATCATTGTGAGCCCCCGGCAGGTGAGGAGGGGGCTGGAGAAGTGGGGCTTTGGGGTTTCTGGTGGGAAACGTGGTTATAGGGAGGGCTTTCTAGTGGACAAGGAAGGAGTTCTGAGTTCTAGCCATTATGCTCTCAACAGCACCATTCATCCATTCAACTAGCGTGTGTGGGTTGAGTATGCCCCATGTCTTAGTCTGTTCAGGCTTCTGTAACAAAAATACCATAGACTGTGGTCTGAACACCGAACATTTATTTCTCACAGTTCTGGAGGCTGAGAAGTCCAAGATCAAGGCGCTGGCAGATTCGGTGTCTAGTGAGGACCCGCTTCCTGGTTCATAGACAGCCATCTTCTCACTGTGTCCTCACAGCGTAGGAAAGGGTGAGGGAGCTCTCTGGGGTCTCTTTTATGAGAGTGCTAGTCCCATTCATGAGGGCTGCACCTTCATGACCTAATCACCTCCCTTCACCTCCTAATATCATCACATTGGGGGGGTAGTATTTCAACCTATGGATTTTGGGGAGACACAGACATTCAGTCCATAGCACCCCAACTCTTACGGTTGGGGGCATGATGGTGTTCCTGAAGCTACATTTCCTGTTCCCAGGTTTGTCCATTTACTCAAAAACAGTTGAACACAGGCCCAAGTTTGAATCCCACTCTGCCACACAGTAGCTGTGTCATCTTGGGCATCATCTTGGGTGACTTAACCCCTCTGAGCCTTTAAAATGGGGGTTCACCCACTTACAATCCATAAATATCTTCAGAGGTTACCTGGTGCAGTTCTAAGCTCTGGAGATTGCAGATAAAGTCTCCGCCATTGACGGGGCTGGCATTCTGGAAGGAGAGAGCAGCAGTGTACAGAGATAATAATGGGACTCAAGAACATGAAATATGCTCAAAATTTTTAGCCATCAGGGAAACGCAAACCAAAACCACAATGAGATACCACGTCATACCCTAGAATCAAAAGGATAGACAATAACAAGGGTGGGGAGAGTGTTGGAGGAGTTGGAGCCCTCATACACTGCTGGTGGGGATGTAAAATGGTGCAGTCACTTTGGAAAACCGCCTGGCAGTTCCTCAGACATTTAAACATAGAGTTATCCTATGACCGTGCAGTTCCACCTCTAGGTATATATGCAAGAGAAATGAAAATACGGTCAACCTTCTGCAACCATGGATACAAAACCCGCAGACACGGAGGGCCAACTGTACTACGTCATCTGTGGATTTTGATATCCAGGGGGTCCTGGGACCAATCCCCTGTGGATACTGAGGGACCACTGTCTTACGTCCACACAAAATCTAGTACACACATGTTCACAACAGCATTATTCACAATAGCCAAAAAGTGGAAACAACCCAAATGTCTAGCAAATGATGACTAGTTGTTTTCACTTAGCATAATGCTCTCAAGGTTCACCCATGTTGTAGCACGAATTAGTACTTCATTCCTTTTTGTTGCTAAATAGTATTCCATTGCATGGACATGCCACTTTGTTTGTCCATTCATCCATCGATGGGCGTTCGGGTTGTTCATATCTCTCAATTATTATGAAAATGCTGCTGTGAACATTTGTGTACTGCTGTTAACATATGTTTCCAGTTCTCTTGGGTATTTATCTAGGAGTGGATTTGCTGGGTCGCATGGTAACTGTATGTGTAACTTTCTCAGGTACCCCCAACTGTCTTCTAAAAGGCTGCATCATTTTACATTCCCACCAGCAGTGGATGAAGTTTCCATTCTCACCATATCGTCACCACTTGTCATTGTCTTTTGGATTTCAGTCATTCTAATGGGCGTGAAGTGGACAAAATACTTCTTTAAAAATTAAAATTGGGATAAACAACAAGGTCCTACTGCATAGCACAGAAAATTATATACAATATCCTATGATAAACCATGATGGAAAAGAATATTTAAAAATGTATATATATATGTATAACTGAATCACTTTGCTGTACAGCAGAGATTAACATGACATTGTAAATCAACTGTGCTTCAATTTAAAAAAAAAAAAAAAATTGGATTCCGCCCCTCCCTTGCCCAAAGCCCTTCCATGGCTCCCAGTGGCTCAGGTTCAGATGGCCCAGAGCCTGTGGGACTTGGGAGCCCTGCAGACCCTTCCCACCCCAGCTGCTCTGACCACTCCACAGTCCACCCCGAGAGCAGATACCACACCCTTATTAGAGCTGAATTCCACCTCACTTGGTAATTACATGTTCGTCCCTGAGATGCTTTTGTTTAATGTCTGTGTCCCCCACGAGGGCAGGGATCTATGTCCTCTTGGTCACGGCTGTATCCCCAGCACTTAGACACACAGTAGGCACTCAGATACCTGAATAGATTAGAGCTTGACCTGCTCACAGTATTTTGGTCTTGGGCTACAGGGTAGAGCATGAGGCGGGGGTTTATTTATTTCTTTTGGCAGCGTTGGGTCTTCATTGCTGCGCGTGGGCTTTCTCTAGTTGCGGCGAGCGGGAGCTACTCTTTGCCACGGTGCGCGGGCTTCTCATTGCAGTGACATCTCTTGTTGCAGAGCACGGGCTCTAGGCGCGTGGGCTTCAGTAGTTGTGGCACATGGGCTCAGTAGTTGTGGCTCGCGGGCTTAGTTGCACCGTGGCTTGTGGGATCTTCCCGGACCAGGGATCCAGCGCGTGTCCCCTGTATTGGTAGGCGGATTCTTAACCACCGTGCCACCAGGAAAGTCTGTGAGGGGTGTTTAGAGAGAGGAGTCTGCTGGGCAGATACCAGGCTTTCGGGGCTCTGACCCTGTGGAGGGTCGCAGGCCACGGTGAGGAGCTTCCTCCTGAGGGCACTGGGAAGCCACGGCAGGGCTTAGAGCTGGAGAGGGGCAGCTTTGTGCTTTAGGAAGAGCCGTCTGGCTCCTGTTTGGAGGGTGGCCAGGAGGGGACACCACTGGGGCAGGAGACCAGGAGGAGGTGGGGTGGAGGCCATGGCAGTGGAGGGGGAGGAATTCATGGGGGATGCTTAGAAGGTAGATGTCCCACCTGGTGGATGAGGGGGAGAGGGAAGCGTGTAGGACAAGGCCTGGGTCTCTGGATGGTGGGGCCGGCCCTGAGCTGGGGCTGGGAGGGGGAGCAGGTGTGGAGGCCAGTGCCGAGTGCAGTGAGGTAGATCCCTGGGGACAGGTGTCCAGTGGACCAAGGACACACGAGCTGGGGCTGGGGACAGGGCTGAGCTGGAGAGAGACCCAGGGACCCTTTAGTTAAGGCCTAGGGCCAGGGAGGAGGGGCCTAGGTCAGAGCCCCAGTACCAAGGACATTCCAGGCTGCGGAGGAGGAGGAGTCTGGGGAGAGGAGGAGGGCAGAGCTGGAGAAGCCCCGGGTGCAAAGCAGGAGGTGGGGGGAGGGGCCCTGGGGTGGCGGTGGGCCCAGGGTCACTCTGCTAATGGCTTCCGTTCTCCCTCCCCCCAGAGGGGCAACCCCGTGCTGAGGTTTGTGCGCAACGTGCCCTGGGAGTTTGGCGATGTGCTTCCTGATTACGTGCTGGGCCAGAGCACCTGTGCCCTCTTCCTCAGGTGAGCTCTGGGGGCCACCCACCCTCAGATGGCCTGCGAGGGCTGTGCTCTGGGTGTTCTCGGCCATTGTGTGGGAGACCTCTGGGCACGGCCCGGGCCTAGGTGTGACCCTGTGTGGGAGGCAGAGATCTTGGTGTCGGAAGCAAGAGCTGGGCCCCGGACGCTGGGTCTGAGGGAGGAGGGGCCGGGGGCCTGGATCCTGGGTCTGAGGGGGGAGGGGCCGGGGGCCTGGATCCTGGGTCTGAGGGGGGAGGGGCCGGGGGCCTGGATCCTGGGTCTGAGGGGGGAGGGGCCGGGGGTCTGGATCCTGGGTCTGAGGGAGGAGGGGCCCGGGGGTCTGGATCCTGGATCTGAGGGAGGAGGGGCCAGGGGTCTGGATCCTGGGTCTGAGGGAGGAGGGGCCGGGCGCCTGGACTCTGGGGCTGCGGGAGGAGGGGGACTGATGTCCTGGACACCAGGACTGGAGCCAGGATTTCTGTAACCGTCGCCACAGTTAAATAAGTTTCCCTCCACTCCTGGCGGCCCCTCTCCAGACAGGGGAAGTGAAACTTCTAAGTTCCTATCCTCCCTGCAGTGTATGAGAGCTGCTATAGCAGAGATGTCCCTTTGTTCCTGGGTGGCAAAGCCACCCCACCCCGTCCGTGCCAGCGCCCTCTGTGGTCAAAGCAGGCAGTCCCGGGGATGGGCCCTGCTTCCCAAGACCAGCTGTGCAGCACCACCTCCTGACCCCGGTATACACTCTCTAGGGTTTCCTGGTCTCCACCTGAAACCTAAAGTCCTTCTCTTCCTAGGTGAAGAATCCGGGGGTCCACCCTTCCAGGGAGTCAGAGCCAGGCATCCCTCACTGCCAGTCCCCTCATGCCCCTTTCTTGAAGGGTGACCTTGGGCAAGTCACTTAACCTCTCTGAGCTCAGATCTGCCTGTGCTCCCCAAGCCCTCTGCCTTCCAGCAAGAGGGGAGAAGGGCTTCTGGCGTCTCTTAGCTGGAGACCTACCAACCCTCCCTCTCCCGCCCCGCAGTCTCCGTTACCACAGCCTCCACCCAGACTACATCCATGGGCGGCTGCAGAGCCTGGGGAAGAGCTTCGCCCTGCGGGTCCTGCTCGTCCAGGTGGATGTGGTAAGCAGGGGTCACTCCTCCATTGGCCTCACTGCCCCCATCTGTGAAATGGGGAGCCTTGGGCCTCCCGGTTGCCTGGTAGACTGTTGAATCTCTTCTAAGGAGAAATGCAAGTTGGAACCCCAGTGGGGAATTTCTCACATCTGAGATGGACAGCTGTGTTGGCCAGGAGGTGGAGGGTCAGATTACCTGTCTCCTCCTTCCCCACTCCCCCTTCAACCAGGCCCTGCCCTCTGCCACTTCAATACTTCTTGAACCTGTTTCATTCTATCCTCACAGCCGGGCCCTGATCCAGGCCCTTTCCCCTCTTGCCTGGGTCCCTGCCCCAGCCTCTTTTCTTGTCTTGTGGCCTCCAGCTTCAACCCTGCAGTAGTCAGAGGGGTCTTCTGGCACACAGATCTGATGTCCCAACCCCTCCGTGATCCCCCAGTGCTCTCCATGGCCCGTGAGGCCCAGTGTCACCCGATCCCTGCCCAGCTCTCCTGGTTCATCTCTAAGCTTCCACGTGATCACCCTTTCATTTCACAGCCTCCATCCCATAGTGGTGAATTGTACTTCCTCAAGCCTTTCCCCTCCCTTCCTTTGCACACGCTGTTCCCTATGCCTGGAATTCCCTTTTCTGCTCTCTGTTGCCCTCACTCCTCATCCTCCTTCAGGTCCCAGCTCAGATATCCCCTCCTCTAGGAAGCTCTCCCTAATCCCCCAGGTAGGACAGATGCTCCTCTGGCTCTCCCACCCCAGTGCTGGCCACTCTTGAGTCATCACTGACTGGGGACTGTCTGTCCCCCTCATCACACTGTGAGTCCCGGGAAGGCACAGCCAGGGCTGTCCCGGTCACTGCTGGGTCCTGCACAGGCGGGGACCCAGTTGGAGATTAGGGAGTGTCAGTTGAGTGATAGGCTCTTGGCACCCTAAGCTGCTCTGCTTCCAAGACTATAATTCTTTGCTTTCTCCCAGATCCCTCATTCTAATTTTCTTCTCTGCTCAGAAAGACCCTCAGCAGGCCCTCAAGGAGCTGGCTAAGATGTGCATCCTGGCCGACTGCACCCTGATCCTCGCCTGGAGGTGAGATGGAGGCCCCCTCCCAGGTCAGGCTCTATCCTGAGAGTTACTGCCCCTTCTGCCCCCAAATCTTCCCAGCCCTTCTTCCTCCCATGAGCTCCCTGTGTGAGTCTGGTCCAGGCACTGCCTCTCTGGGCTTCAGTTTCTTTATCTGTAAAGTAGGGTCTTAATATCTTTGACGTACATCAAATCCCAGGACCATACTAGGCACTTATGAGTTAGACATAAAATCTGGCTGAATAATTAATTTCAAGTCTAGGTTTCTAAAGACTATTTTCATTGGCTCTCCAATAGGGAAAAGAAGACATCCCTTCCTCACACCATAATCAGAACAAAATCTTGATAATATAGACACAAAAAGCAAAACTACAGTAAAAGTATTCAAAGAAATCTTATAAAATATATATATATTTATTATGATCCTGTGGTAGGGAAAGTCTTCCAAAACAAGACCCAAAACCTAGACACCATAAAGGAAAAGGTTACCCAATTTGAGTAAATTAAAAATTTAAAACTTCCAGATGGTAAGAGATACTGTAAACAAAGTTAAAAGACAAGTGACAAACTAAGAGAAAATACTTGTTATATATATATAAAACAAAGACTTATGATCCCTAATTTATATATGTATATATAAATTTTATATTTATACAGTTCAAATATATATAAATGTTTATATTCATAGGAGTGTATTTAAACATTTATTACATATTTACGTGTATATATACATATATTTGCATATATATATGTGTGTATATATATATATATATATACACACACATATATATATGCAAATATATGTATATATGTGTATATATATGTATATATAAAGAGCCTCTTACAATTCAGTAAGAAAAAAATAGCCCGGTTTTTAAACGTCTAACGCAGGTTGCCAAGAACACATGAAAAAACTATCAGCCACACAGCTTATCAGGAAAAGTAAATTTTCAAAGAATGAGGCGTTATTTTTCACCCATTAATTTGGTGAAAATGTCAGATGGATAATATGAAAGGGGCACCTGCATGTTTGGTTGGCAGGAGACTTCACTGGCTATTAAAACAGGAAGTAGACACACTCTTCAACGCAGAAATTCCCCCACTCGGAATGTCTCCCCTTCGATCATCCCTCCCTGGGTGTGCAGATCCGCAGTGGCGTGGGCCTTCCTGGCACCATCCGTGCAGTAAGCTGCAGGACCAAAGAGCGTGATAGTTTAATTTATGTATAAAAGGAAGGAAAGTGAGCCGTGTTTATGAACAGATACAGATGTGAACAAACTGCAGGGGCTCCAAGCTGTGAACAGTGTTGAACCTTGGGAATGGCACAAGGGGAGGTCCCGAGGGGAGGGAGACTTCTGTCCTCTGCCCTTCTCTTTTCTTCTGAATGTGAAATGGTTAGTTTCTTTTGTTAAAGAATAGGTAGCATATTCATGTAGTTAAAAAATCAGAGGTGATTATATATATATACTGTATATATAAGTATGTATAAGTATTATAAAATGTAAGTATATAAATATTATAAGTGTATATAAGTATATATGAGTATACACATAAGTAATATATAAGTATAATACATTTATATAAGTTATATAACATATTTTATAAGTATATATAATATATACCTATATCACATAAGTATATATATTAAGATATATAATCACTTCTGAGTTTTGAACTACATATATAATATATATATATATATATACCGTTTTTATATTGCTTTCAGATACTGTATATGTGTATACAGTATATATATAAATGGTAGTGTATGCCCTTAAAAGTCTCTCTCTCCTGCCCCTTCCCTCCCACTCTACTCCCCTCACCCTTACAGGTCACCATTATTGTTGGTTTCTTTATTTCCTTCCAACGTTTCTATAAAACGCAAACACGTGTGAAAACATGTTAATTTTCTTTCTTAGACAGAAGTAAGCCTAGTATATATACTGTTCTGTGCCTTGTGTGGTCGTGTCATTTCTATATCTATATCTATGTCTATATCAGTGTAGAGAGCAGCCTCATTATTTTTTATTTTTTATAGCTGTGTAGTATTCTAATATAGTGTCCACATAAAAAAACTAATAGACTTTTTTTTAGAGAAATTTTAAGTTTGTAGAAAAATTGATTGGAAAGTACAGAGAGTTCCCACATACCCCCTCTCCCCCTGCACACAGTTTGTGCAGTTATTTACATCTTGTGTTAATCAGTGCGGTACATTTGTTACAACTGATGAACTAATATTGAGATACCGTTATTATTAACTGAAGTCCACAGTTTACATTAGGGTTCTCTCTTTGTGTTTACATGCTATGGGTGTGATGTGTCCACAGTTACTATTTTACAGAATAATTTCACTGCCCTGAAAGGTCCTCTGTGCTCGCCCTTTTCATCCCTTTCTTCCCCCAACCCCTGGCAACCTCTGACCTTTTTACTGTCTCTGTAGCTTTGCCTGTTCTAGAATGTCATCTAGTTGGAATCATACAGCATGTAGCTGAAATAGAAAAATCCACAGTTCTCCTCGTGTGTTTGGAAAGCCCAGTACTTCATCCTGTGCGTCTCCTTTACTCCTCACACAAAGCCCTTCACTGCTGGCCACCAAACATGTGGAGGATTTTCCCCACACCAAGCAGTTCTCTGCCAGCTGCGTGTCCTGCAGTTTAGCTCAGTTCTGACACTGTCTACCTGGAGATACCGTCAGATCCCACAGGTGAAGGGCTCGCAGCGCTGCCCCATCACACACACACCGCAGGCGCCAGTCGCAAGCCCAGGTAATCCCCTGTGCTCTGGCCAGCCGGCTATAGGTCAGGACCTCCAATGACCCCTTCCTCAGGTTTGATTATTTTGCTAGTGCAGCTCACAGAACTCAGGGAAACACTTCTGCTTACCAGTTCATTAAAGGATATGATAAAGGACATGGCTGAAGAGGTACACAGGGCAAGGTCTGGGAGGGGCCTGAGCCCCTGTGGAGCTGGGGTGTGTCACTCTCCCGGTGTGGATGTGTTCGCCAGCCTGGAAGCTCCCCAAACCCCAGTACTAGTGTTGGGATTTTATGGAGGCTTCTCACGTAGGCATGATCACTTATTAACTCCATTTCCAGCCCCTCTCCCCTCTGGAGGATCGGGGGTGGGGCTGAAAATTCCAAGCTTCTAATCCTGGCTTGGACTTTCTGGCTACCAGCCCCCATCCAGGAGCCATCCAGAGTCACCTCAGAGGAACAAAAGATGCTCCTGGCGTTCTTATCACTTAGGAATTTACAAGGGTTCGGAGCTCTGTGCCTTTTTGGCTTCGTTGGGTCTTCGTTGCTGCGCACGGGCTTGCTCTAGTTGCGGTGAGCGGGGGCTACTCTTTGTTGTGGTGCGTGGGCTTCTCATTGCGGTGGCTTCTCTTGTTGCGGAGCACGGGCTTCAGTAGTTGTGGCTCGCGGGCTCTAGAGCGCAGGGTCAGTAGTTTGGCACACAGGCTCAGTAGTCTGGCACATGGGCTCAGTTGCTCCGCAGCATGTGGGATCTTCCCGGACCAGGGCTCGAACCCATGTCCCCTGCATTGGCAGGCGGATTCTTTTTTTTTTTTTTGCGGTACGCGGGCCTCTCACTGTTGTGGCCTCTCCCGTTGCAGAGCACAGGCTCCGGACGTGCAGGCTCAGCGGCCACGGCTCACGGGCCCAGCCGCTCCGCGGCATGTGGGATCTTCTTGGACCGGGGTATGAACCCACGTCCCCTGTGTCGGCAGGCGGACTCTCAACCACTGCGCCACCAGGGAAGCCCTGGCAGGCGGATTCTTAACCACTGCGCCACCAGGGAAGTCCTAGCAATAGGCTTTTAAGGTTCCTCCTATGTCTTTTCATATCTTGGTAATTCATTTGCTATTTCAGCTATATAGTATTTTCATTTTCAGCTGTATAATATTCTACCGTGTAGATGGACCAGCTCTGTAGCCCCCTAATGGTGGACACTTGGGTGGATTTCCAAGCTTTTGCTGGTACCAGCAACACTCCCACTACTGCCCTGAACCCCAGGAATGGGTATTTAGGCCAAAGGGTAAATGTATTTGTAATTCTGTGCCCTCCCTGGGGGTGTGTTACCTCTACACTGTTTGACTATTTGGAAAAATGTATTTATGTATTAATTGTATATTAAAACAAAAGCAAGTATAAAAATTGCTCTTTTTGCTGTGGGAAGTAGCACAGTGGAGTATAGAGAGCCCAGCCAGGTGAGACAGACCCACTGAAGGAGCTGTCTCTCCTCCTCGCCGTGTGATCTTGGGCAATGCTGGTCTGTTTCCCCCTCCGCGTAATGGATTGAAAATAACTGCCTTATAGGATCTCTCAGGAGAGCTTCTGAACATAAAGGGCTTTGGACAGTGCCTGGAATGCAGCTGGGACCCCACACAGGGTATATTTCCCATGTCTTTACGTCCAAACTAGGGAATGTTTTGGACCCATTAAGTAAATGAGATTGACCTCCGTCTGTGGATGTGGAAGGACGTCCTGGTTGTACTGTGGAGCAAAAGTGAAAGCAAGGAAGCGGATACAGTGCGCTAACTTGTGTGTCCTGAACAAATGATTAATAACAATAACAATAATAATCCCCGCTACAGTGAGAGGAAAGCAACAAAGCCCATGGAAAAAACACAGAATTAGAAAACTGAGTGTTTCTTTCAAAAATATAAATCAACGTTTAATCAACAAACATTGCTCACTAGCTAGACTCTGAAGGCTAAGACAAATACTTTATTTATTTCCACTCAACTCAATATCCTCGAGTTCCAAAGAGAAAAAAGACCAGCTTTTTCCTGTTCCTTTATTCCACACACAGACAGTCCCTTTTAATGATTTCGTTGTTTCAACTACCTTTGAAACAGTTAATTACGTGTCAAAAAAACCCCAGTGCCTAATGGGAAAATGAATGGCGGTTGTGAAGTTGGGTTAGTTGTGGTAAAAGATTCAGCAGTCAGGGTCCGGAGCTCTTTCCTTTTGAAGGTGTGCTACACGAAAGACCTTCAAAGCTCCATTTTTCTTGGTAGTGGGAGCTGACTGCTTCATGAGGTTGTCTTCCTGTGGTTGGGAAAAGAAATGGTACTTTTGGTTTTTCTCTCTCTCGAACCCGGCCAAACTCTGTGCACCGACCTCCCTCCCAGAAGAGCTAACATTTCTTAAATAGACTTCCAAGCGCCAGGCGTGGCACTTAGCGTGGACTCATTTAATTGTCAATTGTCCCCCACTTTACAGATGAGGAAACCGAGGCCCAGAGAGATGAAAACCATTGGCCCAGGGTAACTCAGGTGGGAAGTGGGGCCTGAACCTAACTGGTCAGGCTCCCATCCTCTGGCCCTTAGTCAGAAAAGATGTGTTAAGATGCACCAAGCAAGGGGGCATCTTGGGGGAGGTTGAGAACATTCATTCCTCTGTACATTAGAGTCTGGAATTCTTGGAGTCAGCAAATGAGATTAATCTAAAACATGACCCCTCCTTCCCCTGACCCGAATGTCTCTCACCCCAGCCCTGAGGAGGCCGGGCGGTACCTGGAGACATACAAGGCTTACGAGCAGAAGCCGGCGGACCTCCTGATGGAAAAGCTGGAGCAGGACTTCGTCTCCCGGGTGAGGCCACCTCACCTCCCTGCCTGGGCCTCCCCCTAGCTCCTCCTTGGGGGTATGAGCTGCAGTTCTGATCTCGAGTCATACCTCTCCCTCCCTGACCCCACCCTCAGCTTCCAGTCCTTTCTCCTGCCCAAACAGCAGCGAGAGGGGTCTTCCTAGGCACAAACCTGATCCTGCCCTTTCCTGCTCAAAACCCTCCCGTGGCTCCCCAGTGCCCTCACCATGCTCTCCAAGGCCTTGCCTATTTGACCCCGGCAGCCCCGTCTGCCCCCGCATTCTGTCGCTTCTCTGTGCCTGTTCCCTCTGCCTTGATTAGATGCCTAATCCCATCTTTCCCCATCTCAGCTCTAATGCTTCCTTCTCCAGGAAGTCCTCCCGGATACCCAGGCCAGGTCAAGGGCCCCCGGCTGGGCTCCCTCAGTCCCAGCCCTATCTGGGTCACCATGTCTGGAACTGATTTGTCTCCCGAACTGGACTGGGAGCCCCAGGAGGGCAGGGCTGGGGCTATCTCGATCCCTGCTGTGTCCCCAGCACCACTGAACACTCAGTGAGTGCTCAGGGAATATTTGCTGAACGAACTGTTGAATCTGGGCTCCAATGATAGAGTAATGGAGGATGTCCACAGCCACCCCTGAGGTGGGTACTATGAGGACCCCCATTTGCCTGCAAACGGAGGTCCAGAGAGGTCAGTTCCCTTGCCCAGGGTATCACAGGGAGTAAGCAGCGGGGCCTGGTTTTGAACTCGGGTCCAACTTCAGAGCCTATGGTCTGTGCCCAGGGCAGAACCAACTCAAGATAAATGGCGTTTATCTTCGAATCACATGACCAACACCCTCTCAGCTAGTTGGGGATCACTCTGAGATGACCTTTTTTTTTTTTAATTAATTATTATTTAGTTTTGGCTGTGTTGGGTTTTTGTTGCTACGCACGGGCTTTCTCTAGTTGTGGCGAGCGGGGGCTACTCTTCGTTGTGGTGCACAGGCTTCTCATTGCAGTGGCTTCTCTTATTGCAGAGCATGGGCTCTAGGTGAGCACGCTTCAGTAGCTGTGGCTCGCAGGCTCTAGAGCACAGGCTCAGTAGTTGTGGTGCACGGGCTTAGTTGCTCCGTGGCATGTGGGATCTTCCTGGACCAGGGCTCGAACCCATGTCCCCTGCCTTGGCAGGTGGATTCTTAACCTCTGTGCCACCAGGGAAGTCCCTGAGATGACCTTTTAATCATCAGAACACATAATCAAAAAACATGCCCCCAAAGCATTTACTGAGCTCCTCCCGCATGCAGGGCAGTCTGGGGATACAGCAGCGACCCAGTGCCGCCCTCACAGACTCAGTCTTTTTCTCCTTTCTTCCAATCCACCTCTGCCCCCTCCTTCCCTTCCAGGTGACTGAATGTCTGACCACCGTGAAGTCAGTCAACAAAACGGACAGTCAGACCCTCCTGACTACTTTTGGGGTAACGAACAATTCCCTTGTGCCGACTGGCATTTCTACCCCCTTTGCTTTTTGAGGAAGCCCCCTGCGTCCCTTCTACCTCCCTGTCCTCTCCCCCATCCTTCCTGCCTCCCCTGCCCTCCTGCAGGATATCAGTTCCTTCCAGGAATATTTTACACCCCTCATCAGCTGGGGCAGGGGAGAGTTTTGTGTTCACCTCCCCTGATCGTTCGCTCCTACCTTCCTCAGTCTCTGGAACAGCTCATAGCTGCATCGCGGGAAGATCTGGCCTTGTGCCCAGGCCTGGGGCCCCAGAAGGTAAGAGCCCTGGGAATGGGCTTGAGGGGTTGGGGGCAGGAGGGAGCCCCAAGTAAAAGGGACCTCAAACCCCAAAGTTCTGAGGTTTCAGAAGGCCCACAGTGCCTCTCCTACAGATGGGGAAAACCGAGGCCCAGAGAGGGTGTGGACCAGCCCAACCTCACACAGCCAGTCTGGGATAGAATCCAGATCAGGCTACTTCTCTCCTAGCCCCCCGAGTCCCCTCCAAGCTAGGAGGAAAAGAACCAAAAGCCCACTCTGATGTATCAAACAAATGGCTCATTTAATGACCGCTTCCTTTTCTTTCTCCCTCCCCTCCAGGCTCGAAGGTTGTTTGATGTCTTACACGAGCCCTTCTTGAAAGTGCCCCGATGACCTCTGCTGCCAAGGAGGCCCTTGGTGTAACAATAAAGCACTTTCCTGGTCCAGGCTCAGGCTGGTGTGCTGGTGTGGTCAGTGGGAGTGGGGGTCTTCTCTGCTCTCGCCTTCTGATGGCCCAGGTGGCCACTTTCAGCTTGTCTGAGTTGCAGTCATCAGTTTCGCTGGCGGAGACTTACACGGGATCCTGCTGCGGCTTCTTCTTCCTCTTCCTCTCCCTCTCCTGTCCCGTGGGAGCCACCTCCCCAGACTCGGGATTCAGCAGCGGCTCTGGCATCTCCTCCTGGGATGCTGTCTCTGGCACCCAGCTTTCCCGGCCCCGCTTTTTCTTCTTCTTGGTAGATGCCGGATCGGCCCCGGCCTCAGACTGCCCCTCATGTGGCAGCTCAGGCTCCATCATCTCACCTTGTGGGTTAGTCATCTCAGTCCCTGGCTCTGTCGCTTTGTGCCCTCTTTCTTTCTTCTTCTTTTTCTTGGTGGATGCTGGAGCTGCCTGAGGCTCGGGCTCCATCACCTCTTCCCGTGGCTCCACCACCTCCGTCCCTGGCTCCATCATTGCATTCTGTCGTTTTTCTTTCTTCCTTCTCTTTCTGGGGGATGCCAGAACTGCCTCAGCCTGTGGCTCCACTTCGTGTGGCAGCTCAGGCTCTATCATCTCCCCTGGGAGCTCCAGAGGTTTCATCTCTGGCTCTATAACCTCAGTCCCTGGCTCCCTCATCACTTTGTACCCCTTTTCTTTTTTCTTCTTCTTCGAGGACGGCAGTGGGATGGCTTCCTCCTGTGGCTCCATCTTCATCTGCAGCTGAGGCTCAACTATCATCCCCTCCACCGGCTCCATCCCTTCTGTCCCCGTCTGCTTCTTCCTCTTCTTGCTGGGGGATAGGACTGTCTCTTCCAGAGGCTCACTTTTAACCATGAGTTCCAGCTCCACTGTCTTTTCTTCTGACTCCAGCACCCCCATTTCTGGCTTGACCATTTCTACCTCTTTGGGCTTCTTTTTCCTCTTCTTGGTGGTGGCTGGGGACAGTGCTCCCAGAGGCTCCAACATCTCAGCAGCAGGCTCTGTTGCCAGTGGCTCTGTCACCTCCAGGTCTTTCAGCTGCTGCTTTTTTTTCTTCTTCCCCACGTCCACCTCTGAGGACCCCAACGCTGTGTCCACCTCCAGGGCCCTAGGCTCATTCACTGCCTCCTGAGGAACTGAGGGCTCTGGCACATGCCTCTTCTTTTTCCTCTTCCCGGAAGCCGGTGACTTCAACGCCAAGACCGACCCAGGCCCTGTGACTGGTGGGCTGCCTCCAAAGGCACAGAACCGAGGCTTCAGGCCCGGGGGGATCTGTGGTGGGGGATTTGCTGGAATGGGCTGCAGCAGGGTCCCTGTTAGGGATTCCTGGGGACCCTCAAAAATCCTCAGGCTGCCCTGTAGCGCCGGGGCAGAGGTGAGTCCCCCTCCCGCCTCTGCTGACGGGGCCAGCAGGGTTGCTCCTCCTCCAGCCTGAGGGCCACTGCTGCTGAGGACCCGGTAGCGGTGCCGCTTGCCTGCCAACTTGCCCTTCAAGATACGGGAGCCAGAGAGAGGCACGAGTCGCCCGTTGAGGCTGAAGGGAGAAAGGGGGAGGGCAGAAACTTGGTCAGATTCTTTTGGTGAGACGGGGCAGCAGCTGAGAAGCAGCATTTGTGGGTTCCCCAGGAAAGCCCCTCTAAATTCCCCCCAGGTTCAGCCACTGGGGTGAGGAGTATTCCTGCTAAGTGGCATGGGACCACTCACCAGTCTGGGGCGAAGTCTACAGGGGCCTGGATAAGCCACAGTTCTGTATCTGGGCCGGTCAACGCCTCCAAAGAGAAATGAGTGTGCTCTGAGGCTGGGGGTGTCGCAGTAAAGTTGGGGGGACAAGAAAACCGAGCAGCACCTGCAGAAGGGTAAACGGGAGTCTGCTGACACTTAATTGCTGGTCCAATCCTTCAGGGCGCCTATTGGTCCATTGGTCCCAACTTCCTGAGGGTCCCAGTCCTCTAACCCCGACTTTCCTCTCTCCCGTCTGTCCACCAGAGGCGCACCTATATCCGCCGACCCAACCCTTGTTCTCTCCACTGCTGTTCCCGCCCCCCACCAAAATATCTTCCCTCTATTCTAATTCCCCGCCCCCCCTGCCCGCCATCCCCCGGGGGATACACTCTCCGCTGATCCTGCCTCCGAGGATGTCCCTTTTTCTGTCCGAACGCTCCAGGGTACCCCTTTTTCTCCTCCCGCCAGACAACTCTGCACCCCGTCGGCCCGCCATGAAGCAACTCACCGCCGGACGTGGTCCCCGCCATCCCGGGACCCACGCCTCAGACCTAGCAGCCAGAGCCACTCAGGCCCCGCCGCCGACCACGTGGAACCAAAGGGGTGGGGCCTCATCTGGGAGCGTCCATGTGGCACCAGGGCGCGGGAGGTGTCGCTCTGAGCCCCCTCGCTCTGTGAGCACAAGTGGGGGAAATTTCCACTTGTACACAGCAGACTACCGAGAAAGCCATCTTTTACCCAAAGTCTGCTCCCAAAAGCAGCCGACTCGCCTGTTTGGCGGGAGTTAGAGCCTCACCAGGTCCCGGAGGGTATCCGCACAGTCTCAGACATGATTTGCTCCAACGTTGCCTTAAAGGGGCAGCCACATTCACAGGACCTACTCTTAAAGAGACAGGAAGATCGATTGGACTGAAATTCTTAGAGAGGCAGGTAAGAGTCTAGGTCGGCAGGACTGTGCTTTCAGTGTTACAGTCCCTTCTAGGGAGGCCCAGATGCCTCAGAAATTCAGAACTTGAGTGAGAGAGGTGGGAAAATGGAGGAATGGGGGTAATTCCTCCCGAGGGCGTTAACTATCAGCCAGGGGCGGGGCTCTGGGCTCCAGGGGAGCGGGAAATATAGGGGGAGGAGCCTGTGGATCCCAGGGCGGAGCCTCTGGACTCCCGAGCTGGACACGCGTGGGGCGGTGCGACTAAGGGGCGGGGCTGTGGCCCAAAAGACGGGTAGATGCCCTCGAGGACTTAGTCTCGTGCGTGGGGGGACATTTCCAAAGGCCTTGAGGAAGGGAGAGAGAGTAGACGTCCTGACTAGCGCCCCTTCCCTGTCCTGGGGTGCGTGTAAGCAGCGGCACGTGAACGCAGATTTGGGGGACACGCCCACGCCCCTTCACACAGGGACTGCACAGCGTAGGGGGACGGGCGGAGCCGCGAGACGGTGGCTAGACTGGGTGATCCGACTGCATTCCTGACCGGTGTGTCAGCGCTGATTTCCGCCCCCTCTGCCGAGATTTCGGATCCTACTTTAGAACTGGGGCGCCCACCTTCTCAGCGAGCCAGCGGCTGCTCAGAGAGGAGGAGGGTCAGGGGAAGAGGACGTGTTGCCTCCTCCCGGGATCGCCAGACAGTTCCCGCGCGTGGGCGAGACACCCGGGCCCTGCCCCTGCGGGCTCCGGGACTACAATTCCCAGAGGACGCGAGGTTGGGAGGCGCCCGACGTCGGTCGTGGAGGCTGCTGGGAATCGTAGTCCCAGCCTCCAACTTTGGGAGCCGTTGGTGGGAAATTCTGTAAAGATCCCAACCACCCTTTTTACCGACGGAGAGATTGAGGCTCAGAGACCCGAGAGGATACTGATTTTAGCGAGGCCCTCTTCTCGTCTTGGGGGCGGGATTTGTGAGTCTCCCCCAGACTCTATAACCTTCTACCTCTTTGGTGGCGTCCAAACCTTCTTTCAAGAAGGGGGAAACTGAGCCTGGAGGAGTGGGGCAGGGACTCAGGAGTTCATCTCCTGCAGCCACAGCGAGGTAAGAGTCTGGATTCTATTTACGATTTACGTAGCCAGGTCACCCTTGGCCTTTCGACCTTCCTGTCTGTGAAATGGACTTTGGGTCAATACAAATGGGAACGTACCCATCTACGTCCTGCCCCTCCGGGACTACAAGTCCCAAGGTACTCGAGGCGACCCCGGCTCCCCCTCCCCTCCGGGACCCGCCTCCCTCCGGTCCGAGTCACGTTGTCTAACCTGTTCCCGGCGCCTGCCCCGCCCCGTCCTCCGCTCCCCGCAGCCGGAGCCGGAGCCGGAGGAGGACCCCTGGTGCCAAGATCTGCCCCGGATCCGTGAGTTACACCCCCCCACCAGGGGTTCAGCGGCCCCGGTGGAGCCCGACACTGGCGTCCCTGGGAGGGTCGGGAGGAGACAAGGACGCCAGGTCCCAGGGCGGAGCTGGGGGACTCCAAGAACGTTAAAAGCTAGAACTTGGATGCCAGATTTACTGGGCAGAAGGAAAAGGGGCTCGGATGCCTGAGTTCTTGGAATGGAGGGCTCAGACACCTTGGTCCCGGGGAGACGTTCGGAAACGTCGGGACGTTTCAGTCCCTCGAAATGGGGGCTCTCGGACGCCTGAGTCCTTGAGTAGAACTGGGGTATTAGATCTCTTGGGGAGAAATGGGAGACTCGGACTGCTGGGGCTCTGGAATGGGCGGCCATCCCTACCACCCTTCAGCTGCCTTTTCGACCGAGCCTTTAGGTCTCCGAGCAGAATTAGGGGTAGGGTGGGGATAGTGGAACCCGGGTTCCTGAAATGAAGCAGAACAAACACCCAGGGTCCCTCTGGAGGCTGTGTCCCGCCATTCCCCCCACTTTCTGGCTCTGGGGCCGGGGCCAAGGTGGCAGGAGGGGAGTGGGACAGATCTCCAACCTCCCCTGTGCTGCTGCGCGATCCCCAACATGTCATTAACCGGGGCGTCAGACCTGCCTAAGCAGAGGAGTGACCTCCATCCCAGGGCGCCCCCTGGCGGGGGCGGGGAACCTCCTATTGTCCCATAAAGGGGGGAGATATCTGGGATTTGCAAAGGGCGTTCTAGAATCCAGGGCAGAATTCCAGAAGGTGGGGTTGGATTCTGGGGGGCTTGCATGGATGGCACAATACAGCCATTACACAGAGAGGACGGAGGTAAACTGAAGCTTAGGGGTCACACTGGCAGCAGAGTTGAGGGTCAGGATTTGCCCTCCCCCTTCCTCAGCCACTCTCTGGGCGTCGGGATACCATCCAGTCCCACGGGATTTTCTGACTCACTTCTCTCCTAGGGCTCCTGGCCCTGACCCTGAGGTGAAAAATGTCACCTCCACTCCCATCTGTCTGACCTGAGGTAGTGTGGGAGATAAGGGAGGATAGAGGCTAATTCTGGAGGTGTGTGTCTGTCCTTGAAGCTGGGGGAGGGCAGGGCTTGGCACCTCCCTCCGCCCGACTCCCCCTTCTCTCCATCCCCATGAGTCATGTGAAGGGATTAAACAAGGGGTGGGGCAGGGGGTTCTGATGAGAGGGAAGAACTTCCTAATGTCTGGGCTTGAAGGGCATTTGGTGGTAGCCTGAGATGAAATAAAAAATAATAACTGTGGCTGCCAAGACAGAGCTCACAGCGTGCCAGGCTCAGGGCTGGCAGGTAATGGATGGTTCCCATTGTCTACAGAAGTCTCCGGCAACTGCCCAAAGGTCTCACTTCCATTGAGGTTTGCTGAGCCCAGCCCAGGGAATGACTTCTTTCTAGTCCAATGGGGAAACTGAGGCTGGAGTGCGGGCACAACGCACACCCTAGGCTTTTGCCACCTTCTGTCTGGAATCTTCCAGGGATTCCTATGCCCTGGAATGGGCCAGCACTGGGGATGGCTAGAACTCAGGAAAGCAGGGGAGAATTTAGCATTCTGAGATCCAAGGGCTGAAGTCAAGATTCCAGGGGTTAAAGCTCAGGGCTTTTAGAATCTCAGAAAGATTTGAAAGGGCTGTTTTGGAGGAAAAAAATTACTTTGGCTTTGAGCCCTCAGTCTGTTCCAGGCCTGGGAATTAGGAATCTTATACGTGTGAACTTTATCTTGTACGCTTCCCTGTTCTAAACTCTATACATAAATTATGTCATTCAAACCTCACACTTCTTTGAGGTGAAGGTATTAATTCCCCCATTATACACACAAGGAAACTGAGGCACAGAGAAGCTGAATAGCCGAAGGTAGAGATTTAAAGAGGGGGAAGGCCCTAGCTCATTTCACAGACGTCCACAGAGCGGGGAAACCAAGTCCCAGACAGGGTGGAGCCTCTCCCAACGTCTGTCTATGTGGACAGAGCTGGGGGATTCCAATCTGGGTATTCCCAAACCAGCCTGGCGCTCTGACCCTGTTCCTACTCAGGATGATTCCTCCAGGAACCCCCCGCCCCTGATTTTTAACCCCAAAGAACCTGACTGGGGTGCAGAAGATGCCGGGGAGGGAGACCTAAGGGCGGAGGAGAGGGGAGCCCGGCGGAGAGGACGTGGGGGTGGAGGACAGGGGCCTGGAGCAGAGGCGCGGCCCCCGCCACCCTTGACCCCCCGCCGGGCCCCCGCTCCCCTGCCGCGGGAGGTGCGGCACCTGCCCGGGCCCGCCCCGCATTCCCCTGCTCTGAGCTCAGGAGCTGTCCGTCCGCCCCCCTGCGGTCGGGCCGTGACCTGGAGCGTCCCCTGGCGGCCCTGACGCCCGTTTCGCCCGCCTCAGACCCGGGACGGGCCCACGCCTAGCCTTGGCATTTCCTTAGACCCAGAGGATGTCAGCGTCTTAGAATTTGGGGATCATGAAATCCCCAAAAGAACCATTCGCTACCAGAATGCTGGCCCTGGAGGTAGCATAGATTTTTCATTTTTATATTTTAACGAACACAGACGGTTTCCTGTGTATCTCTGAGATTCTAATGCGGGGTCTTGCCTGGACCAGGGATCGAACTCTGTGCCCCCTGCAGTGAGAGCTCAGAGTCTTAACCACTGCACCGCCAGGGAAGTCCCCTATAGTCTCTACTTGTTGAGGCCTCAATTCTCAGAGCCTTGATTCCTCTTGCACCTTCTGGCCAGTTGGATCGTCACAACTGTCCTCTGAGGTAGACTGCTATTTATCCTCATTTTACAGATCAGGAAACTGAGGCAGTCTGGTCAGGTGGGACAATGGTGCCACCAGATTTGAACCCTCCTTAATTGTGCTTTTAGCAACTCCACTGTACCAGACATTCACCTAGACTTTTAGGACTTCGGAATCCTGGGATAGATAGAACTCAGTGCAGGAAGACAGAGAAATCTAGGCTAGCCAAAGGGGAGAATTCTAGAATGTTCCAAAGATAGAATCTGGGACTGAGAACTCTGAAACAATAGACTCTCAAGTCGAGGGTTTTAGCCTCTATCGAAATTTAATTACAACCTCAAGGCCCTTATAATTTCAGAATCTAGGCCTCTTAGAGATTGAGGAGGCCTCTCAGAATAGCTGATTTGCCTCCTCCTTTCACAATTGGGGAAACTGAGGCCCGAGGAGTGGAGGGGACTCTTAGCCCAAGGTCACACAATCCTAACACACCCAAATGAGCCACCAGCCCCAACAGGTTCTGTTCCGAGGCTTCCCAGACTGAGGCCAGAATCAGCACGCCCCAGCCTGCCCTGCTGCCCACGCCTGCACCCCAAGTCAAAGCTAAGTGGTCGGTTGATGTAGTGGGGAGGTGGCAGAGCTGGCGGGTGTGGTGGCTACCATGGAGATGGGCGTGGTGCTGGCCTGACTAGTTCCTGGTGGCTTGGCTCCTTCCCACTGTGTTGGCGGCCACAGTGGCCCAGCCATCCCTGGCCAACTCCCTGTTCTTCCTGTTGACGCCGGGTCTGTGTGAACACGCTGAGTCTCCTCTGGGTGGGGACTCTGGGAAGAGAGAGCTGAGTGGTCCCCGTCCTCTGGAGCCCCTCCAGACTGACGGAGATGCCCCAGAATAACAAGTTAGGTACAGGTGTGAAACCTAGTATGCCGACTTCTTGCAGGGTGACCTGGAACAACTGTTTCTGAGCCCCACTTTCTTTTTCTGCCATGGAGATTTTGATCATGGGATAAGGTATTAGCTGTAAAGCACTTGGCACAGTTCTAGGGGGCAGTGTTCTCTCAATAAATGGTTGTTTTATTTCATTATACCCTCGGGTAACTAGCAAAGGTCCTGGCACATAGTAGGCAGCACTGTCATTATTTTTGAAAAGATCCCCAGCATCTAGCAGTGTCTCTTGGTCCCTAGTAGGCATTCAGTAATTGATAGTTATTATTATTGCAGCCTCTGTTCACTATAATGTCTGTCACATAGTAGGTGGTCAATGGATAATTGTTGAAGGAATGATCACGTCTTATTAGGGCTGAGATAGAGAGATGGAGTAGGAGCCACGTAAAGAGAGTGAATTGTCCTTAGCCTTCCTGGAGGGCTTCGCAGGAGTTGGCGTTTCCCAGCAGGGGAGGTGGTGGGTCATAGCGCTTCCAGTGGAAGGAAGTAGGAGAGTAAAGGCCCCGTCCCGCTCCTCAAGGCCCCAGGTTCCCTGTGGGCGGGCTCTGAGCAGGCTCTCCCCCGCTCCCCCTCCCCAAACGCAGGCGCCCCGCTGCGGCCAGCCGGCACCATGGACAGCGAGGCGTTCCAGAGCTCGCGGAACCTTCTGGACCTGAACTTCCAGTGTGAGCTGGGGTAGGGGGCGGGGCTTGGTGGGGCGGGGCCCTCGGGGCGGGGCTGGGGGGGGAGCCTGGGCCCTGCCCAGAAATCCGGGTCCTCACTGCTACTACCGGCCGCCCAGCTCTAGCCGCGAAGCACATGGACCTGAAGAATACGGAGCTGGACACGGCGGCGGCCAAGGTGGACGAACTGACCAAGCAGTTGGAGTCGCTGTGGTCAGACTTGCCGGCGGCGTCTCTTGGCTCGCAGGCCAGAGCGCCGGCTAGGGTGAGCCTGCTTGCCCTGGTCCCCACCCGAGCCCCCAAAGTCAGGTTCTTTCCTCCAGGAGTTCAGGCAAGCCTGTCCCATGGGGCTGTGCAGGCTGTGGGCTATTTAAAGCTACTTGTGGGATTAGTGGAAGTGGGGATCAGTGGAAGTGGACGTCTGTCAGGACCCTCGGAAGAAAAGGGTTTTTTTCTAAGCGGCACAAAGGCACTATACATGCGAGCCCCAGCCCTGATTGCAGGGCTCCCTATGCCTGAATCTCTAGCTCCGTCCAACTCTCCAGGGTTGATTTTCGATCACCTCTATTGACCTACCAACCCTCTACTATTGTCTCCTTTGACCCCTCAATGTCCCGACCTCCCTACAGCTGTCCCGGTACAGCCTCAGCCCTGTCCCCGAGCCCTTGGGCTGCCGTGGGTCTCCCCGGAAGGCGACCACCGACGGCGCAGACATCTCGTTCGGACGCTCCGAGAGCGCCCCGGCTCTGCTCCCCTACAGCTCGCTGTCCCCTAAGGGCCGGCCGTCGTCACCGCGCACCCAGTTCTACCTGCAGCCGGATGCCTACAGCAGCCTGGACCGCGCGCCCTCACCCCGGCCCCGCACCTTCGATGGAGCAGGCAGCCCCCACGGCCGTTCGCCCTCCCCTCGCCCCGGCCCGCTCAGACAGCAGGGTTCCCCCACGCCCTTTGACTTCTTGGCCCGTGCCCGCTCCCCCCGTGTCAGCCCCCTGGCCGAAGGGCCCCAGGCCTTCTTTCCGGAGCGCGGGCCCTCGCCTCGCATCCCGACCGCAGCCTACGATGCGCCGACTGCCTTTGGGAGCCCCCTGCTGGGCCCTGGCGTCAGCGCCTTCGCCCCACCTCTGCGCGCGCAAGGTGAACCAGGGGGCCGAACTTGGCGGGTGGGAGTGGCGCAAGGTCCGGGACCAGCTTCGGCCCCCCCCCCGCCCGCCCCCCACATCCTCATGGGCAACCTCCCTGCAGACGACCTAACGCTTCGGCGGCGGCCCCCCAAAGCCTGGAACGAGTCTGACCTGGACGTGGCATACGAGAAGAAGTCCTCGCAGACAGCGAGCTATGAACGTGAGTGGTGTGAGGCCAAAGGAGTGGGGGACCCGGAGAGGCCTCCCCCAGACCCTAATGATTCCCGCCTCACAGGACTCGATGTCTTCGCGCGGCCTGCTTCACCAGGCCTGCAGCTGTTACCCTGGAGAGAGAGCAGCCTGGATGGGCTGGGGGCCCCCGGGAAGGTGAGGGGCCGGAGGAACTTGGGGAGGGGGCTGGTGGGCAAGGGTGGAGTCAGGGCTAGTCTTCCCCTCCTGGCTGCGCCCGCAGTTTCCGTACCCTTCCCCAGGCTCTTCCTTTATCCTGGATTTCCACCCCCTCCCTGACCGTCTTTCCTTTCCCTCCCTCTGTCTTCCCTCCCCTCCTTCTCTCCCTTCCCACCTTTTGCCTTTACCTCCCTCCTCCTTTCCTCCACTCCCTTATCATTCATTCCCTTATGCCTATCTCCTCCCACCTGAGCCCCTTCTATCTTCCTTCCTTCCCTCTTTCTCCCCCAGGACAACTTCACCAGTGCCACTCTGCCCCGCAATTACAAGGTCTCCCTTCTGACCAACGACAGGCGTTCTGATATGGACAGCTACCGCCGATCGCTGGGCTCCGCGGGCTCATCAGGCACTTTGCCCCGAAGCTGGCAGCCTGTCAGCCGCATCCCCATGCCTCCTACCAGCCCCCAGCCCCGAAGTGCCCCCCGCCATCGCCCCATCCCCCTCAGCATGATATTCAAGCTGCAGAATGCCTTTTGGGAGCACGGAGCCAGCAGGGCCATGCTCCCTGGCTCCCCCATCTTCTCTCGAGCTCCCCCGCCTAAGCTGCTTCCCCAGCCCCAGCTGCCTCCACAGTCCCAGCCACAATTACAGCCTCAGCCCCAGCTTCAAGCCCTTGCCCCCGTCCCCCAACCCCCGCAAGAGACTTGGTCCGCTGTGAGTGAAGGTGAGTCAGCAATGGGGGTTCCGGAGGGATGGGTGAAGGGAGGGCAGATGGCTGGGGACCAAACCAGCTTGGGGTCCCATCACAACCAAACACCTGTTTCCAGACATTGTCCCTGCAGAGAGCAAGGCCAGGTGAGCTTGGGGATTTGCTCAGGAACTAGGGATAGCACAGTGCTTAAGCATGGACCCTGGAGTCAGACTGGCTGGCTCCACACTGTGTGACCTTTGGCAAGTCAGTTAACCTCTCTGGACCTCAATTTCCTTAAGTGTAAAAGGTGAATAATGATAGAACCTACCTTACTGGGTTATGGTACTAGATTATTTAATCCATATAAAGTCCTTAAAATAGGGCCTGATGTATAGAAAGCCCTCAATAGCTATCATATTAATCATTATTAATAGTTTTTGGTGTGAGACCAGCGCAGGGCCTGGATTTAAGCAGAGTGGGTTTTGATCCCCTCTCTACCATTGACATGCTGTGTGACTGAGGATAATTTAATTAACCCATCTGCACTTACATTTTCTCATCTGTGAAGAGAGATTAATAACATTTACTTCATAGATTACGATGGACAGTCAATGAAATCATGTATAAAATGATCATTGTAGGGCTTCCCTGGTGGCGCAGTGGTTGAGAGACCGCCTGCCGATGCAGGGGACACGGGTTCGTGCCCCGGTCCGGGAAGATCCCACATGCCGCAGAGCGGCTGGGCCCGTGAGCCATGGCCGCTGAGTCTGCGTGTCCGGAGCCTGTGCTCCGCAACAGGAGAGGCCACAGCAGTGAGAGGCCCGCATACAGAAAAAAAAAAAAAAATAATAATAATATATATATATATATATATATAATTGTATATTTCTACCTGCTTTAGAAGCTCTGACAGAAAGGCAAGAAACAGAGAGAAAAGACCAACAAGTACTAAGATTCTAGTCCCAGCAATTTTCTTTCTTTCTGTATTTATTTTTGGCTGCCTCGGGTCTTCCTTGCAGCGCGCGGGCTTTCTCTAATGAGAGCGAGCAGGGGCGGTGTGCGGGCTTCTCACTGTGGTGGCTTCTCTTATTCTGAGCCCGGGCTCCAGTAGTTGTGGCGTGTGGGCTCAGTAGTTGGGGCGCATGGGCTTAGTTGCTCCACGGCATGTGAGATCTTCCCGGACCAGGGATTGAACCCGTGTCCCCTGCATTGGCAGGCAGATTCTTAACCCCTGCGCCACCAGGGAAGTCCTCAGCAATTTTCTGCCTGAGATGTTAGGAGAGGAAATTCATACAATCTTAGAAAGTCAAGTTTATCATAATGGTAGGAGCAGAGATTCTGGAGTCAGATAGGACTGAGTTCAAATCCCAGCTGTGTGGCTTTAGGCAACTGACTTGCCTTCTCTGAGACTCAGTTTCCCTTTCTGTAATAATGAGATGTTAGCCATATCAACGTCACAAGGTAGTGGTGAGAGTTCAGTGATAGGCATGTAAAGCACGAGGCACATGCTAAGTGCTTGTTAAATGGGGGATGTCATAATTGTCTATTATTCACAACCCAGGGAAAGTGTAGCCCAGAGAAAGCAAGGCACTGCCCTGAGGTCACACAGCAAATCAGGCATTTGCTGCAAGTCCTGGAAGTTGTGGGGAGGGAGTCTCTCGGGTCTCTCGGGACCCCTCCTTTGATGGGGCTCTTGCTCCTTCTAGGCTTCCCCAAACCTCCCACTGAGCTGGAGCCTGAGCCGGAGCTGGAGGGGCTGCTGACACCAGGGCTGGAGGCTGGTGATGCAGATGAAGGCGCTGTAACTCGGCCCCTTAGTCCCACACGGCTGCAGCCAGCACTGCCGCCCGAGGCACAGTCAGTGCCCGAGCTGGAGGAGGTGGCACGGGTGCTGGCAGAAATTCCACGGCCCCTCAAACGCAGGGGCTCCATGGAGCAGAGCCCTACTATAGCCCTGCCCCCCACCCACAAGAAGCAGTACCAGCAGATCATCAGCCGCCTCTTCCATCGTCACGGTGGGCCTGGGGGGCCCGAGCCTGAGCTGTGTCCCATCACTGAGGGGCCTGAGGCCAGGGCGGGGCCCCCTGCTCCAGCCCCACCAGCTCCCATACCACCTCCAGCCCCTCTCCAGAGCAGCCCACCAGAGCAGCCGCAGAGCATGGTAAGTAATAGAGGAGGAAACTGGGGTGTATGACTTAGCATATGGAAGCATCCCTTCCCTTTTAGGACAGAACCTGGAAATCGCACGCATTCCACTGGCCCGGGAGCCCAGCTGCAAGGCAAGCTGAGAAATGCAGTTTTACATCTAAGTGTATCTGTGCTCAGAAGAAAGGGAGAACATATATGGAGGGGCATTCAGAAGTCTTGGCCACATCGAGATTTTCTCTTCTCCTCTCCAGTAACCTGTCCCCCCAGGGCTTCCCTTCAGGAATCTTAGAGTCTTCCAACCTGGAAATGACTTTGTCTTGGCATGACAGAGGGTTTATTCTGGGGTCTGAAAACCTGCCTGAATCAAGGCAGTAACCATTTCTCTCCCTAGTTGCCACAGCCTCTCATGTCCGCCTTCTCTGGGGAGCTGCTCTCTCCTCTTACACCTCAGCAAGCCTGTGCCATGGTTAGAAATGGCCCACCCGGCCCTGACTCAACATGACCTCTCAGTTCAAGTCCATGGTGTCCTCTGACTCTGGTCAGAGCTTCTTCCATTCAGATTTTCAAGAACAAGTCTCTGGTCTCTGAGGTTGTGGGTGTCGTGGTTAAGTGCACCAGTGGCAGAGCTAGGCTGCCTGGGTTCAAATCCCAGCTCCACAGCACTTATCGGCTGTGCAACCTTGGGCCAGACACATAGTCTCTCTGTGCCTCAGTTTCCTCATCTGTAGAATGGGGATGAAAATAAGCACAGGGTTGCTGTGAGGATTTAATACATGAATATAGTGCTTAGAATAGTGCCTGGCACTTTACTATTATTGTTATCATTTGACCAGGGGCTGGTCTCCTGCTGATCTTGGTCTGGTTTCTGCATCGTGGCTTGGAGGGAGCGGGCTGTAGTCACATGGAACAATCCTGATTGCTCAGTGTGGGTAGACAGATGTAGGAGAACAATGCTCAGAGAAGACGTGGGGGCCAGGTGGACCCCCACATGCGTATTCCCAGGCCCTCCTGAGGGTGGAGCCAAGAAATGTTGAGGCTCAGGATCTTGAAATCAAGAATGGAAGAATGACAGTGTCTTGAAATGGTCAAGTTGCCTCATTGCAGAATCACAAAGTTCTGGCCACAGAGAAACCTGAACGCTCACAGAATTCAAAAATTAAATTCTGACATCACAGACTCAGAAGAGTGAAATTTCAGAATTCCAGAACACTGAAGGTTTGCACAGGATCTTACAATTAAAAAGTTAGTAACACAAACCCTGGTTATTACTGATTCTTGAAGTCCCCAGAACTGAAAATTAAAGACTCATCATTTGAATCTTAAATCATAGATGAGTGCACGCATATGTTATAATACAGAATTTTATTTTAAGTGAACATTTTCCACTAGAAAGGAACACACAAACATAATAACTAGGAAGAAATAGATAAAAGTAGAATAAAGAGGCCCAAATAACAGCATTCAGAGAGAACCACGATTAACATTTTGAGTATTTCCTTCCAATCTTTTGGAATGAAATTCTCACCATGAAATATTCAAGTTCTCAATCATAGAATCTTGGGAATGCAACGTCCTGGGTCCTCAGCAATTTGAAATGGCACAAGTTAGCATTTCTGGACTCACACATATTGGAAACTTAGCATCAGAGAATTTTTAAATGGGTGGCTCGTGGGATCTTCAAATTCCAGAATCTTGAAATCATTGACATCGAAGACCAGAATCACAAATGCTGTATGCTCAGAATAAGTGAATTTTGTAGGACACTTGAAAATCAAAAATAAGAAGGCACAAGGAATAATATGATAAGTATTCTAATTTCCTAAATTACTAATTATCTCTTTAGAATAAATTTCTATAACTAAAAGTACATAATTTAAAAATATATATTCTAATTCCAAACAGCTGAAATTAACACTTGGTAACATCTTGTCAGGTGTGCTTCCTAGCATTTTTTTTTTTAATACATAAAAGAAATGAAACTATGGATTGAATATCTGGCTTCCACAATCGTCAACCTCGTGGTCTCCAAGCTTCCTCTCAGGTCTCAGGGCCCAAGATTCCAAAATCACCCGATTCCCTGAGTGTTGCAGGGAACCTGAGGCTATAGAACTGAGGGACCCTCCTTCCCATGGCCCTCTGGACTCAGGATACGTGTACGTACGTTCCTGGGTTCCAATCTCAGCCCTGTCTAGTTGGATGACCTGGAGTGGCCGCCTGGTCCCTGAGCCTCTGTTTCCCCGCTCTGAGGAATGGGTATATTAGCAATCCCCGCCAAGCCACTGAAGCCCCGGTTCTGTCCCCCAGGAGATGCGCTCGGTGCTGCGGAAGGCCGGCTCCCCGCGCAAGGTCCGTCGCGCGCGCCTCAGCCCGCTCGTGCTGCTGCTGGACGCCGCGCTGACCGGGGAGCTGGACGTGGTGCAGCAGGCGGTGAAGGAGGTGAGTGCTGCCGGACAGAAGGGCGGCCGGGGTGGGGGCGGCAGACGCTGGATAGCAGCCGCGGGACTGAGCCTCTCCGTCCCCCGGCTCGTCCAGATGAACGACCCGAGCCAGCCCAACGAGGAGGGCATCACCGCCCTGCATAACGCCATCTGCGGCGCCAACTACCCCATCGTGGACTTCCTAATCGCGGCGGGTGCCAACGTCAACTCCCCCGACAGCCACGGCTGGTGAGTCCTGACCTCGCGCGGCCGGCGTGGGGCGGGGAAGGCGCTGCGGGCCCCAGCGCGGCCTCTCACGCCTGCCTCCCTCGCCCAGGACACCGTTGCACTGCGCGGCGTCCTGCAACGACACGGCCATCTGCATGGCGCTGGTGCAGCACGGCGCGGCAATCTTCGCCACCACGCTCAGTGACGGCGCCACCGCCATCGAGAAGTGCGACCCCTACCGCGAGGGTTACGTCGACTGCGCCACTTACCTGGCAGGTGCGAGGCAGGGCTGAGGCGCCTCGGTGGGCGGGCTGGGCCACCTCTGGGGGAGGGCGTCGCGGGGACTGGGACGCCCAGCTGGTAGATGTTGGGCGGGGGAAGGCGGCAGACTGCGGCTCCTGAGAGAGGACGCGGGGGGCTGTACCAACCTTGTGGCAGCATCACCGAGGAGGGGCCGGCGGGATGGACCACCTGCAGGGGTGGGGCACTGGGCCTCCCACCTGGCAGGTGCAAGAAGGGTGTGTGGGCGCAGCAGACTGTGCCACCTTCGAGGGAGAGGGGGACAGGGGAACTGTGCCACGCAAGCTGGACACCTGTAGGGAGAAGAGCAGGTGTGGAGACTGCGCCGCTTTCTCATCCACGGGGGTGGGGAGTTGGACGTTCCAACTATACCATCTACCTGGCCTAGGGCTGGGCACATGGGCTGTGCTACCTGTGGGAAATACAGCACCACACAGGTGAGAGGTGAGCAGGCCATGGCTTCTGGGGAGGAGCTTGGGGACTCTTCCACTCCTAGTGAGACAGGAGGCTGTACCATATATCTCCGGTGGGGGGGGGGTGCACATCACTTAAATAGGTGATGGGAGGAACTAGGTAGGCCGTATCCTGGGGAAGTGCCTAGGGTCTGTAGCGCTCACCTGGAGGGGCCAACTCTATCATAAGGCGGGGTTGGGGACCTCAGAGAGTTGGGGTAAGGCAGGCTGTAGGACCTGGGGGTGGGCCAATGTATTTGGGAGGTGAGCCTGGAGGGACTACACGACAGCCTGCTGTGCTGTGGTAGAAAGTGGGTGGGAGCCGTGGGGCTGTAACACCTGCCTTAGTGGTGAGCAGCGGCAGGCCAGGACCGCTGGGGCGGGAAATAGACCGTCCACTGAAGCTTTGGGAAGGGGGATTGTGACTACCTTTGTCACAGGTAGATGAAGCCTACCAGTTTGTCCCTCCTACCTGCCTGGACTTGGAGAGTTCTGTGAGGACGAAGTAGAGATTGAATAGCACACTTGCTGGGGGGGGGGGGGGGGGGGGGGAGGGGTGGTGGAGAGGAGGAGAAACTGGAACACGGTGGACTGAACCATTAAAGAGGGGGGAACATGGTGGACTGTACCATCTGGAAAGGGGGCTAAATCCTTGATGGGCTTAAAGGGGGGTTCGGGTGGCCTATACTATCTGGAAAATTGTTACATCCTCTTTGAGACTATCTTTTGGGGAGGGGGCGCAGTGTGCACTGCACCATCTGGAAAGGGGGAGTTGGGACCACTTTGTGGGGAGCAGTAGGGCTGAACCATCTGAAGGAGGAGTTGAGTCATCTATGGAGACTGGACCACTTACGGGGGGGGGTGGGGTGCAGACGACTGTACTTCTAGGAGTGATACAGGGACTTAACCAGATATAAATGGAAATGGGGACCACTGACCCTGCCTCGGGGGTTGGTGGGCCGGCTTGATGCACCCCAGTGTTTTAGAGACTGTCAGTCCTGGCAGCTGACTCCAGCTCAGGCCCCCCTCTCCAGACAGGGGTACACAACTTTTCAAGCGGCCCATTCCCCGAGGTGAGGCTGGCGCCAAATCTCAGGGTCTGTCCCTGTCCCCAGCGCGTCGTATCCCTGAGTGTTCCCGGCCCCCCTGAACCGGGCGCTGACGATCCCTGCGGTTTCATGTTTCAGACGTGGAGCAGAGCATGGGGCTGATGTACAACGGGGTGGTGTACGCTCTCTGGAATTACAGCGCTGAGTTTGGAGACGAGCTGTCCTTCCGCGAGGGCGAGTCGGTCACCGTGCTGCGGAGGGATGGGCCAGAGGAGACGGACTGGTGGTGGGCCGCGCTGCACGGCCAGGAGGGCTACGTGCCCCGTAACTACTTCGGGGTGAGCCCAGAAGCGATATTGTGAGGAAAGGGGTGATCCCACGGGGAAAAAGGGCAAGAGAGACAGTGCATTACATTGGGGAGGAGGGGAGGTCAGAAGAGTCCATTATCGGTTGTGGGGAGGTGAGGATGAGCCCATCATAATAACGGGGGAGGTAAGGGAGATCCCCTTTTAGTTAGGGGAGGAAGAGCCACTTACTGGTGGTACTTCGTGGGGTACTCACCAGTACTGCCTTCCTAGTGATTTGATTGGTTCGTGCTCAATCAAATATTTTTATTATTCCTAATATTCATGGGGAGGTAAAGAAGAATGTATTCTAGCCAAGGGGAGTCATGACGAATCCCATCTTGGTGATGCGGGCAGTTAAAGAATCGTGTATTACAGGCCTGGAAGCTTTTGTTACACTGCATTGGGCAGGGTGAGGAAGAATCCATGAATAAAATCGCGGTAGAACTGAGGGAGATGCTACTAGGTTAGGGGAGGAGACCAGGAAGATCCCATTATATTCCTGGGAGAGAAGACGATTCCTTTAATTGGGGAATAGGTGGAGGTGGGTCCCAACCAGGCAGCCATGGTGGTAGGGAGAGGCGGGCGTCTTTTTTATGGCCGTATGGGAGACTCGGAAATACGCCATTTCATCAAGCCGGCTGCTGATGGGAAGGCTCCAGCTGGTGCTTGCAGCTGACAGGGGACTCTGGTGTGGTTTGGGAGATACTGAGAGGGTCCTTTAGGAAGGGATGGGAGGATGGAGACAGTCCACGTGTTTGGGGGTGGATCAGGTGACTGTATTAAGTTTGGGGTGGAATGAAGGGGTGGGAGCTCCTGGTGTCTGAAGAGCCTGTCTTCCCTCAGCTCTTCCCCAGGGTGAAGCCGCAGAGGAATAAGGTCTAGCTGGAGAGAAGGACTTTTCGAAGGGAGACAGGAGAAAGCAGCAGCTGCCTTCATTCCAGAACTCCTCCTCCCTTACTGCTGCATCTCTCTGCGCCCCCAATCCTTGCAGGGACGAGGTCCTTGCCAACACCTCTCTGCTTCTCTGGAAGCCCTGGGGAGAAGGAGAACCCCAGCCTTAAATTTAGAAAACTGCCTTAGCTGTGGGAGGTTGTGGTGGGGCTGGGAATCACTGGGGGCAAGAGAGACCCCCCCCCACCATCTGCCAAGTCACATCCTGTCCAAAGTGCCTCCTGCTCCTACTGCCCCCCCCCCCCCCCCCCCCCCCCCGCCGAAAAGCAAGGCAACCCACCATCCCAGCGGAGCCTGGAGTGGGTCACCGCCACTGGATTTTCCCAGGAGTCACCTCCGCCACTATCTCTACCAACAGCCTTCAGGGGCCAGGTGAGGCATATTAGTCTCTATCAGCATCCCTGCCCCCTCTCTCCCCAGTCAAGTGCCTTTACACAGTGCCAGTTTTATAACAGAATGGGGACGTTTTTCATTATAAATAAAGGTAGTTTGCACAGAAATTGACTTCCGTCTCTTCGAACTCCATTCTGACTTAATAATTCTCCTCATTGTTACTATTTTTGGTAAACCAGTCTTAAAGTAGCCCCTTTGGAAGGAATTTCCCTCATGTGAATCCAATCCTTCCTCTTTCAAATATGCCTGCTTTTTTTTTTTTTTTTTTTTGTAGTGTCTTGACCTTTTTTTCATGTTTTGGATTCTTCTTTTTAAGCGTCCTTAAGCTTAAAGACATAAAATGTCTGATAATTCTATCATCTGAAGTTTGGTACCATCTCCTCCTGTAGTTTGGTGTGTCCGCTGGCTCTCACTCATGGTGGCTTGTTTCCTCATGTGTATTGAAATTATGCATTGTGAGATCATCTTCAACAGGGCTTTATCTACTGGAAATCCATGTGGACTTTTTGAGGGTCTGACCCTGAAGAGTGATTTTCCTTTGCTTCTTCTCCACTTTTTTATTTCATAAACTTCCCCTTGAAGATTTTTGACAAATCAGAAGCCTTTCTCTCTTCTGATTTGTATTTCTTTACAAATCATAAAACTTCAACATTGTCATTGTCTGCAGTGTCCAAAACAACTCACGTGGGAATTTTAATTATTTTTAATTAATTTAAATTAAATAAAAATTAAGGATTCAATTCCTCAGTCACACTAGCCACTTTTCAAGTGCTCAGTAGCTACATGTGGCTACCATTTTGGACAGTGCAGATAGAGAACATTTTCATCATACCAGAAAGTTCTGTTGAGTAAAGCTGATATACATTTCCATCATCCAGAAGTTCCATTGTGCCTCTTTGCAGTCAATATATGCATGTCTCCTCCCCATAAGGGGTAGCCGCTTCTATCACTGCCGATTAATTTTCATGAATACCCTTTAAAAATCAAATGGTCCTGGTACTAAGATATTTGTAATGAAGAAAAACAGTCCTCCTGCTACCTCTCCCTACTCCCATCTGCTTTCCAGAGGCCACCATTTTCAACTGCTATAGCTGTTTCCTCTGGTATTTTCTTGTATGTTTCTAAATACGCTGGCATTGCTATTTCTTGATTTCTCAATTTTAGACATTCTCTACTGATTTCCTGGTGTAGTAGATGAGGTTTGAGGTCTATTAATCTGACTCTACTTTCCCTCTCCTCAATGAAATCATAATTTTTATATCAATCAATAGTTTTTTAAATGTTGTGATATGTAAATATGTTTTCACTGCAGAGCCATGCAGTATATTAGAATTTTCTCTTCACAAATTTCTAAATTTTTGAGAATTAAATTTACCTTTGTCACTTGCTTAATTTTATTTGCACCTATACTTAATCTTTTTCAAATGTTCCATGGAATCGTCCATATTACTAACAGCTCACTCAAGCTTTTTTTCCTCCCTCCTAAAGTCCTCTCTCCTACTTGAATGAGGACTTGATGCTTTCTAGGCCTACACTAAGCTATCCTGGACTTCCCTGTGTTGGATATTGTTTCCTCGATTCCATGTCTATCTTTGTTGACTCTTCATTTTGCTGGAGCACATGCTCCAGTCGTTCTCTTAAAAGGGAGAGGAAGAGGTAAAGATTTTTGAGTTCTTGCATGGCTTAATAGAGTATCCCTTGTCACTCAAATCTATTTTCTTCCTAAGTCGGAATGCAAGTTTGGATAACAAAGGAAACCTGTTTGTTTGTTTTTTTCTCCCCTCAGATTTGTTTTCATTCTCCCTCTGCTTTGAACTTGTATTTGACTTGCTTTATTCTGGAAGCTTTTGGGATCTTCTCACTTTCTCTGGTTCTGAAATTTCATGAGGATGTGCCTCACTGTAGCTTTTATTCATTAATCATTCTGACCCTAAGTCTGTCCTTTCAATCTGGAGACTCATAGCCTTTGGTTCTGGGAAATTTTCTTGTATATTTTTGTGTTGGTTTCTTTGTGTGTGTGTGTGTTGGTTTCTTCGTTTTCTTGCTCTCTTTTTCTGGAATTTTTATAATTTGGATGTTGAATCTTCTGGTTTGAGCTTTCAGTGTTCTTATCTTTTCACCACTATTTTCCATCTCTGTTAATTTTCCCCTTACTTTCTGGGAAATTTCCTTGACTCTATCTTCTAATCCTTTTATTAAAATTTATGTTTCATCGGGGCTTCCCTGGTGGCGCAGTGGTTGAGAGACCGCCTGCCGATGCAGGGGACGCGGGTTCGTGCCCTGGTCCGGGAAGATCCCACATGCCGCAGAGCGGCTGGGCCCGAGAGCCATGACCACTGAGCCTGCGCGTCCGGAGCCTGTGCTCCGCAACGGGAGAGGCCACAACAGTAAGAGGCCCACGTACCACAAAAAAAAGAAAATTAATGTTTCAGCTATTATTTTGAATTCCCAAGGACTCTTTCTTGTTATTTAATTATTCATTTTTCATAGCCTCCAGTTCCTATTTTATAAATGTGATATCATCTATTATCTTGCTAGGTATTTTTTATAGTATTTTAGTTACAGGTGTTTTTGTGTTTGTTTTGTAACTTTCTTTTTTTTCCTGTGTAATCTTTGTTTCTTCTGGGCTTCTTTATTTTGTATGTGTTTACACTAGTCTGATCTCTCTTTTGCATAACAGAGATAGGTTCGTTTCCCATTACTGCTATAACAAATTATCACAAACTTAGTAGGTTAAATAACACAAATTTATTGTCTTTTAATTCTGGGGGTCCGAAGTCTGAAACAGGTCTCAGTGGGCTAAACTCAAGGTGTTGTCAGGGCCATGTTCTACTGGGGGGAATCTGTTTCCTTGCCATTTCCAGTTTCTAGAGGTTGCCTATATTTCTACCTATATTTCTGTTTATGATGATTTAGTGTTCCCTAAGATTATAGAGATTTACTCTACCTTACTCCTCTGAGTTCCTTCTGAGTCCTCACCAGCAGAATTGCTAACACCCATATTTCTACAAATGGTCTGCAAGGCTATCTAGGCTTTTCCCATCATTTCTCAACATTGTTCCAGCCTCTGCCCATTGTCCAATTCCAAATCCACTTCCACATTTTTAGGTATTTGTTACAACAGCACCTTACTTCCAGTACCAAAATCTGCACTAGCTTCCTTTCGCTGCTTGTAACAAATTGTCACAAACTTGGAGGCTTAAACAATACAAATTTATTATCTTACCATCTGGAGGTCAGACATCTGAAATGGGTCTCACTGAACTAAAATCCAGGTGTCAGCAGGGCTGAGTTCCTTTCTGGAGACTATGGGAAAGAAGCCCTTGCCTTGCCGTTTCTAGTTTCTAGAAGCTGGCTGTATTCCTTGGTTCATGGCCCCCTTCTGTCTTCAAAGCCAGCTCTTGCATCAGTTCCATCTCATACTTCCATTGTCACAGCTTTATCTCTTGACTCTGACCCTCCTGGCTCCCTCTTTCACTATGGCTACACTGGACCCATCCAGATAATCCAGGATAATCTCCCCATCTCAGAATCTTTAACTTAGTCACATTTGCAAAGTCCTTTTTGCCACATAAGGTAGCAAAGGAGAACAAGTAAACAAGGAGACAGGACTTCCCTGGTGGCGCAGTGGTTAAGAATCCACCTGCCAATGCAGGGGACATGGATTCGATCCCTAGTCTGGAAAGATCCCACATGCTGCGGAGCAACTAAACCCGTGCGCCACAACTACTGAGCCTGCACTCTGGAGCCCGTGAGCCACAACTACTGAAGCCCACACACCTAGAGCCCATTCTGCACAACAAGAGAAGCCACCGCAATGAGAAGCCCGCGCACCGCAACGAAGAGTAGCTCCTGCTCGCCGCAACTAGAGAAAGCTCGGGCGCAGCAAAGACCCAATGCAGCCAAATAAATAAATAAAATTTAAAAACAAAACAAACAAACAACAAAAAAAACCCCAAGCAGGGCTTCCCTGGTGGCGCAGTTGTTGAGAGTCCGCCTGCCGATGCAGGGGACACGGGTTCGTGCCCCGGTCCGGGAAGATCCCACATGCCGCGGAGCGGCTGGACCCGTGAGCCATGGCCGCTGAGCCTGCGCTCCGCAGCGGGAGAGGCCACAGCACTGAGAGGCCCGCGTACCGCAAAAAAAAAAAAAAAACAAAAAAAAAAAAAACAAGCAGACAGAAGTCCCTGCTCTCAAATTCAAATAGTATCTGGAACTTTGATTATATTAAGCAATTATTATTCCTTTTTTTGAGATGTGCTATGATATTATGGTTATGTTTTTACAAAGAGTCTTTTCTTTTAGAGCTACATTCTGAAATACTGATGGATGAAATGATATGATGTCTTGGATTTGCTTCAAAATAATCAACTGGTGGGAGGGGAAGTGGTTGGGGTGTAGATGAAACAAGATCAGCCCTGAGTTGAAGATTGATAAAGCTTCATGTAGCTGAGGCTTCGTTAGACTATTCTCTCAACTTTTGTATCCATTTGAAATTGTCCCTAATAACCGGTGATAAAATGCCCCTGGTTTTGTAGAGCCGACATTCTAGTGGAAGAGACAGACAATAAACAAAATGATAAGCAAGAACTATATTCTGTCAGATGCTGATCGCTGCTATGGAAAAAACTAAAGCAGAAGTGGATATATTGCGCCTGATTGGAAGTGTATTCATTCATTTCCTCTGGCTACTGTCACAAATGACCCCAAACTCAGTGGCTTAAAACAACACACATTTATTTTCTTACAATTCGTAAAATCAGAAGTCTGAGGTTAGTTTCACTGGGCTGAAACCAAGGTGCTGGCAGGGCTGCACTCCCTCCAGAGGCTGTAGAGAAGAATCAATTTCCTTGTCTTTTGCAGCTTCTAGAGCTGCATTCTTGACATTCCTTGGCTCGGCCCTCTTCCTCCAACTTCAAAGCGTGGCATCCTGCTTCAGTGTAGCATTGCCTCTGTTTCTGTCCTGCTGTCAAATCTCCCTATTATGAGGACACGTGATTACATTTAGGACGCACCTTGATATCTCTCAAGATCCTTTAACCATCACACCTGCAAATTCCCTTTTGCCATATGTGGAAGGAAAATAAAAATGGAGTCAGTATCGCTAAGAGAACTCTCTAAAATGGAGCTGGGAGGCCATCGACGAAGTGTGACTTACGCACATCCCAGCCTGGATGGAATCTGACCTTTTGATCACTTATTGTCTTAACATAGGCATCAAGAACAGCTGCCCAGGGACTTCCCTGGTGGCACAGTGGTTAAGAATCCGCCTGCCAACGCAGGGAACACGGGTTCGAGACCTGGTCCGGGAAGATCTCACATGCCGCAGAGCAACTAAGTCCGTGTGCCACAACTACTGAGCCTGAGCTCTAGAGCCCTCAAGCCACAACTACTGAAGCCTGCACGCCTAGAGCCCGTGCTCCGCCACAGGAGAAGCCACCGCAATGAGAAGCCCGTGCACCTGCTCTCTGCAACTGGAGAAAGCCTGCGCTCAACAACGGAGACCCATGCTGCCAAAAATAAATAAATAAATAAATTTATAAAGTTAAAAAAAATAAAGAAAGAACATCTGCCAAAAATGCAAGATACTTATCGGACCCTTACCCTAAAATAACTCATGACAGCCTATCTACTTGTGGGACCCTTACCCTAAAATAACTCTTGATTCCTTAAGGACAAGTATTCCCTGGCTTGTGTCAGAGCCAATCACGATTCTCACCAGACAACTTTAACAACCTTGTAGCTTTTGTTTTATAAGCCCCTGATGCTTTCTCTTCCCCAGAACACTCCTTCAGTTTTACCCGAATCTGTCTCCTGAATTGCAATTCTTCTTTTTTTTTTCTTTAAATTTTTATCAGAGTATAGTTGATTTACAATGTTGTGTTAGTTTCAGGTGTACAGCCTGAATTGCAGTTCTTAAGACCCCATATAAACTCTTGTTTGCAGCCTTCTGTGTTTTGTTTTGTTTTGTTTTTGGTTGACACATGTAACCTATGAACATTCATAGGTTCCAGGGCCTGGAGATCTTTGGGGACCATTATTCAGCCTATCCAGGGTGTATTGCAATTGCAATTTAAACAGGGTGGTCAGGGAAGGCCTCGCTGAGGAAAGGATTCTTGAGGAAGACTCTAGGAAGGCTTGAGGGAGGTGAGGAAAGAAGCCATGCAGAGATCTGAGAGAAGAGCCTTTCAGACACAGAGAATAGTGACTACAAAGGCCAGGAGGAGGCAGGAGGCAGTCATTCTAATTGGCTGCTGTCAATCACCCCTGCTCCCAGGTATTCATGCCCTTCAGTAGCCCCTCCCCCTGACTGTGGGCTTGTTGTAGTGATGTATCCTAAGGAATGCAATACACTAATTCCTCACCATCCATGGGTTCCGCTCAACCAACAGCGGATTGAAAATACAGTCGTCCCTTGGTATAAGCGGGGGAGATTGGTTCCAGACCCCCATGGATACCAAAAATCTGTGAATACTGAAGCCTGTCATACAAAATGGCCTAGTACGGTTCGTCTTCTGTATCTGCGGGTTCTGAATTCGTGGATGCGGAGGGCAGACTGTAAGGAACTTGAGCATATATTCACTGAGCCCCTGCTCTGTGCATGTCCTGTACTGGGTGGCAAAAGGCACACACAGTGGTGACCAAGACAGTCTCAGCCCTACCCTCCTGAGGCTCGCAGTCCAGTGGGGGAGACAGAAACATCCCCAGAGAGTGACGACCCAGAGTGGGCAGGGCAGGGATGAAGGTGGGCTGGGAGGCAGCACCTGGCCTAGCTGTAAAGCCTTTGGGCAAGTTTTTCTCTGAGACTCAGTTTCCTCGCCTCTAAAGTGGCAATGATGACCCTTACATCAACAAATGACATTTATCACAATCATACGAATGAGAATATACTTCCAAAGTTAGGCAAAGGCTCTGAGAATAAGTCCTAGGGAGCTAGTAGAACTCATGATGGTGGTGGTGGTAGGGGCGGGTGTTGAGCCAGTTAGTGAGGTTGCTGACATGACCTTGAGCCTTAAGAGACACCACAGAGATGCTCCTTGCAGTACCATGTACGAGGAGAACAAACTGGGAAGAGCAAACACACGTGACTTCAGATAGTTGGGTATAAATCATGGTGATGTCTTCCACTTCAGAGAAGTTTGTGCTCCTTAAGCCACATTCCAGCCCCATCTTGCTGCTTAGTTCCCTGCTTTCCACTTTCCTTTTTGCCTGCAGTGTCGTCTGCTCCACCTTACCCTGCCTCATCCCTACTCCTCACCTTAGTTCTCAGAGATGACTCCTCCGGGAAGCCCTCTCTGATCCCCCAGGCTGGGTCAGGAACCTTGTCTGGGTTCCCCCATTCCAGCCCTGGTTACTTTGTTAAAGTGTGGGGGAAAGGAGAACATCTTAAAACCAAGAATATAATAGAATGAAACTGAGTATGTATTCGCTGCTCAGATGATCTGGACAGATGCCGGTAGACCGAGACCCAGTGAATGGGATCGATTCTCTCGGTCCTCTTCCGTCCATGTTTTGTTCTTGGTACTCGGCGATCCTCAGCGATGCCTCCGGCACTGCCTCTCCCGGAGCCCGCCCCCGCATTGCCGTGCGCACGCGCATTATCCAGATTGACTTCGCCGCAGTGGAGTGACGGGCGGGATCAGCCAATGGAGTCGTGACGAAGGTGGAGCAGCACCTCGGGGACGTCCTGCGGATCCTGCCTCTACTGAATATTCATGAGGGAGGCGGGCAGACGCCGCTTCAAGCCGCGACCGGCGCCATGAAGTGAGAGGGGGTCCTGGGTTCACGGCTCGCGAGCGGGCGTGGGGGTCTGGAAGACGCAGGGGCCAGCGGGCAGGCCTCGGGTCCCGGCGGGGCGAGGGGAGGCTGAAGGGGAGGGGTAGGGATAGCCGCGGGGACCCGCGGGGCGGGAACGGGGTTGGTCAGAGACGAGATGCAGAAGGGACCCGGAGACTTCTGGAGAACTGGAGGATATCCGGGGGGCGGGGGGCAGCGGGCCGGTAACCCCTCTCGGTTCGACGGCAGGGGAATGTGGAGTCTGGAGAGGGGCTGAGGGGACGGGGGACTGACCCGGCAGCCCCCGCCGCCAGGCTCAACGTGGACGGGCTGCTGGTCTACTTCCCATACGACTACATCTACCCGGAGCAGTTCTCCTACATGCTGGAGCTCAAACGCACGCTGGATGCCAAGGTGGGTGGGCCGGCCCCCCTGCTGCCCATCTGACGGCGGGGGCTGCCGCACGTGCGTCTAAGACTGAGATTGCAGGACGTTTGGAGTTTAGAAATCTGAGGTTCTTGGGAAGCCAGCGCTGCCAAACTTTCTGTTATCTCAAATAATAATAGTTAATAATAGAAGCAGCTGACACTTGTCAAACGCTCAGCTGCTCAGTGGCTGGCTTAGGAAGATAGAGACTTTGGAATCGACTACCCACAGCTGTGTGTCCTTGGGTAAATCACTTACTCTCCCAGTTCCACAGTTTTCACCTTTGTAAAAGGGGAATAGTGATAGTACCTACCTCAGCTGAATATGAGGGCTACAGGGGTTAATTCACTAAGTAAGGCGGAGGTTCTCAACTGGGGACCATTTTGACCCCCAGAGGACATTCGGCAATGTCTGGAGACATTCCTCATTGTCGGTACTAGTGGAGTGGTGGTGCTACTGGCATCTAGTAGGTAGAGGCCACAGATGCTGCTAAACATTGTACAGTGCACAGGACAGCCCCCTCACGATCAAATATTACCCGGCCGCAAAATGTCAGGAGAGTCAAGGTTGAGAAACCCTGACGTAAGACACTTAGTAGTAGTTCCAGGTACAGAGTAAGTGCTGTGGAGGTGCTTGCCAAATTGAAACAAAAAAGGTTCCCTACATATCAGACACTGTCCTAAGTATTTAACCCCCAGTTTCTCACTCATCCTCATAGCCATGCTATGAAGAAGAGATTAGGCCCATTTTTAGAGATGCGGATCCTGAGGCCCCAGAGAGGTTGAGCGGTCTTGCCTAAGACCACTCAACAAAAGTGGCAGAAGTGGGGTTCAAATCCACTGCCCCTAGGGCCCAGACTTTTAACTGCTCTGTTGTCCTGTTATTCCAATGGTGGCATTTCGCGGCGGGGGTGGTTTCCCGGAGTCTGTGTCCCTGAAGTTCTGAGAGACTGTGTCTTGTTCCTCCTGCCCGAATCATGCAGGGTCATGGAGTCCTGGAGATGCCCTCAGGCACTGGGAAGACAGTGTCCCTGTTGGCCCTGATCATGGCGTACCAGCGGGTAAGTGACCCACTGGGCCCGTGGAGGGGGAGGAGGCTGGACAGGGGCCGAGGCTGAACCCATTGTCGTCGGCAGGCATATCCACTGGAGGTGACTAAACTCATCTACTGTTCGAGGACTGTGCCTGAGATTGAGAAGGTGAGCCTGGGACCAATCCCAGTGCCCCTCACTGTCCCCTAACCCAGCGGTCCCCCTGGCGGTTGCCATCATAGCTTTGGGGGCCTGTGGGAAGCTGGGGAAGGGGCTGGGGCTTTCAATGAGGCCAAGTCCCCCCTTCCTTATCAACTGGAACAGGTGATTGAAGAACTTCGAAAGTTACTCAACTTCTATGAGAAACAGGAGGGCGAGAAGCTGTCGTTTTTGGGGCTGGCTCTGAGTTCCCGAAAGAACCTGTGTATTCATCCCGAGGTGAGTGCCCATTCCTCCCCTCGCCCTAAGCCTCAGGATAGAGGAAACTCTGCCATCCAACCAGGAGTCCTAGATCCCCACCCAGACCAGACATCTCAGGGAGATGTGCAGGTGCCATGCACAGAATTCTCTTCTCACTCATCAAATGCCGACTCATCAGTCTTGGCCCAGGCACACCTCCGCTGGGGAGCCTTCCCACTTTCCCCAGCCTGAGAGAAGTTAAAAAGGCAGCTCCTTGGGGCTTCCCTGGTGGCGCAGTGGTTGGGAGTCCGCCTGCCAATGCAGGGGACATGGGTGCGTGCCCCGGTCCGGGAGGATCCCACATGCTGCGGAGCGGCTGGGCCCATGAGCCATGGCCGCTGAGCCTGCGCGTCCGGAGCCTGTGCTCCATGGTGGGGGAGGCCACAACAGTGAGAGGCCCACGTACTGCAAAAAAAAAAAAAAAAGGACAGCTCCTGGAGGCTGGCAGGTCTGGTTTCCTGATTCTGAAATGTACTAGCCATATACTCTTGCATAGGTGGTTTCTGCTCTCGGGACCTCAGTCCTCTTTTCTGTAAAATGGGGATAATTAATCACCTGCTTCATACAGTTGTTGATAAGATTGGGCAGGGGGGTGGGGTTGGGCGAAATGGGTGAAGGGGTCAAAAAGTACAGACTTCTAGTTATAAGATAAATAAGTCACATAACGTACAGTTGACCCTTTGTATCTGTGGATGCAGAACCTGCGGATAGGGAGGGCCAACTGTGCTACGCCACTTTATATAAGGGACTCGAGCATCTGTTAATTTTGTTATCCATGGGGTGGACCTGGAACCAATTCCCCCTTGGATATTGAGGGACAGCTGTACAGCATGGTGACTGTAAGTCATATACTGTATTGTATATTTGAAAGTTTCTAAAAGAGTAGATCTTAAAAGTTCTTATCACAAGAAAAAAGATTGTAACTGTGTATGGTGATGGATGTTAACTAGACTTACGGTGGTGGTCGTTTCCCTACATATACAAGTATCGAATCATGTTGTATACCTGAAACTGATCTGTAATGTTATATATCAATTATATTTCAATAATAAAAAAAAGATTGGGCAAGATAATGCATGTATAGCCCTTCACATGTATGAAGAGCTAAAAGAATTTTAGGAATTATGGGGAATTCCCTGGCGGTCCAGTGGTTAGGATTCTGTGCGTCCACTGAAGGGGACACGGGTTCGATTCCTGGTCAGGGAACTAAGATCCTACAAGCCATACGGCACAGCCAAAAAAAAAAAAAGAATATTAGAAATTATAGTGATATTAATAAATATTAATATGTGATACATAGAAAAATAGTTGTTATCGTTAAGTTACAAAACCATTGGGGTCACTGAGCTCCAGGCATGGTTTTAAGTGCTTTAGTGTGGTAATTCTTTAGTGCGGTATAATATATTCCAAGAATGTATTTTTTATTTATATATATATATTTTTTTTGTTGTTGTTACATTATATATTTATTTGTACCAGGTCTTGGTTGTGGCATGTGGGTTCCTTACTTGTGGCTCACCAGCTCTTTAGATGTGGCACAAGGGCTCCCCAGTTGTGGCTCACGGGCTCCTTAGTTGTGGCATGTGAACTGTCAGCTGAGGTATGCATGTGGGATCCAGTTCCCTGACCTGGGATCGAACCCGGGCCCCCTGCATTGGGAGTGTGGAGTCTTAACCACTGTGCCACCAGGGAAGTCCCAGAATATATATTATGTAATGTTATTTGTAAGAATGTATGAGAAATAATACAGATAGTGGATGATGACTAAAGAGCAGTGGCACCCCAGCACTGTGTTGAAACCCATGGATGGGAATCTTTGCCATTCTTGGTGATGCTGTAGTGCAAAAATATCCCTGGCTCTTTCTTTTTGGACAGCCGACTTTGTGCCATCCTGCTGTTGCTACGTGGAATTAAGGAACATTATTCAGCCTTTGTTATCCAATAGCAAGGAGGATTGGGAGATATGAAAGCTTCCACAGACTCTGGAGCAAAATTTCAAGATGCTTTCTTTTAAACAAAAGTTTAAATTATGACTTTAAGTTTAGAGGCATAAATGAAGAGGAACCATGTAGCAAATGGATGTATGCGTGTGCCCAGAACACGCTCAGGTGGTGGTTCTGTCCCCCTTAGGAAAGTGAGAAGTTGAGAATTAATTAACTGGATTAGATTTTCTGGAAATGTGGTAAGTGTATAAGTAGTATTCTGCTGTATGTCAGGATGGTATCTTAGTTGTCTCCAGAGATATAGAGTGACCTGGATAATGCTAAAGATTGCGACAGATAATTCCATCTTGGTTTTGTCCCTCCACATGCCTTCTGCCTTGGAAGGATTTAAAAGCATAGCTGTAGTTTTCATTTGGATTGAATTTAGTTCTTCAAAATAGATTTGCCATTGGGTCTCTGCTTCAATCCTAGATAAAGTTTTCATAGTTTTAAAATACTTTTCTGTGGGAGCATACATGACACTTAACATTGTGTACCTTGTACAATGTTTTGTTTTTTCTTCTGTACGCGGGCCTCTCACTGTTGTGGCCTCTCGCGTTGCGGAGCACAGGCTCCAGACGCGCAGGCTCAGCGGCCATGGCTCAGGGGCCCAACCGCTCCGTGGCATGTGGGATCTTCCCAGACCGGGGCACGAACCCGTGTCCCCTTCATCAGCAGGTGGACTCTCAACCACTGTGCCACCAGGGAAGCCCATTTTTCTTATTTATTTTTGGCTGAGTTGGGTGTTTGTTGCTGGGCGCAGGCTTTCTCTAGTTGTGGTGAGCGGGGGCTACTCTTTGTTGCAGTGCGCACGCTTCTCATTGCCGTGGCTTCTCTTGTTGTGGAGCACGGGCTCTAGATGTGTGAGCTTCAGTAGTTGTGGCTCGTGGGCTCTAGAGCGCAGCCTCAGTAGTTGTGGCACACAGGCCTAGTTGCTCTGCAGCATGTGGGATCTTCCCGGACCAGGGCTTGAACCTGTGTCCCCTGCATTGACAGGCGGATTCTTAACCACTCCGCCACCAGGGAAAGCCCAATATATTTGTTTTTATTGTTTTTTTGGGTTTTTTTTTGCCATACGCGGGCCTCTCACTCTTGTGGTCTCTCCCGTTGCGGAGCACAGGCTCCAGACGCACAGGCCCAGCGGCCATGACTCACGGGCCCAGCCGCTCCACGGCACGCGGGATCTTCCCGGACTGGGGCACGAACCCGCGTCCCCTGCATCGGCAGGTGGACTCTCAACAACTGCGCCACCAGGGAAGCCCCAATGTATTTGTTTTTTTATGTGATTTTTTGGGGGGTATTTATTGTTTATTTGTTTGTTTATTTTTGGCTGCGCCGGGTCTTAGTTGCAGCATGTGGAATCTTCGTTGCAGCATGTGGGGTCTTTAGTCGCGGCATGCCAACTTCTTAGTTGAGGCATGTGAACTCTTAGTTGTAGCATGAGGACTTACTAGTTGCGGCGTGCGGAACCTTAGTTGCGGCATGTGGGCTTCTTAGTTGAGGTATGTGGACTCTTAGTTGGGGCTTGCCGGCTCCTTAGTTGTGGCATGCAAACTCTTAGTGTGGCATGCGGGATCTAGTTCCCTGACCCGGATTAGAACCCCGGGCTCCCTGCATTGGGAGCAGGGAGTCTTACCCACTGGACACCAGGGAAGTCCCATACGACGTATTTATATTACCTAATTAAAAAAAGATAAAATGTAAAGGCATTTAAGAAAGAGAAAGAAGTAGTATAAGCCTTGGCAACTAGGGACTTCCTTGGTGGTCCAGTGGTTGAGACTTCGCCTTTGGTTGGGGAGCTAAGATCCCACATGCCTGGCAGACAAAAGACCAAAAAACATAAAAGAGAAGCAATATTGTAACAAATTCAGTAAAGACTTTAAAAAAAAAAAAGCCTTGGCAACTGATGGAAAGGGAGAGGGAGGGGTCGCAGCCTCGGAGCCTTCCCTCTGGTGAGGGAAAGGTTCTGTTCTGAGGACAGGGAGCCCTGGGCTGTGACGGTGCCACCAGTGGAGCCTCAGAGGGCTCGGAGCAGGGCACAGGTAAGGCAGGTTCTCAAACTGCGATCAGAGCCTCCTCTGATTCTTGGACCTTGCCAAAGTTCTGGCTGTTTCAGCATTTTAAAAGATAAAGCAGAAAAATAAATAAATAAATAAATAAATAAAGGTAAAGCAGGACTTGCCTGGCGGTCCAGTGGTTAAGCCTCTGTGCTTCCAACGCAGGGGGTGCAGGTCGATCCCTAGTTGGAGAATTAAGGTCCCACATGCCGTGTGGCACGGCCAACAAAAAAAAGATAAAGCAGTTATCCTTCATCTACATGCTAAAGAATCTTCAAGCCTTAATAGTTTGAAAAATTGAGATGTAATTGGCATTATATAGAGGTTAACATTTTGAAAAGAATGAGAGCCTAACAGCTGTACCACTCTTGCATCCCTGTAGTAAGTTCTCGGTGTCTTAACTGTTTAATAACAAAGCAGATTGAGGTTAGAGTTTTCCACAAATGCCCAAGTCTCACCCCGGTTGGAATAGGACGGCCTCCTATCCCGCCTATCCGTTAGGCGTTGAGCCCCGGGTTCAAGGAGTGGTTGGCCTCTCAGCCTTTCTCGGTGCTAAGATGCTCCCTGGCCCCTCAGGTGACGCCCCTGCGCTTTGGGAAGGACGTCGACGGAAAATGCCACAGCCTCACGGCCTCCTACATAAGGGCACAGTACCAGCGGGACCCCAGCCTGCCCCACTGCCGCTTCTACGAGGTGCCTGCGGGGCAGTGGTGAGAGACAGAGGGTGGGACCACTAGCAACGGCCAACCTCCCTGAACCCCAGGTACCCTCTCACCCATAGGAATTTGATGTCCATGGGCGCCAGGTGCCCCTCCCTGCTGGCATCTACAACCTGGACGACCTGAAGGCCATGGGGCGGCGCCAGGGCTGGTGCCCATACTTCCTTGCCCGATACTCAGTGAGGAGGCCAGCAGGGGTCGGGCAGAGGGGCGTGTGTGAGGGTTACAGGCTGCCTGCCCATCTGTCTATCTGCCTAGATCTCCCTATTGGTCTGCGCCTGTATCTGTTTGTCAGTGTATCCGTTTGCGTATATGTATTTGTGCCTTGCCTGTGTCTGTCTTGCCTCGTCTCTGCGTGCCTGTCTGTGTCTGTCTGTCCATCTGCCTGTGTCTCTTGCCTCGCCTCGCCTCTGTGGGCCTGTGGGGCAGTGGTGTGGCATCGTGGTGTGGACGGCGGTGGCAGGGCCCCAGGGCTGGGTGCTGGCAGACGGCCCGGGCTGACCCTGCCCGCCTCGGCCCCCAGATCCTGCACGCCAACGTGGTGGTCTACAGCTACCACTACCTCCTGGACCCCAAGATTGCCGACCTGGTGTCCAAGGAGCTGGCCCGCAAGGCCGTCGTCGTCTTCGACGAGGCCCACAACATTGGTGAGGGAGGGGGCCAGGGCAGGGAGGCGATGCCAGCCCCTCAGGCTGCCGCTGCGTCCACCTGCCTGAGCCTGGCCCGCTGCCCGCTCTCCTCCAGACAACGTCTGCATCGACTCCATGAGTGTCAACCTCACCCGCCGGACCCTGGATCGGTGCCAGGGCAACCTGGAGACCCTGCAGAAGACGGTGCTCAGGTGGGGATGCTGCAGCCGGTAGGCCCTGGCGCCTGACCTGCCCCCCAAGTGTCCCCAGCTCTGCCCACACCTGGTCTCCCCGCAGGATCAAGGAGACGGACGAGCAGCGTCTGCGGGACGAGTACCGGCGCCTGGTGGAGGGGCTGCGGGAGGCCAGCACCGCCCGGGAGACCGACGCCCACCTGGCCAACCCCGTGCTGCCCGACGAGGTGCTGAAGGGTGAGCCGCGGCCTGCCCCCGCGCCCCCCACACCCCTGCCGCTTGGACCCCCAGCGGCGCCTGGCTGAGCCCTCTCCCCGCAGAGGCGGTGCCGGGCTCCATCCGCACGGCCGAGCACTTCCTGGGCTTCCTGCGGCGGCTGCTGGAGTACATCAAGTGGCGGCTGCGCGTGCAGCACGTGGCGCAGGAGAGCCCGCCCGCCTTCCTGAGCGGCCTGGCCCAGCGCGTGTGCATCCAGCGCAAGCCCCTCAGGTGCGGCCTCCGCGGCTGGGGGTGGGGGGCGTCGCGGCCGGCCCTGGCGCTCGCTGAGCCTCGTCCTCCCAGCCTGTGGCCTGGGGTCCCCGTGTCACCAGCATCAGGAGTAAGGGAAGAGTGGGGGGCGCATGTGTGGCACTCGTGGGGCAGAGCGGGCAGGTCCGCGAGCTGGTCCTGGGGCCCTGGTGGGGAGGCGGCACATGGCTCCATCAGAGAATTTACCTGAGGAGAGTTTGATGGAGGGGCTGTGTACAGGGGGCGGGCAGGGTGGAGGAGCTGACGGGTGGCGAGGCCCCTGGGCCCTTGCTAGAGGTCAGAGGTGTTCCTGCCCCAGGCCCCAGGGGAAGGGGAGGGAGCGGCCCTGGGGAGGGGCTCCTGATGAGGCTCAGCAGAGTGGGAGCCGGGAGAAAATGGGGCCCTCCCCCCAGACCCCTGTCTCCTCCCATCAGTGCCTCTCATCGTCCCCCCTGCGACCCCGGCCCCCAGCCTGTGGGCCGGAGCAGCCCCTCAGTGCGATCTGGGGGGCAGGGTCAGTCTCCCCGTCACAGGGCAGGCAGCGAATGGACCTGGGAGTGGGGATGGAGTTTCCTGTGCTTTTCCTTTGCTGTTTTGCATAAGTCATTGGTCTTCTCTGAACCTTAGTTTCCTCCTTTGCAGAGGAGTGGGGGCTACTCTTCGTTGCGGTGCACGGGCTTTTCATTACACTGGCTTCTCTGTTTTTTTTCCTTCTTAATTCATTTATTTATTTTATCGTATTTATTTTTGGCTGCATTGGGTCTTCGTTGCTGCACCTGCGCTTTCTCTAGTTGTGGTGAGCGGAGGCTACTCTTTGTTGCGGTGTGTGGGCTTCTCATCGCGGTGGCTTCTCTTGTTGCGGAGCATGGGCTCTAGGCCCACGGGCTTCAGTAGTTGTGGCACGCGGGCTCAGTAGTTGTGGCTCGCGGGCTCTAGAGCACAGGCTCAGTAGTTGTGGTACACGGGCTTAGTTGCTCCGCAGCACGTGGGATCTTCCTGGCCCAGAGCTCGAACCCGTGTCCCCTACGTTGGCAGGCGGATTCTTAACCACTGCACCACCAGGGAAGTCCCTCCTGTGGTGGTTAAATGACAGGGCAGTGATGCCAGGAACCTACCCAGTCTAGAGCACTGATGATGAGCTAAGTGCTTTATGGTCCACATCCCATGGAATCTCAGTATGGTCCACATCCCATGGAATCTCCTTCCCTCGTGGTCCAGTGCAGTGGTTAAGATGCTGCCCTTCCACTGCAGGGGGCACAGGTTTGATCCCTGGTTGGGGAACTAAGATCCCACATGCCACGCGGCCAAAAAAAAAGAAAAAAAATACTGTCAATACAGTGTCCTTGCCTCGTGCTGCAGATGAGGACGCTGTGTCCCGCAGAGGAGAAGCCATCGTCCAGGGCCGCACAGCACTGCATGTGGCAGTTGTGACTCGAAGCCCGGCCTGTAGGGCTCCAGAGCTCCTGGCTGCTCTGCCTCTGAGGGGGTGGGGAGCCCTCGGCGTGGCTTCAACTTTCTCTCACAGCTGAGAGACTTTTGAGGACAGAGGGAATCTTAGTTAGCCACATGATACGTGTTCTGAGTGCCTGCTCTGTGATGGGGACGCAGTGATGACTGAGACGGCCCTGACCCTGCCCTCCTGGGGCTCACAGTTCAGTTGGGGAGACAGACCCGTCCCAGATAGGGCCAACCCAGGGCTGGGATGGGGGAGTCCTGGGGGCTGAGGGAACACAGAGGGGGCACCTGATCGAGCTTGGGGGAAGAGAAGACAGACTTGAAGAAAGGAGGTTCAGGAGGCCGGTTTTAAACTTGACCGTCTGCCTGGCTCCAAAGCCAGGTTCTCCTGCCCCACCGCCTGTCCCCGAGGGGTGAGAGCCTCCAGCTGGATGGCCTTGCGTGTACGGCTCTGTGAGGGTGTGTGAGATTGTCCTCTGTGAGCCTGTGGGACTCTGATGCTGTGAGTGTCACCGAGGGAGGTGGGTGTGACTGAGACACTGCGAGAGGTTCCGGGCATGAGTATATGACGGTGTGGCCATGCGGGATTCACGTTGTGGCTGTGGGATGCTGGGTCACCCCTTCTGACCGAGTACCTGCATGTGAGAGTGTGATCTCATGTGACATGACTGCGACTCTGTGGGCCGTGTGACTGTTGCTCCGTGTGTGCCCTCGTGTGGCTGTGGCCCCGTGGGACATGCACTTGTACAAGGTGGGGACACAGAGGTGACTGACACAGACCCAGGCCCTGCCCTCACGGGACTGCCAGGCGGCGGGGGAGGCGGTGCGTGACCACGTCCTCTGAGGGCGAGGAGGGGACTCTGGGGCCCGCTGCCTTCCCTCAGCCCATCCCGCCACCCCGCCAGGTTCTGCGCCGAGCGCCTCCGCTCGCTCCTGCACACCTTGGAGATCGCAGATCTCGCCGACTTCTCCCCTCTCACCCTCCTGGCTAACTTCGCCACGCTCGTCAGCACCTACGCCAAGGGTGAGCTCACCTCTCCTGCCTCTGCCGGGGGCCCGGAATCGGGACCTAGCAGAGCCTGGAGGGTTGCCCCTGGGACTCGGACTGGCGGGACCTCGCAGGGTGGGGCTCGGGAGTTTGGGCTTTATTTTGAGGGCAGCGGGGAGCCACGAAGAGCTCTCGAGTGAGCAGGCCTCGCGCTCAGGTTTGCGTATTCAAAGGTTCCCTCTGGCTGCAGAGTGGAGAAGTATGGGGGTGGGCAGAGGCATGAGGTGAGGCCGGAGAAGTTCTGTGGGGGGTCTGCTCGCTCACACCGGGCGGTGGGGTCAGGGGTTGGTCATGCTGCTCCCAGTGGCGCTGGGGAGCCATGGCAGGTTCTGAGCAAGGGAGAGGCAGGGTCAGATTTGTGCTTTAGAATGTTTCTTCTAGCAGAGGCTGGGCCAGCGCGGGAGGAGAGAAAAGGAGGGGCTGGAGAGAGATGTGGGAGCTGAAGCGGCCGGGACTTGGTGCCTGGCCGTGCGGGCCGGGGGGAGAGGAGTCGAGGAGGTTGCTCGGATTTCCAGGGGAGAGGGGAGCCTTCCCTCCGCTTCCTCAGCTTTAAGCTGGCCAAGGGCTCGGTCTGATCCCCAGGGATTACTCCTCTATCTAGGAAACTAGGTCAGGCCTGCCTGATGTCCTGCGGCCTGGTGTGGCCTTGGCAGGAGGATAGTGAGTCCGTCTCCCCCACCCCAGGGCCGATCGGCAGCAAGTCTCACCGGAAGCTTCCTTCTGCGCCCATCCCTCCGTCCACCCCATCTTGCCTCTCGGTCTGTCTTTCTCCTCTGTTCCCCACTTCGCCGTCTCCCAGCACCTGACATTCTTTATTTGGAACGTCCTTCCCCACGTTCCTCAGCCCTCAGCTGTCTCCCCCTCATCCTTCAGTTCTCGGTTCCGGAAAAATGCCGCCGCCTCCTCCAGAAAGCCCCTTCTGACTCCCAGGCTGGGCCAGGCCCCTCCTCTAGGCTCCCCGTCCCAGCCTTGCCCACTCAAGAGTGGTCACTCTGTGGGGACAGGTCTGTGTCCCCATCACTGGACTGTGAGTCCTGAGAGGGCAGGACCAGGGCTGTCTCAGTCACTGCTGCATCCTCAGCACAGGGCTAGGCACAGAGGACTTGATTTTTTAAAAAATTTTTACTAAAAAAAAAAAATTTTTACTAAGTGAAATAGAATACGTGGCTTCATTCATTCATTTATTGGTTCAACAAATGGGCCAGGCCCAGCGCTGGGGAAGTGGCAGGAACCAAGAAAGACCTCATTCCTGACCTCCCAGAACTTATGTGCTAGCTGGGAAGACAGGGAGCCGAGATGCAGACACAGGTAAGGAAGATGATTCCAGAAAGTGATAGTTTTCGTGAGAAACAAACATGTCGCCATGTTGGAGAACACCTACGTGGCTGGCGTGGCTTTTCTGAGGAGCTGACGTTTGAGCTGAGTTCCGAATGACCAAATGGAGCCAGCTGCCTCGGGAAGCTTGCCAGGCAGTGGGGCAAGTGCAAAGGCCCCGGGGTGGAATGAGCCTGGTGGTTTTGAAAGTGAGGCAGGAGGCCCGTGAGCAAGGAGGAAATGGGGTCATCGCGGCAGGATCCCACAGACAATTCTGGACCCTGGGAGGAGTGTGGGGGCTTCTGAGAAAGGGCAAGTTGTGAACTGACTCAGGATTTCACAGAGTCCCTCTGGCTGCTGTGAAGGGAGCAGGGGTGGGAGCGGGGAGCCCAGTGAGGAGGCGACTGCAGTGGTCTAGGCGGGAGGTGATGGCAGCTGCACTGGGCCGGGGCTGGAGGAAGTGGGCAGCTAGACTTTGGAGGCAGAGCTGACCAGCCTCCTGATGGCTTAGACAGACAGGTGGTAGGAGAAGGTTCGAGACTTTGGCTTGAGTTGGGGGGTGGGCCCCTGCAGCCCCGGGAGAGTGAGGGGTGAGCCTTTGGTACTCTTGGCTCAGGGTCCTCTGAACGTTTGCACAGGTGTCGGCCCTGGGGAGAAGTGGGCGGGTTGGGGTATATTTTGGACTCAGATGCCTGGGTTTTAGGTTTGGGCTGCTGGTGGCTGGTCCCATTCACTGAGGAAGGTGGGGGGAGGAGCACTGGGGTGGAGGGAGAAAGTGGGGGGCAGAGGTGGGGGGTGGCCTAGTGGGCATGGTCATGACTGGCGCCCAGGGAATCTCACCGGCCCCCTGTAGGTTTCACCATCATCATTGAGCCCTTTGACGACAGGACCCCAACCATCGCCAACCCCATCCTGCACTTCAGGTGAGACCTGACCCCAGAGGGGGTGTGAATGGACCACAGGGGCCTGGGCCCCCCAGCCTGGCACTCACCACCCTTGTCTTCTCACAGCTGCATGGACGCCTCGCTGGCCATCAAACCTGTGTTTGAGCGCTTCCAGTCCGTCATCATCACATCTGGGGTGAGGGCCCTTTTGGCCCCCAGACCTCCACGGGGGGACTCCTGATTCCTGCCCAGTCCTGCTAAGATCCCTCCTGCTGTCCCTGGTACAGACGCTGTCCCCGCTGGACATCTACCCCAAGATCCTGGACTTCCACCCCGTCACCATGGCAACCTTCACCATGACATTGGCTCGGGTCTGCCTCTGCCCCATGGTGCGTGGGAGAGGGTGAGGTGATGGGGGAGGGGAGGTGGGAATGAGGGCTGCCTTTCCTCCCTCTGCTCCCTGCCACTTTTCAGGTAGCTGTGGGATTCTGGATTCAGACAGACCTGGGCTTGAGTTCGATGCCCCAAGCCTTAGCTTTCTCATGTGTGAAATGGGAACACCCCCTCTGTGATCTCCCAGGGTGGTTGAGGGGATTGAGTGAGATAGCAGGTGTGAAAGGCCTTTGTGGCCCAGGCCTTGCCCGGTTCATCGTCTGGCTGTGACCTTGCTAAGTGACCTTTCCACTCTGCCTTGGTCCCCTTCTTTGTAAGATGAACATCGTAACATGGGCCCTCAGTTTCATATCTGAAGTCCCTGGGCTGGATGTGGTTTTTTTTGTTTGTTGTTTTTTGTTTTGCTGCACCACACGGCTTGTGGGCTCTTAGTTCCCTGATCGGAGATTGAACCCGGGCTCTCAGTAGTGAAAGCATGGAGTCCTAACTACTGGACCACTAGGGAATTCCCCAGATGTGTTTTAGAATTGAGAATTTTCCAGACTGGAAACACTGCCAGTGGGGTCTGGGCAAGTCCCTCCAGTGAGAGTCATATTTCAGCAAACGTTTTGCAGAGTCTAACTAAGGGAGATACGTCAGGACTCTGAATAGGCTCAGGGCAGGTTTCGCTGCTGTAGGAGTTCGTGCCAAACTTAAACATGTGGAGTTTCCAGAGCGTTTTCGCTTCTGAATTGCCCTTCAGGGGTTGTGGACTGGTGCTGACCATGGGCCATGTACCGCGTCGTGCTTCTGTGAGGTTGCTGGCGGCGTTGCACAGTGGCTGTTGAGCTGGGGGTGAGAGGCAACTTCCTGAACCAACTGGCTGGAGGCCGGCACGGGCTAAGAGGGTACTTGCTGCTGAGACACATGGGCAGACTTCGGTTCAGTTCAGTCCCTGCTGTGACCTTGGGCGGGCGACACGACTCGCCTTTTGTGAGCCTTAGGTTATTCATCTGTGCCATGCAGATAACAGCGTAGCTGAGGGTTCATTCAATGGCCCTGTGTCTGTAAAAAGCTTAGAACAGCGCTAGCAGGCCGCCTGCGCTCACACGGTGGAGCGGTTGCGGCTGTTTCCCTTATCGTGACCTCTCTTGCTCTTTCCAGATCATTGGCCGTGGCAATGACCAGGTGGCCATCAGCTCCAAGTTTGAGACCCGGGAAGATATCGGTATGGTACCCACAGGGGATGGTTTGTATGGGTCCCAGGAGGGGAGGTGGAGCAGTCAGCGTGGGCTGGGTCATGATGCAGTAACAAATACCCCCGCATCGAAGTGGCTTCAGGCAGAGGTACTTCTCGCCCACAGTCCGTGCCATCGTGGGTTGGTGGGGGCCTGCCCCATGTCTCGTGCTGGGAGCTTCCACCATTGGACACATGACTGTGGTGCTGAGCTGTGACAGGAGGGATCGTGGTGAATTGTGAACTGCCTCGTAAAGGTTCTCACCTGGAAGTGACATGTGGCCCTTTCTGCATTCGGCCGTGGCAAGTCACATGGCCACACCTGTCTTCAGGGGTTTGGGGGTGCCGTCCTCCCAAGGAAAAGCAGAATGTGTTTGAACAGTCCTACAGAGGCCTCAGTGGGGTTTTTAGGAACCCAAATTCAAGACAAGCCGTTAGACAGGAACGCTCTGATAGGGAGTGGGGAGGTGGAACCAGGCCAGGAGAGAGTCCAACCTCTGACCCCTCACAGCGGTGATCCGGAACTACGGAAACCTCCTGCTGGAGATGTCCGCTGTGGTGCCCGATGGCATCGTGGCCTTCTTTACCAGCTACCAGTACATGGAGAGCACCGTGGCCTCCTGGTACGAGCAGGTACGCCCAGCTACTCACTCCACAGAAGGCCCCTGTCTCAGCTCTTGGCTCTGTTCCCCTGTGTGTTGGCTTCATTCCTGTTGTATTTTAAATGGTGACATGTATCATAGGTGATAGGACAGCATATAAAACACAGATGGACAGTTTAAAGAATAAATAGCGTTCACTCTTCTCCCAATATCCAGGTTAAGAACTAAGACATGAGCAGCCTTGCTGGGCCCCTTCCTCAGAGATGTGGCCCTCAGGAGAGGTGACCACATCCCACCTTATGGGTTTTTGGGGTTACTTCCCAACAGCCTCTCCAGCTTGGTGTCGAGACACTGGGTAGCAGGTGTGACTCTAGCTGGGTGCTGCGCCTCTAGAGGAAGGTTCTGGAGAATTAAGGCTGGATACAGGCTCGGGGCAAAGAACCTGCAGGAGCCCCTTCTGGGGAGCGTGTGGGTGAGGTCATGGGGAAATGGAGCTCACCACGGCTGGGCACTGGCAACCCAAGAGGATGTGGATGGGGAGGGGGCGCCCTGTCCTTTCTGATTCTGAATGCATCACGGGCCCAGCTCTCGGGGAAGTTAGGGCGCTTCTTTGGGCTGAGACGAGTGAACTTGTCTAATGTTAGCACCAGGCAATGTGTGGGAACCTCATTCACACACAACCAAGACCTTGGTCTTGTCGTCAGGCTCTTTCCACACAGTGGGAAAGGCGGCTGTCAGCCCCCTGAGCGCCACATCCTGTGTGCCTTGCGTGTCTTATTTAAGAAGCCTTTGCCGACCCCAGGGTCCCGAAGATGGGCTCCTGTGTTTCCTTCTAGAAGCTTTGTAGTTGTAGCTTTCACGTCTAAGGGCTGTGAGGTACCTCAGATTTACCTTTGTGTATGATGTAAGGCAGGGGTCAAGATTCATCTTTTTCCCATATGGAAATCTAATTGCTCCAGCCCCACTTACTGAAAAGAGCTCCCCGCACTGAGTGGCACAAGTGACCATCTGTGTGTGGGGGGGTGTTTCTGGACCCTCTGTTTTGTCTCACTGGTCCATCTGTGTATCTGTCCTGTATTCGTACCACACGTCTATTTCAGTGTCAAATATGAAATCTCAAGTCAGCCTCTGATTGGCTCTGCCTGGCCTCTCCACCTATCACCTGCATCCCGATGGGCCATCTTGAGCCACATGCCTGTTCCATTCATCCAAAGGATGAGGATTGGTCCCCTCCCCGGGTCACGGGGTTTTCCAAAGAAGTGACAGTACCACCACCCTCCCCAAGTCTCCAGTGGGCAAGCTAAGGCCTGGGGAGAGAAGTGGTCTGTTGCACGGGAATCTGACAGGACTCCCCTGTCCTTTAATCCTTCTGCCAGCCCACACCCTGACCTCCCTGGTGTCTTTCCCTAAGGGCATCCTCGAGAACATCCAAAGGAACAAGCTGCTCTTTATTGAGACCCAAGATGGGGCTGAGACCAGTGTTGCCCTGGAGAAGTACCAGGAGGTGGGTATTACCGGGGGAAGAGGAAAGCCCAGGGTGGAGAGGGGCCAGAGGAGGCAGCTCCGAGGTGACGCATCTCGTGTCCTGGCCTCCCCTCCCCAGGCCTGCGAGAACGGCCGTGGGGCCATCCTGCTCTCGGTGGCCCGAGGCAAAGTGTCTGAGGGAATTGACTTTGGTGAGTGGACTAGGCTCTCCCCTCCCCCAAGCGCCTGCGTGGATGTCTGGCCATTTCTGCTCCCCCAGGGGACCGGCGGCCCATAGCCTGGGCACGCACGGGGGCCTCCCCTTCCTTCCATCCCTGGGTGCTCTGCAGGGCCCTTGGGGTGCAGTCACTCAAATAGCATGAGCTCCCGGGCCCCGCGAGCTCAGCCCTCTCACTCCCCCTGTGTCCCGCAGTGCACCACTACGGCCGGGCCGTCATCATGTTCGGGGTGCCCTACGTCTACACCCAGAGCCGCATTCTCAAGGTGAGCAGCGCCTGGGGGCGGTAGGACGTGAAGGCCTCTGTCGGGCCCTCTCCTTAGGACTTGTGTGAGGAAGGGACGTTGCCCCCGCCATCTCTGCACCCGCAGGCGCGGCTGGAATACCTTCGGGACCAGTTCCAGATTCGAGAGAACGACTTTCTGACCTTCGATGCCATGCGCCACGCAGCCCAGTGCGTGGGTCGGGCCATCAGGGGCAAGACTGACTACGGCCTCATGGTCTTTGCCGACAAGGTGCGCGTTCCGGGGCCCCTGCCAACCAGGCGGTTCCCCCAGTCGTTTCCCCCTGCCAGGGTCCTGACATCCTCCCTCTCCCACTCACAGCGCTTTGCCCGGGCCGACAAGCGGGGGAAACTGCCCCGCTGGATCCAGGAGCACCTCACCGACGCCAACCTCAACCTGACCGTTGACGAGGGGGTCCAGGTCGCCAAGTACTTCCTGAGGCAGATGGCACAGCCATTCCACCGGGTGAGCCCGCGGCGCCTAAGCTCCTCTTGCAGGAAGGGCCCTTGGCTTTCTCCCCGAGCCCCGAGCCTAGCCTGCTCCCTGCCCCCGACGGGTTTGTGTGCACCGGCGCGCCAGGCCTGGGAACTGGAACTGCGGGGAGGGTCGAGGGCTACAGCCAGAGCGTGTGTCTCCAGTGGGAGCCCCGAGCTGGCCGTGGGCCTCTGGAAAGCCAGTCCTTCTCTAGCTTGGACACAGCTCTCTGGCTGCCGCCTCCCTCCCTCGGCCCATCTTCTGGTTACAGGGACGGGGGTGCCCTGGGTTATACAGGTGTTTTGAAATTCAAGCATCCTGTCCTGTAGCCCCCCCGGGCGGGCCACCTGTCCCTACTGAGTTGTGGACCCCTGTGTTAGGAAGTGCAGCAGCTGACACCCTCCCCTGCCCCCCACCAGGAGGATCAGCTGGGCCTGTCCCTGCTCAGCCTGGAGCAGCTGGAGTCGGAGGAGACGCTGCGGAGGATAGAGCAGATCGCTCAGCAGCTGTAGCGGGGCGGGGGCGGGGGCGGGGGCGGGGCCATAAAAGGAGTTGGCCGCGACTCGTGAGCCTTACCTGGCCCTGGGTCCCAGTAGCTTGGAGGGCGCCCCCGGGGGAGGCGCTTAAAGGTCCCTGCAGGACACCTCAGGCGGACGTTCTGGCTGCCAAGTCTACGGCCTTTAATCACAGGAGGAGAGGACAGCGGGGAAGCCCAAGACACTGGGTGCCCCCGAGGGGTGGGAGCGAGTCAGGGAGATGAAAGGACTCCCCTCCCCTCCTCCCCTCCCTCTCCCGCTCCCGCTCCTCCTGAGAAGCCGCAGCCCGTGGTTCTGTCGCCTTCAGCGGGGGCCCAGGTCCTGGGTGCTGGCGCTGAGGGTCCGAGAGGCCTCGCCCAGGTGCCGGCTGGGGAACTGGGGACAGGCACAGGGGGTGGGTGAGGGGCCGGACGCAGCTCTGCTGCGGCTGCCCCTAGGGTTACTCCCCAGCAGCCTGGCTGCCAGCTTGTCTATCCTGACGGCCGCGTTGCTCGTCCTCCTGTCCCCACGTCCACCCTGACTCCAGTCCATCCGCTCCCCCACCTCTACCCAAGTAAAAGCCACCCATGCGCCCTATCCTGGCGTTCACTCCACCGCCAGCCTGCCCACTTCCGCCCTTCCCTGGCCTCTGGGCCTGTCGGTGTGGCCCCTCACTCCACCCTTGACCCGGGTGTCCCCCTCACCTGGTTCCCAGCAGCCCTGGAACCATCCACGTTCAGCATGTTGAGTGACATGGCCCTCTTCATCCTACAAAGGAAGGTTGGTGGGTGGGGCACAAGTGAGCCCAGGAGTGTCTGGCTCCCACCCTGGGAGGGACCACTCCAGCGCCAGGTTTGATTGTATGTGTGGCAGGGGAGATGGGAGCCATGGAAGGTTCTTGAGCAGGACAGGGAGAGGGGTGGGCTACAGATTTGGCCACCAACCTGACCCAACACTCACCCGGCTGCCCCCACCACCCCCTCGCCTCGGAGCCGGGAGACCAGCTTCTCACTTCCCCGCCGGATGGACTCTCGGAGCTTGGAGAACGAGCTGCTCCGACGAAAAGCCTGGGGAGGGCGCCAGGGACACGGGTCAGTCCCCCCAATTCCATCCAGTACCCACCTCCACCCTGGGAGCCGAGGCAGAGCCTGTCCTCACCTGCTGTTTTGCGTCACCAGCTGTGCCTGTGTTGGGGGCTCCTGGGGAACAGATGGGGCCATTGTGGTGGGGAGGCTGAGGAGCCCCCTGGGGGAGAGGGGAGGGGCTGGGGGCTCACCGAGAGGGGCAGGCAGGGCCTCCCTGCTGAGGATTTCTTTGTACAGTTCCTCCGCCTCCTGGTACTTGTTCTGTTTCAGGTAGGCTGAGGCCTGTGGGGAGGGCATAGCCTGGGTGATCTTGGCTCAAACCTAGGAGCTTCCCAGGTCCCAGCACTGCACCCAGGCACATCCTTCCAGCCCCCGCAGGAAGAAACCCAGGTTTACCCCACACTCCAGGCCTTGGCCGACAGCGGGGTGGGCTTGGAGCCCAACCCCACCTACTTCCCATGGGGTAGGTGACTTCCTGACTCAGAGCAGGAACCTGTTCCCCACTCTACCTTGAGCCAGTGACACACCTCTCTGTGCCTCAGTTTCCTCACCTGCAAAATGGGGCAACGGGAGCACCTACCTCATAGGGCTCTTGAAGAAACGGCTAGTACAGGCAAAGTCCTAAGAAGGGGGTTTAGCTCAATAAACGCTCTCATCTGCTCCCAGCCCGTCTCTCTGGCTTCCTCTTTGACTGGAGCTGTTCTCTGGCTGCCACCAACTTGCCTGTTTGCTGATGCTTCCGTGTCCTCTGTGCTGAGCGACCTCACCAGTCAGGGCCCAGCTTGGAAGCCGAGTCTCACGGGACAGCTCGAGGGCTGGGCAGAGGTGGGGCCCCTGGCCTCGGTGGTAGCCCACCCTCCAGCCGATGGGTGCTCCCCAGTGCCGCGGCCCCGGGACCAAGACACCCATGCCCCAAGGCGCCCTCACCAGGTTGTTCTTGGTCTTGGCCACGTTGGGGTCGTGAGGCCCACCTAGGGCCTTGTAGATGCTCAGGGCCCGGCCGTAGTGCCGCTCCACCTCCTCGAACTTGCCCTGGTTCTGACACAGCAGGGCCAGGTTGTTGAGCTGCTTGGCCACGTCCGGGTGGTTGGCGCCCAGGACCTAGGAGTCATGGGATCACAAGTCACTGGGGCCAGCCGGGGTTGGCAGGCCACGTGATGCCAACAGCCGTAATGAGAGTCATGGGTTGGTGGTTATAGGATTGAAGTGGATGGAGAACTACAGGAGGTTGGGGGCAGAGGGCAGGAACTGCCTGGTCATACTGGGGAGTAGTTGGGTCAGAGGTCATGGTGGTGCAAAACCTCATGATTATGGGTCAAATAGGTAGATCAAGGCTGGGGTTGTACTGGTCACGTGGGGTTGGAAGGTCGGGACCGGGTGGGGGCATGAGGTGACCTATGAGAGTCAGAAGTCAAGACCAAACAGAAGTCATTGGTATGTCAAGGGTGGTGGGTCAGGGGATTGGGTGCTCTAGGTTCAAATTGGAGGCTCACGATGTCAAATGGGAGGGGCACAGAAGGTCAGAGGTCACAGGAGCAAGTCAGGGTCATGCAAGGGCCACAGAATTAAGCGCTGAAATCAGGATCAAGGGGTGAGAGCCACTCAGGACAGGGGCTCGGTGGGAGCCGGGTGGGGGCAGGACCTTCTCTCGGATCTCCAGGGCGCGCTGGCACAGGGGCTCCGCCTCCTGGTAACGCCCACGCTTCCCGTAGAGGACGGCCAGGTTGTTGAGGGTGGCGGCCACCTGCAGGGCGCGAGAGGCGGGTCAGGGGTGGGAAGGCACAGCCTGCAGCCCTCCCTCCTGGGCCTGCGCTCACCGCGGGGTGCTCCCGGCCCAGTGTCTGCTCCCGGATCTGCAGGGCGTCGTGGAGAAGGTCTGTGGCCTCTTTGTACTTGTTCTGGTCCCTGTGGGGTGGCCCGAGGGTGGAGGGGGTTTGGCCAGGTTGGGGTAGCAGGGGCCACGGGCTGGGCTGAATCCCGCAGGCCCAGAGACCTGACGACCAAGCATGGGTGGCATCCTCTGGGGGTCCCCATACCTCCCAAGTCTAGCACAGGGTCCCCACACTCCCAGTTGGCTGCCAAGCCCCTGCCACCCTAGGTCTCTTCCCCACTCCACTGTGGTCTCTCTTGCCCATGCTGACTCCTCTTTGCCTGGGTCTCAGTGAGTGGCCTCCCCAGAGCTCTGCCCCTTCTCTCCACCACCACCCCTGGTGCCCTATGCTGGCAGAGCAGGACACCAGGGTCCGCCCGCTTCCTGCCCCCTCCAGCCGTCGCGGCTGCAGCCCTCACCGGTACACCAGCGCCAGGATGTTGAGCATGGTGGCCACGTCAGGGTGGCAGTGGCCCGAGCTCCGCTCCAGATCCTCTAAGGCCTGGCGGCACAGCGGTGCAGCCACCTCGTAGCGGCCCTGCCCCGTGTACTGGAGCACGAGGTTGTGCAGGGTCCGAAGGCGGGCCGGGATCTCGTAGCCACCCTGCTGAGCAGAGATGGCCCCCGCTGCCTCGGGACCTGGGGGTGCCGGGCACCCAGTCACTGCAGGCCTCCTACTCCAGCCCCACACGAGGGGACACATGCACCCCAAAGCTACAGCTGCCTCGCTGGCCCCTGGGACCACGGGCCCCTGTTCTGATGTCTGAGATTGGAATCACAGGCATCTTACTGGCCTGTGGGATGTGTCCTAGCCTGCGGGACAGAAACATGGGAGCCACCTGGCTCCTGGGGCCGTGGCAGGCCTGCTTTTGCAGCTTCCAGCGTCACCTGCCCGCTGTCAGCCCCACAGCCCCCTGCTTCATCCTCCTGACACCCCGCCCTGACCTTCCCCATCCTCCCTCAGAGGCCTTGGGGGCCCAGCGAATCAGAGATCCCCCCCAGCCTGGGCCATTCATCCTCCTGGCTGAGTTCCCCACACCCACCTTTCCTCTCCTCCTCCTCACTGGGGAACAGGGAGGCCAGGCTGTCCTGCTGATGGGGGGACTCGGGCTGCTGCAGAGAGGACAGGAAAGTGGGTGTCATGAGGCTTGGGAGTTTGAGTCAGAGACTGGGGTCCTGGATCCCCGGGTTTGAGGGTGGTGGTGGTCAGGGGTCTCCTGAGGGCTTGGGGAGGATCCTCGGGCTTTGTGGAGCAGATGGGGGCCTTCGGTGGAAGTTCTAGTGGGTTTGGGATTTGTGGGGCTCTGCAGAGGGTCAGGGGGTTCTTTGGAGGGTCTGGGGCACTAGGGGGCACCACCGAGGGATGGGGGCTGTGGGGTATCTAAGGAGTGCGGGGTCCCCAGCACATCATGGCCCCCGCCCCGCCGGGTCCCGCAGCACCTGGCTCTCCGCCGGCGGGTCATACTGCCGCAGCTGCCCCAGGAACTGCAGGTGGCTCTTCTCCTCCTCCAGCTGGGCCACAGCCTCCTCGCTGGCCCGCAGCCGCTGCTGCGTCTCCTCCAGCTCTTCCCGCAGCCATGCGTTCTCCTGGGCCAGCCGCCGGGCCTGCGCTCGCAGCCGCTGCTTCTCAGCCTCCAGCGCGCCCACATGTGCCGACAGGGCCAGCAGCACCTGCCAGGGAGGCGGGGGTGGCGAGTCAGAGGCCTGGTCCCTCTCACCCCCGACCCAGCCCAGGGCCTCAGATCAAGCCAGAGCACCCCATTCTCTCCAGGGTGCCCCGAATTATACAGAGACTCCTCCGTTGTGGCTCCAGGGATGCTCAAAGGCTCTCAGGGCCATAGTCCAGTCCTGCCCCGGGACCCCTCTGATGTCACCCAGGCACACAAATTACACTCAGGATACTTCACATGCCACCCGTGCAACCCCAAAGTCTCCCCAGGACCCACAGTTCCATGCAAGGACCCCACGTGGTTCAGGGGTCCCTGTCGCACACAAGGACCCCATCCCCAATGCAGCCCAGGGATCCCACCTCAGGACCGGAGCCTCCCCCTCCCGGGCCTGGGCTCCCCCAGTCCCCGCTCTCCCCAGGCTGCCCCCTCCAGCACAGCTGGCCCCCTCATCCCTGGGCAACCCCCAGGGCTGAGCCACATCCCCCATAGTTGAGTTGGCCCCCTCATACCTGGGCCTCACCCAGCCCCAGCTCGATGGCCTCCAGTGAGTGGCTCACCACCTCCTGCTTTTCTTCCAGCAGTTCCAGGCCAGCCACCGGGCCCTGTCCTGCCAGGGTCTCCGCCAGGTGCCCGGCCAGGCCCCGGTGCTCTGCCCGCAGGGCCTCCAGCCCCTGTACCACTTGTCGCGTCTGTTGCACCAGCTCCTCAGGGCTCAGGTGCTCTGGGCCCAGCCCCATGCTTCCCGGGGCCGCCACCTTCACGGACATTGCTGCTTCTGGGGGTGACCGGGATCAGGGGGTCACTGCCAGGGCCAGGCAAGTCAGCCCCTCTGCCTCCGCGCCATTTACGCCACTGGTCCCCTCAACCCTCTCCCTGTCCGCCCATCCCGGCCAGCCCTCTGCCTCCGTGCTCTCCTCACTCCAGCCAGCACCCTGTCCCACACCCATCCTGGCCAGCGGGCAACTGAAAACCTAGTCTTCCCTGTCCTCGGCCCAGGGCCCCGCCCTGAGGGCAACTCCAAAACCTCACTATGTATGATTAACCAAAGGAGGGCAAACAGCCATCTCGAGGGCTCCCACCCAGCTCACCCCAAGGACCCTGGGTCCCCTGGCCCAGCACTCCCGGCTGTGTGACCTTGGGACCAGAGGTGCCCTCGCCCACTGGGCGTGTGGGGCAGGACGCGTGGAGGCGGCAGCCTCTCTGTGAGCTCATTCTTAGGGTGTTTTTGTTGGGAACCAGTCAGACCACTGGGGGTGGGGTGGGGCAGGAGGAGAGGGCCAAGGGGCTGGGGTGCTGGAAGCAGAGGCCTCTAGACTGGGGAGGTCAGGAAGGGGGGCCCCGTGTGGTGGCTCCCGGAGCCCGAGGACCTGACAGACCCAGAGGAAACAGGCTCCACCCTCCACTGCAGACATGCTCAGCCAGCCCAAGGCGTGCTGGGTCAAACGTGTGGCAGGCGTGGCCCATGGATGTCACATTGGCCATGTGACAGCTGAGGGTCTGAGGCCCAGATGGTAATGGATGGGGGGGGTTCACATGTGGGACTTCATGGGGTTGTATATGGGTGACAAGGTCAATGACACATCTGGTGACGATGCCTCTGGGGCCGTCACATACATACATGCACACACACACCTCTCAGAAATACAGCGTAATACACATTGTCCTCTCAGAAATGACACACACACACACTTTCTCTTAAAAATACAACTCAGCACACCCTCACGCACGTCCACATTTTCCTTTCAAAATACTGATACAACCTAATGCAACACACTAAGGCACGCACACAAGTACATTCTTCTTTCAGAAATAACACATACACACTCTCCTCTGCGAAGTACAACTCAACACACAGGTATACTTTCCTTTCAGAAATAAAAGCCAGACATAGAAAACAAATTTACGGTTACCAAAGGGGAAAAGGGGAGGGGAGGGATAAATTAGGGGTTTGGGATTAACATATACATATATAAAATCGATAACCGACAAGGACCTGCTGTGTATGCAGGGAACTATACTCAATATACTGTAATAACTTATAATGGAAAAGATTGTGAAATATATATATATATATATATATAATACAACGGAATCACTTTGCTGTATACCTGAAACTAACACAACATTGTAAACCAACTATACTTCAATAAAAATGTAAAAACAAAATAAAAGCCAACACACAAACTGTCTCCTCCCTCAGCCCCCCTCACCTGCAAAAAGATAACCAAATCCCAAACCACTTCCATTGGGACTGCCTCCTTGAACTTTTATGCCCATGACACGTGCCCTCTCCTACACCCCCCCCCCCAGTCCTGCCAGCACCTAGCGCTCCATCCTATGCCCAGCGACTCCTCCATGCTCCCAGGATTCACGGTGGACCCGTCACCATCCTCCCCATTTCCTTCCTTCCTCCCCACCTGGCCAGCCAGGGATTCGCACACCGACACACTATAGAGCTTCACACGCGGACGTGCGAATGACCCCTGCGGCCAGGCTCTTACACCGTCACAAGCAGGTGCCCATGGCACAGACAGCTGTAGAGACACAGGTAGTCCCATGCTTTCCGCACAGTCTCTCAGGCTTACTTCACTCAAGCCACTGTGTTCCCCTGAACAGCCCAGAACTTTTAGCACCTGTGCACATGCTCCCAATCACATCCACTCAGGCACAGAGTAAGGGCAGGTGTGTAATCCTGCGGATTTTATATACTGCAGCCTCTCCATCGCCATCCATCTCTCTATGTATATACGTGTTCGTCCATATATCAATCTCTCTGTGTACGTAGTATATAAGTGTGTGTATGTATATCACACCATATGTAGTCTTGCACCCCACATGCAAGTCAAACTCACAACCACACCCGTTCATTGAGTCATCCCGACCACCATGACCATCATTCACGAAAGTTTGCAGACGTATACAACCTCCCACGACATCGCGCACAATCTTAGACAGCTGAGCCGAATGTTCCAGACGCAACCTCCGCACAGTAACAGAGCGACACGCACAGCCACACATCACTCGGGCTGTTTCCTCGACACACGCCGGCTCCCACACTCACGCCGGCCTCCAAACAGCAAACTCCCCTTCACCAGCTGAGCCCCGTGCGCACAACCGCGCAGCTGACAACGATGTTCACAGTCACACTCCACGCATCCATCCTGAACCCATAGTGCCCACCTCCTTGTCACCCCCCCAGTCTTACAGGCAGAGAGACAACCACGGCCACACAATTTCTTGGTGACACACCTAACCCTATAAACAGTTCAACTCCCTGTCAAACACACACACACACACAGCATTACAGACACACAATCAGAAGTCGCCCACATTTTCACATCACTGAAACAGTTTCACATCATTCAAGCAGTCCCTCTGTGCCCTCGCAGGCTTACACGGACAGGCCATCTCCTGTACCTACCTGTACCCACTTGTACCCACAGCCTGACACCATCACACACACCTGAGCTTCGTACACCATCTCTCATGCCCACGCACGCACCATCTCCACACACACATACACTCGCAGGCGGGAGGCCCCCATCCTGGCCAGCCCCGCAAACCACACAACTTACCCCTGGCCGGCCCGTCCAGCCCCGCGCACCCCGGTTTCACCGCTCGCGCGCCCGCCCGCTGCCAGGCCGTCACAAGGGCCCCCTCCCGCCCCCAGGCCCCGCCCCGTCCTCGCTCCTGTTTACCTGAGCCCGGCGGAGGAGGCGCGGCCCCAGCTGGGCCTCCAGACCCCGGGGAGCCCCAGGGTGGGACAGGGGGCGTCCAGGGGCCCCAAGGCCCGTCCCCGTCTCCAGGCCAGAGGGCCCAGGGGTGCGCCAGGCCCAGCCCACACCCTCCGCCCTCGCCTCCATCCTCGCAGCTCCTGGGACTCCCACCCCGCATTCCCGGCGCCCACCTGACCGCAGACAGCTCCCGGTCCTGCTTCGCCGCGCTACGCCCGTCCGCCGCGCACGCCTCGCCGCTTCCAGCTGCGCAGCGAGTCTCGGGCCGCGGGCGGGTCCTCCGGAGGGGGTGGGGCGGCCCGGAGCCCCGCCCCCACAGGTGAGACAGACCCCGCCCACAGCCCGGGGAAAGTTAAGCGCTGCGGCCCCGGCCCTAAGGCAACCGCAGAACTTCGCGTGCGCGTAGCCGGTAGCCTCTAGGGCACGTCGAATCTGAGATGATTCCAGTGCGCAGGAGGCCTGGAAACCAGAGTCTCAGCGAAACTAGAATCTTGGAAACTTTGGATCCCAGACGGATGGTCTTCTTGCAGTGCCAGCCGCCGGCTCTTTGCCTTGGCTGTGCGCCCTGCTTGGACATCTCTCCACACAGATCTCGACGTTTGTCTGGTCCCTTTTCACAGGCCGCTTACTCCGAGAGGCCTCCCTTGCCTGTCTCTTCTAAATTACACCTTCCCACCAAAACACAACCTCATTTCTCTCCTTGATTTTGTTCACAAAACTTTGCAGGACCTAAAATTATTTCGTGTAACATTATAATTACTATGTTGTCTTACATCACATTATTGGTGAGGCTGAAAATTGAGCTCTGAGTTCACATCCGATTTCAGTACTTACTAGCTGCGCAGGCCTTGGACAAGTAGCCTCTCTGTCTCCGTTTCCCTAAACTGTAAAATGGGGTAGTCAAAGGCTGTGAGAATATTTTTTCTGGCTGTGTTGCGTCTTCGTTGCTGCACGCGGGCTTTCTCTAGTTGCGGCGAGCGGGGACTACCAGTGCGCGGGCTTCTCATTGCAGTGGCTTCTCTTATTGCGGAGCACGGGCTCTAGGCGCAGCGGGCTTCAGTAGTTGTGGCGCACGGGCTTAGTTGCTCCGTGGCTTGTGGGATCTTCGCGGAACAGGGCTCGAACCGGTGTCCCCTGCATTGACAGGCGGATTCTTAACCACTGCGCCACCAGGGAAGCCGAGGCTGTAAGCATTGAATGCGTTAATATATGGATCGGAAGCATTTAGCAAATATTACCTACTGATTTTATGGTGTTACATTATTGGTTCTCCCCCACTAGAATGCCAGCTCCCTGAGGGCAGGGCTCTGTATTGTCAGCACGGTATCTTTAGCATTAGAACAACCTGGCGCAAATTAGATGCTCAATAAATAGGTATCTTTAGCATTAGAACAACCTGGCGCCAATTAGGTGCTCAATAAATATTTGTTGAGTGACTGACTCAATGAACCAAGTCCTAGAAACATAAATTGGCCAAAGCTGGGCGCACAGGATTCTAGCATCATCGAATTTGGTTCAAGGCGAGCTTTGCCAAACCCTGGCAGTACACCGGTCGCTGCACTAAAGGATACTTCCAGAAGAGGGCGCTGTTGGTCCGTAGACCAGGCACCAGATTCCCGCGCGGCTCTCTACTCCCCTGTTCTCCGAGCTTCCATGCAGATGCTCCCTCCTGCCGGAGGCTCTCTCAGACCACCCCGAGGCTGGAGGAAACGCCTTTCCTGGACTCCTGCAACCTCCTGGGCTCCCATGTTCCAGCCATGCCCATCCTGGGTCATCACTTCTCTGTCTCCCATGCAGGACTGTAAGACCCAGGAGGGAAGACAGAGCCAAGGCAGTCTCAGTCCCTGCTGTGTGCCCAGTGCTACCCAGCACAGCCCGAACACAGAGAAGGCACTCGGGACAATGGTTGTTGACTGACTGATGGAAAATAAGACTCAAACTCACGCTCTAACTTCTCCAGGTATTTCTAGGGAACAGGGTAGAAGGCGGCAGCTGAGTCCTTGTCCCCCATTGTTCTAGCCTCAGGACACGCACGGGACATTGGTTCTGGAACTGCCACAAGCTTACTACGAAGCAGTGCAGGGACTGGAGCCAGATGACCTAGGTGCAAATCCCTGCTCTGTCATTTGTTGGCTGTGTGACCCCTGAGCCAGGAACTAACCTCTCTGGTCCTCACGTTCCTGATCTGTAGAAATGGACTCACATGTGTAACCTACTTTGTGAGGCTGATGTGGGGATTAATGAGTAATCCCCGTAAAAGGCTTAGAACAGAGTGGCACATGGTAAACACTGTGTGTGTATGTGGGGTGGGGGGTGGGAGGGAATTGGAGCCAGGTAGATCTGCATTCAAATCCTGGTCTTGACATTTCCTTTCCATGTCACCTGGGGCAAGCCATGATTTTCTGAGCACCTATTTCCTCATCTATAAAACAGGGATGGGGACTTCTCTCGTGGCACAGTGGTTAAGAATCCGCCTGCGAATGCAGGGGACTATGGGTTCGAGCCCTGGTCTGGGAAGATCCCACGAGCCACAGAGCAACTAAACCCGTGTGCCACAACTACTGAGCCTGCGCTCTAGAGTCCACGAGCCACAACTACTGAGCCCGCATGCCACAACTACTGAGGCCCCCGCGCCTAGAACCCGTGCTCCGCAACAAGAGAAACCACCGCGATAAGCCCGGGCACCGCAATGAAGTTAGCCCCCGCCCGCTGCAACTAGAGAAAACCCACATGCATCAACGAAGACCCAAGGCAGCCAATAAATAAATTAATTAATTAAAAAAAAACAGGGATGATTGCCCTCATCACATAGCCTTTGGGCTGGCCCTGTGCCAAGCACTTTTGCACAGCGTCAGCTGGGGCTGGCATTCCTGAGTTCTTACGCAAGACAGGCCCTATGTCAGGTCTTGCCTTGTAGATTAATTCTGTTCACCTTCACACCAACCTGCTATGATTGTCCTCATTCCACAGGTGAAGAAGATGAGGCACAGAGAGGTTAAGTGACTTGTCCAAGATCACACAGCCAAGGAGTAGCAGAGCCCCTGAATCCATACAGCCACCCTCTGAGGTAGGCACTCTTACTTGCCATATCTAAAAAGGAGGAGACTGGGCCAGGCTGCACTTCAGAGGACGTGGGGCTAGCCGGTAGAATCGGTGGGGTCTCTGGACTGGCTCTGCCACGTCAAAGGTTTTCTTTAAGATCACTCTGACGTCAGACTCTCAGCTGCCCCACAAAGTACTCTGTGTTACCAAAAGTACGCCTTTCACAGCAGTCTTAAAGTTCGCAACAGAAGAATTTAAAGTTCCTGCAACATCCAATAACTGCAATTATTACCCATAATGGAATAGGCATAAATCCTGCACAGACTGCTGGAAATGTTTTTCCAAAGCATGGTTCAGAACTGCAAATTAGGGACTTCCCTGGCAGGCCAGTGGTTATGACTCTGTGCTTCCATTGCAGGGGGCACGGGTTCGATCTCTGGTCGGGGAAATAATATCTTGCAAGCTGTGTGGCCAAAAAAAAAAAAAGAGAGAACTTCAAATTGTTCCTAGAGATCATGTTGGAAGTTGTTAATATCTGCTACTTGGAAGATAAGATTACCTTTCAGAATGAATATTGGTATTGTTGTTGTAAAATTGAAATCAGGCATTTAAAATCCTATGAAAACACCAATAGTGGAGGAAATAATGAAGGGGACTCTGTCCCTTCCTGTTATTCACACGCTTCATGTGAAGAGGGAAGGCTTCCGCATTGAGGGCATCACTACCGCAGAGGATCGTAGTCTTTCACTACTACCTTCCAACACACACAGGTAGTTCCCGTGGGGTAAATGGATTTACCCAACTGTGTTTGAAAACTGGACGATGCTTCAGACGTAGCGAACAAACGTATGGACGCCAAGGGGGGAAAGTGGCAGGGGTGGGGGGTTGGGATGAACTGGGAGATTGGGATTGACATCTATACGCTAATATGTACAAAATGGATAACTAATAAGAATCTGCTGTATAAAAAAATAAAATAAAATTCAAAAAAAAAAACAACTGGAGGATGCTTCTGATCATTTTCTGAGAACATTTGGGAAATTAAAATGTACTGAATCTTCCTATTTGTCTTTGAGTTAAAAATGTAAGAGGATTACGGATGGTACGTGGCAGTTGGCTTGATAGCATCTGACTTGCAGATGTAAAAATAGTTGAATTCTTACTTATGTATCATTTATGATCGAGAATATAAATGTATTGATGAGTTCTTTTTATCATTTAGGTTGTTTTTGAGTTTCAAATTCATGTATTCATATAAAATTTAATTTAACATCAGAGCCCAAAATTGGCTTTTTAAAAGATCCAGCCGTTACGTGTAAAATTGATATCCTACACCAAAGTGTTTTAACTATGATCTTGCAGAATCCAACCCTTGTAATGGTGAGAATTGAAAATAAAGTAGAAGCATCTTTGGCTGAAAAATAAATAAAGAAAGGGCTTCCCTGGTGGCACAGTGGTTGAGAGTCCGCCTGCCGATGCAGGGGACACGGGTTCGTGCCCTGGTCCCGGAGGATCCCACATGCCCTGGAGCGGCTGGGCCCGTGAGCCATGGCCGATGAGCCTGCGGGTCCGGAGCCTGTGCTCCGCAACGGGAGAGGCCACAACAGTGACAGACCCGCGTACCGCAAAAAAAAAAAAAAAAAGAAAGAAAGAAAGAAAGAGGAGGAAACTGAAGCTCAGAGAGGAGAAATCCCTCACCCAAGACCACAGTCAACAAGGCAGTCAGCATTTGAACTTGATTCTAGCTGGGGGAGGGCAGCTCTAGTTCAGTCAAAGCATAACCAATTCCCTGGTCGCCTTCTCTGTTGGACTCAATTTTTTTAGCATTTCCACCTTTTTCCTCCACTTGCAAGAACGCTGTGGAAATTATTCCTAATGGTCCATGAAAAGATCAAGGACCAACCAAACTCAGATGTCTTCAGTTGCCATGTTCTAATTTATTGGCAATAGGGTGAGTAATGCTTCCCTGAATATTTCCTGGTTAGGTTGCTTTACCAGATGAAAAATGGCCAAGACAGTTATTAATTAAATAAAAATGCAGCAACCAAATGTGAAGATCTCAAACTGTTTCATTTTGAAGTATCCATTGAGAAACACTGGGAGGGGACTTCCCTGGTGGCGCAGTGGTTAAGAATCTGCCTGCCAGTGCAGGGGGCACGGGTTCGAGCCCCGGTCGGGGAAGATCCCACATGCCCTGCAGCAACTAAGCCAGCGTGCCTAGAGTCTGTGCTCTGCAACAAGAGAATCCACTGCCCTGAGAAGGCCTGCAGGCAGCAACGAAGACCCAACACAGGCAAAAATAAATAAATAAATAAAATAAATTTATTAAAAAAAAAAAGATAAAGCACAGCTAGTTAAAAAAATAAAAAGAGCTTATGTCAAAAAAAAAAAGAAACACCGGGTGGGATGGATTGGGAGTTTGGGATTAGCAGATGCAAACTATTATATATAGGATGGATAAACAACAAGGTCTTACTGTATAGCACAGGGATATATTCAATATCCTATGATAAACCATAATGGAAAAGAATATGAAAAAGAATGTATACATAGATATATATATATAACTGAATCACTGTGCTGTATAGCGGAAATTAACATGACATTGTAAATCAACTATACTTCAATAAAATAAATTAGAAAACAAAACAAAAGAGACACTGGGTAGAAATTTGTCATACCTTTTAGCTTATAAATGTATTTTCAACGTCCATCCATTTACAACTAACTCCTGGTTTCATTTTCTATCAGACGATTCTTTGAACTTGTCTTCCTTCTAAAATCAAAATCATCCCAAATAAACTCATATTAACTAGTGACAAAAAAAAGAAGAAGGAGGCACTCAACAAAATCCCCATCTAATCACTTAAGGCCTCAGTTTGCCATGTCAGGAAAATGGGTAGATGCAATGGGGGCTTTTCTATTTTCATCTCTTGGCCATAGTTTTTAAAAAGCCTCCCCCCTTTTAAATTTTTATTTATTTATTTATTTTTACTCTCTTAACTTTCATATAACATACAGCAGTGTGAATTATATTTACTCCCTTTTTTAATTTAAGAAGTAAAGTGCTGTCAGAAAGGATGTTCACAGAGAACAAAAGACTACAGAGTGAAAAGTAGGTCTTTGTCACTCCGTGATCCCCACTCTTCCCAGAAGCCAACATGATTACCAGTTTCTAATATCCTTCCTGAGATCTTCCAGGGATATGAATTGTATGTGGATGTCTGAGAACGAGTGACCATTTAAGAAAAACACAAATGAGAAAAACCTTACCCATGGAGGTAGACTGAACAATGGCCTTGACTTTGAGTGGGGTCGTGTGACTTACTTTAGTCAATAGCAGAGTGGCACAAGTACCAGTCATGCCAGTTCTGAGCTTCGACCTAAGGGGCCTTGAACGTTGCCTTTTGCGCCCAGGCACAGGCATGAGAAAAGCTTCCCCTGCATGGCTGCTCCCCCTTTGGCCCACACACCACAACGTCTCTGTAGTGTTAAAAGATGAACTGAGGTGTATTAAAATTGTATTGAGTTTGAGCAAAAATCGATTCGAATCAGACAGCATCCAATCTAGCAGACAGAAAGGAGCTTCGAGGAACTAAACAAAATGAAAGACTTTTATAGGTGGAAGGGAGCAGAAACAGGAAAGTTGTACCCGGAAAAAAAAAGCAGGCTGGTTATTGCAAGGTCACTTTCCTTTAGGGACGGCAGGGGTCTATCAGGCAGATTACCTAACTAGTGCTGATCTGAGTGGGTGGTTTAAGATTCCATCTCCAGGAGAGCCGACACTGTCATTAAGTCTTGATTTGGTGACACGGGGCTTAGCATTTTGAGCCCGTTGTCTTGTTTTTAACATAAGAGTATGGAGCAAAGCTTCCCAGTTGTGCCCAGCCCGAATCAGCCAACTGTCAGTCAACCCCACATCCATTTCAAAGTTCCTGCATTTTGGGGTGGTGTGTTTCACAGCATTTTTGTGGCAACGGGTATATATATATCTTTTTCTTCCCCCCCCCCCCCCGCCACTTAGCAATATACCTTGGTGCTATGATCTAAATGTTTGTGTTTTCCCAAAATTCATATGTTGAAATCCTAACCTTCCAAGGTGATAGCATTAATAGCTGGGGCCTTTGGTATTAGTAGGAGGAGAAGCCCTCGTGAATGGGATTGGTGCTCTTATAAGAGAGATCCCACAAAGCTCTCTTGTACCTTCTGCCACCGGAGGATACCAGAAGTCTGCGATCCCTTGCCCTTTTCCAGTCTCAGCATCCATCCGCTGTAAAATGAGGCTTTAGCATGAACAGGTGGAATCAGGAAGGGAATGACTACTCCGTCCAGTCTGGTTCTGCTACTTCCCAGCTGTGTGATTTTGGGAAAGTGACTCAACTTCTCTGGGCTTCACTTTCTTGACTTATAAATTTTGCATATCTACCTCATAGGACTGCTGGAGAATTAAATTGGTTAATACACATACAGTGATTGAATCCTGAAACCAGACTGCTAGGGTGGTGAAGGGGGCAAGGAGATGTGGGTACAAATTGTCAGGGCCTAAAGACCCAGAAAGAGACTCTGGGCTGACAATATTGTCTGACCTTGCTGAGAGGCCTGAAAATTATCTTTACCAAAGCCTGAACCCACTCTCAGCAGCCCTGTGCCAGTTTGATTCCCAGCTCTGCCCCTTCCCAGCTGTGTGACCTTGAGCAAGTCACTTAACCTCTCTGAGCCTTATTGTTGGGAATGTTAAATGAGCTAATATATGTAAAGCAGTTAGCCTAGTACCTGACATATAGGAGTGCTCCATGAGAGTTAACTGTTAGGGTGGAGACTGTGGAGTGGCCACTCAATATTCATGCTAACTTCCTTCTAGCACATCCAGTTTTTCAGAGGAAGCATGATTCTGGGGGCAAGAGGTGTTGCCTCTTCTCTCCAACCTCACCCATCCTAGAGCCTGCTCCTTCAGCCCTTCCAACAATTTTGTGAACACCTAATATCTGGTAGGAAAGCCCTTTCTGCTTAAGCTGGGTGAAGGGGTTTCCAAATGACTGATAAAGCTACTATTATTTACTTAGTCAACAAATACTCATTTATCCTGAGGGCACTGGGGAGCCATGGCAGGTTCTGAGCAGGAGAGGTCAGCAAGTAGGGAGTAGGTGGGACAGGGCAACACTGGGGCAGGAGCCCAGCGAGGAGGCTAGGGCAGGAGTGAATGTGGAGGTCTTGAGCTAGGGTAGGAGGGATGGACAGGCCTTGGAGACTGAAGGGCTCAGGGGCTGGGAGTGGGAGGAAGATATATGATGGAGATTATAGTGCTCCCCAAGGCCAACTGTTTCTGTGAGACTCAAAGAAGATAAAGGAGGTAGAGCTTATGATACAAGGTCTGCTGGAGTGTTTGATTGGCTCAGCCCTGGTCACATGACTGGACCATCGCTGCAAAGGATTATGGGAAACTGAGTTTCTGACATTTTTGGCTTCTCCAAGGGAGGTGGTCAGAGGGTGGGGGGCTCCCCAGACACAGAAAGGGCTTCGGATGCTGTGTGGCCAAAAGGAATGTCAAATGTCCACACAAGGGGTTATTAGGGGTCCAGGGGGCTGAGCTGTGTGTGATGTGGCTGGATCCTGTCTCTCCCTTGCTCATAGCCCTCAGGGACTCCTATCCCACTCACAGTGGGATGGAAACTCCTCCACGGCCCCTAGGACCCTATAGGTCTGCTCCTGGCTTCTCTCCAACATCATCTTCTCCCTCCCACTCTCCCCTCTGCCCCATCTGCTCCAGCCCTCCAGCCATCTCCCTGTCTCTCAGATATGCCAAGCCACTCCCACCTCAGGGCCTTTGCACCTGCTGTCCCTCTTCCAGATCTCCACATGGCTGTCTCCCTCCAGTCTCTGCTCGCATGTCACCTCCCCAGAGAGGTCTGACCTGATCTCCTCTGCTGTGCCATCACTCTCATCCCTTACCCTCTGTCACTTTCCTTCAAAGCCCCATTGTCCCTGACATTAGAGCATATATTGACTTGTTTACTCTCACTGAAATGTCACCTCCGCGAGGGCACGGGTTTTGCTTATTTTCTGCTGTGTTCCCATTAAGTGCTTAATAAATAATTGTTGAAATGATAAATGCATAATAATTCTAGACCAGTTCCTTTTAGTTCTCTGGGCCTCAGTTTCCCTAACTGTGAAGGAGAACTTTGTCACTCTGACCTTATTGGGAAGGGGACGTTGGTGGAGAGATCAGGGGCTATGCCCCAAGGAAAAGTTTTCTAGGCAGCTCCCCATCCCAGTAGTAACCTAGGGAGAGGTAGAGAGGGTCCCCTTTCCCTAGATCAGTGCCCCTATGCCTGGGAAGAAGTGGGGAAGACCGGGGAGGAGGGAGGAACCTCAGAGGGAAAGGAACGTTCTCTTCTTTGTTTCAATCCGGGCGCTCCCTGAACCTCCTCCTCCCTGGACTTGACCCCGCTTGCCCAAGTCTTGGCGCCTTCCAGGCGGAGGAAGCAGTTTCCTCTGTGCCGTCCCATTTCCGCAGAATCTCATCCTCGGCCCTTGAGGTCCCCCGTCACGGTCGAGGTGCTGAGAGCCCGGATCCGAGCGAGTCCTGCGCTCTGACCTGAGCCGCCACCCAGCCCCCTTCCCCTGCGGGTGGGGCTGGTCTCCCGGGCTCGCGGCTGCCCTTGTAAGGAGGCGAGGCCTGGGGACACCCGAGACGCCTGGTTATAATTAGCCCGGACACGTGGTGACCCCACCTCCTCACACCTGCCCCCGCGCCCCCCCATCCCCAGCACCTCGGGTCCCCCAGAGAACACAGCGAGCTAGCTCTAAAAATAACCTCCCTTCCCGGCAGGCCACGTCCCTCCCTGTCCCCTCCACAGCGGAAATCTCCCAGTGTCACCAGGCGGGTGGCCTGGAGTGGGAAAGGTGACCACCGCCTCCAACCTGGCTTTGAGTTAGAACCGCCCCAACTCAGCCCAGCCTCAGTTTCCCTCCCACCCGCTCCCAAGGAGGAAAGTACATCCAAGCACAGGTTTCAGGTCACCCCTGTTCCCACCTCGGCTTTGGTCAGATCCTCCCTGTAGCTGGGTGACAGCAGGCAAATCACACAGCCTCTCTGGATCTCTGTTTCCTCTGCTGGAAAACCAGATACCTGACCTTCAGGGGCCATTGCAAGGTTTCCCCAGGGCTAGGGCTCAGGACCTGCTGTTTGCTGGGGTCAAGGCCGCTGGGGGCTGAGGAGAGGCTGGTGGCCCAGCGGAGGGCCAGGGGAGGGTGGCTTCTACGTTCCTGGGACATTCCCTGACACTATCCCGTGGCCCCGGCGGGGGGCCAGCTGTCCCCGCCAGCCCGACTCAGCACTTGGTCGGGGGACCAGCTTGGTGGTGACAGGGGTTGGGGGGGGGTCTGGGCCCAGACCCTGGGGCGGCCCATACAAGGCCATGGGGATGGGCGCGAGGCATGCCTGGGTTCCGGGTGGGCACGATGCCTGGGCGGTGAGGTGAGAGGCTCAGCTGCCTTCCAGCCCTGTCCCGGGGGGCAGCCCCTCCCAGCCAATAGCACAGCCCGGGCTCCCCCCTATATAAGGCCAGGGCTGTGGGCCTTTCCTTCGGGTCAGTGTTGCCTCCAGGACACAGACAGCCCCTGTCAGCACATCCCAGCCAGGTACTGCCTGGGGTGGGATTTGGGGTGGGGTCCAGAGTGGGGTCCTCCTCTGGAATCAGAGTCCAAGCTGGCTCTGGAAGGGGTCTTACGTGTCCTCCCCCATGTCCTCCTGCACACAGGCGGGTCAGTGTGTGGCAAGGTGGACCTTGTGTCAGAGAGTCCCCTCCACCTGTGAGCCCCTGACTCCCGGTGTAACTTGTGATCTCTGCGGCACAGGGTCCTGGGGAGGGTTTCCAGAATGGGAAGGAGTCTTGACAGCTGCCAGCTGTCACCCCCTGCAAGGGGCTTGGGCCAGGCCTTGTTCATGATGGTTTTTCACCAGAACTGGGTACCATAAACTGTGGGAGGCGTCTGTGTGTCACCTGTCAGGGCCTCTGCGACGGCAGGGACTGTGGGGTCTTTGCGTTGGTGACCTCGTGGGTCCCTATAGCGTTCCACACAGTGTGACCTTGTGTCTAACTTTCCGTGGCTCCTGCATGAGTACCTGTATCCTGGGTGTGTCCCTGAGCTTGGATGTGTGCGAGTGTGGGTCCGTGTATGGTGCGATCTGGGGGGTCCGTGGTGACGTGTGTGTGCGGGGCTCTGGGGCTATGACTGCTGGTGTCTCTTGGGCTCACCAGCCTTGCTTCTGTGCCTTCTCCTGGCCTGTCCCTAGCAGGGATGGGGGTGGGGACATGCCCTGAAGGGGGCTTTCTGGGTGGAAAGCCCTTGAGCCCCACAGCCTGAATGCATATCCTCCTGGCCACCCTGGCCCACCTGTCTCTGGCCTGCTGACTTGGTGCAAGCCGAGCCCCTGGAACGCGGGGGTGGCGGTGGGGAAGGAGGAGTTTGCCAGACTCTAAAAATAAATCCTCAGCCCTGGACATCAAGTCCAAAGGCTTTCGTGGGTTTCCATCCCCCTTGGCCTGATGCCTCGGCCTTCCTCTCACCCTGGTCCCCGTCCCCTTCCCACCATCCTACCCGCTTCCCATTCCTGGAGCTGGGAATGAGTAACCCATCTCTACCACCACCACCAAGGGGCCCCTCCTCCTCCTGGGTCTTGTGGATAACAGTAATAATAGCAATAATAGCAGCCACCCCTCTAGGTATCAGGCCCCAACTCCACGCTGGGGCCTGTGCTCAACCAGCCACACGCTTGAGCTCAAAGAATCCTCCCGGCACCCCCATGCGGAGCGTTCGGTTCAAAGAGGACAGAGGCTCAGAGAGGCTGAGTAACTGGCCTGGGGTCACACAGCCCGGAAATGGCATAGATGGGATTTGAACCCGGTTCTGTCAAACTCAGAGGCTGAGTTGTTCTTCTACTGTGCCCTGCAGGAGAGGTGTCAGCAAACAGAGGTGGGGGCAGGCACCCAGCCATCACTCCCACCCTGCCCCTCATCCCTCGACTGAGCACCCAAGAAGTTTTATGGAGAGAATGTCCCTTTTCTGCTCACACACTCATTGCCAGCAACACCCTCCATCTTCTCACCAGCTCCTCACAGTTTAAAATAACAACAACAACAATAACAATAGCTGAGCAAAAAAGTGATTATTGTGTTCCAGGCACTATTCCAAGTGCTTTACATAATTAACTCACTTCATCCTTCCAACACCTCCATGAGGTGAATGCTATTATACCCGCATTTTACAGGTGAGTACTTTCAGGCACAGAGAGGTTAAGCAACTCACCCAAGGTCACACAGCTTGTTGTAAGTGGCAGAGCTGGCATTCAAAGCCAGGCTGTCTGAGTCTAGAACCTACACTCTTACCCATGCCATGATGACTACTCTGGCTTGAGGGGTTCCCCCCTCCATTTTCCAGCTGGAGAAACTGAGTCTCTAGCAAGGTTACTAGTCTAAGGTCACCTGCCAGGATGCAGTGGAGCTAAGATCCTAACACAAAACTCTTGATACATCCTGTCGCGATGCAGGGGCTCAGAGAGGGGATCCCTCTGGCTCCAAGTCACACAGCACAGGAGTCAGGACTGACCCTCAGGCCTGCCTGACCCCAGAGCCTGGCTCTGTTCTTTGGCTGGTCTCTACTGGATGTGAGCTAATCTTCTCCTCCGGCCCAGCCCACCAGGTCCCCCACGCCGCCACCATGCCGTTCAGTAACACCCACAACAAACACAAGCTGAACTTCAAGTCTGAGGAGGAATACCCAGACCTCAGCAAACATAACAACCACATGGCCAAGGTACTGAACCCCGAGCTCTACAAGAAGCTGCGGGACAAGGAGACGCCATCTGGCTTCACTCTGGACGACGTCATCCAGACAGGTGTGGACAACCCAGGTAAGCCTCCTCGGTGGAACATCACAGGGACCAGAAGGCCGGGGGCTGCTCTGGAGGCTGCCTGCCAGGCCTCCATCCCACCTCCCTGGGTCTCAGTTTTCCCATCTGTAAAATGGGGACCATACCCATGGGGCTGCTGTGAGAAACAGAGGAGTTGAGATGGGTGAGGTGCTTGGGACAGGGTCCGGCACGCGGTAAACCACTCGCTAAATGTGCAGGAGTATAACGTGAGACTCCCCTGAGGAAGCTAATGCACCTCCCAGGCCTCAGTTTCCTCACCTGCAAAATGGGCATCCACGTTGGGAAAACATAGGCATCAGTACACAGGGAGCGGCGCCTGGCACAACGTCAGCACTCAGACTCTGACAGGGGGTATCATCACCTGTGCTTCCTTCTCCAAGGACACCCCTCCAGGGCGAGTGGAACTGGGCAGGAGCCCGGCTTCTAGCCTTAGCCCCCAACTCATGGTGTGATTGAGGGGAGAGGCCCTTTCTCTCCAGGCCTCTGTTTCCCCACTTGGGAAATAAGAGGGTCTTTCAAGTCTCTCATTATCTGTGGGGGCTGATAGTCTAAGGTTCTGAAATGTTTTAGGGGAAGATTCCATGATTTGGGGACTCTGACATGGTAATAGTTTTAGTAACTGGCCCCCCAGACTCTTTCTCCTCTGTTCTGCCCGCAGCCTTCCTCCCACCCCCCCAGATGCCACCTTAACCTTTCCCAGCCTTCCCTCCCCATTCCTACCAACCCTCAGCTTTCTCAGTTCTGACCCAGAGGTGTCGAGTGAATTCCCTTGCACGCGCACGCACATACACACGCAGTCTACACTGGACCCGGGAGCCCAGGCCTTCCTTGCTGGGGATGAGCGCCTCTGACCTCCTCCCCGACCCCCCCAGGTCACCCCTTCATCATGACCGTGGGCTGTGTGGCTGGTGACGAGGAGTCCTACATGGTTTTCAAGGACCTCTTTGACCCCATCATCCAGGACCGGCACGGGGGCTACAAACCCACCGACAAGCACAAGACTGACCTCAACCACGAGAACCTCAAGGTTGGCTGCCCCCAGGGGAGGGGAGGGGTGGGAGAGAGAGGGTAGAGGGATGAGGAGAAGGGAGGAGGTGGGGGAGACACCCAGAGAGACAGGGAGACGAACAGAGATGGAGAGAAACACAGAGGGAGATGGGAAGAGAGAGGGACAGAGAGACACGAAGTCAGGCAAGGAGATGGGGCTGAGGGCAGTGGGGGTGGGGAGAGGGGGAGAGAGAGAGACAGAGAGAGAGAGAGAGAGAGAGGGAGGGAGGGAGAGAGAGAGGGAGGGAGGGAGGCAGGTACAAAACAGACATGTAGAAGAGGGAGAGACAGAGACAGAGATGGAGAGAGAAAAATGGGGAGAGAGAGAGAAGGGGTGGTGGTGGGGAGGGAGGCCAGTGGGGAGGGAGAAGCCAAAGCAGCAGCAGAGAGCCTGAGAGAGCTGGGAGGGCCTGGCGGGGGACTTGACCTCGCTGGGGAGGGGGGCAGGGCTCACAGGATGGCCCGCCCCGCCCTGACCCCCCATCCATTCTCTAGGGTGGAGACGACCTGGACCCCAACTACGTGATCAGCAGCCGCGTCCGCACGGGCCGCAGCATCAAGGGCTTCTCGCTGCCCCCCCACTGCTCCCGCGGGGAGCGCCGGGCCGTGGAGAAACTCGCCGTGGAAGGTGAGAGCTCCCACCCCGCACACTGCCGGGGTCCCCCAGCTGTGGCTCTGCTCCTCCGCGGGCAGGTCTCTGGACTCCCCTGGGCCCCCATTTTCCAAAACACTGAAAGAACTTGGTAAGTCATGAGTACTTGGTGACTGACAGCTGGAAGCATTACTCCTGGTGGAGGCCTGGGGGTGCTGTCAAGACTTGACACCCAATGGCGCCAGGGTCCTGACCTTCGTCCATCTATTCATCCATCCACTCATCCATTAAGCAAACACGTACGGTTGTTCTGGCTCTGTGTGGGGAGCTGGGGCTCCCGTGATGAATAAGATGGACAAGGTCACTGCTCTCACAGAGCTGTCAGCCTGGTGGGGAGATAAGAGGAAACGCAGAAACCAACAAAAGAACAAGATAATTCCCAAATGCCATGAAGCCAAGAAACAAAGGTTGTGGCCCAGAATGACTGGCGGGAACTACGTTAGAAAGGAGTTGGGACCTGACTGCCAAGAAGAAGCCAACCTTGGGAAGAATCCCAGGCAGGTGGAACAGCAAGTGCAAAGGCCCTGGGGTGGGAAGGTGTGCTGGAGGAACAGCAAGGAGACCAGTGTGCCTGGAGCCAAGTGGCTGACGGCGGGAGGGGAGGAGATGAGGTCAGAGGGATGTGGGTGGCCAGGTCGTGCAGAGCCTCGTGGGCTGTTGGGAGGACTATGGCTTTGACCCTGTGGGAGAAGGAAAGCATGGGAGGGTGGTGAGCAGAGGAGGGACAGGTTCAGACTAATATGGGTCCCTCTGGCTGCTGTGCAGGGAGCAGACAGTGGGCAAAGGTAGGAGAGAGGCTGAGAGGGGGCAACTGCAGCTGTCTGGGTTGGGGGTGAGGGGTAGCTATGGAATGGGGAGAAAGAGTGGGTATGTTTGGGAGGTAGAACTATTAGGGCTGGCAGGCAGTGTTGTTCCGCTAAATGTTTAACAATTGGCTCTCAAAGAAAAAACAAAAACAAAAAACCCAAACAGAAAAAAACAAGCCCTGATTTGCAGCCAGCAACTACCAATTTCTCTGGTGTAAACTCTCCTTCTGTGGCCAATTGTAAGCTAATCACGTGACATCATACAGAGCTGGGCAATGGGAGGCAATGTGCAGTAGCACATCGTTATGTAGCATTTCCAACATACAGCTACAGGGGATGAGAATAGCTTCAGGAACATAGAAAATAGTAAGTGTAGCAAAATCATTAGAAAGTGATAGTTCTGAGTATTTATTCCCTATGTTTTAAATATAATTTATTTAACTGTAAGTTTTTATAATTTATTTTTAACAACATAATATAGTATATAGTATATGATATAGAATATATTATGTGGTGTATTATACAAATAATGTATAAAATATATAAAAATATGTATATGTATTATATAAATATATTTATTATACACATACTACATATTTACTATGTAGTATGAATACATATGAATATGTACAAATACTATAAATACTATACTATAATAATGTTTATAAATACTATAAACATTATATAATAATGTTTATAATACTATAAACATTATATAAACATTATAAATACTATAAATACTATACTATAATGATGTTTACTGATGGCTCCCGGATTCCTGAGACTCTGACTCCCTGTCCTGCCAGCCAGCAGGAGCAGGCGCCAGTACACTACTGCTCGCAGGTGAACTGGATGTGAGGCTTGGTGGCGGGAAGGGGAGAATCCATGTCTTTTGTCTTGAGCACTTGGTGTGGGTTTTCCCAGGGCAGACAGGGGAGGAGCACGTTTTGGGGAGGGGTCATGAATTTGGGTTTAGACACAGTGTTTAGGCGCCTTTAGCACCTCCAGAGGGCCAAGGTCCAGGCCCGTTAGGGGTAGCAGTGTGGGCCTGCGCCCCACTTGAGGTGGGGCAGGTTGCTGACCACTCCTTCCTGCGGCCCCTCAGCCCTCAACAGCCTGACGGGAGAGTTCAAGGGGAAATACTATCCTCTGAAGAACATGACAGACAAGGAACAACAGCAGCTCATCGACGACCACTTCCTATTTGACAAGCCCGTGTCCCCGCTGCTGCTGGCTTCAGGCATGGCCCGAGACTGGCCCGATGCCCGTGGCATCTGGTGAGGCGCCCCTGCCCTATGGCCCCCTTCTCCCCTGCCTCCTCCAGCCTTCCCATGACTTTCCACCAAAGTCAAGACCATAACAGTAATTATCCAGAATGATCTTGCCTTCCACCCCTGCCCACCCTGTGGTCTGCATGTCACATTTTGGGAAACTTGAAACTTAGACTTGAACCAGACTCCCTGGATGCAAATCCCAGCGCTGCCACTTACTAGCTGTGTGACCTTTGGCACACGATTTAACATGTCTCTGCCCCAGTTTCCCCATCTATAATATGGAGATCATGACAATTCATAGCTTTGGGGGTTCTCGTGAGGATTAGTTGAGTTAATTTATGTGAAGTATTGGAAAAAGTGCCTGGTATATAGTAAGTGCTCATATTGGCCATTAGTATGATTTTTATTACCAGCTGTTGTTGCTAGCTAGCTGGGCTTTCCATGAATCTTTGAATCCCTGATTCTGGTGGTCAAAGATTTTAAAAGGTTTTGAGGACCTAGGTTTCAAAAGATTTGGAGAGTGTAGGTTGTAAGATTTCAAGATTTTAAACATTTTTAGATTCCACTAATTTCCGGTTCTGTGATTCAGTGGTTTCAAACATTTCCAGGTCCTAGAGTTTTACAGTTCTAACACTCTTTCTGAGATGCCACAATGTGATGGGAAGATCTATCAATTCTGATTCCTGGCTTCCGTTTTTCAAAGATTCTGAGATTCTAAGAGTCTATAATGTTGTCCAAAGAATTAAGACCCTAAAAGTCACTGATCCCAGGATTCGAGATTCCACAGGTCCAGTGACATTAGAGTCTACAGGTGTTAGCTTCTCAGACTTTGAGGTGCTCCCACCTCTTGCCCTTCAGGCCCGCTGCCCCCTAGCGGTGGGTATGTGTTTGCAAGACGCAGGGGAATGGGGTTCCCGCGGAGCTGATTCCTCAGCCTTTTGCTGCGCCCGACCTAGGCACAATGACAACAAGAGCTTCCTGGTGTGGGTGAACGAGGAGGACCACCTCCGAGTCATCTCCATGGAGAAGGGGGGCAACATGAAGCAGGTTTTCCGCCGCTTCTGCTTGGGGTTGCAGAAGGTGGGTGCCTGCCTCTCGCGTGACTCCACGTGACCACCCCAGCTGCCTTCCGGGGCCCCTCCCCTCGGAACCCGGCTCCTCCCTATACCCAAGCCACGCCCCGCAGCACCCACCCCACTCGCTTTCCAAGGCCCCGCCCATTGAGAAACCGGCCCCACCCCTATGTTCAAGCCCCGCCCCTAAGAACCCGCCTTCCCGGCGTCCTCAAGCCCAGCCCCCTCAGAATCCTGCCACCACCTGTGCGGTCGGGCCCCTCCCCTCAGAATCTCGTGCCTCCAGGTCTTCCAGACCCGCCCCCTCGGAATCCTACCCCTACTGACATTCTCACACCCTGTCCCTCCGAACCCTGTCCGGGTTGTCGGTGTATTTGGGGGCGCCCGCCGGCGCTGATCCAGGGTCCTCTCCCCCACCTCAGATTGAGGAGATCTTCAAGAAAGCCGGCCACCCCTTCATGTGGAACGAGCACCTGGGCTACGTGCTCACCTGCCCATCTAACCTGGGCACCGGGCTGCGTGGAGGCGTGCATGTGAAACTAGCGCACCTGAGCAAGCACCCCAAATTCGAGGAAATCCTCACTCGTCTGCGCCTGCAGAAGCGGGGCACAGGTGCGGCCTACATCCCCTCCTGCGGCTTCTGGGGCCGGCCCTTTGCGGCGGCTGAAGGGGAGGTGGGGCATCCCCACGAGTTCTGGGGGTCGGCAAGGGCTGCCCTTCTGTAGCTTCAGTTCCTTCCTCTGCAAATAGGCATCAGCACGCCTTATCTCAGATGAGTCAATATACCATCATGGTTATATAATTAATATACACTGTGTATGTCCCTGGCCGCCTAGGGACCTCACTTTCCAATCTGTAAAGGGGAGGATGGTCAGATTCGACCCCAGGCAGCCCGGCTCCAGGGCTCAACTCTGTTACCCACCGTGCTGGATGGTCGAGGGGTGAGGTACCTAAAGCCGGAGATGTGGGCCCGTGAATAGACAGACGCTTAGGAGACTGCGTGCACTTAACCGTTACACAGTAGGCACTCACTCAGTACATGCGGCAGTCGCCGTTGGCACGGGGGTTGCGTCCCGGGCCCCGCTCCTGCATCTCTGCTCGCTCCTTAGCCCTGGCCTCCTGTTCCCGCAGGTGGCGTGGATACGGCCGCCGTGGGCTCAGTGTTCGACGTGTCCAACGCCGATAGGCTGGGCTCGTCGGAGGTAGAACAGGTGCAGCTGGTGGTGGATGGTGTGAAGCTCATGGTGGAGATGGAGAAGAAGCTGGAAAAGGGCCAGTCCATCGACGACATGATCCCCGCCCAGAAGTAGGCGCACTGCCCGCCCGCCGCCGACTGCTGGAGCCCCAGCCAAAGGGAGGACCCGGCCCACCGGAGGCCCGCCCTTCATCCTTTGCCCCGCCCCTTTCTCCCGGAGTCCCGCCTATAAAGGTTTAGTCTACCGGGGGCTCTATCCACCCTCCTTCGAGTTCCAGTTCCAACCAGAGTTCCAACCAATGGGCTCCATTCTCTGGGTTCTGGCCAATGAATAACCTCCCTTATGCTCTCCTCTCTTTTTCCCTGAGCTCCGCCCACCATCAGGAACTCTGGCTAATGGAGAGCACCCGGGCTCACCTGCGGCTCATGCTTTTTCTCCGCTCAAAGCAACAAATAAAAGCAATGGTGGCCTTAGCGTTGTGTGCGATAGTTATGGGGGGGAGGAGGAAGAGGAGGAGGAAAGACTTTTGTAATTGGCTACTGTGTGACCTCGAAGCGGTTTGCCGTCTCTAGGCATGTCCTAGGGCTAGACATGCTTTATCCCATCTCTAAAATGAGGCAAAGTTAGGGTACAGAGTCTGATCCAAACATTACAAAGCTCTATGGGGAATCTGAGACCCGGAGAGGTGTGGTCCAGGGTCACACCGCCGAGCTTGGGCCCTTCCCAGCCTCGGCTCCCCATCACTCACGCTCAGATCTCAAACACAGGGTCCTCGCGAGGGAGAAACGGAAGGCAAAGAAAATGTCTGAGACTTGAATCTGGCTCCCCGGCCTCCGGTTTGAGACCCCCCATGCATCTCATCACTGTCTACTTCATTATGCGTTTCACTGGCCTCCTTCTGTGCGATCTGACTTCAGCCCTCTACAGCGGCTACCAGTGTTTCCAACTTTCCTTACTTCGCTCGAGAACCTGCCATGGCTCCCCACGTCGCCTAGAACGCTCTCGTATTAAGTGCGATTCTTCAAGGCCAAACAAATTCATACCATTTGCTGAAGGCTCACCCTTCTAGTTCTTTTCCCATGATTCCCCTATATACTCTTTTGTTCCTTACACCCTGCAGTTCCCACCTTAATGTCTGCCCAAGCTGTTTCCTCCTCCAGACTGGGGCTTGGGTCAGAGCATACCTGTGAAGTCTTTAAGGATAGGACTTTTGGAGAGCTTGGTCCCAGAAAAGAGCAGGAAGGGGCCTTGGGGTCGCGTGTGGGAGAAGCAGGTAATAGAAGTCAAGAAACATCTGAACATGTATTGGGTGTTGGCCACGTCAATCACTTCTACTTGACCCAATAGGCTGAGGCCTCCATTTGCTAGGGCATAGCACGTGGGCCCCTAAATAGACGAAGGCCTCAGAAGAAAAGGTGAGGCAGAGTTAAGAAGACAGAGCCCCCAGGAACCTGGGGGAGGCACTTTTTCAAACCTTGTCACATAGGTAAAGGGCCCTTAGAGATCAAGAAATCTCTCCATTTTCCAGAAGGGAAACTGAGGGCCGGGGAAGTCAGGGTTCCCAGAGAGATTACCAAAACAGAGAGGTTAGAAGAGACCCCACAGGTCGAGGCGCGCAGGGGCTGTTAGACATGGGGACGCCCTTTACAATACTATCCGCCAATGAAGATCCCATCACTCATCCCAGCTCCACCTCTGAGGCCACACAGACCACACACACTCCAGCCAGTAGGGCCTGAGCCAGCCAAACCCAGAGGCCAGGCACTCGGCGGCTACCGTGCCTGTCCCGCCCATTTCGCCTCATAAGGCTGAGGTCCACCCCTTCTCTCCTCACCTTCTGTCCCGGTCCTGACCTCCTCGCTACTCTTCTGACCCGATTCCTTCCCTCCCTTCACAGCACAAACCTGCCCCCGCCTCTCCCTTACAGCCTTGCCATGGCTCCCCAGTACCCTTGGCACAAAGCCCAGGCGCCTCTCCACAACCTTCAAGGCCCTGCCGGCACCTCCAGCCTCATCTCTCACAGTGACTCTATACTCACTCAAGTCATGTGTCATTTGCTGAAGGACCTGTATGCTTTCTTGCTTCCCAGCCATTGTACCTGCTGTTCCCTCTGCCTAGAATACATGACCCACAGCCCGCCATGTCTGGTTAGTTAGCTGCTCATCGTTCTCTCCGTCACAGCCAAGCTGTCCCTCCCAGGAAGCCCTCCCTGGCTAGGGCAGTTTCCCCCTTTGCACTCCTGCGGGCTCTGGACTCCCCCATACCGGCCCTGCTCACTCTGGAGCACTGAGGACACGGCTGTCTCCTCCACTGGGCTGTGAGCTCCATGAGGGCAGGGCTGGGGCTGTTTTGGTCACCACTGTGTCCCCAGCACAGGGCTGGGCACAAAGGAAGCCCTCCGGGATTGAGGTTTCGTGACAGGGTCGGTTCCCCCTACACACACCTCATTTTTCTACCCTCTCAACTGTAGAACAGGGGTAGCAATGGAATGGGGAGAAGGAGTGAGTATGTTTGGGAGGGCCTGGCGGGAGAATTGACCTCACTGGGGAGGGGGGCAGGGCTCACAGGATGGTACCCGCCTCCCTCCTACCTACCACAAATGGTACCTGCCTCCCTCCCTCCCTCTCTCTCTCTCTCTCTCTCTCTCTCTCTGCCCAGAGTCCTATTCTGGCCTCACTCACGACAGGACTTTGGTTCTGCCCCAGACCCAGAATTTTTCAACACTGGCCACTCTTTAATCTTTACCACCCTCCATTTCTCATTTGACTTTCCTGTCAGCTCCATGAAGAATACAACAGTTGACCCTACTATGCTTTAAATGGGCAACTGAGGCAGTTTGACTAAGCCTCTTCACCGCATGCAACCCTCCATGGCTCCCCAGTGCCCTCGGAGGAAAGCCCAGCCTGTCCCCTTTGGCCCACAAGGCCCTAGGTGAGGCAGCCCCACCCTTCTGCACTGGACAGCCCTCTACTGCTTAAGTCTATCATGCTTCCACTTCCCTTCTCCTACTCCTACTCTTGACTTTCCTTTGGGGAGCCCCTTCTAAGTCCAGTTCTAGGCACAGGCCACTCCAGAGTCACAGCAACTGGTCCAGGGACGATCACATGGTCTAAGATCAGCAGACTTTCTGCTGCAGCAACTAAGCTGGAAGGATGAGAGCTTGGAACTGCTGGGGTCATCACTGCCATCAGGGAGTGCCTAATGGATGAAACTACTAGAATGAATCTCACACTGAAAAAAGCAGAGGTGAGCTTGCCTGCTGCCTAGATCCAGATGTACCCGAAGTCAGGCACCCCTGGCCTATGAGGTGAGCAAACAAATACCTTTTTGCTTAAGTGTAGACGGATTATGAGTCCTAATACAGCATTTCTCTTGCTCATTCTCCACCCACCCCCAACATAGCAGCCACCCTGAAATTACCCACAGTTCTTTGAGCTATGCCATGCACTGCCACCTCCAGGCTTGTGCCCAGGGCACACCCAGTACCTGGTCAACTCCTACTCATCCTTCAAAGCCCAACTCCGGCACCAGTTCCTCTGGAGTGCCTTCCCCCAACCCCCTCACTTTCTCTTCTGTGGCCCCCAAAGCAATGGTTTCTCTAGTGTCTATCAGAACACCGCTCCCGCCCCGACAGACAGGGGCTCCCTGGGTCTCGTGTCCACACTGGGCCTGGCGTGGAGTAGGCACCGGTCAATGACTGTTTATTGAATAAATGTACTGCTGGAGTAAGAAGTGGCTTAGAGTCCAGTATACCATGTGGGTGGGTATGTGAATGGATGAACGGGGGTCCGGTATAGGAACTGGGGCCTCGCGGATGAGGCCGAGTCCTGTCCTGCCCTCTTCCACCATCATCCTTGACCCTCACACCCCCACTACTCCCATTCTGCAGACGAGAAAACCCGAGGCTCAGAAAGGAGAAACCACTGACCCAGTCACACACCTCCTCTTCATCTCACTTGCAGGTGAGGGCAGGGAAGGAAGACCCCAGGGTCAGCGTGGGGGAGGGGGGACTTCCTAAGTTTATTGGGCAACAGGCTGCAGGTGAGGGGCTGACAGGAGGAGGGTGGGGCTGTAATAACTTAAAAACCGGAGGTGAGAGCGGCAGCTCCTCGGGAGGCCTCTGCAGAGGGGAGGGGGCGGGGTATTTACAAGGATTTGTACAAAGTGCCCCGCGCCAGCCTGGGGCAGGAAAGGGGGGTTCGAGCAGGAGGGGATGGGGGGGAAGGAATCTGCCTCTCTGACCCCCACTCCCAACCCCACCCACCCCAGTTCTCCGTCCAGTCTTTAGGCTCAGCAACTCTTCTTGCCCCTGCCCAAGGCCTAATTCTTGAGCTGTTGGGGGGAATGGAAGTTTCCTGTTTCCCTTTCTGCCCCCCCTGCCCCCAAAGTTTCCTCAGGTACCCGCGGCAGGGTGAGGGGGGACAGGACGAGCTGGAGGCTCCAGGAAGGCGCCAGCTTCCCCTGTGAAGCCCCTTTGCTCTTCTCTCCTGCCCAGCGGCCCCAGAGAACAGCAGAGGGGACAATCTCTGCCCCCAGACCGATTTCAGGGAAACTGAAGTGATGACAAAGGGAGAATCCCCTCCTTGACCCCCTTTCTCTCCTGCCGAAGCGAAGTGGGAGAGGAAAAGAGGAGGGGACCCAGGGCCATGACGGCTCAGAGCTCGAGGTCATTGGAGATGCGGGTGACGAGGGTGCGGAAGGCCAGGGCAGTGCCCGCCACGCGGCGGAAGAGCACTCCTCGCAGGCCCGGCCGGGGCAGCTGGCAGACCTCCACTTCAAAGTGGGACAGGGGCTCGGGCCCGCCCGCACCCCCGTGCAGGCAGGCCAGCAGGAACGGCTGTGGCTGGCGGCAGCGGCAGCGGGCGGCCGCCGTGGCCTGGCGCAGAGCCGCCATCAGGGCCTCGGGCGGGCGCGAGCTGGTCAGCTTCACACTCCAGGGGAATCGGAGCAGCCGGGGGGCGGTTTCCGTTTGATCCCAAGGTAGATGGCAACTGAGGTGGGAAGATATTAGGGGTTAAAGATGGGGGAGAAGAGGAAGGTAACCCACTGTTCCCACTTTGGGACAGACCCCTAGGTATCTCCTCAAAACCTCTTTTACCCCAGTGACAGAGTATCAGCTGTACCTATAGCTATCAGCTGGAGACTACATTTCCCAGCCTCCCCTGCAGCCAGGTGTGGTCTTGTCTCCAAATTCCTGGATGTGCGTGGAAGCGATGGGTGCAACTCCACATCACCCTTTTCAAAGGAAACTGCACGCCCTGGACTCTCCTGTCCCACCTCCTGTGAGGCTGCAGCACGAGCTAGCCTGGGCCGTGAAGATGACGGGGCTCTAGGGGTGGGGATGTAAGAGCCCTGGGAACACAGTGAATCACCTCAGGAACAGAGCGGCCCTGCCAGCCCGGCCTGGACACAGGGTTTGTGTGTGAGAGAAGTTTATTCCTGTTTGTATTTTGGGGTCTCTTTGCTATAGCAGCTCAGCTTGTCTCCTAACTGATATATCCTTCTTCTGGTAATAATCATTTTCCCTTGAAGGACCAACCTACCTTACTCTAGACTAGGGGTTCTCACCTGGGAGCAGTACTGTCCCCCAAGGGATATTAGGAAACTTCTGGGGGCTTTTTGACTGTTAAAATGTCTTGGGATGGGAGCAATGCCAGCATTTATTAGGTTGGGCAGGAAGTTCAGGAATGATACACATTCTGCAATGTGTGAGAAGGCCCTGCCTATCAAAGAAATGTCTTGCCTAAAATACAAAGAGTGTTCCCCTTGAGAGGCACTGCAGATCTAGTCTTTCCGGTTTAGGTGGGGCATGAACACAAGGGTGAACACATGACTCACTTCCGGTCAATGAGAGCATGCAACCCCCGTGGTCACTGTGATTGGTTCAAAGATGAGCATACCACTAAGTATGACCAATCAGAATACTCCACCCTTCTGGTCCCAGGCATGGGTTTAGGGATGGACATGTGACCCATTTCCAGCCAATGAGATTCAGTCCTGGGACTGTTGGAACTGCTGGGGAGGCTCGCTATTTCCACTAGGGTTTCTACAATGGCCCAGAGCTGTTGGCAACCCTTGTGCCTCATTGGATGAGAGGGGAAAGGAGGTGTGGTGTCAACAGGGGGCGGAGTGGGTTAGAGATGGGAGAGGCTCAAGTTAAAGATGGTCAAGGGATAATGCTCAGGGATGGAGGTGGAAATGAGAGGAAATCAAGGGGGCGGGGTGGGTAACAGGAGCCAGCAGAGAAGGGAGGGTCATAGGGACATTTCAGGAAGTTGGCCTTGGAGGATGAGGATGAGGCTTGGGCCCCATCTAAGGGTCTGGTGAGGTACTTACACCAGTGGGGTCTGAGACAGGCAAAATGGGAGGGGCTGATGTGGCACTCAGAGGAGGCACATGCACTCACCTTGTGACCTCAGGTCCCCCGATTCTCTCAGGTTCGTCTGTGACCCTAGGGGAGGGGAGGGGGGAAGAGTGTCTAATCTGGACATAGGGGCCTCTCCCTCAACCCACTGGTTCCAGGACTCTGGGCAGCCCCTGCCTCAGCCCTGGTCCCCCCCTGCTGTATGGAGCTGGGCTGGAGAGGGCTGGGAGTCAGGATTTGATCTCCCTCTCCATGCCCAGAAGGGGAGCCCCGTCTGAAATGGTTAGTGCAGGTTGAAGGAAAGATACTCAAGGATTTGGAAGACAAAAGAGGGTGGGGGTGGGCAGAGACACATACCTACATATAGAAGGACACACACACACACACACACACACACACACACCCCTCCTTCAGGCTGTACTCAAATGAAACCTCCTCAGTGAGGCCTGCCCCATGTATAACCGCACCCTCCCTTCTCCACACCCCTGACCCCCCCCTTCCTTGCTTCCTGTTTCTCCTTAGTACTTGCCACTACCTGACAGTATATATATTTTACTTAGTTATTGTTTACTGTCTGGGTCCCCTAGTAGAATGTCCTGGGCAGGGATTTTATCCCTTTTGTTCACTTTACTCTGGGCCCACGATGGTGCCAGGCACACAGTAGACACTCAAGGAATAGTAATAGTAAATATTTATAAAGCATTTTCCAAGGCAAGATTTTAAGCTCAGTCCGTGCATCACCTCGCTTAGTGATATAGCTCACCGCACGACAACCCTAGGAGGAAGGTACGGTTATGACTATCCCCACTTCAGGGAAGGGGAAAGTAAGGCCCAGAGAAGTTAGGTCATTTGCTTAAGGGCACTCAGAAGAGCTCGGGTCTGAACCCCAAGAGCCTGGCTCCAGAGGCCAGACTATTGTTTATTAACTGAGTGAGGAAATGAACCACCAGAGCCCCTACCCGACTCACAGCGCCCCCTCCCGCCAGGCCCGCACACAGGTCAGACATGCAGATAGAGAGGCAGAGCCAGTGAAAGCAGAGGGGGGAGGGGACTTACTGATCTTGGATCCCTGGGGCAGAGAGGCGCCCGAAACACAGCGGTTAGAGTTCTGCCGTTTAGAGGGATCGAGGGTAACCCTGCAGCGTGAGGAGGGAGGCGAAGGGTGACGGAGGAAGAGGAGGAGACGTGGGGATACAGAGGCAGAGTAGAGCAGAAGACAGGTTAGGCCCCGTCAGCCCCCCACCCCGCTCCCCAGACCCCACATCCCGTGGGGCTCACCTTCGGGTCAGTTTGGAGGTCAGCTTGGTGAAGAGGTTGGTGGTGGGGCGGGGCCGCCCAGTGGGCAGGGGTGCGGCCTCATGGGCCAGTGTGGGAGAGGCGGGGGGCCCATTCTGCACGCCCCCACCTGCCCCGCCCCCTGCCCGCCTGTCCCGGACCTGGCCACCGTGGAACGTGCTGCGGACGGTGGAGCCGCGTGCCAGGCGGCTCCGCTCCCCTGATGGGGGAGCCAGGCTGTGACTGGAGGGGGAGGCGGGGGGCACCCGTGGGGTCCCCGAGCTGTGGGCAGAGAGGTACAAGTCAGGGTGGGGCCTTGAGGCAGGCCAAGTCCCCAGCCCCCTGCTTCTCCACTCGTCATTCCTGAGATCAGAAACCTCTAGCAACCTGGAGCTCAGGGACAGGGCTGCTGCGTACATTGTGCAGGCTGTGCGCTGTGCAACCCTAGTATTGTCTTACCACCTCGTCTCAACTCCTAAGTCATCCCTCCTTCAAACCATCCTTTCTTTAAACTCTGCCCCCTCCCATCTGTCCCCTATCCCAATTCTCCTCTCTCCAAACTCGGCAATTGAATAGATTCAGATACATGTTTGGATGAATCCCTTGCCATTTGCCATCCAAACCTCAGGAACCAAACCAACTGTGCAAACACTTTGCTATTATTCAATCGCGGGAAAGGAATAGATGTGAACATCAAGGGGACCTACGTTCATTATGAAAACGTTTCAACAGGTGAAAAGAAAGAGGAAGGCACCCTCTCCCTAACTCTCTCAAGATGCTGTGTGGGCAGAGGTGGATCCACTATCCCAGGGCCCTCCTCCAGGCCCTCTGAGGCTCCCAGTCCTGACAGCAGGAGCCAGACCTCCAGTTTCTATCCTAGGGAGCCGGGACGAGCCTGGATCTCAAAGAGGGAGCCCTGATTGGCAGATACCACTACCTCTCTCCCAGAATCCATACACCTTGTTTTACTCTTAGTGACCAAACCCCTTAGAGTATGAACATTGCACATGGCTGCCCAGCCAGATACTACATTTCCCAGCCTCCCTTGCAGCTCGGGGTGGTCATGTGACCATGCTCTGGCCAACAGAATATAAACAGAAGTGCTTTGTACCATTTCTGGGTCATGCCTCTAAAAAGAAAGCAGTTTGCACTCCACTTTCTTTCCACCCTACTTGCTGGTTGCGAAACAGTGGTAACTGGTGCAGTGGCCTCAGGTCCAGAGCTGCAGCCTCATGTTGAAATTGGTCCTGAATCCTTGGAGGACACCCCCTCCTACCTCTGGATGGTTGCATCACAGAGGACTAAACCTCCGTCTCATCCACTGCACTCTGGGGTCTTTTCATTCCTGAATCTATAATCTAACTATACACTATCTCTCGGCCAGAACTGGGAGGCCATATGTTATAGTGATTACAAGTACAGATTCTGGAGTCAGTCTGGAATCTTTGCTCCTTGACTTACCAGCTGTGTGGCCTTGGACAAGTTACTTAAGCTATCTATGCCTCATTTCCTCAGCTGTAAAATGGAGATACCAGGATCGACCTCATAGAATTATTAGGGGCATTCAACTAGCTAATGTACAGAGGCCTGGCACATGGTTACTGCTTGAAACATGTTGGCTGTTCTTATTTTTATTTAACAACCACAAAAAAGCTCGTACTCATCAAATGCCTTCTGTGTCTCAGACCCTGTGCCAGGTACAAGGACACACCTGATCTCCACTGGATCCCTCTAATAGGGTCTGGAGGCAGAGAACATCAGCCCCATCTTACACAGGAGGAAATGGAGGCTCAGACACCTGCCGAAGAGCTAAGAGGCAAGATTCAAACTCAGAGCTGAGTAGCCACAGAATCACTGCCCTCAACCACTCCATTACCTTGCCCCCCCACAAACAGTAACACCTGCATCTGTTTATCAGGTGCTTCCCAGAGGGCACCTCGGCGTCATGCCTGCCAGTCCTGGTGGGCGGCAGTGTCATTATCCTGAAGCCTGCCCCACTCCCAGACTTGAACTGTGATGTGAACCAATTCATTCCCTTTTTATCCTCCAGCCAGTCTGTGCTGGTTTCCCTCACATGCCAGCTGAAAGAGACCGAACAGACTCAGGCAAAGAAGTTTGAAACCCAGCCAACCAGAGGATGTTGAAGCTGTGACAATCTGGGGCTTCTCTCCAGCTCTAAAAATGGATCATTCAAAAAAAAAAAAAAAGAATCAACTCAGGTTCCCAAGGCTCGTAGGCAGAGAATGGGGCAGACTGCTTTCCTGGTGCTGATGACTAATTAATTAAGGGTGGAGGATTTTCAGGGGAGTCTGGGAGAGGGAGGACGTGGGTAGATTCTGCCAAGGGAAGGGCAGACACAGACTCCCCAGTCCCCATGGCACCCCTCCCCGCATCTATCATCTGAGATCAAGGGGGCCCTGCTCACCTACACCCCACTGCCCCCTCCCTGTTGCTGCCCTCCCTCCATACCTGTTTTCTTTGCCATTTGGCAACAGGGATGGGCGCTCAGCCCCCGGGCGTTCTGTGCAAACGTAGGTGTTTCTGCGGGTCATCATGCTGGGGGGGAGGTTGTTCTGCAGGAGACAAGGCCGGGAGGAGAGTGAGGGAGCAAAGGGACACCCCTTAATCCCCCTTTACCCTCTATGGCCTCCCTCATTAGGAACGAGGCAGGGAGGACTTCCCTGGCAGTCCAGTGGTTAAGACTCCGTGCTCCCAATGCAGGGGGCCGGGTTCGATCCCTGGTCGGGGAACTAAGATTGCGCATGCTGCAAGGCGCAGCCCAAAAATAATAATAATAAAGAAATAAATAAAAATAAAAAGAATGAGGCAGGGGCCTGTGTGTGAACTGAAAGTGAGTAGGTGGTTTATTGTACTTTGGCTAAAGACATGAAGGGTTAATGGGCCATCCCAGCCATGTAGGCTGAGAGTCATAGAAGGCCTTGGAGCTGGGAGGAGAGAAGGTCAGGGAAGGTTCCCAGGGGGCAGCCTCGCCCCCCTCTCCTCTCCCAGCTCTCCCCCACCTCTAGCCACGTTAAACTTTGAAAAACATACTTATTCATGCCGTGCTGTCTCTCCTCATAAAGGCCTTTGCACGTGCTGTCTTATCTGCTTGGTTATTCCTCCTGTCTTTCCCTCTGACTCACTCTTAGGTATCTTTCAGGTGTCAGTTCATCATATATCCGTGCCCTGGCCCCAGGCTGAGTCAGCTGCACTCCCTGCTACAGCCTTGATCACTCTGATTGACCACATCTGTGGTCCCCAGCCCCTACTGCACCGAGCTCTCCGAGGACAGGAATGGCATATCAGGATTCTGTTGCCTCACAAAATGTGTTGGAAAGCGATCCCTCTTTCTCCCCTCTGGAAGTCTGCCTAAGTTGGGTATTATTCCTTCTTTCAGTGTGTGGAAGACTTCCACCAGCTTAAAGCCATCTGGGTCTGGAGTTTTCTTTATGGGAAGATGTTGAGACTGTTCAGGTTTTCTATTTCTTCTCGTGTCAGTTTTGGTTAACTGTGTTCTTAAAGACATTTGTCCGTTTTGTCTAAGTTGTCAAATTTATTGGCATAGAGTAGTTCCTAATGCCATCTTACTACCTTTTTATGTTAGAACAAAGTTCCCTTTTTCACTTCTGATAGTGGTAATTTTGTGTTTGCTGTATTTCTTCTTTTAGTTTTTTTAATTGAAGTATAGTTGATTTACAATGTCACGTACTGTCTTTTTTATTAATTAGTCTTGCTAGGGGTCCATTGATTTTATTAATCGTTTCAAAGAATCAGACTTTGGCTTGTTGATTTTCTCTAGGGTACATCTGTTTTCTCCTTTATTGATTTCTTTTCTTCTCTTTATTATTTTCTTCCTTCTACTGCTTTTCTGGGTGCGCAGGGTCGGGGGGTAATTTGCTGTTCCTCTTCTACTTTCTTAAAGTGTGGGTTTATTTCAACAATTACAACAGTTCTCATTCACTGAGTGCTTACTGAGCCAGACACTGTGTGAAGACTGTACAAGATCCTCCCAACAACCCACGTTTTTGATGAGCTCATTTTCACAGGGTGGAGCAGTGAAGCTCAGAGAGGGGAAGTTACTTGCTCAAGGTCACACAGCTCATCAATGTAATTCAAACTCTGGTCTATGTAGCTTCAGCGTCCTGACCACCTTCCTGTAACTTGTCTCCATCCTTGTCTCTGATGAGGAGGATATTTTGGTTCCCTTAGCTTGTATTATGTTATACTAAGGAGCTGTAGAAGCAACAAAGCTGAACGCTACATTCCCCAGAAACTCCTCTGCAGCCCAGGTTCTGGATATGAATGGGTTCTGCCAATCTTTGCACTCATGATCTGCAAGGTGGAAAAGGGGTGGCAGCCACTTTCTTGCCCCCTTTGACTTGGGCTCACACAGGCAAATCCGTGAGATGAGGGTCTTTGCTTCAGCAGGGCACCAGTGCCGGTTCTCCAGACTTCTGGGCAGCAGAGGCTCTTCTTCTGGAGGATGAAGTTTCTGAGTCTTGCATTGCAGCCATGACTGTATGTTCTTGAATTCAACAGAGCTAGAGGTGGCCTCAGAGGCGGCAGCTCCCTTGGTGGGTCAATTCTGCCGTGGCAATATGTCATTCTTGTAGGTCTTGTCTATTGCCTGCCCCTCCAGCCCTTCCTACAATTGTATAAGCACCACACCTAATTCCCCGTATTAATTCCTTCCCGTCGAACTTCTTTCTGACACTGAATCCTAATTTATACGCTAGAATCAAGTACAAGCTTAGGCAGAGAGAGCACTCAATAAATGTCTGTTGAGTGAACGACTGAACGGATAAAACAAAGAGTCCCATGTGGTGGTCTGGGGAACAGGATGGGAAACGGCAGAGTCTGAAAAATGTGACCCAGGTGGCATCGATAGGCTGGGCCACAGGTGGTGGCACCCCTGGTCCCATCCCCCAGCCCCTCCACTCACAGGGGTGCTCGTACTGTCCTTCCGCCGCTCTGGGATCTCTGCCTTGTTGGGGTTGTGGGCGCTGCTGACCATGGGGCTGGAGGGGGGCAGCCCTCGGCTCCCGCTCCCCGCGGCACTGCAGCTCGCCTTCCGGCCTGGCAGGCGCTCCTCCTTCAGCTCCGCCTCCCCTGTGCTGGTTGGGCTGCGCTTGGGGTGCAGGGGTGCAGGGGATGGGCCACCTGGTAGAGGGAGGGGACAGTTTAGGGTTGGCGTCACCTGGAAAAGCCAAAACATACTCCAGATGATCCTTAGAACCTTAGAATTCCTCACATAGGCTACAACCTTTGCATGGGCCATTCTGATAATACCTAAGTGACAACATATATACTGACCCAGAAGCTCCACATAAATGACATGACACACATACAGGTTATTCACTGCATCCTTCTTCTTTTTTTTTTCAGGCCAAAAGATTGGGAACAGGCTAAATGCCCCTTAATATGGGGATAACTAAGTAAGTCAAGATATTGTCACACAATGGAATACTATGCAACTATAAAAAATGTTCCAATACAGAAAGATCTTCAAGATAGATTGTGAGGTAGAAAAGGCAAGGCAAGGTATGAGGTCTACAGTGGGCTATCATGTGTATAAAAAGGGGGAAAAGGGCTTCCCTGGTGGCGCAGTGGTTGAGTGTCCGCCTGCCGATGCAGGGGACGTGGGTTCGTGCCCTGGTCTGGGAAGATCCCACATGCCGCGGAGCGGCCGGGCCCATGAGCCATGGCCGCTGAGCCTGCACATCCGGAGCCTGTGCTCTGCAATGGGAGAGGCCACAACAGTGAGAGGCCTGCGTACCGCAAAAAAAAAAAAAAAAAAAAAAAAAAGGGGGAGAAGTGTTTAACTATATCTATTTATCTATACTTGTTTATAAATGAATGTTGCCCAAAGGCTATTGTTTCTATTAAAAGGGGGGAATATATCTTTATAGTATATTAATATATTAATATTGTATTTATCCATCTTTATGCAGTTAAAAATTTTTCTCTTTCTCCTTCTTTTCACATCTTTCTCTTTATATATTTATATATGAATGAAACTTCTCTGAAAGAATTGATATAAAACCGGTAATGGTGGCTGCGAGATACGTGTAGGACAAAGACTTTTTTACCATCTACCCTTCCTGCGCTATCAAGTTTTGAAGGATGTGAGTGTAACAGTTTCAAAAACAAACCAAAACAAATTCTGTCCTTTAGAACATCTTGGGAATTTACAGTTGTAGAACCCGGGGGTTAAACTTGTTCCAGAACTTCAGAGAGTCAGAACTTCTGCATGTTAAATCCTCAGGGAACTTAATGCGCAAAAGTCCCAGAACCATAACAAGCTCTACAACGATGGACACAGGACACTCATAAACCATCTTTTATCCTGAGAACCCCAGAACCCAGAAGGTCTCCATGTGGGTTATTTTTAAAGGTTACCATGTTCTAACCGTAGGATGCTGGAGGCACAAGCTTCTTAGGGACTCTCTGGGCCAATCTCGCTATTATAGGTGGGGAAAAGGAGATCCAGGGGAGGGGAACGGCTTGACCAACCAGAACAAAGCAGGTTCTGCTCAGGACTGATGCTAAGCTTCCCTGACTCCCCTCTCCCTGTACTAGTGCCTGTCCCAGAGTAAAGAATTTCACCCCTAGAGAGAAGTAGGGCTGCAAAAATAACGGAAAGTTGGAAATCACCTTGGCAGTTCCTGAACTGTTAAACGTAGAGTTACCATATGACTCAGCAATTCCACTCCTAGGTACTTGCCCAAGAGAAATGAAATCATACATCTACACAAAAACTTGTACATGAATGTACACAGCAATGCTATTCATAGTAACCAGAGGTGGAAACAACCCAAATGACCCTCAGCTGATGAATGGATAAACAAAATACGGTATATCCACGCAATGGAATATTATTCGGCCATAAAAAAATGAAGCACTGATACTGCTACGATACAGATGAACCTTGAAAACATGATGCTAAGTGAAAGAATCCAGTCACAAAAGGTCACATACTGTATGATTCCATTCATATGAAATGTCCAGACTAGGAAAATCTACAGAGATAGTAAATAGATTAGTAGTTGTCAGAGGCTGGAGGTTGGGCTGGATGGGAGATTTGAAATAGATGAATAAGGGTTATGGAGTTTCTTTATGGGGTACTGACAATGTTCTAAAGTTGACTGTGGTGAAGGATACACAAATCTGTGAGTATACTAACGCCACTGATCTGCACACTTTCAATGTATGTGAACTATATCTCAATAAAGCTGTTGAAAAATAGTGGGGATGATTAACATTTGATGAGGGTATAGGCAAGAGACCTCTTGGAAGTTCCCATGTCTCATTTGTGGTGGTAGTGGCGGTGGGTCTGTTGTCTGCAGGGGATGAGATATATGTTAGTTGCAGAATGTGGGATGCAATCAGGTGTCTGCCCACTCCCTTCCCACTAGTACGTAAGGAGGAGAGGCCAGAGGGCAGGCTCTCAGCAGCCATTTTGTACAATGTGTCATCCTGTGTCCTAGTCAAGTGGATTGATCCCAACTGGACCTGATATCAAGTGGACCAAAGAGATTCCAGCTATTATTTGAGCTGGCCTCTAAAACCGAGTTGTAAGGAGTTAAGAGACTGGGAAAAAGATAAGGCAGGATATGTAAGAAAGAAAGGAAAAAACAGACGAGCAGAGAAGAAGCAAGACACAGAGTGTCTGCTCTGGGTCTGGCTGCTTTTCCAGTTTCTAACCCCTTACTGAGCCTGACTGCCTCCAAATTTCACGCAGTTTCCCTGCCCCTTTATAAGGCACTCCTCCCTTCGCTGCAGGTGGCGCGAGCAGGTTTCTGCCGCTTGCCAGCCAGAGAGCCCTGACGTAAGGTGGGTCCGAGGCCCTGGGACCAGGGAGGGCGCGTGGGGGTGTAGGGCTGTCACTCACAGAAGTCGCTGTGCCTGCGCTGGCGGTGGTAGGTGGACGAGGAGCTCCGCTGCCCTTTGCTGTGGCTGGTGCCTTTGCTGGAGCTTGTTCCATTGGTGGTGTCGCTGGGCGCCCGCACCCGTGCCAGGGCCAGCCCCGGGGTGCCCCGGTCCCCACCCTCCTGCAGGAAGATGACAGATGAGGAACCTCAGCCTCTGTCCCCTCTGCCCCAGAAGTCCCCCCACCCCGGGCATCGCGCATCCCAAATGTCCCTGACGCCTTCTGACCTCAGTCTTCCTGCCCAGCAGGAGGTAGGTGGCGGTCACTTCGTTGTACTTCTGGCTGGTCAAGGCCTCTTTGATTTCTTCCCGCGTGTAGCCCATACCCACCATCACCTCTGGGAGAGGGGGATGGAGAGGAGGTTCAGTCTCCCCAGATCCTTCCCTTCCACTCGTTTCTGCATCACAGAATGCCTGCTCTTTGGCTTGTCCAGTACCCATTCCTCCTTCTGCCAGCAGTACCCTGATTTTCCTTGGAAGAACATTTCTTCCCAGCTCAGATCACCTGGCTGACTCCTGCCTGCTCCGAGCCCCAAGGGCAGGCATATAACTCAGGTCTGGACCATCAGAGTGTCCCATCCCCAAGGCCATACTGATTGGTTCAGGTTGGGCAGATGACCCAGGTATGGCCAATCAGAATGCTCCATACCCAGAGCCACAGTGATTGCTTAGGGTGGACATATGACCCAGTTCTGGCCAATAAAAGTGTTCCATCCCCAAGGTCAAATTGACTGGTTCAGGGGTAGTCAATGGGCACCGCCCTAGGGCTTCTATTGGAACATGAGGAAAGTGGTTTCTCTTCCTGATGGGGTGTCCAGGCCACTAGGATATGCTGCTGTCAGCTTGCTCCTGGCGGGGAGAGCTGCCCGGGAAAGAAGCCACCACTGAGAAGATCCCTAACAACTGTCTCTGAGCACCTGGATCCAGCTGTGCCTGAAGGCTGATATACCCTGGTCTTTTCAGTTATGTGAATGAATAACACACTATTAGGTTAAAACACATGAAATTGCTGGTATTAACATTTTTTGAGCTATTACAATGGCAATTTCACATGGTTCAACCTATTATTATTATCTGGTTTAAGCCAGAATGGCTTGGGTTTTCTGTTACTTGCAACCAGGAAGTCCTGATTAATACAGTCAGATCTGATGGTGGCCTTGGTTTCCTCAGCTGTAGAATGAAGGTTACTGGATGGTTCCTAAGGGGCTCTTCCAGGGCTAATGCTTTTGGGGTCAAATGTTCGAGGGCTCCAGGCTGAAGGGATTGGGACCAAATGGGTGGAGGGTGAGGCACGTGCCAAGGTGGGAGTTTTTCTCAAACATGCAGATTACTGATGGCTTTGACCAAACTCTTCTGGAAGTGACTGTGATTTCCTGTGTCTTAACAGTCAAAGCTAACACAAAAGCACTTATTACATGCCTGATATAAGTGCTTTATATAATTTCATTCATTGAATATTCATAACAAACTTATGAGATAAGCCCTCTGATTATCCCGTTTTATAGATGAAGAAACAGAAGCACAGAGAGGGGAAGCCACTGGCCCTGGGTCACACAGCTAGAAAGTAGCAGCACAGGGACTGGAGCCCAGACTTCTCTGCTCTCCCCAATTGCCTTGCAAACTTCTGTGATGCACTAACCAAAGGGGTAGGTGCTGGGAAGCTCCTACCCCTGGCTCTGGGGCCTATGGCTCTGCTCTCCCTGACCCTCACCGATTCGCTTGGTGTCCCCGAAGTCCTCCTCGGGCTCTGTGTATGGCTTCAACTCCTCACCCTCATAGCCGATGTTGATCCATTTGTCTTTCATGATTTGCTACAGGAATCGGGAGCAGGACAGGGAAGGGGAAAGAGAGATGTCAGAAGGAACTGGGAAAAATATAGCTTCCCACCTCCCACGCAGGCCCCTGAATGGGGTTCCTGCCCTGCCCCGCCCCCACCTCCAAGGCCTAGCACCCCAGAATCGAGAGCTTCCTGAGAGCTAGCACCTCCTCGCCCTATCCCTCACCCACCCAGCTGAAGCCTCCTGAAGCCACCCTTCCTCCTCCGCATCATCTGGGTCCTTGGCACCCTGTGATCATTCTAGGAGCTCATTAGCTAATTACTGGCATGTCGGGGAGTGGGCGAGGCTGTTTGGGGGGCGGTGTCAGGACGGGCCTGGGAGCCTTTTCCTGGGCTGCCTGTCTCCCCTCACCTTCCAGCAGCGGGTCGGGCACGGGAGAGGGAGGAATAGTGTCAGTCAAGGAGGCTTCAGTGGGAGGGGTGTGGGGTGGAGGCTTAGCTTACCTCGAGAGTACAGCGTTTCGCTGGGTTCAGCACCAAAAATCTCCGCAGGATGCTCTCACAGTCTGTTGACATGTAGAAAGGGACCCGGTACTTCCCTCTGAGGACTCGCTCTCGCAGCTCCTGGGGGGATGGGGTTACTGGGGGAGGGGTCCGCCCCGTTTTCATTACACACACACACACACACACACACACACACACACACACACACACACACACATCTTTCTCCCAATCCCCCGACAAAAGTGATAGGAGCTCCAGGTCCCAGCCCTGGTGCAGTGGGAAAAACCCCACCACTTTTCCCGACCTCAGTTCCAATCTGTAAAACGGGAACGTTGTCATAGATGCAGCAGTTTTCAAAAAAGTTTTTTTAAAAAGTGATATAACTTTTCACTCTGAGTTAATCTTACAGAGAGGGTGAGTTCTATAAGCCAGATAAGAGGGGAGGTGGGTCGGTGAGTCAGCCTCTGGGGCCTTAGTTTCCGTGTCTGTCAACAGGGATCACAGCACTCACTCCCCAGGCCAGGGTAGGAGTGAGCCTGTAGGAGTAAATGCCTAGCGCGAGTCATGTCCAGAGCAAGTTCCGTACCTCATGGATTGTGGGATCCTAGTTCCAGCACCGGGGATCGAACCTGGACCCTCGGCAGTGAAAGCGCGGAGTCCTAACCACTGGACCGCCAGGGATTCCGCGAGTGTTTTTTTAAAATTAATTAATTAATTAAGTTTTGGCTGCGTTGGGTCTTCGTTGCTGCGGGCGGGCTTTCTCTGGTTGCGGCGAGTGGGGGCTACTCTTCGTTGCAGTGCATGGGCTTCTCATTGCGGTGGCCTCTGTTGCAGAGCACGGGCTCTAGGCGTGCGGGCCTCAGCAGTTGTGGCACGTGGGCTCAGCAGTTGTGGCTCACAGGCTCTAGAGCGCAGGCTCAGTAGTTGTGGCACACGGGCTTAGTTGCTCTGTGGCATGTGGGATCCTCCCGGCCCAGGGCACGAACCCACGTCCCTTGCATTGGCAGGCGGAGTCCCAATCACTGCGCCACCAGGGAAGTACCCGCAAGTGCTTTTTTAATACTAGGTTTACAAAAGGGGAGGAGAGAGGGGCATCCTGCCCCCCATTCCCCATGGCTTTCCAAAAAGCTATGAGGCCCTGGCAGTTTCAAAGAATGAGCACTGATTTATATGCTGACTTTTTTTTCTTTAAGGGCCTTTTAGGAGGGCCCTGCCAAGGTTATGAGAGAAAACATAAGTCCCACGCTCCACGGCATGGCAGTAGGAAGAGCCCCTTCCATCCTGAATAAAGAACGGAGGTAGATAGAAAATGGACGGTAGGGTGAATGGGGCAAGGGGCCTCTTGGGGTGGAGCCCTCTGCCAGGGCCTGGGCTGGGAGCTCCCTCGGGGGCCTTCTCCTAAAAGGGCTGGATGCGGCCTGTGCCTGGGGAGCCTGCAGATCATCACAGCCTGAAGGGTCGTGAATATTTCATAGTAACGAGGATCGCTTTCAGAGCACTCACCCGGGGCTGGGCAGCGTTCTCAGCGCTTTACACATATGACATGTGTTCACAAGGATGCTGTGAAGCAGGGTTAGGACGCCCCGTTTTCCAGACAAGGAAACTGAGGCCCAGAGAAGTTAAGTCACTTGCTCTGGGACTGTGCAGCCAGGAAGTGGCAGGGCCAGGGTTCAAAGCCAGGCGGTCAAGGCCCGGAGCCTGTGCTGCTCTGTAACCACCACTCCACGCCGCCTCTGTCACGTGATGGTGAGAAGTAGCCATCAGGCCACGGACACCACCACCAGGGCAACTCCCGAGCGTGACACCCTGGGCAGATGCCAGGTCCCCGTGAAGGGCTTCACACACCCAGTCTGGCTGTAACTGTCCCCATCTTACAGGTGGGGAAACGGAGGTTCAGAAAGGGACTTGTTCAATGTCACTCAGCAAGGAAATGACAGAGCAGGGATCTGCCCCCAGCTGCATGTCTCCTTCACCCAGCAAGGCTTGGGGTGCCTGGTGGGGAAACGGGGACAACAGAAGGTGGCAAGGGCCTGGGGCAGGTGAGAGGCAGGTCTGGCCCTTTGGGAAGTTCTCTTGGCTTCATGCGTGGGGCTCAGAAAGATGATTCTGTGATCTCAGCAAGTCCTCGAGTCGCTGCTGTGAGGCTGGTACCCTAGGGTCCTCACTGAACCGAGGTGGAGACGGCCTCGGCGGAGTTGGCTGCTTCGCCGAAGCCACTGTGACGAAGGGGTCCCCGTCCTCATCACTCAGGGTTCTGCTGGCCTGTCCTCGGCAATGACCTCCCTGATCCCCTGACGGCTCCTCACGGCCGCATCAAGCAGCCTGAGCACTCCCGCTGAGGAATTCCCACCCGAAATGCACCACCTGGATCCAAGCGTGAGGACACACTGTGCAGCCCGGACTGAGGGAGGTTCTTTCCGCAAGATGACTGGCCTGAACTCATCACTGCCGTGCCATGGAAGACAAAGAACGGTGGAGGGACTGTTCCAGATGAAAGGAGACTAGAGACAGGACAACAGAACGCCATGAGGGCGCCTGAGCGGATGTTGGAGCAGAAGACACGGTGGCCAAGGATATTCTCGGGATGACTGATGCAACCCGAGCATGGGCCGTGGGTTAGAGGCCGGGAACACAACAGCGCTGAATTTCCCGAGCGTGATCGTGGATGGGGAAAGGCCGCGTCTCATGAGATCCCTATTGTATGCAGCCTTTAGGGATGAAGGCGCATTGTGTCTGCAACTGATTCCCATGTGTTCCATCAGTAACGGTGATGACAGCGGTACCACGAGCATATATAGACACTCACGTAGCACACGTGGCCGCAGGCAACCAGAGCATATCCTGAAAGGTACACACCTGTCCCCGGTTCTAGGCTGACAACTTCTCTGTTGACTGGCAATGTTTCAGAATAAAAAGTTCAAAGGGAAAAAAAAAAATCCGCCCCAACACTACAACTCAGCCCACGCTTCCCACCCCTTCCACAGAACGGGCCAGCATCTAGCGTGCTATATATTTTGCTTATTATTTTATTTTCTGCCTGGCTCTGCTGCAAGAATGTAGGTCCACGAGAGCAGCGTTTTTTGTTTGTTTGTTTAAGTGCACCATTCAACGGCTTTCAGTATATTCACCGAGTTGTTGCAACCATCACCAGAATCCGTTTTAGAACATGGTCATCGACCCCCAGAAGAAACTCTGTAGCCCAACCCCCCTCCTCCCTAGTCTTAGGCAACCACCGATCTGCCTTCTGTCTCTATGGGCTTGCCTATTCTGGACATTTCATAGAAGGGGAACCCACAGCGGGTGGTCTTTTGTGACCAGCTTTTCCCACTTAGCGTGTTTTCAAGGATTGCCTGGGAAGCGGCATGTATGAAGGCAGGGGTTTCTGTCTCTTTTGTTCACCCTGTGTCAGCAAAACTTAAAACAGAGCCTGACCCGTGGACGGTAAGCAATAACTATGTACTGAGTGAACGAGTGAGTGAGCAGGATTTGAACCCAAGCCTGCTGGTGGCCAAGCCCACACCCTGAACCCCGACATAGCCTGGTCCACTTGGGCTAGCCGTGAGGCTGTGGGGACCTGGGTCCTACCTGACCCCCATCATGCCCTGTGACCTCGGCCCCACCCCTCCAGCCCTCTGCAGAAGAGGTGTTTAGGGGCCCGACCGTGAGGGCCAGAGAGACCCTCCCCGGGGGAGTCACAGCCCCCGTGCCAGCCCCACCCAGCACCTTGAGGTTGTGCCCGTCGAAGGGCAGGGAGCCGCTGACGAGGGTGTACAGGATGACGCCGAGGCTCCAGATGTCCACCTCCGGCCCGTCGTACTTCTTGCCCTGGAACAGCTCCGGGGCGGCGTACGGGGGGCTCCCGCAGAACGTGTCCAGCTTCGAGCCCAGCGTGAACTCATTGCTGAAGCCGAAGTCGGCGATCTTGATGTTGGCCTCGGCGTCCAGCAAGAGGTTCTCAGCCTGCGAGGCAAGGAGAGGGCAGACGGTGGATGTGTGCGGCGCCAGAGCCAGCTGACCTGGTCTGACTGTGGCCCTGTCCCTGATTCTCTGTGTGACCTTGGGCAGTGACTTTACCTCTCTGGGCCTAGTTTCCTCATCCATAAGATGGGGATAAACATAGTCCCCACCTCACAGGGACGTTTGAGAATTAAGTGAATTATTCCGTGAAAAGTCCTCGAACGATTATTTCATGCCGAGTAAGTGCTATATAACGTTAGCTCTATTATCCCGTGTGGTCTGCAGAGCTGGAAGTCCTCAGGCAACCTCCTGTCCTTCGCAGAGCCTCAGTTCACCCAGCAGAAAAAAAATGAGGACGGATCGCTCAAGACTTGCAAAAATGAAAACAATCATTTTATATAATATTTATTGTGCGCCTACTGTGCGCCGGGCTTTTAGACTATCATTTTTAAGAGTGGCTACATACAGTGGGGTTAAAGTACAGATTCCGGAAGAATCCTAGCTTCAAATCCCAGCTCCACCACTCACTCACTGTGTGACTTTGGGTGGATTACCGGCTCTCTCTGTGCCTCAGTTTCCGATGTGTAAACCGAAGGGTCATCGTAGCACCTGCCTCACGGGCGGATGCAGGGTTAACTGGAAAGTGCTTACCACGTGGGACAGAGTCAGCACTCAGGAAATACTTTGTACCGTTATAAGGTTTTGTCTATTTTTGGCGGCACGTGTTTGTTATTTGCCACTTCATGGGGGAGGGAACTGAGGCTCAGGGAGGCCGCCTCAGGCCCACAGCATGAAAGTGGCAGAGCTGGAATCCGAAAGAGGCCTGCCATCTCCACAGCCCGAGCATGGAAGGAGCCTCCGGCATCCCGCCTCTTCCAGCTTGTTGTTGACTACAGACTGATGCATGAAGCCACCCTTCAGACTGCTGACCATGCCTCGCCCCTCCCAACCATTGCCCTTCCCTAGCCCAGCGTCTCTGGCTTCCTCCCGGTCTCCCTACTTCCTGGTGTATTTCAGTACCACCCTTCCCCACCTCTGGCCCAGCGAAGGGCTAGAACCCACACAGACACACACTTCAGAGGGATCTTCCCCAAACCTCAATCTACCGGCATCTCTGTCTTGCTCAGTGGTGACACTCCCCCTCGTGGCATTTGAGGCTCCGCAGTTCAGCCCCAACCTCACTTCTGGGCTGGTCCCCGTGGTTGGTCCCCCTGAAGACTGTATCCCCAAATCCCCTTTCAGCCACTTCCAGGATCTTCCACCAGGGAGCGTGCCTCTTCCAGGTTGTTCACCATGGATCCCCCCCCCCCATCCCGCCCCCACCGCCGCTGCAGGACAAACTCCCAAGCCTCCAAGGTACCTCCTCAGGGGGCTGTGTGGGGACATCAGGGCAGTACAGAGAGAGGGAGTGCTTCAAAACGTCTACAGCAATTTGACAGTGGAATTATATGATTTTTGAATCTATTAATAATCATCTTAAAAATCGGGCTTGTATTTTGCACATCTTTCTTTTCCTTTCATTTTTATTATACTTTACCAAAGTACCTGTCCACAGTGGACTGGGCATTGCAAATACTCAAACAAACCTGGTCCTTTGCTACAGAAACCTTGAGAAGCACTTCCTTAAGTACTTAGACCAGGGCCTGGGACACAGTAGATGCTCAAGAAATCACGGTGAAGACAACAGACAGCTTGATTCGCACCAGACAAACGTTTCCCTCGCTGGTCTAGGACGGGAAGTCCTGAGACAGGAGGTTCTCTCTGGGGGGGGCTGTGGAGCAGGGGCCCTGGGACAAGGAGCTGCCCCTGCTCAGCTCGGCCGGGCAGTGGGGGTAGGGCAGGGGGAGGCCCTGCTAAGTCCCTTCCCCGAGGGGCACTAGCCCTCCCAAAGGTCCTTCTCAAGTTCGAAGATGCCTGTGATTCTAAGACCCTGGAGGCTGTGTGACTCTGGGGCTCTAAGATCTCAATTCTTGGACGTTTCCTGAATATTCTGCAGTCTCCCGGAGGCTCGGGGAGTGACTAAGTCTTTATTGCATTCCAGTGACCTTGTCCGGGAGGCATGTAACAGTCTGAGGCTGTTCCGGGGACACTTTGTTTCTTTTCCCTTTGTTCACTCCTCCTGTCCCCATCCCCCACCTGCTCCCCCATCAGCTGGCCTTGTTTTTGCCACAAAAGCTTGGGAAAAAGTCAAGGGGCTCTGGATGCTGAGGGAGGAGCACGAAGACAAAAGGAAGGAGAACATGGTGGAGGGTACAGGGCACCCCAGGGGATGGGGGGGGCGGTGCTGGGGACAAGCAGGGGTCTGTGGGCTGAGCTGGGAGGCTCACCTTCAGGTCCCTGTGTACAATGTTTTTCTGGTGACAGTAGTGCACAGCCGATACAATCTGGACGGGAGGGGAGAGGAGAGGAGGGGAGGTCAGTTACTTATGGCTCCCAAACCCCTCGGCCTCCCTCAGAGACCCCAGGAACCCGCCCCTCAACTGAGCTCTGGACGCCGGGCCTCCCCAAGCACAGGCTGTGATGCTGGTGCCCCTCCCCACCCCCCAATTCGGCCACAGCAGGAAGTGATGTGGGACCTGCACAGACACACACCTCCACCCGGACACCCGGACATCCTGGTACCCAGACACCGGGACACCCTCCCAGCAAGGACATCAGCACCAAGACAACAGGACGGGCCCCTCCTGACGTTCACGCCAAGAAACACGCATGAGAACATCGCACAGCTACAGAGAGACACGTGGCCCAACATACCAGGGCTTAAGCCCCGCGCACCCAGTACAGCTGCGTCCAGCAGATGGACAGTCCCGGACCAACACCCTCGCTCAGATCTCCTCACCCACCAAACCCTCACACCTGAACGCCCTCTTACCCATCTGGGCACCCTCACTGCCACACACCTGACACCACACGCCCTCTTACCCACAAACTTAAGATACCCACACTTGGGCCCCCCTCACCCATACACCCCAGCTGCCACATGCACTTCTACCCACACAGCTACACACCTATACACCTGGGCACCTACACTCCCGCACTCACACCTCAGCACCCTGGCACCTGTGTGCCCTCCTAGGCACACTCTTATATACGGGGCACACCTTCATACCCACACATCTGACACTGGCACACCTTGCCCACCCACCTGGGTACTTGCATCCCTCCACCTAGGTATCCTCACACCTGGGCATCTGCACGCCCACAGCCACCCAGCTCTCCACCTTCACCCCCACCCTGCCTTAAGCCACGCCCCCAGGTCCTTGGACAGCCCAGACCCACACCCAGCAATCAGACCCTCGTCCCCAGGGACTGGGGCTCCCCTCCCAGCCCCACCCGCAGCTGTGACCCCAACCTGTCGGAACTTGGCTCGAGCTTCCTTCTCCTTCATGCGGCCGTGTGACACGAGGTAGTCAAACACTTCTCCTGCAGGGCAGAGGCCGAGCGGGGTCAGGGCGGGGCATGGGGGGCGCAGAGAGCAGGGCGGGGAGGGGAGGAGCCTCACCAGCACTTGCATATTCCATCACCAGGTACAGCGTCTTCTCTGTCTCGATCACCTCGAAGAGCTTCACTGCAATGGCCGGGGGATGGGGGCGGGGAGTTACAAGAGAAGAGACCCCTCACCCTCCATCAGCACTTCGTAACTGCACATGTGCTGAGCATAACACCCCTTACTCAAGAACATTCGATGGCTCCCTACTGATGGCAAGATTTTCCAAACTCCCTGGCCCCACGTTACCACCTTCTCCACTTCCTCACAAGATGTCAGCTCTATGAGGCCAGGGGTTTCTACCTGTTTTCTTTACCGCTGTGCCCCAGAGTCTGGCACATAAGCAGCCCACTCAGTAAGTATCCACTGAGTATATATAAACAAATGGATGAATAAACGCTACGGCCACATTCAGGCCAGGCTAAATCCTGTTTCTTTTGTAAAGACCCCACTTTCTCCACTCTGCCTAATCACAATGACAGTGACAACGGATGCTGCTGACGACAATAATCAGACCAGCTCCCACAGCTCAGCTCCGAACTAAGTGCTTTGCATGCATGACCTTACCCAATCCTCACAATGACCTTGAAGTAAGCCCTCTTATCACCCCCTCCCCCGCTCCAGAGGAGGAAACTGAGGCTCAGAGAGGTTGAGTGACTCACCCAAGGTCACACAGCCAGGGAGCAGGGATACTGCTACGAAAAAACAGGTCTTTCTAATTACTATAACGGCCAGTTCTCTCCTCCCCCAGCTCTCTTTTCCCAAGTGCCCTGGTTGGTATCCACCGAGCCCACTCCCTTCCCCTCCTCACCGATGTTGGGGTGGTTTAGGCCCTTCATGATACGGACTTCTCGGAACAGCTGGAAGAAAGGAAGAAAGAGAAAGATGAGGGTGGGCCGTTTCGAGGACCCTCTTCCCAACCTTGCCCCTGCCCTGCTCCCTCTCCCTGGGCCTCACCTTCTGCAGGCTGCTGGGGTTCAGCTGGGTTTTATCGATGATCTTGATGGCGACCTAGAGACGGAAGGAAGGGGGGAAAGGTCTAGGTACCACAGGCCCTCGAGCTGGGAAAGGTTCCCCCAACCCAGATCACCCTAGGATATCCTTCCTTTGTCCCTTTTCAGAGACAGCTCTCAACCTGGGCCATTCTTAGTGGAGGTGGGCTCTGAGCCTCATGACCTTTGCACATGCTGTTCTTACCATGTCCAGTGCTACCCTTACTTCTGCAGGGAAATACATCCCCTATACCACCATGGGGCCTGGGTGGGGTGGCCCCAAGGGCCTGTGTGAGTGAGTGTGAGGGTGACTGAGACCTTGAGGGGGCCTCTCTGGGAGGGCATCTCAGACCATTCACCCATCAGTATCTTTGTTTTGAAGGCACAAACTGTGGAACAAGAAATAATAACCAGACCTCACATCTACTGAGCAGTCCCATGGGCCAGGCCCTGGTCTATGCGTTTACAAATGAGAGCTCTCTTAATCCTCACAACCACCCTATGAGATGATCCTCATTTTACAAACGGGGAGACCGAGACACAGAGCTGTTCAGTCACTTGGCCAAGGTTACTCGGCTGGTAAGTTTGTGGGCTGGGACTTGAACTTATGCAGCCTGACAGCCAACCTCTTAAACACTTAACATCTATAGAAAGCTTTGAAAGAGCTTTGAGGTAGTCATCATGGGTGAAAAATCAGAACGTTACTGAACCCTCTTTGTACTTATCCTGAAGTTTAGTTAAGTTTTTATTTGAATTTCACACTGGGGTACAGCCCTTCAAGAGCCGTAATCCAGCTTAGGTCTTTAGTCTTCCCAAAGGGTTTTGGGGTCACCCCCCCAATCACCCCAGATCCACTGGATTACAGAACTCTTCCCTCAGGAGGCTCTGTTCCTTTAGAAAACCCTGGAATCACGTTCAAGACCACATGAGAGGAACAATGTGCTCTTTGTGGGGGAAGAGGGTCCCTCAGCTTTCTTCGTACTTTCACAAATGAGTTTTTAATCTTGTCGAGCACTTTTTATGCTAGTATTGAGATGATCATATCGTTTCTGCCCTTGAACCTGTGAATGTGGCGAAGTACACGAATAAACTGTCAATTTGAAAAGAACTGTGCATTCCTCGGATAAACCCAGCTTTGTCACCGCACAGCTTTCTTTAATTGATCTGTCAGATTCTTTTTGCTAATATTTTGTTCAAGATTTTTGTACCTATATTCACATGTAAGACGGGCCCACAATTTTATGCCTTATCGGGTTTTGTTGTCACCGAAGAGCACATAAAATGGGTCTGGCAGTGGAACCTCTTTCTTTAGTCTCTGGAGATATTAGCATAAAAATGAAACGTTTGGTACAATTTGCCCATAAAACCACTGGGGCCTGGTGACTTTTGTATGTATGGCACAGACAGCGTGAGGGCAGGATGAATTGCTCCAGTTACTTTCTCTAAAATTGAAAGAGGTGCAGAGGGGTCATAAACCCACCCACCGTCTTTTTTTTCCCATTAAGTGTGAGTTAGATGCGTCCTCTCCCTTTCTGCAATAATGTTGCCATGCTCAGTACATATACCCATCCTGGAAGGCGAAGTGGGGAGAGTGAGACTGTGTAGACATGAATAAACCTCTTGTGTTCTCAATCCAGATCCCTGGAAGGTTCGGTGGGACCAAAATCCACCATTAAAACAGGGAGGTGGCCCAGGTTTAGATACAAAAGCCATATGACTTCTTAGAAACACTACACATGGCTTGCCTGTGATCTGAGACAGCCCAACAATTTCAGGCATGCCTGAAATTGGCTCCCTTTTCCTACTTGAGTTGTTCTGGGAGAATGTGAGATGTTCTATTGTGAGAGTGAGAGATTTACATGTAGTCACAAAGCAAAGTGAGGGCCAAGCCCGACCTCTCCCTACCTCCCACCAAGGGCCAGGGCTGCAGGATTCTGCCCCGAGCCCTGCCCTCTCCCCTCACTCACCTCCCGGCCGGTAAGGATGTGCCGGGCCAGCTTGACTTTGGCAAAGTTGCCCTTCCCAATGGTCCTCAGCAGGCGGTAGTTGCCTACATGGGGCTGCTCTTCGGGACAGGAGGCGATGGAGTTCCGGCAGCGGGCACCCAGGGAGCGGCTGGACCAGGACGGTCCCTTGTCCGAGGAGCGGCCAATGCCCAGGGTGCCATGCTGGGCGGGGGAGACGGAGCATGAGAGGTGGGCAGCGCCCATCCAATCCACCTGTGTGCTGGGGCGGTTAACTCCAGCCATGGCCACTGGTCCCCTCGTGGCGCTTTTCAAACCCACGCCAGAGAGAAGGTCCCCCATATTTCTCTGTGAAAAGACACCTCCAAGAACAAATATGCTGGGGCTCCCCCAACTCTGCAGCACCTGGGACCCCAGGTATCAGGTCTCTTCTTCACCCCTCCCTGCAATCAGTCTACCCACTCCCCCAACTTCCTTTTCTAATTACTAGAACCTCCATCAGCTCCAAGATACTGTATTCTAACGCTGCAGCCCTCAACCCCAATCAACGCCAACTCAGTCTGGACTCAACCCTCTAGCCCAACCCTCACTGCTCCCAACATTCCATTTTATCCATCACTGTCCCCATCTAGCCCCCAATTCTATGGCAAGCCCTATTTCAACACCTGACTTCCAGTTAACTGCCTGCAATGCTTTCTTTCGATCCTTATTGCCCCAAATTCTACTCCAAACACTGTAACCAACCGTCTTTCATTTCGCCCTGACACTGTAGCCCCGCATTGTTAACCTTCCTTCTGTGGGAAACTTTGTTGCTTCCTCGCTGGGGTGGGCGTGGGGCGGCACCGCCCTGCTGCTCCATCGCCGCCCTCACCCGCTGACTCCCACGCTACATACGCCACGATCTGTCCCCGACGTGGCGTTCCTGCCATCCCGTCCCTCCTGGGCCTCTCTCCCCCGCAGGTCACCTGCCTGCTCCTGGCTCTCCTGTCCTGATTGTGAGCCCCAGGGACTGTGCCTCCCTTTTAGCGCTGGGGCCCAAGGTGTGTGTGACAGAGGCCCTGGCCAAGACGGCTCTGCTCAGACCCTGGGCTGTCCCTGCGCCCTTCCCAAGGCTGGGGGTGGGACACAGGAGGACACAGGGAGCTGAGGAAGACAGAGGCCAGGTAGGCAACGAAGAGGAGGACCCGGGCTGCTCCTTGCAGGGATCTGCCGGGCCACTTAACAGTGATGAGGCTCACCATTTAATGAGCACTGGCCATTAAGGCACCATCATTCCCATTTTATAGGTAGGGAAACTGAGGCTCAGAGATGGGACCTGAACCCAGACAGTTTACCCCAGAGTCGACGTCTTCACCGCTGCCGTGCCACACTGTCTCACACTCCTGTCGTTTTTGTTAAGTAGGCTTTACTATTGGCCAAATCCTGGGCATGAAAGCCCTCATCTGCATTTAATTCCTACAGTAGCCCAATGAGGGCTGCACCTGTATCCCCACACTCCAGAGGTGAAACTGAGGCTTGCAGCGAGACGGTGCCTTGTCAAGGTCACACAGTTCATTCCTAAGAAGCAGAAAGGTAATGCTCCCCGCAAGGGGCAGAAAGCCAGCCGCCACTGCTGGAGCCCTAACCACATGCCTGCTGCTACCACGCCTTCACCTGACTTCCACGGTGGGTGCAGTTATGACCCGCACGCTCCACATGGGGACCCTAAGGCCGAGGGCAGGGTTAAGTACCTTGCCCAAGGTCGCAGAACAGGAGGAGCAGAGTACCTAGGATTCAAACCCAGGTCTGCGGACTCCTGAGCCCCCAGCTCTTTCCCACATCCCCCACCGGGCTGCTCACACCCCCAGGCCTCCTTCCCGGGGAGGGCAGGAAGGGAGTTGGAGATCCCAGCAGATAAGACCTCTGATTCTCACCCAGATAAGGGCTTGGAGAAGAATCCCCAGCAGGTGGTACGAGGGGAGCCAGCTGGGGCTGGGCTGGCACCCCACTGAAGGCAGCGCGGCTGAGGGACCCCTGCAAGGGGCAGCTGGGGCAGTGGGTGACAAGGCCCTCAGGGGCCGGGGGCGGGAGCTAAAATTGGCCGGCACCACCAGCTGGCCTGGCTCCCTCCCGCCGGCTGGTGCCCCAACACCGGGTCTGTTGCTAGGGAACCTCCAAAGAGGCTGGGCGGTGGGGGGCCTGGAACCTGGGGTGGGGGAGCATGACCCCACATGGCTGTCATCATGGTAACCAGGTGGCAGAGGAGGGGGCTATGACCTCAGATTCCAGACGGAGAGAGGTGACCCTCTGCCAGGACTGACAAGCAGGTCTTACAGACTGGAGCTGGGAGGAGAGGGGAGAATTAGCCTTCCCGAAGTCCCCATGATGCACAAATCTGAACAATAAGAGGAGGAGGAAGTGCTCCTACAAGCCCTGTTTTACGGATGAGGAAACTGAGGCTCAGAGAGGTGAGGTAACCTGCCTGAGGTCACACAGCTAGGGACGGACAGAAACTAGATTTGAACTTACACTTCTCTGAAAAATCAAAGTCATAACAACAACAATAATAATAATAGCAGCTACAATAGGCCTGGCCCTGTACGTCTCGCTCACATAATCTTTTTGGCTCCTTATAACATCCCTAACAGGGAGGTGCTACCATCAACCCCATTTAGAGGTGAAGAAACTGAGGCTCCGAGCAGGGAGTGGGTCTGCAAGCTCCCATAACAACCAATGACAGCCCTGGGTTGAGGATCATATCCACACTCACAACAGCAGCGGACATGTGTGGAGTGCATCCTACGGGTCGGGCTTTGCCCCTATCATCTCGACTAACCCTCTGAGGGACTCAAGCCATCACCCCATTTTGCGGGGCAGGAGGCAGGCTCAGAAGGCGAGAGCCAGTTGCCTGAGGTCACAGTGCAAAGTGGCTGGCAGAAGCAACACAGGAACCCAGGCCTGTGGGCTCCTTGTCACTTTCTGGAGTGACGGGGCTGGGGTGGGGGAGAGGTGGGTTTCTCATCGAAGACTCCAAATCAGAGTCTGGCCTGCAGCATGACGGGTCGTGACGGCAGTGGTGGTGGTGATGGGGGATCTCTAGGAGGCAGGGTCCTACCAGAGGAAGGGACAGAGACAAATCTCTGGTGGGGATCTGGGGTGAGGGTGGCTGAGGACTGGCAGGGACCTGGCAGAGGCCTGGAAAGGGACGAAGACTCCAGCTGGGGAGGAGTCTGGCATTGGTTGGTGGGAGGGTCTTTTGAAGCAGTGAGAGTAACCAGAAATCAGGGAAATCGGCGGCAGGGTGGGGGTCGTCTCTCTGGGATTGTTCCTGGCTGTGGTGTAGGAACAGGGGGGTCTGGGAATAGTGGGAAGGGTCCAAGCCATGGGACAATGGAAGTCAGGAGACAAGGATACCTGAGCCAGGGGCCTGGGTCTTGAGGAAACTCCTAGAAGTCTAAGAAAGGGGTTTCTAGGAGCACTCGGAACCAGAGAGAAGTCCAGGGGCCTGAAATCCTGAGGAAGGGGCTTCCCGGGCAAGGGGCAGATCCAAGGAGTAAATGAGCCTTGTGGGGGTCAAGAGGCCGAGGAACTTGGGGAGAAAGCTCCCAGCGGACAGACCCCAAGAGAAGAGGGCTTAGAGCCAGGGCAAGACCAGAGGCTGCAAGTCCAGGAGTTTTCTGGAAGAAGGATCTGGGGCCAGGCCTTGTGAGCTGAGGAAGGACTCTGAAGCTGGGGAGGGGGTTTCCCTGGGAGGCCAGACCCCTGGCAAGGAAGGGGTAGGCCCTGGGGCAGCGGAAGGGATGGGGGCCTGGAGATCTAAGGGATGAGGTAGTATCCTGTGAGGAGGGGCCTGGCCTAGGAGTGGGGTCAAGGGGTTGGGGGCTTGGGGAGGGGGCTTGCCTGAAGTGGAGAAGTTGATACAGGGAGGATGAGGCCTGGAGTCAGACTGGTTCAGGGCCTAGAAATCCGAGACTGAGCTGGGGGCCTGGAAGTTGGAGGCCAAGGCTTCCTGGGAGAGGAAGAGACCAGAGAGGGTCTGGAGGGATCTGGGGAGACTGGAGATGCTGGGAATCCAGGGACAGGGCTGCTTGGAAGATGGGGACCAGGCCTGGAAGTGGAGAGACCTTGAACAAGGTAGAAAGGACCCTCGGCCCAGGAAAGGTGGAACCGGCTTCCTGTGAGGGGGTGCCCACAGGAGCCGGGAGGATCCCGGAGGGCCGGAAAGCTGGGAATGAGAGGACGGGGGATCCTGGGGAGCCCGGCACCCAGATCCAGACGGGGAAGGCCAGAGGCAGAGGCAGGACTGGGCCAGGCCTTCCTGGGAGAGGGCCGGGCTGGGCCTTAGGGTCAAGAGCCCGGCAAATCCGGGAGGGGGCCAGTTGTCGGATGCGGGAGGCCTGGAGGGGAAGGGGCTTAAGAACCCGCTGGAGAAGGGAGGGGCTCCTGCAAGGCAGGGGAGGGGGCTTCCTGGAGGGAAGAGACCCGAGCGGAAGCGGTCTGCAGAGGGACAAGACAGGGGTCCCGCGAGAGGGGCGCCCCCAGGGGTCGGGCTGGGCTGAGGAGTGGGGGAGGGTCGAGAGGCCTGGAAGTCCGGGCGGGGGTCGGTGGGTGGCGAGCCAGGCCGGGCCGGGGAAATGAGGGTAGGGGCTCGCGCGGCGAGGGACACAGCAGGGCGAGGGGTCCGGCGGCCGGACCCAGCCGGGGCTCCCCAAGGGGCCGGGCCCCACTCACCGTGTCCGAGTTCCGATCGTTGCCCGGGGCCAGAGCCGTCCGCGAAGACATTTTCTCCGGGTCTCGGGGGACTGAGCGGCCGGGTCGGTGGGGGGGGGCGGGGGTCCCGGGGTCCCCTCTCTTCCCCTCCCCCCCCGCCGGCCTGGGGACGCGAGCTCAAAAGCTGGGCGCCGTGGACACCCGGGTTCGCGCCGTGGGAGAGGGGGCAGGGCGGGGCAGGGAAGGGGATGCCGAGGGTCCTAGTGGCCCCGCACAGCGGGGGCCCGGGGCGCCATGGGGGCGGCGGGCAGGCGGGCGGGCGGGGGCCGGGGAGGGGGCGCGGAGCCGGCCCGGGCGGCGGCGGAGGGAGGCGGTGGAGGGGCCGGGGAGGAAGGGACGTCAGGGGGAGGGGCGGGCAGGGCGGGGCCGTCAAGACCCCGCCCCCTGCTGCCGGCACTTAAAGGCGCAGGCCGGGGCCGGCCGGGGGCTCTGAGGGCAGAGGCAGGTCTGGGCGCGTTGAGGGGGAGCGTGTTCTCACCAGAGTAGAGACTCACCGGAAGAGAAGAGAGAGAAACGCCAAGGCACAGCGCCAGCGACGCAGAGAAAGATACTGAGAGGCGCAGAGATAGAGAAGCTCAAAAAGAGAGAGACAAAGAGACACAGAGATAGACAGAGGTGGGGAGAAACAGAGACACAAAGAGGTGAAAAGACAGCCAAAGGACGGAGAGACCAAAAGACAGAGAAAGGCAGAAAGAGGGAGAAACGCAGAAAGAGAGACACATACAAAGAGACAGAGTGAGAGAAACAGAGACACAGAGAGCGACAGGGACTGACAGACCCACGCACGGAGACAGAGGGAGAGACAGAGATGCAGAGACCCGTGAAGAGAATGGAGACAGGACTGACAGAGAAGCCCTCAGAGGCAAGAACCACGCAGGCAGCGCTGTCCACATTCTCCCTCCCAGCCCCCCTCTCCCCAGTCCAGGAAGCTCTGGGGACCGAGGGCTAAGGATGCTGGGGGGATGGTGTATGGGCGGAGCCACTGAGGAAGGGTGACCTACCTATCTAGCAATGCTGCCTCCCACCTCCCAGAAAACTCCAGACCCCAAGGTTGTAGGCTGCAGTCTCGTCTCTTCTGCACCCCAGCTGGGGTCCCAGGTCTCACTCTGTCCAGCTCTGTGACTCAGGGCAGGCTGCAGTCTCGTCTCTTCTGCGCCCCAGCTGGGGTCCCTGGTCTCACTCTGTCCAGCTCTGTGACTCAGGGCAGGTTGCAGTCTCGTCTCTTCTGCGCCCCAGCTGGGGTCCCAGGTCTCATTCTGGGCCTCAGTTTCACAGTCTATAAAGTGAGGGGGAGGATGTGCATGTTGCTTTCGTAGCGGGGCTGAAGTAGGTGCAAAGGAACTCAGTGCAGGTATTCTCCTGATGGGCAAACTGAGACCAGAGAGGTCAAGGGCGTTGCTGACATCACACAGTGCCCTGGGAACCACGCATTCCCTCTAGATCAGGGTGGGATGAAAGAAAGAGGGGCATTGTCCTGGCCTGGGAATCACACAGCCCTTGCATGGGACCTATGCCCTGCCCCTGTCTGTTTGAACATCTTCCTGAGCCTCAGTTTCCCCTTCTAAAAAATGGGTGTGACAGTAACAGCAGTGTGCTGGAGCCAGCTCAAGCAAGCTGAGTTTTGAAGTCTCCGAGATTTTGGAACTGGTTTTTAAACAACCATTATTAAAAATTAAAGTATGCAAACATACAATTAAATAAATTATATTTTAAAAAAAGATAATAAATACTCATCACGTCCTCATTATTTTACTTTTTACTCCTATGTGTGATCCTGAGGTTATTTACATCTATTGTATTCACATAGTGAAACTGCTATGTAAGGGGTGACTGCACATCTCTTCCTCCCGAAACGCTTTCAGTGATGTCACCCTGGTAGCTTGAAATTAGCCATGGTGGAATATTTACACCATGGAAATTGGCAAGTGCTACAAAGCAAGGCTTTCCACGCTCATTCCCCAGAGAGCTGGTTGTTACACATTTACCAGTATATCACTGGTTGATACTATCAGCTACATCGACTCAAGAGGCTTCCTCTGTCCAGGCTCTGAGCACTTTATCCTTTCTGCCACACCATGAGATTGGACCATCCTTACCACCCCCACTTCCAGAGGAAAAACAGCATGCTGAAGGTCACACAGCTGGTGAGCAGCAGGGCTGAGATTTGAACACAAGTTTCGCCAAAGTCCAGAACTTGGGCTCTTAACCACTACGGTCCCCTATCCCTGGATGGTAATAGCAGCAAAGTCTGTCTGCAACAAATTAATGAGACTATGTAAGTAAAGTGCTTCACGTGGGAACAGATTAGAATTTCTTAAATGGGTGATGTTATTATTCAGCAAATGGAGCCCGAGGAGTCTCAGGGAGGGTGGAAGGCAGAGAGGGAGGAGTTCAGGATATTATTCTAGAAGCTCTGGGATCTCAAGGGTTCTGCGGGATGAGGGGTAGGGTCTTGGGGATAGGGGTCTGAATCAGCCCAATCCCATCCCAGCTCTAGCGCTGAGAGCTGCAGTTCTCCGACACACCACACGGGGGCAGAAGATCACCTTCCTATACACGTTTGCCCACCACACTGCGGGATGTACACTGGCTCCCCAGTTCCCAGTATCATCCCCACCCTATTTCCCAGATAGGGAGACTGAGGCTTAAAGAGGGGAGGCTATGACATGGATGAGCCTTAAAAAATCATGCTTAACAAAAGAAGCATACAAAAGACCACTTATTGTATGATTCCGTTTATAGGGAAATCCTTAGTGACAGAAAGTAGATTCAGGGCTGCCAAGGACTGCTAATGGGTTACAAGGATTTCTTTTTGGTGACCGTGTTCTGGAATTAGATACTGGTGATGGTTGTCACAACCTTGTGAATGTACTAAAAACCACTGACTTACACACTTTAATTCTCAGGGTGAATTCTATGGCATGTGAATTCTATCTCACTAAAAAAATTAAGTTAAAAAAAGAGGGAGAGATCCAACAGTGGCCACGGCCCATAACAGGCCACTTTGGTTCCAGCTCGGGCCGCCTTCCGATTACCACAGGTCCACACTGATTTGGGGAGGACATAAACTGTTTCTCCCCGTCCCCTCTAGGCCAGCAAACCAGCCCCTTTCCCAGGGCCCATTGCCTGGCAAATCCAATCCTTGAACTGAAGCCTTCAGACCTTGGAATCTTAACCCCTGATCCACTTATCCCAACCTAATGTCTACAGAGCCCTCGCTGGGGCTGGGGGAAAGCAGTAATCCCTGAGCCCAGCCCCTGACCCCAATGTCAACCCTACCTCATCCCAACCCCAGTTTTGCTGAGGCAAGTGATCATTCTCTCAGGCCAAACACCTGGGATGCTATGCCTGAGCCCCCAAAGGGCCACCTAAACCTAAAACCCAGCCTTAAAAGTCACCCTAACCCTGCATCTCACCCCATCCAACCTGCAACCCATTCCCAGTCCCAACAGACCTGCCATCTCTATCCCCAACTTCCAATCCTTAGCTCTGATCTATCCCCATTGGTGCAATCAGTTCACAGATCTTTACTGAGCACCTACTACGTGCCAGGCACGCATCTAGGGATAGCACATGAACAAGGTAAGCAAAATCTGCTTTGAATTTATATTCCATTGGGACAGTTAGAAAATCTACCAGGGAGACAGAGGGATTTGATCATTTCAGATTATAGAAGGTGCTATAAAGGAACTCGCAAATCAGAGCAATGTCCCCTGGGGAGAGAGAGTACAGGGCTGGCAGAAGTACTTTTGCTGGTCAGGGAATGTCTACTTTGAAGAAAGGGTTCTGGAGCTGAGACCTGGATGATAACAGGGGTGGGGGTGGGGGGTGTATGGAGACCTGGCGACGGGGTCTTTTAGGCAGAGAGAACCACAATTCCAAAGTCATGGAGACCTGGCGACGGGGGCTTTTAGACAGAGAGAACCACAACTCCAAAGTCATGCCCAGGGTCACCCCCTTAGGGCTCCAATCCCAGCCCTTGGGCCCAGCAGAACCTTCCTTCATGTCTTTACCCCAGAGCAGGGAACACAAGAGAGAGCCTCGGGCTCACATCCAGCATGGGGTGTCTCCGGGGGTACCCAGGATGGTGTTGTCACCTTGGGAGGTGTGAAGAGCAGGCGGGGGGGTGGGGTGGGGTGCCAGTTCCGGCCTGGGGGTGGGGGCTGAGGGTGGGAACCTGACTGCGGCCTTGTCCTTCTTCCCAGCCCAACCACAGCCTGGCCGAATAGGGCAGACAGATAACAAGTCCTTCCCGCCCCTGGCCCCAGAGAGGGAGGGGTTTCCTGACAGGAAATTGACCTCCTCTAACCCCCCCCCTCCTCAGATCCAAGCTCTCAGCAGTCCTGGCTAAAGCAGTCTCAGGACAGGACAGCAGCACGGACAGAGGGACACTGACAAGGAGGTGAGTCTGTGGGAGGAGGGGGCAGGATTCACACGCCCCTGGGGCGCTCTGAATTGGGGGCTGGACCAGAATTTGGGAGAACGTGTGCCCTGAAGCCAGGAGAGGCTGGGGGCAAAGAGAAACTCTAGGACCTGACCTCGAGAGGGTGCCAACCAGCAAGAGGGTGGCGGGAGGAGATGGGGGAGCAGGGGAGGGTGCAGGGAAGACTTTGGGGACTCTGACGATCTAGGTTGCCAGGGAGTCACGGAGAGCTTGGAACCGCCAAGGGAGAGGAGAGACAAGATGTCATTGGGTCGGAAGCTCTGAGTTCAGGTGGGAAGGCTGAGGCCAGAGAGGGATGAGGTGGGGTCTTGGAGATGGAGCTGGAACAAGGGTTGGGATGCAGATGGGATGAGGTTGGGAATGAAGGTGTGGATGAGCCTGAAACAGGCTGGGCTGGTGACAGAATTGTTTGGCGGCAAGGTCTGGATTGCGGCTGTACTGGACACAATTTGTAAGGGCAGTTGCCCGATACAGACACAGGCCTGGAGGTGATGACTTCTGCAAACAGGTCGGCTGGCCGGCAGAGGGTTTGGGACTTTGGGGAAAGGTTGGCAGTGAGGAAGAGAAGGAGGAGCCCAGAGAGGGAAGCTCTGGTGGCCAAGACATCCTGCAGCAGCTGGGAGGCTGAGGGCTTGAGGGATGCCTCGGAAGTGAGTCAGGGGCCGGGCACTGGGAGGCAGACGAGGGGGCTGGAGGGGGCAGGATGTCAGTTTGCAGAGGTGGGTGTTGGAGCCAGGAAGGGGAAAGACGTCGGGGCCAGTTTTGGGAAAATGTTGCAGCCAGGTCTGAGGATGTTGGAAATGGTTTGAGGGGGATCCAGTTGAGGGGTGGATATGGGAGCCAGCGTGGGAATGTCAAATCTAGCATGGGTGAAAAAAATCCAGTTTGGGTAATGTTGACTTCAACTGGAGGGAAATTGGAGGCCCTTGTTTTGAGGGGGAGGTGGATTGTTTTTGGGGGGGATGATGGAGCCATTCTGGGGATTAGGCATGTGGAGGCCAGTTTGGAAGATGAAAGACGGAGAAATCAGCGTGTGAATAGTGTGTGTATGGGGAGGGGGGCTGGTATCGATTGCCCACAGCCATGGGGGTTCCAGGCAAGGGTTGCCATGGTGACTGCCTCCCTGGGGGATCGGGGACCATGGAGACTGGAGAGAGGCTGGGACAGTGTTTCTAGAAACAGGAGGCTTGAGAAACAATGGCTAAGGTGTCGAGGGTGAGGTCGGGGAGGAAAGAAGGGGCGTCCCCACCAGGAAAGGAGATGCTCTTGCACATGGCTCAGCCAGCTCAGGGCCCCGGCAGCAGCAGCCTTCCTCCCAGGCCCCCCGTGCACTCCTACACCCACTGCCCCATCTGGACCCTGTCCCTAACCTGCTCAGAACCTATCCCGGTTCAAAACAACCTATGTGTCCAGCCATGGGAGGACGTGCGAACACCCTTAACACGGATCGGTCAGTCATACGGTGGAATAGTGTGCAGCACTTGACTAGTGCCACAGAGACAGGAAAACCTCACATGTAAAATGTGAGGGAAAAAAAGCAAGATGCAGGGGCTTCCCCGGTGGCGCAGTGGTTGAGAGTCCGCCTGCCGATGCAGGGGACGCGGGTTCGTGACCCGGTCCGGGAAGATCCCACATGCCGCGGAGCGGTTGCGCGTGAGCCATGGCCGCTGGGCCTGCGCGTCCGGAGCCTGTGCTCCGCAACGGGAGAGGCCACGGCAGTGAGAGGCCCGCGTACCGCAAAAAAAAAAAAAAAAAAAAAAAAAAAAAGCAAGAGGCAGGGGATACATGTAGTATGACAGTATTTATGGAGAGTTCGAAACCACGTAAAACAATGCATTATTTCTGGATACCAGTCTGGGTAGGGAGGCACAGGGTCAAAGTCCGCTTGGACAGCTTTCCTTGGGAGAGGGCTAGAGTGGGTGGGATCAGGGAGGGGCTTGGGGGGCTTCCGTGCATTTGCAATGCTTGACTCTTAGTTCCCAGACCAGGGATTGAACCCGCACCCTTGGCAGTGAAAGTGCAGAGTCCTAACTACTGGACCGCCAGGGAATTCCTGCAATGCTTGATTCTTAAAAGAAAAACAAATGAACCCAAAAGAGAAAATGCTTGCATTGGATGCAGCTAATAGGATCGTAAGCACAGGGGTGTTTATTAAATTTATTTTCTATACTTTTCTGAACATTTGGAACCTTTCATCATTCTCAAAAGCGCCCTTCTGTGGCTCCCAGCGCCCTCAGAAGAAAGTCCAAGCCCCTCCTTAACGGTTTTCAAGGCCCTGCGCGGCCTGCTCCTTGCTGAGCTCTCCGTTTTGACTTATCATTCCTCCTCTCCCACAAGGAATGAAGTCCTTGTCTCCTTCCTGTTTAGCACCCACTCATTCCCAGAGTGCCTGCCCTGGGAGCTGGGGACACAGACAGCCCCGCCCCTGTCCTCTTGGGGCTCACAGCCCCGTGGGGGACACAGACCCATCCCCAGACAGTGATGACCCAGAGTGGGAGTTTCAAGGGGGGTGCACCTGACTCAGCCTGGGCATCTGGGAAGAGGCAACACTGGGGCTGGGTCCTGAAGTGTGAATGGAACATGGAGAACAGGCCTCCACGTATAAACAGTGCTGGAACCCAGAGGAGCCTGAGGTAAGGAGGAGGAGAAGGTGCGGTAGTGCTGATGAGGTGTACAGCAGGCAAGCAGGGGGGCCTGAATTTCATCTCGAGGGCACTGGGGAGCCATGGAGGGTTAAGAGAAGGGGGAGGGGCAGGTCTGAGCCTTACCAAGGTCCTCCACGGTAGACTGGAGAACTAGAGGCCGGAGATCAGGGCGGAGGCTGCAGCAGGGAAGCAGGAGGGGGCTTGGACTGGGGCAGGGGCCACGAAGAGGTAGGAGACGGATCTAGGAGAAGGAATGGGCGGGACTCGGGAAGCTTCGAGCTCCATGAGGGCAGGGACTGGGTCTGCCTTGGCCACTGCTGTGTCCTCAGGGCCTGCTCAGGGCTGGGCCCATGTAAATACCTAATCAGTTTGTGTGTGTGTGTGTGCACACGAGTGTGTGTGTGTGTGTGTGTGTGTGTGTGTGTGTGTATGGGGATGTGTGTACGGGGATGTGTGTGGTCAAATCTACAGAACATAAAATTTACCACACTAACCGCTTTAAAGTGTACAATTCAGTGGCATCTAGTACATTCACAAGGCTGTCAACCATCGCCACGAATTCTAGAACGTCTTCATCCCTCTAAAAGGAAACGCTGTACCAGTTCGGTGGTCACAGCCCAGTCCCCCTCTCCCAGTCACTGGAAACAACTGATCTTCTCTCTGTCTCTATGGATTTGTGTATTCTGGGCATTTCCCAGTAAAATGTTTGTTGAAGGAATGAATGGGGTAGGGTAGAGGAGACAGGGGTACTGCCTGGACAGGGGAGACGAAGCAGGTGCCCAACTGTGTGAACAGGACACCTGGGTAGACGGTGGGGTGGGGCCTGGGTCCCCATGCAGTCTCTGCCCTTCGCTGGCTGTGCCACCGTGGGAAAGACCCTTCTGCTCTCCGAGCCTGTTTCCTCATGGAGTAGAAGGGTGCACTAAGATGATGAACCAAAAAAAAAAAAAGAACAACAACAACAACAAAAAAGATGATGAACACCCCTGGGCAGGAGTAAGGGAAGGGAAGGGAAGGGTCTGGACGCCGATGCTCAGGGGAGAGAACACTGGGTCTGGAATCTGACAGGCCTGTGTTTGAAACCCGAATCACTATGGGACCTTAGGCAAACACTTGTGCTCTTCTGAGCCTCAGTTTCCTCATCTGCAAAATGGGCATAGTTCCTCTCTTCATGAGATTGTGCAGACTCAAGGGGTAAGTGCTCAGACCAGTGCTTGGCACACATGCCCCAAAGTGCTGGGTACACAAAGGCATTGTCATCAACACCACCGATGGTCCATTATTTTTTCCCCAGGTCCCCGCCTGTCAAAATGCCCATCCTGAAGAGTCTAGGGCTGGCAGACTCTAAGATGTCCCGGGCGGGGACACTGCCCCTGAGGTCCTCTCGGAACCCCTTTGAGGAAGCTTCAGGGCTGGAAGAAGAGGAGGCTGGGGAACTGGAGGCCCTGCCCAACGGAACATCATGTCGCCGCCGTGCCACCCTGGAGAAGCTGGCAGGCCTGGCCCCCTTCCGGCTGGGCAGAACCCCTGGCCGGCGGGCGGGCAGCCCTGGGGACGGGCAGCCTCGCTCTTTCCTGGGCCGTGTGCTGACACCGGGGATCCGTAGGAGCTCAGCAGACTTTGGCCTCCTGGCCAGGCTTCAGGGGACCCGAGCCCAGGGCGACGAGGAGGCGGCTGGGGAGGCTGCCCGGAGACTGGCCTTCCTGAGACTGGGGCGTGGGCCCAAGCCCCGGCGGGCGTCACTGGCTGAGAGGGTGGTGCCCGCAGGCGAGGCGGCTCCCGAGCCCCCGCCCAAGGTCCCGGAGCCCCCAAAGATAAAGGAGCCGCTGTCAGGTGAGTCGGGAGTCCCGGCCCAGACCTGGGAGAATCACAGTGTCTCCACCTGTGACCCCATCTCCATTCACATCTCCAGCTTCCATCTGCCCACCTCCACGGACATGGCCAGCCCGTCCCCGCTGCGGTCCTAACCTCCATCACCAAGCTCCAGCTTCAGCCCCGTCTCCACCCCCAGCCCAATCTGTCCCTCTCTCCATCTGCCTTCAACCTCGTCCCCTTGTCCAACAACCACCAAATGACCAACTTCGGTCTCATCTCCTCCAGTCCCCTCCCTGTCCCCGGTTTCAACCCTCTCTCCGTTACTATCCTCAAATTCAACCTCAATCCCGTCTCCTTTCAAAGCTGCCTCTTCCAGCTTCCGGTGCTTTGCTGGCAATCTGTGGCGTTCCTTGCCTTGTAACTGCATCCCTCCCACCTTCCGTCCACACCATGGCCTTCTCTCTGTCTTCACATCATCTTCTCCTCTGTGCATGTCTATCTTGGTGTCCAAGTTTCCCTTCTTATAAGGACACCAGTCATAATGGATCAGGGCCCACCCTATGACCTCATTTTAACTTGCTTACCTCTGTAAATTACCTATTTCCAAATAAGATCCCATTCTGAGGTACTGGGGGTTAGGACTTCACATATCTCTTCTTCTTGGGGTGGGGGACAAACACAGTTCCACTCATAACACCATCCCTGTCGTATCCTCAACCCCAATACTAACCCAAACCCCACTGTCTTCCTCAATGCCTTTTTGATTTCCAGCTATACTTATTCCAACCCCATCAGCCATCGCCACCTGAGGCACATCGCATGCTTATTCCCAATCCATCCCTTTCGCCAAATGCCATCTTTTTTTTTTTTTTTTTTTTTTTTGCGGTACGCGGGCGTCTCACTGCTGTGGCCTCTCCTGTTGCGGAGCACAGGCTCCGGACGCGCAGGCTCAGCGGCCATGGCTCACGGGCCCAGCCGCTGGGCGGCATGTGGGATCTTCCCGGACCAAGCAACGAACCCGCATCCCCTGCATCGGCAGGCGGACTCGCAACCACTGCGCCACCAGGGAAGCCCCAAATGCCATCTTTAACCTCAACACCCAACACCATGACACTGCTATGCCCAACACCGTGACAAGCGCCAACTGGTCCAGTCCCATGCCATAGCTCATTCCTCTACTCTCACCCCATCCTCAATCCCATCCCTGCGTGCAACTTCAACCCTTTCCCCTCTTCAGTCTCACTCCCACCCCCCAACCCCAGGTCCATCTCAGCATCCCCCTTCAACCCCATTCACCTCCCCAACTTCCTCATTCAGTCCTAGTCGCACTCCCAGCCCCCATTTTCAACCTTAACCCCAAACTCAACCTCTTAACCCCATCTCCACACCCACCCCGTCTCAATCCTAACCCCCCCATTTCCAACCTCCAACTTCAACTGTCTGCATTCCTCCCAACCCCAACTCACGTCCAGACTTCTTCAAACTCGCCTCCATCTCTACCTTCTTTCCATCCTCAACTTTCACCTAAACTCATCTCCAAGCCCATCCCTACCCCAAACTCCAGATGACATTCTCAATTCCTTTCCCATCCCCCTCTTCCGATTTCAGCCCCAACCTCACCCTAACCCTAAACTCCCTCATCCTAGCCTCCACCTTCATCCCCATCCGCTTCTCCAGCCCCAGCCCTGCCCAATCCCCACCTTCCTTCAACCCTGTCCCCCACCCTGCCTCTATCCCTCCACCCCCATCCCCACTCCTACCCTCCCCCCATGGACAGCCCTCGCTGCCGCATCACTGGAGAGCCCTTCCTTCAACCTGATGCCTGATGCCCTCCACATCCTGCGCCAGAAGCTATTTCAGCCCCTGCTCCCTAGGGACTGGGAGGGCACCACAGGGAGGTGAGAAGGGAGTGACTCAAGCCCCCGCCTTCTGGAAACAGATGGGCAGAAATAGCACTGGCCAGGAAACAGTTTCTCTGCCAGGGAGGAAGTGGAGGGGGCTGGAGGTGTCGGGGGTAACCCTGGGCCACTGGGACCCTCTGCGTTCACTCAGAGGCCTCCCGAGCCCATGATTCCCCTCTCCTGGGGGAGTGTGAAATCATCGGAGAGCCAGGTCACCCCCATAGTTGTCCCCACCCCCGAAAGACCCATCTCTGGTCTTCATACCCTCTTCCCACCTCCATGCCCCCACCCTGCCCCCCAGTCCACTGGCTCTCTCCATCCCTCTCCCCCTTCCCTGGCTCCGACTGTCCTCCCTTGGCCGCCCCACTTCCTCTGATGCCTTTTTTTTGACCCTGATGCCCTTTTTCTATCCCATCCGCCCTCAACTCCCCTAACTCCTCCCCACAGCCTCACCTACCCCCTGATACTCTCTTCGTAGCCCTGACCCCTTAGCCCAAGCCCTAAGCCTTTCCTTCTCCCTCATTCCCTTAACCCCACTTCCTCTGACTCGTCCTCTCATCTTACCCTCTTCCGAATCAGACACCCTTTCATCTTTGACCTCCTTATATCCAGACGCCTTCTCCCATCGCCAAACCCCCTCCTCCCTTCCCTGACCGCCTCCTGTCCCCTCCCCCTTGCCCCCTCCTCCCTCTCCGCCCCCTCCCTTCTCCTAGGCCCCTCACCTGTCAGCCTTCTCTCTTCCCCTTCTCCTGAGATGCCCCCACATCCCTCTCTGCCCCCCACCTCTCCCCTCCCCCGACCCTCTTCCCCTCGCCTTCTCCCCGCCGTCCGCCCGGTTTCCCAGCCCCTGAGCTCCCGCTTTGCGCCCACAGTGCTGGAGATCCTGAGCTTGATTCAGCAGCGCGAGCTCGCACGGGCCGACGAGCACATCTTGGAGCTGGAGGCCGAAGAGCTGGCGTCGTCGGGGGGCGGCGCGCCCGGGCCGCCCAAGGCCGAGGGCGCGGGCGGGGGCCGCCGGGCCCGGGACGTGGCTCTGCTGTACGAGGCCCTGCAGCGCGAGCTGTGGGCGCTGGTGCGCGAGACGCTGGCGGGCCCCGGGCCGGGCGCAGGCGCCGGGCCGGGCGCCGTGGCGCAGCTGGGTCAGGTGCTGGTGCAGGAGGAGGCGGCGGACGGGCGCCGGGGACCCGAGGCGGCCCGCAAGCTGCGCGCCCGCTGGGCGGAGGCGGTGGCGCGTGCGGCCCGGGAGCGCCTGGAGGCTGCGGCGCCAGGGGCGCCCGGGGGCCTGGCCGGGCAGCTGGAGGCGCTGCGGGGGCGGCTGCTGGAGGATATGGGCGTGGTGCGGGGCCGCCTGGCGCCCTCCTACCCCGCCGGCCTGGGCGCCTTTGGCGTCTACCTGCGCGGCTACCACGGCGCGCTGGCCGAGTGGATCGGGGCCGCCGCCCGCCGGAGGCTGCCGCTGGCCGACCGCTACGCGCTGCTGCACTGGCATAACCAGGTGTACCCCAGGTGAGCGGGGGCCTAGGGATCGGCTGCCCCAAGGTAGAGTAGAACCCTCGCTTTCCCCCACTCCCTCCAGCCCCGGCCCCTTCAGAACCTAAGGACCCTCCTGGACCTTCATTCCTAGAACCTTAATATCGTTGACCCTTCCAGGCTCAGCACTGGTGACATTTACAACCCGAGAATCTTAGCGCTCTCCACGCTTCCCGCGCTAGAACCTCAGCAACAGGGATCCTTCTGATCTAGAACCTTACCACCCGCCATCCTTCCGGTCCTAGAATCTTAGCATTGTTGACCCTTCCAGTCCAAGAACCTTTAGAATCATCAACAGTACACTCTTAGAATCTTAGCACTGCCCACCCTTCCAGTCCTAGAAACTTAACACCAATGACCCTTCTCATCCTAAAATCTTGGCACTGTTGACCCTTGGAATTCTAGAACCCTTACACTGCTTTCGCCTTAGACCCTAGGACACAAGCGCCGATGACTCTTCCAATCTTAGAACTTTAGAACTGATGACAATTTCAACCCTAGAACGTTGGCGCCAACGAGCCTTCGAATCCTAAATCTTAGCTTCATCCCCCCTTTGGATCCTAGAACTCTGACACTTGTCGGTCCTTCCAGTTTTAGGATGGTAGCACTTTTGGTCCCTTGAGCTCTATAATCTTAGCATCTAGAACCTGAGTACCATTGACCCTCCCAGTCCTAGAATCCTATAACCATCCAGCCTTTGCATCTTAAAACATTTCCATTCTTGTGGCTGGGGGATGGGGTACGGTGATCAGCTATGACTGGGTCCCTACAGGCTCCAGGGAAAAGGGAGTTAGCCACACCCAAACCACACATTGGAGGGTGAGGGAGTGGATGGCCCCTCATCGAAATCAAGATGCTGTCACCAGAAGAATGGGAAGGCAACAGTTAGCAACACTGACCTGTCCAGATCCCATTTGGGAATATATGTTCATGACACTCACATGCCATCCATGAGAGATGGAGGCGGAATAGAGAGCCTGGAATGGTGAGACATGAGTTAAGTCTGATTTGCAGGGAGATGGGGATTCTGACTGAGACGATGCCATGAGCAAAGGCCTGGTGTGTGCAGGGGTGGTGGGAAGGTGTGGGGACAGCGCTGGCACGGCACAGGCCTGGGCATGCAAGAGGGTAGAGGCTGGGAGTGAGGGCTGGAGTGGCGAGGACTCCAAGGCTAGGTGACGACGTAGGGACTAGGGGTGGAGGTGGAAGGGAGCTTCTGTCTGGTGAAGCTCTGGCGGGTGAGACCTTGCGTGCCAGGTCACAGAGCCTGGACTTGACCCCTACGAGTCTTGCCCGGACACCATCCATCAGGGAGCTGACTCAGGGAACTGGAGCCAGGGGAGCAACAATTCCAGAGACTTCCTTTGAGGGATGAGCAAAGCTGGCCCCGAGAGAGGAAGGGAGAGGCCCAGGTCACAAACACACAGGCTGTGAAGGGATGGAGGTGGGGAGGGGTTCAGCTCCCCAGCCCCACCTCTCACAGACCCCCCCCCGTTTCTTACCCCTACCCCCAGAGAGGTCCTAGGTCTGGTGGACATGGTCGCCCTGGAAAATGGGGAGCTGGAGCCCCTTCTGTCCCCTGGCACCGTTCGTGGCTTGGAGGATGAATGTGTCACAGACGTTAAGGTACCTGGAACTTGGCTTTGCTGATCAGGGAGCCGGAGGCGCTCTGCAGAGGGAGGGGGGGGTCACACTGAGCTTGGGGGCCTCTCTCCGCCCCCTTTCGCTATCTCCATCTCCCCTTGCCCTTTGTGGACTTCCGAGTTCCGTCCAACAGACATAGAAATGTAAGCCCATACTGATCACTTCTGTCTCATGTTCAGTGTATCTAAAGCAGTCGGCCGGGCGTGGAGACACTCAGTAAAGGTTCAATACATTCAGACACTTCAAATCTTACAGCCAGAGAGAGTCAGTCACAGAACCTCAGCTCGCAGACTCAAAGACTCACAGAAGGAGGGCATCAAAGCATCTCTGCATATAAGCAGGGCTGACAGCAAACATGGTTAATAGCTGGCCGGGAACAGGCACCGCTGAGCAGGATGGTCCAAGCTGTAAACAGCCATCCCAGCCACAGGAGTGTTTCTGGTCTAAAAGCCAGTCCTGCCCCAGCCACAGAAATCAGTATCTTTGCAACTTGAGAGCTTTGAATCTCAGGACCGAACAAGTCTACGTTCTCAGACTCACTGAATTGAAGACAACAGGACCAGAGAATCAAGAGATGTGTAAACCTTAGAATCCTAGACACTTGGAATTCTTGAATCACAGAATTTGGAAGTCGTGAAAGAATTGTCTTGCAGACCTGAGAGCAGAGTCTTAGAATCATCAGATTATGAGAGGATAAGCCCTTAAACCCTGTGGCTATTAGATGGAGGAGGCTTAAAACCACAGACTCAGTATCAAATGCCAAATTGTAGACTTAGGAATGGAAGGGGCTGGGGAAGTTTTCTGGTCCAGGCTCTCTCCCCAGCGTTACCTTGATGAGCTCATAGGTAGAATCCAGAGCTGCAGGGGGGCTAAGGGGCAGGCGGGGAAGAGGGGGGAATCGTGGTGTGAGAAAGGGAGGGAGAGGCTCCCAGGGACTCTGACTCCTGCCTCTGCCCCCACTTCCCCACTCCAGGCTCAGACACGGGCAGCCCTGCTTCGAGTGCTGCAGGAGGACGCGGGGCACTGGGCAGGTGCGGAGGACCGGTCCAGCAACCTGGCACAGGATGTGTGTGAGGTAGGGGGCGGGGAAGAGGAAGGACAATCAGCTGGATGGTGACCAGTGGGAAAGTGGGACCTCGCCTCCTCATCACTTCTCATCCCCCTGGACCACGCAGCTGCTGGAAGAGCACACAGAGCGAGCGCCCCGCATCAGCCAGGAGTTTGGGGAGCGGATGGCCCACTGCTGCTTGGGGGGGCTGGCAGAATTCCTGCAGAGGTATGGAGGGCTGGGGGGAAGGGCGCAGGGCTGGGGTGGCGGTGGGGCATCTGGACCCGGGAGCCAGCAGAGAGAGGAGAGCTGAAAGTGACTCCAGTCAGGATGGGCAGGGGCGCCTCTGTGGGGATCACAGGCTTTGCTGGGCTGAGTGCCCAGCCAGGGACCCTTATCCAGCGCTGCTCCATCGGTCTACCGTCCTCCCTTTCTCCTCTCACCAGCTTCCAGCAGCGCGTGGAACGATTCCATGAGAACCCAGGAGTCCGGGAGCTGCTACCCGACACCTATATCAGCAGGACCATCTCCCTGGTCAATTGTGGGCCCCCCCTGAGGTGAGAGCACCCACAGTGTGTGGGCGAGAAGGCCAGTCCTGGGTGACAAGCTGAACTGGGGTGCCTGGATCCTGGGTGGGGATCGCAGAGCTAGCCCCGAGAGGCATATCCAGGGGACCTTAGAAGCATAAAACCTGGAAGTGCTAGAAAGAACCATAGCATCACAGAGCACTAGAATTATAGAGTAATCAGAACCTGGGAGTGTTAGAATTACAGGAACCTAGAAGCCAGACTCCAGGGATTACATTTTTTTAAACATTTTTTTCTTATAATACTTTCCTCGTATAGTTGATTTAGCATGTTGTGTTGATTTCTGCTGTACAGCAAAGCGATTCAGTTATATTACTTTACCTTTTTATTAACTTATTTTTACTTGAATTTTTAAAATTAGGAATGCATTCAAGATACAATAAGGCACGCAGTGAAAAGCCTCCCCCCCCCACTCCTTCCCTCCAGTTATCGCTAATGCCTCACATATCTTTCCAGGGGTATTTGATACATTTACCAGTAAATATGTGTAAATAAGTGTATATATGCATAGACACACTTCATGCATATGCATAGATAGCCATGCATATGCATATTTCATAATATACAAGTAAATCTATTACTTTTCCTTTAAAAAAATACAAATGGTAGAATATTGAACACACTCTGTCCTTTTCCACTTAACACCTTGGAAATCTTTCTGTTAGTGCCTGAAGAGTTCCCACCAGCTTCTTTTATATCTTTTATAGCTGAACTGTCTTCCACCGCTTGGACGTGCCGTCATTCATTTCATCTGTCCCCAGTGGATGGACAGTTGCCTCCACTCTTTTGTAGAGAAAAACCTGGCACATCTGTCAACTCCCACAAGTGTGGGGACCAGGGATACATTCTCAGAAGGGGATCTGCTGGGATGTGGGCAGAAAGTGCCCAGTTGCCCTCTCAACCAAGTTATTCTCCTTTCAGTGATGGAGAGGGTCATCAACTGTTACAATGACAGAAAATGAGAAGGGTCGAATTTTAGAATTACAGCCCTTTAGAAGCACAGACTTTTAGGATGGAAGCATCCCCACTCTCACCCAGAAAGTAGCGAGAGAAATAGACCCCTTCCTCTCCACTCCATCCCCCAGACTCCCAGCCATTCCACAGAGCCCCCCAACCCCCAACCCTCCAGACATCCCCTGATACTTCTCAGCCCCCAGGCCCCCCCCAGAGCCCCTGACTTCCCCCAGCTCCCCATCTGACCTGTCGCCCCCCTGCCCCACAAAATAGGGTCCGTCTCATGGGAGACAGGTCCAGGCAGTTGGGCTGAGATGTTGAGGCTCCTTGACTTTTGGTTCCACTGATCCCCACAGGGCTCTGGCGGAGCGCCTGGCCCGGGTGGGACCCCCTGAGAGTGAGCCGGCCCGGGAAGCTGCAGCCAGCGCTCTGGACCGAGTGACCCGACTCTGCCACCGCATCCTGACCGACCTGCTGTTCCAGGAGCTGCAGGTGAGAGAGGCAGTGGGCTGGGTGGGGCCGGGGCCAGGACAGGGGAGCGCCCCCGCCCCATCCTGCAGTTCCTTTCAGCCCATGACTCAGTGTTCGGGAAGCAGAGGGGGTGGGGGGGTGATGGCCATGTCTGGGCCGTTTAGGGGGACGGGGGGGCGCAGGAAGGAAGAGGTGGGAGGATATGGTCAGGGGGAGGATAGAGAGCGATCAGCATGAAGGGGCCTAGGGGACTGGGTGGAACCCCTCCTCACTGAGGTCCTCCAAATCCCTGCCCAGCCTAGGGCCTCATTCACTCATCCCTGGGGTCCTGCACATGCCCAGAGGTGGGTGAGAGCGGGGTGAGGAGCTGGTGGGAGTACCCGGGAATGGAACTGAGAGGTGTGCATGTCCCTGGTTGTGATTCGTGCTCAGTCCACATTGTACGTCGGGTTGTGTCCCACCTCTGCTTAGAACCCTCCATGGCTCCCAGCTCACTTAGGGCAAAAGCCAAAGTCCTCCCTGTGGCCCCCGAGGCCCACATGGTCTGCCCTTTCCCTCTCTGACCTCATCCCCTCCCACTTTCCTCCTTGCCCCTCACTTCTCCTTAACGCGTCAGACACATTCCAACCTCAGTACCTCTGCACCTGTTCCCTCTGCCTGGACTACTCTTCCCTCAATAGCCACAAAGCTCCCTCTCTCACCTCTTTCAAGTTTTGACTCAAATGTCACCTTCTTAGAAGGACCTCCCCTGACTGCCCTGTTTAAAATAGAAGCCCCTGAGATTCCCACATGCCCCCCCCCCCGGCCACTCTATTTGTCTCCAAAGCACTTATCACCACCTGCCATGCTATATCCTTTGCTTTTTTTTTTTTTTTTTCCAATCTGTCTCCTCCCATTGGAATGTCAGCTTCTCAAGGGCAAGGATTTGTTGGAATGTTTCTAAAATAACTTTTCTATTATGGAAAATTTCAAACATACACAAAAGTAGGCAGAATGACAGAATGACCTCTCGTGGACCAGCTCCAGCAAGTATCAACTCCACCTCTCCCCCCACCTCCCCTGCCCACTGGATTCTTTTCAAGCACATCTTTGGCATCCTATCGTCATCCATCAGCACTTTAGCCTGTATCTCCGAAAGATAAGGAACCCAGCCTTTGTAAACAAATGTAACCGCGATGCCATTTTCCTACCTAACAGATGGAACGATCATTCCTTAATATCGTCAAATATCAGATCAGAATTCAGAGGCCCCCAAGTGCTTATAATTATCCAGCACTTGGAGTTTTGTTTATCTCCTTTTGTGTTGTGTCCCCAAGCGTTCTCTAATGTATCCCCCGTGATCCACCCAGGGCTGGGCCACAGGCAGGGTTCAGAGAGTGTTTGTTGAATGACTAAATGGACAAGCATGGGAATGAAAGTGAGTGTTGGGGGGAAGGGGGTACAGTCTTTGTTCCAGGCCTGGCTGTACGGCTTCCAGGTAGGGGGACTTAGGCAAATGGCTTTCCTCTTGGGGGTCTATGTTTGCTCATCTGGAAAATGGACCCAGGAATTCCAGGCTTCTCAGATGGCTGTGAGGAAGCAAAGGGCTTGTGGCCATAAAGTCCTTAGCTTGGGTCCTGGCCCTCGGGTACTGGCCGTTAGGGAACTTCATAAACGTACACAGTTTATAGCAACAGCAACACGTCCTGAGCTGAGTGCGGTACCAAGAGCGTCAGCTCAGTTGATTCACACCTGCTTTCCAACAAAAGCCCACAGGCCTCAATTCTGGAGGTTCAGAAAATTGGGCTACTATGGGATGAGAAAGCAGGAAGGGGGTGCTGGGCTGAGTGGGATAGGAATCTGCTTCAGACCCCCATGGACACCAACCCCAGAGGCGTCCGGGCACCTCATGCTCCCAGCCTCCATCTGAGGGACAGACCCACTGCCCATCCCACCTCCAGGATCCAGATGCCTCCCTCCCCTCCCTCCACCGGTGGCCACTTACTACATCCTCTGAATCTACCACCTGCATTCTCCTTTCCCCCTCCTCATCCCTTCTCATCCCTTCCCCTCCTTCCAAACCCCCCATTTCTGCCTCAGTCTTGCCCCCTCCCAGCCATCTCGGTGAAGCACAAAGCTGACCCTCTCCCTCCTCTGCTTAGAACCTGCCGTGGATCCCCAGTGCCCTCAAGAGAGATCTGAGGCTCCTCCCAAGCCCAGGAGGCCTGTGTGCCCTGCTCGGTTCACCTGACCAGCCCCATCTCTTCACTGGGCAGTCATACAGGCCCCCCACCCCCGCATCCCCCTGATTAGAAGGGTCCTAGCTTGGTTTAAAGTTCTGCTCTCTCTGTCTTGAAGTTCTTAATACGTTTTGAACAAAGGGTCTCCCATTTTCATTTTTGCATTGGGCCCGTGAATTATACAGATGGTCTTGCCAGCCACACTGACCTTCTTTCCGGTCCTCTGACACACAAGCCCATCTGAAATCTGAACCTTCTTCACACTGGCTTTCCCCTCGGATTGAGCCACTCCCTCTCCCACCGCTCACTTGGCTAACAGTGACCATCTTCCTGGCCTCAGCTCTGGTGCCCCCTCCTCCAGGAAGCCCTCCTTGACTCTCTATGCTGACTCAGGCTGGGCTTCCTAAACCCCTGGGCTCCCTCTTTCCAGCCGTGGCCACTCTGAATGGTCACTGTCTGGGGAACGGGTCTGTCTCCTCTTCTGGAGGAGAGCTGGGCTGGACTGAGAGCCCAGGGCTGGACTGAGGGCAGCCTCAGGACTGAGAGCCTGGAGGGCAGGGCTGGACTGAGAGCCCAGGGCTGGACTGAGAGCCCCAGGAGGTCAGGGCTGGACTGTCTCCGCACTGCTGTGTCCCCAGCACTGCGCAGCCCTGGTTCAGCTCGGAGCAGCGTTTTGGGAACAAGTGTTGGATTGATCTATGAAGAAAGAGGGCGGAAGGGAGGCGAACTGTGACCCTCTGCCCACTCTGTCCCACCCAGCCGCACTTCAGCAAGCTGATGCGCAGGAAGTGGCTGAGCAGCTCGGAGGCCCTGGATGGCATCGTGGGCACGCTGGGCGCTAAGGCCCTGGCACTGCGCAGGATGCAAGATGAGCCTTACCAGGTGCATCTGCTTGTGCGGGGGAGGGGCGCAGAGGGGGACCCGGGGCCGGTGGGGGGAGGGTGGGAGAGCAGAGCTAGAGCGCTCAGAGGGGAGAGACCCCTTCTAGGTGGGGCGAAGCTCTCTCAGGGCGAGATAGGTGGCGCTCTACCTGTGGTCTGCGCGGAGGGTGTCCGCGGATACCGGGGTGTAGCGCGGCATGCTGGCGGGGTTGGGGCCTCTGGATGGTGGAGCTCCGGAGAAATTGGAGAGGGCTGGGATGGGGCACCCTCTGGGGGCCGGTGGGGGAGGGTCCGCGAGCTGATTAGGAGGAGCAGGACAGGGGTCACCCACTGGGAGCCGGGAGGGCCGCCGGCGGCTGGGTGTGGGCAGGGGTTCCCGTTCGGTGTCCGGAGCGGGAGCGGGCGGGTGGGAAGCGGGGAAGGGGGTCACCGGCGGCTCACACCCCCTCGCGTCTTCCCGGGTCCCCAGGAGCTGGTGGCCGAGCTGCACCGGCGGGCGCTGGTCGAGTACGTGCGGCCCCTGTTCCGCGGTCGCATGCGCTGCGGCTCCGCGCGGACCCGCAGCCGCGTGGCCGGCAGGCTCCGGGAGGACGCGGCGCAGCTGCAGAGGCTGTTCCGACGGCTGGTCAGTGCGGCCTCGGGGGCGGGGGGCTCCGAAACTACGGAAAACGTTGGCTTCCGGGAATCCCCAGACTCGAGAGCCGGGGGCGGGGGCTTAGAATAAGACCCTCACCCAATTTGCAGCCAATAGTAACACTCTGATCTTCGCCCTCTGAGGGTCAAAATTGCCTTTCTAACTGAAAGAGAGAGCGCTCTGGGCACAAATGAAGAGAAAAATGGTCCCTATGCCTTGTTGTGGGGATTAGATAAGTCCCATTAAAAGGGCTTAGGACCTAAACATTAGCCATTATTATGAGCACAGATAGTCGCTAAATGCAAGAGAAACTCAGAACCTTAGCGTTCTCAAATCCAAGCATTTAAAAGTCAGCAAATCTTATTTGTACCCAGTTGTAATGAGCTGGACGGGAAGGGTCTCACTCAGCCGCTATTCCAGGAGTTTCTAACCTAGAGTCCTTGGAATTTTCTTTTTAATTTTGGGGGAGATAACTGTGGAGTCACATGCAGTTATAAGAAAGAATGCAGAGAGATCGCTGGCATACCTTATGCAGTTTCCCCCAACGGTAACATTTTGCAAATTTAGAATAGGTTTTGAGGGGTGTCCCCGAGCCCCAAATTTGCTGCAAAACTGGGAGTAGGTTATATTATGGATTTTTCTTCAAATTTCCAAAGGTTCCAGATAACCTCTGACTGCAGTCTGCCCTCTGCCCGGTTTTACGGACGAGAAAACTGCCAGGCGAGGCGAGGCCTTGGGAGGCTGTGGTTTCGAGGGGGTGGGTGTTGAGTGTGAGCCCGGGGTCTTCCCATGCAGGAATCCCAGGCCTCGTGGCTGGACGCCGTGGTGCCCCGTTTGGCCGAAGTTCTGCATCTGGAAGACACGCCCAGCATCCAGATGGAGGTGGGGATGCTGGTGCGGGACTACCCAGACATCAGGTGAGATCCCCACCCCCACGCCGGCTTGGTTCCTTTTTGCCCGCGCGGCCGCCAGGCCGAGGTCTCCCGGAGAGCCTTGGCATCCGTCCCTGCGTTTCCTGCCCCTTGGGCGAGGGAGGGAGGCGGCGAGCGTGTCTGACGGCCGTTTCCTGCTGGAACCAGGGCATTATTAATACGATTTCCCTCCTTCTCTTGCCGCCGCCGCCGTCGCTGCCGCCGCCGCCGCCACCAGGGCTCGCAAACAAACAAGCAGTCACAGGAAGCCCAGGGCAGGGGGGCGCGGGGCCGCCCGGCGGCAGGAAGGGCCGGCCCAGCTGGGGAGCCGCGGGGGACACGGGGACACGCACGGGCACACGGGCGCACACGCACTGGGACAGTGGCAGGCGCCGTTCAGATCCTGATGGACCATTTCCTTTCTCTGTGATCCTCTCTGAGCCCCAGTTTCCTCTTCTGATCCATGGGGACAATAATACTCTTTTCATAGGATTATCGGGGGCTGATTAATCATCGTCCGTGGTGACAGCAGTACCAATACCAATTCTTGCTTATTGAGTTCTTATGTCAGACCTCAGAAAGCATCTTACCTACCCACTCTGTTACTTTATTTGTTTGTTTATTTATTGTAGGCAGTATTTGAGCATTTTATTTTATTTTTTATTTTTTGGCCGCAAGGCTGCGGCATGTGAGAGTTATTTTAGAAGATAAGCTATTCGAGAAAATCTTTGCACATCAAAGGCAGCACTGTTGTGTGCCTAGCACCGTCCGAGGCAGGTGGAAATTAAGTAGCTGACCCCAGTGTCACAGCTAGCCGGCAGCGAAGTGGGGACTTGAGCCCAGGCAGCAGGCTCTGAAGCTGGTACACCTGACCACCACACAACACTGCCACCTGCATAAGGTGGCGGCAGTCCTGCGATGCTAGTCGGGCAGACATTCTGTATGCAGAGAGACAATCCCCCAGGACCCAGGAGTGAGGCATCAGCTGGGTTGAAGTGGAGGACGTGGGGCTGAAGGTGAGGATTCTGGAACTGATTCAGGATGGGTGGTTCTGCTTCTGAGGTGTGGGGCTTATGTCCTTGGGAAAGCACAGAGCCCTGGAGTCGCATGGGGGCCAGGGTCCCGGCATTCCTGCTGGGTTGGGGTTTCTGAACTTGAATCTGAACTTGGATATGCAGCCGAGTTCGAAAGGTCTCAAGCTGGGCTGGGAGGAGGGGTTCCAAAGCTGAGTTTGGGGGCTGTGTTTTGCATCTCTGTTGAGCTGGAAGGTTCTTGAGCCCCATTTTGGATGAGTGTTTTGGAGCTGTGGGGATTCCAAACTTGGGATGCAGGAGGGTGAAGAGACTGAGTTGGACTGAAGGGGGTGGTGAAGACCCCAGAACTCTGTTTGAGATGAAAGTTCTGGAAATGAACGTTGGGGGCAGGATCTTGAGTTGAAATATGATGGTGGTTCTGGAGTTGAGTTTTGGATCCGGGATCTGGAGCTGAGATTGGCGTGAAGGGAAGTTTCCATTGTGTTGGATTTAGGGGCGAGGGTTGTGGAACAGAGCCAGCTTTGAGCACAGAGTTTCTGGTTGGAGTGAGGGTCCCCAAGGTGAATTTTAAGTTCTGGGGGAGAATTTTAGTTGAGAACAATTCCAGGAAGGGGTTAGAGGTGAAGTGAGCGTTCCAAGGCTGAATTTGGATGAGGGCTCTGGAACAGCAGTGGTGAAGACTCCAGACCTGGCGTTGGGGTGAGGTGAGGGTTAGGGTAGGGCTGTGGGTGAGCACTTCCGGGCTGGATTTGAGTGATGCCCTGGGGCTGTTTGAGATGAAAGTGAAAATGAGGTTAAGGGTTGCTATAGAGTCCAGAGCTTAAACAGGTGCAAGGGTACCAGCATGGAAATTCAGGAGCTGTCTGAGCCAAGTTGGGGGTGAAGATGGAAGGTTATTTTAACCAGGAGCTGAGATGCGGCAAGAAGGAATATCCTTGTGCTGGGTTGGGAGGTGACAGTTCTGGAATCCACTGTGAGTAGGAGGATTTGGAAGTGTTTGGAAGGGAAGCTCTGGAGGGGGGCTGGTATGAAGGGGGGGATCTAGGGGTGCTGGTGGGAGGGCGGGATCTCGGGGGGACTGGTATGGAGGGGGAATCCAGAGAGAGCAAAGGGGCTCCAGAGCTAAGGCAGGTTCTGGAACAGACGGCCGGGTGGGGCCCACAGGTGGGCTGGGAGTGTATCTGGAGGACCCCGTGCACCTGTCCCCTCCTCTACCCCCAGGCGGAAGCACGTGGCAGCCCTCCTGGACATCCGTGGCCTGCACCACACAGTCGCCCGCCACGAGATCCTGGCGGTGGCCCGGGACTTGGAACTCTCTGAGGGGGGAACCTTGTCGCCCCCCCGGGACCGTGCCTTCTTTGCAGACATCCCCGTGCCCCGGCCGCCTTTCTGCCTCAGCCTCCCTCTCTTCCTGGGCCGCCTCTCCCTCTCCCGGCTGGCCTGCCTGCCCTGGCCTCGGCCTCCATCTCCATCTCCATCACGGCCCCGGGCCCAACACTGAGACTCTCCCGGCTCCACCTCAGTGCCCCCCCATCTCTGCTGCTGACAGACCGTCCTCCTGACTCCCTGTCTGGGGCCACAGAGCCCTGGGCTGGAAAGATCACTAGAGGTCTCCTCACCTACCCGCAAACTCCCTGTACAGAAGAGAAAGTGGCCCGAAGGAGCAAGGACTTTCCCGAGGCCATGAAGCCCGTTCCCAGCACCACCTCCCCAGCCCCGTGAGTGGTGGGTGGTGTTTTGGAAGGCTCTACAGAAATATCCCAGGCCCCCCCTTTCCCCTCACCTCAAGGTCTGGCCTCAATCCAATGTATTAAGGAACGTACGATACTTAGAATAAAGAGGTTTCTATTTAACACAAGGAAGGGCTGAGTCCCCAGTGTGTGGGGGGGAGGAAGGACCCGGGGCAGGGACCAGGGCCAAGGGCTTCTCACACGCCCAAGGCCGGGCTAGGGTCCAACTCTTGGGCAGGGCAGCGGTGGCTGAGGCAGGCCCTGCAATGCAGGAGCAGCCGGGCCGCCCTGTTTACACCAAGTTCCCGAGGCTGCGTGACTCCACAGCAGGCCCTTGGCCTCTCTGAGCCAGCGTCCCTCATTTTGCCAACCCCAAAGTGCCTTCTTTCCTGGGCCTAGTGGTTCCACCTTGGCAAGCCCCCCCCCCCCGCCCCCCTCATCCTTAGCCGGGAAACTGTATCCAGAGAGGAAGGAGGTTGGGGGCAGGGCTGGCGGCATCCAGGGCGCCCTCCTGGGTTGACGCAGGAAAATGTCAGGGTGGGAAGAATTCCAGCCTCTCACCCCCAGCCCTGCCGGATCCTGGTCCCCACGGAGCCCTTGAGGTCGCCTCCTCGCTGACCCCTGCCCCTCCCCCCAGCTGGACAGCCTGTGATGGATGCTTCCTGGCGTGGCTTTTTTTTTTTTTCCCTGCGAAGTCGGAAGGAGGAGGCAGCCAGGGGTCAGCGTGGAAGCTGCGGTTGGAACCTCACGCACATGGCATGGCTTTTTTTTTTCCTGTGAAGTCGGAAGGAGGAGGCAGCCAGGGGTCAGCGTGGAAGCTGCGGTTGGAACCTCACGCACATTTGAACTCACGTTTGAAGGTGGGGACTCGGGACTCTTGGAGCCCCAGGGCTGTGTGACGCCGGATAGGAAGCTGACCCTCTCTGGGCTGAGGTGCCCGTCCCTCTCTGAGGAACTGCTTAACCTCTCTTTGCCCAAGACAAAGTGAGATGCCCAGAGGATATGTGCACCTCACTCGACGTCCTAAAATGACACTTTCAATGGCATTGATATACAAGAGAGGAGTTGAGGAATGAACATTTTGTACGTATTTAATTAAAGATGTATTCACCTTGGTTTGGCCGGGTTCTTTTCAGATTTGGATGCCCCGCTTAAAAATGCCTGTATTGAAATATAATTTACACAGCAGACAATTCATCCACTTGAAGTGCACAATTCAGTGCAATCACCCCTGCAGTCAATTTTAGAAACTTTTCAGCACCCCCGCAAAGAAACCCTGCACCCCTTAACCATCAACCCAACCCCTCTATGCCTCTCAGGCCCTGGTGACCACTGGCCTACTTTTTCTCTCCGTAGATTTGCCTGTTCTGGACATTTCGTATAAATGGGATCACAGAATACGTGGTCGTGTGTGTGTGTGTGTGTGTGTGTGTGTGTGTTAAGAGCACAACATAAGATCTACCCTCTTAACACATTTCTAAGTGCACAATACAGGAGTGCTAACTACTGGCCCAATGTTGTACAGCAGATCTTTGGACTTCCCCATCCCATCCCATCTGTTCTCTACTTTGACGAATCTGAGTACTTTAATCTTTTATTATTTTTTATTGACGTATATAGTTGATTTACAATGTTGTGTTCATTTCTGCTGCACAGCAAAACATATACATTCTTTTTCATATTCTTTTCCATTACGGTTGATCACAGGATATTGACTAGAGTTCCCTGCGCTCTACGGGAGGACCTTGCTGTTTATCTGTTTCATATAGTAGTTTGTACCTGCGAACCCCAAACTCCCAATCCATCCCTCCCCCACCCCCGGAGTCTGAGTATTTTGAACACCTCGCGTGAGTGGCATCAGGCAGAATTTGTCCTTTTGTGACAGGCTTATTTCACTTCACGTACGGCTTCCAGGTTCAATCATATTGTCACAAACGGGAGGATTTCCTTCTCTGTAAAGGCTGCATAATATTCTGCCGTATGGGCTATGCAACACTTTCTTTATCCGTTCATCTGCTGCTGGACATTTGGGTTGTTTCTGTATCTTGCCTATTGTGAATAAATAAGTGATCTTTCGGGTCTGTCTTCTTTCACTCTGCATGATGTTTTCAAGGTTCATCATGTTGCAGCACGTGTCAGTACATCATTTCTTTTTATCGGCAGATAACATTCCACTGTCTGGACGCACCACATTTTACTTACCCATGTATCAGCTGACGGACATTTAGGCGTTCTTTACTTTTTGGTTGTGAACGTTGTGCTCCACTTTTTTTCTAGATTACAAACATTTTCTTGGTCCCCTGAGAAGCTCTGACCTTACCCTGAGCCTCAGTTTCCACTTTTTTTTCTTTTTTTTTTTTTGGCCTCGCTGCACGTCTTGCGGGATCTCCGTTCCCCAACCAGGGACTGAACCAAGGCCACGGCAGTGAGAGCCTGGAGTCCTAACCACTAGGCCACCAGGGA